>NC_056454.1:4401099-6807468 GCF_018296145.1 Oncorhynchus tshawytscha | reverse complement strand
TGTCCCGCCCTTGTTTTGTGCGGGATTGTTTTTGTATTCATGTCATTTGGTGTAGTACTTGTGTTTTATTCTCCGGTCTATTTTGATCCTGTGTTTGGATTATTCACCCTGTGTGTTGGGTTGACCGTGTTTTTTGTGCACCGGAGAATAAACTGTCGAATCACTGAAACCTGCTCTCTGCGCCTGATTCCACCCACCTTGATAAAACGTGACAGAATCCCGCACCACCATGGAATCAGCAGGAGCAGCTGCGTCTCCTCTCCCATCGATGGAAGAGAGGGTCCTCCATCACACCAGCGTGCTTCACCGGATTGGTTCTGCCATGGACCAAATGATGGAGAGGATGGATCGATGGGAGAGGAGTGGCCTTCCCACCTCATCTCTAGCACCCCCTTCTCCAGCACCTCCTGTTCCTGTGACCACATCTGGCTCCGGTGCTCTTCGGCTGACACTCCCACGGGAGTATGACGGAACTGCTCCCTCCGGAGAGGAGAGCGTGAGCGCCCTCGTCTCCTGCTTGAATGGGCGAGCCCTCGAGTGGGCCAACGCAGTGTGGAATGGTCCGGACTCGGCGAGGGATAATTACCCAGAGTTCACCCGCCGATTCCGAGCTGTTTTTGACCATCCACCAGAGGGTCGGGCGGCGGGTGAACGGCTGTTCCACCTGCGTCAGGAGACGAGAAGCGTACAGGACTTTGCTCTGGAGTTCAGGACCTGCTCTGGAGTTCAGGACCAGGCCGCAGGAGCAGGATGGAACGACAGGGCCTTGATCGATCATTTCAGATGCAGTCTCAGGGAGGACGTCCGCAGGGAGCTGGCATGTCGGGACACCACATTCACACGGGATGAACTCATTGACTTGGCTATCCGTCTCGACAACCTGCTGGCTGCCCGCGGGCGTTCGGATCAGGCCTTGTCGTTTCCACTTCCCAGCCCTCCTGCCCCTATCCCTATGGAATTAGGAGGGGCGGCTTCGAGGGGGACCGGAGGAGGAGTGTCCACCTGCACCAGTTGTGGTCGACGAGGGCACACGTCCGACCGGTGCTGGAGGAACTCGTCTGGGAGTCGGGAGGGCAGGTGGAGCACTGCTCGATCACCCCAGGTGAGTAAGCACCAGACTCACCCAGAGCTTCCTGTCGGTCATGTGTATGTGTTGACTTCTTTCCCTGGGTTTTTTCCCTCTACAGCTTAAGGCGCTAGTCGATTCAGGCGCAGCTGGGAATTTCGTGGATCGTGGGCTTGCGTTAAGGCTAGGGATTCCCCTGGTGTCGTTAGACCTACTTTTCCCCGTGCACTCCTTAGATAGGAGTAATTAGGGAGACTACGGTGCCGCTGGACATGGTAACGCAGGGGGATCATAAGGAGCAGATTAGTCTGTTCCTTATAGATTCACCTCGTTTCCAGTGGTGTTGGGGGTTCCCTGGTTAGCTCAACACAACCCAGTGATTTCCTGGCGACAGGGGGCTCTTAAGGGGTGGTCAGAGGAGTGTTCAGGTAGGTGTATAGGAGTTGCCGTTGGTGCGACTACGGTGGAGAGTCCAGACCAAGTTTCCACCGTGCGCATTCCCTCTGAATATGCCGATTTGGCTATCGCCTTCAGTAAAAAGAAGAGGACCCAATTACCACCTCATCGTCGAGAGGACTGCGTGATAAACCTTCTGGAGAACGCTGCACTTCCTAGGAGTCACGTGTATCCATTGTCCCAGGAGGAGACGGTAGCGATGGAAACATATGTTGCTGAATCGCTGGGACAGGGGTATATTCGGCCCTCCGCATCACCTATCTCCTCGAGCTTCTTTTTTGTGTAGAAGGATGGAGGTCTGCGTCCGTGCATTGATTATAGAGGTCTAAATTCCATCACAGTGGGGTTTAGTTACCCATTACCTCTCATCGCTACGGCGGTGGAATCATTTCACGGGGCGCGCTTCTTCACAAAACTGGACCTGAGGAGCGCGTATAATCTGGTGCGTATCCGGGGAGGAGATGAGTGGAAAACCGCATTTAGTACTACATCTGGTCATTATGAGTACCGCGTCATGCCATACGGGTTGAAGAATGCTCCAGCCGTCTTCCAATCCTTCGTAGATGAGATTCTCCGAGACCTGCTCAGGCAGGGAGTGGTAGTGTACATCGATGACATCTTGACCTATTCTGCCACATGCGCGGCGCATGTGTCTCTGGTGCGTAAGGTACTTGGGCGACTGCTGGAGCATGACCTGTATTGCAAGGCGGAGAAATGTGAGTTTTTCAAACAGTCCGTTTCCTTCCTGGGGTATCGTATTTCCACCTCCGGGGTGGTGATGGAGAATGACCGCGTTACAGCCGTACGTAATTGGCCGACTCCGACCACGGTGAAAGAGGTGCAGCGGTTTTTAGGGTTTGCCAATTACTACCGGAGGTTTATCCGGGGTTTTGGTCAGGTGCCTGCTCCCATCACCTCACTGCTGAAGGGAGGACCGGTGCGCTTGCGCTGTTCAGCAGAGGCGGGCAGAGCCTTCAGTCGTTTGAAGGAGCTGTTCACCAATGTGCCCGTGTTGGCGCATCCGGACCCCTCTTTAGCGTTCATAGTGGAGGTGGATGCGTCCGAGGCTGGAGTCGGAGCCATGCTGTCCCAACGCTCGGGCGTGCCACCCAAGCTTTGCCCGTGTGCTTTCTTTTCGAGCAAGCTCAGCCCAGCGGAGCGAAACTATGATGTGGGGGACCGGGAGTTGTTAGCTGTAGTCAAGGCTCTGAAGGTGTGGAGACATTGGCTTGAGGGGGCTAAACACCCTTTTCTCATCTGGACTGACCATCGTAATCTCCTGTATATCCGGGCAACGAAGAGACTAAATCCACGTCAGGCTAGATGGGCCATGTTTTTTACCAGGTTCCGGTTTACCCTCTCATACCGGCCAGGCTCCCAAAACACCAAAGCCGACGCGCTGTCCCGCCTCTATGATACCGAGGAGCGGTCCGTTGAGCCAACTCCCATCATTTCACCGTCATGTCTCGTGGCACCGGTGGTATGGGAGGAGGAGGCCTCACGGTCAGAGCCGGCCCCCCCTAACTGTCCAGTGGGGACTCAGTACGTGCCGAGGGGGGTCCAGGACAAGCTGATCCGGTGGGCTCATACTCTCCCCTCCTCGGGTCATCCTGGCATCGAGAGGACAGTGCGGAGTCTGAGAGGGAGATACTGGTGGCCCACGCTGGCTAAAGACGTGAGATTTTATGTCTCCTCCTGCTCAGTGTGTGCTCAGAGCAAGGCTCCTCGGCACCTGCCTAGAGGGAAATTACAACCCCTCCCCGTTCCACAACGGCCGTGGACACACTTATCAGTGGACTCTCTTACCGACCTTCCCCCGTCCCAGGGAAGTACTACGATCCTGGTCGTTGTGGATCGGTTTTCTAAGTCCTGTTGTCTCATCCCGTTGCCCGGTCTCCCTACGGCCCTGCAGACTGCTGAGGCCTTGTTTACCCATGTCTTCCGGCACTATGGGGTGCCTGAGGACATCGTTTCTGATCGGAGTCCCCAATTCACGTCCAGAGTATGGAGGGCGTTTATGGAGAGACTGGGGGTCTCGGTCAGCTTAACCTCAGGTTTTCACCCTGTGAGTAATGGGCAGGTGGAGCGCGTAAACCAGGATGTGGGCAGGTTTCTGCGGTCCTATTGCCGGAGCCGGCCTGGTGAGTGGGCAAGGTATGTTCCCTGGGCTGAACTAGCTCAGAACTCCCTACGCCACTCCTCAACTAACTTGTCCCCTTTTGAGTGTGTGTTAGGTTACCAGCCGGTCCTGGCCCCATGGCATCAGAGCCAGACCGAGGCTCCTGCGGTGGAGGAATGGGTACAGCGATCCAAGGACACCTGGAAAGCCGTTCAGGACTCACTACGGTTAGCGGGAGAACGGCAGAAGAGGAGCGCTGACCAGCACCGCAGTGAGGTGTTTGCACCGGGGCACAGGGTCTGGCTCTCGACCCGAAACCTGCCCCTCCGCCTGCCCTGTCGGAAGCTGGGGCTGCAGTGTGTGGGCCGTTCAAAGTCCTGAGGAGAATAAACTAGGTGTGTTACAGGTTACAACTTCCTAGGTATTACCGTATTAACCCCTCGTTTCATGTGTCTCTCCTCAGGCCGGTGGTGGCTGGTCCCCTGCAAGAAGGTGAGGTGCCTGAGGTCCCTCCGCCCCCTCTGGACATCGAGGGGTCCCCGGCATACACAGTTCGGGGCATTCTGGATTCGAGACGCCAGGTGAGGGGCCTACAGTACCTCGTGGACTGGGAGGGGTACGGTCAGGAGGAGAGATGCTGGGTTCCGGTGGGGGACATTTTGGACCCTTCTCTCCTGAGAGATTTCCACCGCCTCCACCCAGATCGCCCAGCACCTCGTCCTCCGGGTCTCCCTCGAGGACGGTGGCGGCGCGCGGCGGGGGCCGCGCGTCGGGGGGGGGGGTACTGTCACGACTTCAGCCGAAGTTGGCTCTCCTGCCTGTTCGGGCGGTGCTCGGCGGTCGTAGTCACCGTCCTACTAGCCACTACCGATCCCTTTTTCGTTTGTCTGTTGGTTTTGTCTTATTAGTTTCACCTGTGTGTATTTTAGTTTAATTTAACGTCCTTATATGTAGTAGGTTGTCCCGCCCTTGTTTTGTGCGGGATTGTTTTTGTATTCATGTCATTTGGTGTAGTACTTGTGTTTTATTCTCCGGTCTATTTTGATCCTGTGTTTGGATTACTCACCCTGTGTGTTGGGTTGACCGTGTTTTTTATGCGCCGGAGAATAAACTGTCGAATCACTGAAACCTGCTCTCTGCGCCTGATTCCACCCACCTTAATAAAACGTGACAGTTGTCTCTGATTGGGGATTATATTTTTGATCTTGTTTATGTGTAGATGCCTGTGAGCACTCCATAGCTTCACGTTTCGTTTTTTAATTTTTATTGTTTTGTGCGTTTCACGAAATAAAAGACGTGGAACCCATATCACGCTGAGCCTTGGTCCAAATATTATTTTGACGATCGTGACAGCACCATAGTTGTGCACACGTCGGTTTTATGCTAAACAACCAACCAGTCTATGAAACACGGTCGTCCATTATTGAATATGGATTGAGATTTTAACCACACTGAAAACTGTACAATATTGTATGTGTGAATGATTATTTTGATTAAGGGCCTTACTACCTGTGTGACAGTCCTTTAAAACAAGTTGTTGTGATTTATAAATGCACTCAGGAAAGTTCATCCACACCGGCTACAAATCATTGACATTTTAAGAACTTTTGCATAGCTTTTACAAGACAAGCTGAAATATCGACCTTTTGTCATGTAAAACCAGTTTTCATCGGTAGCTACAGTATTCAGACCCCTTGACCTTTTCCATATCTTGGTACGTTACAGCATTACTCAAATTTATTTTCTTTAAAAAAATCATCATCAATCTACACACAATATCATATAAAGACAAAGCGGCAGGGTAGCCTAGTGGTTAGAAAGTGGTTAGAGCGTTGGACTAGTAACAGGAAGGTTGCAAGTTCAACTCCCCGAGCTGACAAGGTACAAATCTGTCGTTCTGCCCCTGAACAGGCAGTTAACCCACTGTTCCTAGGCCGTCATTGAAAATAAGAATTTGTTCTTAACTGACTTGCCTAGTTAAATAAAGGTAAAAAAAAGGTTTTTAGAAATGTTTGCTAGTAAAAAGATAAAAACTGAAATATCATTTACATAAATATTCAGACCCTTTACTCAGTACTTTGTTGAAGCACTTTTGGCAGCGATTACAGCATCAAGTCTTCTTGGGTATGACGCTACAAGTTTGGCACACTTGTATTTGGGGAGTTTCTCCCATTCTTCTCTGCAGATCCTCTCAAGCTCTGCCAGGTTGGATGTGGAGCATTGTTGCACAGCTATAACAGGTCTCTCCAGAGACGATCGATTGTGTTTGTGTCCGGGCTTTGGCTGGGCCACTCAAGGACATTCAGAGACTTGTCCCAAAGCGACTCCTGTGTTGTCTTGGCTGTGTTCTTAGGGTTGTTGTCCTGTTGGAAGGTGAACCTTAAACCTAGTCTGAAGTCCTGAGCACTTTGGAGTAGGTTTTCATCAAGGGTCTCTCTGTACTTTGCTCCGTTCATCTTTGCCTCAATCCTGACTAGTCTCCCAATCCCTACAGCTGAAAAACATCCCCACAGCATGATGCATCACCATAGGGATGGTGCCAGATTTCCTCCAGACATGACCCTGGCATTCTGTGGGCTGTCATGTGCCTTTTACTGAGGAGTGGCTGCTTAAAGGCCTAATTGGTGGAGTGCTGCAGAGATGGTTGTCCTTCTGGAATGTTCTCCCATCTCCACAGATTAACTCTAGAGCTCTGTTAGATTGACCATCGGGTTCTTGGTCACCTCCCTGACCAAGGACCTTCTCCCCCGATTGCTCAGTTTGGCCGGGCGACCAGCCCTAGGAAGACTCTCTTAGTGGTTCCAAACGTCATTCATATAAGAATGACAGAGGCCACTGTGTTCTTGGTGACCTTCAATGCTGCAGACATTTTTTGGTACCCTTTCCGAGATCTGTGCCTCGACACAATCCTGTCTCGAAGCTCTATGGACAATCCCTTCAACCTCATGGCTTGGTTTTTGCTCTGACATGCCCTGTCAACTGTGAGACCTTATATAGACAGTTGTGTGCCTTTCCAAATCAATCCCAATCAATTGAATTTACCACAGGTGGCTCTAATCAAGTTGTAGAAACATCTGAAGGATGATCAATGGGAACAGGATGCACCTGAACTCAATTTAGAGTCTCATAGGATAGGGTCTGAATCCTTACTGTTTTTTGTTTTTAATACATTTGCAAAAATAAAAATACACTTTTGGCTTTGTCAAATTGTTTTATTTAATCCATTTTAGAATAAGGTTGTAGCTCCCAGTGATGAACCAGACTTGTGGAGGTCTACAACTTTTTTCTGAGGTCTTGGCTGATTCCTTTTGATTTTACCATGACGTCAAGCAAAGAGGCATTGAGTTTGAAGGTAGGCCTTGAAATACATCCACAGGTACACCTCCAATTGACTCAAAATATCAATTAGCCTGTCAGAAGCCATGACATGACATAATTTTCCAAGCTGTTTAAAGGCACAGTCATCTTAGTGTATGTAAACTTGTGATTACAGTGAATTATAAGTGAAATAATCGGGCTGTAAACAATTGTTAGGAAAATTACTTGTTTCATGCACAAAGTAGATGTCCTAATCGTTTTGTCAAAACTATAGTATGTTAACAAGAAATTTGTGGAGTGGTTGAAAAACTAGTTTTAATGACTCCAACCTATGTGTATGTAAACTTCCGACTTCAACTTTATGTAATATAAATGTGTAGGGGGGTGCACAGTGTGCAATCAATGAAAATGTGTTATTTTTCATATTCTTCCCCGAAAAGGCCAATGAATCTCAGGTTGAGAATGGGTCCCACAGACCTATCAGCTGTGATCTAACAAATGCATTCATTTTATGATGCTCTCAGCAAGCATCAAATACATTTAACTAAACAGAGCTATGGACCAACGTGTTTCTCATGTTAAAGGGAAATATTGTTCTTGATGTTTTCATTATATGCATGGTCACTTCACAGAGGCCTGAGAGTTGTTTCTATTGGTCACCTGGATGTTTCTCACTAGCAGCCATGATACAATTCAACATTAGTAATAAACAAAGGATGATGTACTGTATGTGGTGTCCTTTTGCTAAGGATGCTGTGTCTTTTGGAGATTTGCACCAGACAGTAGATTGTCATTGTGGTGCTTTCCAAATAAAGGCTACCCTGCACTCTTCAAAAAAAGGTGCTATCTCAAACCTAAATGGGTTCTTCAGCTGTCCCAATGAGAGAAACATTTGGAGAATACAGCATACCACACTGCATCACACAAGTAGGGTTGGTCCTGTTTGGTCCTTGGATGGGAGACCAGATGCTGCTGAAGGTGGTGTTGGAGGGCCAGTAGGAGGCACTCTTCCTCTGGTCTAAAAAATATATCCCATTGCCCCAGGGCAGGGATTGGGAACATTTCCCTGTGTCGGGTGCCATCTTTCAGATGGGACGTTAAACAGATGTCCTGGCTAATTTCCCAATCTGGCCCTCATACCATAATGACCACAATCATTCCCAGCTTCCAATTGGCTCAATCATCCCCTGTACCAATTCCCCAGGTTGTTGCTGTAATGAGAATGTACTCTCAGTCAAATAAAAAATAACCCTTTTCGGTTTCAATTAGAACCCTTTTGTACAAGGTAGAACATTTTTGAGTTTAATGAACAGTAGCAATGTGGTGTTGATATCGGGGGGGACTAACAGTAGACAGGTGCGGGGGATTTTTTACGGGGGATTTTCTTTTTACAAGGTATTTTGAGGAGTATATGGGAGGGGTATTTTGAAAACAGAGTATAAGTGGAAGCAACCCAATATAAATATAAGTAGACATATTTTTTAGTGAAAACAGCTAACTTACTACATTTCAACACTTATTGCATTGCCACGTTTTCTAACGCTATTCTACACATTTTGTCATGTAATGCAAATGTCCTGCTACTCTTCACATTTTTCTATGGGGCTGAGATAAAATGTTGCCTTTTTAAAGTAACTGTGAAGTGAAAATCAAACTTTTTTAATATTCTGTTAGTAACCTTGTTGAGACTATGGGTTCCCCTACAGGAACTACACCCCCCCCCGTTCAGCTGATACGGTGGCGCAGGGAATGCAAAAATATTCTTAGAAATATTTAACTTCCACACATTAACAAGTCCAATACCTCAAATGAAAGATAAACACCTTGTTCATCTACCCAGCGTGTCGGATTTTTAAAATGTTTTACGGCGAAAACACAGCATATATTTATGTTAGACCTCCACCAAAACAAAGAAAAAATGCAGCCATTTTGTAGAACAAAAGATACAATCACAAATGCAGGATAAAAAAAAAATCATTCACTAACCTCTTTAAAATCTTCATCAGATGACAGTCATATGACATGTTACACGGTACATTTATGTTTTGTTCGATAATATGCATTTTATATCCATAAATCTCGGTTGACGCCATGTTCAGAAAATTCTCAAAAATGTCCGGAGGAATTATAGAAAGCTACGCCAGATAACAGAAATACTCATCATAAACTTTGACTAAAGATTCATGTTCTACATATAATTAAAAAGATACACTGGTTCTTAATGCAACCGCTGTGTCACTTTTTTTAACATTACGGAAAAAGATTACCATGCAATAATCTGAGACAGCGCTCAGACGTAACAATATTTCTCCGCTATGTTGGAGTCAACAGAAATACAAAATTACAACATAAATATTCCCTTACCTTTGATGGTCTTCGATCAGAATGTACTGCAAGGAGTCCTACTTCAACAATAAATAGTTTTGTTTCATAATGTTCAATTCTAGTGTTCATGTAGCAACATCTGCTACCACTTTCAGCTCAAATGCCCAAAAAATGACTTCTGGTCCAGGATAATTTTGCATCAAAACTTCCAAATTACAGGTCGACGAAACTGGTGCAAACTAAGTGCAGAATCAATCTTCAGGAAGTTATAAACGTACAAAACGAATGGCATTCCAACCGGACAATCCTAGTTCATCTGGGGCTGACTGGAACAGACAAAGCCCTCTAACGCATATGCTCCCTCAAGCACGTGAATCTTTTGCGACACTGTAGCAAATTCCTCCCCATTAGGTCAAAGTTCACAGCAAATGCTCGATTACACTTTCTACTAAATGAGGACATCAAGTGGAAGACATAGGAAGTGTTTCCAGATCCATAACTTGTTAGGAAGGGAGGGGGCGATGACGTCAAAGTTGCCCCAACTTTCAGAATTCCAAAACTAGTTTGGAAGATTGCCTGCCCTGTGAGTTCTGTTAAACTCACAGACATAATTCAAACGGTTTTAGATCCAATAATAATAATATTCATATATTAGCCATTTAGGACAGATTTTGATGCAGTTCACTATGGGCATGCAATTCATCCAAAGGGGAAATACTGCCCCCTATCCTAATTCCCAAATAATGTTGTGGACTCATCCTATACTCGTATTTTGGGCCAAAGCATAAATTGGAGAAAAACCCCCCACCAAAAAAACCTACCTCAAACTTGCTTGCTATTTCCTCATAGAGGATGATGTCATCCTCCTGAGGAGGATGAGCTGGCCAATCAGCGACCTACTCACATTAATATTTTTTATGACCAGTATATGCCCACACCATTCTGTTGTTGGGGTACGCCCACACCATTCCAAATTAGAAAAGCTGCTTTTTGCATACTTAATTACCATTTCTGGAAGGGAAACTATTTCACTCATGTTGCAATTAATTACAGGTCATATTTCATAGAAATAAGGAAACACTGAAAAGTTACTTTAACCCTTTGACACGTACCAACAAACTGGTTTGATCATTCTACAGTCGTACGTGCAGTGCACGCTGAAACCAGTGTGATTAGAACATTTATTTACAACATCCAGTTTCAATTGACACAATAGTGGGGGCAGGTTGCCTAGTGGTTAGAGCGTTGTCCCAGTAACCAAATGGTTGCTAGAATGAATCCCCAAGCTAAAAATCTGTTGTTCTGCCCCTGAACAAGGCAGTTAACCCACTGTTTCTAGACTGTCATTGTAAATAAGAATTTGTTCTTAACTGACTTGCCTAGTTAAATAAAGGTTAAAAAAAACTGTCAACTGGTGAAACAGTTGTTTTCACAGAAACATTTTGCACAAACACAGTCCTTACAACGTTATGTCCTAAATGTGACTAGTTTATTTTTGGATACAATGTTTAGTCATTCAAAGAAGTAGCAACAGTGTAACACAATTATCCAAACCGGAAAATGTAGGCTACATTAGTCCTAGAGCTAATTACACTAAAGATTGACGTAACACAAGCGGTCATATTTAGCTAACTCTCGGCTGACAGAAACCATAGTATGAATTAGCTAATAGCAATACTATTTACAATTCATCACATCACGGGTGAGCTCACCATTGATCTAAATAATTGAGTACAACACTTTCTAAAAATCTAAAAGTAATCTGACAATGGGTAGTTTGGCACGCAGCCATTTTTTTTCAGTCAACCAAAGATAATATGAGAAGACAAGATCAGTTTGGTCTGTTTGCATTATGCTTATTGAAGTAGGTGTGTTGTCTTCCATCATTCACATCACATCATTCACTTCCGGAAGTTTACTCGAAAGATGATAACCCTCCCTTCAACTCATTTTGTCTGACAGACGTTTACGTGACACCCAGAATACATTGTATGTCAACAAACATGGCTCCACACATAGCTGGAATCAGCTTAGCTCATTATAATCAGTACAACCTTCAAAAAAGTATTTTACACACATCATATATGTCCATTACAATCTATGCAAGAATTGGAATGGATGATTTGTCACCAGTACTTGAAAACATGTGAACAAAACAGTAAATTAATAATTACCACATACATTTTGGATAGAGACTTCTTGATACAAGTGGTGCATTCTGGCAGTCAATCACATAACCTCTGACCCACTCAGGTTTGTTGTTTATGTATGTAGCTAGTGGGCTAAGCTGTAGCATGAGCAATGTCTTTCAAAAAGAGACAACTCGCAAATGCGCAAATTCTAGAGATTTTTGTCAATTCTGACAATGAGTCTGAGTATGGAAGTCAGGAATCAGATTCTGACAGTGACAGTGAGGAGCTGCCCCCCCCAACCTTGATCACCCTGCATCTGAGGACCCCTTGCTCACTGACGAAATCCCAGGTCCCTTTGAAGATGCTGGTGGTGATGGAGGCAGTGGATGAAGTACAGGAGGCCTGTGGTAGCTGGAAGGCCGCCAGCCATTTCACCCCTCCTGGCCCTGCTGTTTTCTTTGATGAGTCGTAGTCTGGAGTGCAAAGCCCCTTGCCATTTTCCTCAGAGGCAGAGTCCTTCAAGTTGTTTCTGACAGAGGAGACCATTTGCTCTGCTTTGGAGCTACAGGAGAAGAGAGAGCCAGGAGTGAGGGGGTACCTTGCTAAATGGGTGACAACCACAATTAGTGAAATGTACAACTTCCCGGTGACAGTCCACCTCATGGGAATAGTTAAGAAGACCTCCCTAAGAGAGAACTGGAGCACAGATCCTATGTTTGCAACTCCCCTTTTTGCAACTCTCTTTTTCCAAGACCTCTTCCTAGTTCTGCTGCGATGCCTGCATTTCGTCAACAATGCTACTGCCAATTTAAACGACTCATTACACTAAATAAGAAATGTTCTTACCAGCCTGACATCAGCATTTGGTTGGGTCTTTGTGCCATACTAGGACCTATGTATTGATGAATCCCTGATGTTATGGAAGGGTAGGCTGACGTTTCGTAAATATATTCCATCTAAAAGGCACAGGTTTGGTGTCAAGTTCTTTGTTATGTGCAAGACGACAGATTTATTCAGGAAATTATAGTCTACTCAGTGTCCACCACTGTCATCCAACATTATGAGGGTCTTAGGGTGTCCGGGTACAGCAGTCCCACACTCTTCCAGCATCTGTTGTACAACAGCACAGGGCATGTCTAACAGGAAGGGGATGGTCTAACAGGAAGGGGATGCCGGCATTTGGATGCAGGAAGATGCAGATGGGGGGGTGGAGTTCAAGGAGAACGGTCAACAGCTGGCAGTAAAGTGACATGACAAACAAGACTTCCATGTCCTCTCCACTGTCCATACAGCAACCATGTCGGCCACAGGGAAGGTGGACCAACTGACAGGAGAGCGAAAGATCAAACCAGACTGTGTGCTTGACTATAACCTCAAAATTGGGGCAGTGGATAAGGCGGACATACCAAGTGGTATAAGAAGATATTTTTCCATCTGATCAACACTGCTGCTGTCAATGGTCACATAGTTCACCGCCAACTAACAGGTGAGACGATTACTGAACAAGGTTTTTTTTGTAATTGGATGTACAGTTCACATACAAATAACATACAGTTCCATTATGCACCTACCCACTTCCTCATCACCCTCTCCCCATAGGTAAAGTAATAACCTGCCAAAAGTACAAAGAGAACCTCACGAGAGAGTTGCTGGAGAAGCACCACACCTCTCGGCGTCCATCTACTGGTGGCCTTCCTGCTGCAGACAATCCCCTACGCCTCATTGCAGGGCATTTTCCCTGCAAGTTCCTCAAACTGCTGCTCAAGGCATTCGCACATGGAAGCACTGCAAAGTCTGCCTGTCTGGCACCAGGAGAAGGAAGCAGAGGAGGTTGACAAGGTACATGTGTTTAGCTTGTGACACACCTCTGTATTTCACCATGCTTCTGGGAGTACCATATGCTCAAGCACTATTGAGCACATCCGCAACAATTACTGACTGACTTGACAGGTGACCTGCCATGATGCTGTCTTTAGAGGTGGGGGTGGGAATGCAGTTGTTTTCAATCACTGCATGAATATTGCAATATTGGTTGTCAGTCTTTTCTTGAGTTTTTTTTCCTCTAGTAAAACAAGTTTTTGCTATTGTTATTCAACAATATAGGCCTGTGTTATTTGCTGTGTTTTTATCTAGTGAGACTGTTAAGGAGTGTACATTCAAACAGCATGTTTCTAGAATGCAAAAGCTGGCCTCAATCTTCAGCAAGAAAGATGTCCAGTACCAGTTCTGACATTGGCAAATATTGGCAAACAATTGTACTGTTTGTGTGTGTGGTTTCTGAAAGTATAGAGAGGAATTATTACTAATAACAATAACATTTCTTGATATAGCAATATTACAAAGAAGTAACATAATAACACTGATATAAAATCACAAATATGAGTTATATAACAGCAAGAAACAGTAACTGTTGAGCTCCACAGGGGGTAGGGCAGAACAGAGCAATGCTAAACAGGCCAAATGAAAACAAACAGACCACGGTCATAACACCAGGGCAGCTTCAAAAGACAACAAAAACGAATACTTCTCTGACGCAATTAGCATTGTTTTACAGAGATAACATAAGAATGTAGCTAGTTACACAAGCACAATTGAGTAGAACACCAAGGTTATGACATTAGTACTTTGCTGTTATAAGGAATACACACAAATATACACTGCTCAAAAGAATAAAGGGAACACTAAAATAACACATCCTAGATCTGAATGAATGACATATTCTTATTAAATACTTTTTTCTTTACATAGTTGAATGTGCTGACAACAAAATCACACAAAAATGATCAATGGAAATCAAATTTATCAACCCATTGAGGTCTGGATTTGGAGTCACTCTTAAAATTAAAGTGGAAAACCACACTACAGTCTCATCCAACTTTGATGTAATGTCCTTAAAACAAGTCAAAATGAAGCTCAGTAGTGTGTGTGGCCTCCACGTGCCTGTATTACCTCCCTACAACGCCTGGGCATGCTCCTGAAGAGGTGGAGGATGGTCTCCTGAGGGATCTCCTCCCAGCCCTGGACTAAAGCATCCACCAACTCCTGGACAGTCTGTTGGTGGATGGAGCGAGACATGATGTCTCAGATGTGCTCAATTGGATTCAGGTCTGGGGAACGGGCGGGCCAGTCCATAGCATCAATGCCTTCCTCTTGCAGGAACTGCTGACACACTACAGCCACATGAGGTCTAGCATTGTCTTACATTAGGAGGAACCCAGGGCCAACCGCACCAGCATATGGTCTCATAAGGGGTCTGAGGATCTCATCTCGGTATCTAATGGCAGTCGGGCTACCTCTGGCGAGCACATGGAGAGCTCTGAGACCCCACACCATGACTGACCCACCGCCAAACCGGTCATGCTGGAGGATGTTGCAGGCAGCAGAACGTTCTCCAAGGCGTCTCCAGACTCTGTCACGTCTGTCACATGTGCTCAGTGTGAACCTGCTTTCATCTGTGAAGAGCACAGGGCGCCAGTGGCGAATTTGCCAATCGTGGTGTTATCTGGCAAATGCCAAACGTCCTGCACAGTGTTGGGCTGTAAGCACAACCCCCACCTGTGGACGTCGGGCCCTCATACCACCCTCATGGAGTCTGTTTCTGACCGTTTGAGCAGACACATGCACATTTGTGGCTTGCTGGAGGTCATTTTTCAGGGCTCTGGCAGTGCTCCTCCTTGCACAAAGGCAGAGGTGGTGGTCCTGCTGCTGGGTTGTTGCCCTCCTACGGCCCCCCCACGTCTCCTGATATACTGGCCTGTCTCCTGGTAGCACCTCCATGCTCTGGACACTACGCTGACAGACACAGCAAACCTTCTTGCCACAGCTCGCAGTGATGTGCCATCCTGGATGAGCTGCACTACCTGAGCCACTTGTGTGGGTTGTAGACTCATGCTACCACTAAATTGAAAGCACCGCCAGCATTCAAAAGCGACCAAAGCATCAGCCAGGAAGCATAGGAACTGAGAAGTGGTCTGTGGTCACCACCTGCAGAACCACTCCTTTTCCATTTGCACAACAGCATGTGAAATTTATTTTCAATCAGTGTTGCTTCCTAAGTGGACAGTTTGATTTCACAGAAGTGTGATTGACTTGGAGTTACATTGTGTTGTTTAAGTGTTCCCTTTATTTTTTTGAGCAGTGTATTATGCTCAGTACATACAGTGTGCTACAGTAGAAATGACATTACACGATGTACAGGAACTAATATAACGTTATAAGGCACTTACTTTGTTAGAAACACACACATGTCCAAAGTTAGTAGCACTTGGGCTCTCCTCCAAAGAGAGAAGTTTCACCATCTCAGTAAAGCCAAAACATATTGTCCGCAAAAGTGAAATGGACTACATTTATAGGAATAAATAAGGAGGCGGAACACACCTCAATTCAAACTGTTGTTAGAAAATCAATTGAAATTGACAAGTTGAAACAGCCTATAAATAAAAGCAAGCTCTTGGTTTGAGGACAGCGTGGGTTAGCTGTGCTGTTGCGTAAGAATCACATTTTGGAACAGTGAGTGTATCACGTGCATAAAAAACTCATGCTGGGGCGGCCGTTAGAGATATTTGGAACTTTTGCGTGAAAAGGTTAAAGCTTGACTTTAGGCAAAAAATCTATAATAACGGCTTTAAACTGTATAATTGATCAATGTACCATCATATCAGGTCATCCAATTCTTCAAAAAATATTTCATGGATAAGATATTTGGCTACAGAAGTGCCATTTCTTACTGATCTCTACAGCCTCCTTACAAAAACAAATCCTGTGAAATGACGTCAACATATACTGGAGGACTTTCCTGGCTAGCTACAAGTCGCTTGCTTAGCTAACCACCTAGCTACGTCGGTCGCGGCGCACATGACCAGGATGACACATTGATGAACCACCAAAGTCACACCCCATTTTTGTTTGTAAATTGAGAAAGAGGAGTTGGACCATTTTTTGTGCCCAAAGTTGAAGGCTAAAGCTAATTTCCTCCAATTCTACACATTTTGACATTGCTAATGACTTGTGAATATGCTATCTGGGGGCATCCGACACACATTTCTTTTGATACTTTTTTTTTTGGGGGGGAGGTTGAATCGACCTGTTCTGATTATTGCCCCTGTGGAAACTTCACCTGTGCACTGTAGAACACTTTCTGCAGAGGGTTCTACCTGAAACGATAAAGGGTTCTCCTTTTTGTGTAGGGATATCAAATGATAACTTAAATGATATACATTGATTTATAACAGAAATATTAATAATTCACATTGCTGATAATATGATGTAATTTGAGGGGAAAAAGACGAACTGCACAACATTGATTCTTTTTTTATAACCCATGCATGCACATGCCAACAACAGCGAAGAGTCCATCAAGAGTATATTTTAAGATGACAGAGGCTCTATGTCAGCTTGAACTCACAGCGCATTTGTCAAGATCCATTGTAAAGGTCACAGATTTGGCTTAAAGATTGGAAAGTGAGTCTGTTTACTTCCAAACCCTGTTACACAAAGAGGATATCAATTAACAGCTTTGATTCAAATCAAGTATGGCCCCAATAATCCCAATAAGGTCATGTATACAGAGCATATTGTCAAAAGGTAGCCTTTACGACTCGTCTAGATATTCTACCATCGACACAAAGCCCTATCCATGTCACGTCCGGGCAATATCGAACAGTTAATAAAACACACCAGCTAAGCTCAAATGTCACTTTCCTAAGCAGAGGCTGTCGATACTTCCTTCCTGACCTTTCTCTGTGTTTACCATTGCAGGACATTGGGGGTAGGTAAAACTGAAGGCATACTGTGAAGTCACACCGTGCAGACGGGGAGGGGTGGGGGGCTTCAGGGCAGCAAGTCAATGTAAAGGCACAGCTCAGTTGTGAAAAGAGATGGTCAATAGTTCTGGCTAGGCAGGCTCTCTGTCACAGTCTGTGGTGGGTAAACCTGTTTGAAGATGGAAATTAAATTCACTCTCCAAGAGTAGCCACACTTCAGTCTTCCCTCTATTTATGTTTAGCAAAATCAAAGAATGATAGCCATTACAAAAATGTATTTGTTGCGGAAAAGTTCTCTCAAGTTTGTGGCAAATTTGCTGAACATTCAATAGTATGCCACAAAATGTTGTCAGCAGTTTTCCAAATGTTTGCCACTAGTGGTTAATCTACGGTAAACCATTGGAAACAATCATATTTACTGCAACTAGCGGCGAACAGGTCAGAGTTTCCTTTCTGGATTTTATTATTTTATTTTTTATTTGTGGCAACAATATTTATTATCACTAATGGCAAACAGATTACCGGAAGCAATTTCTTGTAAATACATGAGCTCCAAGACCAGTAACCGTTGCCGACCTGTCAGGGGAGAAGAAAAATACATTGGAAAATGGAAACCAAGCTATCTATTGAAGTTTTCCAGTGAGTGTCTAACTTATGAAATAAATTCACATAGAAATGTAAGTTGTAGATCAGTCCTTCTCATTGAAAGCATGTACAGTTGAAGTTGGAAATTTACATACACTTAGGTTGGAATAATTAAAACTCGTTTTTCAACTACTCTACAAATGTCTTGTTAACGAACTATAGTTTTGGCAAGTCAGTTAGGACATCTACTTTGCATGACACAAGTAATTTTTCCAACAACTGTTTGCAGACAGATTATTTCACGTATGTGTGTCAGAGGTTTACATACAATAAGTTGACTGTGTCTTTAAACAGCTTGGAAAAATCCAGAAAATGATGTCATGGCTTTAGAAGCTTCTGAAAGGCTAATTGACATTATTTGAGTCAATTAGAGGTGTGCATGTGGATGTATTTCAAGGCCTACCTTCAAACTCAGTGCCTCTTTAAATGACATCATGGGAAAATCCAAAGAAAGCATCCAAGACCTCAGAAAGAAATTGTAGATCTCCAGTCTAGTTCATCTGGTTCACCATTGGGAGCAATTTCCAAATGCCTGAAGGTAACACGTTCATCTGTAGAATCAATAGTATGCAAGTATAAACACCAGGGGCCACACAGCCGTCATACCGCTCAGGACGGAGACGTGTCTCCTAGAGAAGAATGTACTATGGTGCAAAAAGTGCAAATCAATCCCAGAACAACAGCAAAGGACCTTGTGAAGATGCTGGAGGAAACAGGTACAAAAGTATCTATATCCACAGTAAAACGAGTCCTTTATCAACATAATCTGAAAGGTAGCTCAGCAAGGAAGAAGCCACTGCTCCAAAACCGCCATAAAAAAGCCAGACTACGGTTTGCAACTGCAAATGGAGATCGTATATTTTGGAGAAATGTCCTCTGGTCTGGTGAAACAAAAATAGAACTGTTTGGCCATAACGACCATCGTTATGTTTGGAGGAAAAAGGGGGGGGCTTGCAAGCCGAAGAACACCATCCCAACCATGAAGCATGTGGGTGGCAGCATCATGTTGTGGGGGTGCTTTTCTGCAGGAGGGACAAGTGCACTTCACAAAATAGATGGCATCATGAGGAAAGAAAATTATGTGGATATATTGAAGCAACATCTCAAGACATCAATCGCCATCACACTGCCCTGTCCCATCTGGACAAGAGGCATACCTATGTAAAATGCTGTTCATTGACTCTAGTTTAGCATTCAACACCATAGTACCCCCCAAGCCCATCATTAAGTTCAACTCTGTGCAACTGGGTCCTGGACTTCCTGGCGGGTCGCCCCCAGGTGGTGAAGGTAGGAAACAACATCTCCTCTTCGCTGAACCTCAACACTGGGGCCCCGCAAGGGGGCATGTTCAGCCCCCTCCTGTATTCCCTGTTCACCAATGACTGCGTGGCCAAGCACACCTCCAACTCAATCATCAAGTTTGCAGACGACACAACAGTAGTAGGCTTGATTAACAACAAAGGTGAGGGCTCTGGGAGTGTGGTGCCATGAAAATAACCTCTCACTCAACATCAACAAAACAAAGGAGATGATCGTGGACTTCAGGAAACAGCAGAAGGAGCACCGCCCCTTTCCACATCAATGGGACCATAGTGGAGAAGATGGAAAGCTTCAAGTTCCTCAGCGTACACACCACTGACAAACTGAAATGGTCCACCCACACAGACAGTATGGTGAAGAAGTGCCTCTTCAACCTCAGGAGGCAAAATACATTTGTCTTGTCACCTAAAATCCTCACAAGTCCCAGTTTATGCAATCAACATCGTTTGTTTTAATTTATACAAGGTAGAAACAATGTTTCCTGATGAAAAAAATATACAGAATGCCAGTTTCAGTGAAAGCATTAGCAACACCGCAAAAGCAAAACCGCCCATAAGTGCTGAGTCTACCTTTTAAGATGCCAAAATAGAAAATGTTTTCAGTAATTGTTTTCAGTATCATAATGTTGTTGTTTTTTCTTTTCTGATTGTTTCAGTTTATGCATTCAACAAGCTTTGGACAAAGGACTTCCAAAGTTCACTCAAAAAGCCAACAGTTCTGAACTGGATTTGATTTTGTTGTTGTTGTTTATTTTTTTCCATTTTGTTCATTGTCTTTTAAAATTCCATTGCTTGAAAGTTATTGCTCAGTTATCATTTGGCAATGTAAATTCTGTAGCTGGTCATTTTAAATAAGAATTTGTTCTTAACTGACTTGCCTAGTTAAAAAAATACTCTGCAATAGCGGGATATGAGCGGCTTGTAGATTTGGCTGCTTAATTGTGGCTACACCTCCCATACATAAACATTATACACGTCAAGTCAGTGCGATAGTCGGTCACCTGTTTTTTTTAAACCCTGGCATGAGTTGAAATTGTTTTCCTACATTTTTATTCTCAGTAGTCCAAATATTGCCTATTTTTCACCTGGCTTGTTTTTATGGTATGCCTGATACCAGTTTCCTGTCAACTGGCATCTAGATTTCTCGAGGGTAAACTTTTTTTTAATCCTGATTTCTCCAGGATAAAATCGCTTCAGTTTGACATTTACAAAGCAGTCTTAATTTTTTGAAATGTCACAGTATTAACTGTGCATTTAAAGTCTGTATGTTATTTTCTATGCCTGTTATTCTTGAACATGCAGATATATCTGTCATAAATGACATTATTATGATGAGGAGCTTGCTTGCCCTTTTCCCAAACACTGATAAACCTCATGAATAGTGCTTACGTTTCTTTAACAGCCCTGTCTGAAGTGGATGTCTCCTTTTCATTCTGATTACATCCTCATTGAGACTCAAGGCTTTTTCGTTCATTATGAATTCATTATCAACTACAATACAAGGAACTTTCTTGAAACCAGGTCTGTGTTCCAACCCTACTCCCTATATAGAGCACTAGGTACCCTATTCCCTATAACATGCATTTATTTTGACCAGAGCCCTATGGGACACAGCCTAACGTTCTTGTTTACACTGATGAGGGAGCATGATGAGGGAGCATTATACAAGTTCAGGGGAAAGATTAAATAAAATAAAATGTAATCAATTAGGGAACAAAGATTCAAACCTAATGAATATATTTGTCTCATTCTGCCCCTTACACAATGCCCACTGGACACAAACTTGTTCAATCAATAATGTTTCAATGTAATTTCTCATCATATTGTGACACACACGTTGAAAATACATTGGTTTTGAAAAAAAAGTAATCAATGTAAACTGTTGGTTGAGAGTGAAATTTAAACCACAGGATTATGTCATCATGGTAAACACATTTAAACATAGACAAACCTTGTATAAAATATGTTGAATTTGTACCTTTTAAAACAACTTCATATCCACTATCAGACAGAAAAGCAATAGGCTGGACAGCAGCTCCTACTGGAGAATTGGTCTATCTTAAGCTACCCTTTGGTCTCCCAATCAGGGTTTTAAACAAACCTGCCCTGCTTAGCTATGACATTTGTCAGTGTCTTACCAATGTCCTATCATTAGAACAACTGTTGAGAGATCACCATTTAAAAAATATACACTGCTCAAAAAAATAAAGGGAACACTAAAATAACACATCTTAGATCTGAAGGAATGAAATATTCTTATTAAATACTTTTTTCTTTACATAGTTGAATGTACTGACAACAAAATCACACAAAAATTATCAATGGAAATCAAATGTATCAACCCATGGAGGTCTGGATTTGGAGTCACACTCAAAATTAAAGTGGAAAACCACACTACAGGCTGATCCAACGTCCTTAAAACAAGTCAAAATGAGGCTCAGTAGTGCCTGTATGACCTCCCTACAACGCCTGGGCATGCTCCTGATGAGGTGGCGGATGGTCTCCTGAGGGATCTCCTCCCAGACCTGGACTAAAGCATCCGCCAACTCCTGGACAGTCTGTGGTGCAACGTGGCGTTGGTGGATGGATTGAGACATGATGTCCCAGATGTGCTCAATTGGATTCAGGTCTGGGGAACGGGCGGGCCAGTCCATAGCATCAATGCCTTCCTCTTGCAGGAACTGCTGACACACTCCAGCCACATGAGGTCTATCATTGTCTTGCATTAGGAGGAACCCAGGGCCAACCGCACCAGCATATGGTCTCACAAGGGGTCTGAGGATCTCATCTCGGTACCTAATGGCAGTCAGGCTACCTCTGGCGAGCACATGGAGGGCTGTGCGGCTCCCCAAAGAAATGCCAACCCACACCATGACTGACCCACCGCCAAACCAGTCATGCTGGAGGATGTTGCAGGCAGCAGAACGTTCTCCACGGCGTCTCCAGACTCTGTCACGTCTGTCACATGCTCAGTGTGAACCTGTTTTCATTTGTGAAGAGCACAGGGCGCCAGTGGCGAATTTGCCAATCTTGGTGTTCTCTGTCAAATGCCAAACGTCCTGCACGGTGTTGGGCTGTAAGCACAACCCCCACCTGTGGACGTCGGGCCCTCATACCACCCTCATGGAGTCTGTTTCTGACCGTTTGAGCAGACACATGCACATTTGTGGCCTGCTGGAGGTAATTTTGCAGTTTTCTGGCAGTGCTCCTCCTTGCACAAAGACGGAGGTAGCGGTCCTGCTGCTGGGTTGTTGGCCTCCTCCACGTCTCCTGATGTACTGGCCTGTCTCCTGGTAGCACCTCCATGCCCTGGACACTACGCTGACAGACACAGCAAACCTTCTTGCCACAGCTCGCATTGATGTGCCATCCTGGATGAGCTGCACTGCCTGAGCCACTTGTGTGGGTTGTAGACTCCGTCTCATGCTACCACTAGAGTGAAAGAACCGCCAGCATTCAAAAGTGACCAAAACATCAGCCAGGAAGCATAGGAACTGAGAAGTGGTCTGTGGTCCCCACCTGCAGAACAACTCCTTTATTGGGGGTGTCTTGCTAATTACCTATCATTTCCACCTGTTGTCTATTCCATTTGCACAACAGCATGTGAAATGTATTGTCAATCAGTGTTGCTTCCTAAGTGGACAGTTTGATTTCACAGAAGTGTGATTGACTTGGAGTTACATTGTGTTGTTTAAGTGTTCCTTTTATTTTTTTGAGCAGTGTATAAATTCACTGTTGCTATCAAGTCGAAGTTATTCCAAAGGGTAAGTTTAACATAGCAAATGAAATGTGACCATATTATTACTCATATATCATCAATGATAATTTTAGGCCTATATAGCATTTGCAGTCATCAAAAGCTATATATAAGTTGCATTGCTTGGCTGGGGACTTAGTCAACTAGTTGATGAAGCCGCCTGTGGCATCAGGGCAGTAACCCGGATCACTATCAGAGGCCTCATGATGGCGTGTCCTTTTCATAAGGGAGACTCTGACAACAACAGAGGAGGTGTCATAAGGGTACTTACTAGTGTTGCATTACACACTTAAAAGTTGAGGTCTTACCTGACAAGCTGTGAAAATAGCAAGTGAAGAGTGAATAAAATGAACCTTTCTCAGTTTTCTCCTATCATAGCCTTTAAGCTCTATACCTTTTTTAAAGTCACCATTGGCCTCATTGGGGAAATCCATGAGCGGTTTCTTTCCTCTCATGCAACTGAGTTAGGAAGGACGACTGTATCTTTGTAGTGACTGAGTGTAATTAATGACTTCACCATGCTCAAAGGGATATTCAATGTTAAATGTGCAATATGCAGAAAACGCTCCTCCATTTCCTGGATGCAAAAATTGTAATAATTCACCTAATTTCAGTTTATGTCACAAAACAAACCGTGTTTATTGTATTTTCAGCTGTTTGATGCTGGTGATCAAAACCAAAAGTAAAAAACTGAAAAAAATGTACATGTCATCCAACCAGACGCAACTCAAGTTAAGGCTATCTTACAAAATAATGTAACATTCAACTTTAAAATGAGTAATTTTGAGGTTACTGTAACTACACATTTATCGCTCCAGAGTCCAATGGCGGCGAGCTTTACACCACTCCAGCCGACGTTTGGCATTGCGCATGGTGATCTTAGGCTTTTTTCTGGCAGCTCGGCCATGGAATCCCATTTTATTGGTCACATACACAAGGTTAGCAGATGTTATTGCGAGTGTAGCGAAAAGCTTGTGTTTCTAGTTCTGACAGTGCAGCAATATCTAACAATTCCACAACAAATACCTAATCCACACAAATCTAAGTAAAGGATGGAGTATGAATAAATAAAAATATGGATGAACAATGATAGAGTGGCATAGGCTAAGATGCAGTTGATAGTATGAGATGAGTAATGCAAGATACAGTTGAAGTCGGAAGTTTACATACACTTAGGTTGGAGTCATTAAAACTAATTTTTCAACCACTCCACACATTTCTTGTTAACAAACTATAGTTTTGGCAAGTCGGTCAGGACATCTACTTTGTGCATGACACAAGTCATTTTTCTAACAATTGTTTACAGACAGATTATTTCACTTATAATTCACTGTAACACAATTCCAGTGGGTCAGAAGTTTAATCAGTTTGGAAAATTCCAGAAAATGATGTCATGGCTTTAGAAGCTTCTGATTGACATCATTTGAGTCAATTGTAGACCTCCACGAGTCTGGTTCATCCTTGGGAGCAATTTCCAAATGCCTGAAGGTACCACGTTCATCTGTACAAACAATAGTACGTAAGTATAAGCTTGCAAGCCGAAGAACACCATCCCAACCCGTGAAGCATGGGGGTGGCAGTATCATGTTGTGGGGTGCTTTGCGGCAGGAGGGGCTGGTGCACTTCAAAAAATAGATTAATTCATGAGGGAGGAAAATTATGTGGATATATTGAAGCAACATGTCAGGAAATTAAAGCTTGGTCGCAAATAGGTCTCCAAATGGACAATGACCCCAAGCATACTTCCAATGTTGTGGCAAAATGGCTTAAGGACAACAAAGTCAAGGTATTGGAGTGGCAATCACAAAGCCCTGACCTCAATCCTATAGAAAATTTGTGGGCAGAACTGAAAAAGTGTGTGCGAGCAAGGAGGCCTACAAACCTGACCCAGTTACACCAGCTCTGTCAGGAGGAATGGGCCGAAATTCACCCAACTTATTGTGGGAAGCTTGTGGAAGGATACCGGAAACATTTGACCCAAGTTAAACAATTTAAAGGCAATGCTACCAAATACTAATTGAGTGCTTTTAAACTTCTGACCCACTGGGAATGGGATGAAAGAAAAAAAGCTGAAATAAATCATTCTCTCTGCTATTATTCTGAAATGTCACATTCTTAAAATAAATTGGTGATCCTAACTGACCTAAAACAGGTCATTTTTACTAGGATTAAATGTCAGGTATTGTGAAAAACTGACTTAAAATGTATTTGGCCAAGGTGTATATAAACTTCCGACTTCAACTGTATGTAAACATTATTAAAGTGGAATTATTAAAGTGACTAGTGTTCAATGTTTTAAATTAGCCAATGATTTCAAGTCTGTATGTAGGCAGCAGTTTCTCTGTGCTAGTAATGGCTGTTTAAATGTCTGATGGCCTTGAGATAGAAACTGTTTTTCAGTCACTCTGTCCCAGCTTTGATGCACCTGTATTGACCACGCCTTATGGATGGTAGTGGGGTGAACATGCAGTGTCTCAGGTGATTGTTGTCCTTGATTATCTTTTTGGCCTTCCTTTGACATTGGGTGCTGTAGGTGTCCTGGAGAGAAGGTAGTTTGCCCCCAGTGATAAGTTGTGCAGACCGCACAATCCTCTGGAGAGCCCTGTGGCTGTGGGTGGTGAGTTGCCATACCAGGCGGTGATACAACCCGACAGGATCCTCTCAATTGTGCATCTGTGAGGGTTTTAGCTGACAAGCCAAATTTATTCAGCCCCCTTAGGTTGAAGAGGCGCTGTTGTGCCTTCTTTACCACAATGTGTGGGTGGACCATTTCAGTTTGTCAGTGATGTGCATGCCGAGGAACTTAAAACTTTCCACCTTCTCCACTGGGGTGGTGGAGTAGGGGTGGATAGGGGGGTGCTCCTTCTGCTGTTTCCTGAAGTCCACGATCATCTCCTTTATTTTTTTGACATTCAGTGAAAGGTTATTTTCCTGATACCACAATCAGAGAGCCCTCACCTCCTCCCTGTAGGATGTCTCATCGTTGTTGGTAATCAAACCTACTACTGTTGTGTCGTCTGCAAAATTGATGATTGCATGGCCACGCAGTCATGGGTGAACAGGGAGTACAGGAGGGGGCTGAGCATGCACCCTTGTGGGGCCCCAGTGTTGAGGATCAGCGAAGTGGAGATGTTGTTTCCTACCTTCACCACCTGGGGGCGGCCCGTCAGGAAGTCCAGGACCCAATTGCACAGGGCAGGGTTGAGACCCAGGACCTCAAGCTTAATGATGAGCTTGGAGGGTACTATGGTGTTGAATGCTGAGCTACAGTCAATGAACAGCATTCTTACATAGGTTCATCTTGTCCAGATGGGTTAGGGCAGTGTGCAGTGTGATCTGTGGTCCTATTGGGGAAGTAAGCAAATGGAAGTGGGTCTAGGATGTGACAGGTAAGGTGGAGGTGATATGTCCTTGACTAGTCTCTCAAAACACTTCATTATGGCAAAAGTGAGTGCTATGGGATGATAGTCAATTAGTTCAGTTACCTTTGCATTCTTTGGTACAGGAATAATGGTGGCTTTCTTGAAGAATGTGGGGACAGCAAACTGGGATAGGGAGAGTTTGAATATATCCGTAAACACGCCAGGCAGCTGGTCTGGTATGCTCTGAGGACGCGGCTAGGGATCCCGTCTAGGCCGGCAGCCTTGCGAGGGTTAACACGTTTAAATGTCTTACTCACGTCGGCCACGGAGAAGGAGAGCCCCCAGTCTTTGGTTGCGGGCTGGGTCGGTGGCACTGTATTATGCTCAAAGCGGACAAAGAAGGTATAGTTAGTATAGTATAATATAGTAAGCCGGGAAGCAAGACTTTGGTGTTGGTGACAGTTTTGTGCGAATGCCGCCATCTATCCACGGTTTCTGGTTAGGGTAGGTTTTAAAAGTCACAGTGGGTACAACATCTCCTATACACTGACTCGCCGAATCAACGTATATTATTCTCCATATTATTCTCTTAGCCTATCCGGGAACATAACCCAGTCCACGTGATCAAAACTATCTTGAAGTGTGGATTCCAATTGGTCAGACCAGCATTGAATAGTCCCTAGCACGGGTACTTCCTGTTTGAGTTTCTGCCTATAGGAAGGGAGGAACAAAATGGAGTCGTAGTCAGATTTGCCGAAAGGAGTGCTGGGCAGGGCCTTGTATACATCACGGAAGTTCGAGTTACAGTGGACCAGTGTTTTTCCGGCACGAGTGCTACAGTCGATATGCTGATAGAACTTAAGTCACCTTGTTCTCAAATTTGCTTTGATAAAATCCCTAGCTACAATAAATGCAGCAGTCATTTTACCGGCTTTAGGGGGGATATACCCGGCTGTGACAATAACCAAAGACAATTGTCTTGGTAGATAATACGGTCGGCATTTGATTGTGAGGAATTCTAGATCAGGTAAACAAAAGGACTTGAGTTTCTGTATGTTGTTACAATTACACCATGAGTTGTTAATCATGAAACATACACCCCTGCCCTTCTTCTTTTCAGAGATATGTTTATTCCTATTGACGTGATGAACTGAGAATCCAGGTTGATGTACCGACTCCGATAGCATATCCTGAGAGAGTCATGCCTCCGTGAAACAGGAGTACAGTGCCTTGTAAAAGTATTCATCCCTCCTGTCACATTCTGACCTTAGTTCCTTTATGTCTTTGTATTACGTTGGTTTGAGTGGGTAGTCTGTTCTTTTTTCTATGTGTTTGGCCTAGTATGGTTCTCAATCAGAGGCAGGTGTGGTTCGTTGTCTCTGATTGAGAATCATACTTAGGTAGCCTGTTTTCCCCATTTTGGTGGTGGGTGTTTATTTTCTGCTAAGTGTTTTCTGCACCTTACAAGACTGTTCGGTTTTTTCACGTTATTTTGTATTTCAGTGTTCAGTAATAAAACGTCATGAACAAATACCACGCTGTGCATTGGTCCGATAGTTCATCCTCGTCGTTAGATGACGATGAACCCCCTTGGAGTTTTTCCTATTTTATTGCATTAGAAACTGTAATTTAAATGGATTTTAATTTGGATTTCATGTAATGGACATACACAAAATAGTCCAAATTGGTGAAGTGATATGGAAAAAATTATTGTTTAAATTATTATTATTTTTATAAACGGAGAGGTGGTGCGTGCATATGTATTCAACCCCTTTGCTATGAAGCCCCTAAATAAGATATGGTGCAACCAATTACCTTCAGAAGTCACATAATTTATTAAATAAAGTCCACCTGTCACATGATCTGTTACATGATCTCAGTATATATACACCTGTTCTGAAAGGCCACAAAGTCTGCAATACCACTAAGCAAGGGGCACCACCAAGCAATAAGTACCATGAAGACCAAGGAGCTCTCCAAACAGGTCAGGGACAAAATTGTGGAGAAGTACAGGTCAGGGTTGGGATATAAAAATATATCAAAATCTTTGAACATCCCACCGAGCACCATTAAATCCATTATTAAACAACAAACCTGCCAAGAGAGGGCCGCCCCCAAAACTCATGGACCAGGCAAGGAGGGCATTTATCAGAGGCAACACAGAGTCCAAAGATAACTCTGAAGGAGCTGCAAAGCTCCACAGCGGAAATCAGAGTATCTGTCCATAGGACCACTTTAAGCCGTACACTTCACAGAGCCGGGCTAAATGGAAGAGTGGCCAGAAAAAAATGTTGCTTAGCAAAAAAAAGGCATGTGGGAGACTCCCCAAACAAATGGAAGAGGGTACTCTGGTCAGATGAGACTAATGTTGAGATTATTGGCCATCGAGGAAAACTCTGTCTGGCGCAAACCCAACACCTCTCATCACCCAGAGAACTCCATCGGCAGGGACTGGGAAACTGGTCAGAATTGAAGGAATGATGGATGGTGCCAAATACAGGGAAATTATTGAGGGAAACCTGTTTCAGTCTTCCAAAGATTTGAGACTGGGACGTAGGTACACCTTCCAGCAGGACAATGACCCTAAGCATACTGCTAAAAAAACACTTGAGTGGTTTAAGGGGAAACATTTATATGTCTTAGAATGGCCTAGTCAAAGCCCAGAACTCAATCCAATTGAGAATCTGTGGTATGACTTAAAGATTGCTGTACACCAGCAGAACCCATCCAACCTGAAGGAGCTGAAGCAGTTTTGCCTTGAAGAATGGACAAAAATCCTAGTGGCTACATGTGCCAAGAGACTTGCAGCTGCAAAAGGTGGCTCTTGGAAGTATTGACTTTGCGGGGGTGAATAGCTATGCATGCTCAAGTTTTCAGTTTTTTGGTCTTATTTCTTGTTTGTTTCAATAATCTGAGCTGAATCTCGAATGGCATTGATCACTCTTGCACTGTGCACTTTTATTGTAATCGCAACTGCAATCCAGGTCATTTGGTTATGCTATTAGATGAAGTGATACCACAATCTATTGTGTAAATAAATAAAGCATATCTGACATTGTATACACATTTGAACTTTGCTGTGCTTTTAAATGGTTGAAAGTGCAGTGATAGACATTAGGGTGACAACCAAAAATCAGACATTGTTTTTCCATTGGAATTTGGTTGTGGTTTTATATGGTTGAAAGCAACACAGACGCAGATGTTGTCTGTTTGTGTTGTGCTTTTCCCCCGAGTTGTAAAAGCAAGCAATGCAAAAGCTAACTCAGTATATGACTGATGTAACGGGCAAGGTACTTGTTGTTTGACTTAAGAGAAAAAAAGATTTATTTTTAATATTTTAACATTTATTCCCAGAGCTGAGCTTGTAGTGTAACTGACATGTAATGTTAGCTAATGTTCCATTCCCACTCGACTGAAGTTCAATCTGAAGTGAATGCTTCCACAGCCAGTTCAGCTCTAGCTTCTAGCTATCTGTTAGGTAATTGTGTGTATGGAAATGTTTTGTGGTCTTTGTGTTGTCCCGTTTCAACTGAAGTAAATTAACTTGGCTCCTTTTCACCAGTTGTTGTACCATTAGAGATAATTAAATAACTTTTGACTAAAACGTCATTTTTGCGCCAGTCAAGCAATGTAACGTTATTTATCTGTCAGTTTCCCTAGCTAATTCCATATTTTTCACACTGACACGGTATAAACAGCTCTACAGGCTTCACTGTCATGATGGACAGTCAGTACACAACACTATGCTCATCATATCTTAGCAAGAGCTTATGGTGACAGGTGTCACAGCATGGTCAGACAGCGAGGGAAGACCAGTCTACGGAGCTCAGGTGAATTTTTCAGTATATTATAACAATCAGTGAATTGTTACAAAATTCCACTTTGAGTTTATGGGTAGATTAGTGTCTGAGATCTGGGAATAATGGTACTTTCAATTATTGAACCATTGATTCTATTCTTGGATAATATAATGTGTAAATGTACACCAAGGTAATTCTTTGTCATGCCTCATCTGAGCAGGATCAGATGGTGAGCAGGGTCAGGCAACCAGGGAAGACCAGTCTGAGTTGACCTTTTGCTGAATACTTTATTTTCTCTGTGCAGCACTGGACAAGCCAGAAGCTTCAAAGATTGAAACTATTTTAATGCAGTCTGATAAACCACAAGTTGATTTCCAAACTGTATCAAGGATTGATAGAGGCTTTTCCAGATGCCACAAAACATGTAAAACTAAAATGTGAGGAAGACCTGGGAGACACTACTGATGATGATGAATGGATAAAGATATGTTTGAATGTCCAGTCATGTTAATATAATCTCAGACATAAATTACTGCCTTTTAAGACCATCCAAAGAACATACTACATGCCAGTGAAACTGAATATCATGCACTCAGAAATGTAATTCCTTTGCTGGAGGTGTAAAACACAAATGGGGACATGTTTCAATATGTTGTGCTTTTGTGAAGGCTGGCTGAATTCTGGCAAAGAGTATGTTATTTTATCTCAGCATGTCTACAGATTCTCCCTTTTCCCTGTTTTTGTTTGCTTGGAAATGTTAATACTGGAAACTGTTACCAGAATAAATATTGCACTGTACTACCAAAGGAGTCTGTATTAAAAACATGCCCAGGTCAGGATAGATACCTATTATGGCAATCTTTAGCTGCTGAGCTGCTCAGAATTGGCCCTGGGGGTCTGCCGTACTGTTGGTTGTCACCCTGGCCTTGGCCTAACACACCTGAAACCAATAATGAATGTTTCACTAAGATCCTAAAGCTGAGTAGGGTGTGTTGGGTTGGGGCGCTGCAGGGTGGTGGACCCCTAGGGGCAGGACGGGGCTATCCAGCTATATTGTTTGCAAGTAAAATGAGCGCTACAGAACTATTGAGCCTATGGTATGATTTACAGTGCTCTCTGTAATTATTGGGACAGGCTCTATACTCCAAAGTTTTGGCTTTGAAATCAAACAATGACTGTGAAGTTAAAGTCCAGAATGTCAGCTTTCATTTGAGGGTATTTTCATTGGAGGAACCGTTTAGAAATGACTATTGTTGTACGTTGTCTCCCCATTTTAGGAGAGCAAAAGTATTGGGACAAAGTAGTAAAAAGTTAAGTATTTGGTCCCACATTCAAAGCACGCAATGACTACATCAAGCTTGTGACTACAAATTTGTTGGATACATTTGCTGTTTGTTTTGGTTGTGTTTCAGATTATTTTGTGCCCTATATACGTCAATTGTAAATAATGCCTTGTGTCACTTTTATTGTAAATAAGATCATAAAATGCTTCTACATTAATGTGGATGCTACCATGATTATGGATAATCCTGAATGAATCATGAATAATGATGAGTGAGAAAGTTATATACGCTCAAATATCATACCCCTAAGACATGCTAACCTCTCACCATTAATCTGGAGGCGAAATAAACACACACCTGTTTAGGCGAGGTGTTGGCTAAAGGAGTAGAACACTTGAAAAACAAAAGGAGAGCCGCAAACTCTAGGAGCTCAGATGCAAAAATGTAATAACCTAATATCCAACGTTTCGACAGACAAGCTGTCTTCATCAGGGTATAATGACTTCTCACCATTACAATAACAGGGGAGGTTAGCATTTTTGGGGGGTTATGATATTTGTGCGTTTAACTTTCTCACTCATCATTATTCACAATTCATTCAGGATTATCCATAATCATGGTAGCATCCACATTCATGTACAAGTGTTTAGAAACAAACATGAAGTGACCCCAAAATGGTCATATTAGATTGTGTAGAAATGCAGGAAATGTGCTTTAGATGGCCGAAAAATTCTGAGGGAGGATGACCCCCTGCCAGGTTATGTCCCCCCCACTTGAAAAACCAAAGTTGCTCCCATGCCAGTGGATATTAAAATAGTAAAAGGCAGTATTACAAAGCGTTGTATGAGATCTTCAGTTTTTTGCCAATTTCTCGCATTGAATAGCCTTAATTTCTCAGAACACGAATAGACTGACGAGTTTCAGAAGAAAGTAATTGTTTCTGGCCATTTAGATCCTGTAATCAAACCCACAAATGCTGATGCTGCAGATACTCAACTAGTCTAATAATGCCAGTTTTAATGCTTCTTCAATCAACACAACAGTTTTCAGCTGTGCTAATGTAAGAGATGTAAATAAATCACATCAGCCAGTGGTCCCAGTTGAGCATCATTTATTTCTGACAACTATGTTAGCAGTGGGCTTATGTTTTTTTATCTGTTATTTTACCAGGTAAGTTGACTGAGAACACATTCTTATTTGCAGCAACAACCTGGGGAATAGTTACAGTGGAGAGGAGGGGGATGAATGAGCCAATTGTAAACTGGGGATTATTAGGTGACCGTGATGTTTGAGGGCCAGATTGGGAATTTAGCCAGGACACCAGGGTTAACACCCCTACCTACTCTTACAATAAGTGCCATGGGATCTTTAATGACCTCAGAGAGTCAGGACACCTGTTTAACATCCCATCTGAAAGACACCACCCTACACAGGGCAGTGTCCCCAATCACTGCCTTGGGATATTGTTTAGACCAGAGGAAAGAGTGCCTCCTACTGGCCCTCCAACACCACTTCCATCAGCATCTGGTCTCCCATCCAGGAACTGACCAGGACCAACCCTGCTTAGCTTGAGAAGCAAGCCAGCAGTGGTATGCTGCTGGCCATGTAATGTGACCATTACATCGGTATATGCTAGCTAACACACAGCAATCATATGCCAAAGCATATCCCAGAGGTACCATATACCCACACATGTATAAATCAGTAACGTACAGCAAACTTGTACACATTGTAAAATAGAAAACAGTATTCAGAACGTGACCTACGTAATTAGGCCACTCTTGGCCATGATTACAGACACCTGTGTCTTTTGACACTACATAAACGAGTCATCCCGCAGTGTTTGTGATTATACCCAGATGAAGACAGCTTGGCTGTCGAAACGTTGGTAATTAAATTTCTGCATCTGAGCTCCTAGAGTGTGCGTCTCCAGCTACAATAGTAATTTACACCATTAACAATGTCTACACTGTATTTCTGATCAATTTAATGTTATTTCAAAAACAAGGACATTTCTATGTGACCCCAAACTTTTGAACAGTAGTGTATAACATTTAATGATAATGCCAGATATGCCAGTGTTTGGAGGATATATTGGCAAGGTTGTTGTTAGGCCCGAGACAAAGTATTCAAATAATGATTGACATATTTTCATGAAACATTATTTTGATTAATTTATTCATACTATTTCACCCTTCCACAAGATATAGTAGCGACACAAATCTAGGCTTGCTAGAGACACGACCCAGTCGTTCAGTCTTTTTGTTCTGTACCAGTCGTTTGTTCCATTGCCATACTGGCTGGCAACATTCTTATCCCCTGCTTGCTAGCTAGCATACTATGGCTAACTTACAGTATTGTCAAAAAGTGGAGCCAGAATAACAGCAAGTAGCTGCGTTTGTTTAAGCTGTTTTCTAGTGACTTATTAGAGATTTATTTGGATGCATTCATGAGCCAATGAGGCATGATTTCACCTGGCATAGAAAATGTGCTCACTCATAAGGACACTGTTGTTCAGAGGAGCTAGTCAACAACACAGCTACAGTAACACAATCACTTCAAACTGAAGCTGGAAAGACTGCAAATTAGTTTCATTTGACCTCTTTTTAATAGATTTATTTTTTGTACATATCCATAAAAATTATGCCATCTGATTCATGATTTCGACTGGCTGAGAAACACTGCCTGCCTGTCTTGTCCCGACTCCCGACTTGTTCCTTACTATGGGACAGCAGGGGGTCGAATTTGAATATTTGAATATTTAAACAATGTTGCAAATGTCAGCGAGACAAGTCATCTAGGTTTACACAAATCCCGCTGTTGAAAACGAAATGTTAGTCTAAAAGAAATGTGAGATAATGTCTAGATTCTTTTTGTAATGGAGGTCAAGTTTATAAGTTGCCTGGCTGGGCTGATGAGACAGTGGATTGCGCAGTCAGATGGAACAGAGTAAATAAGCATTTTTATGTCATAGATTTAGCCGGTGGCCACGTATGGAATAGACACCGGCTGGAATGTGGTTTTAACCAATCAGCATTCATTTGTCGTATAACATAGAATATATCCCCAGCAGCATCCTATTGATGACCATGTCCTTGCCATTCATATAGGTAGGCACTTCAATTCCACCTTGCAATGTGAGTCTGATGAAAGACTAGCAAGTCAAAGATGTGAGGAGCATTTAACTACCATATTGCTACAGAGAAAAAGAGTAGAGGAGTATATAGTTGCCTGCAGGAGGCATCATTATCACGGTAGTGAAGTGTCTTAACAGTAAGAGATTAATAGAGGTTTTCCAATCCAGAACAAAAATGGATCTGGCTGCCATGATAAGGCCTGATGAAGGATCGGCGTGAGTTATGACCCCATTTATTTATCATAAATAGAGTGGCCACCGCTAGCTTTGTCATCACCTCTATGGTCAAATGATTTGCCAGGCAATACCTGTCACTCTGAAACAGACCAAGTAAAGCAAAGTAACCTTTTAAATTTCTATGTAGTTACAATGTTACAACCTTTGCAGACAATGGGTTTACCCGGAGAAATTTAGGACACAGGGAAATACTTACTATGGTCTAAACAAAGATTCATATTTAAACTATTCAAATAAAATTCCCATTTTTAGACTCCCAGCAATAAATATTTGAGTGAGTAAAATGTTTTTACACAGGGTGGTAAAGCTAGCAAGCATTTCCCCATGCATCTAGTCTTTAATGTAGCTAGCTTGCTAGCAGGATTTCTAAGCCTTGAGACAATTGAGACATGGATTGTGTATGTGTGCCATTCAGAGTGAATGGGCAAGACAAAATATTTAAGTGCTTTTGAACAGGGTATGGTGGTAGATGCCAGGTGTCAAGTAAAAAAGCTCCCAGTGTGTAATAGGCCACAATCAATGATTGACCATGAGCTTTTTCACAGTTATGACATGTCATAAATATCCTCACAGCATGTAAGTGATCACGGGTGAATTTCTCGCACTCCTGCTCAAATGTTGATTACCGGTTGTCAGTACCTGATTGAAATTGACACTGTAAATGTGAATAAATAATATATTATCAATTGTTTTGCACTCGTGCGGATGTCTCTCGTCTCACCTTCCCTCACCCTTGAATTAGCTAGTTAGCATAATAAGCTATCAGCTGGTTGAGATGGCTTATTCTTAGAGGTGTGAAGTTTTAGCTTGGTTGTACAGCTAAATTAATTAATGTAAAAATGTGCTTTTATACAAAGTATAAACAACTTTAACCTAACTTGCTAGCTAGCTAGTTGGCTAACAAATGCTTATTTTATTAATTCAATGTTAGCTAAGCTAATAGAATGACGGGAGATTTGTTTTACTAAAATGGAGAAACCTTTGAGGCTTGTAAGTCAGTTTATAGCTATACCTCCAGAAGCCATACATAAGGCTGGTCAGTCAAAGATCATCTTTGCATCTACCAACTGGCAGTAAGTACCTTTACTTGTTAATTTACTGTAGCTAAGTACTGTGTCATTAACATGTTGCTCTTCAAAATATGACTACATGTCAACATATTTTGTGGTACTAGTCCTAGCATTTAATTTATGGTTATGTCAGAGAAATGTATATTAAGTGATCATCCACTGGATTAAAAAACCAAGACATCTCAAAGACCAGGCAAGAAAGCTATATCTAAATGCTTTGTAAAGCCAGTCCTAAATTGCACCCTCCGCCAGTCCTAAATCGCTCCCTCCCCCTTGGCCCTAACCCCCCGATGTTTGTTTGTTTTTTATTTCACATTTATTTAACCAGGTAGACTAGTTGAGAACAAGTTGTCATTTACAACTGTGACCTGGCCAAGATAAAGCAAAGCAGTGTGACACGGACAACAACACAGAGTTACACTTGGAGTAAACAATAAACAAGCCAATAACACAATAAACAAGTCAATGACACAGAAGGAAAAAAAGAAAGTCTATATACTGTGTGTGCAAAAGGCATGAGGAGGTAGGCAATAAATAGGCCATAGTAGCGAATAATTACAATTTAGCAGATTAACACTGGAGTGATAAATGAGCAGATGATGATGTGCAAGTAGAGATAATGGTGTGCAAAAGAGCAGAAAAGTAAATAAAATAAAAACAATGTGGGGACGAGGTAGGTAGATTGGGTGGGCTATTAACAGATGGACTATGTACAGCTGCAGCGATCGGTTAGCGGCTCAGATAGCTGATGTTTAAAGTTGGTGAGGGAGATAAAAGTCTCAAACTTCAGCGTTTTTTGCAATTCGTTCCAGTCACTGGCAGCAGAGAACTGGAAGGAAAGGCGGCCAAATGAGGTGTTGGCTTTGGGGATGATCAGTGAGATATACCTGCTGGAACGTGTGCTATGGGTGGGTGTTGTTATTGTGACCAGTGAACTGAGCTTTACATAGCTTTACATAGCATAGACTTATAGATGACCTGGAGCCAGTGGGTCTGGCGACAAATATGTAGCGAGGGCCAGCCGACTAGAGCATACAGGTCGCAGTGGTGGGTGGTATAAGGTGATTTGGTAACAAAACGGATAGACTGCATCAAGTTTGCTGAGTAGAGTATTGGAAGCTATTTTGTAGATGACACCGCCGAAGTCGAGGATCGGTAGGATAGTCAGTTTTACTAGGGTAAGTTTGGCGGCTTGTGTGAAGGAGGCGAATTAGAAAGCCGATTCTAGATTTGATTTTGGATTGGAGATGTTTAATATCAGTCTGGAAGGAGAGTTTACAGTCTAACCAGACACCTAGGTATTTATAGTTGTCCACATGTTCTAGGACGGAACCGTCCAGGGTGGTGATGCTAGTCGGGCGGGCGGGTGCAGGCAGCAAACGGTTGAAAAGCATGCATTTGGTTTTACTAGCTTTTAAGAGCAGTTGGAGGCCACGGAAGGAGTGTTGTATGGCATTGAAGTTCAGTTGGAGATTAGTTAGCACAGTGTCCAAAGAAGGGTCAGAAGTATACAGAATGGTGTTGTCTGCGTAGAGGGGGATCAGGGAATCGCCCGCATCAAGAGCGTTGTCATTGATATAGACAGAGAAAAGAGTCGTACCAAGAATTGAACCCTGTGGTACCCCCATAGAGATTTGACACACTGAACTTTGCTTGCAAAGTAGTTGGTGAACCAGGCGAGGCAGTCATGAGAAAAACCAAGGCTATTGAGTCTGCCGATAAGAATACGGTGATTGACAATGTCATGACTTCCACCGAAGTCAAATCAAATCAAATTTTATTTGTCACATACACATGGTTAGCAGAAGTTAGTGCGAGTGTAGCGAAATGCTTGTGCTTCTAGTTCCGACAATGCAGTAATAACCAACAAGTAATCTAGCTAACAATTCCAAAACTACTACCTTATAGACACAAGTGTAAGGGGATATATGAATGAGTGATGGTACAGAGCGGCATAGGCAAGATACAGTAGATGGTATTGAGTGCAGTATATACATATGAGATGAGTATGTAAACAAAGTGGCATAGTTAAAGTGGCTAGTGATACATGTATTACATAAGGATGCAGTACATGATAGAGTACAGTATATACGTATACATATGAGATGAATAATGTAGGGCATGTAAACATTATATTAGGTAGCATTGTTTAAAGTCGTTAGTGATATATTTTACATCAATTCCCATCAATTCCCATTATTAAAGTGGCTGGAGTTGAGTCAGTGTGTTGGCACTCAATGTTAGTGGTGGCTGTTTAACAGTCTGATGGCCTTGAGATAGAAGCTGTTTTTCAGTATCTCGGTCCCAGCTTTGATGCACCTGTACTGACCTTTTCTTCAGCCTCCTGAGGTTGAAGAGGCGCTGCTGCGCCTTCTTCACGATGCTGTCTGTGTGGGTGGACCAATTCAGTTTGTCTGTGATGTGTACGCTGAGGAACTTAAAACTTACTACCCTCTCCACTACTGTTCCATCGATGTGGATAAGGGGGTGTTCCCTCTGCTGTTTCCTGAAGTCCACAATCATCTCCTTAGTTTTGTTGACGTTGAGTGTGAGGTTATTTTCCTGACACTACACTCCGAGGGCCCTCACCTCCTCCCTGTAGGCCGTCTCGTCGTTGTTGGTAATCAAGCCTACCACTGTTGTGTCGTCCGCAAACTTGATGATTGAGTTGGAGGCGTGCGTGGCCACGCAGTCATGGGTGAACAGGGAGTACAGGAGAGGGCTCAGAACGCACCCTTGTGGGGCCCCAGTGTTGAGGATCAGCAGGGGTGGAGATGTTGTTGCCTACCCTCACCACCTGGGGGCGGCCCGTCAGGAAGTCCAGTACCCAGTTGCACAGGGCGGGGTCGAGACCCAGGGTCTCGAGCTTGATGACGAGCTTGGAGGGCACTATGGTGTTAAATGCCGAGCTGTAGTCGATGAACAGCATTCTCACATAGGTATTCCTCTTGTCCAGATGGGTTAGGGAGTGTGCAGTGTGGTTGAGATTGCATCGTCTGTGGACCTATTTGGGCGGTAAGCAAATTGGAGTGGGTCTAGGGTGTCAGGTAGGGTGGAGGTGATATGGTCCTTGACTAGTCTCTCAAAGCACTTCATGATGACGGAAGTGAGTGCTACGGGGCGGTAGTCGTTTAGCTCAGTTACCTTAGCTTTCTTGGGAACGTTGGCTCCCCTGCCTGTTCGGGCAGTGCTCGGCGGTCGTCGTCACCGGCCTACTAGCCGCCACCGATCCCTTTTTCATTGTCTGTTTGTTTTGTCTTATTAGTTGCACCTGTATATTTGTGTGCTTGATTGGCTTCCTTATTTATAGTACGTTTACCACACCAGCTTCTCCACTGTATCGGATCGGCCATGAATCTGATGATGTAGAGGATGGACCGATGGGAGAGGAGTGGCCTTCCCACCTCATCTCCAGCACCCCCTCCACCAGCACCTCATATCCCTGCTACAGCATCCGGCTCCGGGGCTCTGCGTCTGGCGCTCCCTAGGGAGTGTGATGGGACCGCGGCTGGGTGTCAGGGGTTCCTCTTCCAACTAGAACTATACCTGGCGACCGTCCGTCCTACTCCATCCGGGGAGGAGAGCGTGAGCGTCCTCGTCTCCTGTCTCACGGGACGAGCCCTGGAGTGGGAGAACGCAGTATGGAATGGCCCAGACTCTGCGAGGAATCTTTACCCTGAGTTCACCTGCAGATTCCGAGCAGTGTTCAATCACCCACCAGAGGGTCGTGCGGCGGGTGAATGGCTGTTCCACCTGCGACAGGAGATGAGGAGTGCGCAGGATTTTGCCCTGGAGTTCAGGACCTTGGCTGCAGGAGCGGGGTGGAACGACAGGGCGTTGATAGATCACTACCGCTGTAGCCTCAGGGAGCTAGCGTGTCGGGACACCACCCTCAGTTTGGATGAACTTATAGACATGTCCATTCGTCTTGACATCCTGCTGGCTGCCCGCGGGTGTCCGGAATAGGCCCTGTTGGCCCCCGGCCCTCCAGCTCCTATCCCCATGGAGTTAGGGGGGGCTGCATCGAGGGGGACCGGAGGAGGAATCTCCTCCTGCACCAGTTGTGGTTGGCTAGGACAAACGGCCGACCGGTGCTGGAGGAGCTCATCTGGGAGTCGGGAAGGCAGGCGGAGCACTACTCGGTCACCCCAGGTGAGTCAGCACCAGACTCACCCAGAGCTTCCTGTTGACCTCTTTTCCTGGGTTTTCTCCCTCCTCTACAGCATAAGGCGCTAGTGGATTCAGGCGCAGCTGAGAACTTCATGGATCGTGGGTTCGCGTTAAGGCTAGGGATTCCCCTGGTGTCGTTAGACCCACCTTTCCCCGTGCACTCCTTAGATAGCCGACCATTAGGGTCAGGAGTTGTCAGGGAGGCCACGGTGTCAGTGGACATGGTAAGGCAGGGGGGGTCATAAGGAGCGGATTAGTCTGTTCCTTATCGATTCACCTGCGTTTCCAGTGGTGTTGGTAATTCACTGGCTAGCTCAGCACAACCCGGTGATTTCCTGGCGACAGGGGGCTCTTAGAGGGTGGTCAGAGGAGTGTTCAGGCAGGTGTATAGGAGTTGCCATTGGTACACCTACGGTGGAGAGTCCAGACCAGGTTTCCACCGTGCGTATTCCCTCTGAATATGCCGATTTGGCCATCGCCTTCAGTAAAAAGAAGAAGACCCAATTACCACCCCATCTTCGAGGGGACTGCGCGATAGACCTCCTGGAGAACGCTGCACTTCCTAGGAGTCACGTGTACCCATTGTCCCAGGAGGAGACAGCAGCTATGGAGACATATGTTGCTGAATCGCTGGGACAGGGGTACATTCGGCCCTCCGCATCACCCGTCTCCTCGAGCTTCTTTTTTGTGAAGAAGAAGGAGGGAGGTCTGCGTCCGTGCATTGATTACCCAGGTCTAAATTATATCACTGTGGGGTTTAGTTACCCACTACCTCTCATCGCTACAGCGGTGGAATCATTTCACGGGGCGCGCTTCTTCACAAAACTGGACATGAGGAGTGCATATAATCTCGTGCGTATCCGGGGAGATGAGTGGAAAACCGCATTTAGTACTACATCTGGCCATTATGTGTACCGCGTCTTGCCATATGGGTTGAAGAATGCTCCAGCCATCTTCCAATCCTTCGTAGACGAGATTCTCCGAGACCTGCTCGGGCAGGGAGTGGTAGTGTACATCGATGACATCTTGATCTATTCTGCCGCAGGCGCACGTGTCTCTGGTGCGTAAGGTACTTGGGCGACTGCTTGAGCATGACCTGTATTGCAAGGCCGAGAAATGTTTGTTCTTCAAACAGGCCGTTTCCTTCCTGGGTTATCGTATTTTCACCTCCGGGGTGGTGATGGAGTGTAACCGCGTTACAGCCGTGCGTAATTGGCCGACTCCGACCACGGTGAAAGAGGTGCAGCGTTGAAAGAGGTGCAGGGAGAGGTGCAGCGTTGAAAGAGGTGCAGAGGGGGGTCCGTGATAAACTAATCCGTTGGGCTCATACTCTACCCTCCTCGGATCATCCTGGCATCGAGAGGACAGTGCGGAGTCTTAGGGGGAGATACTGGTGGCCCACGTTGGCTAAGGACGTGAGATTTTATGTCTCCTCCTGCTCAGTGTGCGCTCAGAGCAAGGCTCCTCGACACTTGCCTAGAGGGAAGTTACAGCCCCTCCCCGTTCCACAACGGCCATGGACACACTTATCGGTGGACTTTCTTACCGACCTTCCCCCTTCCCAGGGAAGTACTACGATCCTGGTCTTTGTGGATCGGTTTTCTAAGTCCTGCCGTCTCATCCTGTTGCCCGGTCTCCTTACGGCCCTGCAGACTGCGGAGGCCCTGTTTACCCATGTCTTCCGACACTATGGGGTGCCTGAGGACATTGTTTCTGATCGGGGCCCCAAATTCACGTCCAGAGTTTGGAGGGCATTTATGGAGAGACTGGGGGTCTCGGTCAGCTTGACCTCGGGTTTTACCCGAGAGTAATGGGCAGATGGAGCACGTAAACCAGGATGTGAGCAGGTTTCTGTGGTCATATTGCCAGGACCGGCCAGGTGGTGGGCGAGGTATGTTCCTTGGGCTGAGCTCGCTCAGAACTCCCTACGCCACTCCTCAACGAACATGTCCCCGTTTCAGTGTGTGTTGGATTACCAGCCCGTCCTGGCCCCATGGCATCAGAGCCAGACCGAGGCTCCTGCGGTAGAAGAATGGGTACAGCACTCAAAGGACACCTGGAAAGCCGTCCAGGAGTCGCTGAGACTGGCGAGGGGGATGGCAGAAGAGGAGCGCTGACCAGCACCGCAGTGAGGCCCCCGTGTTCGCACCGGGGGACCAGGTCTGGCTCTCGCCCCGAAACCTGCCCCTCTGCCTGCCCTGCTCTAAGACCTCTGTCATAATGTGTCACTCCTACCAGACTGTGTAGCACTCCTTCACACTCTCCACTGGCTCCCATCAGCAGTGTGCATCAAATGCAGGTCCCTGTTGCTTGCCTATAGGGTATCAAGGGGAATCGATCCTCCCCGCCAAAGTTATTGTTCTGTATATTGCCATTATAGATGTAACATGTCTCAGAAGTTGCATAAACTCTCCCCATTTTTTGACCCTGTAGCTGACCTTAGAGCACTGTTACAGGTGCAACAGGCAGAAATAACCAGAAGCTAAACAACCATCTGCATAACTTGTAAAGAATGTTTAGATCAGTTTTTCTTAACCCTGTTCCTGGGGACCCAAAGGGGTGCACATTATAAACCAGGCCCAGTCTTCCACAACAGCCCCAGGTGAGACAACAGCATCCTGTTGAGGAAGTCAGGGTAAGCCACACATAGGGTGCATCTCAATACGTACTGGATATGCATGAGTGCTCTTCACAGTGGTAAAATGTAAACACAAATGGAGACACTTCATCATTTTTGAAGAGGGGTTGTTGAGACTGCAGCGCTTTTGTAGCTAGCAAAATAGTGTAGAAGCCAGGGCTGCTGGCAAACGTATGACAAGCTGGGATTTGCCACGCTCTTTTTAATCAAGTACTTCCAATACACATTTATTTGCATTTACTTTCCACTCAAGGATTGCTCCATTTATTAATCATTGTTCCTATATTTGTAAATGTCAATAAGCAATCTCTAAATAGTAATTTACACATTTATAAACACAGATAGTATGTTGACAATTTGTAAATTATTAATAATGTACTACTAATGTTCTTACGGTATAACCCAGTTATAAAGGAGTTAATGTCAACTCATAAGGTATTTGTTATTAGTTGATTAATGGTTTGATTCACCCTTTATATACATATTTATAAATGTATTTATATGTGTCATGAATTAGATATTTATTAATTAGTAATGAGTATTTGTAAATGTCAGTACATTCACTTAGCTGATGATTAATGTAGATCCATAAGAAATGTACTAATTATTCAGCCACTAATCTAAAGTGTGCAATATATACGTACAGTACCAGTCAAAAGTTTGTACACACCTACTCATTCCAGGGGTTTTCTTTGTTTTTACTGTTTTCTACATTGTAGAATATTTTATTTTGAGATTCTTCAAAGTAGCCACCCTTTGCCTTGATGACAGCTTTGCACACACTTGGCATTCTCTCAACCAGCTTCATGATGTAGTCACCTGGAATGCATTTCAAATAACAGGTGTGCATTGTTAAAAGTTCATTTGTGGAATGTCTTTCCTTCTTAATGTGCTTGAGCCAATCAGTTGTGTTGTGACAAGGTAGGGGTGGTATACAGAAGGTAGCCCTATTTGGTGAAAGACCAAGTCCATATTTTGGCAGGAACATCTCAAATAAGCAAAGAGAAACGGCAGTCCATTATTACTTTAAGACATGAAGGTCAGTCAATACTGAAAGTTTCTTCAAGTGCATTCGCAAAAACCATCAAGCGCTATGATGAAACTGGCTCTCATGAGGACCACCACAGGAAAGGAAGACCCAGAGTTACCTCTACTGCAGATGATCTATTCATTAGAATTAACTGCACCTCAGAATGCAGCCCAAATAAATGCTTCATAGAGTTCAAGTAACAGACACATCTCAACATCAACTGTTCAGAGGAGACTTCGTGAATCAGGCCTTCATGGTTGAATTGCTATGAAGAAACCACTACTACAGGACACCAATAATAAGAAGAGACTTGCTTGGGCCAAGAAACACGAGCAATGGACGTTAGACCGATGGAAATCTGCCCTTTGGTCTGATTTTCCCAAATTTGAGATTCTTGGTTCCAACCACCGAGTCTTTGTGAGACGCAGAGTAGGTGAACGGAGGAACTCTGCAAGCGTGGTTCCCACCGTGAAGCACGGAGGAGGAGGTGTTATGGTGTGGCTGTGTAAGTCTAATTTGACCAAGGAGAGTGATGGAGTGCTGCATCAGATGACCTAGCCTCCACACAATCACCCTACCTCAACCCAATGAGTTGAACCACAAAGTGAATGAAAAGCAGCCAACAAGTGCTCAGAAAATGTGGTTTTGTTATGCATTGCCTTCGGAAAGTATTCAGACCCCTTCACGTTTTCCACATATTTTATAATATGGATTAAATACAACAAAATATTCAGCAATCTACACACAATACCCCATAATGACAAAGCGGAAACAGTTTTCTAGATTTTTTGTCAAATGTATAAAATATGTCAAATATAAATACCTTATTTACATACGTTTTCAGACCCTTTGCTATGAGACTCAAAAGTGAGCTCATGTGCATCCTGTTTCCATTGATCATCCTTGGGATGTTTCTACAACTTGATTGGAGCCCACCTGTTGTTAATTCAATTGATTGGACATGATTTGGAAAGCCAAACAGTTGACAGTGCTTGTCAGAGTAAAAACTAAGACATAAGGTCGAAGGTATTTTCCGTAGAGCTCCGAGACAGGTTTGGGAAGGGTACCAAAACATTTCTGCAGCATTGAAGGTCCCCAAGAACACAGTGATCACCACCATTCTTTAATGGAAGAGGTTTGGAACCACCAAGACTCTTCCTAGAGCTGGCCATCCAGCAAAACTGAGCAATCAGGGGAGAAGGGCCTTGGTCAAGGAGCTGACCAAGAACCCGATGGTTACCCTTACAGAGCTCCAGCATTCCTCTGTGGAGATGCAAGATCCTTCCAGAAGGACAACCATCTCTGCAGCACTCCACCAATCAGGCTTTTATGGTAGTGGCCAGATGGAAGCCATTCGTCAGTAAAAGGCAGATGACAGCCCGCTTGGAGTTTGCCAAAAAAAAACTAAAAGACTCAGACCATGAGAATCAAGATTCTCTGGTCTAATGAAACCAAGATTGAACTCTTTGGCCTGAAAGCCAAGTGTCACATCTGAATGAAACCTGGCACCATCCCTATGGTGAAGCATTGGTGGTGGCTGCATCATGCTGTGGAAATGTTTTTCAGCGGCAGGGAGACTAGTCAGGATCAAGCGAAAGATGAATGGAGAAATACCATCAAAAATCTGAGGTCCTGAGCACTCAGGACCTCAGATTGGGGCCAAGATTCACCTTCCAACAGGATAACAACCCTAAGCACACAGACAAGACAATGCAGGAGTGGCCCAGCCAGAGCCCAGACTTGAACCCGATCGAACATCTCTGGAGAGACCTGAAGATAGCTGTGCAGCTACGCTCCCCATCCAACCTGACAGAGATTGAAAGGATCTGCAGAGAAGAATGGGAGAAACTCCCCTAATACAGGTGTGCCAAGCTTGTAGCGTCATATCCAAGAAGACTCAAGGCTGTATTCAGTGTCGAAGGTCCTTCAACAAAGTACTGAGTGAGTAAAGGGTCTGAATACTTATGTAAATGCAGATTTCAGTTTTATTTTAATTTTATACATTTGCAAAAAAAAAAAGTGTGTTTTTGATTTGTCATTGTGGGGTATTGTGTGTAGATTGAGAGGGGACTTTTTTAAATACATTTTAAAATAATGCTGTAACGTAACAAAATATGGAAAAGTCGAGGGGTCTGATAACTTTACGAATGCACTATATATACAGTACCAATCAAAAGTTTGGACACCTACTCATTCAAGTGTTTTTCTTTATTTTCCACATTGTAGAATAATAGTGAAGACATCAAAACTATGAAATAACACCAATGGAATCATGTAGCAGTCAAAAGTGTTAAACGAATTAAAATAGATTTGAGATTCTTCAAAGTAGCCACCCTTTGCTTTGATGACAGCTTTGCACACTCTTGGCATTCTCTCAACCAGCTTCACCTGGAACACTTTTCCAACAGTCTTGAAGGAGTTAACACATATTCTTGGCTGCTTTTCATTCACTCACTCATCCCACATTCTAGTGAATGTGCAAGCCAGGTCATCATTCAGCACTCCATCACTCTCCTTCTTTGTCAAATAGCCCTTACACAGCCTGGAGGTGTGTTGGCCATTGTCCTGTTAAAAAAACAAATGTATTTGGCTAAGGTGTATGTAAACTTCCGACTTCAACTGTACATAGATAATGCAAAACATGCTAATTTGGAGGACATTGACTTGCAGTGGTTTTTGGACAGGTACGCTAAATTAAGTATTTGGAAAGCCAGGCAAACAAAACAGAAGCATGTATTGCTGTCTCTCCTTGTCTAAAGACTGTTTATTTCAGGGTAAGGCAACAAATAAGTAGTTTTTTTTAATCATAGGACAAAACTTTATCCAATGGCAAAGCTTTTTACTTTGAGTGGCCATACTGTAACTCTTCATCCTCCACAATAAGTCAACATGACATTTGATTTTTGTCTCTGCTTCCTTAGAGGTTAATGGAACCATAAGCCTTATTAAACAGATATGATTAGTCTCGGCTAATCTTAAAACTTGCAGAGAATAAATATTCTTCTCAGGTTAGTAGAGTGAGGAGGTTTAGTAGCAGTAGAGGGCATCCACAAGTCACATCATCTGACAGAAATGAATTAAAGAACTAGCTAATTAAAGAGCATATAAAGAAGTGGGTGGTGGGGTGGAGGAAGAGGCAGGGCATATGTAGCTACAGCCTGCAGAGCAGGAGACACTTGACAGACTGTTCTGGTGGAATGAGCTCAGAGGGGATGAATCGTGACCGAGATAGATGCAATTATGTGTCACCCGAGTCAGAGGCTATGAGGCTGTGACCTCACCCTGTCGTCACCTGATGCATACAGGTACATTGACAGTAAAAAAAAACATATGGCAGCAAACATTTCACAGGCCAGTGACTCTCTGATCTCTAACCAGCCTGTGATGTGATATGTTGTCCTATGTACTATGGCTTTCCGTGTTAATGCAGGTATTTTTTTGATAGGGTCTTTATTAGGATGGTCTAAATGAAGGTGCACCTAGCTTTTTTAGGCATGTTGAAGAATGTTAGCAATCCTAATTGTAAATAGAAAATCTATGTGATTTTTCCACAGTGCAAATTTTATTGAATCTGTGCCCTAGAAACATGCTGTCCAGGGACCAATTTGGCCCTGACATTTATAGATATTCCTCATGGTAAATTGTCTATTTCATAGAGCATTTGGACTGACCGGAATGCAAGTATGGACGTCGATGTAATGTTAATGTCATCTCAATATTAACCAAACAGTTCTTAGATTATTTTCTGAGTGGTTATTAAGGCTGCTTGAGCTGAACTTAAATTGGATTTGGAAATATTCTGACGGGGTAGCACTGTTTTACGGAGAGAGCAAACATAATTTCTGCAGGTGTTATTTACATTCACTATGAATTTAAAAGCACTTTTCTCATTGCCTCTGATTAAATCATCTCCAAAAGACAGCTTTCACAAGTCCCGGCTGGATGTGCACAGATGAATACAGGCAGATACCAACAACCAAGCATGATACGCTGAGCATTTGGGATTAAGGATTCAATTTTGAATCTGAAATACTTTTTGTCTAATTACCCTCTCACATTCTCCTGATTATTCTCCTACCATACTTTTCAGATGGAAATGAGCGGAAATGAAAGTTGGAGTCGTGTATCTGTATTCCAGATGGTACAAGTGATATTTAAACTACCATCCAAGACACTGCTCATCATAATTTTTTGAAATATACATATTTAAACAGGTGCAAACAACTCAGGGTTCTGAGAAAATATTATTGGGCTGGACAAAATTGTATTGGACTGAGGCCACAGATGTGCATAAGTAAATATCAAGTGAGAAATAAAGATAATAAATTAGTTACAACATGGTGAGGGGTGAAAGCCGTATACTCCTTTTATGGAAAGACCCAGGCTCTTTCCTTGAGTAATAAAAGTATATTGAAATTATTTTGGAACTGTGCACACTTTGGAGAGGTGTGTGGCCAAACCAGTTAGACCTCTCACTCAAACCCTTACAATACATGTTTCTTATTTTGTATCTATTCCAAATGCATCATGTGTCACGTTCTGACCTTTATTTCCTTTGTTTTGTATTTAGTTAGTATGGTCAGGGCGTGAGTTGGGTGGGCAGTCTATGTTTGATTTTCTATGATTTGGGGATTTCTATGTCTATGTTGATGGCTTGTTTCAGCGCAGCTCGCATTAGCTTCACGGTTGTTATTTTGTTTACTGTTTTTGTATAGTGTTTCAGTGTTCAGTTCTTTCTTTCATTAAACATTCAACATGAACACATATCACGCAGCATTTTGGTCCTCCGATCCATCTCGCCTCTCCTCTTCAGATGAAGAGGAGGACAGCCGTGACATCATGAATATTAATATTATGTAAATGAATGTGTCTTTTCAGATTTTGTTATTGACAAATGCTGTGAAAAGTACATTAAATGCACATAAAATGCTCAGTGTAATGTTTGGATTCTGTCTTGTGTCAGGTGAACTATTGTCCTCAACTTGATTTGATATTTTCTCCACAATCTCCAAAGTTTTCCCTTTACATTGCTACCATGCATATGTGACTCGTTTCAGGAATCAAGGTGTATGTCGCGCTACTTTAGATCAGTGTCATTTGAACGTGAACTTTTTTTTATTTTATCAAAATGTGTGTGCTGGACATGCCAAAAGATGACTTTTGATTTCTCTGCTATGCAGCACGCGTATGTCTATACAGTGCCTTCGGAAAGCATTCAGACCCCTTGACTGTTTCCAAATTTTGGTACAGACTTATTCTAAAATGTTTCCTCAGCAATCTACACACAAAACGACAAAACGTATATATGACCAAACAAAATAACTTATTTACATAATTATTCATAACCTTTAATTAGAGACTGGAAATTGAGCTCAGGTGTATCCTGTTAACATTGATAATCATTGAGATGTTTCTACAACTTGATTGGAGTCCACCTGTGGTAAATTCAAATTCCCACAGTTAGGCCTCCTGAGTGGCGCAGTGGTCTAAGGCACTGCATCGCTGTGCCACTAGAGATTCTGAGTTCGATTTCAGGCTCTGTTGCAGAGCACACGACCGGGAGACCTATGGGGTGGCGCACAATTGGCCCAGAACCTTCCGGGTTAGGGGAGGGTTTGGTCTGCAGGGATGTCCTTGTCCCATCGTGCACTAGCGACTCCTGTGGCGGACCGGGAGCAGTGCATGCTGACACAGTCCCTAGGTGTGCCGTGTTTCCTCCGACACTTTGTTGCGGCTGGCTTCTGGGTTAAGTGGGCATCGTGTCAAGAAGCAGTGTGGCTTGGTTGGGTTGTGTTTCAGAGGACGCACAGCTCTCGACTTTGCCTCTCCTGAGTCCACATAGGAGTTGCAGCGATGAGACAAGACTGTAACTACCAAACATATATGATCTGCGTAGTAATATTATTCATATCTCAGAGCCATTTGAATTGCTAGTTATAGCCTAATGTTATCTAGTTAACATTGAACCTGGTTGGTTAGCTACCTGCAGATTCAAGCAGGGTAGTAACGTTATGAGGTGGATTATGGTTAATTGTTTAGCTAGCTAGCTACATGTCTAAACAAAATATTCCACTATGCAAGTACCTATTCCAATATAATGTGTATGATGTCACTGCGACAACTGTTGATAGACGCAGAAATACTGATGAATTTACGAACGCTAAACACCCTCTGAATATGGCTGGTGTCAGTAAATGTTGGTAAAAAAAAGTATAATTAAATTGTTGCCAGCAGCACAGTTGCAGTCACGAACACTCTGGATAACATTAAAAAAAACAGCCTAACTGTCACTTTCTGACCTTGGTTCTTTTATTATGTCTTCATTTTAGTATGGTCAGGGCGTGAGTTGGGTGGGTTGTCTGTTCCTTTTTCTATGTTTTTGGATTTCTATGTTTGGTCTGGTATGGTTCTCAATCAGAGGCAGCTGTTTATCATTGTCCCTGATTGAGAACCATATTTAGGTAGCCTGGTTTCACTTTTGAGATGTGGGTGATTATTTTCCGTGTTAGTGTTTGTTACCACACGGGACCACTTTGTTATTTTGTATTTGTGTAGTGTTCAGTTTGTCTTATTAAAATGGACACATACCACAAATGCAAATTCGGTCCGACCTCTCTTACTACTCATCAGAGGAATATGACGAACGTTACAGAATCACCCCCCACCAAATGACCAGGCAGCGTGGTAACGGGCAGCAGCAGCAGCAATCTCAGGACTCCTGGACATGGGAGGAGATCCTGGACGGCAACGACCCTGGGCACAGGCTGGAGAATATCGCCGCCCCAAGGCTGAGTTGGAGGCAGCGAAAGCCGAGAGGCGGTGGTATGAGGAGGCAGCACGGCAGCGCGGTTGGAAGCCCGAGAGACAGCCCCAAAAATGTATTGGGGGGGTACACGGTGAGTGTGGCTAAGTCAGGTAGGAGACCTGAGCCAACTCCCCGTGCTTACCGTAGAGAGAGAGGGACCGGGCAGGCACCATGTCATGCCGTGAGGCGCACTGTGTCCCTGGTGCGCAGACATAGCCCGGTGCAATACATAGCAGCGCCTCGTATCAGCCGGGCTAGAGTGGGCATTGAGCCAGGTGCCATGAAACAGGCCAGTGCATCTCCTCGGGCCGGGGTACATGGCATCAGCCTTACGCATGGTGTCCCCGGTTCGCCCGCACAGCCCAGTGCGGGCTATTCCACCTTGCTGCACTGGCCTGGCTACAGGGAGCATTCAACCAGGTAAGGTTGGGCAGGCTCGGTGCTCGAGAGCTCCAGTGCGTCTTCACGGTCCGGTCTATCCGGTGCCACCTCCTCGCACCAGCCCTCCGGTGGCAGCCCCCCGCACCAGGCTGTCTCTCCATCTCCTTCCTACAGGTGCTCCCGCCTTTCCAGTGCTGCCAGAGTCTTCCTCCTGCCCAGCGCTGCCAGAGTCGCCCGTCTGTCCTGAGCTGCCAGAGTCGCCCGTCTGTCCTGAGCTGCCAGAGTCGCCTGTCTGTCCTGAGCTGCCAGAGTCGCCCGTCTGTCCTGAGCAGCCCGTCTGTCCTGAGCTGCCAGTCGCCCATCCAGTCAGTAGCTGCCAGAGCCGCCAGAGCCTCCAGTCAGCCAGGAGCTGCCAGAGCCGTCAGTCAGCCAGGAGCTGCTAGAATCGCCCTTCACCCCGGAGCTGCCGGAGTCTCCAAACTGTCCGGTGCTGCCGGAATCTCCCATCCGTCCGGTGCTGCCGTAATCTCCCGTCCATTCGGGACCCGTGGCTTGGGTCCCCAGTCCGAGGTCGGCGGCGAGGGTCGCCGCGTTAGAGGCCACGGACGCGGGTAAAGAGGCAGAGAGGGCTCCAGTAGGTACCAAAAGTATTCAAGGGTCATTTTCACAAAAGTGAGGTTACAAGTTTATCAACTTTCAAAGCAGAATGACTTTCCCATTGTTCCTCAACTGCAGTGTATGATATACAATTGTCTAGCTCTGAGTCTCTATGTCTTAGTCCTTTAATTTGGAGTCAGGCGCAGAGATTTTTTTACCGGGAAAACGGACACGCCAAAAACACAAGGTGTATCAACTGACCGGCCCATACACAGGACCTAAAATGTCCGGAAAAATAAAATACAATCGAACATCCACAACTAACAGTATAACAAACCCGCACAAACATAGGTAGGCCTAACCGGCTTAAATCGACAAAAATCAAGAAACACAATAAGGAACAGGTGCAACTTATAAGACCAAATGAACAGAAAAGGAAAAAGGGATCGGCGACGACGACCGTTGAGCACCGTACGAACAGGCAGGGGAGCCACCTTCGGTGGGCGTAGTGACACTCTATTTTTATCAAATGTAAAAAACCACAATTATAAATGTTCCTACATAAGACCGAATCGACTATTTCTTCTGTTAGAAACATTTAAATTGGGCCCTGTCTTTAGGCCAATTTCCCACAGTGTAAAGAGTTAAGGGGGAAATCTGGAATTGCTAAATCCATATTGTTTACTTCAAATTAAAGATATACACTGCTCAAAAAAATAAAGGGAACACTAAAATAACACATCCTAGATCTGAATGAATGAAATATTCATTCACATAGTTGAATGTGCTGACAACAAAATCACACAAAAATTATCAATGGAAATCAAATGTATCAACCCATGGAGCTCTGGATTTGGAGTCACACTCAAAATTAAAGTGGAAAACCACATTACAGGCTGATCCAACTTTGATGTAATGTCCTTAAAACAAGTCAAAATGAGGCTCAGTAGTGCCTGTATGACCTCCCTACAACGCCTGGGCATGCTCCTGATGAGGTGGCGGATGGTTTCCTGAGGGATCTCCTACCACCCTCATGGAGTCTGTTTCTGACCGTTTGAGCAGACACATGCACATTTGTGGCCTGGTGGAGGTAATTTTGCAGGGCTCTGGCAGTGCTCCTCCTGCTCCTCCTTGCACATAGGCAGAGGTAGCGGTCCTGCTGCTGGGTTGTTGCCCTCCTACGGCCTCCTCCACGTCTCCTGATGTACTGGCCTTTCTCCTGGTAGCGCCTCCATGCTCTGGACACTATGCTTACAGACACAGCAAACCTTCTTGCCACAGCTCGCATTGATGTCCCATCCTGGATGAGCTGCACTACCTGAGCCACTTGTGTGGGTTGTAGACTCATGCTACCACTAGATTGAAAGCACCGCCAGCATTCAAAAGGGACCAAAACATCAGCCAGGAAGCATAGGAACTGAGAAGTGGTTTGTGGTCCCCACCTGCAGAACCACTCCTTTATTGGGGGTGTCTTGCTAATTGCCTATTTCCACCTGTTGTCTATTCCATTTGCACAACAGCATGTGAAATTTATTGTCAATCAGTGTTGCTTCCTAATTGGACAGTTTGATTTCACAGAAGTGTGATTGACTTGGAGTTACATTGTGTTGTTTAAGTGTTCCCTTTATATTTTTGAGCAGTGTATATTGATTCTTGATGAATATAATTTATATCATGAGCTTAGTTCAACTGTATTACCCCATCAGATCCCAAAATTAAAGTTTGTTTTAGTTTTTGTTATTGTTTTTAACTTCAAAACATGGTGGTGTATATAATTTTGGTTGTAACTAAACTCAGCAAAAAAAGAAACCTCCCTTTTTCAGGACCCTGTCTTTACAGGGTAATTCATAAATATCCAAATAACTTCACAGATCTTCATTGTAAAGGGTTTATACACTGTTTCCCATGCTTGTTCAATGAACCATAAACAATTAATGAACATGTACCTGTGGAACAACTTACAGACGGTAGGCAATTAAGGTCACAGTTGTGAAAATTTAGGACACTAAAGAGTCCTTTCTACTGACTGAAAAATACTGAAAGAAAGATGCCCAGGGTCCCTGCTCATCTGCGTGAATGTGCCTTTGGCATGCTGCAAGGAGGCATGAGGATTGCAGATGTGGCCAGGGCAATAGTTTGCAATGTCCATACTGTGAGACGCCTAAGATAGTGCTACAAGGAGCCAGGACGGACAGCTGATCGTCCTCGCAGTGGCAGACCATGTTTTACAACACCTGCACAGGATCGGTACATCCGAACATCACACCTTCGGGACAGGCACAAGATGGCAACAAGGAACGCACAATGCCTCCATCAGTGCTCAGACTGTCCGCAATGGGCTGAGAGAGGCTGGACTGAGGGCTTGTAGGCCTGTTGTAAAGGCAGGTCCTCGCCACACATCACCGGCAACAACGTCGCCTATGGGCACAAACCCACCGTTGCTGGACCAGACAAGACTGGAAAAAGTGCTCTTCACTGACGAGTCGCGGTTTTGTCTCACCAGGGGTAATGGTCGGATTCGCGTTTATCGTCGAAGGAATGAGCATTACGCCGAGACCTGTACTCTGGAGAGGGATCGATTTGGAGGTGTAGGGTCCGTCATTGTCTGTGGTGGTGTCTCACAGCACCATCGGACTGAGCTTGTTGTCATTTCAGGCAATCTCAATGCTGTGCGTTACAGGTAACACATCCTCCTCCCTCATGTGGTACCCTTCTTGCAGGCTCATCCTAACATGACCCTCAAGCATGACAATGCCACCAGCCATTTTGCACTGTGGGCGATTTCCTGAATTCAGAAATGCCAATGTTCTGCCATGGCCAGCGAAGTGTCCGGATCTCAATCCCATTGAGCACTTTGGGGACATATTTGATTGGAGGCTGAGGGCTAGGACCATTCCCCCCAGAAATGTCCAGGAACTTGCAGGTGCCTTGGTGGGAGAGTGGGGTTACATCTCACAGCAAGAACTCGCTATTCTGGTACAGTCCATGAGGAGGAGATGCACTGCAGTACTTAATGCAGCTGGTGGCCACACCAGATATTGACTGTTACTTTTGATTTTGACCCCCCCTTTGTTCAGGGACACATTATTCCATTTCTGTTTTTCACATGTCTGTGGAACTTGTTCAGTTTATGTTTCTACAAATATTTACACATGTTAATTACGTTTGCTGAAAATAAACACAGTTGACAGTGAGAGGACGTTTCTTTTTTTGCTGAGTTCATAAGGGTCTATAGCTCTGACTATGAAGTTCAGAACTGTTATATTTATTCAGTCCCATCTCACAGCTGTTTACCAACACTGTAACGCTTGTCTGAAGAAGAGGGAGCGGACCAAAGTGCAGCGTGGTACGTGTTCCTAATGTTTATTAAAATCTGAACACTAGAACAAAATAACAAAGAGCAAAAACGACAACGAACAGTTCTGTCAGGTTCAGAAACATAAAACAACTACCCACAAACCCAGTTGGGAAAAAGGCTACTTAAGTATGATTCTCAATCAGAGACAATGATAGACAGCTGCCTCTGATTGAGAACCACACCTGGCCAAACACAAAGAAATAGAAAACATAGAAATAAAAAAACTAGAATGCCCACCCTAGTCACACCCTGGCCTAACCAAAATAGAGCATAAAAGCTTCTCTATGGCCAGGGCGTGACAAACACAAGTGTCTGATTAATTTATTTTTGAGTCTCAGATTGCACCTGTAAAAGGTCATAAGACTTCATTGTTATTTGCCTCAGGTGTTAACATTAATGTATGACTATCAATGTTACTCAAGCACCACAATGCAATCATTTGAACTATTAGTGCATGGAAAAAGCAGAGCTTGAAACGCAAACTACAATGAACTAAATACACTTCTTGTAATTATGATGAACTGTGATGGAGAAAAGTGCAACAAAAGTAAAACATGATCAAATGAGGAAATGTATGCACTTAACCATAAGTCAATTAAGTAAATTTGCACAGTCTTGTTCTGCATTGAATATGGGTAATTGTTGATTTGTGAAAAGTCATAGTGAAAGGACCCATGTTTTGGATACATTTAATAAGCACGTCTTTCTTTCATTCCAATAAAGAGGCTTAAAATCTCAGAGGAAGTGGAGAGTTGTCCTTTGATGAGTTTTCCGAAGTTTTTGTAGCTTTAAGTGTATCATTATATCCTCTTACAGTCCATCGCTAGTATGTCCAGTTATAGTATATAGTCATCATCATGCAAGTAAGGTTTTGAACTGAAATTTGGAGATAGCAACATATAAGATGATGATCTAACTTACAAAATGACAGCACGAAAGTGGTAAACTGGGTTTATACGTCTCTATCTCAGACAGCAAGGATCAAGTCAAATCACCATCCTCTCAAGGAAGTTGAACATCATTGACGAAAATGCCAATTTGGCATTAAAGCTCAAGACACAAATATATTAAAGGAAATGGCACTCAAAATAGAAATCCATTTTGGGATGGCTAACTCAACTTCAACCAGCATTAGCCAAACATAATGTAATTGCATTTTTTTTATTGGTATTTACATTCAATGCAGACTAAATTTCCTTATTACCTACACACACACACAACTCCCCTGCATTTACCCATGGCAGTGATTTGTTTTCATGGACAGTTTTATGTATTATGTTATTCCTACATTTACATGAATTCAAATTACAACAGGCATTGAATGGCAATTTGTTATTTGCCTAAAGATCAGTTAATAGGTTTAGGCTGCCCCTGAAAGTTGGCATCCACCTAAAGTTAACAAAATTGTATTTTATAATTGAATGTACAGTATAAAGGAAATACTGTATAATCAATCATCTATATGATGTACCAATAATCTATATGATGTGTGCACCGGTTCACTAGGCATTGGCTGGAAGGGGTTTCCATATACCAGTAATTTTCTTCCAAATACATGAAGGGAAGTGAACAAGTGCAATACGTCTCATAGTGAAGTATGCTAACCCTGCAACCATCAAACTGTTCAAAGAGCTAGTCCCTTCTGTAGTTCATGGCCAATTACACCTAATTTCCCTTGAGTTTAGCAAATCGGATTATCCCCCGGACACAGGATGTGCCAGCTTCATTAGTGAAACATCACATGCTGTTGTTTAACATCACACATCACAGACAGCAAACATAACAGCCAACTTGTCTCAGCCATTAGTTGTCTGCATGAGGGATGTCACTTATTTAATCTGTCTTTGTTTGCCCATAGAGGAAGTGTGATCATATGCTTCTCAATTCATATACTGTAAATCTCTTCAGATGGTGATAGACAGATTAGAAGTGGTAGCTCTGGGTAGGGTCCAGTGCACTGGTTTTCCATAATAACCGATTCACCAGTCAGTTATCAATAAAGCTGTTAATTAGTATAATTAGGTAATAGTCATTTTCTGACATTGGCATCCATTGTTTTTTTTTCTCCACATCCTTCAGAAGGGTTGCTGTTTTTTGGCAGTTTTTGAATAGATGGCTGTCTACTTACGGCCATATACAGTGCCTTCAGAAAGTATTCATACCCCTTGACATTTTGTTGTTTTACAGCCTGAACTCTAAATGGATTAAATTGTTTGTTTTTTCTCACCCATCTACACAAAATACCCCATAATGACAGTGAAAACATGTATTTAGACAATTTTGCTAATTTATTGAAAATGAAATGCAGACATATATAATTTACATTTGTATTCACACCCCTTTGCTATGACAATCCAAATTGAACTCAGGTGCATCCTTGACATGTCACTGAAACTTGATTGGAGTCCACCTGTGGCCAATTCAATTGTTTCGACGTGATTTTGAAAGAAACACACAGTTGACAGTGCATACCAGTGCACAAATTATACCATGAAGGAACTCTAGATATCCAATATAGAATTGTGATGAGGCATATGTCTGTGGAAGTGTAACGGCTGTTGATGGTGGAAGAAGGTGAGGACCAATGTGCAGCGTGGTAACTGTCCATAGAGAAATTGAACACAGAACAACATAAACGAACGAAACCGAAACAGTTCTGTCTGGTGCAGAATACAAACACTCAACAGAAAATAATCACCCACAACTCAAAGGTGAAACCAGGCTACCTAAGTATGGTTCTCAATCAGGGACAATGATTGACAGCTGCCTCTGATTGAGAACCATACAAGGCTAAACACAGAAATCCCAAATTATAGAAAAAAGAACATACAGTGCCTTGCGAAAGTATTCGGCCCCCTTGAACTTTGCGACCTTTTGAACTGAAAACTGCTGTTCACAAATGCTCTCCATCCAACCTCACTGAGCTCGAGCTGTTTTGCAAGGAGGAATGGGAAAAAATGTCAGTCTCTCGATGTGCAAAACTGATAGAGACATACCCCAAGTGACTTACAGCTGTAATCGCAGCAAAAGGTGGCGCTACAAAGTATCAACTTAAGGGGACTGAATAATTTTGCACGCCCAATTTTTCAGTTTTTGATTTGTTAAAAAAGTTTGAAATATCCAATAAATGTCGTTCCACTTCATGATTGTGTCCCACTTGTTGTTGATTCTTCACAAAAAAATACAGTTTTATATCTTTATGTTTGAAGCCTGAAATGTGGCAAAAGGTCGCAAAGTTCAATCGGGCCGAATACTTTCGCAAGGCACTGTAGACTGCCCTACAGAGTTCTGTTAGCATGTGAAAGACTCTGAGATCGTGAGGCAAAATATTATGTGATCTGACAGAAATTGAACTATTTGGCCTGAATGTAAAGTGATAGGTCTGGGGAAAACCAGGTTAACACCATCCCTACCGTGAAGCATAGTGGTGGTAGCATCATGCTATGGGGATGCTTTTCAGCGGCAGGGACTGGGAGACTGGTAAGGATAGAGGGAACAATGAATGGAGCCAAATACATGCACATCATTGATGAGAACCTGTTTCAGAGTGCAAATGACCTTAGACTGGGGGTGAAGATTTACATTCCAACAGGACAATGACCCCAAGCATATAGCCAAATAAATGCTGAAATGGCTTCAGAACAAGAATGTGAAAGTCCCATGTGAGTGGCCCAGCCAAAGCCCAGACTTGAAGATTGCTGTTCACCGCCACTCCCCATCTAACTTTACAGAGTTTGAGAAGAATGGGAGAAAATCCACAAATCCAGATGTGCAAAGCTGATACAGACATACCCATGACGACTCAAAGCTGTAATCGCTGTCAAACGTGCTTCTACAAAGTATTGACTCAGGGGCGTGAGAGAGTCAATAAATGTGAAAAAAAAAAATCTAAACATGTTTTCACTTTGTCATTATGGGTTATTGTGTGTAGTGGGTGAGACAAAACATTGATTTAATCCATTTTGAATTCAGACTATAACACAACAAAATGTGGAATAAATTTGAGAGAAATTTTTGTCAGCTCCTCTTTGCCCTTCAAGCTTGAAAAGAGAAAGGTACATGTTAAGTCATGATCATGTAGTCAAGTACAGCTCATTCCACCGAGAGTTCCCTCACTCTGCTTTAAACGGTGTTAATGCAAATCAAGCAGGAGGAGGACTAAGTGCAAATGCATGAGATGAATATCAAATCCAGCCTTTTTTAACTCCTATGCAGTGGCAATTTCAGTCTCTAATGCCAATTTCAGTTATTTCATTCAACGTAATCCCTAGGCGATGGCCACAATGTTCCCAGCCATTAAAAGGCTAACCTCAGCATAAGGGATTTATGTGATTAAGGTAGCCTAATTGCTGTAATTTCGATAGATTTTATGATGGGCTGGTGCATTGTTTGATGATGCAACCTTTTTAGTCTAGGAAAAAAACATATAATTTGAAATTATAATACAATAGACAGTGTGGGCTAAAAGCTGTGAGACGTGTGTTTATTGAGCACAATGTTTAATGTAACGTCGCATAATCTTCCTTTAGTTGGAATAAACAAAAAGCCATGGGAGACAACTTATTGCTTTTACTGCAAATAACGCAGGAGTTAACGCTAGCCGTGGTTACACCATGCATTAACATGTGATTGTCATCATCCGATCAAGAAGATCTAGATTTGTTGCGCAAACACACTGTAAGAAAATGTCTCTTATCTGCCCTCTGCGTCTGCATTGTGACCAGATTCTCTGGTCCTTCCCTGTATGCAAATTATTTCAACCTGATCGGACCTCCCCTTATGACACAAAGCAAAATAAATCGACAGAAAACAGCACACTTTTCTAGTCAATAGTTTTAGGGTGTCATCATTACAGTATACTTTTCTAATCCAACGATTTAAGACTGGGCATAATACTTTCCCTATAACCTCGACCTGTCCACAGCAGTACAAATACATATACAGAGAATCTCTTATCCCTCACAAACAAGCTGAGTATCTGGATGTGTGTACAAAATACAAATAATTCACAGTGCAAATACAAATAACACATAGACCATAATGCTCCCGAGTGGCGCAGCGGTCTAAGGCACTGTATCTCAGTGCAAGATGCTTCACTACAGTCTCTGGTTCAAATCTGGCTGTATCACAGCTGGCCGTGATTGGGAGTCCCATAGGGCGGCGCACAATTGTCCGGGTTTGGCCGGGGTAAGCCCGTAAATAAGAATTGTTCTTAACTGACTTGCCTAGTGAAATAAAAAATAAAAATTAAATACAAAATTAAAATGCACAGAGGAGACACAGATTCAGGCTACAGAGTACAACTCTGAATGGAGCAACACATTTATACAAACAGGTTTGTGGACAGGGTTGTTCTTTACGCATGGATGTTTACGCATGGATAAAGACGCTGTCTTTATATTATTGTAATCTTCTACTGAAAATAACCACCTCTATTTTATTGCCATGCTAGCTCCCACCTCAACACTGCTTGAGAAAGACCTGTTTACCGCCTTCTCCACTGCCAGGCAATCTTGGCCTTCATATGTCGGGATGATGTCAGGTCATGCTATTTGTTTTATTGCAAATTATATTTAATCATGTAAGCCTTTACTCATCAGTTTGGACATCGTCTGCACTTTATTGCTAGCGAATTTGTCTGGAAAATGCTCAAAGAATCACCAAATATAATAGAATGGAAGAGAATAAAATCTAAAAGAATTGCATTGTATTCCAGGGGTCAGATTCTTATTTAGTAGGCCTATAGGCATAAACAGTTTTACCAAAGCAACAAAAATGTGACATGATGAGAGAATGGCCATGTTTTGTTTCTTCCAAATCCTTGATCAGTGATAATTCAGTAACAGAGACTCTTTCACTCATCGAAGGGTTGATAGACTGATATGTACTAGCATGACAGAATTTAAACTTAACTACAAATGTATTGGGGATGCATGGGATGGACTATGATGGAGTTGCAGCAGAAGAGTGCAGTGCATGACAAGTGTATGGCAAGGTATAATGTGCCTCATTTTCCACCTGCACCTTTGGATCTAGCCAGAGTGGACTTTTATTACATTTCCATAGACAAGCCACTGTGTTATAATACCATCGTAGCCTATTATTTTCATATCTGATAAAGCAACTTAATTAAAGATTTCACATGACAAAAACGGGTATAAAGCGCTCAGCAGCTCAATATCTCCATCATCCACAGCGCTGTCCAGAACGAACGAAGGGTGGGTGGTGGAATGGAGCAGAGCGTTTGATTTGTCTCCACTAAAACCAATACTGCTTGCCGTTTTCATAAAGGTGAACTATTTGGTTGTAATATCACCTTTTGAAAAGCATAGTCTGAACTACAAATGGTTGATTATTCTGTGCAAAACAGTTATACAGCAAGTAACTAAGTAGACTTCTCTAACCAACTTAGGCCTACCTAGCAAATTTAGCTAACATTATCCCCTTTTCAGCATTGTTTTTAAGTGTTTAATCATTATTGCTGCTGACAGAAAAGATAAGCTGCATTGATTGATGGACCACGTCAAATTGGCGGGGATCAGGGGATAAACTAGATGGGTTATATTTGCTTGTCATCTATAGTGGTGATGACACTAAGCCAACTGATAACTTTACCAGGACGAGGACTGGTATTTCAAAAAGCCTACTGTCTGATGAAACAAGCATCTGCTCCTGACTCTAGATAGTGGTCACACATCATGTTGTCTCCGTGCTGCTTTGCTGTTTGTTGCTACTTGGCTACCTGACAAACTCTTTGTTATTTTACTTTTATTAACCGTTTATCAAAACTTTGCATTTAACACATTTAGTTTTTTCCTCACTTGACATTGTTCATTCAAAATGTTCACCCCAGGCACTTTATCTGGACATGGTTCTACAGGACCTCCACCAGCCAAAAAAGCTAAGTAGTAACATTAACACTATGCCATCTAATTGCAGTCGCTGTACTCATAATATACTGAAGAACTATCGCCTTATGGTGAGTATATCCGAGTCACAAGCCCAGCTTCAGATGCAATTGTTAGGCAAGGGCAATTTAAGTGTAGGAAAGGATGAAACAGCATCCATGCCAGCAGTAAGTACAGATAGTAGTATACATCTCATCCACTGCACAGTCCCCGCAGCCGGACAATTTTCTCAAGGCTTCGAGAAAGAAATGCTGTCAGCATGCTCAACCGGCGTTGCTTATTCAGCCAACAGAACATTTCAACGAGTCAGAGCCTTCTCAGGTCTCTCCTCCACCTGTTACAGGGTCTGAGCCGCTGAAGGCTCCTACCATAAACTCTGACAAATTGAAAACCCAGGTAATTGGCGACTCCATTACCTGCAATATTAGACTTACTAATTAATCATCCAGCGATCATATACAGTTTACTATCGGGCAGGGCTACCGGCATAAAGGCTAATCTGAAGAGGGTGTTGGCTGAGGCTAACACTGACGAGTGTAGAGAGTATAGGTATATTGTTTTCCAAGTCGGCAGAGTTTCACAACTCTACAGCAGAGTTTCTCAACTCAATCGCTGGTGGTTGAAAACTGTTTTCTGCTCCTCCCAAAACATACAATTTGTAGATAATTGGCCATCTTTCTGGGATTCACCCACAAACAAGACCATGCCTGGCCTGCTGAGAAGTGACAGACTCCATCCTAGCTGGAGGGGTGTTCTCATCTTATCTATCAACATAGAGAGGGCTCTACCTCCTCTAGCTACACAATGAGATAGGGTGCAGGCTGTTAGCCAGCCTGCCAGCTTAGTGGAGTGTACAACTAACACCGTCAGTGTAGTCAGCTCAGCTATCCCCATTGAGACCGTCTCTGTGCCTCAATCTAGGTTGGGCAAAACTAAACATGGTGTGTTCGCCTTAGCAATCTCACTGGAATAAAAAAACTCTTCCATTCCCGTCATTATTAAAAGAGATTGTGATATCTCACATCTAAAAATAGGGCTACTTAATGTTAGATCCCTCACTTCCAAAGCAGTCATAGTCAATAAACGAATCACTGATCATAACCTTGATGTGATTGGCCTGACTGAAACATGGCTCAAGCCTGATGAGTTTACTGTGTTAAATGAGGTCTCTCCTCCTGTTTTACACTAGTGACCATATCCCGCACGCATCCCGCAAAGGCGCAGGTGTTGATAACATTCACAACAGCAAATTTCAATAAAACAATCTTAGAAGGACTGTGTTTTTGTCTTTTGAGCTTCTAGTCATGAAATGCAGCTGACTCAATCACTTTTCATAGCTACTGTTTACAGGCCTCCTGGGGCATATACAGAGTTCCTGACTGAGTTGATCATATCATCAAATTTGATCATATTACTCTAGTGCTAGCCTCTCTACACTGGCTTCCGGTTAAGGCTTGGGCTGATTTCAAGGTTTTACTGCTGTCATGACTGGCCTGTTCGAGTCAGGTTACCGTGGACCACAATCCTACAGAGACATCTCTCACACCCACCAGTGGGGGAGAGATCGAGAGGTATGGAGGTGGGGCGTTTTTATGACGCCTCCCGTCTACTGTAAATGTTAAGGCAGCAGACAAAATCCCTTTGTCCTCTCAGTATGGACGAATGAAATGTATGATGGGCCTATGGAGAACCTACCTCAGAACAGAAACATGCAATAAATGGACTTTGGGACAATATATTTAGTCAGCCAAAATAGTGGTAATGGCGATAGATGGAATATGAAAATGAATGTCATTTTTGTTATGTTATTAAAAGTTAAATGACGACGTTATAACGAAAACATTGTAACTTGAAGAGTAAGTTGTAACTCCAAAACACAGCACGAGGTTGAAGAAGACAAAGGAACCTTATAACAATCTATGCTACGCATGAGTAGCTGTGTCTAAGAGGGTGAATTCAAGCAGGACCACCCGGTTACCACTCTCCAAGGAATCGTGTGTCTACACAGCTTTCATTCCTACGATGGAGCCCTGAGCTACACGGCTGACCGTACTCAGAAGACCCCCTTTCAGAAAAAGGGTGAGGGAACAGACCACTAAGAGAAAGGACACTGACATTGTGTGAGCAATCAGAGAGTTACAACCGGCAACAACAGAGGTGCCGCCATCAGAGGAGGAACTCTGTCCATGAGGAGATACCCCATCGGAGACCTTCAAAATGTAATTACATCATTATATTCTGACACATAAGAGCAGCAGTTCGGGCAAGGTTAGGGCTAAACTAAGCATAGTTTACAAATGTACCCAAGTGTGCTTTTCTCTCTTTCTCTCACTTTTAAATCCCCATTTTGTGTAACATATGTCATATTGTGTTGGCCCACTAGGGACCTGTTTCATTGTACTAAGTTCTAATCAATAGCCTAGACTGTGTGTTTGTGTATATTATATTATAATTTTAGCTTGTTAGTAAATAAATAATGAACTCAATTGGTGTGGTACGGACATATTTAATGAGATTCGGGTTTGTGCAGATTCCCGGATTATGCGATGCTCAGGATGAGACTGTAGAGGAAATTAATTAATTAGCAACTGTTGTAAAATCGATATTCTGATATTCTTTGCGTTAATTTGGGAAATAGAAACTCAATAAAACCAAACTTTCCCATGGTGCCCTAGGTTACTGAGTTAATAATTACCTGATTAATTTAATCATGTAATTATATACAGTTAATAATTTGATGAACAGCAGTTGTCACATTAATCAGTACAACATCACGACACTGCTAACCTACAAAGCATTACATGGAATTCCTATCGGACCTTGTAGACATGGAAGATAATATTCTAATTTAGTTGACTTCAGTATTCACATGGAAAAGTCCACAGATCTACTCCAAAAGGCTTTCAGAGCCATCATCAAATTCTCAGACAACCCAAACATTCCTAGGTGCCCTTCCAGACTCCCTCCACCTACCCAAGGATGTCGGAGAACAAAGATAGGTTAACCATCTAACAGAGGACCTAAATTGAACCTTGTGTAATACCCTAGATTACACCAAAATGTATTTTTGTGGCAAAGCTAACTAAATGGATGAAGCTAACTAAATGGATCAATGGAGACACTCAAGTTTTTTTATCCTGTATCTCTTGACACATTCATGAACAATAGTCATGGCCTCTAAACCTTCCGGCTGCATACTGGACCCTATTCCTTCTAAACTACAGAAAGAGCTACTCCCTGTGTGTAACTCCTATGTTGAACATAATAAATGGCTCCCTATCCTTGAGTCACAGACGTGATCTTCCTGTCTGGTTTTGAGCCCCCCTGGGCTTGTGCGGTGGAAGAGATCTTTGTGGGCTATACTCAGCTTTGTCTCAGGGTAGTAAGATAGTGGTCTGTTGGGGGTATCGTCAGACGGGGCCACAGTGTCCCCCGACCATCTCTATCTCAGCTTCCAGTATCTATGCAGCAATAGTCTATGTGCCGGGGTCTAGGGTCAGTCTGTTATATCTGGTGTAATTCTCCTGTCTTATCTGGTGTCCTGTGTCAATTTAAGTCTGCTCCCTCTAATTCTCTCTCTATCCCTCCCCTCCTGGAGGACCTGAGCCCTAGGACCATGCCTGTTTCAACTGTTCTGCCTGCGGCTATGGAACCCTGACCTGTTCACCGAACGTGCTACCTTGTTCCGGACCTGCTGTTTTCTCTCTCTCTCTCTCTCTCTCTCTCTCTCTCTCTCTCTCTCTCTCTCTCTCTCTCTCTCTCTCTCTCTCTCTCTCTCTCTCTCTCTCTCTCTCTCTCTCACCTGCTGTACTCTTATCTCCAGCCAGACGAGGACTGGCCACCCCTCAAAGCCTGGTTCCTCTATAGGTTTCTTCCTTGGTTCCAGCCTTTCTAGGGAGTTTTTCCTATCCACCGTGCCTCTACACCTGCATTGCTTGCTATTTGGGGTTTTAGGCTGGGTTTCTGAATAAGCACTTTGTGATACAGTGGGGCAAAAAAGTATTTAGTCAGCCTCCAATTTTGCAAGTTCTCCCACTTAAAAAGATGAGAGAGGCCTGTAATTTTCATCATAGGTACACTTCAACTATGACAGACAAAATGAGAAAAAAAATCCAGAAAAATCACATTGTAGGATTTTTTATGAATTTATTTGCAGAAGGCTGTTGTGTAAAACACCTGTCTCCGGATCTTCAAACTAAGGGCAACCCATGGCATCCGTGACAGAGAGGGAGAAGCGTCCATCCGTGCATAAGGGTAAGATAGTCTAGCTAGCTACATTTTCAGATATTATACATTTCTAATTTGTCAGAAAGTTGTTTTCATTTCAAGTTAAAGCATACTGTTCGCTAGCTAGCTAATATTAGGTGGCTGGCTCACTAGCTAACATTGTGTATCATCTGTGTTGTAATATTATTTGTATCTCCAAGACATTTGCAAGGGCTGATTTCAAGGTTTTACTGCTAACCTACAAAGCATTACATGGGCTTGCTCCTACCTATCTCTCTGATTTGGTCCTGCCGTACATACCTACATGTACGCTACAGTCACAAGACGCAGGCCTCCTAATTGTCCCTAGAATTTCTAAGCAAACAGCTGGAGGCAGGGCTTTCTCCTATAGAGCTCCATTTTTATGGAATGGTCTGCCTACAACTAATCGCCCTTGCTGTCTCTGCCTGGCCGGTTCCCCTCTTTCCACTGGGATTCTCTGCCTCTAACCCTATTACAGGGGCTGAGTCACTGGCTTACTGGGGCTCTCTCATGCCGTCCCTGGAAGGGGTGCGTCACCTGAGTGGGTTGATTCATTGATGTGGTCATCCTGTCTGGGTTGGCGCCCCCCCCTTGGGTTGTGCCATGGCGGAGATCTTTGTGGGCTATACTCAGCCTTGTCTCAGGATGGTAAGTTGGTGGTTGAAGATATCCCTCTAGTGGTGTGAGGGCTGTGCTTTGGCAAAGTGGGTGGGGTTATATCCTTCCTGTTTGGCTCTGTACGGGGGTGTTCCTCGGATGGGGCCACAGTGTCTCCTGACCCCTCCTGTCTCAGCCTCCAGTATTTATGCTGCAGTAGTTTGTGTCGGGGGCTAGGGTCAGTTTGTTATATCTGGAGTACTTCTCCTGTCCTATTCGGTGTCCTGTGTGAATTTAAGTGTGCTTTCTCTAATTCTCTCTTTCTCTGTCTCGGAGGACCTGAGCCCTAGGACCATGCCCCAGGACTACCTGACATGATGACTCCTTGCTGTCCCCAGTCCACCTGGCCGTGCTGCTGCTCCAGTTTCAACTGTTCTGCCTTATTATTATTCGACCATGCTGGTCATTTATGAACATTTGAACATCTTGGCCATGTTCTGTTATAATCTCCACCCGGCACAGCCAGAAGAGCACTGGCCACCCCACATAGCCTGGTTCCTCTCTAGGTTTCTTCCTAGGTTTTGGCCTTTCTAGGGAGTTTTTCCTAGCCACCGTGCTTCTACACCTGGATTGCTTGCTGTTTGGGGTTTTAGGCTGGGATTCTGTACAGCACTTTGAGATATCAGCTGATGTATGAAGGGATATATAAATAAATTTGATTTGATGATTTGCGCTGCTAGTTATAGCTTAATACTGAACCTGGTTGTTTAGCTTCCTGCATATTCATTCGTGTAACGTTATGAGTTGTGATTACGGTTCATTGTTTAGCTAGCTAGCTACATGTATAAACAAAAAACTCCACTATGCAAGTAACCATTTCACAACACCTTCTGTATCCTGTGCATGTGACAAATATATATTTTTTTTATTTCATATAGTATGTGTTTACCAGAGACGGTAATGTGAAGAACATGACATGCACCAATGTCAAATTAGGATATAACGTGAGGCCAATGAGACAGTGTCTAAGTAAAACAATGATCTGGTAGAATGCCCTGCTTTTATTTCATCACACTCACAACCGTAAGCTATTTTCTGCAATTGGCTTGCCATTAACTTGTAAATAATGATCTTGTTGTGAGCTTACTTTCCTGTAATAATGAAGACAAATGAGCTAAATATGGTCATTGTTTGAACTGGCTATCCAGCTAACTTAACATTAGCTAGCTAGCTAACAAGCTAGAAACTAACCAAACATTGTTTAGAAAGTTGCTTTTAATTGCCTGGTTTGCTAGATTGACATATACTAAATTCATTTTTTAAATGGTGGGTTTATTGGTGTTAAAATACACTAGTTATGCTATTTTGGACCACCAGGCTGCTGATGTCATGCAGCCTGTAGTTTTTGTGTTTATACTTTTTCATAAGGACAATGACAAGTTTGATGTCGGACGACAATGGTCATGATGTCACTGCGACAAGTGTCAATAGATGCAGTATAAACCAGCCTTTAGTCTTGAAATCTTTGGTAATTTAGTACATGGCCTCACATGTGAATCTGTAAAGAGATGGGTGGGGCTAAGGCTTAAGAAGGTGTGAATGATCCTGAATGGGTGTAGACAAAGAAGAGCTCTCCAGTATGTTTACCAAAAATATTCAAGGGCCATTTTCAGAATTACTTTCACATTGTTCCTTAAGTATATCATATGATATACCATTTAGCTCTGAGTCTCTACTTTTATCCAATGTAAGAAAAAAATGACCATTTCAAATGTTGCTACTTATGACCGATCGAGCCGGTCGGTCACAATTATGAGTCAGTCGTCATGACAATCTGTGAAGTACAGGGTCTTCTCTGAGGTACACATTAATAGTCTTCTCTGATGTGCAAGGTAATAGTCAGCTTCACACTCAAAGTTACAAAGAGTCAAAGATCATACCCCCAAGCCAATGTGCTGAACTCTCACCATTGCCAATAACAGGGGAGGTTAACATGTGTTATGGTTGTGATCTTTGACACTCTGTAACTGTCTCATCATTATTCACAATTCATTCAGGATTGTACAATCATGGTAGTGTTTAGAAACATATTCTATTCGTTTTGATACTGAACAAACATATAAATGCATCATGCAACAATTAAAAATATTTACAATTCATATAAGGAAATCAATAAATTTACATAAATCAATTAGGCCCTAATCTATAGATTTCACATGACTGTGAATACAGATATGCATCTGAAGGTCACAGATACCTTAACAACAAAAAATGAGGGGTGTGGATCAGAAAACCAGTCAGTATCTGGTGTGACCACCATTTGACTCATGCAGGGCGACACATCTCCTTCGCATAGAGTTGATCAGGCTGTTGATTGTGGCCTGTGGAATATTGTCCCTCTCTGCTTCAATGGCTGTGCGAAGTTGCCTGATATTGGCGGGAATTGGAACACGCCGTCGTACACGTTGATACAGAGCATCCCAAATAGGCTCAATTGGTGAGACATCTGGTGAGTACGCAGGCCATGGTACTCAGCTTCCAGGAATTGTGTACAGATCATTGTGAACAGATAATTGCGACATGAAGCCATGTATTTTCATGCTGAAACATGTAATGATGGCAGCGGATGAATGGCACGACAATGGGCCTCAGGATCAAGTCATGGTAATGGATCTCTGTGCATTCAAATTGCCATTTGATAAAATGCAACTGTGTTCATTGTCCATAGCTTATGCCTGCCCATACCATAGCCCCACCACCACAATGAGGCACTCTGTTCACAATGTTAACATCAGCAAACTGCTTGCCCATACGATGCCATATACAGTAAATGGTGTTTAGACAGGTTACCTTAGTGTACTTGGGCACAGGAACTATGGTGGCCTGCTTGAAACATGTTGGTATTACAGACTCAGGCAGAGAGAGGTTGAAAATGTCAATGAAGACACTTGCCAGTTGGTCAGCGCATGCTCGGAGTACATGTCCTGGTAATCTGTCTGGCCCAGCAGCCTTGTGAATGTTGACCTTTTTAAAGCTCTTACTCACATCGGCTGCAGAGAGCGTGATCACACAGTCATCTGGAACAGCTGATGCTCTCAGTCATGTTTTAGTGTTACTTACCTCGAAGAGAGCATCGAAGTTATTTAGCTCGTCTGGTAGGCTCGTGTCACTTGGCAGCTCTCGGCTATGCTTCCCTTTGTAGTCTTTAATATTGCACACTCCCTCAAAACTTGAGACATTTATGGCATTTGTGTTGTGTGAAAAAACTGCATATTTTAGAGTGGCCTTTTATTGTTCCCATCACAAGGTACACCTGTGTCATGATCATGCTGTTTAATCAGCTCCTTGATATGCCACACCTGTCAGGTGGATGGATTATCTTGGCAAAGGAGAAATGCTCACTAGCAGGGATGTAAGTTAATTTGTGCTCAAAATTTGTGAGAAATACGATTTTTGTGCATATGGAAAATGTCAGGGATATTTTATTTCAGCTCATGAAACATGGGACCAACACTTTACATGTTGCGTTTATATTTTGTTCAGTGTACAATAAACTCCAAAATGACACAATACTTTATTTACCATTCATTTTTATTGGGCACAAAATAATCGAAAAACACAATCAAAATGAACGGCAAATGCATCCAACGAGTTTGTAGAGTCACAAGCTTGATGTTGTCTTTGTGTGCTATAAATATGGGACCAAATAGTAAACTTTTGACTATTTTATTTCTATAAATCTTTTAGCATACAATATAGCTCAGTGTGTGAATAAATTATTTTACAAAGTCTTTATTGCTCATCATTGTCAAGGGTGTCAATAATTTCACACCAACTGGAAGTATCATTAACATGTTGATTTTCACCATCTGTAGTATAGTTAGTGGGGAAGCGCTTTCATCAGAAAAAACCTTTTTCATTGTTTCTGTTGGTGAATTTTAAGACCCCTTGAAGTATCAAACAAATATATAAAAAATAATTTGATAAAAAAATGTATTTGGCCTTACTGCTATTAGCCTACACAAATGCATTGAATAACAGATTCACTACATGGAACAACAGATAGTCCCCTCCAAAAAATCTAATGGAAGTTTGTTTTGAAGTGTCTATCCTATATCTGAGAAATATAAGAAAGGTAATTAATTTAACAGTCTCCATACCTCCATCATTTGTTTTTACTGATACTGGTGGACCTTCAGATGAGTGTCGTGAGGCCTGTGGACATCCTAGAGCAAAACAACTGACATGTACAGTACATGTTCTTGGGAGGGAGGGTTCATATTAGTGTGTAGCCCAAACTGTTTGGACAGAACATACAGAAATTGGCAGATCGGCTGTACCGACTTCAGACGAATCACAAGACGATTGTGGGGGTCGTAGAGTAGATGCGTACGTGTTACATAGGCTGATGCAGTGGATTGAGATGCATCCAATGCAAAAAAAATATATATCTCTAGTTTAAACTGACCATTTTTATGAGGATTTTTTTATTATGCTAATTCGATTTCCGCAGGGTTGCGTACATCGACCCTAGGGTTAAAAGGCGATGTTGCTAGACACATAATACCATAATTGACAAAAGACAGAAACTATGATGAGATGTTACGGAGATGGCAAAAATCCTCAAGCTATCTGTTGTGCACAATAGTACCACACAGAAGTGTCCTGGAAGGTTGGAGGTCATAACATACACATGCTTTTTAATCAGCTGATGGTGGCCTAAGAGCCAACACAGACTGGCTCTGCATTTCAACACTCAGAATGGCTTCAGGTGATGGAGTTTGACTTCAGTGAAGATGGAAACAAGACCTGTCTGCCCTCCTGGTGTGGGTGTGTTTATGTGTGTGTGTGTGTGTGTGTGTGTAAGAGAGAGAGCATCTATACGTGTGTGTCGTTGGTGTGTGTTTACGTCTGTTTACATGTGCACTCAGCCACCCCTTTATTTAGAGGAAAATTAATGAAGAACAGAACGAAGAAGAGTGATGGATGGATGAATGAATGACTCATTCCTATTTGATAGCAATGTTCTGTACAGTACACAACTCATAAGAAATCCCATTTCACAATACTGTGAAATCTCTCCATAGTTACCATGCTCTCTTCTAGCTTCCTCTCCACGTAAATCGGGAGCGTCTGTTGTTATTCGTCTCGTTGGTCAACACCAGATGTGTTTCTCTGCTCTACCCTCAGGACATGGCTAAAGTGCAAACAGAGAGAGGCTGCTGCGGCAGCCATTTTCTCCCCCACTCACTCTTTCCGCTGGTAGCCATTAGTAATAGTTAGAACATTTTGATGTAAATCACCACCATCTGCTTTCTTTGGAAATTTGTCCTGACTGAATAACGCTGAGGGATGTTTTGTTATACCAGGTCAAGGGCTGTGAGTACTTCTGCCATGGTTTCCTGGACATTTGAGAGGAAACTTTTATGCAGGTGTGATAGAGAGAACTTTGCCAAACCCATCCTCATAATTATGAATAGGATATCCTGCTAGAATGTCGCTGGTGTGATTTCAGACAGATTTCCTTAGACAGTATGGTTATGTGCATTTGCAGTTGACTCATTCTCAGTTGCGTGTGTTATTTGTTTAGTGCTTAAGGCATTGTGCCATCAGCCATCTTTGTCAAATTTCAGTAACTCTAAAGAGCTCTTGCTGACATACAAACATGCACACACAACATATTGGTGTGAGAACTAATACACACACAAACTCATTCACTCACAAAGTTGCTGTTCATAAAAGCAAGCACTGGCTAGAACTTTGACATTTAACACAGTATGAAATACAACCCAAACCAACATAGAGTTTCTTAATTTTGTGTTTAATGATGTCTTTAGGCTGCTTATTCTTTCATCAGAACTGCCAAAGCCATAAAGCTACAGCACAGTTATACATTCTCTAGCCTCATGAATATCCTGCTGTTGGCATGACACAAGTGGCTATTGATGTCTCTCGTTAAATGAAGATGGATTATGTACTGATGTACTGTTGTTGATATATGAAGCTGTTTGAAGGTCATAATTGTCAAAGTTCATGAAAATGGCAAAAAACCTGTATCTAGTATTGACATCTGTATGAGTGTGGACTGGGCTTCGTATTTGGAGCCATGTACTGTATGTAGTGTACTTGGAGCCATATACTCTATGTAGTGTACTTGGAGCCATATGTGGTGTGTAGTGTACTTGGAGCCATGTACTGTGTAGTGTACATGGAGCAATGTACTGTGTGTAGCGTACTTGGAGCCATTGTACCTATTGTGTATTTGTTTGTACTCTGTTTGCATTCTCTGTATGCACATTGTCTGCTTTTCTGTCTTTCTGAGTTTTTGAGCCTGTGTGCATGCGTTATCTGTCTAATTGTGTGCATCCCAGTCCACGCTTAAACCTACATTCTACAGTCTCATTTAAAGAACATGATGCAATTTGGATCAAATTTTGAAAAGTAGCCACAGTAACCCCCCCATAAAAGACCCAACTATACCTCTAGCATGTGCATTTGGCACGCAATCTGCTGAGCTTGTGTAACCACATCAATTGAGGGGCAATTCAACCCCATGCTGCAGGACAATTTAATCCCTATTTTTCAGGGGTAGTAGAGAGCTTCCTCCTGCAAAATCTAATAAGCCATGAATTGCTCCCAAAGAGCTGCCCCTAGAGCGGTGGGCTTAGACACAAAACCGTAAAAGGATCAAAGACTAGGGCTGTTTTAAGGCTTTGTGTGGAATGAACGAGCACTGGACCTGAACGTCTGGCCGAAGAAGAAGGCCTCTGGCCATTTTGTGCTGGCGAACAACAACTACATGAAGCTTGATGTAAAAGCAGAGATTGTAAACAAGGCACTGGTCAAGAGGTCATAACAACGCTTTACCCTATTTACACTCCTCCTTTGTCAGAGCTATTGTTCACTCTCTCCCTCCCATCTGCCCCTTCATTGTACCTACATCTGTATCAATCCATTAGTTTCCTCATTGGACTATTCCCCATTATGCTACATGTGTCTCGAAGAAAAATCGCTGCCTGTTCGAATCGTTCAACGTGATCGTTGTTGGATGCTTTATTCCCTTTTTTTCTTGACCATACTACTCATAGTCATCCTTAGTGAGCTGGCTGCTTTTCAACGGTTCGCCGGCTCTCTCTTTCCTCTCATGTGCCTCTGCCCGGACTTGTTTTGACAATTTCTGTATTGATTAGTGGCTCCCTCTTGGGTGTAAGCCTCCTTGTGTCTGATCTAATGGAAGGAAGATTTATTCATAAATTATTTTTCACAGGCCCTGCTGTGGCTCTTTCTTCAAACGCTTCAGCACACCTGATGTCAAGTTTCCTCTGGTTTCTGCCTTTGTAGACTGGAAGCATCTGTTTGTTCTCAATCAGAATGGTTTGTGTTTGCTTTGACTGATTGAATTACGTTGTATTGTTGGTCTGTGTAAGGCAAAGTGCATGCTATTATGTTTGGGGTAAAGTTGTGTGTATAGAGACACAATGCTTATGTTCCTTTTTAGCTTAACATGTATTGGCGATCAGGCAAAATTGTTAAATTATTGTGTGAGTGTGTGTGTGTGTGCCTCTCACTTCAATGACAATGTCTCCCCACAGCATGAGTGAAAATGGATAGATTACAGAAGAGAGGATCATTTTAACCCCTTACACACGTGGGAATTGGCCTATATCGATAGGGCTAAATTGAAACGTTTCTTACAGAAGAAATATGGAAAGCATATGCATTACCAATAATTGGAAAAGGATTAGACTAAAGGTGAGGACAGAATAGTTCACCAGACACAAGACTGAATCCAAACATTACACTGTTGATGTTATGTGCATTTTACATTTACTGTACTTTCGATGCATTTCTTAATAATGAAATCTGAAAATACTCTGGATACATTCAGTAACTGTACATCAAACATAGTGATCATAAACATTGACACTGTATATTACATGTGTTTTATGATATTGAAATTTGAAGTGCACATTTGGAGTCAAGGGTGTTTGGCTTGCTTGTATGACACCAAAGCAGTAATTATTATAATCCTAAACGTCTCATCCTTCAAAATACTTTTAGTCCTCGTAATTTAAAGCATTTCCCTCACTCAGACAACAAAACATTTGCAAAAGTTGCCCAATTAGCAGGAGGGATGGGGGAAGCTTCTTGTCACGAGCGGTGCTCAAGTTCAGAACTGATGTCATTCAAAACACATACAGAGACGTGAAGTGGAGACCCCAATTTAGGAGCTTATCAGTGTCCAAATGTGCCAGTTTCAACCCGTATACTGGTACAAGTGTAATGGGTTAATAGCAGGGTAGGATGCATAGCATTAAAAATGTAAAGCTTTGTGTGGGATGGGAGCTGTGTTAGCTCACACCGCAGCACATAATAAGAAAAATATATTCTTATTTTGCATTTAAAAATATGTGTTCCCCTCCCTGCCATTATGCCTCTAATGACTTTGTAACTGAATTGCAAGGTTATTTTGCAAAGATGCTCTCTCTGGGGAATATGGTAATTCCCCAAAAAACTTCAGATGAAAAATAAGTTATGAGTGTTATGGAGCCCGGGAGGAGGGAGAATAACTTAAGTGGGGTTATTTAAAAGAATGCCAAGGTTACCATCTGACAAATCAATACTTAACCTTGTGATGCATGGATCTCATTTTGAATTACTGTAAGTGATTCATTTAAATTTTATTGTTAGAGGCTGTCACTCGTTTGAAAGATGTTCTTTTGAAAAACAACTGTGATTGTGTCTGTGTGGTGGGGGGGCTCTTGTGTGCAGGCTAACCAAACATGGAGCCACACAGTTCAGATTTCTTCACCTTTTGAAATACGCTGTTTTTATTCTTCTTACATTCCAAAAAAATAACATTTCAATTTTTTTTTATTGAATATCAAAAATATACAATATACTTGCAGTGAAGCTGCTCAACAACTACACCACACCAGTCATCCAACAGACAACAATGCAAGAAAACAAAGGACATTAATTAATGACAACTAAAATAATATGTTTGAGTGTATGTGTCCGTGTATGTGTGCATTTGAATGAGAGTGTGTGTACATGTATGTGTACAAACACCTGCACGGCATCAGCCTCGGGCAAACCGGCATTAGCTGTAAAAACACTGCCCCTCAGTGTCATTCAAACATACTTTTTATTATGTTTAATTTTGACTTTATTTTGTATACTTTTATCTTTGCCATCATTCTATCCCCCGCCCAGCAACTCCACTCCCACTTGTCTCCAATTCCACATCCCAACACTCAGCTTCCCTCAGCCCATCACACCAATCTCTTCTGGCAACCCTCTTTGGATTTCTACGCAACAAACACAAACTACCGTTCAAAAGTTTGAGGTCACTTAGAAATGTCCTTGTTTTTTAAAGAAAATTCAAATGAATCTTCTGAAAATTCTGAATCTCGTCAGTCTATTATTGTTCTGAGAAATGAAGGCTATTCCATGCGAGAAATTGCCAAGAAACTGAAGATCTCGTACAACGCTTTGTACTACTCCCTTTTACAGAACAGCGCAAACTGCCTCTAACCAGAATAGAAAGAGGAGTGGGAGACCTCGGTGCACAACTGAGCAAGAGGACAAGTACATTAGTTTCTAGTTCGAGAAACAGATGCCTCACAAGTCCTCATCTGGCAGCTTCATTAAAACACCAGTCTCAACGTCAACATTGAAGAGGTGACTCCGGGATGCTGGCCTTCTAGGCAGAGTTCCACTGGTCCAGTATCTGTGTACTTTTGCCCTTTTTTTCTTGGCCAGTCTGAGACATGGCTTTTTCTTTGCAACTCTGCTTAGAAGGCCAGCATCCCGGAGTCACCTCTTCACTGTTTATGTTGATGAAGCTGAGGACTTGTGAGGCGTCTGTTTACAACATTATAGTCATTTACAACATTAACAATGTCTACACTGTATTTCTGAACAATTTGATGCTATTTTAACTTCTTGGATATAGGGGGCGCTCTTTTAATTTATGGATAAAAAAACGTGCCCGTTTTAAGCGCAATATTTTGTCACGAAAAGATGCTCGACTATGCATATAATTGGCAGCTTTGGAAAGAAAACACTCTAAGGTTTCCAAAACTGCAAAGATATTATCTGTGAGTGCCACAGAACTCATGCTACAGGCGAAACCAAGATGATACTTTAACCAGGAAATGGGCAGAATTTTCGAAGCTCTGTTTTCTATTGTCTCCTTATATGGCTGTGAATGCGCCGGGAATGAGCCTGCCCTTCCTATCGTTTCTCCAAGGTGTCTGCAGCATTGTGACGTATTTGTAGGCATATCATTGGAAGATTGGCCATAAGAGACTACATTTACCACGGGTCCGCCCGGTGTCCTTTGTGTAAATTGGTGCGTAATCTTCAGCCGCAGGCATTTTCTCCTGGGATTCAGAGGGGAAAGCACACTGCCACGAACGATATATTATCGAAGAGATATGTGAAAAACACCTTGAGGATTGAATTTTCGTTTTTTTTTTGGTAGCCAAACGTGACGCACCAAACGGAGCAATTTCTCCTAAACAAATCATCTTTCAGGAAAAATTGAGCATTTGCTATCTAACTGAGAGTCTCCTCATTGAAAACATCTGAAGTTCTTCAAAGGTAATGATTTTATTTGAATGATTTTCGAGTTTTTGTGAAAATGTTGTCTGCTGATGCTAACGCTAAATGCTACGCTAGCCGCGCTAGCTGTTACACAAATGCTTATTTTGCAATGGTTGAGAAGCATATTTTGAAAATCTGAGATGACAGTGTTGTTAACAAAAGGCTAAGCTTGAGAGCTAGCATATTAATTTAATTTCATTTGCGATTTTCATGAATAGTTAACGTTGTGTTATGCTAATGAGCTTCGGGGATAATTACACTCCTGGATACAGGTTTTTTTCGTAGCTAAACGTGACGCACCAAACGGAGCGATTTCTCCTAAACAAATAATCTTTCAGGAAAAACTGAGCATTTGCTATCTAACTAAGAGTCTCCTCATTGAAAACATCTGAAGTTCTTCAAAGGTAATGATTTTATTTGAATGATTTTCTGGTTTTTGTGAAAATGTTGCCTGCTAATGCTAACGCTAAATGCTACGCTAGGTGTGCTAGCTGTTACACAAATGCTTATTTTGCAATGGTTGAGAAGCATATTTTGAAAATCTGAGATGACAGTGTTGTTAACAAAAGACTAAGCTTGAGAGCTAGCATATTTATTTCATTTCATTTGCGATTTTCATGAATAGTTAACGTTGCGTTATGGTAATGAGCTTGAGGCTGTATTCACGATCCCGGATCCGGGATGGCTCGACGCAACAGGTTAATGGCCAAAAACAAGGACATTTCTAAGTGACCCCAAACTTTTGAAAGGTAGTGCATATCTGTCGGCTATGCTGTGATGTTTAAAGTAGAATTTCAATCTATCTAATTGAATCCACAGATTGCGAATTGAAGATAAATATTTTTACTTAGAGTACTAGTATATTAGCAATTGACTGACCCGGTCGCTCCAGATCTCCAATTAGTACTATTTCTAGGGTCAATTTTAGATCAATGTTATGCATTTTCAGCCATTCCTGAACCTGACACCAGAAACAGGCTACCTGAGGGCAATACCAAAATAAATGGTCTATTGATTCTGTTACCTTACAACAAAGTCTGCAGAGCTTCGATTATTTTATGACCCAAATATTCAACATTTAGTTGGTGGTAAGAAATCTATATAATAATTTTAGCAGAAAAGCATGAAGTCTGGAATCTTGCATTGTTTTATATATCAACTCATTTAACCTGTACCATGGAATTGGTACATCAAAAATCTCTTCCCAACCATTTTGCAATCTGCATGGCACAGTTGTCAACATCCTGCTCCTCAAATGAAACTGGTATACTTTCCTATTTATGCTATTTATATTCCTCCGCCAGTTTTGATTATTTATATTCGGTAGACAGACCAGTTCCCTACCTCCTCCCACTGCCACCTGCCTCCTCCACTTTTGGGGTAATGCTGTTATCAATTGGTTGTACTATTGGATTGAGCAGACCTACCTGTACAATTCTGATAACTCCATGAAAGACATAACTCTACCATTCCAATTTACAATATAATTTAACCTCTCTTGGGTAGGTGGCAGTATTTTCACGTCCGGATGAAAAGCGTGCCCAAAGAAAACTGCCTGTTACTCAGGCCCAGAAGATAGGATGTGCATATAATTGGTAGATTTGGATAGAAAACAAAGTTTCTAAAACTGTTTAAATTATGTCTGTGAGTATAGCAGAACTGAAATGGCAGGCGAAACCCAGAGGACAAACCAAAAAAAACAATGTTCAGCCTACCACTGTTTTCAATGGCTGTCACTTTTATTACAAGGTGAAATCCTCACAGATTGCAGTTCATAGGGCTTCCACTAGGTGTCAACAGTCTTTAGAAAGAGTATCAGGCTGGTTTTTGGAAAAATGAGCCAAAAATTGTAGTTTTTCTAGCTGGCTCCCATTTTGGCTGTAGTGTTTCCAATCGCACGGAAGAGAGCGCGTTCTTTGGTATTTTTCTCCGGTAAAGACAATAACGATTCTCCGTCTTAAATTGTATCGTTTATTTACGTATTAGGGTACCTAATGTTTGATTATAAATGCTGTTTGACTTGTTTGGAAAAGTTTTTAGTAACGTTTGGGATTCATTTTGTATGCATTTTGATGGAGGGAAACTGGCTGGATTATTGACTGAAGCGTGCCAGCTAAACAGAGTTTTTATGGATATAAAGAAGGACAAAATCGAACAAAAGGACCATTTGTGATGTATCTGGGACCTTTTGAAGTGCCAACAGAAGAAGATCATCAAAGGTAAGGCATTTATTATATCGCTATTTCTGACTTTCGTGGCGCACCTGACTGGTTGAAATATGTTTTTCATGCTTTTGTATGCGGGACACTGTCCTCAGATAATCTCATGGTGTTCTTTCGCCGTAAAGCCTTTTTGAAATCTGACACAGCGGCTGGATTAACAAGAGGTTAAGCTTTATTTTGATGTATTACACTTGTGATTTTATGAAAGTTAAATATTTATAATTCTGTAGTTTGAATTTCGCGCCCTGCAATTTCACCGGAAGTTGGCCAGGTGGGAAGCTATGGTCCCACCTGCCCATAAGAAGTTAAGAACAAATGACTCTTTTCAAACATCTTTCCCATAAATACAGGTATTATATCAACCAGCACATTTGAGTTCAGCCATAATATTTGTTGTAAAGTTTGTTCTATGTTTTCAGGGGGGTGTAATTGAAATGGTAGACAGCTCTGCAATGCTTTTTTGAAAAAAAGAGAGATATTTTGAAAAAGTACAATTTTAAATTAATCGAAAATGATACATGGCAATCTACACAAAGGCAAAAAGGCAATTTTAAATTTGTTCTTAGTAATCTACTTGAGAACCATTTCAGGTTCAAGTAAATCTTTTGAATAACTGAAGCTTATTTAGATAGGCATACTTTATTTTGTCTGGTTTAGTGTCCCAGATAAGCAAAATATTTTTTTCTCATATGATTTCAAAAACAAACCATCAGGATTACGAAGCACCATAAGTAAGTGAGTAAACTGAGATATGACTAAGGAGTTAATCAGGGCCATTTTTCCATAAATAGACAGGTATTTACCTCGCCATGGTTGCAGGATCTTGTCTATTTTTTTACAAGTTCTCCATTGAAATTAATTGTGGAGAGCTCATTTATATTTTTTGTGATATGAATACCAAGTATGTCTACCTCACCGTCAGCCCATTTTATTGGTAAACTGCAGGGTAATGTAAAAGTTGTATTTTTTAAAGGTCCAAAATGTAATATTGTACTCTTATTAAAATGAGGTTTTCTAGAGAGTCCAGAAAAGTTATAGAGATCTTCAATGAGACATTGCAGGGATCTAGCTTGCAGACTTAATATAAAACTTGAGTCATTGGCATACATGGACACATTAGTTTTTAAGCCTTGAATTTCTAATCCTCTAATGTTGTTATTCAATCTGATTTTAATAGCTAGCATTTCGATAGCATAACAAATGGATATGGTGGACACCCTTGTTTACTTCCTCTTGAAAATTCAAAACTCTCGGAGAAGTAGTCGCTATTTACTATTTTACATCTGGGGTTGCTATACATTATTACTTTTACCCATTTTATAAGAGAATCACCGAAATTGAAAAAATCCAGGCATTTATAAATAAATATCTAGTCTTACCTTTTCAAAATCCTTTAAAAATACCAGGCCTGGCTTCTTAGATGTTTCATGATGTTCTATTATTTCTAGTAGTTTTAGTATATAATCTTCAATGTATTGTCCATGTAAAACTCCTGTCTGATCAGGATACCTGGTAAAACCTTTTTAATTGTGCTATGCATTTTACTTGTATTTTTGCATCACACCATTAAGTGTTAGGGGCCTCCAGTTTTTTTTAGATATACTGGATCTTTATATTTGCCATCTGGGTCCTATTTTAATAATAGTGAAATCAGACCTTCCTGCTGACTACCTGACAGATTACTATTTCTACATGAGTAGTTAAAACAATCTAACAATGGAGCTTGTAGTATATCAAAAATGCTTGAGGCTTTTCCAGACTGAAAGTATTTAATTGCCTCAAAAAGTTATTCCTCTGTAATTTGGCCTTTGCACTGATCTTTCTGAACATTTGTTTATTATTTGGAAATAATTCCTTACCATAATCATTCAGTGGGTGAGGATGAGACAGAAAAGACAACTTCTGCTTAAAATATTTAGCTTTAAACTATCCTTTGGAGAATCATAGATGACTCTGTCTTCAGTGACAAGTTTCTACAAATTATTTTTTGGTCACGTTCATGTGTTGGAGATTCAGGAAGAATTCTGTGCATTTTTCTCCATATTCCATCCAGTTTGCTTTATTTTTGTAATAGATTACGTTCGATAATTATTGAATAATTTTCTCAAGTTATTTTTGTTTTTCCTCTAACATATTTTGTATCTTTGTAGGATTGTTTTTATTGCTATCCTGTACTCTTAGTTCATGTATTTCACTTGTTAGTCTTGTTTCTTTAGCCAGAAACTGCTTTTTAATTTAATATTGAACTGAATGACCTCTGGAGGTACATTTAACGGTGTCGCAAACAATAAGGGGATTTGCTGAACCTGTATTATACTGGAAAAATTCAGTTAGAAATTATTTTGTCTTAGTTAAAAATAAGTTGTCCTCCAGTAAACTTTCATAAAATGTCCAATATCCCCGTCCGCGTGGAAATTCTATAAGAGTTATGTCAAGGTCAATTAGATGACGATCCGATCGCATTCTGTCTCTGTCACACCCCAATCTGTTTCTGCTGTCCTTGTGATTGTCTCCACCCACTCCAGGTGTCGCTTATTTTCCCTGGTGTATTTATCCCTGTGTTTCCTGTCTCTCTGTGCCAGTTCATCTTGTATGTCTTTCAAGTCAACCAGCATGTTTTCCCTTACTCCTGCTTCTATTCTCTTTTTGTTAGTCCTCCCCGGTTTTGACCCTTGCCTGTTTTCTGAACTCCGTACCCACCTGCCTGACCATTCTGCCTGCCCTGACCTCGAGCCTGCCTCCCACTCTGTATTTCCTGGACTCTGAACTGGTTTTGATCTTTTGCCTGTCAATGACCATTATCTTGCCTACCCCTTTCGGATTGATCAATAAATATCAAAGACTCAAACCATCTGCCTCCCGTGTCTGCATCTGGGTCTCGCCTTGTGCCTTTATAGTATGAACTGGCCATGGCAGACCCAGCAGACTTGGACCAGCTCCACCACGCTGTCTCCCTGCAGGGAGCCACCATTGGGAGGCATGAGGAGCTACAAGAGGACCTGTTGGAAAGGATTCACTCCCTGACGGAATGCCACGACCAAGGGTTTAAGGCTATTATGGAGCAAATCAGAGAGTTAGCACACAGGCAGCCTGCCACCTTTGAGCACCCCCAACCACCCAGTAACTTTTTTCCTATTAGTGTTGAGTTGGTACAGCCTACCCCGGCTCCCTGAGAACCCCGCTTACCTCCTCCGGAGTGATATTCTGGGGATCCTGGTACCTGCTGGGGTTTTCTTTCTCAGTGCTCTCTAATTTTTGAGCTACAGCCATCTTCATTTTCCTTCTGACCGATCGAAGACAGCGTGCATTATTACGCAATGTCGGGAAGGGCCCTCTCCTGGACTACAGCAGTTTGGGAGTAACAATCTGCGATTTGTCATCATATGGAGGATTTCATGGCAGAGATGAGGAAGGTGTTCAATTCTCCGGTATCCGGGAGAGAGGCGGCCCGACAACTTCTTGAATTACGTCAACTCCTGTAGTGTGGCAGACTATACTGTTTATTTTTGCACGTTGGCCGCTGAGATTGCTTGGAATCCAGAGTCTCATTTCGATACCTTTCTTCACCAATTATCTGAGGTGGTAAAAGATGAGCAAGCTGCTCAGGAATTACCGGTGGATCTCAATTCCCCCATCGCCCTCACCATTAGAATTTATGGACGTCTAAGTGAACGCATGAGGCCACTAGAGGGTGCTTTGGGTTATTTCGACTACAGGAAAGTGATCTACGTACAGTAGCTGAACATATCATTACTACAGTCTCATGAAGTGACATTTTCGTAAAAAACAACTTTGTATCAAAGGAGTGCCTTTGTTTTGATGGCATGCACATGCACAGTTTGCCCCAACACAACTTAGCTAGCTATTGTCGTCATGACATCACCTACAGGCGTGATCAGGGATTTCTATTTGAGAAGCAGTTTCTACATATCTTCATACTAAACCATACTTTATTATATCCTCCAATGTCACAATCCTTTCTGCTGGGTCTTGTTCCCTGAATCCTACAACCAACACTACCAGTGCAGCTCAGCCACTGTTTATGGAGTTTTAAAACAGACCTCTGTCTATTTCTACTTCTCCGAACTACATTGGCGGAGATGGTCATACGACACTTAATTATACTGCAGAGTGAAGTGGGCCAAAGTGTTTGTCAAAGTGAAAGGTTGAGTTTGGAAAGTGAGAGAGTATAAATTGGGACAAGCTTGGGCACAAAGAGTAGCCTTAAGTCAGCGGCCTCACTTATGGACCCACAGCTCACACCTGCCATCCTTTAGTGATGGGGCAGTCACACACACTGAACCACAGACACACACACACACTCTCTCCCTCACACACACAGTCTCCCACACACACACACAGACACTTTCTAAGCCCTAGCTGCCGGGCCCTCCCACGCTTTGTTGAAGTCCCATGATTAAAGCAGTCAGCCTATGGGTATTGTTGGTATCTGGCTCTCCTATCCCTCTTCACTCTCTGCTGCTAAAAAAGCTGTGTGCAGAGAATGGAGAATGGAATAGCTCTACCATTTTTTCTCCCAGCACCTTTTCACCAGATAGGTGTACGTGTGGGTGTATGTCACCAAGTGATGGCGGGCGTGAGTTATAGGGCACAAATGATACCGGTCACTGAAGGCTACTCCATTTGTGTGATGGAACAGAAGCTGTCACATATGGACAAGTTCAGCACCATGTCCAGTGCAGTTCCTATACAACAATGGTCACCAACCTGTCGATCGCGAATGACTGGTTGATCTTCAAGGCATTCCTAGTCGATCAGCAAACATTTCTATAGAAAAATGCACTCCTATTGTACTCCTTGCACTCTTGTCTACACACCAGTGGCCCTATGCAATGGGTCAATCCGAGCGAATTCGGAATTGTCTAATACATTTTTTTGTCCACATTTCATATCCCTCATCCAACAATACAAGTAATCAATAGCAGACAACCCCAAAGTAGAATAATTTACCTATTCAATTGGTCAGCTTGTAGCATTCTATGCGAGAAAATACTACTGTGAAAAAATATATATAAATAAAATTGTGAGTTGCTCATTCTTAATGCAGTTGCAGGAAAACACCTTAGAAAGCCATTTAATGGCCAGTGTTCAAAGAGGAGGATTACAACTTTCTATTCCACCTACATTTATTTCTCAACTCCTAAAAATGAGCCAGCTGGACGTAGCATAGCGCTCGCCGATGGCATTGAATGCATGGTGGAGATTGAGGCTGAATCTAACACGGGCCATGTGTACAGTAACATCTAGGCCTACATTATATTCACAGAGGTTTATACATCCTTGGCTGAGTGCCAGTGGAAAGTTTTAGGGGCACATCTATGTCATCAATATGTTGCAGAAACATGATAATGTTTAGAGTTTGTGATCTAATGGTTAGCGCAATGGGGTAAATGCAGATGGACAACCCTTTGCTTTAGCCTATTTATTTATTACCACTATGCTGCAACTATTGGGCTAAATGAAATAATAGTTATTGCTAAATAGCACACCTGTCTGATAATATGGACCAATATGTTATTGGGCTCATTTCTGGAGGAAGAAATTACACTTTAGATGGTGTCAGCATCATTTTATTTTCATACATTTGGAGTATAATGATAATTTGGACTAACAGGTTCCCACAACTGACCTTCACAGTCGTTCTACTGGACCAGAACCTACCTGCCCTATTCCATAACACTACAACTCAGCTACCCTTTTCACCACTGCTAAATACAAAATCCAGAGTAAACACTGATCAACCATTGATGTTTTAGATCCTTAAGATGTTTTAACACTCTAGCATAATGACCTGATTGGTGGAGTGCTGCCGAGATAGTTGTCCTTCTGGGAGGTTCTCCCATGTCCACAGAGGAACTTTAAAGCTCTGTCAGTGACCATCGGGTTCTTGTTCACCTCCATGACCAAGGTCCTTCTCCCCCGATTATGCAGTTTGGCCGGGCGGCCAGCTCTAGGAAGAGTCTTGGTGGTTCCTAATTTCTTCTTGATGGAGGCCACTGTGTTCTTGGGGATTTTCAATGGTACCCTTTTCTCAGATCTGTGCCTCGACACAATCCTGTCTCTGAGCTCTACGGACAATTCCTTCCACCTCATGGCTTGGTTTTTGCTCTGACATGCACTGTCAACTGCGGGACCTTATATAGACAGGTGTGTGCCTTCCAAATCATGACCAACCAATTGAATTTACCACAAGTGGAGTCCAATCAAGTTGTAGAAACATCTCAAAGAAAATCAATGGAAACACGATGAACCTGATCTCAATTTCGAGTCTCATAGCAAATGGTTTGAATACTTATGTAAATAAAGTATTTCTGTATTATATTTGTAATAAATTTGCTAAATAAAATAAAATGGTTTTTGCTTTGTCATTGTGGGGTATTTGTGTAGATTGAGGAGGATTTTTATTAATTTAATCCATTTTAGAATAAGGCTGTAACGTAACAAAATGTGGAAAAAGTCAAGGTGTCTAAATACTTTCTGAAGGCACTGACTATCTACCATGTACTATATATATATATATATATATATATATATATATATATATATATATATATATATATATATATGTATATATGTATATTTTATATATACCCCCACCACTTGCATGCCCCCAAAGTAGGGGACCCCCCAGCTACCAAATCTCAATTCAATCACTGGTCCTATACACCAGTGGTCACCAACTTGTCAATCGCATTCATAGTTGATCCCCAAACATTTCTGTTGAAAAGCCAATGATAAAGCCTACTATTTATTTAAATGTGTCTTTCACTGTAGGTGATAGGTGCACTTGATTCATCTGCTATGCTCGCCGGGTAGGCAGTGTTCCCATTTTGAAACGTTTAATTTGTCTGAGAAACAAACTCTGCCCCCTTTTGATACACTAATGTACAATGTGTAATGGTCAACATAAATGTATGATGGATGAACATATGTGTGTTTATTTGTGTGTTTCTGTTTCATTCCTTTGTTACACTACATGATTGTCTATACTTGCTGAAACAGTGACCTCAGACAGTGGTTGGTGGAACTATCATGGGCTAACATATCTCAGAGCGGAGTATATATTTTCATGGATGAAACAGCAATCAGAGCTGATTTTTAGCAGTACCTTGGGGCATAAAATAGGTTTCCATATATTTATTAAAATGAACCACACCAAAATATCTTCTGACTATTCACAGCAATCATTCTACTTCCTCTCCTTGTGCAGGAGGAAGGAAACTATGAATGCATGATTTATCATTCCTGAGCATTGATTCTCTGCATGCATTGACATTCATGCATAAATGATCTGGGATGTGAAATCACAACCCGGCCGACAGGGAGGGTTGTTCTGTTGTTCTGATGGCTTTAAAGGTTGACTTTGGAAAAAACACAACAATTATGGCTCTAAACTGTATAAGTGATCAACACATCATCGTACCAGGTCATTTAATGCTTAAAAAATAAGTTCAAATAAATTATTTATAGAAGTGTCATTTTTACCGATTTCTACAGCTACCTTACAAAAACAAATCCTGTGAAATGACGTCAACACACACTGGAAGAGTTACTGGCTAGCTACAGTGGCAAGCTTAGCTAATGAACTAGTTACACCGGTTGCGGCACACATGACCAGAGTGACACATGGATGAACCACCAAAAGGCACAGTCCATTTCTGTTTGAAAATTGAGAAAGAGGCTAGACCGTTTTTTCATGCTCAATGTCGACCTTTAAAATGGCACCCGTGTGGGCTGGAGGAAAAGAAGAAGGCAGGTCTGTAACAAACTGCAGCAGGATCCACCACCCGGCATCGACTGCTACACCACATTCATCCACTGTTATTGTGTTTTTATTGAGACATCCCTCCCCTCTCCTTATCTGCGTCTGTCTCTTCCTCTTTGTGTGTGTGTGTGTGTGTGTGTGTGTGTGTGTGTGTGTGTGTGTGTGTGTGTGTGAGTGATGCCCAAAGGGTGATAACATCCTTCTGCCCCTATCCAGATAATCGCCTATTGATCCCCTCTTTGTGATCTGGGTTATAAATTCCCACAGTACGAACGTAAGCTGTCACATCAGTGGGGGCTATCTCCATACCGCGGAGTTTAGACTCCGTAGAGATCCATAGAAACCAGTTTTCACTTGCCTTATTATACACAGCCTGACTGTATATTCATAAACAAACAGTTTCAGTTTCATTTACCTATCAGTTCATAAAGGAAAGTGGCAGGCTACTTTTGTTATTGATCAGTGATTGAATCTTGCCCTTTGATTACATTCCAACTGCAGGATCTGTTCTCAACTTGGAGATCAGAAAAATATATTTTGATAAAGTGTCCCACCCAATTCTACCGCTTCCAATAATTCGTAATAAAGAAGTTGGAGACTTTTATTTTTATTCAGTAAATAAAGAAATAGTGGTTAGGGTCAAGTACATTACTATCAGTCTTCCCTCACAACCAAATTTTGTCCTCTCAATCTAAGAATGCTCTGACTGCTAGCGCAAGGCCTTCGCCAAGTTCCTACCAGAAACAAGCCACATAAATCCAGTTGAGAAACATACACACACTTGATTTATTGTTCCAGTTCACCAAAAATATTCATCACAGAATTTCATTTTATAGACATGCTGACCCATGGAGGGAGATGACTGATTTATTCCAGGCAACTCTGACTACTTTTAATATAATTTCACGCTATAGCTCAAATTTCCTCACTAATTTCACTTACATTACAGGTCTGCCTTTGCTCATTGGTTTTGTTTTGTAAGTAATACACAATGTGGTGCATGCATTAGAGCCATAATGCATTCAAGCAGTTTGATATCTGTGAGGTCATAAACATTGATTAACTTGGAATAAATATGCATAGGAGAAAGGGTCGGAATGCAAATGATAATGCATGTTAAATCAAAATGCACGAATGGAATGGTGGGCGTTGAAAAGAAGTATGATCTTTCATTCTGTGACCACATAATAGCATTAGCCAATCAAACAGAGTTGTCTAGACTCACTGCATCCAGCAACATGACTGATGGCAACATCAGGAAGCCACATAATCCTTGACTTGCTGAATTGCATGGCTCCTATTCAAATAGTTTGAAAGCGTAGTTCAATAGGTACAGCCTACTTTTAAAGTTCATGACAATGAGAAGTGATCTGTGGGTCTACAAGCCCCATAGAGCTTGAATAAAAAATATTACATATCAAATCACCATTAGTTCCAAAGGTAGCACTTTCAATCTAAACCTTTCAATGCATGGTTATATAAACACGTGTTTCCACAAACTATTGTTAATGCACCTTGCTAATGTGATCACTGCTGCCATCGCTATGCAAATTACCCATCTGTTTGTGTGTCCCCGCGAGTCTCCATTGTGAATGAAGCTGATTGGCTCCATTGTCTGTCTTATCTTATGTGTTCATTGCAGATTGGAGTGGATTGTTCATCTGCACAGAGTTGGGTATTCACACACTGGTATGAGTTGACAAGCAGTAAGCATTTTTGACAGATGCCATTTTGTTATTGTCAAAGTCTGAAAGCATGCGGCAGACATAAACTCCATGGTGGATTGTTGTTTTTCTATCAAAGCTGAAGAAAGAAATGTTTGCAGATCATTCTAATATCAGTTTACTACTGAAATGAATGAATACCTCATTTGAATAATAGATTGTGTTGATGGTGTTAATTGTATTTGTACATCCTTTGGCTCCGTAGCCCCATAGATACCCCCTTGATGGCCAGAGGACAAAGTTGACATTGACTAAAATGTGTATGTCAGATAAAACATTTTTAAACATCCTTCTGAGCATAACAATTTCACTGAAATTAAGATCTTCCTGGTTTTTTATTCTTGGTACCACAAGCCTTTTCAAATTTGATATTGGAAAATTAGTGCTCCCTGCGGGCAATTCTGGTAATACAGTAAACCACAGTATGGCACATGAATGGTATAAAGGTATGAAAATATGGATTTCGCCCAACTCTAGCAGCCACCAGATTTCCAGCAACATGTTGTGGCCACACCCACACACATATGCATGCATGCATGCACACAAATACATTCACATACATATGATGACTGGTGCAATGTTGTGTGCAGGTAAATGGAAGGTCAGTGTGATACTGAGTACTGGCTCTATTGCTTCAGACCTCATAATGTTTATGGGATTTTCTAGGACCAGCTATCCATCAGTGTCAGCTCATTTATGTCTATTTCTCTGGAAAGCTGAGTCAGACCTACCTACACACACACACCACACACACACACACACACACACACACACACACACACACACACACACACACACACACACACACACACACACACACACACACACACACACACACACACACACACACACACACACACAGCCCCTTGCTTTGACCACAATCATGCATGAAACTGCCTGCCCCTTGAAGCAAGTGTTGGTCAGAAGCTTGAATCAAAGGGAGACTTCGGCTACAGTGTGAGATGCTTTCTTCATTCAGCGGTGAGCACATCGGCATTCGATAGCTGCTTGATTCTGCATCCATCAGGCATCAGCAGAAAACTGCATCAGATACAGTGTGCAGTCAATGCACGGCTGGAAACCCAGCCTGAATGTCAGACACCAGATAACCTGTGGGTTTTTTGTCTGAAAATGTCCTCCCTGTTCAGATTGGTGCTGTAGACATACTATGAATAGCCTGTTTCTGTGCTAGATACTAGGTAGTAGCACACATGCAGAGAGACAGACAGACAGGGAAGACTGCTTTGAATGGATCATTTCGTCAAACCTCCTTTGTTAGTGTTTTTCAACCTACCTTTCACCTCGGAGCAGTGGGAGGTAACCAATGAGCAGCCAGCCATGTGCAGTACAGGCCCAGGTTGGACTGGAGGATGATGTGCTTTGATGAATTAAACATGCAGCGCCCACTGGAAATGCAATCTTAGCTTAATCGCATCACATTTATACTAATTAGAGCAAACAGCCCAGAGTATGGAGGCATTTTAGAGTGCTTTTAAACTCCCCCGTTACACGGACTTACATAACATTTTCCATCAAATATCCAGCACTTTTATGATGGACGATTTTCTCATTCCAGCATGTGTATTGCATGAATCTGCTTCATCAGATTTTCAAATAGACACTGTCAATATGTAAAATATACAGGCATGTTGGAGGTCAAGTGTGGTATGTAACACTTGTTTGTTAGCTCTTAGCACTTAGGTTAAAACTTCGAAGACTTGGAAGTCATTATATTATGATTGTGATGGATTGAAATGACATAACACTTGATAATGATAGATAATGACTTCCAATAGCACCAATATTGATAGTATACCTTTAGTTACAGTATTTAGATACTTAAATGTGACGGCAAAATAAACACAATAAATGTTTACCCCGACATGTACAAACCCTTTGAAAAGCTTTCAAAGATTGACGCATCTGGAAATACAACTTTACTGCCAAATATGTATATTTTATGTCAGTTTAATTTTCCTATAAAACCTGATCTTACATCTTTGGTGAAAAGCTACCTGAGAACAAACCCTTTCTGCAAGCTGAATAAAACAGTATGGATTCAAACTTGGCATAAACAAAGCATTAGGCTTCTTCCACACTGGAATAAAACCACAAACTTGCTACCTTATTCTCTCTGCTGTCGAACCACACTCTGAGGCAAAATAAAATACACAATTCCATGGACCAGGACAATAGAGTTGCCCACCATCATCAATATGTTTGGGGAAATCTAGCTTTTGTTTGGGTCCACACCTGAGACACAACGCTTGAAGACACAGAGCTTATAACAGATGTTCTATACTGGGGATGCACATCCATAACACTCCCTTCCCTTTCTCTGTTGATGTGCTGTCCCTAGGCTTTCCTCAGTCTGTTCCAAATGCACAAACAATGTCCTTGTAACTTCTTTCTCCCCAAACTCTCTTCCACCATCTGTTTCTGTGTAGGTCATGCACCGAGCTGAAGGGAAGGCTGCGGGGAATGGACTTTTGATGGGTCCGTGGTTCACTCAAAGGCACTAGGGTAGCGTTCAACAAGAGGTGGTGTTCCATGTCATGTAACAACAATCAAATAAAATCATAATGGCTTGACAGACCTGTCGCTAGAGCCCGTTTATTGGGCAACAAGGCATATCCACTGGCATTAATTAATTCAGAGCAGATACAGTTGGAGGCTTGCTAGAGTAATTCAATGTCATTTTTTATATGGCACTGAGCCATGACTGTGATTGAAGAGCAATTTAAAGATAACATGGAGAATGTGTGACATAAGGTTTCAACCATTTTCCAGGGATACCATTTACTCACCAGTACAAAATAATTTTCCATACAATAAAGACAGAACTAAACCGATCTGTATGTACTCTCTCACACATTTCCTAAAGCAGCCAGACCCATCTTTACCTACTTCTGCTTCCCCACTCAAATGTCTCAATTTCCCTTACTTTCACCCTTCCACCCACCCTCTTGCCACACATCTCCCTTCCTCCTACCCTCTCCTGTTCCATCACTCTCCCCTTTTCTTCCTCAGTAGGGTAAAGCTGTCAGATGCCTGCTGGCTGTCTCTCTATGATTATGCTATCATATTGCCCTGCCGATGCAGTTATCTCCCACTCCGACCAGGGGATCCAGTTTCATATTGGCCATTAAAGTTTAATGAGACAGGAGTTTGGAGGCGGGCATGGGCTGCCATGGGCTGCCCACCCTGGGGGCATTCTAGCCGGGTGGCTATGGAGGCATGCTGGCATGGTGGCACACACATATGCACACACATACTATGTAGTACTACATAATATGTGTATACATACAAGTGCACGCACACACTCGTGTGGATGGATGCACACACAAAATGAAGGTGAAACATAAAGAAGTCATCAGTTGTCTGTACCTAGGTGCAGTTTCCATCTGGTATTCACAGCTCGCACTCTCAATTAGGCCTCCAAGGCTACCTTCCATTTACCTCCACTACCACCATCAATTCCCACCCCACATTCATTACTAAGGGATCATAGACCCATCAGCCGGTAGCTATCTGGCTGCAAGCCAAACTGAAGTCATTAACAGTACATTGATGGAGGACAAATGCATGAAAAAAAGAGAGATGGGTTGCTATTCATATCTGTGGCATATGCATTGCACTTTTGATGTCTCATGTTCAAACGTATTGATTGTTTTTAAGCGCACATAAAGCTTTTAGTGGAGAACGGGGGCGGTATTCAATCAAAACTCATAACAAGGAGTTTCTGGAGTGAGACACTGAAGTTGTGGCAAAATCACAAGACGTGAGGTTTTCATATCTATTCAACTTCACTGTAGAACAGCGATTCAAACAGAAATCGGGTTTTCTGTTTGAAAAAAACTAAAATGCACATTGGGGGATAATGAGAAATTAAATATGTTTTGAGACAGTGCCCAACCTTTGACACTTCAGAAAACTGCATAGTGTGATACTGAAATACCTCTCCCCATGAACAGAAAGAATGCTGTTGTTGAACGTTGACTTACCCCATAAATTAAACCTGAGCCCCAGGCATTCTTTCCAGTGGGTCCTTCTAGTTAATTTACGGGTCAAACCAGGTTACTGTAGCTCTGCTTTCAGAACATCTTTAAGTAAGAATGACTAAACAGAAAGGAAAGAAGGAAAAACCTAGGACTCGATTCAATCAGATCAAGCTTTAATCTGCGTTGGCAGACATCTGTTTAGTGGGTGTTTTGGTGGTGTTGGAGGTGTAACTGCGGTATGAGCTGACAAATAGATGAGTGGTTGTTCTTGTGTCACAAACCCCTCTTCTCCTTATTATGCCTACTGTGTTAGAAGTTCAAACAGCGATAGAAAGGCTGTATGTATGGTTTCATGTTGATTTGGATGGGGGATTTATAATCTATCAATCTAATCATGGTGTAGACAATAGAACATCACGCATTCGAAACTTCTAACTCAACTGCATAGGATTTGTCAGATTTGATATAAAATCAGGTGGTTTCGTTGCATCCAATGGCAGTGTCCGCTACAAGCTAACGAAAGGAGCAAGGTGCCGATTTGACAGCTCTAATGCAGTTCCACCTCCACAAAAAAAACGCTAAGCGGGTGTCAGCTAGCGTAGATCTGATCGAATCTATCCCCTAATGATGTTACATGTTCTAAGTACAATTGAAGTGAATTTGAAAAATGTCATCCCGCCACTAACTGATGCATTTGCATAAGCAATTATGTTGCTACGTTAACCAGAAAACACAATGAATGTTTTCAATGACTCATCTAAGCACATTGTTGCTAAACATTGTCTCGCATTACATTAACATACGTGTTGTTGGCCAGGGTGGACGAATTCACCCCTTTTAGTGAGTTACAGTGCTTATTTAGACTTGCAGCATGGTTCAATGTTTTTCTAATGACTACCAGTACACAAGCATGTATGATCTAACTTGTTCAGGTGAGGGAGCATACATGAGCATGTCTGTTCATTGTCATATGATACTGCGATATATCAAGGTCCAAAGCAAGAAACCCATTACTGGCGCAGTTGTGTTCCAGGCAGCCCCTGCCCGGAAACTCTTGGTTCTTTTGACATGTGTCTCCACACGTATGCCGTGCCAGTATTCGAGAGCTCCTCCAGCTAATGGCGTTGATGCTCGGCAGCCAAAAACCAATCCATCACGCGGGCGAGGGGGAAAAAAACAACGGAGGCACAGTACTTCATAGTTTTAAAAGGCTATTCATCACAATAGCCTCCCATGTCAGATTTCCTTCTCATATTTCCAAGGGGGGAATCAAGCCCAAGCCAAACTCGTTTACGGCTCTGGTTGGAGCAAAATGGCACATCATGAAGTTGCTAGGAGAGGGGACAGTCGTAGACACACATACGCACACACACTGGACGGGGCCCTATGTTTAAGGTATGGGTATTTGGGATGTGCAAGTGTTGTGCAAAGCAAGAGACCTGGTGGCATTCTTTTGATGGTGTATCGTTTTGCTCATATGGGTATGACGCATCCCAAATAGACTGTGGTGATCTATAGGAATCTATAATAATCTCTGTCATTTCTCAGCCCTATGCTGGACACAAAAAAAGGTGGTGTACAAGTATGTTACTATATCTAGTACCAGATAACATGTACCTAGGTAGTAACTAGTACTTACTACTGCTTTAGCTATCGAATACAAAATAAATATTCACAACATAATGAAACACACCATAACTACATCTACTTACTCGTCTATTACAGGTTATATCACAGCATTGTTGAATACTCGTTTTTGATTGGTTAGAAGGACATTCTAGAATGGACATTAAAACCAGATAACGGGACAGTTGGAAAAGATATTGGGACATCTACACATGCAAACTGTATTAGCTACAAAGTTACAGAAAGCCAAACCAACAACCACACAAACTGAAATTGGATATATTGTAGACACAGGTCCAACGAAGAAAACAATTAGCTAGCTAGCTAGCAATGAGTTGTTTTAGCAGAAACATTTTTTGGGAGCAACTGTTGACCTAACGTGGTAAGTGATGAACAAGAATTTTGCTGGTCCCTACTATTGCAAGTGGTGCAATGCTGTCAAATACATTTCTAGTTTGTCCAGCTGTTTTCAGCAACTGATATTTTTGAATTCTATTTAGATAATTTCTAGCTTAGTGTTTGATATGCAATGCAATCTCCTCGTAATGAACAGTGTCCAGTGTCCTGATGAGAAGGCAAACTTTTCTAGCTATGCCAGGCAAAATCGTCCATTATCAGCTCATTGTAATGGCTGTATCCAACTGAATGTCAATAGAAAACAGCTACATTGCTGTTATTCTGACTGCAGAGGTCATGACTGTGTTAGCCGTAAGCAAGGGATAAGATCGTTGCCAGCGAGCATGGCAACGGAACATAAAGAATGAACGACATGGTCTCGTTCATAAATATCAAACTGAATGCATGCTTATACAAATGAAAATATTAACAAAAATGTTTTATTTCTACAATTAAATGTGTGCTTATAGTATTGTTTTCATTGGCAACTGTGGTATAAGCAGAATAAACAACTTAAACAAACACAACTGAATAAATGTTATTCTGGCTGCAAGGGTCGTGAATGTGTAGCCATATCTAGTTGGCTAGCTAGCAGCAAGCAAGGGGTAGAAACATTGCCACTGAGCATGGCAACGGAACATAAAGAACAAATGTCTGGGTCGCGTCCATGAATATCGAACTAATCGAATGAACGACTGGTTCACGTTTCTAGCAACCAAAAGATGATTAAGTATGAATTTGGTTATGCATTCGAAAATGTCAACAACAAAAAAATATATTGATAAATGTGTGCTTTGATATTGATTTCTTTGGAAACTGTGGTAAAGGGGTGTAAAATGCCTCCGTTCCGTACATTACCTTGGAAAAATTAACTCAGCTCCTCCTTGTCCCACTGCGTCGTCCATTATTTCCAAGGTAATGTACAGAACGTCGGCGTTTATCCCTTACGTAATTATATTGGTTAATGATTATTCCACTGGTATAAGGCCTCGGTCATCTTAAGTGTGGTCAAAGGTGAAAACTACACAATTTCTGTGATGTAGCTGAGCAGCGATTATATCACAGTTAGGCTTGGCGAGTCTAATGGCATTTGCTGTGCATGCTACACATGACAGGGCAGCCACAGAGTCAGTGAACGGCCTCAGCTCTCATGTCTGCCTCTCCAGGCGATCAATGGTAAGTAGCTCATTAAGGGAGCAAGCAGCACGTCAGAGCTTGTTGGACGAATATGTAATCCGATTTCTACCAGGTGTGGATTTGAGTATTAATATCCCTTAGAAAAAACTTGAGTTGCACTACAGTGACCTCACTGTGTTGTTCTGTGGGCAGATCTTTATATTTGGATACATTTTTTTTAACTAACTACACTTAGTCTGCATCCCAAATATATATTAAAACATGTATTTACAGTTGAAGTCGGATGTTTACATTCACTTAGTTTGGAGTCATTAAAACTTGTTTTTCAAACACTCCACAAATTTCTTGTTAACAAACTATAGTTTTGGTAAGTCGGTTAGGACATCTGCTTTGTGCATGACACAAGTCATTTTTCCAACAATTGTTTACAGACAGATCATTTCACTTATAATCCACTGTATCACAATTCCAGTTGGTCAGAAGTTTACATACACTAAGCTGACTGCGCCTTTAAACGGCTTGGAAGATTCCAGAAAATTATGTCATGGCTTTACAAGTTTCTGATAGGCTACTTGACATCATTTGAGTCAATTGGAGGTGTACCTGTGGATGTATTTCAAGGCCTACCTTCAAACTCAGTGCCTCTTTGTTTGACATAATTGGAAAATCAAAAGAAATCAGCCAAGACCTCAGAAAAAAACTATAGACCTCCAGAAGTCTAGTTCATCCTTGGGAGCAATTTCCAAAAACCTGAAGGTACCACGTTCATCTGTACAAACAATAGTAGGCAAGTATAAACACCATAGGACCACGCAGCCGTCATTCCGCTCAGGAAGGAGACGCTTTCTGTCTCCTAGAGATGAACGTACTTTGGTGCGAAAAGTGAAAATCAGTCCGAGAACAACAGCAAAGGACCTTGTGAAGATGCTGGAGGAAACAGAAGAAGCCACTGCTCCAAAACTATGATTTGCAACTGCACATCGGGACAAAGATCGTACTTTTTGGAGAAATGTCCTCTGGTTTGATGAAACAAAATAGAACTGTTTGACCATAATGACCATCGTTATGTTTGGAGGAAAGAGGGGGAGGCTTGCAAGCCGAAGAACACCATCCCAACCGTGAAACACGGGGGTGGCAGCATCATGTTGTGTGGTGCTTTGCTGCAGAATGGACTGGTGCACTTCACAAAATAGATGGCATCATGAGGAAAGGAAATGATGTGATTATATTGAAGCAACATTTCAAGACATCAGTCAGGAAGTTAAAGCGTGGTTGCAAATGGGTCTTCCAAATGGACAATGACCCCCAAGCATACTTCCAAAGTTGTGGCAAAATGGTTTAAGCACAACAAAGTCAAGGTATTGGAATGGACATCACAAAGCCCTGACCTCAATCCCATAGAACATTTGTGGGCAGAACTGAAAAAGCGTGTGCGAGCAAGGAGGCCTACAAACCTGACTCAGTTATACCATCTCTATCAGGAGAAATGGGCCAAAATTCACCCAACCTATTGTGGGAAGCTTGTGGAAGGCTACCCAAAATGTTTGACCCAAGTTAAACAATTTAAAGGCAATGCTACCAAATACTAATTGAGTGTAAGTAAACTTCTGACCCACTGGGAATGTGATGAAAGAAATACAAGCTGAAATAAATAATTCTCTCTACTATTATTCTGACATTTCACATTCTTAAAATAAAGTGGTGATCCTAACTGACCTAAGACAGGGAATTTTTACTAGGATTAAATGTCAGGAATTGTGAAAAACTGTGTTTAAATGTATTTGGCTAAGGTGTATGTCATCTTCCGACTTCAACTGTAAATATATACACATATATAGGGAATAGGGTACCATTTGGGATGCATTCTTAATCCAGTTATGTCTACCCACTCACCCAGCTGCTGTTGAAGGGGAAATGTGTGTGCGCTTTACTCATGCCTAAAGAAGACAATCTCCTCCCTTCTCTCTTCCCTCCTTCCTTCCTTCCTTCTATTTCTTTCCTTCCCCATTTCGCGCTGCCAAAGTTATGTTCCATGTTCAGTTAAATGTGTGTGTGTGTTAAGTTTCCAGATAAATAAGGTGTTGTCAGTGTTCTCAGGCTCACATTCATTCCCCTTTAATACTCAGGTGTCAGGACAATGTGCAATGTGCCAGACCGATTCTGATTGAACAGAGGCGTGGGGAGCGTGAGTGAACCGAGCATGCCCACTCCTCCCCCGTCGCCAGACCCTTGCACTTTTCACAGGGACGGTCGAGGATCTAAGCGTTCTCCCCTCATGCCTCGCCAATTTCATCACGCAGCGGGGTCTTTCACAAGCCCTGTCCCCCTCTGCCGCTGCCATCAATATGCTGACCACCCCTATACAGCCCAGCCGCACAGGGGAACTCCACGGATAGCCATATTTGTTTCATAGCCAGGGGATATCAGGGCTGTATATTGGAGGGGCAAGAGAGATATGAAATAGGGGTTTGGAGTGAATTGCACCCTCTCAATTTGAACATTGACTTGGAAGTGGATTTAGAGGACTGTGGTGTAGTGTCTTTGTACAATAAATGCTGATAATTTTGGAATGACTGCTAAGCAAAATCACTGATTTTGGTAAGATTTATTTTACTGAAAATGAGAAGTGTGAAGGGAGGAAGTGAAGAAGTCTTCAGATTTGTGTATTCTCAACACAGCAACATAGCTACTGTATTAACCATTTCCTTTTATCATTACCCACTGGACCAGTTATTTTGTCTCAAAACAAAGAAATCCGAAAGAAAGCAATGGATCCAATCTGTCAATGTTTGCTGAGGTGACAAGATAGTAATGAGAGTATCTCACTTCTCTCACCACTCAAGCAATCTACTCCAGATAGCTGTCCAGATCAGTCCTTGTCAATAGAAATCATCTGCCTTTGTGCAGAACGTAACTGAGTGACAAAAAACCCTTCTGAAAGATGTACTCCAGTGATTTTCTTAACTTTTCCTGCTGAAAAGCAATATCTCATGTAAAATATATCAAAGTACACACAAAGATATTTTCAGAATGTTTTATTTTTTTTGTTTACTTTCTGTGCGTTCTCAAAATACCTCCCCCAGACCGAAGTTTCCACAAAGGTAAAGCATTGCGTCATCGGCCTTAACCTCTCCTGTAGGTTAGGTTACCTGGCAGCCTATCAATTCTTGGAGGCAGAGTTTTCTACCGCAGCGGTTCTCATTCCTACCCTGGGGACCCAAAGTGGTGCACATTTTTGTTTTTGCCTTAGCACTACGCAGCTGATTGAAATCATCAAAGCCTTCAATGACAACCAAAATAGCATTGCCTAGCAAATGGGCTTGCTATACACACAACGACCTGCTAAGTGTTTGCATGGCATGTTTAAAATTTATTTAACTAGGCAAGTCAGTTAAGAACAAATTCTTATGTACAATGACGGCCTACCCCAGCCAAACCCTCTCCTACACCGGAAGATGCTGGACCAATTGTGCGCTGCTCTATGGGACCAGGGTCCTTATGCAGTGCCTTAGACTGCTGCGCCACTCAGGATCCCTACTAGCTACAAGAGGTTTCATCAAATATTATGCTAACTAACTCCATTTGCCTGTGATATCATGATGCCTGATCACATGATGTGTAGTAGACCTGGACCTACTAGCAAGCCAATATGTTTATGGAGCTAAAAGCATTGTTTCAGGTCATCCCCACTCCCTTTGTACTTGGCTACTAAGTACAGTGAGGGAAACAAGTATTTGATCCCCTGCTGATTTTGTATGTTCGCCCATTGACAAAGAAATGATCCGTCTATAATTTTAATGGTAGGTTTGTTTGAACAGTGAGAGACAGAATAACAACAAAAATCCAGAAAAACGCATGTCAAAAATGTTATAAATTCATTTGCATTTTAATGAGGGAAATAAGTATTTGACCCCTCTGCAAAACATGACTTAGTACTTGGTGGCAAAACCCTTGTTGGCAATCACAGAGGTCAGACGTTTCTTCTAGTTGGCCACCAGGTTTGCACACATCTCAGGAGGGATTTTGTCCCACTCCTCTTTGCAGATCTTCTCCAAGTCATTAAGGTTTCGAGGCTGACGTTTGGAAACTCGAACCTTCAGCTCCCTCCACAGATTTTCTATGGGATTAAGGTCTGGAGACTGGCTAGGCCACTCCAGGACCTGAATGTGCTTCTTCTTGAGCAACTCCTTTGATGCCTTGGCCGTGTGTTTTGGGTCATTGTCATTATGGAATACCCATCCACGACCCATTTTCAATGTCCTGGTTGAGGGAAGGAGGTTCTCACCCAAGATTTGACGGTACATGGCCCCGTCCATCGTCCCTTTGATGCAGTGAAGTTGTCCTGTCCCCTTAGCAAAAAAACACCCCCAAAGCATAATGTTTCCACCTCCATGTTTGATGGTGGGGATGGTGTCCTTGGGGTCATAGGCAGCATTCCTACTCCTCCAAACACGGCGAGTTGAGTTGATGCCAAAGAGCTCCATTTTGGTCTCATCTGACCACAACACTTTCACCCAGTTGTCCTCTGAATCATTCAGATGTTCATTGGCAAACTTCAGACGGGCATGTATATGTGCTTTCTTGAGCAGGGGGACCTTGCGGGCGCTGCAGGATTTCAGTCCTTCACAGCGTAGTTTGTTACCAATTGTTTTCTTGGTGATTATGGTCCCAGCTGCCTTGAGATCATTGACAAGATCCTCCAGTGTAGTTCTGGGCTGATTCCTCATCGTTCTCATGATCATTGCAACTCCATGAGGTGAGATCTCCCTCTAAGAGTGTGCTCCTAATCTCAGCTCGTTACCTGTATAAAAGACACCTGGGAGCCAGAAATCTTTCTGATTGAGAGGGGGTCGAATACTTATTTCCCTCATTAAAATGCAAATCAATTTATAACATTTTTGACATACGTTTTTCTGGATTTTTTTGTTGTTATTCGGTCTCTCACTGTTCAAATAAACCTACCATTAAAATTATAGACTGATCATTTCTTTGTCAGTGGGCAAACATACAAAATCAGCAGGGGATCAAATACTTTTTTCCCTCACTGTACATCATCTATGAAGACTATCTCCTGAAGTTATTCTGGTCCTGCCTTGTATGCTCAAGCACCTGTAGCCTTGATAAAACCACCATAGGCACCTTACTCATTGTGACGTTGAGCTGCCCTTATTGTGAACACAAAAAGCAATGGAGAAGTCAACCTTACATTATCAACACCAACCTCCCAGCTGTAAATCTGCATGTGTCAGCAGCCACAGAACTCATTGGGGGATACTTTGCCAAAATCAATAAAGTACGTCATTACTCGCTTACCAATACTCAGCATGGTGTTTATGGTCTACATTTCAGTGGTTTCTAATGGCCTGCCCTTTTCCAGTTCTTCTCAGCGATGCTGGTGAAGACTATCTGCAAGTCAACGGACTACAACCATCTCAGCAAACTGCTTGAAATAGTTTCCCTCTTTCTTTTTTTATTCAATATTTTATTTTTAACTCTACATTGTTGGAAAAAGACCCGTTAGTATGCATTACACTGTTAGTCTACTACACCTGTTGTTTAAAAAGCATGTGACAAATATCAAAAGTACTGCCACAGCAGCATAACGTTTGATTAACACTGGATAAGACTTGATGCCGGAGTAGAAGGCAGACGTTTTACATGCCCCCAACCGATTGTGTTTTTTTGTGTTTGTTTATCTGCGTTGATTGTAACTCTTTTTGTACATAATGTTGCCGCTACTGTCTCTTATGACTGATTACTCACCATGGACTAGCAGAATCCTTTTTCTTCTTTCACGACTCTTACGAGCCCGAGGTGGAGGATATTACAGCTCCCTCAGGAACAGGTCCTGACCCCAGTGATCTGCGTGAAGAGGAGGCAAAGAAAGAGAGGATTCTGAGGAGTAGGCGGCGATCTAATAAATCCTTAATCCCTGTCACGCCCTGGTCTAAGTATTTTGTGTTTTCTTTATTATTTTGGTCAGGCCAGGGTGTGACATGGGTTATTTATGTGGTGTGTTTTGTCTTGGGGTTTTTGTGGGTTATGGGATTGTGGTATAGTAGAGTTGTCTATGTAAATCTATGGTTGCCTAGAGTGGTTCTCAATCAGAGGCAGGTGTTTATCGTTGTCTCTGATTGGGAACCATATTTAGGCAGCCATATTCTTTGAGTGTTTCGTGGGTGATTGTTCCTGTGTTTGTTTGCACCAGATAGGGCTGTTTTGGTTTTTACGTGACGTTGAGTGGTTTTGTATTGTTCGTTATATTCTTTATTAAAGATGTATCGAGATAACCACGCTGCATTTTGGTCCTCCTCTCCTTCGACACAAGAAAACCTTAACACTCCCCTCAATTCTGCTCAAAAACATGCAATCTTTGGTTATTGGGATGAATAAACTACCAACGGGACATTAAAAACTATAACATCTTATACTTTACGGAGTCGTGTTTGAACGACAACAATATCAACATACAGCTGGCTGGTTATACAATGTACCGGCAGGACAGAACAGCGGCGTCTTGTAAGACAAGGGGCAGGGGTCTATGTATTTTTGTAAACAACAACTGGTACACGATATCTAAGGAAATCTCGAGCCATTGCTTGCCCGAGGTAGAGTTTCTCATGATAAGTTGCGGACCACATTACCTACCGAGAGAGTTCTCACCTATGTTCTTTGTAGCAGTTTACATACCACTTCAGTCAGAGGCTGGCACCAAGATAGCATTGAATGAGCTGTATTCCGCCATAAGCAAACAAGAAAACGCTCACCCAGAGGCGGCGCTCCTAGTAACCGGGGACTTTAATGCAGGGAAACTTAAATCAGTTTGACCTAATTTCTATCAACATGGTAAATGTGCAACCAGAGGGAAAATAATTTTGGACCACCTATACTCCACACACAGAGATGCATACAAAGCTCTCCCTCGCCCTCCATTTGGCAAATATGACCATAATTCTATCCTCTGGATTCCTGCTTACAAGCAAAAATTAAAACAGGAAGCACCAGTGACCAGGTCAATAAAAAAGTGGTCAAATGAAGCAGATGCTAAGCTACAGGGCTGTTTGCCAGCACAGACTGGAATATGTTCCGGGATTCCACCAATGGCATTGATGAGTACACCACATCTGTCATTGGCTTCATCAGTAAGTGCATCGATGACGTCTTTCCAACAGTGACCGTACATGCATATCCCAACCAGAAACCATGGATTACAGGCAGCATTGCACTGAGATAAAGGCTAGAGCTGCCGCTTTCAAGGAGTGGGAAGCTTATAAGAAATCCCGCTATGCCCTCCGACGAACCATCAAACAGGAAAAGCGTCAATACAGGACTAAGATCGTCTTACTACACCGGCTCTGACACAGGGCCTGCAAACCACGACAGACTGCAAAGGGAAGCACAGCAGAAAGCTGGCCAGTGACACAAGCCTTCCGGACAAGCTAAACTACTTCTATGCTCGCTTCGAGGCAAAAAACACTGAAACATGCATGAGAGCACCAGCTGTACCGGAAGACTGCGTGTTCATGCTCTCCGCAGCCGATGTGAGTAAAACCTTTAGACAGGTCAACATTCACAAGGCCGAATGGCCAGACGGATTACCAGGATGTGTAATGCGAGCATGCGCTGACCAACTAGCACTGACCAAGTGTCTTCACTGACATTTTCAACCTCTCCCTGTCCGAGTCTGTAATACCAACATGTTTTAAGCAGACCACCATGGTGCCTGTGCCCAAGAACACTAAGATAACCTGCCTAAATGACTACTGACCCGTAGCACTCACGTCTGTAGCCATGAAGTGATTTATAAGGCTGGTCATGCACGTCATTATAAGGCTGGTCATTCACATCAACACCATCATCCCAGAAAACCTAGACTCACTCCAATATGCAAACTGCCCCAACAGATTCACAGATGATGCAGTCTCCACACTGCCCTTTCCCACCTGGACAAAAGGAACACCTTTGTGAGAATTCTCGCACAGTATATGCCGGGGCCCCCTCGATGTCCAGAGGGGGAGGAGGAACCTCCCACACCTCACTGCTGGAGCGGACCAACCACCACCGGCCTGAGGAGAGACACATAGAACGAGGGGTTAATACAATAATCAGGAGGCAGCTGTAACCTTTAATCTCACTAGGGTATGTCGTCCCACCTGGCCAACATCCAGTGAGATTGTAGAGCGCCAAATTCAAATACAGAAATACTCATTATAAAAATTCTGAAAATAAAACATATTTTACATAGGCTTAAAGATTAACTTCTTGTGAATCCAACCACGGTGTCAGATTTTAAAAAATGCTTTACTGCGAAAGCATACCTTACGATTATTTGAGAACATAGCCCAGCAGACAAATCATTACAAACAGTAACCAGCCAAGTAGAAGAGTTACACAAGTTAGAAATAGAGATAAAATGAATCACTTACCTTTGATGATCTTCATATGGTGGCACTCGGAAGACATTCATTTACTCAATAAATGTTCCTTTTGTTCAATAAAGTCTCTTTATAGTCTATGTCCAAAAAACGTTTTGTTCGCGCGTTTTCTTCAGTAATCCACGGGCTCAAACGCAGTCAAAACAGGCAGACAAAAAAATCCAAATTGTATCCGTAATGTTCATAGAAACATGTCAAACGATGTTTATATTCAAGCCTCAGGTTGTTTTTAGCCTAAATGATCTATAATATTTCAACCGGACAATAACGTTGTCAATATAAAAGGTAAACAATAAAGGCACTCTCTCGGGATTGCGTAGGAAAAAGCTCTGTGACACGGTAGGGTCCACTCATTCAGACAGGTCTTACTCCCTCATTTATAAGAATACTAGCCTGAAAAGATTTCTAAAGACTGTTGACATCTAGTGGAAGGCATAGGAACTGCAAATGGAGTCCTAAATCAATGGATACTGTAATGTTATTGAATAGAAAACTACAACAAAAAAAACAAAAAAAACTTCCTGAATGGATTTTTCTCAGGTTTTCGTCTGCTAAATCAATTATGTTATACTCACAGACACTATTTTAACAGTTTTGGAAACTGTAGAGTGTTTTCTATCCAAATCTAGCAGTTATATGCATATTATATCTTCTGGGCCTGAGTAGCTGTTATTTGTAGGCTGTTATTTGGGCATGCTTTTCATCCAAAATTCCGAATGCTGCCCCCTACCCTAGAGAAGATAACATACCTCGTTCAGTCTCCTCAGGACTTTAAATGGCCCCACAAATCACGGACCCAGCTTCCGGCAGGGCAGGCGAAGGGGCAGGTTTCGGGTCGAGAGCCAGACCAGATCTCCTGGTGCAAACACTGGGGCCTCACTGCGGTGGCGGTTGGTGCTCGCTTTCTGTCGCCTGATGGCCCGTTGCAGTCTTACATGAGCAGCGTCCCAGGTCTCCTCCGAGCGCCGAAACCATTCATCCACAGCAGGTGCCTCGATCTGGCTCTGATGCCACAGTGCTAGGACCGGCTGATAACCTAGAACACACTGAAATGGAGACAGGTTAGTGGAGGAGTGGCGGAGGGAGTTTTGGGCCATTTCTGCCCAGGGGATGAAAGCTGACCACTCCCCCAGCCGGTCCTGACAATAAGACCACAGAAACCTACCCACATCCTGGTTAACTCTCTACACCTGCCCATTACTTTCGTTGTGAAACCCTGAGGTCAGGCTGACCGGCACACCCAGACGTTCCATGAACGCCCTCCAGACCCTTGATGTGAACTGGGGACCCCGATCAGACACTATATCCTCAGGCACCCCGTAGTGCCGGAAGACGTGTGTAAATAGGGCCGTAGGGAGACCGGGCAAAGGAATGAAACGGCAGGACTTAGAAAAGCGATCCACAACAACCAGAATCATGGTGTTTTCTTGTGACTGAGGAAGATCCGTCACGAAATCAACCAATAGGTGTGACCACGGCCGTTGTGGAATGGTTAGGGGTTGTAATTTCCCTCTGGGCAGGTGTCTAGGTGCCTTGCACTGGGCGCACACCAAGCAGGAGGAAACATACACCCTCACATCCTTAGCTAAAGTGGGCCACCAGTACTTCCCACTAAGACAGCGCACTGTTCGACCGATGCCAGGATGACCAGAGGAGGGTGACGTGTCAGCCCAACAGATCAATCGATCAGGAACATCAGACGGAACGTACTTACGTCCAACTGGACGCTGGGTTGGAGTGGGCTCCGCACGTAACACCCGCTCTATGTCCGCATCAACCTCCCATACCACCAGTGCCACCAGGCAAGAAGCCGGAAGTATGGGAGTGGGATCCGTGGACCGCTCCTCTGTGTCATACATCCAGGACAGTGCATCTGCCTTAGCGTTCTGGGAACCTGGTCTGTAGGATAGAGTGAACACAAAACGGGTGAAAAACATGGCCCACCTTGCCTGGCGAGGATTCAATCTCCTAGCCGCCCGGATGTACTCCAGATTTCGGTGGTCAGTACAAATGAGAAAAGGGTGTTTAGCCCCCTCAAGTCAATGCCTCCACCCTTTCAGAGCCCCGGCAACAGCCAACAGCCAACAGCTCCTGGTCCCCCACATCATAGTTTCACTCCGCCGGGCTGAGCTTCTTCAAAAAGTACACACAAGGGCGGAGCTTTGGTGGCGTACCCGAGCGCTGAGACATGAATGAAAATGACATATATATGTATGTTGCCAAAAACATTATTGGTAAATGTTGAATTAATATGGAAATTACTAAAAGTAACTCCTCTACATGTAACTGGAGATATTTTGGTGCGTGATTCTGTCAGGTGTCACTGTGCAGAGGTGAGGACAGAGTCAGGCGCAGGACACAGAACTGAGTAAAATAACGTACTTTACTCAAAAAATAAACAACCATAAATTCCACGCAGGGAAAACACACCATAACACAGAAGACTAACACTAAACATCATGGGAACCAGAGGGTTAAATAGGGAAAATAATTATAACGTAATGGGAACCAGGTGTGTACAATCAAGACAAAACAAATGGAAAATGAAACGTAGATCGGTGGCAGCTAGAAAGCCGGTGGCGACCGCCGTACGTTGCCCGAACAAGGAGAGGCACCAACTTCGACGGAAATCGTGACAATACTCAAACAGAAAATACTTAAATATGCATGTATTTGAACCCAGGTCTGGACATTACCACTGGATATTGACACACAACCAACAGTACATTTTTTGTGAACCCTATATGTGGTTTGCCTGAAGTTGATATGGATAATGAAATGGGTTCTGAGTTTTGGAGATCAGACAATGGCAGCTTCAAAAGCCCTTCAGATTGAAAGACTCATTCTTTTGGATAGGGACCATGAGTGATAGGGACTTTTCTCTGGACGCATTTTTCCATGGTCCCACCACTGTAGGGCCTAAATCACATGTGCTTCCCTGATTATGTGTATTAGCCTATAATGTCACCGGTACGTTCATCTGCATTAAAATATTAGGCATCCATGACATGGGTTCATGGGTTTTATGCCATCACAATGGCAAAATGAGATTGGTTCATAATGGTAATGAAAGGCCTTCTATTGCAATCACACACACTGTGAAATGCATTCAATTTTTTTTATAGAGTGCTACATCACTTTTACAATCAACACAGTAAGATATAAAAAAAACACCTATTACCCACACTGTAAGCGCCATCATTATGTATGTTTGTATACCCTCTGTAAATCACCTCATCCACAAACGCATAAAAATGGGGATAATTTGACGGCCGTTATGTTAAATATGTCTAGATCCAAACTGTAATGCAGTGCCCGAGGTAACACAAAAATTATCCCGGCCATGTAAATGCACATGGCCTCCTCAACAGGTAAACAATAAAACTATTCAGGACTACATTTAGGTCTCTATTAAAACCGTGTCGAGGAAGTTCAGCGTTACAGTATGATTGACATTTAAAGGCAAAGTTCCAGCGTTAGCAGAGACATCATTCACGGTAAACGCTGCATATGTCAGCTCAATCGGAAATTAGCTTTTTCATTTATTTCGTGCAATCTAAAATGCTTCAGCGGTACAGATTGAATAGAGCCCTTAAAGGAGAGAAGGGACGAACTGGAGTGAACATAAACGTGTAAATGTCAGTGCTGCCTTGAATTGTTTAAAAAGCCCAACAGTAAATTATCGGGATGTATTTCAACAGATTGCTGTGTCAAATAGGGCTTAATGTCACGTTCTGACCATAGTTCTGTTATTTTATTCTTTGTTTTAGTATGGTCAGGGTGTGAGTTGGGGTTGGCAGTTTCTGTGTTCGGCCTAGTATGGTTCTCAATCAGAGGCAGGTGTCGTTAGTTGTCTCTGATTGAGAATCATACTCAGAATCATACTTAGGTAGCCTAGGTTTCACTTTTGATTTGTGGGTGTTTGTTTCCGTGTGAGTGTTTGGGCCGCACGGTACTGTTTCGGTTTTGTAAATTCACATCATTGTTTATTGTTTTGATTCAGTGTTCGGTGCTTTCTTTATTAAAAACATCATAAAAACTTACCACGCTGCACTTTGGTCCGATTCTTAGTCCTGCTCAGACGAAGAGGAGGAAATCCGTTACACTTAAACTTGAAAGTAAAAGGAAATGTAATTGTTATGCTTAACCCATACTTGGGTTATTTCAGTCTTCTTCATTTACTGAGGGAAATTAACAAATCCATTTCTCTACTAGTTCATATTTAGCATTTCCTTCTCTCTCTTGAGTGTGCCAGTAGGTTTGAAAGAACAAAAGTAGCAATGATAGTGAACATGTATGTAATTGGTCTTCAGAATTAAATGTAAGTTTGGGGCAACGTGTGTCCAGGACAATCAATTTAGGGTGCTTCAAATGAAACTGATTTGGAAATTAACTGAAGTCCCAGTGGCTAAAGACAGTTAAAGTAAGTAAGCTCCCTGCGTAGGGCATGATCAAGTATAACTAGATGTAGAGGGTGTCTATCACGCCATCATGTTTTATTTGTGTCGGAGGCTTTTATTGATTGTCTCATTAGGAAAGATTACACCCCTTGATTCGCTCCCACTGCTTTTTAAGAATTTATAACAAATGCTTTTTCTTACTGTCATTATTTCACAGTTAAGCTATACCGTGTCTTCCAAAGAGAGTTATAATTTCTATAGATTGTTGCTGAACTACTGAGGGGAAGAAAGAAGTAAATTTACATGTGAATAAAATACATACCCTTGTTATTGCCAGCAAGCGAAAATGAATTCTGTCCATATGTTAAGTGCATGGGAATTTTGCCATGTCATACCATCGCTATAGAGATGCTATAGACAATAAGCAATACATTGTTGACTGAATGCTAATTTGATACACTGGCTCACCATGGATCATGGATCACCGAGACTTTATTGTGCAATATGAGAGAGAGAGAGAGAGAGAGAGAGAGAGGGTATATTTTGTGCAATAAAACAAATATACAGTTCCTTAAAGAAGGCAATCACCTCACATTAAATACTACTCCTGTCAAATTAATCTGCTTGTCATGTGTAAATGTCAGCTACTCAGCTTCGTACCCCATGTTTGCTTTTTCTCCCATCACCCTTTCCTCTTGTTTTGTCTTCTTGTGCACTCCAATAAACACTTAATCCCAAACTTAGATTTGCTGTGTATCCAGGGAGCAAAGGTAAACAACCTTGAACCATGACTACAATATCAACTGTAAATCACTGTGTGTATCAAAAAACCCAGAGTCATAACATTTATTGTCCATTTCTTTGTGAGCATTTACTGTTTTTCTTACAGTCCACTTACTCTATAAAATATTTTAAGATTAGTTAGTATAGTTTGATAACCAGCATCTCATGAACTCACATGTACTCAAATAAAATTACATATTATTTATTGTGAATCACCAATATTTTACCTACTATTCCTGTTTATGAAATGCATTTACTGCAAATACTTCCGAAATGTTCATGCAATGCCACGTGAACACATTGAAAGTCAGTGTCACACTTAATGTATGCCCACAAGCATTACGATTCGCTTTGTGTATCTCTAGGTGGTTAATGTTAGAGCATGTGTGTTCATTCAATAGGGCTGTGGCTGCATATAGAGCAACTATCTCTACCCATTGCCTAATCCCAAGGAATATGAAACACGTTGCTGTTGCCACGGTTACTCTGCGCCTCTTCTGGTGCCAATTTGTTCTACCTCAGAACAAACCGTTCCGACATTGAAGGAAAAGTGTTCATGTCGCTGTTCAAAAGAGTTCCCTGAAAATGAAGATATCATTGTTATATACATGGTTGAAATGGTTGTATGTTGGACAGTGGATGGTGAGTGGGAGAAAAGTAAATTTCCCTTCCAATTTACCCCTGGTCAAAAATGCTATCCAACTCCAATTTTCCTGGAACCTGTGCTGTTTGTACATACAGCAAATTGCTGTGTTTGTATGTGCCATATATAGCCCTTACCTTAAGTAACACTAACATATATGAGATGGTTGACTAGTGAGTGCTATAGACATTGTGTGGTGGTGTCACCTGCTCTGAGACCTGTAGTAATGTCACCCCAGCCTATCGCAGCCATAGTTTCAGTAGGCTAGTTAGCATACTTTGGGTGTGTTGTTTTGAATGTGATACCGATTCCCTGGTTGGCCGTACAGGGATGTCTCAGTTTAATTCACACTTACTCCCAGATGCAAAATACTAAAAACCCTCCACAGAATTAAGATGCAAATTAAGCATAAGAAGAACAGATCCAGCAGATCTCAAGCAGTGTCAAGCTGACTAAAATAGCAATCTGCTAATCATGCTCAACAAATAGGGACCCCCTGCCAACTCATCTACATATAATCACTGGCCCTCCAGGAGATAACAAGCTTGCGCTATAAGCTATTTAGCATGGCTAGCCTGAAGAGAGGGGGGGGTCTAGTTTAGCTTAGCCTGGCACGACTGGGGATGACCTGAAATGACTGGCCTGGCAATGATTCAGCTATATTGCAAAATGCTACGTTCTCTCTCCCTCCCTGTGGCCTTATTAACAGGAATCCATTTTAACTTTTGGCGAAGAGCAAGTCAGATAGCGTTGCTCATTTGAGAGAGCCCTCGGCGTGATAGAAATCTGAGTATCAAGCGCTTATGTGATTGAAAGGCTGATAGCACCCTTGCTAATGCGTTGGAGTGACTCGGGTTACTCAAGAGGGAATATGTGTCTATTGGCAGGAGAATCAAGCAGACTCAAGCATGGCTTTGTCTTGTTTTTTTAATCTTTTGCATCATTCTTGAATTGCTGTGGCATTTACATCCCTCGCCTTTGCAAACATGAAAACACTTTAAAATGACATAGTTACACACAATACATGTTTTTGTTTAGAATGAACTGTCTATCAATGATAAAACATATTGCAAGTTATTTATACTGCAACAGCTTTATGTTTGTGAAATCTTTAAAGTACTTAGGAAAAGCAAATTGGTAGTGATTGTAGTGACATGTTTTGGGGATTTAGAGAAATCTATTATTATGAACACTAGAAAGTAAACAAAAGTATTTAATATACGGTATAGATCAGTAAAAACAAAATGTTTTCAAAATACCCACATTATACAAATATAACATGTTTCCCTAAGTGTTATGTCATTGGTGTTCCTGCCTTGAAAATCGGTTCTATATTAAATACAAGTATTAGCTAATCACACCCTTCTAGCATAAATTTGAAGATTCCATTGATAATTTGTTGTGTCTAAATACAAAGTTTCATTTGTGTTACTCAATTTAAATGAAATGAATTTCAATTGTGAGGAAACTGATTAACCATGTCACTTTAGTAAATTATATTTAAAGGTTTAATGACCTTAGATTTGAGCATCTGTGGCCTCCATTCAAGAAAGTTCTCAATTACCTAAAATGTTTAATTAATGTGTTACCGTTATTTGTGCTACTACTATGCTGGTGGCACAATGTTATCATAATGGTAAAATATTATTTTAAGTAATTATGCTGCCATATTAGTGGATTTAATAAAAATAAAATAATGCCACACCCAAATGCCACCGCCATTCAAGAATGACCCTTCTGGTAAGACTTTATTAGGACTTCAACCTATGTGATCGATCAATGATGGCTCTACAGCTTTATATTAATAGGTCATATGAATTCTAGCTTGGATTGTTCCAATAATGTTACAGAATGTTGACAAAAACTTGACATTCTGTCACATGTCGAATCATTGCATATCAAGGCCAGAAAAGAGAAAAGGAGAGGACGATCCTTAAAGACTATTGAGATGGACCCCATCAGAGTAGTATCAGTTGCTTGTTCCCCAACACGGGCAACACATTACAGTACTTATTTTTACAACCTAACACCTGTCCCCTAGATTGTTTGGTGCTCTAGCGCCCCTCATGGACCACCAAATGGTACATTTCGCCATCTCCTCGGAGCACCGTGTGACGGAGTCCCCCGAATTCCGAGAAGTGCGTGTTTACATGCTGCTGCTGTGACAGCGCTTCATAAATCACCGTTATCTCCCGCCGATGGCACATGCCGCTTTTGTCCTTCACACAATGGGGGCCGCCTTCAGTCGGGTGGGCTGCCAGGAGGGTGGCACTCCCCTCCACCACCCGCTCACCAACCACCCACCCACCCACTCTCAACCTCTGAAAGGCTGTCAGCAACACCCGCCAGACAAAACCAACACTCCTACAACTCACCATCCAACCCCTTTCTCAACAACTCCAAACTTTTCCCCAAAATATGCCTCTCTCCGTAACTGTCACCGGGGGCTAGCTCACCTTCAATGCGACAGATGATCCTGCAGCACTTATGTAAAGTCCTCAGTTCCACTGTCTGAGTATATATGAATCAGTGTCTGGCAAAAAGCTGTTTATTTTAACAGCCCATGGGACCTCATTGTGTGCCCTCGTTTTGATAATGCCAAATTACATAATTATCATTACATTGCAAAGCTTAGAGGCCTTTGTTAGGATGTGTGAAAACGTGTGGGTTTAAATTGGTGGATTTGGAAAATCAAGTATACACACACACACAAGTGCACATACGTACACAGACACACGCATGCACGCACAGGCAAAGACAAACACTCACACACACATACACACACATACATTGACATGGCACCAACCAGGGCACTACAATAGCTCTCTATGATTTGACACAGCTGGAAAATACATATTAGGATTATAAATGACACGCCAAACCAAACAACACAGCTTTAATTACTGTATTTCATACACAATACACATTGCCAATAACTTTACAGTACAACGCAGATGATAGAATTCTAGTGTGATGTATGTTGAAAGTGGAATTTCCATGGAAACATATTTCATCAATGCCCCTCCATTAGTATTTGTAATGTTGTCACTGTATTATCTGTATCTCACAGGCTGGGGGCCTATTAATACATACAGGTAACTGCCAAAACAATGGAAACACTTGAGTAAATGAGGGATACAAAGTATACTGAAAGTAGGTGTTTCCACAGTGTAGTTCCTGAATTAACTAAGCAATTAACATGCCATTATGCATGGGTCATGTATAAAACTGCTGGGCAGGCCATTATTTTGGCCATTATTTTGGATACCATGACAATGCCCCCATCCACAGGGCATGAGGGGTTGCCATGGCCATCTCAGTCACCAGATCTCAATCTCTTTTGCACTCCACACTGCCCTCTCCCACCTGGACAAGAGAAACTTCTGTTCTTTGACTATAGCTCAGCATTCAACACCCTAGTGCCCTCCAAGCTCATCACTAAGCTCAGCACCCTGGGACTGAACACCTCCATCTGGACATCCTGATGTGCCACCCTCCAATTGTGAGGGTAGGCAACAACACACCACTACGCTGACCCTCAGGGGTGCATGCTTAGTCCCCTCCTGTACTCCCTGTTCACCCAAGACTGCATTGCCGTGCACTACTCCAACACCAGCATTAAGTTTGCTGACGACACAACTCTGGTTGGACTGATCTCCAATGACGGTGAGACAGCCTGTAGGGAGGAGGTCAGTGACCTGGCAGTGTGGTGCCAAGGCAACAATCTCCCACTCAACGTCAGCAAGATAAAGGAGCTGATCGTGGACAACAGGAAACAGCGGGCCGAGCACGCCCCCATCCACATCAATGGGGCTGTAGTGGAGCGGGCCGGTGACCAAGTTCCTCTGATTCCACACCACTAAGGAATTATCACACAGTCGAGAAGAAAGCATGACAACACCTCTTGCCCCTCAGGAGGCTGAAAATATTTGTCATGGGCCCTCAAAAAGTTATACAGCTGCAGTACTGAGAGCATCTTGACTGGCTGCATCACCGCTTGGTATGGCAACTGCTTGGCATCTGACCCGCAATGACGGCCTAGGAACAGTGGGTTAACTGCCTGTTCAGGAGCAGAACGACAGATCTGTACCTTGTCAGCTGGGGGGTTTGAACTTGCAACCTTCCAGTTAGTAGTCCAACGCTCTAACCACTAGGCTGCCCTGCCGCCCCTTCCTCTGTGTCAGAGGAAGGCCTTAAAAACTTTCAGACATCAGCTACCCAAGTCATAGTGTCAAGGTTTTCTTCCGTAGAAGGAGAGCCGGACCAAAATGCAGCGTGGTTATTTCGATACATCTTTAATGAAGATGATAAACACAAACAACACAAAACAAGAACCTAAACAGCCTTATCTGGTGCAAACAAACACTGAGACAGGAACAATCACCCACGAAACACTCAAAGAATATGGCTGCCTAGATATGGTTCCCAATCAGAGACAACGATAAACACCTGCCACTGATTGAGAACCACTCCAGGCAGCCATAGACTATTCTAGACAACCCCACTAACCACAATCCCATGACCTACAAAAACCCCAAGACAAAACACACCACATAAATAACCCATGTCACACCCTGGCCTGACCAAAATAATAAAGAAAACACAAAATACTTAGACCAGGGCGTGACACAGACTGTTCTCTATGCTACTGCACGGCAAGCCAATGCAGCAATGCACCAAGTCTGGAACCAACAGGGCCTTGAACAGCATCTACTTCTAATCCATAAAACTGCTAAATATACTGAATAGAAATATAAACGCAAAATGCAATAATTTCAAAGAGTTTACTGAGTTACAGTTCATGTAAGGAAATCATTCAATTGAAATACTGTCAATTCATTAGGCCCTAATCTATGGATTTCACATGACTGGGCAGAGATGCAGCCATGGGTGGGCCTGGGAGGGCTGGTGTGGTTGCACGTGGTCTGTGGTTGTGAGGCCGGTTGGACGTACTGCCTAATTCTCTAAAACAATGTTGGAGGCGGCTCATGGTAGAGAAATTAACGTAACATTTTCTGGCATCAGCTCCAGTGGACATTCCTGCAGCTTGCCAATTGCACACTCCCTCAAAACTTGAGATATCTGTTGTGTGACAAAACTACAGTTTTTAAAGTGGCCTTTTATTGTGCCCTGCACAAGGTGCATGTAAATGTAAATAAATATAAACACATTTGTGCACAAACAATTAGAGAAATAAGCTTTTTGTGAGTATGGAACATTTATGGGATCTTTTATTTCAGCTCATGAAAAATGGGACCAACACTTTACATGTTGCGTACATATTTTTGTTCAGTGTAGTTTGTTAAATAGTTAAACAATTGCTACCCAGACTATTTGCATTGACCCTTTTTGCACTAACTCTTTAGACTCATCACATACGCTGCTGCTACTGTTGATTATATATCTTGTTGCCTAGTCACTTCATCCCTACATATATGTACATATCTACCTCAATTACCTCATACCCCTGCACATCGACTTGATACTGGTACCCCATCTATATACCAATTGTGTATTTATTCCTTGTATTATTATTTTGTCTTTTTTTTCTCTCTGCATTGTTGGGAAGGGCCCCATAAATAAGCATTTCACTGTTAGTCTACACCCATTGTTTACAAAGCATTTGACAAATACGATTTGATTCATTTGGACCCAATTGAACACTTATGGGAGATCCTTGAGCGGTGCCTGAGATAGCGTATTCCACCACCATCAACAAAACACCAAATTATGGAATTTGTTGTGGAATAATGATGTCTCATTCCTTCAATAGAGTTCCAGACACTTGTAGAATCTAGGTGCATTAAAACTGTTCTGGATTGTGGAGGACCAGCACCCTATTAAGACACTTATTTGGTGTTTCCTTTATTTTGGCAGTTACCTGTGCATTCAGCTCATATGTCAAATTAAAACCATAACTCTCAAAGTGGTGTACAGTAACCCAGCTCCCCGTATTAAGCCGGGGCAGATTGACAGTTTTATTACGGTGCAGAGGCGCGGCAGAGCAAATATGTTTGCCTTTATCGGGTAGGAATGTGGGTAATTTGGAATGTAATAATGGGGAAGATTTCCTTTTGCCTGTGGAAGTCAATGGAGTGTATTTACAGCCTTGTGTGGTGTAATGAAAGGTGTAAAATGTACTTGCTGAGAATGTCTGGCTGGTGAGATTTATTGGTGATTTTCTCTGTGTCTTCAGGGTTGTGTGCATTTAATATGAGTATGATGACCACCCTTTTCTAAAGAAGAACATTAGTATATTTTCTACAATTAAGTACAGTTGCCTTTAAAAAAAATAACATCTCATTGCATTTCTGAGTACTGAACGCTAATCCGTTTCACATCTAATCAGACAAAGTGGTATGAACCGAATCATGGATTTAGTGAACTGTTAAACCATTAGCTAGATGATTTGTTGAGTTGTTGAATCAAGTGTGCTAGCCCTGGACTGGAACAAAAGTGTATCCTTCTGAGGACAGGACATTATCTTATTTTACCAGTAACACAATGGACATATCACACAACAAACAATGTTTCCCCAATTACTGTTACTCTGAGACTATTGCTGAGGAAGGTTGGAGAAATAGACAGGAGAGTGAGTCTGGAGGAGAGAAGAGGAGCGGAGAGGACTGTAGTTCCATAGAGTGATAGATGCAAGAGGGTGGGATATACTGTAAAGTGGAGAGACAGACCATGGGTGAGAGATGGAGAAACAGGGAGGGGAGAAAGAGGGGGAACAAGTGAATGAGAAAGACATTAACTGAGCGACAGATAGGGAGAGAAGACGATAGGGGGGGTTGCTCATGAATTTTATCTAGGCGTTGTGGCGTGACAAACTTGAATCTTGTTAAAAGAACATAAGGACAACATGAGGGGAAAACCTAATATTTATAGATACTCGAATCGTGATTAAATATGAGTTATGGGGAAGGAGGGACACTGGCAAGGGCTTTGTTAACACACTGTTTGCCGTAGCTAGACAACACAGCAATGCTCTTTCGGTTTCTAGCAACCATATAAGTGCTTTAACCCTTACATGCAATGTCCCCTATTTAATGGACTTTAAGCAGTTCTGGACCGGTTCTGACCATTTTTTGTGTACAGTGCGCTCTGGGAACAGCGCAACATGCGAGCAAAATGTGAAATGTTTTGGCCTATCCAGACAAAGAATTGATTTCCTCCGGCTGTGAACCTCGCAGCTCTGTTTGCAATACTGCATATCAAATGTGAGAGCCTATCGATTGCAGCAAATGCAGTCTCATTCCGCCGAGATGTTCTCAGATGGATTTAGAGCTCTAAACATGAAAAAATACAACATTATTTTGTAGAATTGAAACAAGACTGCTTTCTCCTGGTCGCAGAGGGACGAAATCACCTTGTGATTAAAGCTGAAGTTGTGTCTGCGTCGCTCAGAAGACACTGGGCAGAAATGTTTCTGTTGTCAGTGATATGAAATTATGCTAATTTTGTACTGTCACTAAGTATGATCATAGTTATTTAACAGTTACACAAAAGGTAAATATTATTAAATATTATGAGTTGTTTATAATTGGATTGTTACTATATTTATAGTATATTTTATTATATTTAGAAAGTATTTCAACAATTTCATGCCCTATTTCCCCACATTTGTTGAATAGGGGAAAAATATATATAAAAGATGATTGTGTTTTTTTATCATATTACTGTGTACTTGAGCTTGTGTCCTCAAAAGTGACTACACATCAGCAATGTATAACATTTTTTTAACAGAAAGGTGCTATTGTAATCTTTTAGGCAGAATAAGAATTACTATAGTATACTATCATATAATATGGCCCTCTCATAATAAATAACTATTTAAACGGAAATCAAAATTTTGACATGACATTTTACAGTTGCTAGAATGGTTCTCAATGACCACTCAGTATGAATTGAAGCTTAGTCACATAGTAATTGATTTGTAGTTTAATAATAATAATATTTCAGAGGGTTTCATTATTATTATTACATTTTTTATTTAACTAGGCAAGCCAGTTGAGAACAAATTCTTATTTACAATGACAGCCCACACCGGACAAACCCGGACGATGCTAGGCCAACTGTGCGCCGCTCTATGGGACTCCCAATCACGGCCAGTTGTGATACAGCCTGGACTCAAACCAGGCTGTCTGTAGTGACACCTCAAGCACTGAGGTGCAGTGCCTTAGACCGCTCCGCCATTCGGGATCCCAGAGACAGCCCTATATATCACTTTGCTGAATGTAATTACTCATGAGGTGTGTAATTTAAAAAAGTCTAAATCAAACAAATATTAAAATGGGAAATATCCCTCATTTGTGTTGGTCATTTGCAAATTTGCTCCCTGAACTGCCTTTACTAACCTAAAGTACAAATGAGCTACCATCCCCAATATTGTAAAGCAGTTCTCATTTAAGTCATTGGCTGTTGATTGGCCATTCAGTGACTTTGATATGCAAACCTTCAGCCAATCCCATGACCAAGCTCTTTTTTCTACTCATCTGTCAGCTCATGAAACCAACATGAAACAAGAAGAAACATCACTTCACTGTAATGCAAAAGGGAGTAGAGAGGCAGGAGTCAAAGTTTCTTTTTACTTGAGACGGCAGATGTGTGTGTATCTGTTTCTGTATGTGTGCATTCATGTCTTGTTGTGTGTGCCACAGCGCCTGTGTGTGTGCATGTCTGTGTGTATGCAGCCCTACACATGCTTGGAAGGGCGTGTGTGTGTGAATTTGGCAGTGCATCAGCGTGGGCTTCAAACACATCCCAGCTTCATCGCTGAGCCCACGTTCCCCTTCGCCTTGGAACCTAGGAGGCAGCTCCAGTTGAGTAGATTAGGATTAGAGTGATTAGACAAGGCTGTCATGGGAGACACAATGCTAGGGTGTGTGTGTGTGTGTGTGTGTGTGTGTGTGTGTGTGTGTGTGTGTGTGTAACACATCCACAAAGCCACTGAGCAGTTACGTCACCCTAAATAAAAAATGAGCAAAATCCACAAGGAATATGAATACTAAGTGATTTTGTAATCGTGTCACACGTAGACTAAATTGAGGCGTATCGATAGTGTGCTGATATAACTCTTTCATTAAATAGTATAAGCAGAATGGTAATTCCTGTCAGAACAGTGTATTATATACTGGTAACTGACTAAATAAACTGACAGGTATGACTGTTATATGCTCCCATTTCGGAAGGAAGTTGCTAACTATCCTTAGAGCAATTGCTAACTAGCGTTAGTGCAATGACTGGAAATCTATGGTCACAGCTATCTGTATCGCTAACTTCCTTAATAATATAATACAGAGACATAAAATGGTATCCATGAGTTAATCTGACTCCAGGGAAGTAGATAAATGCCAAAATCCCAAAGTATCCCTTTACTTCTGTGGGAATCAAACTAGCAATGTTTAAGGGAATGAACATCCTTAAAAATCTTTGGGCTGCTGGGCTAATAAATAAAATAATATAACAGAAAGTCCACTGTATTTGCTCCCAATTATCACCTTTATTGACAACGTTTCTTTCCACAAGGATCTTCGTCAGGAACCTCTCTCCAGCCAATGATTAAATCCATGATGGAAAGTGTGCAAGTGCACACTTTGGGACAAGGGTGGAGGATTGGAACTCAGTCAAAGCAGATGGAGGAAGCAGGTGGAGATTTTAGCCTACAGTATATGACAATAAACACGATCTTCATTTTCCCCTCCCTCCTTCCCTCCCTCTGTACCTCTCTATCTTGTGTGGTCATCCTCACAATTGAAGTCAGTCCTCCATGAAAGCAATTCAGTTTGTCCTTATTTTAGGCTTAATTTGTGTCCAGGAAATGGCCCCTCTGTGTGTGGTTTATTCCTTTAAAAAAGGGTCTGGATCAGTTATACCATTCCTGTTGATTGGCGAACAAGCAAACAATTAGGCTACAGCAGTTCCAATGGTTTCAATATTATGGTAAAAGCCCCAAAGTGTTTTGCAATGGTAATGGTATTGGGTTGGGTTTAATGATACATGTCACTCATCACACCACATACAGAGATGTTTAATAACTTTATTGAAAAACATATGACTGCAATGCAATGGTTTAGAATTGCCCAGCTTACAAAAGCATACAAACATTTTCAAGCCAAGTAGAGGAGTCACGGAAGTCAGATATAGCGATAAAATTAATCACTTTGATGAGCTTCATCTGGTTTCAGTCACAATAGTCCCTGTTACACAATAAATGTTAGTTTTGTTCGATGAAGTTCCTCTTTATGTCCCAAAAACTCACTTTTGTTGGCGCGTTTTGTTCAGTAATGCACTGGCTGGTCACAACATGCAGACGAATACATCCTAATAGTACTGGTAAAGTTTGTTGAAACATGTCAAACAATGTTTAAAATGAATCCTCAGGTTGTCTATTGTCTAAATAATCGATAATATTTCAACCGGACAATAGCGTATTCAATAGAAAGGAAAAAGAACGAAGGGCGCGCAATCGGTCACTCGTGCAAAGGAGCTCTGCTTCATTCTGCATGCCACTTACAAAATGGTCTCATTCTTCCTAATTTTTCAGAAAACAAGCCTGAAAGAATGTCTAAAGATTTTTGACATCTAGTGGAAGTCATAGGAACTGCAATCTGGGTCCTAACCGTTTAGATACTCTACAGGCATTCAATTGAAAACTACACACATCAAAAATATCCCACTTCCTGGATGGATTTTCCTCAGGTTTTCGCCTGCCATATCAGTTATGTTATCCTCACAGACATCACAGACATTATTTAACAGTTCTGGAAACTTCAGAGTGTTTTCTATCCAAATCTACCAATTACATGCATATCCTAGCTTCTGGGCCTGAGTAACAGGCAGTTTACTTTGGGCACGCTTCTCATCCAGATGTCAAAATACTGCCCCCAATTATCGACAGGGAATACATTACAAAGGATTAAGAAGCAATACTCCAAGCATCAGCTCCATACTACTTGTCAGACATAGAGAACTGGTTGTTGGGGTGGGATTGGTGTGGGTGGCTATTGATCATTTTATTGGATTACTCATATCTTGCTCATTGTTAGGAAGAATTATGGTCCAAATCAGATGTTTGGTATTATATTTAAAGAAGAGTATATGAATCCTATAAATTAAAATGGCCAATTTGGGTGCAATCAATTAGCTTAATTTCTCAGAGATCAAATGATGTTTCATCAAAATGATGTTTTCAGGAATGATAATCTTATCTGTTTCAAACGACATAAACGATTTCAGAACAATTGGAGATGGTGAGTGTCGAAATACTGTTTCCTGTGCTTTTTCAGGTGGAATGACTATCTCCTTCCACTGTCTGGAAGCAACTTTCTCAGACAGCGTTGCCCTTGCCCCATACCGCAGCAGTCTCTCCTCTGACAGTTGACCCCGTGGCGTGGCGGTTCTGGATGACTGGCTGCAGCGCCGCAGATGTGTCCCCTCCTCGTCCTTTTCTGTCCCCCACCCCGTGACGTGACCCCTCTCTGTCTACCTGATGTTCCCCCATGAGGTGCCACCACCACCTCTCCTACTTTCTCCTCCTCTGTCTTCTCCTCCCCACATGGCTTAACTCTCCTTTTTATTTTTTTATCCATCCCCTCCTTTTTGCTGGCATGTCGTACAGTAGGTTGCTTTTACTGTTCATCTCATTTATTTTAATTTTCCTCCCACTCAGTGCTCCCTCCATCTTTCTTCCCATTCCGTCTCGTCTTTTCTTCTCCTAGCTTCTGTCATCTATGTCTGTCCTGTTTCTGCCTTCTTCCTTCCCTCTGTTCTTTCCTTTCCTTCATAACTTGCTTCATAACTCTGGTAATGCTTTTCATTAAGTTGCCCCTATTACTATGTAACTACACAGTAATAACTGTAGTAGCTACATAGGTGTGACTATGTAATAACGCCTTACATGGTAATAAGGTTGAAGCACTATCAATTATTACTGAATTAGAACAAGGAATGTTAAATTAGACATCCACTTGCTGAAGGTTATTCCAGATGTGTAATTACTGATGTAATTCCACATTTTCTTGTTCCACTATGTAACTAATGTTTTGTAATTACACGTTTGAAAGTCACCTGTGTATTACCATGTTAATAACGCAAACCCAAATGATCAGGTTTACTTGTAGCTACAAATTGCCACTGCCATTGAATACAACCGTACTACAATTAAATGCTTAATAATGACACATAACACTGTGGTAAATATCATTCATGTAAGGGAAGAAAGGTAGTGTTATGTCACACAATCTGTGAATACTCCAAGCTTGAATCATGGACAAATCATGAACTAGGGTGATAAACATGTTTTGATTCAACATGTATTATATTGAAGGCTACTTGTTCTGTGTTTATTTATGTGTGTAAAATTGCCTCGGGTGAGTGGGCAGGCCTAGTGTAGGGTTTACCCCATTTACCAACCTTTTTTTTCTCAGCAAAATGCATTGTATAGCAAGTGTTATATATTTTGTTTTTACTGATACCGGCAATCAGAGTTTACCCACCTATTTGTTTAGCACTACATCACTGGCTACTAATAAGCCTATTTGAAGTTCATGGTAATACATATTGTAGCCAATGTTCCCTCTAAGCTGCACAGGTGCACGCAGTAGCACTGAGACTGCCGCTCACAGAGAGAAGCAGGACATTGAACTGCACTCACATTTCTAGAGCAGTGCTCACCAACCGGTCAATCCAATTGGTCGATCTCCAAGGCATTCCTAGTCGATTTTCGGAAAATGTGTGTAAACAACACAGCTGCTCTGCACCAGGTAAGCGAACTGTTGCCATTCTGAACCATTTCATGTGTCTGAAGGTACAAATTCTGCCTTCACGGCAGGACCAGAGAGCAAATCAAGTGCACTATAGGCCTACCACTGGCCAATCGGATGGCTAAGATGACCATGTCTGTAGTAAGTAAGAGGCGTAAAAGAAAGCTAGAGCAAAGTTGATCCTGTGAGATGTAAACATTTTTCAAACCATGACTAGCGAGAGACAGAGATGCTGTTTTTATGAGTGAGTTCATGTTTAAGTTCTTACTCAGCACTGTCAACACTTTGTATTCAAAACGTTTATAAGCCATAAAATGCGTTTTCTTCCTATTTTCGCTTAGCACTTACAACAAGCCCTGCAGCAGTAATGAACGAGTAGAAATGTGCATCAACAGGCTTGTGTTGTTGTAATTATTAACGACTTGGGTCTTCTTTATTAATATTGAGGAATATTCTCTGTTCATAGGACTAACAACATGAATTTGTGCATGAGGCAGAAATAATGTGGTTCGACTCGATTTTCGCCATCAGCTGGAAGACGTTGGTCCCTTTTTGGTCAGTGTTATGGAGGAAAGGGAGAGTGGAGGGATGTTGAGAGGCAAACTCTCAGTCTGCTGCTCTCTCCCTTCGCTGAGACTGACCATCAGATGCAAACACCATCAGCCCCGTAAAAGTAAAATAAAAAGTGAATTATTTAAATGTATGCTCACTCAGTTGTGGTTCACAAGTAATACAACAACAGATCTGTGATGATATAACCTACCTCATGTTGAAATATAATTTAAAGAAAATTATCGCAGGGCAATTCAAGCAAAGCCAATATGCGGTGATCATTTATTGGGCCTATAGCTTACTACACAAACCGAATTGCTACAATACTGTTTTTAATGCGTTAATGTTGCATAGGCTTGCATTTTGTAAGTCAAGTTAAAAAAAATCTGAGTGGTAGAGCTCGGCTTGCAATTAGACTCAAAGTGATCTTGATTCAGAAAAGGTTGGTGACCACTGTTTTAGAGTTGTCCCTGTTAACACCATCAATGTTTCCCTTTACTGTGGCAAATGTGGTAGAATCAACACAATATTAGCGACTTTCAATGCAACAAACTGAAACAAAATAGCTATGCAAGAGATTTTGTTGTAGCCAGAACGCATCGGAGTAGGATTATATTGCATTGACAAGCATTACTCACCCATACTCTACAGAGATCGGTAAAGCATAAACAATCAGAGCTGCAGTAGGCCTACATGCAAATAGACCATTGCCATAAACGGATCTGTGCCATTTACTTTGAACTGGACTGTGTTTACAGCATGACTGGTAGTGAGTAGATGCGCTTGTTTTGAGATCAAAGCGAGATCTGCAATGTAGCCACATGTGTACATTTTATTCATATCCTTTGCTAGTTAGTGAGTTATTAGCCCAGTTATAGAATTGTAGTCAGCAATGGGGGGGTGTTTACTTCCTACAAGAGCACAAAACGTGTATATTTCTAGACATCTTTGAAAAGCATGTCAGGTAAAGAGCTTTTTTTGTCTTAAAGGGGCAGTGTTGTATTTTGAGACAGTCTTGAATAAGCTAAGTAGCCAATAGGCAGAGAATAGACCTGAATTTTGCTCAGTGCCAAAAAAAGATTAGAGGGAACGTTGATTGTAGCCTAATTCAGTAAGTTGACAGTGTGTATTAGGGTGACCAAATTGACCAAAAAAGGCATATTAGGTACACTTTTGTGTTTTGTAAAATATGTCTATTTCCATATATCAAATGACGCGAGTATAGATGCAGTTTGGATACTGGAATTATTGGACGAACATGCAGAGGTAGCCTACTTTTTGAACTGATTTGTTTGACAATCAGATAAAAGTATTACGACTGGTTGTGTTCATGACACATTAAAAGGTCATTTGTTTTTACCGTTGAAATTACTTCTTTATTAATAACATTTTGGAGACCCCCTCCGCTCGCTATCGTTAATTGGTCATCATTGGCATGTCAATAAACTTGCAGCCAGCCAACTTGCAGCAAGCTATCCATACAGTAAGCCTGCCCTTGAGCATGCTTGCTATCTCTGTTTAGAAATGGTACATCGACAAGTTTAATCTTTGACATTGCACACAGTAGCCTACACAACCGCAATGAAATGTCATAATTTTAAAATGTTCAGAACATTAAATGTTTATTCAAATCAAATCAAATGTATTTATATAGCCCTTCGTACATCAGCTGATATCTCAAAGTGCTGTACAGAAACCCAGCCTAAAACCCCAAGCAGCAAGCAATCCAGGTGTAGAAGCACGGTGGCTAGGAAAAACTCCATAGTAAGGCCCAAACCTAGGAAGAAACCTAGAGAGGAACCAGGCTATGTGGGGTGGCCAGTCCTCTTCTGGCTGTGCCGGGTGGAGATTATAACAGAACATGGCCAAGATGTTCAAATGTTCATATTTGACCAGCATGGTCAAATAATAATAAGGCAGAACAGTTGAAACTGGAGCAGTAGCACGGCCAGGTGGACTGGGGACAGCAAGGAGTCATCATGTCAGGTAGTCCTGGGGCATAGTCCTAGGGCTCAGGTCCTCCGAGAGAGAGAAAGAAAGAGAGAAGGAGAGAATTAGAGAACGCACACTTAGATTCACACAGGACACCGAATAGGACAGGAGAAGTACTCCAGATATAACAAACTGACCCTAGCCTCCCGACACATAAACTACTGCAGCATAAATACTGGAGGCTGAGACAGGAGGGGTCAGGAGACACTGTGGCCCCATCTGAGGACACCCCCGGACAGGGCCAAACAGGAAGGATATAACCCCACCCACTTTGCCAAAGCACAGCCCCCACACCACTAGAGGGATATCTTCAACCACCAACTTGCCATCCTGAGACAAGGCTGAGTATAGCCCACAAAGATCTCCGCCATGGCACAACCCAAGGGGGGGCGCCAACCCAGACAGGACGACCACATCAGTGAATCAACCCACTCAGGTGACGGACCCCCTCCAGGGACGGCATGAGAGAGCCCCAGTAAGCCATTATTGACAGATTTGACATTGTGCCAGGGCTTAAGCTAGCTACATTAGTCTTTTTTTTGTTACTAATTAGTTGGTACATTTGACTGATAGTTATTGCTTTGAGTCTGAAATGTGGAATTTAATTTGAGTGGTCTGATATGAATATTTTGCTAAATATAGCTATTTATCCTAGTTAACCTTTTGTCTGCAAAGGTTGTTACATTGTAACTACAAAGTAATTAAACATTTAACCTAACTTTACATTACATTAAGTTGCTTGCTCTTGGGTAAGTAAGTACATTGTATATCCCTTGTAACAACATTGTAATTACAGAGTTGGTTGTGAAAGATTATTACTTTGTAAGTACAATGGAACAAAAGGTTATACCTAATGTTCTCCTGTCTCCTAATTTCTCCTGGTTAGCCTATTGTCTGCAAATGTTGTTACATTGTAACTATATAGTAACTATAACGGTAATACCCTACTGGGTTTCACTTTACATTAAGTTGCTTGGTCCTGGGTAGGTACATGATATTAACAAGTATATCCTATGTAACTATGTTGTTCCTACATTACACTTGAATCAGTTCGAGCTAGGTCATAACATGGAAATAAACAAATTGAAAATGACCGATAGTTAATTACAAGGTGTGCCTTGTTTTCAATCAAATGTATTTTATAAAGTCTTTTTTACATCAAAAAAAGGTGTTACAATTGTTGATACCATATCCTAGCCTATTTATCAATCCTGGTATCACATGTGGATTCGATGGTAGTGGCACTTTATATGTAACAAGGTTAAGTTGGTGATTAACAGGTGACTTACAAACATGTAATTACAAAACATTAGTTACACAATGGAATAAGCAAATGTGGAATAACATCAGTAATTACACATGTGGAATAATCTTCAGCAAGTGGATGTGTAAGTACGGATAGCGCAATAACCTTATTACCATGTAATTACAACGTTACACTTATGTAACTACTGTTGTTACTACAGTTATTACTGTGTAGTTACTTGGTAATAGAGGCAACATACCCTTCCTATTTTCTCCTATTTTCACACTGCTCTTTCCCTGTCCCAACCTTCCTCCTATCCTTCTCCGTTCCTCTTATATCTTCCCTCCTTCTACACCCCATCTGTTAACCTTCTGTTTAGCCACTGCCTGACCCTAAGAGGATACGTATTTGCGGAGGAAACACAACTTAACCAACTTAAGCCATCGCCCCTAATAAACACTTGTGCCGTGTGCTCAAAACTTTTCTGATGATTACTACAAGGCACCTTTAATGGGAAGGAATGAAAAGTTGAATACGGACAAAACTTGAGGATTTGAGTTCAAGACCCAGGAGGCAAGAGGATTTTAATAACCTGTGAGCCACTGTCAGTCTTACCGGACTCGCGGCCAGGGTAGTAATCAGAGGGCTTTGTTCCTGTATCAACCTTTGAAGCTAAAGAAGCTAAAACCCAGTGCATTTTCAAGACAGATGAGGTATAATTTTGGCGAGACAACAATGGGCAATAAATGTTGCATCTGCATAAAGACATGCATATCATTATATGGAGCCTATGTTTGCATAAAAAAAAATGTATATTACAGATTTGACAGTCTCTGTCTCTCCCACGCACACACACACACACACACTACTCAACACAAAAAATGTCTTTATAATTAATGCTTTGGTGCCGTGCCGGTTATAGCAATTGCCTCTGGTAGACGGGAAGCCTAATCTGATAAACAAAGGAAGAAACAGGCTTAAGAACTTAACCTCATCTGCGCTAGTAAACAACCAGTGGCATAAACACACTGTACAAAAAAAATTCAAGCTAAATATATACAAAAAACGTTTTGTATGTACCTTCAGGCATTAATTGCAGTTTGCATCACACTATACATACATTAATAAAAACTGTTTCTCTGTTACTGTTTACAACCTGGTATAATTATCCATTCACATCTGAAGACACGAGCATCTTCCATGCCAGTCTGAAGAACTTAAAGGTCCTGAACAGTCATTCTGAAAAGTACTTTTTCTCTCATGGCTAACTACCTGTAAGTTTGAAAAGACAGGCTGAGTGGGAGGGGAGCTTATATTCATGCGCTTGGCTTGACTGACAGCTCTTTGAAACACCTATGTTAACCTTTTACTGCAGTGGGTCACACAGAGTGTGATATACTTTTGTTTCAAATATACTTTGAAACAAAAGTATACACCTCACACACATGGGTATTGGCTTAAATAAAAGAAGACACCTGTACCATGTAAGATATAGAATTGAAATGTATTAAATTCTGAGTTTGTATCCCAATATTACACTTTATATACAGTACATCACAAAAAAACAGAAATATAACAAAACCGTTTGACATTGAAACACCGGATTTTCGGTGGGTGTTTTGAAATAATGCTTATTCATTATTAAATTATGAGCAATATTAATAACATTCCACCCATGAGGATACTAGAGGGCGATTTGGTCATTTGACTGCAGAAAAGGGTTTTAAGAGACTTGGAGTGATCAATGTTGCAATAACATAATCTCAGGAACATTTTGTGATACACAAAGCAACATTGAAATTGTATGAACAATATATATATACACAGTTCCAGTCAAGTTTAAACTTTTCAAAACTCAGTACTGTATTTAAAAATGTATATTCTCATGTATATAATAATCTGTCTCTGGCGACACAGCCTTCACTTTTTTCATGTCCCCTCTCCGATGCTCTGTCTGAGGTATCGAAGACCGATGCCTCTCTTTCAGTCCAATACTAGGTTGCCACTGCATCTGAGGAGATAGTCAGTGTGGTGTATTAGCAATGGTTATATGCATTAAAATCCTTGAGAAAATTGTAAGACGTAGTTTGAAGTCAGTCCATGTCTTTAAGGGACTAACTCACCTTCAACGTCGAAGAACTGTCTCTTAAGTGGTGAGCTCCTTCACATGACTGAGCAAAGACTGTGAAATTTCAGGAGACATTCGGTTATTCTCCCTAATAAACAGAGGATATCTACTTCCTAAGGTGGTTGAATATGCCAGCATAGGTCTTCTCTAAATACTACTGCTGCACGATTGGTTGCATCACAGCCTGGTACAGGAAATGGTCTCTGAGCCTGTTGGTATCTATAAGCCATCAGACTGCTGAACACTTTAACTGGGCTGACCACTTACGCACACACCCACATACACACTCACATTACAATTTCTTATACCAGAATCTTATTTGCTATTGCTAATATTAAATCCCCCAAAACACGTAAAAATGTGGACTATAAATTGTACTATACTTATGCTAAAATGTTTATTCTATTCTTCTGATGTCCAGCTGGTATAAATGGGTCAGGAGACAGGCGCAGGAATGTGTAATAAGGATTTTTATTGACCCAAATTACAGCGTGCCATGTTAAGGCACGGGGACGAAGACCAAACAAACATGTATACAAAACACAGGGTAGAAACCCAAACAAAAGTGCCTTGAATAAATACACCGGGGCGAGACCCGTAACAAACAAGTGCACAATGATATCACACGGGAAACCCATAATCTGCAAAATACAAGAGACACGAAAGCAACACAGCACAGGTACTCACCCGGCCAACGGACATTGGAACAATAAGTACTAATAATTGGGAATAAGGGACAGGTGTGCGTAATGAAAGTTCGAGGGATCCGTGACAACTGCGCACTGTTCATATTCTTATCTTTAATTATTTCGTATTGTTGTTGCATTGTCGAGAAGGAACCTGCAAGTAAGCATTTTGTTGGATGCTGTATAGCATGTGTATCCTGTACATATGACTAATATAACTTGAAACTTAAATCCCTCTTCACCAGCCCACAAATTTTGTGCCGGAGTTTTATTAATTTATTAAACAATGCTTCCTGTCCCATCAGAACAAGGGTATTGTAGCGAATACATTGCATTTTTAATTGGTCCAATGTTTTAAAGAGAGGCCCATGCAGTCTAAAAACTATAGCATGCACAAGAAAGGTCTCTCTGTAAACGTTTTTCTTCTGCTGAAGGAGAGGAGGACCAAAATGCAGCGTGGTTAGTGTTCAACATGTTTAATCAAGAACATACATGAGAACACTACAAAATACAAAACAACAAAAGTGAAAACCGAAACAGTCCTCTCTGGTGCAATGACACAAAGACAGAAGACAATCACCCACAAAATACCCACAGAATATGGCTGCCTAAATATGGTTCCCAATCAGAGACAACGACAGACAGCTGCCTCTAATTGAGAACCAATCTAGGCAACCATAGCATACAAAACTACCTAGAAGGGAAACAGCCCCATAAACATACAAAACCCATAGACCAGACAAAACACACAAATCCCCCATGTCACACCCTGACCCAACCAAAATAATAAAGAAAACAAAGATAACTAAGGCCAGGGCGTGACACTCTCCCAAATAATTTGTCACATTTTCATCATTCAGTGACGTCAGGATCCAGACTTTGATAAACTGTGACAGTAGAACAGGAACATCATTTAACATATTTGACTAAACCTGCTAATAATAAGTCAAATTTTTTATTGAACAAAATCATTTTTTAAAACCTCAAAGTAATGTCAATTGCAATAGCTAGACTATATGTTTCCATGTTTCCATTAAGATCACCAAAACAAAATAGATTTCAAGACCTGACAAAATCGTATGAATAGACCCAATAACTTTATGGTCTATTATTCTTATTGAGATTTGCCACTGACAGGGTCTACCACACATGATAAGAGGATAAGGGGTTGGAGCTATTAGTATGTGTAAACATCCATGACCTTTCAGAGCCGACTAATTAAGACTGGTCAAACACTGTTTGTACCATGACTTCTCAATACTAAGCTTCTTATCATTCATTCTGACTTGCATGTACACAATCGGAAACAGGCAATGCTACACAGTGTTGAAAGGGCCCGTATTGTCTGGAGATGAGCAAAAGGGCCACAAAATGCAGCAGGTGTAAGCGCTAGTAGAGGTGACCTTTTAAAATCAAGCACTTGGCCAGAAGAAAAAATTGAAATGAAATTGCCCACAGGAGCCCTCTCCTCTTGTGTTTTCTTTTTCGCCTTTTTCTGGAGCCAGCCAGCCGGCAAGTGAACCAGCCAGCAGTAGTGCAAGGTAACCTTTCTCTAATTGATGTTTGTGTGTGCCCGGTGCTCCAGGTGGCCAATATTATTGCGTGGGAGAAAGGAGTAGTCCTCTCCTCAGCACGGGGGTTTAATGCAGCATTACAGTTTGACTTATGGGGACAGCTCCTCTGAGCGAGCTGAAACATAGATATACACAGCCCCCCAGCCCATCCCCACTCCGAACCCCCCAAAAATCACTATTTGGAGTCCATTGAAAGGCCTGCAATGAGATATCACGAATTAACAAACTCCTTCAGTCTATTAAGTAGAACCTGTGTACAAGGCCTTTAAGGGCCCTGAGCGTGATTTGGTTAGGGGGCTCCCCACCTCGCGGCAAACATTTGAGTGGCTGTGAAGAGAGAATTGTACGTTTTAAAGTTATTACTACACATTTTGCCAAAGAGAGTAGAGAAAATGTTGCAGTTTTAAAGCAAATTTCCTGCAGTTCTACACATATTGTAATGACATCTGAATGAAAATGACTAAAATAATCAATGGGGGTACCATGGCGGTCAGGGCCCCTGGGCATGTGCCCTGCGTGCCCAGTCGGTATTCAGCCATGATTACTATAAGTTTAGATAGCTGGCTAGACTAACTACCATAAGCAACCGCTCATGTCACTTTTGCCTGGTCCCTGCCAGTGGACAACCCAATAAACACACTACAACACTTCAAAGTGTTGGACGAAGTACCCAACTGAAGTACACAATACTCCAACCATGCATCTTACACCACTACGAGGCAGAAGTGTCTTCATTAAGAAAATGGAGAGACTAACCTGACTTAACAAACGCTCACTTACCTTTTCCGTTACAAAATGAGTATCAATTCTCTGAACAATAGAATGCTACAGTCAAAGGATAATTTGAAAGATTGAAAGGTAACGTTGGCAGTGTTTTGTGAAGGCACATAAACATGATTACCATGTATCATCTTAATTGCAAATTAGTTTAGAAATAGTATGATTTGTTAATAGATACAATTCACATTTTCCGTGGCATCTTTTCTTCATTTATTACTTGAGAATAGAATATGCAGTACAGTAGAGTTCAGATAATATAATAATTAAGTATCAAATATTGACTGATTTGCAATTAGTTCAATTTTTTTATTAGCAACCACTTATCAGCAGTATACACTGAATGTGAGGTGCATTTGTGATGGTGTCTGAATGCCTATGGTGGAATTTTGGTGCTGTCCATGGTGCTGGTCAAAGCTCAGAGGCTGTGGTGCTGAAACCAAAATCCCACCTTCATAGAAAAAAATTGCCATTGTTCCTGATGGACTTTCATTTGCCTCTGCCATTTCCTAGCTTCCCTGCTTCCTCTTAATATGAAATGTTTTCCTCATTTGCTCTTTAATCTCAGAGAAATTCTATTTGCACAACTTAGTTTGAAATGCAATCTGACCATGTATACGCATTTTATTCTAAAGGGGGAGAAACAAATTACTCCTGGTTAAAACCACACATGGAATGTGTTTATTCTTGTACTCAATCATACTAGTGTAAAACAAAATGGGGAAGCCCAGTATCCTGTGTAAACCCTCCGACTAATTGCTCGGCACATGTGAGGAAAAGGTCATTAAACCTATAAATCAGTAATCAATCTTTTTACAATAATGTTTTGTAGCGCTCCCAGATGATCAGTAAGATCTCTGTGTGTGTGTGTGTGTGTGTCTTACATACAATGCGGTCTGCTCCCTAAGGCCAGATGTTTGCAGTTGCAATCAAGAGCAAATCAAGGAAAGAGGCTTTTGAGATGCAGGCCCTGGTGTACCACGTGTGTGGTATTTATCTGTGTGTGTGTGTGTGTGTGTGTGTGTGTGTGTGTGTGTGTGTGTGTGCGCACAGTGGGAGGCTGAGACCTTTGGTTATGTGTGTTGGGTAATGCTTTTTGAGGTGAACCTTGTGTGAAGTGTTGGTGTGGGTTTGACATGGGGGGTGATAATTTATGCTGTGCATATGGGTGAGTGGAGATGGGGGGAGTAGACTGAGCAGGCTTTGCAATCAATGTAACAGTATGGAGGGGTATTACCTACACACCACAGGGGGCTGCCGAGGGGAGAACAGCTCATAATAATGGCCGGAATGGAATGGAAACCATGTATTTGATGTATTATTATTATTTTTTTAACTCTGTTTATTAAGTTTTATACACACACACACACACACACACAGACAAGACAAAGCAATATAAATAATATACTCAACTAGAAAAAAAATACAAATAAAAATACAAATAAAAAAATTGCTTTAAAGATACCATACTTTAGACAAGTTAAACACACCAGGCAGAAGGCTACAGAGGTTATTAATTAAAGGGCAATCTATAGTACAGGGACAGAGCAAACACCTCACCATTGTTCCTGTAAACAGTCAAGGGATAAGGGTGGAGAAATGCAACCACTCACAGAGAGTCATGGCCACAAATCAAATCACAGAAACCCATCCTAATACAATAATATCAGAAATACAGAATACAGAAACCCATCCTAAAACCCCAAACAGCAAGCAATGCAGGTGTAGAAGCACGGTCACAGACCGACCATCCACTGGATCAAAAAAAAAGTTTACAATGCTTTAAAATAAAAAATAAAAATAGAATGATTATTCATGTAGGCGTGAACAAAATGTAAAAATAACTGGGAAAAACAAGCTCACACTTCAGTCTCTGCCCGGGCAAGATGAACAAGGCATCTGCGGATCACAATCAATAAGCACATGGACTTTAATGCCCCCCCCCCAGCAAAAACACAGAGAGAAGCTCCTCCAACCCTTAAGTCACAGACTTATTTTAATATTAATTGGAATGCCATCAGAGGATGGACTGTTTAAAGTAAGACCGGAATGGAGCCCAAGCCTCATCAAACAGTTTGGGGTTCCCACGTGAATTGAATTACATTTTTTCTAGTTTCAGAGAGCACAACACATCCCTCACCCAATATTTATAAGATGGGGGAGCTGCCATCTTCCAGTTCTGTAGTATTAGCCATCTAGCTAAAAGAGTTGTATAAGCAACAGTGTCCGACCGTATTCTTGATAGGGGGGTACCCATGGGCAGTACTCCAAAAAGGGTTGTAAGGGGAGACGGATCTATAACAGTGTCATTTATATCAGAGAAACATTTAAATATTAATTCCCAGAAACCTGACAGTTTATGACAGCCCCAAAACATATGCAACAGTGTGGCTGGTTCCACTTTACATCTGACACAGGTAGGATCAAAATCAGAGAATATTCTTCCAAGTTTGGCCCCCGACCAGTGGATACGGTGAACCACCTTGAATTGAATGAGGCTGTGTCTAGTGCTAAAAGAGGACGAGTGCACCCTGTGCAGCACAGATTCACAGGGGTCTTCCCCAAGTTCCTCCCCCAAATCCTTTTCCCATCGAGTCTTTAAAGGCACCAAAGAAGGGTTCTGTAAGTCATGAATGATTGCATATACATCTGAAATTGCGCCCCTAGGAAGCTTGTTCAGCTCCAAGATGCTCTCTATAGCTGTATTCGCAGGCCTATTGGGAAATCCAGGTGTGTTAGCTCTGACAAAGTTTCTAGTCTGGAGATAGCGGAAAAAGTGTGATTGGGGGAGATTGAATTTTTCCTGCAGCTGAGAAAAAGAGGCAAATGTATCATCAAAGAATAATTGGGCTAGCGAGGAGAGGCCTAGTGAGTGCCAAATGCCAAAAGCCCCATCATTCAAAGAGGAAATAAAATGTTCTGATTGATTGGGCCTGATAGAGAAAAGCCTCGGAGGCTAAAGGCTAAACGGAACTGATTCCAAATTTTAGGAGACTGCTTTACAATTGGGTTGACACACCTTTTGCCTAGGGACACTGGGAGAGACGAGCACAGCACAGAGGAAAGTGCTGCAGGTTTACACGATTCAGACTCCATTTGGACCCAGAGTGGTCTAGGGCCAGTAGGATCAGTCTGCAGCCAGTACAGAACGGCTCTGAAATTTGCAGCCCAGTAGTATGTCTGAAGATTTGGTAGAGCTAAACCCCCCAATGACCTAGGCTTCTGTAGATGTTTTCTACCAATCTGTGGTACCTTGCCATCCCAAATAAAATGCATGAATGTTTGATCCAGTGAAATAAAAAAAGATTTTGAAATAAAAATGGGTAAACATTGAAATAAATATAAAAATTTGGGCAACACATTCATTTTAATGACATTAATCCTTCCGATAAGAGAAAGGAGTAGCGAATTCCAAAAAGTAAAAGATTGTTTCAATCTGTCTGCTAGAGCAACAAAGTGTTCCTGAAACAAATTTGAATATTTCCTTGTCACTTTTACTCCCAAGTAAGTGAATTGATCCCGGACAATCCTAAACTGAGAACATGTGAAAGAGCACTTTAAAGCAGCCTTGTTTACCGGAAAAAGCTCACTCTTGCCTAGATTCAGCTTGTACCCTGAGATTGATCCAAACTTTTTAAGAACAGATAGGGCACTTGGCAATGAGGTATCGGGGTTGGAGATAAACAAAAGGAGGTCGTCAGCATATAGCAAGACTTTCTGCTCCCAGCCCGCCCTGATTATGCCTTGAATGGCATCATTAGAGCGTAGTGCAATGGTGAGAGGTTCGATTGCCAAAGCAAACAACAAGGGGGAGAGTGGGCAACCCTGTCTGGATCCGCGGTGCAAGGGAAAATAGTCAGAGGACAAGTTATTAGTCCGTACCGAAGCCATGGGGGAAAAATAAAGATTCTTTATCCACGCAATGAATTTGGGGCCAAAGCCAAATCTATAAAGGGCAGCTGTTAGGTAATCCCACTCAACGCGGTCAAACGCATCAAGTGAGACCACCACCTCCGGGTCCTCCGACGCTGGGGAGTACAGTATATTCATAAGGCGCCTAATATTGAAAAATAAATGCCTATTTCTCACAAAGCCAGTCTGGTCAGAGTGTATTACTTGGTGCAGCAAGCCTTCCATACGGATGGCTAAAAGCTTAGTTAGGATTTTGTAATCACAGTTTAAAAGCGAGATTGGGCGATAGGATCCACATTCCAGGGGGTCTTTGTTTTTCTTTAGTAGTAATTAAATTGAAGCCTGATAAAGACTAGGCGGTAGCTTTGAAGTATTAAGGCACTCTGCAAATAGTCGAGACAAGAATGGGCAAAGCAGACCAGAAAACGTCCTGTAAAATTCGGTTGGAAAACCGTCCGGACCCGGTGATTTACCACTTTTCATTGCGGACACTGCTGTTGCAATCTCCTCAAGCGTAAATTCTTCTTCTAGATAGTCATGGGAGTCTGTATCAATTGAAGGCATATTCAAGCCATTAAAGAAGGAGTCAATCAGCAAAGGGTCTTGAGGGGATTCAGAGGTGTATAGCGCAGAGTAAAATTGTTTAAATTGATCATTGATCTCTTTATGGATAACTGTGGTGGCACCAGACGGGGTCCTTATTTGTGGGATTAAACGTGAGGCCTCAGATTTACGGATCTGATGCGCAAGGAGTTTACTGGCCTTGTCGCCTTGTTCATACACTTTGTATCGAGCTCGCAAGAGTAACTGTTCAGCTTGCCTGGTAGAAAGCTCATCAAATTCAGATTGGAGTAGTTGGCGCTCTTTATGCAGATCAGAGGAAGGATCCATAGCATACTTCTCATCCAATGTGGCTATGGACTCGCTCAGGTCCCGAAGTCGCTGGGAGCGAACTCTGTTTTGGTTGGCTGTATAAGAAATAATTTGGCCACGTAGGTATGCTTTGAGAGACTCCCATATGTTAGAGCAGGACATACCTGGTGTTGAATTAGTTTCTAGGAATAAGGTGATTTCAGAAGAAATGAAATTGACAAACTCCTTATCTGAGAGTAAAATGGGGTTGAGACACCATTGACAACACATAGGAGGTCGCTGGGGAAACTCTAGTTCAAGCACTAATGGTGAATGGTCAGAGATAACAATACTCTCGTAAGTACACTGCCGAAGGTTAGGCAGAAGTTTTTTGTCCAAAAATAAGTAATCAATCCGGGAGTATGTTTGATGAACATGAGAATAAAAGGAATACTGTCTATCTGTAGGATGTAGGAAACGCCAGGCCTCAAACATAGCATATTTCTGAAGAAAAGATTGAATAAGTAGGGCACATTTAGATGGGCCTGTATTTGTTTGTGAGGACTTGTCATGAACTGGGGACATTTTACAGTTGGAATCCCCCCCTAAAATCAACAAATGAGAATCTAAATTGGGAGTAGCAGACAGAAAGGAAGAAATGAAACTTGTGTCATCCCAATTGGGAGCATAAACACTAGCCAAAACAAGAGGGGTAGAAAACAGTTCACCGGTTACTATGACGTATCGTCCCTTAGGATGAGCAATAACCTCAGAAGCTACAAAGGGACTAGCTTTATCAACCAGAATAGCAGCAGCTCTTGATTTACTATGAAAGTTTGAGTGGAACACTTGACCAACCCAGTCCTTACGCATCCTAAAATGCTCAGCAGTCCTCAAGTGAGTCTCTTGTAGAAATGCAATATTTGCATTCAAACACTTTAAGTGTGTCAACACCCTGTTACGCTTCACAGGGTTGTTAACCCCTTTGGTGTTCCAAGAAATGTAGTTGATCGCATTATTTCGGCCCCTCTGGCCATTCCCGTTATTCAACCCTGTCATTAGAGCATAGAATGGAAAAGCAATGAGAGCCCAAAACCCCCAGAATAACTTGTCTCAGAGTAATAATGTACGATGGTAAATGTTTGGAAAAAGTACAGAAAAAAAACAGATTTTCTTTTTTAAAAGACAGAATGACAACTTTGGAACTGAACTATTCAACCTGTCCCCCCACCCCCTCCCCCCATCCCAGACAATTCCTCCCCAAACGAGGTACAAACCTAAATAGAACATGTTCTCTTCACACAGTATGTCTGTGAGAGTGTGGTCTTAAACCTAAACCCACAGTCCCGCTCTTTAAAGTCGCGTTTTGTTTGTGGATCAAGCAGCAAAAAGAAAGATTTGTATGGTTTTTTTTTCAAATAAAAAAAAGGCGAATCCCTTGTGCAAACGGAATGACAAAAGCACCACTTGTAGATATATATAATTGTATTCCCAGTCTTATAACAGGCATTGAGAGAGAAAATAAATAAAATGTATAAAGGCTCTCAGCCAAAAATCTAATTTGAAGTAAGGAAATCGTAGAAAGACAATCAAAAATAATAGTAATTATAATAGTAGTCTAGTTGACGCTGAGACAGCTTTACAACCAATACCAAAAAACTACGTGTGCGCAAAGTTGAACGTTTGCTGGGCATAAATGACGCTCAAAACTTTTAAAATTAAAGTGAGGCCCCAAAAACCGTGTAGCCTCGGGAGACATTTACTGTTTACTGGGTCAATGCAAACGGATGCAGTAAACAAATAACGAAAAATATTTTGAGTCACTGAGACAATGTGTAAACAAACTAAATAGGTGAACGAGATAAGGCACGCACACTAGATGATCAGAACATTAGATCACATCAAATAAGTCTGAATAGTTTTTGCCAACTATACAAGACTAGCCTGTTATATCTAAACATAATTTTACCACAGGTGGGTTACTTACTATCCACAGTTCGCAAGCAACAGTTGCTGAATTGTGAACATATTCAAGACTTCTTGATGTGACGTTGAATGTGAGCCATAGCCTCATCCGGAGATTCAAATGTGTAGTCTTTACCCTCATGAGATATCCATAAACGGGCCGGGAATCGCAGTCCATACTTCACACTTGGATGGTCCCGAAGTACTCGTTTGGCCTGTCCAAAAGCTGCGCGCTGCCTGGAAACAGTGGGAGAGTAGTCCTGGTAGATGGAGAAGCTCTGTCCTTGAAAGCTCAGAGAGGCTCGTCGGAGGATCTCCATCTTCTCATGAAAAAAGTGCACTCGAAGAATTATGTCACGGGGCCTCTCCCCATCCCGGGGCTTTGGGCGCAGCGACCGGTGGGCTCGATCAATCAGGGGCTTTTCATCTAAGGCAAGAACATCCTTCAGCAGCCCTGAAACAAAATCCGTGGCGCGATGCATTTCCGCGGATTCTGGGACCAATACAAGTCTCAGATTTTTGCTGCGAGAGAATCCCTCTAAACTCACACAGCTCTCCTTCACCTTTTTCAAATCTGCAGCTAGGCGTTTAACTTCAGCCTCCAGGGATGTAGTTAAATCGGAGACATTAGTAGCGGAGGTCTCCAGTGCTGCAATCGTTGTAGTGTGTGACGCAGTTGTTGTTTTGAGTAATGTGATTGCTGGCACAGTCTCGTTCCGCAGGATGGTTAAATCTGCTTTTAAAGTATCAGAAACCTCCTGTATTCTGGCCTCAATCGTAGCAACCACCTGTGTTTTAATTTCAACTATCTCAGAGCGTAGTAGTTTGATGGCCTCGAATGTTCATTTCAGCGCCGCCGGGCCAAGCCACGCCCCCGGGTAAAGTGTGCGTCCCCGGGCCCTCAGACTCAGGAGAGGGCGGTGATGAGAGCGGGTCTTGTAGGCCGGGTTTTCTCAAAGTCATGCTTTTGGCCTTATGCTTGGTCGACATGCTGACATTCGGAAGCAAAGTAGTCTTGGTTTTTACGGAAAGGGATCACCAAATTAATATTTGAAAATAAATAGGGTTCTGCTGCAGTATTCACATAAACTTTAAGAATACCACAGGAGCAAACGGAAAACACGTCAGTCGCACATGGCGTCCCCTACACCCGTATTTGATGTATTTGATACCATTCCACCTATTCCGCTCCAGCCATTACCACGAGCCCATCCTCCCCAATTAAGGTGCCACCAACCTCCTGTGCTACACACTACATACGGTATGTGAGTGTGCGAGTCTTTGTACACATAAATGTGTATGTAGCGGTGTACTCTTCTGTACATATGTATGTAGCCTGTGTGTGTATGAGTGAGTGTGCGTAAATGCGGACTCAGCAGGCCTTCCAGATCTGTTACACGATGCCCATGACCACCCAGTCCAGCAAGCGGAGGCAATACATGGCCTGCACCTGTGGAGCAATGTGTGTGTTTAGAGGGAGTAGATGTAGCCACCAGCAACCACAGGGAAGAAGGCCTCCCTCCCCGGGTGCGGTTAAATTGTCTGTAATGGCTCCCTCTTAATAGCAAAACATCCCCCATAAGCCCCTGCTGTTGGGCTACTGTTGTTTGGATGGTAATTTACCGTTAAGAACCAACACCATCCTACCCCCTCCCTCCGCCCAGTTGAGGCTGCTGTGCTTTTTTGGCTCGCCTAGCAAGCACAAGGTTATTGATATGTGGAAACAAACATGCAGGGAGCCCTGGAAATGCTTTGACCCTACATCATTTACCAAGTTGGAACAAAAATGGCTGCATGGTTGGTTTCAGTCAAGAGTGACCATCAAGAAACGTAACTACAAACCTGCCGCTTCACAGTCGGCCTGACAACAGGAAGGGTATTTCTACCCACCTCTTGCTTTTTATCTGCCAATGCATTTCGGAAGACTATTCAAATTATTCTTCAGTACTGTAACATATCTTCAACAGATATACTACACTTAGAGGCGTTACGGCATTCTGAAAATGACCTTGTTATTTTTTAAACCTCGCGTTTTGGACTCGTGTCAATGTATTGTCCATATATGCGTTATAAACCATCTGTAACAGTGGAGGTTCCTCATAGGAGGAAAGGGAGAACAATCCTAATCAGAATGTTTTTTAAAGCAAAAAATGAAAGGTTTTCCTTTTTATATAAAATTATACTAAATATATTCACGACACCAAATACCTGATTAAAGCACACTGTTTTGCAATGAATGTCTACAGTAGTCTCAATAATACGCTGTAGGGTAGCATCATGGTTTAGACGGAGGACAGCTATTTTATGTCCTCTTCTGGATAGATTGACTTCAATACAAAACCAAGGAGGTTCATTCTTCTCACCCCCATCCATATATCTACATGTTAATTATGACGACTTCCGGAGGACGTCCTCCAATCATTCAAAGCTTTTGCAGTATGAACTAAAATGTTATCCATCCAATCAAAGGATCAGAGAATTAACCTAGTAAGAATGTGTGATTTACAAGCTTGGTTATTTAGATTGAGATCGTGATAGTTGAGCGTTTTTATGATATTATTCAATTCAACTTTAATTTTGTAATTTATAAAAACGTCCCTTGCTAACATCAGTAGCAAGTAGCTATCAAGCTACCAGAGTACAGTTTTCTCTGCCAGAATGGCTAACACTAATGACAATGTAGTGATTTTTTGGTTGAAAAACCCCTTTCATTACCCACATCAGATTCAAGCTTTGTAAAAAAGCTACATCGATCATGTAATGAATGAAGGTCTGCATATTCAATCTACGCAACATGTCACGTTCTGACCCTAGTTCTTGTGTTATTTCTTTGTTTTAGTTGGTCAGGACGTGAGTTGGGTGGGTATTCTATGTTTTGTGTTTCTAGGTTGGGTTTCTTGTTTGGCCTGATATATTCTCAATCAGAGGCAGGTGTTAGTCATTGTCTCTGATTGGGAACCATATTTAGGTAGCCTGTTTTCTGTTGGGGTTTGTGGGTGGTTATTTTCAGTCTTTGTGTGTCTGCACCAGATAGAACTTTTTTTTATGTTATCACTTTGTTGTTTTTGAAGTGTTTTCAGTTTTCCATTAAAAAGATGAACACTAACCACGCTGCGCTTTGGTCCTCTATCTCCAGACGACAACCGTTACACAACACAACGACAAGATAAGAATAAACAGGGTTTTTTTCAAGCAGCTTATCAACACTACTAGATTTTTGGGCATACAAAAGTTGTATTTTTCTTAGTGACACCATGAGGGAATGTTCCGCTACTACAAGGACTTTGCAGAGGTAATTGCACGTTACCATGCTTTACTTGCTGAACATATGGATGTTCCTACTGTCTTCTCTGGGATGGCAAAATAAATTCAGAATTATTTGATAGCTTCCATCTAATCATCCATTAAACATTAATGATCTGACATGCTGTTTGGGATGAAAACTAGACGATTTTTCAGTCTGATTAACTGAAGGCTATTAACAACAGCAGCTGCATATAGCCTGCAAACCAACTAATTGGTAACGTTATGTATTTATAGTCCATTTGTTTGTGTCAGGAGAGAATGTGATCAAATCTGGTTTATATTCCTACTTGGGCTGGCTATACTGCCTAGACCTTTTCAATACAACATTAACTGGAAGGAATCCATCTACACAATAGTCATGACATAGACTGTGAATTCATTTTTAATTAGGCCTACAGTTGCAGAAAATGCATAAAGCAAGATCAGCCCTGTGAGTTCTATTGTTCATCAGTTGATGTCTCTGGCGTCAGTTCACCTGAACCTAGGGTTTGGCAAAGTGGGGTGGGTGGAGGGGGAGCAATGCTATTTGGATAACAGCAACAACAACAAAAAATATAATAATAATTAATTATCACAGCAATATTAGGTTTAAATGTCTGTGGAACGATGTGCACAATGTCAACTACTGCTCAACCTCATCATTTACTTGTGGAACAGAGCATACAGTTCAACATGAAATAAAGTGAACAAAAACATAAACGCAACAGGTAAAGTGTTGGTCACATGTTTCCTAGTCTGAAATGTTCCATACGCACAAAAAAAACTCAAATGTTGTGCACACATTTGTTTACATCCCTGTTTGTGAAAAATTCTCCTTTGCCAAGATAATCCATCCACCTGACAGGTGTGGCATATCATGAAGCTGATTAAACAGCATGATCACGGGTGTACCAGTAAAAGGCCACTCTAAAATGTGCAGTTTTGTCAAACAACACATTGCCACAGATGTCTCATGTTTTGAGGGAGAGTGCAGCAACGTCCACCAGAGCTGTTGCCAGCTCTTACCACTTCCGGCTTCTTCACCTGCGGGATCGTCTGAGACCAGCCTCCTGGACAGCTGATAATGCTGTGGGTTTGCACAACCAAAGAATTTCTACAAAATCTGTCAGAAACCATCTCAGGGAAGCTCAAAAGCCTGCTCGTCATCCTCACCAAGGTCTTGACCTGACTGCAATTCAGTGGGTAAATGCTCACCTTTGATGGCCACTGTCACGCTGGAGAAGTGTGCTCATTCATAAACTAACCCAGGTTTCAAACTGTACCGGGCAGATGTCAGACATTGTGTATGGCGTCATGTGGGTGAGCGGTTTGCTGATGTCAACTTTGTGAACCGAGTGCCCCATGGTGGCGGTGGGGTTATGGTATGTGCAGGTATAAGCTACGGACAACGAACAAAATAGCATTTTATCAATGGCAATTTGAATGCACAGAGATACTGTGATGAGGTCCTGAGGCCCATTGTCATGACATTCATCCGCCACCATCACCTAATTTTTCAGCATGATGTCTCAAGTATCTGGACACAATTTCTGGAATCTGAAAATGTCCCAGTTATTCGATGGCCTGCATTCTCACCAGACATGTCAACCATTGAGCATGTTTGGGATGCTCTGGATTGATGTGTACAACAGCATCACACCAGTTCCCGCCAATATCCAGCAACTTCACACAGCCATTAAAGAGGAATTGGACAACATTCCACAGGCCACAATCAACAGCCTAATCAACTCTATCCGAAGGAGATGTGTTGCGCTGCATGAGGCAAATGCTGGTCACACCAGATATTGACTGGTTTTCTGATCCCCACCCCTACTTTTTTTAAAGGTATCTGTGACCAACAGATGCGTATCTGTATTCCCAGTCATATGAAATCCATATATTAGGGACTAATGAATGTATTTCAATTGACTGATTTTCTAAGTAAAAGCTTAAATAGTTTTTGTTGTTTATATTTTGTTCAATGTAGATGTATAATACACGTTATCAAGTCACAACAAAGCCAACTTCAAATTCTGACATCAATGTGAAAGTAACCGATGCATAAAACAGCTGAACTCAAATTCAAACTATGCCAGATAAATCATACACATGCGTTGAAATAATAGGCATAGGCCTACATTAAAGGACTACAATCAGATGAAGACAAACAAGCTCGACCAAACTCACGAAACACAAAAGGAAAATCTTACATGCCTTCTTGAAGGGTGTCTAGGCCCCTTTACATGTCACCTTGTCAAACCTATGTATTTGGGTAGTCATATTTTCTCTGATTGCGCTGTTTCAGCGACATTCCTCATAATGTGTTTGCCCAGCTCATTTTAGCATTTGCCTGTCTGCATTATTTGCCAGGGAAGGGAAGCATTCTGTGAATATTGACGCATTGTATCAACAAGGTGGCTCTGAGAATATTGAAACATTGTATCAATGAAAAAGGCGGCTCTGAGAATATTGATAAAGCAACATAATAGCCAACGCAGGGCGGGGGCAGCACACGAAAATGTTTCAGTGCTCCAGTTTATCTCTGTCTGATATTATTGTGTTGCCTATGCAGCAGTTGCACTATCTGGCTGCTCATTGTATTTAAAAAAACAGGCCTTATTCCCACTATAACTAAATAAGTTATTTAATGAAGTGTTGACAGCAAGATTGATCTGTTAGAATATCTAGGAATTCAAGGTGGAAGTGCATCATACCAGATGCAGGTAGGCTACAGGTAGGGATTATGGATGCAGGCAGAGGATGATGATGAAGTAGGCTACACAGCAAGAAGTAAAAAATAAAAAAAATCGCCTAACTAAGCGTTATCGCAGATATCAGTGTCACTGCTTTCAAGGCCTGGTTCAAATGTCGACATCACATTCAAAGCAATCGGCACACTGCCTAACAGGTGACTGGGAAAGGAAACTGGCACCTTCTCTGCTTTCTACAAGTGAGAGAAAAGGCCGCAGGCTGGCAGCAGCTCTCAGAACCATATGCACGTATGGTCCTAAAGCCAGCATTTCAATATGCTAAACAGCCTTTGCATTTTAATTGGGTTGTAATGATTTTAGTTTACTTCTTTTAAGCCTACTTAAAATGGTTGGTCTTGAGCTACGGTATGGCGACTGCTAGGGATTTCATCCTCCCTAGGCCAGGAGTTTTTATTTTAACTATTTGACCTGATTAGAACAACTGGTTCTCCTGGCATCTGCCAAACCTAGATTTGTTCGTCGGACTGCCAGATGGTGAAGTGTGATTCATCACTCCAGAGAACGCATTTCCTCTGCTCCGGTGTCCAATGGCGGTGAGCTTTACACCACTCTAGCTGACGCTTGGCATTGTGCATGGTGATCTTCAGCTTGAATGTCACAGTCTGTCCATGTGTCACTGTCTGTCACATCATATTCTTCTCTCAACCTGTGTGCACCTATGTTGTAAACTTTTTATTCATAGGCTAGGTTGTAGCAACCTCATGATTGGTATAGGGAAAATGTTAGTATTATGTTGTGGCCTAAACCTATCGCTGTTACAATTAACTGGGTGAATGGAATATGAACGTCATCCAATATGCTGTAATAGAAAAAAGGCCATGCTCATGAAAAGAAATGTGTCCTCCCTCAGAAACAGCACTAACCGCCACTGGTCATCAGGGATCGGAGTAGTGAGAGATGATGCACAACAAAAGTTCCTGCACCCAACCCACACAAAGTGTCAGGTAACAAGTGTAACAATGGGTTCAATGACGATCACAACGTAAACCGATGCTTTCTAGAAGTTCTTCTAAGAGAAGTACAAAAGCGTCAAAAATTTGAGAAAGAGGAAAAAGATAAGTCACCATGACTAGGCGTGGAATTGCCAGACAACAGCTCTGCCAAAATTAATGGCGAGTATGTAAACAATCAACTTACCCCCGCTCTCACACGAAACCCTATACCGGGCCCGCTCGTTCTAGAAACAAGCTCACGGGCTTTGACTATAGACTCAGAAGTGTTGTAACACATGAGGTAAACAACATCGCAATAGCCAATTCCACTCAAACTCTGATGAGTCCATCTGTTTTCACCATGAACACAAATGACATACTTTGTGGGGAATATGACCACAAAACGTAAATCTGAAAGTCGCTACCTGGAGACAGTCCTAGAGGAATGCTTAACCCATGATGCACTCATTCATTCGGGCTCAACAATATTGCTCATCTCTCAAACACTGTCTAATGATCTCTAAAGGGCTGTGAACCCTGCTAAACATTGGTTAAAAACGCAACGATGCAACACTAAAATTCGAGGTTTCTCTCAGACTAACTCGCCTCTCAGAATGCGACCCATGGTGAAACTACACTTCCAAAACATATCGCTTGTTCACCCTGTGTATGTTACAACCACAAAACTGAACAGATGCTACCTGGAGCAGACTTGATGGATTGGAAAAACAACCAACTATGGTCACAAGTAACCGTTCTGTCTCCACTGACCACACTGTCTTCTAACGCTGGCTGCAACACAGTCATCCCCAAGGAATATCTGTCGACAGGACCACGTGGGAAAAATACGTTTCGTTACCTCTTGGTGCAGAATCTGACTCCAGCAGATATTATAATATCCCGGCACACACAGTCAGCAAACCTGATAGACTATTATTTTCATGATTTCGAACCAGCAGTCTCTGTAGCTAATTTGTCCTGGTATATAAACATTGAGTTTTTATTTTACCTGAAATGCACAAGGTCCTCTACTCGGCCAATTAATTCACACATAAAACGGTGACCGAATCATTTCTAGTCATCTCTCCTCCTTCCAGGATTTTTCTTCTCTTGAGTTTATATTGCGATTGGCAACTTTCATAAATTAGGTCCATTACCGCCACTGACCTATTTCGTGTTTCAGTCACCCACGTGGGTACAACCAATGAAGGAGATGGCATGGGGGTACCTGCTTCTATAAACCAATGAGGAGATGGGAGAGGCAGGACTTGCAGTGCGATCTACGTCACAAATAGAACTGACTTCTATTTTAGCAGTTGGCAACGCAGACACTCATTGGCGCACGCGAGCAGTGTGGGTGCAATAATTGAATAACATGTATGTCTAAATTTATTTTGCAACGCTTGCGCTCGCGAAGCTGACGGTGTAGTCAGCCTGTTAGTAAAGTTGAAAATAGACCCTGAAGCCCCTTTGACTCTACAGCTACAGTGGGGCAAAAAAGTATTTAGTCAGCCACCAATTGTGCAAGTTCTCCCACTTAAAAATATGAGAGAGGCCTGTAATTTTCATCATAGGTACACTTCTGACAAAATCTGCTGATAATTCAATTTTAATGCCAACACTTGAAACTGTATCAAGTGTTGCCATTAAAACTGAATTATCAGCAGATTGCTCATTCTTTTGAAAAGCCATGTTCGCGACAGAGGTTATGCTCACATACACAGAATTAAAAATCCTACAATGTGATTTTCTGGATTTTTTTTCTAATTTTGTCTGTTATAGTTGAAGTGTACCAATGATGAAAATTACAGGCCTCTCTCATCTTTTTAAGTGTGAGAACTTCACAATTGGTGGCTGACTAAATACTTTTTTGCACCACTGCACATTAATCACCGGTTTCTCCACAAAGGTCCATAAGTCATCCCTGTAGACTGTCTGAAGCTAGTCCCTTACAGCTGTAGCCTAAGCAAAATGCTGCAAAGCAGGATCGCCCTAGATATGAATTAGATAATTAAGGTGTGGTAACTATATTTGATCTATTTGTTTGTTTTTTTCTTAATTTGTTTTTTCATTTTCTTTGACACTTAGGAAGTCATACTGCCATAAACAAGTTCCCCATACAACCACCAGTTAGGGCCACAACACCGCTCATTTTGGGAAGAAATGTAATGATGTATTGCGTGAGTGTTGTGCGTTAACGTCTGTCAAAGATACTGCCTACATCCACCAGCCTGGACAACCGGATGACGTGTCCGGAATGACGATCCACAACCAGGACATCCCATGGCCATTCTTGTGGGGCCTGCAGCTTGTAGAAATATTGCCAGGTTAAACCACCAGAGGGGGACTGTCACGATGATCCACAAACCAGGACATCCAGTGGTCATTCTTGTGGTGGGTTGCAACCTGCAGAATCCTTCCAATATTGAACCCACCAGAGGGGGACTGTCATGGCTGTCCTTTGAGGATCTAAATAGGTCAGATCAGGATTTTAATGAACGACTTCAACCAAACCCCTTCTCAACCACAGATGGGGGGAGGAGGGAACTGGTGGGGTTAACAACTCATGTCCGGTTGTAATTCAATGAGAGAAGATTCAGGTGTCCCTCTCCAAATTCACCCAAGGATTGTGCTTTGTTTCAAGAATAGTTTTTCCCACCGAAACTCTAACATGTTACAAAGCAACTACTGGAACAAAATTTTTAACATAGAATGTTGGGAATGGTCAGAGGCGATCTAAAGAACACTAACATCATTTGGTTTGTTATTTTGTGATGTTATAAAAGAAATGCTGTAACTTGGAAAGTATACCCACTACATTATTGTGCATTAAATATGACAAATGCTGAAAGTGTTTTTGTTAAGGGAGGGATGTGATTTGAGAAAATTTAAGAGGATATTGTTTCTATAACTGTGCACAGTATGCAGTCACTGCCCCTTGAGTGAGGTCAGAGAGCGTGTCAGCCTGACAGAGCCGCCCCTTTCTAAAAAATGTTATAAAATAATGGGTTAAGAATTAAGATATCAGTTTAAAGTGGTTTGAACTCAATCTCAACATGAGGTAGAGACGATAAACTCACCTCCCAACCAATCACTGATACGACTGATTAGCTGTCCTAAGTATCTAGAAAATCTCATTTACGTAGGACCATTCTATTACTCTGCTCAAACCATTACCCCACTGCGAACCATCGACACGGCTGGCTAGCCTATCTTCAAAGAAGCATCTTCCAGAGTGAATGGAAGTAGAATAAACTGTTGTTCTGTTCAGGACTACACAACACGTCACTGGATCCCGGATGACTGCAGATGAGAACAACAGTAGGAGACTTGTTGGAACCACTTTTGGGCAAACAGAGCCTTACAAGCGTGTCGCAAAAAGGCCCAAACCTCCTTTCCAAGACGGCCCAATTCCCTGAGAGACACGGCAAACCAAGGAATATCACAGAGGAATTTCACGTAAATACATATATGATTTCTTACTCCAAGCGGGTGGTTGTTTGTGTGCAAAGTATAGGAATACTATGAGTGAGAGTAGTTTCTAAATGTACCTACGTTTAAACCTGTTGAGGATCTTGGTTCCCAACTGGGAACCAGCCCTCCCACCGTCAGCTGGAATGTGGCGCATGGAACGCAAAAAATATTCTTAAAAATATTTAACCTCCACACATTAACAAGTCCAATAGCTCAAATGAAAGATAAACAACTTGTTTATCTAGCCAGCAAGTCAGATTTCTAAAATGTTTTACGGCGAAAACATAGCACATATTTATGTCAAACCACCACCGAAGACACACCGAAGACCAAGCTAATTTCCATAGCCAAATTCAACAAAATATGCAATCACCAAACGCAGGATTAAAATAAAAATAATTTCACTAACCTTTTGAAATCTTCATCAGATGACAGTAATATAACATGTTACACAGTACATTTATGTTTTTTTCAATAATATGCTATATATATCCATAAATCTGTTTACAATGACGGCATGTTCAAAAAAATGCTACTCAAATGTCCGGAGAAATGACGATAGCTCCAGCATATGCCGTCAGCTAACATGGAATACACAACATAAACATAGACTAAATATGCATGTTCTACATATATATAGAAAGATACACTTCTTCTAAATGCAATCGCTGTTACATTTATTTTTAACGTTACAGATTTCGTTCAATAGGCTATAATATGAGTCGGCGCTCAGGAATTAGCATTTTGGCTCCTCTACTTCGGAGTCCACAGAAACCCATAATAAACACATAAATATTCCCTTACCTTTGCTGTTATTCCATCAGTAGACCTGGAAGGGTTTATACTTACCAAAAACAGCTTTAGTTTGGAAGTCTGTGTCTTTCGGTGATCAAACACGACACATTTCGGTTGAAATGCAGCCAAAAAGTCAAGTGGGTGCGCACCAAAACGTCGAAATTACATATTATATGTCGACTAAACTTCTCAAACTATGTTCAGAACACAGCGTTAGCATGTTATCTAGCTTCACAGCAATTCTCAGGACGATCAGAAACACACGCGTCGTTTAATCAATCTTGGAACAAAGACATCACCCGAGCAGAGCGCGCATGAGAGTAACCTGTTTTCTTGCGTGACCGAAAGGTTTCGGCCCGCCAAAACCCTCCTGAGCGCGCGATTCTCACAATGAGAAGCCCCATTGAAAGCAGACATCGCGCTGAAGAGATAGAAACTGTTCCCAGGACTGTAAGTGCTTGGGAAGGGTGGGGGCGATGACGTCAAAGTTGGGCCAACTTTTATGATGACGAGAGAGTTTGGGAGAATGAGTGCCCTGAGAGTTCTGCTTTACATAGAGACATAATTTAAACGGTTTTAGAAGCTTTAGAGTGTTTTCTATTCAATAATAATTTTTATATGCATATATTAGCAATTTTTAACAGATTTTTTTTCTGTTTACTATGGGCACCCAATCACCCCAAAGGGGGCAGTAATCAGCCCTATCTTTAACAGTGTCTCTGTTCCTCTCTTTCTCTCGCCCTCTCCATGTCTTTTGTAACAAGCATCCATATTGTTGTCAGTCCGCTAGGGACCTGTTTTTAATGTATTGTGTGTAAGTGTATGTTTATCCTGTGTTACCATTTACTCAGCCTGTTTGGGATAAGGGGCAGCATTTTCACGTTTGGATGGGTGCCTAGAGTAAACTGCCTGCTACTCAGTCCCAGTTGCTAATATATGGATATTGGTAGATTTGGATAGAAAACACTGAAGTTTCTAAAACTGTTTGAATGATGTCTGTGAGTATATTGCACTTCCCAAGGCTTCCATTAGATGTCAACAGTCTTTAGAACTTTGTTTGAGGCTTCTACTATGAAGAGGGGCTGAATGAGAGGGGAGAGTGCCACAGGCTCGTGACACGCGATCACGAGAGAGTTAGCTCTCGTTCCATTGCTTTTCTACAGACATAGGAATTGTGGAACATTATTGAAGATTTAGGATAAAAACACCCTAAAGATTGATTCTATACTTAGTTTGACAAGTTTCTACGGGCTGTAACGGAACTTTTTGAAAATTTCGTCCGACGTTCGGCTGGACCTGCACGCGCATTTGGATTAGTTTACCAAACGCCCTAACATAAGGAGGTATTTGGACATAAAGATGAACTTTATCGAAAAAATCAAACATGTATTGTGGAACTGGGATTCCTGTGAGTACATTCCGATGAAGATCATCAAAGGTTAGTGAATATTTATAATGCTATTTCTGACTTCTGTTGACTCCAACATGGCGGATATCTGTTTAGCTTGATTTGTTGTCTGAGCGCTGTACTCAGATTATTGCATGGTTTGCTTTTTCCGTAAAGTTTTTTTAAAATCTGACACAGCGGTTACATTAAGTAATTTTGGGGGGTATCTGTACATTACTTTACTATTTATATTTTTACTTCACTACACTTCAAAATAAAATGTACTTTTTACTCCATACATTTTGACAGGAATATGGTCCAGTTCACACATTAATCAAGAGAACATCACTAAACACAAATGCTTCATTTGTAAATTATGTCTGAGTGTTGGAGTGTGCCCCAGGCTATCCGCCAATAAAAAAAGAAAGAAAATGATGCCGGCTGGTTTGCTTGATATAAGGTATTTGAAAAGTTTATACTTTTACTTTTAATACTTAAATACATTTTAGCAATTGTATTTACTTTTTAATACTTAAGTATATTTAAAACCGAATACTTTTAGGCTTTTACTCAAGTAGTATTTTACTGGGTGACTTTCACTTTTAGTTGAGTCATTTTCTATTAAGGTATCTTTACTTATACTCAAGTATGACAATTTAATACTTTTTCCACAACTGCCAAAGAGACATTGTATGACTGTCGAAAATGACAATACTTTTGCAAATTATTTTAACAGTTTCTATTGTAGGTTTGATGTGTGATTTTCGCAGCAGAAAGTGTCCTTGGACAATATTGACAGAATATCAGCTGTTATTCAGATGTCTGTGAATGACTTCAAGCAATACTTGAAAGTGTCAACCCACAAAAATCAAGGCACTTCAGACATGCACAGACCAGCTCTCATTACAGTTCCAGAAGCTGTTCCAGCTGTCACTGAACAGTGGGATAATTCCAGATTTATGGAAGAACTGATTGTCCCAATACATAAAGACAACAGGTCAAAAGAAAATAACGATTTACGCCCTGTAGCCTTGACATCTGTACCGATGAAATGTTTTGAAAAAATAATAAAAAACAAATTCTCTCTGGTCTCTCTTTCCAATTGGACTCAAACCAATTCACCTACCATGCCTCCAGGGGTGCTGATGATGGGTTACTGGTCATGCTGAACAATATCTACAAACATTTAGAAAAGGCAAATATCCTAGTGAAAATTGTATTCATTGACTTGAGTAGAGTCTTTACCACCATCCAACCCAACCTATTGGTGGATAAGATGGTGAATTTGGCTGTCAACTCTCTACTGATCAAGTGGATTAATAGTTTCCTTGTGAACCGTACTCAACAACTGAAGTTTAACTCTGAGATCTCTACATCTAGAACAGTGAATACAGCTGCCTCTGATTGGGAACCATACCAGGCCAACATAGAAATAAATGCACTAGATCACCCACCCTAGTCAATCAGAGGCAGCTGTTTACCCCTCTGATTGGGGATCATATTTAGGTAGCCATTTCCCCACTGTGTTTTGTGGGATCTTGTTTCTGTGTAGTTGCCTATGAGTACTGCTTGAGCTTCATGTATCGTTTATTCTTTATTGTTTTTTGTGCGTTTGACTATCAATAAAATATGTCGAACCGATTCCACGCTGCGCTTTGATCTGAATGTTCCTACGACGGTCGTGACAGAAGATCCCACAACAACCGGACCAAGCAGCGTGCCCGGGAGGAGAAGGTATCCTGGGCTTGGGAGGAGATAAAGGAGGAGAAGGCATCCTGGACTTGGGAGGAAATTATGGCTGGAGACTAAAGCCTTCCTTGGAAGCAGACGCAGGGAGAGGAAGGAGGACAGCAACGGCGCCGGGTTTCGTGGCCACATAAATGGCCCAAAAGACATGCCCGAAAATTGTTTTGGGGTGCACACAGGGTGGTCGGCAGAGCCGACGAGTGAGCCAGAGCCAGTCTGGGAGAAGAGTGAGAAACTGAAGTTCCTGTCAGTGAGTTGATGGAGAAATTGTGAGTTGTTGTATGATGCCGGCCCTGAGTCAGCTCTCCGTACTCAGGTCTCTGGTCAAAACCTTGCCGGCACGGCCTCCACAGCCCAGCCCTATACGTCCTGTGCCAGCTCTCCGCACTCGCCCTGAAGTGCCATTTGTCACTATCAGTCCAGAGCTCCAATCGCCTTCACAGCCCAGTGCGTCCTGTGCCCCTCCACACCAAAATAGTTCCTCCAGCTCCATGGCAGCCCAGAGCCTGTCCTCTATGCCCCTGGTGCCTGTCAGTCCAGAGCACGGCGTCCCCAGTCCTCCAGCTCCATGGCAGGAGCCTTCCTCTGCGCCGATGTCCAGTCCAGGCACGGCGTCCAGTCCCACTCCAAGTCCGGAGCCTTCCTCTGCGCCGGTGCCCAGTCCAGGCATGGCATCCAACTCAGCTCCATGGCCGGAGCCTTCTTCGGCGCCGTTGCCCAGTACAGGTGCGGCGTTCAACCCAGCTCCATGGCCGGGGCCCTCCTCTACGCCGAGGCTCCATGGCCGGACCTCTTGTCTGGGCGGGGGCAAAGTCCCGCACCAGAGCCGCCACCGATGCTGGCGGATCCGCGAGCGGAGTGGGTACTTCGCCCCGCACCGGAGCGCCACTGACGCTAGACGCCCACCCAGACCCTCCCCTATAGAGTCAGGTTTTGCGGCCAGAGTCCGCACCTTTGGGGGTGTACTGTCACTCTCTGACCATAGAGCCTTTTTATTCTCTACTTTGGTTAGGTCGGTGTGTGACTAGGGTTGGTCTGAATGTTCCTATGATGATTGTGACATCAAGGTTGCGTACTTTCACCAATACTGTACACAATTGTCAAGATTCTGATGCAGCCCACAACTGTTATAAATATGCACATGACACTGCTGTTGTGGGTTTCCCCCATACAGACTAAGCATCTATTCAAGGTTTTGACCGAGAAACAGTCAAATTTGTCCAGTGGTGTGCAGATAACTGTCTTGAAATAAACGTTAAGAAAACAAAAGAGATGGAAATTGATTTCAGAAAGAACAAAACTGCACTACCCCTACGGAGATCAATGGGGAATCAGCCGGTAGAGTGACCACATATAAGTACCCGGGAATCAAAGTAGACAATAAACTGAAATTCAATGACTGTGCCTGTCACGTTCTGACCTTAATTTCCTTTGTTTTGTCTTTATTTAGTATGGTCAGGGTGTGAGTTGGGGTGGGCAGTCTGTTTGTTTTTCTATGTTTGATTTCTGTTTCGGCCTAGTATGGTTCTCAATCAGAGGCAGGTGTCGTTAGTTGTCTCTGATTGAGAATCATACTTAGGTAGCCTGGGTTTCACTGTTGGTTTGTGGGTGTTTGTTTCCGTGTTTGTCGCCACACGGTACTGTTTCGGTTTCGTTCCTTCACATTTCTTTTGTTATTTTTGTATTCAGTGTTCAGTGCTTTCTTTGATTAAAGTTATGGACACTTACCACCCTGCATCTTGGTCCGATCCTTACTCCTCTTCAGACGAAGAGGAGATCTGCCGTTACAGTGTCTTTGCAAAGATAAAGAAATTGCAACAAATAATGTTTTTCTAATGCAAACTGAATCATTTTAATGCGACCACCATATCTTACAAATGTTCTATAAATCTGTCCTGTAGAGTATGCTGTCCTTTGGTCTGATATGCGTGTTTGGAAACATGCGAGTGCAAGACCAAGTCAAACTTCAGCAATTGATTAAGATGGCGGACGAATCAACCACCAACCTGTACACAAAACTCATCCTCCTAAAACGTGACAGCACTTTACAGGACAGTACTCATCCCCTTCACTCAAAATACAGTCACAGCAGTAGCCGGACAAGGGGAAAATCTTCTTCAAATCTACTTCTTCAAAATAATATTTTAACAGATACAGTGGTTCTTCCTTTAAAAGTTGTGGTGTACTGCAGCTTGCAGGGTGACGCATAATTCTATGGCACATTATATAAGTGTCAGCCATTGTTGCCAGAATTACGCAATTTACCACGATCTGCCACCATCAACCACAAACGGTCGCGGCATAAACTCAAAACTTGTAAAGGAAGAACCATTGTAGATATGGGGACTCTTTTATTCCAACAGCCATTAATTAGGTTGTATAATAGACAGTTTGTTGGTCCCTCGAGTATACAGCATATTGCACTTTCACTTTAATTAAGTGTAGCTATAACACTTTGAATTAATTATATTCTGTAGTTTCTGTGTTTTCATGTTTTATGTATCATCTTCTTAAGCACATGACCAAATGAATTTCCCCCTGATGGGATAATAAAGTGGACCTGAATCTCCTGCATGAAATGTTGGAAAACGCCCTGGACCAGGGTGTTTACCCCAAACCCTGACAGATGGGTCGATCACACTTTTGTTAAAACCCGTTAAAGATTAATCTGAATTTGGCTCATACAGACGATCTCACTTTTAAATGCAGATGTTAAAATATGAGCAAAATTAATCGCTTCTCCAATAGTCCACCATGACCGTGAGGGCCCTCAGGAAAATAAGCTCTCACTCAACGTCAACAAAACAAATGAGATGATCGTGGACTTCATGAAACAGCAGAGGGAGCACCCCCCTATCCACATCGATGGGACAGTAGTGGAGAGGGTAGTAAGTTTTAAGTTCCTCGGCGTACACATCACGGACAAACTGAATTGGTCCACCAAACAGCAGCAGCGCCTCTTCAACCTCAGGAGGCTGAGGAAATTCGGCTTGTCACCAAAAGCACTCACAAACTTCTACAGATGCCCAATCGAGAGCATCCTGTCGGGCTGTATCACAGCCTGGTACGGCAACTGCTCCGCCCACAACCGTAAGGCTCTCCAGAGGCTGGTGAGGTCTGCACAACGCATCACCGGAGGAAAACTACCTGCCCTCCAGGACACCTGCACCACCTGATGTCACAGGAAGGCCATAAGGACAACAACCACCCAAGCCACTGCCTGTTCACCCTATCATCCAGAAGGCGAGGTCAGTACAGGTGCATCAAGGCAGGGACCGAGAGACTGAAAAACAGCTTCTGTCTCAAGGCCATCAGACTGTTAATTAAACAGCCACCACTAACATTGAGTGGCTGCTGCCAACATACTGACTCAACACCAGCCACTTTAATATAGGAAAAATGTATGTAAAAAATGTATCTTTTATATGTTTACATACCCTACATTACCCATCTCATATGTATATACTGTACTCGATACCATCTACTGCATTTTACCTATGCCGTTCTGTACCATCACTCATTCATGTATCTTTATGTACATATTCTTCATCCCTTTACACTTGTGTGTATAAGGTAGTAGTTGTGGAATTGTTAGGTTAGATTACTCGTTGGTTATTACTGCATTGTCAGAACTAGAAGCACAAGCATTTCTCTACACTCGCATTAACATCTGCTAACCATGTGTATGTGACAAATAAAATTTGATTTGATTTGACAGACATATCAACGGATCTGACAGGGTTTATTAAGGGTCGCCACTCATTGTCTAACATTGAACATCTGTTTAATGTCATACACTCTCATGCATCTTCGGATGTTCCTGAGGTAATTATATCTTTGGATGTGGAGAATGCATTCAACAGGGTAGAATGGGAATATTTATTTTTGGCCTTGGTGCAAACTTAATTTCCTGGGTCCGACTGTTGTACTCATCATCCAAGGAATCAGTACATAAAAACTTTGTTCACTGTATTTCCCATTATCAAGATCCACACGCCAAGGATGCCCAATGTCCCCTCTGTTATTTGCCCTGGTGACAGAACCCTTTGTATTATGCTAAAGGCAACACCCTCAATACATGGTATCTGGCGATGGGGACTGGAACACAAAGTTTAATTGTATCCAGATGACTTGATTTTAATATCTCAGAACCTGAAGCGGTGTCCCTGATATAGTGGACCTACTGAGTAGTTTTGGTGTGTTTTCTGGTTATACTATGAATTTCTCAAAAAGTTAATGCTTTCCTATTAATTAGAATGACAAATTCCATGGGATAGTATATCATTTTGTATGTCCAAGTCTGGTTTTAAATATTTAGGATCAATATCACCCGTACCTCGTCTTCCCTCCATGATGAGAACTTTATTCGCCTGATTAGCAAACTGAAACGGGACTTTCAGAAATGGAGTATACTCCATTTTACTTTAGCTGGTAAAGTGAATTGTATCAAGATTAATGTATTTCCCAGATTTCTGTATTTATTCCAATGTTTCCCTCTTTTTCTACCAGTCTTTATTCACTTTAGTGGATGAGCTTATTTCTTTTTTTATGGGGCGGTGGGAGTCGAAGAATACGTAGAGCATTCCTCCAGAGAGCTAGAACACGCAGAGGACTGGCCCTTCCTAACTGTATGCATTATTACTGGGCAGCGAATATACAAAATATTGTTTACTATCTTCGCAGCCCAGAAAATGACTGAAGAGAACTCCAATTTCTCTTCCTCTTTGTCAGCTTTACTAACCTCCAATCTTCCTCTTTCAGCTTCACGCTACACATCCAATCCAATTGTTGTCAGAACTCTTATTCCATCAACATTACATTCTGTGATTTTTCTATTCAAGGCCCTATATGTAGTAATCACTAATTCGTTCCAGGCAAACTGTATTCAGACTTTAGGCTGTGGCAGAGTAATGGCCTTACTAAGTTTCATGACCTTTATAATGATGGCACCTTTGCCAAATTCAATGACTTCGCAATCAAATGTAATCTACACATTCAAGTTTATTGGTATTTCGAAATCCGCAAGTTTATTCACACTCAAAGCCCCATCTTTCCAATTCTATCACCCGGATCGAGTTTGGACGCCCTTTTGAAAACACCTTTTCAACTAAAAGGACTCATATCCCATATTGATTACATAATCATATCCCTTGATAAACCGTCACTTAATGAAATCCGATCTGAGTGGGAAAAGGAACTTGTTGGAGAGATCTCTGATGAAGTCTGGAATCATGCCTTACCTAGGGTAAATGGAAGCTCCTCTTGTGCCCGCTCAGCCTTATAAAGTTTAAGGTACTTCACCGTATCCATTTCAGTAAGGCCAGGTTTCCAACATCTATTTATTTTTTAATTACATTTTTAACCCTTTTTCTCCCCAATTTCGTGGTATCCAATTGGTAGTTACAGTCTCGTCTCATTACTGCAACTCCCGTACGGACTCGGGAGAGGCGAAGGTTGAGAGCCGCGCATCCTCCAAAACACAACTCAACCAAGCTGCACTGCTTCTTGACACAAAGCCCACTTAACCCAGAAGCCGGAAATACCGTGCACCTGGCAACCGTGTCAGCGTACACTGCGCCCAGCCATCCACAGATGTCGCTAGTGCGCGATGGGACAAGAACATCCCTGCCGGCCAAACCCTCCTCTAACCCGTACGACACCAGGCCAATTGTGTTCTGCCCCATGGGTCTCCCGGTCATGGGCTCTGTGACAGATCCTGGACTCGAAACAGGATCTCTAGTGGCACAGCTAGAAACTGTGATGCAGTGCCTTAGACCCCGATGCAGATCCTTAGACCAGCAATACAAACAGTCAGTTAGGGTAGCAAAGGCTAGCTTTTTCAAACAGAAATTTGCATCCTGCAGCACTAATTTCAAAAAGTGTTGACACTTTAAAGTCCATGGAGAATAAGAACACCTTCTCCCAGCTGCCCAATGCACTGAGGCTAGGAAACACTGTCACCACAGGGTTCAATTCTCGGGCCGACTCTTTTCTATGTAAATCGCTCTTGCTGTGGGTCATTCTTTGATGCACCTCTACGCAGATGACACCATTCTGTATACATCTGGCCCTTCTTTGGAAACTGTGTTAACAAACCTCCAACCGAGCTTCAATGCCATACAACACTCCTTCCGTGGCCCCCAACTGCTTTTAAATGCAAGTAAAACTAAATGCATGCTCTTCAACCAATCGCTGCCCACACCTGCCCACTCAACTAGCATCACTATTCTGGACGGTTCTGACTTAGAATATGTGGACAACTATAAATACCTAGGTATCTGGCTAGACGGTAAACTCTCCTCCCAGACTCATAAGCATCTCCAATCCAAAATTAAATCTAGAATTGGCTTCCTATTTCGCAACAAAGCCTCCTTTACTAATACTGCCAATCATACCCTTGTAAAACTGACCATCCTACCAATCCTTGACTTCGGCAATGTCATTTACAAAATAGCCTCCAACACTCTACTCAGCAAATTGGATGCAATCTATCACAGTGCCATCTTGTCACCAAAGCCCCATATACTACCCACTACTGCAACCTGTATGCTCTCGCTGGCTGGTCCTCGCTACATATTCATTGCCAAACCCACTGGCATCAGGTCATCTATAAGTCTTTGCTATGTAAAGCTCCACCTTATCTCAGCTCACTCACCATAGCAACACCCACCCGTAGCATGCGCTCCAGCAGGTATATTTCACTGGTCATCCCCAAAGCCAACACCTCCTATCCTTCCAGTTCTCTGCTGCCAATGACTGGAACGAATTGCAAAAATGACTGAAGTTGGAGACTTATATGTCCCTCACTAACTTAAAGCATCAGCTGTCAGAGCAGCTTACAGATCGCTACAGCTGTACACAGCCCATCTGTAAATAGCCCATCCAACCAACTACCTACCTCATTCCATATTTGTTTTTGTTTTTCTGCTCTTTTGCACACCAGTATTTGTAATTACACATCCTCATCTGCACATCTATCACTTCACTGTTAATTGCTTAATTGTAATTACTTTGCCACTGTTGCCTATTTATTGCCTTACCTCTTTAACTTCATTTGCAATACAGATTTTTCTATTGTGTTATTGACTGTTCATTTGTTTATCCAATGTGTAACTCTGTGTTGTTGTTGATGCACTGCTTTGCTTTAACTTGGCCAGGTCGCAGTTGTAAATGCCTGGTTAAATAAAGGTTAAATAATCTGTACCACTTGGCAGGCCCAAGATGATCCAAATTCTACCCAAATATTGATGGTACATGTGACAGTTATAAATGCTCCTTGTTGGACTTGACTCACATGTCACATGTTCTGGTCCTGTCCCCATCTGGCAGACTATTGGTCCACTTTATTCAACCTCTACGGGATCGTAGGCTAACATGATTAGCATAAGGTTGTAAGTAACAAAACATTTTCCAAATTTTATTCCACCTGGAATCAGATGATATACTACTTTGGATAGCTCCAAACTCTTCCTCCAGATGTGTACTCATGGCCTAATACACACCCCTGAGTAAATACTTTGTAGGAGCACCTTTGGCGTAGATTACAGCTGTGAGCCTTTTTGGGTAAGTCTCTAAGAGCTTTGTCCACCTGGATTTTACAATATTTGGCCATTATTCTTTAAAAAAATATTTAAGTTCTAAAGTAGATTTTTGATCATTGCTAGACAGTCATTTTCAAGTCTTGCCATAGATTTTCAATCCGATTTATGTCAAAATTGTAACTAGGCCATTCAGGAACATTCAATATCGTCTTGGTAAGCAACTGCAGTGTAGATTTGGCCTTGTGTTTTAGGTTGTTGTCCTGCTGAAAGGTGAATTTGTCTCTGAGTATCTGTTGGAAAGCAGACAACCATGTTTTCTAGAATTTTGCCATTATTTATAGCCGTATTCCGTTTCTTTTATCCTAAAAAACTCACAGTCCTTGCCGACGACAAGCATGTCCATAACATGATGCAGCCAACACCATGCTTGAAAAAAATGAAGAGTGGTACTCTTGTGATGTGTTGTGTCTGATTTGCATCAAACATAATGCTTTGTATTCAGGACAAAAAGTTAATTTCTTTGCCAGACTTTTTGCAGTATTACTTTAGTGCCTTGTTGCAAACAAGATGCATGTTTTTGAATATTTCTATTCCATAAAAGCTTCCTTCTTTTCACTCTCTAATTTAGGTTAGTATTGTTGAGTACTACAATGTTTTTGATCTATCCTTTGTTCTCATATCACAACCATTAAACTCTGTAATTTTTTAAAATCCCCATTGGCCTCATGGTGAAATCATTGAGCAGTTTCCTTCCTCTCCGGCAACTGAGTTAGGAAGGACACATGTATCTTTTGTGGTGAATGGTTGTATTGATACAACATCCAAAGCCTAATTAATAACATGCTCAAAGGGATATGCAGAACTTATTTAGGCTTGCCATAATAAAGGACTTGAATAATTATTGACTCAAGACATTTCAGCTTTTCATTTTTAATACATTTCTCAATTTTCTACAAACAAAATTCCACTTTGACATTATGGGGTATTGTGTGTGGACCAGTGACACATCTCAATTTAATACATTTTTACTTCAGGCTGTAACACAACAAACTGTGGAAAAAGTAAAGGGGTATGAATAATTTCCGAAGGCACTGAATGTCCATTGTTAGTGGTCACTCGGCTATCTTGTCAACAGAATATTTATTTATTTATAGGGGACAATGCACATTAATCAACATCAATATTACAATAACGCAACATCCATGTAAATGTGCCAGGGTTAGCCAAAAGCTCATTTGCACCAGTAGTCCCAGGACCGGTAAGGACAATTACACAGCCAATATACAAATACTCACTAAAATACATTACATCCAATAATTTATCATTCTGACAACAACAACAACAACAAACCTATCATCAACTGTCATCTTACATATGAGGAACCACTGATTATTCATGTGTACAGGTTTGGATAGACTTGAGCCATGTTTTCAATTTAAATAAAAAAATATTCCGTGGGCATTAAATATGACTATATTGTAGCTCTAACAGAGAAGGCCGATTGACTGATTTTACTGTGTGGAAAAGGGACAATGCAATCCCCTCTAGTTTACTGCCCTTGTTATCAAGGAGGAGCTTTCCTTGAGCATGATATGCCGGCATAGGGGTGGAGAGGCAAGACCATGCAGGATCTTAAAGACAAGGCTTGCATCTACATGCCGCTTAAAGCTATCCAGACTAAATAAATTATGTTTGTAAATTATATGGCAATGGTGGTATCTGTTTGGTTTGTTATCAAACATCTTAAGTGTTTGTTTTTGAGTGATTCAATTGGTTTCAGAATAGTAGCTCCTGCTTGTGACCAGCATGTGAGGCAATATTTCAGATGTGAGAAGATCATAGCATGCATATATAGTTTGGTGTCCTCCAGAGGAAGGAAAGGTCTTATAAATCTAAAGTTGGATCATCCAAACTTGACCGTGTAACCACCTTCTTCACATGTTTCTTAAATGTGAAGTTAGAGTCCAAAATGACACCAAGATACCTGAAATTAGACACAACTTTCAGATTCTCCCCATTAACAAGAACAGCTCATTGGGAAGAATCTATGGATTTCTTAGAGAAGTACACAGTCTTGTCAATATTTAAATACAGGCAATAATTTGTCATCCATTTAGAAACATGTAAAATAGCTTCAGTTAACTTGCTAACAACTATTTGTCAATTTTTTGAGTGTACATACAGAACTGTATCGTCTGCATGCTAACTTGTGGGAGATCATTTATATAGATGGTAAACCGAAGGGGTCCTAATATTGACCCTTGTAGGATCATAATGTCATAGCAAAGAGAGTACGACTTGAGTGTCCCCCAAACAAACCATTCGACTTCTGTCAGATTGTTTGTCAGATAGGAATACATCCAACTAATAACTTCAGTGGTCACATTCAGGGCGGTTAGTTTGGATAGGAGGGTCTCATGATTCACAGTATCAAAGGCCTTTTTAAGTTCCAAAAAGACTGCGCCGACTTCACCACCTATGTCCAGATTTAATGCACTCCAGAAAATTACAATTGGCTGTTTTGGTAGAGTGGTTAGTTCTGAATCCACATTGCATTTGATGTATGGAGTTGCCCTGAATGAAGTGATCAGTCAGATCACTATTTCTGATAGCACTGGAAGAATGCTTTTAGGTCTGTAATTTTCCACCAGTGTTGGGTCACCAGATTTTAAAACAGGTATCACTGCAGCAGACTTCCAAACATTGGGGAAGAACCCATATTTGATGGAAATATTAACTAGATGTACAATATGGGCAATCAGAGAATATTGATGTCTCTTCAGGAATATAGTGTTGTTAGACCAAATACATATTTTGTTCTAGTGCTCCGGAAGAAGCTAATAATACTGTCCACTGCTGAGATTTCAGGAATTCTGAATATTGATTTATTATTATCTATGGGAGTGAGAACTGTGGTCTTGGTTGAAAACCTTTGAGCCAGTTCTATGACAGAGTCAACGAAAAAAAATGGTTAAAGGTTGTGGATATGAAATTAGAGTCTTGAATTAGAATCCTATTAACCTTTAATTCAGGATGTTTTTGGACTTTTCAGCTCCTCTCCCTGTTTGTTGAGATTTTCCCAAATCACTTTGCCATTTCCTATTGCTTTGTTGATCACTCTATGAAAAAACTCTGCTTTTGCTTTTTTTATATTCCTTACCACCTTATTTCTCAGTGCTGTAAATATATGTCTGTCATCATTCTCTGACTCTGGGTCTTCATTGTTTAACAGATCAGACCAGTCAATTTGACTTACAGCTGCATCGTAGTTACTCTGCTCACTTTACAGGATTTTTTTATTGTTCTGATGCACATCAATATGGTTCTTAAATCTCTTTTTAGTGAGCTTTCTAACCACCAATGTAATATTGTGGTCAGATTAGTAAGTTAGTGGAGTTCGTAAACACCAGATCAATTTCAGTCTAGGATGACTGTGTTACTCTGGTTGGACCTTGTATTATTTCAGGTTGAAATAGTCTGTGATCTCTAAGTTATTTCCTGCAAGTTTTGTTTTACAATTTTACATTGAAATCGCCCATGAAGATGATCTCCTTCTTATGATCACATTCTTTAAGCATGGCATTTAGATGGTCATGAAACGAGATATCAGATATGTTGTCACATCCTGACCTTAGTCTCTTTTTATATCTCAATTTTAGTTTGGTCAGGGAGTGAGTTGGGGTGGGCATTCTATGTTTTGTTCTAGTTTTGGTATTTCTAGGTGTTTGGCCTGGTATGGTTCCCAATCAGAGGCAGATGTCAATCGTTGTCTCTGATTGAGAACCATACGTAGGTAGCCTGTTTACCCACTTTTGTTTGTGGGTGGTTATTTCCCGTTTCAGTGTTTGCACCATACGGGACTGTTTCGGTTTTCATTTATGCTCTTGTTCTTTTGTATTTAGTGTTCAGTGTATTAAAGTTAACATGGACACGTACCACGCTGTGCTTTGGTCTACTCCTTCCTCCACCAACAAAAATCGTTACAGATGTTGGTGGTTGATATAATCCAATAATAGTGAGAGACATATGAGGGGAGAGAAAGACATGTTTCCATATGATATGATTTCATTTAAAGTTATATTTTATGTACTTAAGCAACCCACCCTCTGCCCTCTCCCCTGTCCCTCCTGAATATGGAGTATATAGGGACATTAAAGGCAGAAATAGGAGAAGATTTCTTCAGCCATGTCTCAGAGAAATAGAAAATCAAGATTAGTCATTCAATAAATGTTCTACCTGTTCACCCTTAGAAATAATGCTACGAATAATCAGATGACCTCCCAATATTCCTCTAAGCTTAGAACGAGGGTCCCAGAGCATTTTAGCTTGATTAACGTTTTGAAAAATGTATCAAGAGTTGTTGTTCAAAATAAATTATCTGCAGATTGTTCATTCTCTTGAAAAGCCATGTTAGCAACAAAATGTATGCTCATATACACAGATGTCCTTCTCTGAACCAGATAATATAGCCTACTCAAATACAGATTATTTCAGTCATTCATGTTCCACCACTCATCAATGATTTTGGTCTGGATGGCTAATTAGTGGGAATTTTCCCCACCTCTCCCAGAATTACAATCCAAATCAAATCAAATTATTTTATATAGCCCTTCTTATATCAGCTGATATCTCAAAGTGCTGTACACTTGACACTTTTCCATATCAGCCTTTCTTTCTGCAGGTGACCTAACTCCAGACTCTGATGGGGAGCTTGCTACCCTGGGCCACTTGGGTGTTTGTTGATTCCAGATTGTTTGAATGAAGGCCAGTATTGATGTTTGGCTGCCTTCTTCTGTATTCTGCAAAGAGTTGCACCGCCTTCAGGGGCCCTTTTTAACCTCAGAGTTTTCTATTGGATTATGACTGTCAGTGGTCTCAGTAGCACACTTTCTCAGCTTCATTCATAGCATTTTTTCTTCTTCTTGGAATGAGAGGTCACTGTTGTAGACTCTGGCTCACCAGGTACCAACTCCAATGTTTCATTCACTCTGAATTTGTCCTTGGGAGCCAAGTAATTATCCTCTTCAACCTCAGTCTCACGTTCTGTCATTTCAGCTGATTTATGTGATACGTCTGCCCTACTCATGGGGACAGGATTGTTGTCCTGCACATAGTGTGACAAAGTTTCCTCTATGCACCTTATGTTGTCCAATGTATTAGGACTCTACCATCTCCTGACCCCCTCTAGCATTGGATTGTGTCAGCTAGATCATCTTTGCTATGACTCTTTGATGGTGTCCTAAAATGTGCTCCATACTAAATAGCCAAAGTTGACCCTAGACAATAGAGTGGGTGAGGCGGAGTCTACCATGTCCCAAAGTGACTTCAACGCTAATTTTTTGTATTCAAGGTTCACTGAAACATCGGTGTAAGTTTTGTTTTACTTTTGACAGTTCCAGCTGATTTTGGGATTGTATATCGATTCACTTTCCATAAAAATAATTAATTAGATTTATTAGTTTCACTCTTCAAATTGTTAAATCAAACTTTGCCGACAGCTCCTGATATCCGAGCATAAAACTACACTTTGTCTCCTGAATTAGCCTAGTACGCATGGGTGCACATGGCCTGAGCTCATTTTCCCAGGTTTTCACTGGCTATGCTAGTTTTTGTCCTCATTGCCAAACTTCATGAATACTGCACCCTCAACATCAAAATTCCTTAGCTAGTTATACAATAAGAAATTCACTGGAAAGAAACTTGAACATTTGATTGATTTGTTGAATAGTCATGACTGGCGCTCGCTGTCGCCAGTTTACTCTGTATTACACAAAACTGTCATCATCGTTTCGCGCTCCTGTGTCTCATGAGACTCACCTGGACTCCATCACCTTCCTGATTATCTCCCCCATATATGTCACTCCCTTTGGTTCTTTCCTTAGGCATTATTGTTTATGTTTATATGATTCATGTCTGTACGCTACTTGTGTTTCTTTTTTTGTTCTATGTTCATTTATTTATTAAATTCACTCCCTGTACGTGCTTATTAGCGTACATGTTGCAATGTCGTTGGTAAAGGATATCAATGCTACTTAACACGGATCCAAGTTCAGTTTTGAGATCCACCATTGGCGTAGGGTTAGCTGGACATTTCTAACTGGTCTTGGAACTATGACAAAGGGCAGCCTCTCATCGCTTGGCCCGATGGGATATGTAGTGATTTTGCTAAAATAGCCAGATATGTACACAGTCTTGTACCCTTTAAACTATTGTATTTGTTGATTAAATCAGACTTTATTCATATAATGAGTAATCCAGGATGGTTCTGAGTTAAATGACACGAGAAAACTCTAGAAAATAGTAACTCTACAGAGTGCAATGACTACAAAGAATGGCTAAATAACTTTCGGACACGAAGGGTCCGCGAAGCACCTCCTCTTCACCACTTTATACTGTAGTCCCTTATAACTCTGTAACCCAACCTTCACCTACTGTTTTTGGTTGTTTTTATTTTGTTTTCTAACCATAGAATCTGGTTTAGGAGTCAAATGCTTTGTATATAACAGTCTGTACTTGGTATGCTTTCTGCAAGAGCTTTTCTTTCCTGGAGGGAAAGGAGCAAATGTCAAGACTTAAAGTGGGGTTAATCCTTTAATAATGGATGACTTAGCTTTTGAACACAAGCCCGTATGCACTGAATCACACGCACTACACTGATGAACACACACACACATCAGAACAACACACACACACACACACATCAGAACAACACACACACGCACACATATACACAAAACACACCAGCCGGACAAACACACATATACGAAACACTGACAAACAAGCAAACGCACACACACAGACAAGCACACCAACACAAGACAAACACATATAGTGAAAGAAAATACCAAAAATATAAGCCTTCTTTTTAGGAACAACATCAATATTCATTCTCGCTTCTGATAAAGGATCAACTACGATAGACAGATAAGTGCCACAGAGAGAACGAGAGGGGGGAACGGCGCTGCATCTTTAAACGAACAGTCTGTCAGCGCCCAGAGCGCTTTCCAACGTGCTGCTTTGGTTTAAACAGATGTGGGATGAATCACTGTGAAAATGCTTAAAAGAGCGAAAATACAATGAAACGGGTGAATGAAAATATGACCTGCTTCTTTTTGATGCAGGCGAAAGCTGTGAACCAGCAGCCAACAGTGGTTCGCTTGTATTTTTCTCTTGTACAGCAGATGTGTGGAGCGATGCGGGGAGAGTGGGTGGACAAAAATAGAACAAGAACAACAACAAAATCAGAGGGGAAAAAAGCTATTCTGGGAAATCGCCAAAACAGATCCATAAGATTGGCCCAATGGCAGATCTCAATAGAGGAGTATTGAGATCACTGCTGAAAAACACACCATAAGAAAAAAACCTGCCTACGCAGACCTGTGTGTGTGAATGTACATAAAATATGTGTGCACAGTGCATTTGTGTGTGTGTGCATACAGTGCCTTGCAAAAGTATTCACCCCCTTGGCCTTTTTCCTATTTTTGTTGCATTACAACCTGTAATTTAAATTGATTTTGATTTTATGTAATGGACATACACAAAAATAACTTGTTTAAAAAATAAATAAAACATTTACCCAGAAAAGTGGTCCGTGCATATGTATTCACCCCCTTTGCTATGAAGCTCCTAAATGAGATCTGGTGCAACCAATTGCCTTCAGAAGTCACATAATTAGTTAGAAAATAGTCCACCTGTGTTCAATCTAAGTGTCACATGATCTGTCAGATGATCTCAGTAAATATACACCTGTTCTGAAAGGTACCAAAGTCTGCCACGTCACTAAGCAAGGGGCACCATCAAGGAAGCAGCACTATGGATACCAAGGAGCTCTCCAAACAGGTCAGGGACAAAGTTGTGGAGAAGTACAGATCAGGGTTGGGTTATAAAAAAATATCAGAAACTTTGAACATCCCACGGAGCACCATTATATCCATTATTAAAAAATGGCACCACAACAAACCTGCCAAGAGAGGGCCGCCCACCAAAACTCACAGACCAGGCAACGAGGGCATTAATCAGAGAGGCAACAAAGAGACTTAATAACCCTGAAGGAGCTGCAAAGCTCCACAGCGGAGATTGGAGTATCTGTCCATAGGACCACTTTAAGACATACTTTCCACAGAGTGGCCAGAAAAAAAGCCATTGCAAAAAATAAGCAAACACATTTGGTGTTTGCAAAAAGGCATGAGGGAGACTCCACAAACATATGGAAGAAGGTACTCTGGTCAGATGAGACTAAAATGTAGCTTTTTGGCCATCAAGGAAAACGCTATGTCTGGCGCAAACCCAACACCACATCACCCAGAGAACCCCATCCCACACCATCATGTTTTTTCATCGGCAGGGACTGGGAAACTGGTCAGAATTGAAGGAATGATGGATGGCGCTAAATACAGGGAAAATCTTGAAACCTGTTTCAGTCTTCCAGAGATTTGAGACTGGGATGGAGGTTCACCTTCAAGCAGGACAATGACCCTAAGCATACTGCTAAAGCAACACTCAAGTGGTTTTAGGGGAAACAGTTAAATGTCTTGGAATGGTCTAGCCCAGACCTCAATCTAATTGAGAATCTGTGGTATGACTTAAAGATTGCTGTACACCAGCGGAACCCATCCAACTTGAAGGAGATGGAGCAGTTCCCCTAGATGTGCCAAGCTCATAGAGATACCCCAAGAGACTTGCAGCTGTAATTGATGAAAAAGGTGGCTCTAAAAAGTATTGACTTTATGGGGGTGAATAGTTATACATGCTCAAGTTATTATTTTTTCTTGTTTGTTTCACAAGAAAAAATATTTTGTATCTTCAAAGTGGTAGTTAGTTTGTGTAAATCAAAAGATACACCCCCCCTAAAAATACATTTTAAATTCAGGTTATAAGGCAACAAAATATAAAAATGCCAAGGGGGGTGAATAATTTTGCAAGCCACTGTACGTGTGTGTGTGCACAGTTCCCCTCACATGCTTCCCAGTCGAAACAGTTGGCACATACAATACCATTCAAAAGTTTGGGGTCACTTAGACATTTTTGTCCACATTTTTTGTCCATTAAAATAATATCAAATTGATCAGAAATGCAGTGTAGACATTGACAATATTGTAAATTATTATTGTAGCTGGAAATGGCAATGGACGAACATAGGCGTACAGAGGCCCATTATCAGCAACCATCACTCCTGTGATCCAATAGCACGTTGTGTTAGCTAATCCAAGTGTATCATTTTAAAAGACTAATTAATCATTAGAAAACCCTTTTGCAATTAGATTAGCACAGCTGAAAACTGGCCTTCTTTAGACTAGTTGAGTATCTGGAGTGTCAACATTTGTGGGTTCGATTACAGGCTCAAAATGGCCAGAAAAAATGAACTTTCTTCTGAATCTCTTCAGTCTATTCTTGTTCTGAGAAATGAAGGCTTTTCCATGCGAGAAATTGCCAAGAAACTGAAGAGCTCATACAACGGCCTTTACAGAACAGTGCAAACTGGCCATAACCATTATAGAAAGACGAGTGGGAGGCCCCGGTGCCAGAGGACAAGAGCAAGAGGACAAGTACATTATAGTGTCTAGTTTGAGAAACAGATGTCTCACAAGTCCTCAACTGGCAGCTTCATTAAATAGTACCCACAAAACACCAGTCTGAACGTCAACAGTGAAGTGGCTCCGGGTTGCTGGCCTTCGAGGCAGAGTTGCAAAGAAAAAGCCATATCTCAGACTGGCCAATAAAAAGAAAAGATTAAGATTATCAAAGGAACACAGACACCGGACAGAGGAACTCTGCCTAAAAGGCCTGAAAAAGAATGGAGTTGTTATCGGAGCCATTGTTTTGCCAATCCCAACTGAAATACTGTAGTTTGACATTTCAATCTAATAATTACTGTAATAATAATTCAGTGCGCACACCCTGTACTGATATCCCACCACAAACCTAATCCAGGGTTCTGGAGGGTATGCTTCACCTTGCTGTAAAACATTGACTTGTCAGATTGACTCAACAGTAAATCACAACAACAATACAGATTGGCAGCATGCAAACTCTGAGACAATACAGAATGCAACAAAATGGTTGTAGATCAACAAAAGGGTTGTAGATCAAAGAGTAAAATGCCGTAAAATCAAAATATATCTACCAACATTTGCAAATAAATTCATTAAAAATCCTACAATGTGATTTTATGGATTTTTTTTCCTCTCATTTTGTCTGTCATAGTTGAAGTGTGCCTATGATGAAAATTACAGGACTCTCATCTTTTTAAGTGGGAGAACTTGCACAATTGGTGGCTGACTAAAAACCTTTTTGCCCCACTGTATACAGTTGAAGTCTGAAGTTGACATACACTTAGGATGGAGTCATTAAAACTCGTTTTTCAACCACTCCACAAATTTCTTGTTTACAAACTATATTTTTGACACGTCAGTTAGGACATCTACTTTGTGCATGACACAAGTAATTTTTCCAACAATTGTTTACAGATGTAATGCTCCGGGTGTCGTGGGTGTGGAGTCAAATGCAGGAAACAGAGATTTCAATGCTGTGCGTCTTTTAATAGCGCTTAACACACCACAGGGTGCTCACAAAAGTAACGTTCCAAACACAACAGAGCCGAAGGTTACATAGAAATAATCCCGCACAACAACCAGGCGGGCCGGCTGTCTAATAAAGACAAACTAATTAACCCTACACAGGTGCTACCACTAAACATACAAGGAGGGGGAGGAAAAACAATCAGTGGCAGCTAATAGGCCGGTGACGACGACCGCCGAGCACCACCCGCCCGGGAAAAGGAAACACCCTCGGTCGGACTCGTGACAACAGACAGATTATTCCACTTATAATTCACTGTATCACAATTCCAGTGGGTCAGAGGTTTACATACACTCAGTTGACTGTGCCTTTAAACAGCTTGGAATATTTCAGAAAATTATGTCATGGCTTTAGAAGCTTCTGATAATCTAAGTGACATAATTTCAGTCAATTGGAGATGTACCTGTGGATGAATTTCAAGGCCTACCTTCAAACTCAGTTCCTCTGTGCTTGAAATCATGGGAAAATCAAAAGGAATCAGCCAAGACCTCAGAAATTTTTTTTAGACCTCTACAAGTCTGGTTCTTCCTTGGGAGCAATTTCCAAACGCCTGAAGGTACCACATTCATCTGTACAAACAATGGTACGCAAGTATAAACACCATGGGACCACGCAGCCGTTCAGGAAGGAGACACGTTCAGCTTTCCTTGGTGAGAAAAGTGCAAATAATCTATATGAAAAGGAGGTAAAATTCTATATCGACATGACCTGAAAGGCCGCTCAGCAAGGAAGAATCCACTGCTGCAAAACTGCCATAAAAATCCAGACTACGGTTTGCAACTGCACATGGGGACAAAGTTTTGGAGAAATGTCCTATGGTCTGATGCAACAAAAATAGAACTGTTTGGCCATAATGACCATCCTTATGTTTGGAGGAAAAGGGGGAAGCTTGCAAGCCGAAGAACACCTCCCATTCGTGAAGCATGGGGGTGCTCTGCTGCAGAAGGGACTGGTGCACTTCACAAAATAGATGGCATCATGAGTTAGGAAAATTACGTGGGTATATTGAAGCAACATCTCAAGACATCAATCAGGAAGTTAAAGCTTGGTCGCAAATTGGTCTTCCAAATGGACAATGACCCCAAGCATACTTCCAAAGTTGTGTCAAAATCGCTTAAGGACAACAAAGTCAAGGTATTGGAGTGGACAACACAAATGCTCTGACCTCAATCCCAAAGAACATTTTTGGGCAGAACTGAAAAAGCGTGTGCAAGCAAGGATGCCTACAAACCTCACTCAGTTACACCATCTCTATCAGGAGGAATGGGCCAAAATTCACCAAACTTATTGTGGAAGGCTACCGGAAACGTTTGACCCAAGTTAAACAATTTAAAGGCAATGCTACCAAATACTAATTGAGTGTATGTAAACTTCTGACCCACTGGGAACGTGATGAAAGAAATAAAAGCTGAAATAAATAATTCTCTCTATTACTATTCTGACATTTCACATTCTTAAAATAAAGTGGTGATCCTAACTGGCCTAAGACAACAAATATTTACTGTGATTAAATGTCAGGAATTGTGAAAAACTGAGCTTAAGTGTATTAGGCTAAGGTGTATGTAAACTTCCGACTTCAACTGTATATATTACTATAAGCGCCTTGGGTATGAGAAATGTGCTTAACAAATTAAATGTACAATAATAATTATTATTATTATCCTTGTATTGAAAATGATGTGTGAACAAAAAGATTTCTACGCTCATCTCAGTCACTGAGGCTAATTTGTGGGTTTGTGACGGCCCCAGTTTTATGCAACATACCCGTCCCTTCTGTTTCCTTTTTTATCAATCCATCACCCAGCTGACAATTCCCCAGCCCCAGGTACTGTATCTCCTTTGCGGACGACAAACAGCATCCTTGCGCGCTCGGCCCGCTATCTCATAAATGTCACAGCTGTGATTGTTCTTTTTTATGTGACCTGACTAGGTGCCCTGACCGGCCAGCCAGTCGGGTGAAAGCCGAGCGCTATGGTGTTGTTCATGTTAATTAGTTTAACAGGCTGGATAGTATCCTGGTTCAATGTGATGTTGAGTCTGCTCTGTGCGATATGTACTGCTGGATTCTCCAGGAGTAGGCATAGTCTGGGAAACAAGCATTATGAGATATTTGGAATGTGGATACGGTTACTAAAGGATTCACTAGGAACCGCCAACGTTCAAATCAAGCCTGGTTTCATTCCATAGGCATTTGCTTTATCCCCATTTTGGCTCACATAAGACTGGAAAGCTGTAAGCCACATCCATGAGGGAGAGTCAAGAAGTAGATTTTTCTAAACCAGGAAGTTGGTTTGCAATTGCGCCTTTAGTGTTGTATCTGGCCTGTTCACACATTAACCTCTATCTGTATCTATACCCCAATTTCTTCACTCAACATTGTGTCGTGGCATATGGTCACATAGACATACAGTCAGATTGAGACCTCAGGGTTACAGTATAGTTGAAGCTCTCATTCATCTTTCTCTCCATTCTGGACACATTTAAATAGCTTCTTAGCTGTCAAACCATATGCAAGAAAACTAAAAATAATCTAATTTAAAACAGCTATAGTGTACAGGAACACTTGTTCATGTTTCTTAAGAGGAAGATGATGAGGCAACATGCTCTTAACCGCTCTTCACATTCCCTTTACTTGTGTTTACACACTAATTTAGTAACTGTTTTGCTTTCGGTTGGCAGGCCAACCAATACTGTCAGTAGTCGTTGTGATTCATGCTCGCCTGCAGCAGGCGATGGCAGCCCTGGTGCTTCCGAGGACAAAGCATAAAACATAAATGAGGAAGAAAGTCTGACCAGATGCACTCAGCTGTTCCTGTCTCGGTTTTAATTTTCATCCCAGCAGACCTTGGTTCAAATACTATTCAACATTTTTTAAATACTTTTGAGCAACTGCTCTAGCCTGCCTGGAGCGCCAGATGGGCGGGGTTTCCCATTTTGGGACTATACTATTGGTTACATTCAGCCAGACAAGCTCAATTAGACACAGAAAGAGTATTTACAATTATTTCAATAGTATTTGAAGCCAGGTTTATATACCAAAGCCACAATGAGACATCACACCTTCTCTGTGCCTTTTCTCCCTGTAAGGGACCAGGAGTGGCCAAAATGGCATTAGTTATTGTAAGGCAGGGGAGTTGACCAACTAGAGGTTCTGGGGTCCTTGCAAGATTGCACACTTTGGTCATATAAAACAGAGAAAGAGAGCGTAGTGCTCAATCAAAATGAACAATCAGGACAAATGTTCAGTAACACTTTCTATGAAGTACATCGTATAACACTTTATAACATCTTCATAATACATTATAACACTAACTATAAGCATCCATAGTAAGTAATGTGTTTATAATGTAACATAACTCTGTACGATGTTTTATAGATCATTAACTATAATGATTTATGAGTGTACTTATAAGTAGTGCATCATGTATTATAACAATACTGGTTTATAAACACAAGAGAGATAGTTATAATACACAGTAGCATTTGGGCATAGTGCATTTAAAAACTTCTTCAAAATGTTATTATATTATGACAAACTCATGAATTATAATGCTTTATAAAGACTTATCTATGTTTGTAGTGTAATATAGGTACTATAACTAAGTTACGTATTGTAATGCTTTATAAAGCACATCTTATTGTTTGCCTTAAGTAAAGTAGTCCACTTGATTGGTGACATCTATGAGTACACTCTGGCATAGCATTGGATCTCAAAACCTAATGATAAAACGCTATAAAACACCATAATTGATATTTGTAGGCTTTAAGTGTAATCACTTCATCAATTGAAAGACAAGCTTAATACAACCTTGTTTTACTCCAATGATGTAAACAGACACTGTAAAGCCTCAAACCATGTTAAAACTATAACATATTGGCTGGTCCTTGCATCCACAGCTGTCTACAATTTGACAATGGATACATTTCAGAGCCTTATGGTTATGGGCATTTTTCAAAATAAAGCCTGAAACTATGCCTGAAGACTGTTGACACCTTGAGGAAGCGATAGGAAATAAATCTGGTTCATATCCCTTTAAATGGAGCAAAGGGAGGCTATGGAACATGGAGTTTTCAAAATAGAGGCCACTTCCTGCTTTGATTTTCCAGGGTTTTGCCTGCAATATCAGTTCTGTTATACTCACAGACAATATTTTTACAGTTTTTGGAAACTTTTGAGTGTTTTCTATCCAATACTAATAATAATATGCATATATTAGCAACTGAGACTGAGGAGATGGCTGTTTACAATGGGCAATGGGCACCTTTTCATCCAAGCTACTCAATAGTGCCAGACTCTAGTCAGACTCTAATGACAAATCAAATCAAATTGTATTTATCACATACACATGGTTAGCAGATGTTAATGCGAGTGTAGCGAAATGCTTGTGCTTCTAGTTCCGACAATGCAGTAATAACCAACAAGTAATCTAGCTAACAATTCCAAAACTACTACCTATAGACACACAAGAAATCAAAAGAACGCTAGCATCTCTATTGCGAGTCTAATTTCTACAGAATATTAAAAACTTCTTCAGGCTAGGGTCTATTTTTCTCCATTTCCACCCAGGATATGCATATAATTGGTACCATTGGAAAGAAAACACTCTGAAGTTTGTAGAAATGTTAAAATAATGTAGGTCATCTTGGTAGGAGGAAATCCAATGAAAAACCTTTTTTTTTTGAGACCATGCTCTTCCATTATGGAATATATGGAAAAAATTATATCCAGCTCCCAGTATGCAATTCTTATGGCTTCCACCTGATGTCAGTAGTCTTTGTTCAAGGTTTCAGGCTTGTTTCTTCCCAAATGAGGAAGAATTGAGTTTTAGTACCGGGATACAGACTTGGAAATCGGTCTGTGTTTGTGCGACGAAGAGGACGTGCACCTGCTAATATCGTTTTCCTATTGAACATACTTCTTTCCATATGAAATATTATAGTTTAATTACATTTTAGGGTACCTGAGGATTAAATAGAAATGTATTTTGACTTGTTTTAACAAAGTTTAGCGGTAACTTTTTGGAATCCTTTCTCTGCATGTTGAACGAGTGGATTACTCAAATAGATAACACCAACTAAACAGACTTTTTGGGAAACGAAGAAGGATTTTATCTAACAAAACAACACTACATGTTGTAGCTGGGACCCTTTGGATGACATATCAGAGGAAGATTTCTTTTTAAGTAAGTGAATATTTAATTGTTATTTGTTAATTTATAAAACCTGTGCTGGTGGAAAAATATTTTGATTTGGGGTGCCTTCCTCAAACAATCGCATGGCATGCTTTCGCTGTAAAGCCTATTGTAAATCAGACAGTGCAGTTACATTAACAAGAAATTAAGCTTTTAACTGAAATAAGACACTTGTATGTTCCTAAATGAACCAGTTAAGCATTAGGGGGCGCTATTCAAATTTTTGGATGAAAAACGTTCCCGTTTTAAACAAGATATTTTGTCACGAAAAGATGCTCCACTATGCATATAATTTACATTTTGTCACCAAAGCCCCATATACTACCCACCACTGCAACCTGTATGCTCTCGTTGGCTGGTCCTCGCTACATATTTGTCGCCAAACCCACTGGCTCCAGGTCATCTATAAGTCTTTGCTAGGTAAAGCTCTGCCATATCTCAGCTCACTGGTCACCATAGCAACATCCACCCGTAGCACGCGCTGCAGTAGGTTTATTTCACTGGTCATCCCCTTCAACAAAGCAAACTATTCCTTCCAGTTCTCTGCTGCCAATGACCGGAATGAATTGCAAAAATCACTGAAGTTGGAGACTTGTATCTCCCTCACTAACTTTAAGCATCAGCAGTCAGAGCAGCTTACCGATTGCTGCAGCTGTACACAGCCCATCTGTAAATAGCCCATCTAACCAACTACCTACCTCATCCCCATATTTGTTTTTGATTACTTGCACATCCTAATCTGCACATACATCACTCCAGTGTAAATTGCTAAATTGTAATTACTTTGGAACTATTGGCCTATTTATTGCCTTACCTCCATACTTCATTTGCACACACTGTTATACAGATTTTTCTATTGTGTTATTGACTGTAAGTTTGTTTATCCCATGTGTAACTCTGTGTTGTTGTTTGTGTCACACTGCTTTGCTTTATCTTGGCCAGGTCGCAGTTGTAAATGAGAACTTGTTCTCAACTGGCCTACCTGGTTAAATAAAGGTGAAATAAAATCTTAAAAGGAGTCAACATGGGCCAGCATCCCTGTGGAATGCTTTTCGAGGAATCAAGAGTGTTCTGAAGGAAAAAGGGGTGCAACTCAATATTAGGAAGGTGTTCCTAATGTTTTGTGCACTCAGTGTATATGTTGATAAGCAACTGCTTCCCAAGGTTATGGTTAGAATAAGGTTCGGATTAGGGATAAGGTTAGGCCTAGGTTTAGTGGATAGTTAGTTCAACTGTTGTTGAAAGTTACCGAACATCTACTGAACATTTATCCAAATTTGTTTTCTTTTTGTTTTCACCAAAAAACTAGATAACACACATCTTAAGGTGATAGAGTAGGAGAACTTGCTTGATAAATTCCACATTATTGGCCACCTCTTACAAAGACATTTGTGTTACATAATTGTTAGTGTCTCTCTCTCTCTCTCACTCACTCGCTCTGTCAAAACAGACATTGTTTTCGTATAACATGTTGACCGAGAGCGCTAATTTGATTTAGTTCTACTTTTGGGGATTAAAGGTTTACCTTTTGTTTTAAAAATAATGTTTTACTCTGTGTTGTGTTTTTTTCTCTCAATTGTGGAAATAATCGCACTTTGCTTTTGAGGCAGTTTGCTGCAACAAGAAATGTTTATTATGAGAAATGAGTTATTATGTGGACAATAATTAATGGACATTTTTGTAGGGTTTTATATATTTTTCCTAAGGGAAAATCAGGTTTGAAATTTCAAACTGGAAATTACAAATGCCAGAAGCCTTTTTTAAACCTCAAATACACTACAAGTTAAACAATCCTGCAACAGGGTTATCAAATTAAGATCCAACAACTGTAAAGCCTACAAATATCAAATTCCAGTGTTTTATAATTAGGTTTTGAGATCCAACGCTAAGCCTGAGTGCAGTCTTATATATATATATATATATATATGACTGACCAATCAAGTAGACTACTTTACTTAAGGCAAACAATAACACATACATGCTTTATAAAGCATTACAATACAGTACCTAGGTAATAATGGTGTGCAACATTTGCTGAAATGTTCGCCACAGCACATTTCTTATTGTTTTTTTTGGTTTAGGAAACAGAGAGGAGCATTCAACATCGTGGCAAAAAATTTTTGCTTATACATACTCTGCTGTTCTATCATGCATGCAATGATTTCAGAGGGATTTATTTGTTTCGTTGTTTGAAGTACTATCTTTGTTGTTGTAATATTGCAAACGAATGCTGCAGTTTCACCATTACTGATTCCAGATTTAAAGATTCCAGCTGTTCCAGTCTTACTAGTTTATGTGCTGAACATTTGCTTGTTATTATCTCGCCTAATTGATGTGATAGCTATTTAGCCAACTTGTCATGGTGCATCAACGCAATCAATCAATGTCTGTCTGTATGCACGACTCTAATGATGATTAAACAGCCATAAAAACAATTTTGAATAGGGGGATAATGCTAGCTAGTTTAGATACCTTGGTGACTGGGAAAAAGTTCACAACTTAGTTTTTTTGTGGGCAATGTTACAAAGTTTCTAGCTAGCTATCTGCATTTACATAGGCAAATGCAATAGGATGCAAAATGTACCTAATCCACACATACTTGTCGGCTAACTTAGCAGTGTCCGACCATACCAGCAAACAGTTTTTTTAAAGCATGAATACACACACATGCACATAATTGAACTTCACTCAACTTTCTAAAGCAGCAATCACCAACCGGTCGACCAAGGCGTCTCTAGTCGATCGCCAAACATTTCTGTAAAAAAACAACGATGCCTTGTGTTCATATTTTTTTTTAATTTGTCTCCAGCTGTTGGTGGTAGGTGCCCCCGATTCAGCTTCCCTGAGCCAGGTTGGCGAACTGTTGTCCTTTTGAGCTATTTCATGTTTCTGAAGCTACAAACTATGCCTTCCCGGCAAGCCCAAAGACCAAATCAAGTGCACTAAAGGCCTACTGCTGGCAAATCGGATGGCTCGTGTCTGCAGTAGCATGGCAGGAACAAAAGAAAGCTACGGCAAAGTTGATAGTGTGAGATTTCGAAACTATTAAAACCATGACTAGAGAGAGACTGTCAACGAATACAGCAAAGAGATGCTGTTTTTGTGAGTGAGTTCATGAGCCAAAAGCCAATGTATGCTCACTCAGCTGTGCTTCATAAATAATACAACAACAGATCTATTACCAGTGTGATCAAATAGCCTACCTCCCAAACAACAATGCATTGGCAGGGCAATTCAAGCAAAACCAATATGCGATGATAATGTATTGGGCCTATTAGGTTTGTGGAGTAAGCATACTGCACAAGCCTAATTGCTACAGTATTATTTTTAATTGTGAGACTGATGTTGAAGAGGATAATTCCTCGGCTCCCAAGGACAAAAACGGAGTGAATGAAACATTGGAGTTGGTACCTGGTGAGCCAGAGTCTACAACAGTGACCTCTCATTCGAAGAAAAAGAAGACGAAGAATAAAAATGAGGATGGGAAAGTGGCTACTGAGACAGCGACATTCATAATCCAATAGAAAACTCTGAGGATAATAAGGGACCCCGAAGGCGGTGCAATTCTCTGCGGAATACAAAAGAAGGCAGCCAAACATCAGTGCTGGATTTCATTCAAATAATACGGAATCAACAAACACCCAAGCGGCCCAGGCTAACAAACTCTCCATCAGAGTCTGGAGTTAGGTCACCTGCAGAAAAAAAGGCTGATATGGAGGATGTAATTCTGGGACAAGTGGAGAAAAATACCCCTAATTAGCCATCCAGACCAAAATCATTGAGTGGTGGAACATGAATGATTGAAATAATCTATATTTGAGTAGCCTATATTATCTGGTTCAGAGCAGGACATTCTGTGTATGTGAGCATAACCTCTGTCGTGAACATGGCCTTTCAAGAGAATGAGCAATCTGCTGATAATTCAATTTTAATGCCAACCCTTGATACATGTCCTAAACAAAACCTGCCTTCGAGACAGAAACTCAGTTCCCTTAACTCTGGTTATTAGACCTCAGGATAAGACCCAGAAGCAGACAGTTCGAAGTAATAAAAGTTTATTACAAAAACGGGCAGGCAAACAACAGGTCAAGGGCAGGCAGAGGTCAGTAATCCAGAGCCCGAAAGGTACAGAACGGCAGGCAGGCTCAGGGTCAGGGCAGGCAGAACAGTCAAAACCGGGAAAACAAGAAAACAGTGACTAGAGAGAACTGGTGTACGGGAAAAACGCTGGTAGGCTTGACGGGACAAGACAAACTGGCAACAGACAGAGAACACAGGTATAAATACACAGGGGATAATGGGGGAGGTTGGCGACACATGGAGGGGGGTGGAGACAGCACAACGACAGGTGAAACAGATCAGGGTGTGACACAGGTATGAGAAAACATTGTACCATGAAACTTTTTCTAACCAGTAATCAGGCTAAAATGATCTGGGACACACATTCCAAGCCTAAAGGAATATTGGGAAGTGAATATTTGTAGAATGATTTCTAAGAGTGAACAGGTAGAACATTTATTTAATGACTCTAATCTAGATTTGTTTCTGTTTCTCTGAGACATGGCTGAAGAAACCTTCTCCTATTTCTGCCTTTAATGTCCCTGGATATTCCACATTCAGGAGGGACAGGGGAGAGGGCAGTTGGGGAGGATTGCTTATGTACATGAAAGATAACTACATGTAATCGTATCATACAGTATGGAAACATGCCAATGTATGGGGCTGAATGTCACCCTCTCCCCTCATGTCTCTCACTATTATTGGATTATATTGACCAACAACATCTATCTTGTTTTATGTCCATCTAAATACTATGCTTAAAAAATATGATCATAATAAGGAGATCAACTTCAAGGGCAATTTCAAAATAAACTGGGAAATCAAAACTTGCAGCAGAAAACTCAGAGATCAGACTATTTCATCCTGACTCAAATAATACAAGGTCCAACCAGTCTAAAACAGTCATCCCAGACTCAAATTGATGTGGTGTTTACTAACAGACCTGATCGAATTAACTAAATCAACTAACTTTGGTGGTTAGAAAGGTCACTAAAAATAGATTGAAGAACCATATTAATGTGCAACAGTACAATTAAAAAATCCTGAAAAGTGAGCAGAGTAACTACAAGTCAAATTCACTGTTCTGTTCTGTTAAGCAATGAAGAGACTCAAAGTCTGGATACAGAACATTTATAAGATAATACTAAACCATTATTCAGAATTCCTGAAATCTCAGCGTCAGCAGTGGACAGTATTATTAGCTTCTTCAGGAGCTCTAGAACAAAATATATATTTGGCCTAGACACTGTGTTCCTGAAGAGACAGAACTTTTATCTGATTGCCCCTATTGTACATCTAGTAAATCTGTGCATCAAATATGGGTTCTTCCCCAGTGCGTGGAAGTCTGCTGCAGTGAAACCTGTTTTACAATATGGTGACCCAACACTGGTAGAAAATGTCCGACCTAAAAGCATTCTTCCAGTGTGTCACGCCCTGACCTTAGAGATCCTTTTATTTCTCTATTTGGTTAGGTCAGGGTGTGACTAGGGTGGGCATTCTAGTTTTTTATTTTCTAGGTTGGCATAGTATGGTTCCAAATCAGAGGCAGCTGTCATTCGTTGTCACTGATTGGGGATCATATTTAGGCAGCTTTTTCCCAGCTGTTGTTTGTGGGATCTTGATTTTGTATTGTTGCTTTTGAGCCCTACAAAGCTGGATGTTTTGTTTTGTTACTCTTTATTTGTTTTGTTGCTGGTTCACATGAATAAATATGATGAACGCCTTCCATGCTGCACATTGGTCCAATCCTTCCGACAACGATTGTTACAGAAGATCCCACCAACAACGGACCAAGCAGCGTGCACCGGAGGAGCAGACATCCTGGACGTGGGATGATATATTGGACGGGAAGGGATCCTGGACGTGGGAGGAAATCCTGGCCGGAAAGGATTGCCTTCCATGGGAGCAGACGGAGACAGTGAAGGACCAACAACGACGACACCGGGGTTCGCGGCCACGACGGAAGCCCGAGAGGCAGCCTCAAAACATTTTGTGGGGGAGGCACACGGGGTGGTTGGCGGAGCCATGGTGGGAACCAGAACCAACTCCCTGTACTCACCGTGTGGAGTTGGTCACCGTTCTAGATCCCTTTATTTCTCTATTTGGTTAGCTCATGGTGTGACTAGGGTGGGCATTCTATTTTTTTACTTTCTAGGTTGGCCTAGTATGGTTCCCAATCAGATGGAGCTGTCATTCGTTGTCTCTGATTGGGGATCATATTTAGGCAGCCTTTTCCCACCTGTTGTTTGTGGGATCTTGATTTTGTAGTGTTACTTTTGAGCCCTACAAAGCTGGACGTTTCGTCTTGTTACTCTTTATTTGTTTTGTTGCTGGTTCACATTAATAAATATGATGAATATGATTTGATAACAAACAAAACAGTTGCCACCATTGTCATATCATTTACAAACATAATTTATTTAGTCGGTATGTAAGCGGTATGTTGTTGCAAGCCTTGTCTTTAAGATCCTGCATGGTCTTGCCCCTCCACCCCTATGCCGGCATATCATGCTCAAGGAAAGCACCTCCAGGATAACAAGGGCAGTAACAAGAGGGGATTGCGTTGTCCCTTTTCGACACAGTAAAATCAGTCAATCGGCCTTCTCTGTTATTGCTACAATATACTTGAATGCAACGCCATTGGAATTGAGAATCTGCACTGATTATTGTAGTTTAAGATGTAAATTTAAAACATGGCTCAAATCTATACAAACCTGTAGACATGAGTTATCTGTGGTTCCTCATATGTAAGAAAACAGTTGATAGTGATGTTTTTGTTAGAATGATATATTATTGGATGTAATGTATTTGTATTTTTTATTGTTTTAGTGAGTATTTGTATTGTGTCTGTTTAATTGTCCTTAGCTGCCCTGGGACTACAGGTGCAAATTATCTTTTGGCTAACCCCGGCACTTTTACATGGATGTTGCATTATTGTAATATTGATGTTGAATAATGTTCATTGTCCTCTATCAATAACTAAATAAATGGGTTAATGTTGCATAGGCTTACATTTTTTAAGTCAAGTAAAAAAAACAAATCTGAGCAGTAAGAGCTCAGCTTGCATTTTGACTTAAAGTGATCTTGACTCAGAAAAGTGTGTGACCACTGTTCTAGATTATTCCCTGTTAAAACTATTAACGTTTCCCTTTATTCCGGCAATTGTGATCAAATCAACGCTTTCAATGCAACACCCGAAACAAAGATATTTTGTTGTAGGCAGAATGCATTGGAGTAGGATTCTATTGCATTGACAAGCACTACTCAGCCCATACTCTACACATACCAGTGCTGCATAAACAATCAGAGCTGCAGTAAGCCTATATGAAAATAGACCATTGCCATATATGGATCTGTGCCATTTATGTTGAACAGGACGGTGTTTACAGCATGAGCGGTAGTGAGCAGATGCGCTTGTTTTGAGATCAAAGTGAGAGCTGCATGTAGCCACGTGTGTACGTTTTGTTCATATTCTTTGCTAGTTAGTGAGTTATTAGCCCAGTTATAGATCATTTGTAGTCATCAATAGAGGAGTGATCGATTTCTAGACATTTTTACATGTCAGGTAAAGAGGGTTTTTTTGTCTTAAAGGGTCAGAGTTGTATTTTTTCAGACAGTCTTGAATAAGCTAAGTAGCCAATAGGCAGAGGGTAGCATAATTTGTCTGATTCTCTGTCATAATAGTATAGTAATAATTCATTTTATTTTGAAAAGTGGCTTCTTGCATAAAACAACACAATTTTCAGTCACCTCTTTGTCTGAATTTCAAGTGGATAAACAGGTTCATTTCAAGCCCTGCATGTTTTTTTCCCCCAAAGGTCTCATGGAATGTAGACCTCTTTGACAATCATAAGTCATCAAAGCGGCAACCGGCTACAGTCATAGACAATGACCAACAACAGGCTACACGCGCCATGCTCAGGCTCACGCAAAAGGGTATACGCGCCACGATTGGCCTACACGCCCCAATGTCCACTGTTGTGAAAAGCAGGTACAGGTGGATCCTTGAAGACCTCTACTGTTCAGTCTAACTATACCTGGTCACTTTTTTCTTCTACCATAATAACGAGACTGTAACATTGACATTTCCAATTCAAATGTCTAATTATATTCCTTCCTTTCCACCATTCTGTGGTTAAAAAACAATGAGACAAAGACAGCATGTATCCATCATCACAAAAACTGCTTTTTATGGGGGACAGAATAAACCATATAAACATGTATGCATGCGGGGAAGAAATAAACAGCATGGCACCTGGAATATGATGCATCATATAATGGAGTTATGATGTTCCTGCACCCATTGTGGAAACGGACTATTATTTATGCTGAGCAAGAGGCGGGCCAGGAGGGCAAAGTGAGCACATTTAATTTCTCTCCTGATCATGAAGACAGATTCTGCTTTACTCTGTGCACACAGGGAAAGAGAGATGGAAAATAGGGAAAGAGTGGGAAAAGAGGGAGGTAGAAAGGAAAAAGAGGAAGGGAGAGAGGGAGGAGACAGGGGGTGATGGATGGCTCTAATAGGTCATTCTGACAAACCTCATTAAGACCAGCGGTGTGAAGCGGGGAAAGTCCCTCGCTAAATAAATAGCTGTTTCTCTCTTTTTTTTTCTCTACCTTGGAAAACAACAATATTTCAGTCAACAGGATGGTGCCACCAGCCAGGCCAAACAGAAAAATGTTACAATGAAACTGTATGTTTGTTTGAAAGTAGGGTAAGTCTGTGTGTGAGAGAGTGAAAGAGAAAGAGAGAAAGTGGGGTAGATGTGTGTGCACGTGCACATATGTGTTGTCTGGCATTGACGTCCGTCAACATAATTTAATTTCCTTCAGAGATGGGTAATCGAGATGAAGACTTGAATTTAATCAAATTGCCTCACTCATTCAATTTGCTCTTCAGAAAATCTCTGACTGTGTTCTAATACTAAGGCAAAATGAACATTTACTGTGGATGCCTGTTTGTCTCACCTAGCATTTGTATTCTGACCTCTATTACTTTGAAGATATTCTCATATTTAATTGTTTAATCATTGAAATGAGAATCTTCACAGTAGTTGTTTTGCGATAAACAAAATCTGTAAAAACATTTTTTTTTTACTTCTCTAGAATGACATTTGCCTGCTGTGCTCTAAAAACAGTTATCTTTGTTGTCTAAAAAACTCATTATTTTACATTTATGCATCACAGTGAGACACTTTTACTAACTTTACCTTGTGAAGTTATTTTGGGCAAGATCATCCACTAATACAGACATAGTTACAGCTCTATTTTACCGTGGCCCATTTTTATTCATTGTTGAATTGATTACAGTCAGTTATCTTTCTTTCTCCTTCTCCCTCCCAAGACTACATTAAATAGCTTCAAGAGTAAATTATATAATACGGTTGCTATTGAGGAATGGCCACCAAAGTGATTGAATTGAATAGCTCAACCTGGGGTCACAAAGCGACTGCTGGTGTGATATGGCCTGGATAGAGTCACCACATTCTCAGACATCTGAATAAAGAGGTTCATTGAACTTATGGACTGCATCACAAATGACACCCTATTCCCTACATAGTGCACTACTTATGACCAGAGCCCTATGGGCTAGTGACTCATAACCTGCAGTTATATCCGTGGCCGGGTGGGTTTAGGGTCATGAAATATTGTGTGGTTGAAGGGCGGGTGGCTGTCAGGTTGAATAAAGAGAAAACAATAGATAAAAAAATGATTGTGCAATTTATATCTATAGGCTACATTGAGATTTTTATTTCAATATTTTTTAGCCTATCTGGCATTAGTGTGTAAGCCTAAGCTTTAGGTCATAACTTTACTCATGCCAAACGCTTTTGGAAACGGGCAGAAAAAGTTACCGTGATCTACTAAGGCAAAACGGATCATGTCAGAGTTTAATTCAATAAGAGAAAAACTGTGACATGAAGACTTGAAAGGGAGGGCCAGAGAAGTAATGTTTGGGAAAAATTTGGTAAAGTGGTAAAAGAGGATCAAGTCAAATTGTATGTCACATGCTTTGTTTAGAAAAGGTTTAGACTAAAAGTCCCAACAATTCAGAGAGAAATAATAGAAAAATAATAACATGAGGGATAAATATGCAATGAGTAACAGATTATACTCATGATACAATGATGATAGCAGTGCCTATGTTATGTATGAAGACTGTGAAGCACTATAACAATTCCACAGTCAAAAGACAAGGACTTCCAATTATTGTTCATTATTTTTTTATTTACCTATGCAAGTCAGTTAATAACAAATTCTTATTTAAAATGACAGCCAACCCCGGCCAAACCCAGACAACGCTGGGCCAAGTGTGCACTGCCCTATGGGACTCCCAATCACGGCCGGATGTGATGCAGCCTGATTTCGAATCAGGTACTGCAGTGACGCCTCGTGCAATGAGATGCAGTGTCTTAGACACAGGCCTGATGGAAACAGAACATTTGTCTGTAAACTTTCAAAATGTCGACAAAACAAAATATGCTAGACAAGGTGGAATTGTTTTGTGTCGGTAAAATGAATTAATGCGAGAAATGTAGGTGGAATCGCTTTTATTTGCAAATATTGAAATAATAACCATCATGTCTAAGTAAACTTTGTATCACGCAATGAGCATGCAGTTTATTAGGCTACAGATTAAATACATTATGCTGAATTTCACAGGGTGGTGAAAGTGTAAGGTGATGAACTTTATGCTCCTTTACAATAAATATTGAGTGACATGGTGACATGATCATCGATGCTTGGCTGCCGTTTGACAAATAATCTCATCATGTAGGCTATACCTGCGCTGTATCTGTGTGCTGTTGGCTAGAGAGCATGTGCCAATACCAGAGTGGGCACACTCCTTATATAACGCAACATTTTTCTGTGAGAAAACCATCAGTAGATGTTAAAATGCGATGGAAACCCATTTATCTTGTATTTTTTATTCGGTACATGGGTATTTAACCGCAAAAGGTATGTTTATGTGTACTAAGTCATCACGCACAGCCTTTTATCGACAACAAATCAATTTTATTTGAAACTTACACTACATGACCAGAAGCTTGTCGAACATCATGTTGGAACATTGCTGCGGGGACTTGCTTCCATTCAAACACGAGCATTAGTGAGGTCGGCACTGATGTTGGGTGATTAGGCCTGGCTCGCAGTTGGCGTTCAAATTCATTCCAAAGGTGTTTGATGGGGATGAGGTCAAGGCTCTGTGCAGGCCAGTCAAGTTCTTCCACACTGATCTCGACGGACCTCGCTTTTTGCACAGGGCATTGTCATGCTGAAACAGGAAAGGGCCTTCCTCAAACTGTTGCCACAAAATTGGAAGCACAGAATCATCTGGGATGTCATTGTGGGGCTACAGGTAGCCTAGTGGTTAGTGTTGGACTAGTAAACAAATGGTTGCAAGATCGAATCCCTGAGCCGACAAAGTTCAAATCTGTCCTTCTGCCCCTGTACAAGGCAGTTAACCCACTGTTCCTATGCCGTCATTGAAAATAAGAATTAGTTCTTAACTGACTTGCCTGGTAAAATAAACAATATGGTATGTTGCAGCGGTACAATTTTCCTTCACTGGAACTAAGGGGCCTAGCCAGAAAAATGAAAAACAGACCCAGACCATTATTACTCCTCCACCAAACTTTACAGTTGGCACTATGCATTTGTCCGTCAGACTGCCAAATAGGGAAGCAGGATTCATCACTCCAGAGAATTGCTTTTCCACTGCTCCGGAGTCCAATGGCGGCGAGCTTTACACCCCTCCAGCCGATGCTTGGCATTGCGCATGGTGATCTTAGGCTTGTTTTTGGCTGCTTGGCCATGGAAACCCAGTTCAAAAAGCTCCCAACAAACAGTTATTGTGCTGACGATGCTTTCAGAGGCAGTTCGGAACTCGGTAGTGAGTGTTGTAACCGAGGACAGATGATTTTTACGCACTGCGGTCCCGTTCTGTGAGCTTGTGTGGCCTACCACTTCGCGGCTGTGCCATTGTTTCTATTTCAAAATAACAGCACTTACAGTTGACCAGGGCATCACTGGCAGAGTACAAATTTGACAAACTGACTTGTTGGAAAGCTGGCATCTGAGCTCTTCAGTAAGGACACTCTACTGTCAATGTTTGTCTATGGAGATTGCATGGCTGTGTGCTCCATTTTACATACCTGTCAACAACAGGTGTGGCTGAAATAGCCAAATCCACTCATTTGAAGGGGTATCCATATACTTATGAATATATAGTGTAACTTCTATATCTGAGGGGAAAAATGCGCATATTCTTTTTATGCAAATGTTTGAATATACACCAAACAATTGTGGCCAATTGGATTGAAACATACAGAGCAGTCAAACGTTTGGACACACCTACTCATTCAAGAGTTTTTCTTCATTTGGACTATTTTCTACATTGTAGAATAAAAACTATGAAATAACACATATGGAATCATGCTGTAACCAAAAAAGTGTTTAACAAATCAAAATATATTTTATATTTGAGATTCTTCAAAGTAGCACTCTTGGCATTTGCTCAACCAGCTTCATGAGGTAGGCACCCTGAATGCATTTCAATTAACAGGTGTGCCTTGTTAAAAGTTCATTTGAGGAATTTCTTTCCTTCTTAATGCATTTGAGCCAATCAGTTTTGTTGTGACAGGTGGAATACAGAAGATAGCCCTATTTGGTAAAAGACCAAGTCCATATTATGGCAAGAACAGCTTAAATAAGTAAAGAGAAACGACAGTCCATCGTTACTTTCAGACATCGAGGTCAGTCAATCCGGAAAACTTTCTTTCGAAAAGTTTCTTCAAGTGGATTCGCAAAAACCATCAAGTGCTATGATGAAACTGGCTCTCGTGAGGACCGCCACAGGAAAGGAAGACCCAGAGTTACCTCTGCCGCAGAGGATAAGTTCATTAGAGTTTCCAGTCTCAGAAATTGCAGCCCAAATAAATGCTTCACAGAGTTCAAGTAACAGACATATCTCAGCATCAACTGTTCAGACCAAGAAGAAGAGTGCTGCATCAGATGACCTGGCGTCCACAATCACCTGAACTCAACCCAACAGAGATGGTTTGGGATGAGTTGGACCTCAGAGTGAAGGAAAATTAGCCAACAAGTGTTAAGCATATGTGGGAACTCCTTCAAGACTGTTGGAAAGGCATTCCAGGTGAAGCTGGTTGAGAGAATGCCAAGAGTGTAAAAGCTGTCATCAAGGCAAAGGTTGGCTACTTTGAATAATCTCAAATATAACATATATTTTGATTTGTTTAACACTTATTTTGGCTCCTACGTGATTCCATTTGTATTTTTTTCTCCATAGTTTTGATGTCTTCACTATTATTCTACAATGTAGAAAATAGTTAAAATTTTTAAAAAAACTTGAATGAGTAGGTGTGTCCAAACTTTTGACTGGTACTGTATCTGTTTTTATTTTATTTACCCATCTACCAATAGGTGCAATTGTTTGTGAAGCATTGGAAAACCTCCCTGGTCTTTGTGGTTGAATCTGTGTTTGAAATTCACTGCATGACTGAGGGGTCTTACAGATAAATGTATGTGTGGGGTACAGAGATGAGGTATTCATATATAAACTCAGCAAAAAAATAAACGTCCCTTTTTCAAGACCCTGTCTTTCAAAGATAATTTGTAAAAATCCAAATAACTTTACAGATCTTCATTGTGAAGGGTTTTAAACAATGTTTCCCATGCGTGATTAATGAACATGCACCTGTGGAACGGTCGTTAAGACACTAACAGCTTACAAACGGTAGGCAATTAAGGTCACAGTTATGAAAAACACCAAAAGAAAGAAGCCCAGGGTCCCTGCTCATCTGCGTGAATGTGCCTTAGGCATGCTGCAAGGAGGCATGAGGACTGCAGATGTGGCCAGAAAAATAAATTGCAATGTCCGTACTGTGAGACACCTAAGACAGCGCTACAGGGAGACAGGATGGACAGCTGATCGTCCTCGTAGTGGCAGACCACATGTAACAACACCTGCACAGTATTGGGACATCCGAACATCACACCTGCGGGATGGCAACAACAACTACCCGAGTTACACCAGGAACGCACAATCTCTCCATCAGTGCTCAGACTGTCCGCAATAGGTAGAGGGAGGCTGGACTGAGGGCTTGTAGGCCTCACCAGACATCCCCACCAGACATCACCGTCAACAACGTCGCCTATGGGAACAAACCCTCCGTCGCCAGACAGGAATGACAAAAAGTGCTCTTCGCTGACGATTTGCGGTTTGGTCTCACCAGGGGGGGATGGTCGGATTCGGGTTATCGTCAAAGGAATGAGCATTACACCGAGGCCTGTACTCTGGAGTGGGATTGATTTGGAGGTGGAGGGTCCATCATCGTCTGGGGCGGTGTGTCACAGCATCATCGGACTGAGCTTGTTGTCATTGCAGGCAATCTCAACGCTGTGCGTTACAGGGAAGACATCCTCCTCCCTCATGTGGTACCTTTCCTGCAGGCTCATCCTGACATGACCCTCCAGCATGACAATGCCACCAGCCGTACTGCTCGTTCTGTGAGTGATTTCCTGCAAGACAGGAATGTCAGTGTTCTGCCATGGCCAGCGAAGATCTCAATCCCAATGAGCACGTCTGGGACCTGTTGGATCGGAGGGTGATGGCTTGGGCCATTCCCCCCAGAAATGTCCAGGAACTTGCAGGTGCCTTGGTGGAAGAGTGGGGTAACATCTCACAACAAGAACTGGCAAATATGGTGCAGTCCATGAGGAGGAGATACACTGCAGTACTTAATGCAGCTGGTGGCCACACCAGATACTGACTGTTACTTTTGATTTTGACCCCCCTTTGTTCAGGGACACATTATTCAATTTTTGTGGAACTTTTTCAGTTTATGTCTCAGTTGTTGAATCTTGTTATGTTCATGCAAATTTACACATGTTAAGTTCGATGAAAATAAACGCTACACACAATTATTGAGTCCATGCAACTTTTTAAGTGACTTGTTAAGCATATTTTTACTCCTGAACTAATTTATGCTTGCCATAAGAAATACTTATTGACTCAAGACATTTCAGCTTTACATGTTTTATTAATTACTAAAAATGTGTAAAAACATAATTACACTTTCACATAATGGGGTATTCTGTATAGGCCAGTCACACAAACTCTCAATTGACACTTTTTCAAATTCAGGCTGTAACAAAACATTGTTTCTGAGGGCACTGTAAAATATGCATCCAAGCGGAACTTTTCCACGGGTCAAATCTTATCAGAAAGATGTTGGTTCGTTTTAACAGCTTTCTATTTGCTTTCCACCGGTCCAACTGATGTCCTGTGACATTTTTGTGAAAGAAGCAGAGATGACAGATTGATCATGCTGTTGATTATGGCCTGTGGAATGTTGTCCCACTCCTCTTCAATGACTGTGCATAGTTGCTGGCTATTGGCAGAAACTGGAACATATTTCAAATGATCTGAAATGGAAGACATACAAGACCACTGATAATCTCCCTCGATCTGGGGCTCCACGCAAGATCTCAACCCGTGGGGTCAAAATGATCACAAGAACGGTGAGCAAAAATGCCAGAACCACACGGGGGGACCTAGTGAATGACCTGCTGAGAGCTGGGACCAAAGTAACAAAGCCTACCATCAGTAACACACTACGCCGCCAGGGACTCAAATCCTGCAGTGCCAGACGTGTCCCCCTGCTTAACTCCTTGGATATAGGGGGCGCTATTTGAATTTTTGGTTGAAAAACATTCCCGTTTTAGACAAGATATTTTGTCACGAAAAGATGCTCGACTATGCATATAATTGACAGCTTTGTAAAGAAAACACTCAGTTTCCAAAACTGCAAAGATATTGTCTGTGAGTGCCACAGAACTGATGTTACAGAAAAAAAACAGATAAAAATCCAATCAGGAAGTGCCCCTTTTTTTAAACTGCCTCATGCCAATGACTCCTTATATGGCTGTGAAGGAGCTAGGAGTCATCTTACGTTTTCCACGTTTTTCCCAAGGTGTCTGCAGCATTGTGACATATTTGTAGGCATATCATTGGAAGATTGACCATAAGAGACTACATCTACCAGGAGGTCGCTTGGTGTCCTCCGTCGCAATTATTGCGTAATCTCCAGCTGCAGTAGTTTTCCGTTTGCTTCTGATGAGAAGCCAACTGCCACCACTGATAGATTATCGAATAGATATGTGAAAAACACCTTGAGGATTCATTCTAAACAACGTTTGCCATGTTTCTGTCGATATTATGGAGCTAATTTGTAAAAAAGTTCGGCGTTGTAAGTGACTGCATTATCCGGTCTTTTTCTTTGCCAAACGTGATGAACAAAACGGAGCTATTTCGTCTACACAAATAATATTTTTGGAAAAAATGAACATTTGCTATCTAACTAAGAGTCTCGTCATTGAAAACAGTTCATCAAAGGTAAATTATTTTATTTGAATGCTTTTCTTGTTTTTGTGAAAATGTTGCCTGCTGAATGCTAGGCTTAATGCTATGCTAGGCTATCAATACTCTTACACAAATGCTTGTGTAGCTTTGGTTGAAAAGCATATTTTGAAAATCTGAGATGACAGTGTTGTTAACAAAAGGTTAAGCTTGTATTTGAATATATTTATTTAATTTCATTTGCGATTTTCATGAATAGGAAATGTTGCGTTATGGTAATGAGCTTGAGGCTATGATTATGCTCCCGGATACAGGATTGCTCGACGCTAGAGGTTAAGCCAGTACATGTCCAGGCCCGTCTGAAGTTTGCTAGAGAGCATTTGGATGATCCAGAAGAAGATTGGGAGAATGTCATATGGTCAGATGAAACCAAAATATAACTGTTTGGTAAAAACTCAACTCGTCGTGTTTGGAGGACAAAGAATGCAGAGTTGCATCCAAAGAACACCATACCTACTGTGAAGCATGGGGGTGGAAAAATCATGCTTTGGGGCTGTTTTTCTGCAAAGGGACCAGGACGACTGATCCATGTAAAGGAAAGAATGAATGGGGCCATGTATCATGAGATTTTGAGTGAAAACCTCCTTCCATCAGCAAGGGCATTGAAGATGAAACGTGGCTGGGTCTTTCAGCATGACAATGATCCCAAACACACCGCCCGGGCAACGAAGGAGTGGCTTTGTAAGAAGCATTTCTAGGTCCTGGAGTGGCCTAGCCAGTCTCCAGATCTCAACCCGATAGAAAATCTTTGGAGGGAGTTGAAAGTCCGTGTTGCCCAGCGACAGCCCCAAAACATCGCTGCTCTAGAGGAGATCTGCATGGAGGAATGGGCCAAAATACCAGCAACAGTGTGTGAAAACCTTGTGAAGACTTACAGAAAACATTTGACCTCTGTCATTGCCAACAAAGGGTATATAACAAAGTATTGAGATAAACTTTTGTTATTGACCAAATACTTATTTTCCACCATAATTTGCAAATAAATTCATTAAAAATCCCACAATGTGATTTTCTGGAATGTTTTTTCTCATTTTGTCTGTCATAGTTGAAGTGTACCTATGATGAAAATTACAGGCCTCTCTCATATTTTTAAGTGGGAGAACTTGCACAACTGGTGGCTGACTAAATACTTTTTTGCCCCACTGTACATACCGTTTCATTGACAGCTTATTTATTTATTCACTGTCTGGTGAAAATTTGACACATTAAAGCTATATTTTCACACAAATGCCTTCTGCCTTGATGATATTTTGATTTAATATCAAGAAATACAGAAGAGTTTGTGGAACTCTTGTTTCTAATATCATGGTTTTTGTATGCTCTCTGTATGAAGTCGTCTTCCATGGCTCTTTTACAGTATAGAGAAGGTCACGTAGAGGTTGCACAAATGGAAGGCTATACAGACAATAAAAGTAGCAATTTAACCTCTTTACAGTTCTTACCATTTCATCACCCATGGAAAGGTCATACTGTAAAATCTATACTTTGTATCTCCACGAATTGGCAGTACTATGTTTAATCAAGTCAGGTCATGAAAGGGGTAATCTGCGATATGTACACTCTTAGAAAAAAAGGTTCCCATAGAAGAACCCTTTTGGGTTCCATGTAGAACCCTCTGTGGAAAGGGTTCTACCTGGAACCAAAACGGTTATTCAAAGGGGTCTTCTATGGGGACTGCCAAAGAGAAATTTTAGGTTCTAGATAACACTCTTCGAAAAAAATGTGCTAAAAGAAATGTTACTTTAAAATCAATGATACCCTTCTTGACGAATATAACTTAGAAATGCTGCATGATTTTCAACCGTCGTATGCTCAACCCTTCAGATCCCAAAGCTTGTTTTACTGTAATTGTAAACAAAACACTATATAGCCTCAAAAAATGGTTCAAACTATAATTTTGATATCATAGATGTCCAAGCCTTGCATCCATAGCTCCGTCTATGAATTTGACAGTGGTTAAATGTCTCCAGCCCCATCCCTCAGCTGTTTACCAAAACAGTGGTGGGGTGTCACTTTTTTATGTTTGAACAGCAGAGTGCCCCTTTCATGACACTTTTCCCAGCACATACCAAAGGAAAACATTCCTCCATACCATATTTTTTATTTTATTATCTTCTACACTTCATACAAAGTTTATAGAAATTCACCATTATTACCACCTTAACCTCCAAGGAAAAATCATACCGTTACACCCTGACTAGACTGTCCATGTGTGCACTAGCGTTGCAAAATGAATGTACACATACATATTATTCAATCATTTCATCCTTATTGCTTGCGGGTCAACATGAATCTGCGCTGACAAATGCTAAAATAGAACACGAGGAGAGACAGAGAACTGGTTTCAAGAGCAGGGCGCAGCCGGTGTTTATTGCAAAGGACCACAGCAGGAGGCAGGTAGCTGGGTCCAGGGGCAGGCAAAAGGTCATACACAGGGGGTCCAAAAGGGCAACAGTACAGGCAGGGAGAAGGCTAGTAACATAGTCCGAGAGATCAGGCAATAGGTAGATAACAGGAAATCCAATAGGCTAAAGTACATGCAGGGAATAGGAAAAAGGCGTCTTCAGTGAGGTAGGCAAAAACTATCATACACGGGAGGAGTAAATCACCTGGAAAAACAGAGCTCTGAAAGACGTGTGTCACAAAACAAACAATACCTCATACTGATGGGGTGCAAAGAACTGAACTAAATAGTGTTTGGTGATGACATACAGGTGTGTGAACAGGTTATTAGAATTCAGGTGATTGAGATCTGAAGAGTGAGCTGCGTTCGGGGGATCTAGGTGTTTGAGGGTGTGAGTTTAAAGCAGACATTATACTATGATTTTAGTAAAAAATTCTACAAAGAACCAGCTAAAAAAGAGGACCATGTGCATGTCAGGTAAAATAACAACCCAATGTTAATCTCCCATGAAAATCTAGCTAGCAACAGCTAGCTAGCTAAATGTCGGTGAATGTTTCGACCTGCCCTGAAATGAACATAATTGATTCACAGTTGTTTTTGGTATTTTAACCTGTGTCTCATGATCGTGTCTGGTGGGGATGGATAAAATGGTCATGCGCACAATGGCGCATGCAGACGCACAAGCAGAGCTGGTCTAGCCAGTGTGTTGGATAACAATGCTTTGTATTTTTATTTATTTATTTCACCTTTATTTAACCAGGTAGGCTAGTTGAGAACAAGTTCTCATTTGCAACTGCGACCTGGCCAAGATAAAGCGTAGCAATTCGACACATACAACAACACAGAGTTACACATGGAATAAACAAAACATACAGTCAATAATACAGTAGAACAAAAGAAAACAAAAAGTCTATATACAGTGAGTGCAAATGAGGTATCTATGAATTGACAATACTATGTTTAAGTCAGGTGAATTTTCACAACACACAAAAAATTACATTTTAAGACTTCATAGACCAATTTGCATAACTTTCTTTTCATGGGGTAACAGGTAGTCTAAAGGTCAGAGAGACGGACCAACAATCAGGATAGCTGGTTCGAATCCTGGGTCAGACGTTGTTGCCATTCAGCAAGGCAATCTGCAAAGAAACGAGGATCTATAATCTGTGATTTTAGAATGCTAGTCTGGTGTTGTGGAGGAGGGGACAATCTCTGGAGAGCCATTATCGAATCCCAGAAAAAAAAAGAAAAACTATAATTGCCTGACCTTTATCGACTGATCCTGAGGAGAAAAAGGCGCGCTCGTGCCTTCCCTCATTACATCCGCATAATTAATGCCAATCGATTGGATTCCTATTTTTCTCTTCCTTGATGTGGACAAGCAGCCGGAGTGATGGCTGTTGTGTGAAGTGACACTAGGTGAATACATTAGTCCAGTCGGTCAATGACAGCGCTGAAAACAGAGCAGACAGATAGAGGTCCATTGTGCTACCAGAGACAGGCTTCAGACGTCAATCAAAAGGTATTATTTGATTATCAATGCCTTTGTTCAAAGGATTGACTTTTGGATTGTATTCGATCATGAGATGTATTCCTTGACTATCAGATCAAGTTGGAAGAAGGCATTACAATAAGCAATGTTTTATGTGAGAGTTGTGTGAACTACACTCCAGCTGCAGATGGAGTGAAAATCCCACCGAGTCACACAAGCCACTTATTTATGCTTTCATATCACACCTAAGTGGTTTTCACAGTATTATGCCAGTCTGAACTCTTATGTGGGAACTCGGATGTGTGTCTTTTTACACCACACTCACAGTGTAAAATAAAAGCAGTCTTATCTTATTCTGAGCAGTACTCATGTTTTTTTTTGTAATCTTCAGAGAGGGTTTGGCTCGGCACAATGCAGGACTAGTTTTTTGTCACTTTTCTCCACTCTTCACAAGGCTCTTTCCTCGGAAGTACACAAGGGGTTCTCAATGTTGATAGTAACCCATGGGAATATTTGGGAAACCAGGACTGAAAAAACATGCAAGAGTTATTTTCTCACACATATTATATGCTGAGTACTTCCAGCAATGAGACTTCACCAGTGAGTCACGTGGATATAGACAAAGTATAACGCATGCCCCAAGTTTTTACAATTGCTATGCATAAATGCTTATCATGTCTAAGCTAAAAAAAACTAATCCTGCATTTTTGCCACCTGAGGGAGATAAACATTTTGCTCCCTCTGTGGACTCCACTTCATTCCCCCTGTCGGTTTGGGGTGATTTGCATAAAGGTCAAGAGGTCACAGACAGAACAGCACAGTCTGACATTTTAATTTGCTCTCTGCAGACAGCCTGGTCGGCAGTCTTCCTCTCCTTACCTCTCTTTACCAGCTTGTCTGAAAGGCCAAGTGATGCTTCCCAAATGGCACCCAAATCCCTATATTGTGCACTACTACCAATAGAGAGTGCTGGTCAAAAGCAGTAGGGAAAGCGGTGCCATTTTAGGCGCAGGCTCAGTGAAGCAAAGCAAGGCTACAAGTAATCCTTACCAGCAGCAAATAAACCAGTCTCGGCTGGCCATAATATATTGCTCAGAGTACGGTATTGCAACATATAAAGATGAGTAATCTGTGAGTAAGTACTGCAGCCTACATTGAACCTTACTAGCAAAATTGCAGCCTGAAAACCAGATTCCATTTTGATGAGGGCTCCAAATCCAAATAAGTAAAGTCCAAATGAAATCCAAACTGAATAATCTTAACAACATAATACAGACTCCAATTAAGTTATTACCCTGCCTAAAAAGCCTTATGACATACATGGCTCTATTTTAAGGGGTTTTGTATGTTTATGGGGCTGGTCCCTTTCTAGGTAGTTTGTATGTCTATGGTTGCCTAGATAGGTTCTCAATTAGAGGCAGCTTTCTGTCATTGTCTCTGATTGGGAACCATATTTAGGCAGCCATATTCTGTGGTTACTTTGTGGGTGGTTGTCTTCTGTCTTTGTGTCATTGCACCAGATAGGACTGTTTCGGTTTTCACTATTGTTGTTTTGTATTTTGTAGTGTTCTCATGTGTTCGTGATTAAACATGTTGAATTCTAACCACGCTGCATTTTGGTCCTCCTCTCCTTCAGCGGAAGAAAACCGTTACACTACCTCATCTCTGTACATACAATTATCTGTAAGGTCCCTAGTTGAGCAGTGAATTTCAAACTCAGATTCAACCATAAAAACTAGGGCGGTTTTCCAATGCCTCGCAAAGAAGGCAGTCATTGAAAATGCCTTTGCGCATGGTGAAGTTATTAATTCAACATGGGATGGTGTATCAATACACCCAGTCACTACAAAGATACTGGCGTCCTTCCTAACTCAGTTGCCTGAGTTTTTATTCAGGCTGTAACACAACAAAATGTGGAATATGTCAAAGGGAATGAATACTTTCTGAAGGCACTGTAGCCTAGGCTACAAGTGAATTCAGTATCAAGGACAGCAATCAGAATTGACAGTTAGGTTCAACAGATGAAAGTGTACGATGCAATAAGCAGTCTATTGTAAATACATTAAGCAGTCTTGTAATAACTTGATGTTGCAAAACAGACATCCTACACTCACTGACACCTTTCATTCAATAGGCATCTCACATAGGCCTAATGAGTCCAAACTTTTCACAAAAGGTAATTTTGCCTACAATCATGAAAAAAGTTAGCTTATAACAGTGAACCTTTTTTGTTGGATACACATAAGGCAATTCTAGGTCTTGGGGCATATTTTGGTTAAACTATCCCTAATTCAATGGAATTGCAACCCTCTGAAAGCACAGTGCACTCTTCCATCACATGTACAGCTGATTCTCAAGATCTTGCACACTAATACACTGTCTGAGCCAAGGACTACATTCTTTCTGGTAAGTTTTGATTACAATACTGGGTGGGATGAATATATTTTATTTGACATGTATCATATATCATAGAGCACCAGCTGTTCTGGAAGACTGTGTGATCACGCTCTCCACAGCCGATGTGAGTAAGACCTTTAAACAGGTCAACATTCACAAGGCCGCAGGGCCAGACGAATTACCAGGACGTGTACGGCGAGCATGCGCTGCCCAACTGGCAAGTGTCTTCTCTGACATTTTCAACCTCTCCCCGTTCGAATCTGTAATACCAACATGTTTTAAAACCTCTCTGGGATAGGGGGCATTATTTTCACGTCCGGATGAAAAGTGTCCCCAAAGTAAACTGCCTGCTACTCAGGCCCAGAAGCTAGGATATGCATATTATTAGTAGATTTGGATAGGAAATACACTGAAGTTTCTAAAACTGGTTGAATAATGTCTGTGAGTATAACAGAACTGATGTGGCAGGCGAAACCCCAAGCACAATCCACCCAGGGAATTGTTTTTGTTGAGGACAATCTGTTTTCCATTAGATTTCTATGGCAAGCCCATTTTAATAGAAATATGCTTGCAATTCCTATGGATTCCACAAGATGTCAACAGTCTTTAGAAATTGGTTGATGTTTTTCCTTTGAGTAATGAAGAAGTAGCCCTTTCCTTTCTGGGAGTCGAGCCAAGTAGACTGTTTTGTTTGGGGCACGCGACCTGAAGCTCGCTCCACTTTGATTTCATCAGCTATTGAACACAGTTTATACTGTCTTAAATTTTATCGATTATTTACATTTTAAAATACCTAAAGTTGGATCAGGAAAGTTGTTTGAAATTTTTGGACCAAGATTACAAATAACTTATTAGATACTTATTCGATTTGTAGTCAAGTTGGGCGAGTTGGAACCGGTGTTTTTCTGAATCAAACGCCCCAAATAAATGGACATTTTGGGGATATAATGACGGAATTAACCGAACAAAAACATGGTGACTGGATTAACAAGAAGTTAAGCTTTATTTTGGTGTAGTGCACTTGTGATTGTATGAAAGTTAAATATTTCTAATAATTTAATTTGAATTTGGCACTCTGCCATTTCACCGGATGTTGTCAAATCGATCCCGCTACCGGGATTTGATCCATAAGAAGTTTAAGCAGACCACCACAATGCCTGTGCCCAAGAACACTAAGGTAACCTGCCTAAATGACTACCGAACCCTAGCACTCACATCTGTAGTCATGAGGTTGAAGAGGTGCTGCTGCAGGCAAAAGAGTTAATTAGTCTGTCTGGGAGCAAGACATCCTGGTCCGCGACGGGGCTGGTTTTCTTTTTGCAATCCATGATTGACTGTAGACCCTGCCACATACCTCGTGTCTAAGCCGTTGAATTGCGACTCTACTTTGTCTCTATACTTACGCTTAGCTTGTTTGATTGCCTTGCGGAGGGAATAGCTACACTGTTTGTATTCGGTCATGTTTCCGGTCACCTTGCCCTGGTTAAAAGCAGTGGTTCACGCTTTCAGTTTCACGCGAATGCTGCCATCAATCCACGGTTTCTGGTTTGGGAATGTTTTAATCGTTGCTATGGGTACGACATCGTCAACACACTTTCTAAGGAACTCGCTCAACGAATCAGCGTATTCGTCAATGTTGTTGTTGGAAGCAATGCGGAACATATCCCAATCCACGTGATCGAAGCAGTCTTGGAGCGTGGAATCAGATTGGTTGGACCAGCATTGAACAGACCTGAGCTTCTTGTTTTAGTTTCTGTCTGTAGGCAGGGAGCAACAAAATGGAGTCGTGGTCAGCTTTTCCAAAAGGAGGGTGGGGGAGGGCCTTATATGCATCGCAGAAGTTACAATAACAATGATCCAGGGTTTTACCTGCCCTGGTTGTGCAATCGATATGCTGATACAATTTAGGGAGTCTTGTTTTTAGATTAGCCTTGTTAAAATCCCCAGCTACAATGAATGCAGCCTCATAATATGTGGAATGCATAGAGTCAAATAAAGTTAGTTCAGGGCCATCGATGTGTCTGCTTGGGGGGGAATATATACGGCTGTGATTATAATCGAAGTGAATTCCCTTGGTAGATAATGCGGTCGACATTTGATTGTGAGGAATTCTAAGTCAGGTGAACAGAAAGACTTGAGTTCCTGTATGTTGTTATGATCACACCACGTCTCGTTAATCATAAGGCATACCCCCCCACCCCTCTTCTTACCAGAAAGATGGTTGTTTCTGTCGGCGTGATGCGTGAAGACACCAGCTGGCTGCACCGACTCCGTTAGCGTCTCTCGAGTGAGCCATGATTCCACGAAGCAAAGAAGTCTCTGATGTCTCTCTGGAATGCTACCCTTGCTCGGATTTCATCAACCTTGCTGTCAAGAGACTGAACATTGACGAGTAGTATGCTAGGGAGTGGTGCGCGATGTGCCCGTCTCCGGAATCTGACCAGAAGACCGCTTCGTTTGCCTCTTTTACGACGTTGTTGTTTTGGGTCGCCGGCTGGGATCCGATCCGTTGTCCTGGTTGGAAGGCAGAACACAGGATCCGCTTCGCGAAAGTCATATTCCTGGTCGTAATGATGGTGAGTTGACGTTGCTCTTATATTCAGTAGTTCCTCCCGATTGTATGTAATGAATCCTAAGATTACCTGGGGTACCAATGAGTAGGCGGTTCTTGATAATAAGAATTTGTAATTAACTGACTTACCTAGTTAAATAAAGGTTACACTAAGAAATAACACGTAAAAAAAACAAAATACTGCATAGTTTCCTAGGGAACGCGAAGCGAGGCGGCCATCTCTATCGGCGCCGGAAGAGGATCCTCCTGGATTATATATTTTGGCAGAGAGTGTTAAGCAGCCTGAAACTCCTGAAACCTATAGCAGTAGCCATTGCACCAATTGAGGGAGACAATGCCATCCTGTCTGATGTTCAGACTCTGCTTGCAGATGTAAGAGAAGAAATCCGTACTGCCATACTGTTGCTCCAAGCAGAGGAAACTGCAGTTCTGAAATACATCAAAAAGTGTGAAGACTTCAGCTTGAAGCCCATACACACCGCAGGGTACATGTTGGACCCCAAGTATGCAGGCAAGAGCATCCTGTTTGGTGTAGAGAACAACAAGGCCTACTATCGTGTCTCGCCACCTTGGCCTGGATGAGGGCAATGTTCTTAGCAGTCTGGCGAAGTACACGTCCAAGCAAGGGCTTTGGGATGGACATGCAATATGGCAGTCGTGCCAACATATCTCATCAGCCACCTGGTTGAAGGGACTTTGGGGATCTGAGGCTCTTTCCCCTGTTGCCTCCATCATCCTCCAAAATCCAACAACATCAGCCGCCTCAGAGCGCAACTAGTCCTTGTTTGGGAACACACGCAACAAGCTGACCAATACAAGGGTTGAAAAATTGGTGGCCATCCGGGCAAATTAGAGGCTTTTTGAGCCTGACAACGAGCAATCCTCAACAAGGTTGGAAAGTGACAGGGAGGATGAGGCCTCAAGAGTCTGATGTTCAAGAGGTGGACATTGAGGAGGTCCAGGTAGAAGACATGAAAGCCTGAGAGGAAGACAACCTAAGCTTTAGTTTAGTTCTTTAATTTAGTTCACTTTAGTTCATTTTACAGATGTATGTTGAAAATGTTTTCATTGGGGATCATTCAATATTCCCTTTCTTTTGTTGTTCAGTCAAATCATCCCATGTGAAGAGTCAACTAATTTAATTAAAGTTCAATTCGTAACTAAATAGTTTTTTTTCTAAGGATTTAAGGATTTAATCATTTGCAAATATGGTAAAAGGTTTATGTTTCTGATATGGTAAATATATCCAATACAAAAAAACATCTAAATTTAAATGGTATTAATATTAATTTGCATATATTTCCATTAATTCCCACGGAAAGTTTCCACCTCTGAATATTCCCCAAAATGTGCAACCCTAGTCCAATATAAAGAAAAAACGGGAATATATTTTTACTGTTTTGCTGCTCGTGATATTTTAATAAAACATTGTTTACAATTTAGGCTATTGTGCGCCTCTGCTGGCAAAATCGTTACCACTAATACTAGCTTTAAATATCACCAATAGCACTGCTTGAAATTGCCACATTCCAAATTGGCATTAACAGAACATTTAAAACCTTTTTTGTAATAACATGATATATGACATTGATTTTAAGAAATGTGTCTTAATTTGATTAATATTATGGTGTTACTATTCAGAGAAAAACGAAAACAATATGGCTATGTACAATGGGAAGAAGGAGTAGGCGGTTCTTGAAAATAAGAATTTGTTCTTAACTGACTTACCTAGTTAAGGTTACACTAAGAGCATAACATTTCTGCACCCTAATTTTCTAATTGTTGTCTAACCAATACCCAAATGGAGATCAAGTGAAGATAAAAATCTCATTGATTTATCAAGACCAGTCCCCATGCTTGCCTCAGAGCATTTTAGCGAAACAGTGCTAAAATATTTGTAGGCTTTTGCTTCTAACTTCAATATGCTCTTTAAATAAATAAAACCTACACCATTTTTAACAGCACATTACTCAACACTGGTGAGACTCATTTAACTTATGGTAGGCCTACAGTATATCTACAAATATTTTTTTCAATGATGTGACTCTCCACCAATAATTACATTTTGGGGATTGGAGGACTCTAAATTAATATCTAAGGGGCATTTTCCATTAAGATCTGTGAGAATATCTAAGGGGATTTTATACAATTCTATATTATTTAATAATAATAATTGCTTTGTTTAAAAAATATCAAATACTTTGGAGATTTAGTTTTCATTTCACCTAGAGTGAGGGAGAAAAAGTTGAATTTTTCTTGCGCACTCTAGGTTAAATGAAAACGAAATCATGTACTGCTGTTTTGAGTTAGAAATGTAACACTTTAGAGTACTTAAGCATTGAATACATTGCAAGTTGAGAGATTTTCACAACAGTAGCTGGGTTATAAAACGTCTATTGTCCTGCTAATAGGAAACATTGCATGATTGGCCACACTTGCTACAGTTGTGATGTCTTCACCGTTATTCTACAATGTATAAAATAGTAAAAATATAGACAAATCCTGGAATGAGTTGGTGTGTCCAAACTTTTGACTGGTACTAGTTAATTCATTTGATTAATAGTATGGTGTTTCTATTCCATGAAAAACAAATGGAACGGATAATATGGCACTGTACCATGTGACAGTCGGCAGTACAGTACTGGGGTATTAAGCTAAAGATGTCGTGTGGACGGGAGACCGGGGTTCACATCCCCAAAGGGGAGGAAGGAGTAGGCTTGTCTCAGAGCAGCATGAAACGGTGACAAAATAGTTGTTGGCTTTTGCTTCTAACTTCAATATGCTCTTTAAATAAATAAGACCTACACCATTTTTAACATTATATCTACAAAAAAAAATTAAGGATGTGACTCTCCACCAATAATTACATTTAGAGGATTGGGGGATTCTAAATTAATATCTAAGGGGCATTTTCCATTAGGATATGTGAGAATATCTAAGGGGCTTTTATATCATTCTAAATGAATTAATAAATAAATAATAAATAATCTCTTTGTTTAAAAAGTAACAATATTTTGGAGATTTCGTTTATTTAACCTAGAGTGAGCGAGAAATAGGCAATTTTTTATTTGTAAATAAAGCCAGTTTGTTCTTTAGGTTTCTCCATAAATAAATAATTCTAAGTTGATTATTCAGCAGACATCACTTGCTTATATTCAGTCAACATGAAGATTATTGTTGATTGGTGTAGGTTTTCTCCATCTGTTGATGTACAATACTTGCCTAACAAGTTAGCTATATTTTCAGCACCAGCCACTGTTCACCTCCTATTGATTGTGCTGCGGTTACCACCAGTTGTTTTATAAATTTAACCTTTATTTTACTAGGCAAGTCAGGTGAGAACATTTTCTTATTATCAATGCAGGCCTACCCCGGCCAAACCCGGATGACTCTGGGCCAATTGTGTGCCACCCTATGGCACTCCCAATCACGATCGGATGTGATACAGCCTGAATTTGAACCAGGAACTGTAGTAAAGCCTCTTGCACCGAGATGCAGTGCCTTAGACCGCTGCGCCACTCGGGAGCCACAAACTATATATATACAGTGGGGAGAACAAGTATTTGATACACTGCTGATTTTGCAGGTTTTCCTACTTACAAAGCATGTAAAGGTCTGTCATTTTTTATTAAAGGTACACTTCAACTGTGAGAGACGGGATCTAAAACGAAAATCCAGAAAATCACATTGTATGATTTTTAGGTAATTTAATTTCAAATCAAATCAAATCAAATCAAATTTTATTTGTCACATACACATGGTTAGCAGATGTTAATGCGAGTGTAGCGAAATGCTTGTGCTTCTAGTTCCGACAATGCAGTAATAACGAGCAAGTAATCTAACTAACAATTCCAAAAGAAAACTACTGTCTTATACACACATTTGCATTAATGCTGCAGAGTTTATATTTTTTTATATATATTTTATACATATATATTTTATATATTATACAGTTGAAGTTGGAAGTTTACATAGGTTGGAGCCATTAAATCTTGTTTTTCAACCACTCCACAAATTTCTTGTTAACAAACTACAGCTTTGGCAAGTCGGTTAGGACATCTACTTTGTGCATGACACAAGTAATTTTTCCTACATTGTTTACAGATAGATTATTTTTTACTTATAATTCACTGTATCACAATTCCAGTGGGTCAGAAGTGTACATACACTAAGTTGACTGTGCCTTTAAACAGCTTGGAAAACTCCAGAAAATTATGGCATGGCTTGAGACGCTTCTGAAAGGCTAATTGACATTATTTGAGTCAATTGGAGGTGTGCCTCTGGATGTATTTAAAGGCCTACCTTCAAACTCAGTGCCTCTTTGCTTGACATCATGGGAAAATCAAAAGAAATCAGTCAAGACCTCAGAAAAATAGTAGACCTCCACAAGTCTGGTTCATCCTTGGGAGCAATTTCCAAACACCTGCAGGTACCACATTAATCTGTACAAACAATAGTACGCAAGTATAAACACCATGTGACCATGCAGCCCTCATACCGCTCAGGAAGGAAACGTGTTCTGTCTCCTAGAGATTAACGTACTTTGGTGTGAGTAGTGCAAATCAATCCCAGAACAACAGCAAAGGACCTTGTGAAGATGCTGGAGGAAACAGATACAAAAGTATCTATATCCACATTAAAACAAGTCCTGTATCGACATAACCTGAAAGGCCGCTCAGCAAGGAAGAAGCCATTGCTACAAAACCGCCATAAAAAAAGCCAGACTACAGTTTGCATCTGTACATGGGGACAAAGATGGTACTTTTTGGAGAAATGTCCTCTGGTCTGATGAAACAAAAATCGAACTGCTTGGCCATAATGACCATTGTTATGTTTGGGGGAAAAGTGGGGAGGCTTGCAAGCCGAAGAACACCATCCCAACCGTGAAGCACGGGGGTGGCAGCATCATGTTGTGGGGGTGCTTTGCTGCAGGAGGGACTGGTGCACTTCACAAAATAGATGGCGTCATGAGGCAGGAAAATTATGTGGATATATTGAAGCATCAGCTCAAGGCATCAGTCAGGACGTTTAAAACTTCTTAGGGCTGAGATCCTGCTAACGGGATCGATATGACAGCAGCCAGTGAATGTGCTGGGCACCAAATTCAAAACAACAGAAATCCAATAATTAAAATTCCTCAAACATAGAAGTATTTCAAAACATTTTAAAGACATACTTCTTGTTAATCTCACCACAGTGTCTGATTTCAAATAGGCTTCACGGCGAAAGCACCACAAACGATTATGTTATAGGTCAGAGCCAAGTCACAGAAAAACAGCCATTTTTCCAGCCAAAGAGAGGAGTCACAAGAAGCAGAAATAGAGAGAAAACTAATCACTAACCTTTGATGATCATCATCAGATGACACTCATAGGGCTTCATGTTACACAATACATATTTGTTTTGTTTGACAAAGTTCATATTTATATAAAAATACAGTGCCTTGCGAAAGTATTCGGCCCCCTTGAACTTTGCGACCTTTTGCCACATTTCAGGCTTCAAACATAAAGATATAAAACTGTATTTTTTTGTGAAGAATCAACAACAAGTGGGACACAATCATGAAGTGGAACGACATTTATTGGATATTTCAAACTTTTTTAACAAATCAAAAACTGAAAAATTGGGCGTGCAAAATTATTCAGCCCCTTTACTTTCAGTGCAGCAAACACTCTCCAGAAGTTCAGTGAGGATCTCTGAATGATCCAATGTTGACCTAAATGACTAATGATGATAAATACAATCCACCTGTGTGTAATCAAGTCTCCGTATAAATGCACCTGCACTGTGATAGTCTCAGAGGTCCGTTAAAAGCGCAGAGAGCATCATGAAGAACAAGGAACACACCAGGCAGGTCCGAGATACTGTTGTGAAGAAGTTTAAAGCCGGATTTGGATACAAAAAGATTTCCCAAGCTTTAAACATCCCAAGGAGCACTGTGCAAGCGATAATATTGAAATGGAAGGAGTATCAGACCACTGCAAATCTACCAAGACCTGGCCGTCCCTCTAAACTTTCAGCTCATACAAGGAGAAGACTGATCAGAGATGCAGCCAAGAGGCCCATGATCACTCTGGATGAACTGCAGAGATCTACAGCTGAGGTGGGAGACTCTGTCCATAGGACAACAATCAGTCGTATATTGCACAAATCTGGCCTTTATGGAAGAGCGGCAAGAAGAAAGCCATTTCTTAAAGATATCCATAAAAAGTGTTGTTTAAAGTTTGCCACAAGCCACCTGGGAGACACACCAAACATGTGGAAGAAGGTGCTCTGGTCAGATGATACCAAAATTGAACTTTTTGGCAACAATGCAAAATGTTATGTTTGGCGTAAAAGCAACACAGCTCATCACCCTGAACACACCATCCCCACTATCAAACATGGTGGTGGCAGCATCATGGTTTGGGCCTGATTTTCTTCAGCAGGGACAGGGAAGATGGTTAAAATTGATGGGAAGATGGATGGAGCCAAATACAGGACCATTCTGGAAGAAAACCTGATGGAGTCTGCAAAAGACCTGAGACTGGGACGGAGATTTGTCTTCCAACAAGACAATGATCCAAAACATAAAGCAAAATCTACAATGGAATGGTTCAAAAATAAACATATCCAGGTGTTAGAATGGCCAAGTCAAAGTCCAGACCTGAATCCAATCGAGAATCTGTGGAAAGAACTGAAAACTGCTGTTCACAAATGCTCTCCATCCAACCTCACTGAGCTCGAGCTGTTTTGCAAGGAGGAATGGGAAAAAATTTCAGTCTCTTGATGTGCAAAACTGATAGAGACATACCCCAAGCGACTTACAGCTGTAATCGCAGCAAAAGGTGGCGCTACAAAGCTACAAAGCGCTATTAACTTAAGGGGGCTGAATAATTTTGCACGCCCAATTTTTCAGTTTTTGATTTGTTAGAAAAGTTTGAAATATCCAATAAATGTCGTTCCACTTCATGATTGTGTCCCACTTGTTGTTGATTCTTCACAAAAAAAGTGAAAAAAAAAAAAGTCAGTGTCCACCTGATGGCTTTGTGTATTTCTCGCGCAAAAGACAGAGGTAGCCATTTTTCCAGCCGGTCTTACTGAAAAAAGCTCTGTCCCGGTTGATATATTATCGAATAGATATTTAAAAAACACCTTGAGGGTTGATTATAAACAACGTTTGCCATGTTTCTGTCGATATTATGGAGCTAATTTGGAATATTTTTCGGCGTTGTCGTGACCGCAATTTCCGGTCGTTTTCTCAGCCAAAGCGAAGAACTAACAAGATATTTTTGGCTTCAAAAATAATTTTTCTGAAAAAAGGAACATTTGCTTTCTAACTGGGAGGCTCGTGAGTGAAAACATCCAAAGCTCATCAAAGGTAAACGATTTAATTTGATTGCTTTTCTGATTTTCATGACCAGATTGCCTGCAGCTAGCTAGGCATAATGCTATGCTAGGCTATCGATAAACTTACACAAATGCTTGTCTTGCTTTGGCTGTAAAGCATATTTTCAAAATCTGAGATGACAGGGTGATTAACAAAAGGCTGGTGTGGTTGAATATATTTCACTTGTGATTTCATGAATATGAATATTTTCTAGTAAGATTTATTTGTCCGTTGCGTTATGCTACTTAGTGTCAGTTGATGACAATCCGGGATGGGTAGTTACAAGTTAATGCAACCGCAGTGTCAGATTTCAAAAAAGCTTTACAGAAAAAGCAAACCATGCTATAATCTGAGTACGGCGCTCAGAGGCCAATCAAGCCAAAAAGATATTAGTCAGAAATAGCACTATAAATATTCACTTACCTTTGATGATCTTCATCAGAATGCACTCCCAGGAATCCCAGTTCCTCAATAAATGTTTGTTTTGTTCGATAATGTCCATCATTTATGTCCAAATAGCTACTTTTGTTAACAAATCCAAAGTCACGAAGCGTGTTCACTAGGAGCAGACAAAAAGTTCTGTTACAGTCCGTAGAAACATGTCAAACGATGTATAGAATCAATCTTTAGGATGTTATTAACATAAATATTCAATAATATTCCAACCGGAGAATTCCTTTGTCTGTAGAATTGCGATGGAACAGAGCTCGCGCTCACGTGAATGAGCGTCACGAGCTCAAAGCATTCTGCCAGACCTCTGACTCATTCCCCTCTCATTCGCCCCCACTTTACAGTAGAAGCAGCAAATTAGGTTCTAAAGTCTGTTGACATCTATTGGAAGCCTTAGGAAGTGCAACATGACCAATATCCCACTGTATCTTCAATAGGGAATTAGTTAAAAAATGACCAGCCTCAGATTTCCCACTTCCTGGTTGGATTCTTTCTCAGGTTCTTGCCTGCCATATGAGTTCTGTTATACTCACAGACATCATTCAAACAGTTTTAGAAACTCCAGAGTGTATCCAAATATACTAATAATATGCACATATTAGCAACTGGGACTGAGTAGCAGGCAGTTTACTCTGGGAATCTTATTCAGCCAAGCTACTCAATACTGCCCCCAGCCATAATAAGTTAAAGCTTGGTCGCAAATGGGTCTTCCAAATGGACATTGACCCCAAGCATACTTCCAAAGTTGTGGAAAATGACTTCAGGACAACAAAGCCCAGGTTTTGGAGTTGCCATCACAAAGCCCTGACCTCATCCTATAGAAAATGTGTGTGCGAGCAAGAAGGCCTACAAACCTGACTCACTTACACCAGCTCTGTCAGGAGGAATGGGCCACAATTCACCAAACCTATTGTGGAAAGCTTGTGGAAGACTACCGGAAACTTTTGGCCCAAGTTAAACAATTTAAAGGCAATGCTACCAAATGCTAATTGAGTGTATGTAAACTTCTGACCCACTAGAAATGTGATGAGAGAAATAAAATCTGAAATAAATCCTTCTCTCTACTATTATTCTGACATTTCACATTCATAAAATAAAGTGCTGATCCTAACTGACCCAAGACAGGGAATTTTTACTAGATTTAAATGTCAGAAATTGTGAAAAACTGAGTTTAAATGTATTTGGCTCAGGTGTATGTAAACTTCCAACTTCAACTGTATATATATATGTTCTTTCCCAGAACATTAACTGTGTGTAGGTAGATGTGTAAAGATAGATACAAATGATTTGTTGCAAGTTGGGGAGGGAGGGTTCACACCTAGCTCAAGTTGAGAGTGGGGTGTTCACACCTAGCTTGGCTATTAGACAATACTTCAGTAAAGGTTGAATAGTCTATTGTTCAGCTAATAGCCATCTTGCTACGCTTTTGAAAAACTAATAATAATACATATCCCCTTTACCATGTTAAAGGTTCCAATTGATAATGTTTTTAGCCACAATCGGCCCCAACCCCAATTAATACATTTGGGCACAGTTGATAGTGTGCTGGACTTTGGGCTAGAATGTTGATGGTTCGAAACCTGCTCCCTGCTTGTTTCCTTACATTATTATGCCCATCTCAGAGCAAATAGCCTGGATTGTTACTCCCATCTCGTTCCTGCTCTCTTCCACGCATCATACTCAGCCGGAGGGGCTCGCTTATGGGCGTGCTGGCTGGATGTACTATTTTTTATTCTGTATACTGTATATGAATCACAAATCATGTTTCTAGTCTATTGCATAAGTTACAATGTGTAATCATTGAGGAGTGGTAAACACTGTTGAAGTGCATCATTGTAATACATACATGCAGACACAACATTGTTTAAAGGATGGAGTTTGATACACCTGGTTTTGGATAGGACTGAAAAAAAATCATACATTTTTGTAAATGAACTTTATGACAAAAAATATGCTTGTCTCTTCATTGACTAACATATTCCTCTCAATTGTACATTTTTTGCTTGACTCGTTATGACATTATGATTACTTAAATTAGCTCTCACCGTAAAGTTTTGTTAGCCATCTTTTCCGAAGAAAGTCACAACGTACGGGCGGCTGGCGTCAAATTCGTCATTGGAACCACTCAATATGATTAGTAGTTTAAAAACCTTGGGACCCAAATGCATAATGAGTGCTCTAACTCCCCTTTGCGGTGGTCTGGAACAATGAAGTCGTGATGCTGGGTACCTCTAAGTCCCACTGTGTAAGCTCGCTACTTTTAAGGAGGGGAACCACTGTATGTCACATTTATTATCTAAATATATTTATTTTTTCGAATTGGTAATTTTAAAATGTTTTAATATTTTATATATGTAAACACATGTACATGCATTATTTATTAATTTGTCAAATGCAATAGAAAGAAGGCACACAACACAAATAATTAAGACAAAAAAATGTAATGTTTCCCTTTGTGAGCTCAGAAAGTCAGCATCTGAAAAACAAATTACCTCTGCGCACTTATCCTCTGTATTTGAAAATGAGGTCTTTAAACACGTTCACAGTTACCCTGAGCATAATGTGACAGAGTCAGTGAAAATAAATCCACACAAGATGAAGAATTAGGTGTTAATATTCATGAACATCAAATTGATACTTACCATGTAGATTCCTTAACCTCTGGTGTCCATTTTCAGACTCAGAAGTTGACGGTTATGCTAGATAAACCCGAGCAAGCAACAGTTGCTCGGCAGGCAACAGTTGACATTAACTAACTGGCTTGGGCAATTAAATTAGCTGTGATAGCTAGCAAGCTTGGTGAACACACCTTATTGCTCCATCACCAGACAAGTGTAAAACATTTTAAATCAATGTTATGATTGTATAATGAAATAAAATGACATTATCCATGAAAACGATTTTTGGTAATTAAACATATTTTTGAATATTTTTACATACATGTCCAGAATATATTTATGATATTCTCAAAATATATTTAAAAAATATATTCTGGACATATGTGAATATATTTTGAAATACCCCACATACATGTACATAAATTATAATACATGAGTTTCCATATGGGAAAGCACAGCAGCGCAGAGTAGTACAGCAGCACTCAAAATGCTTTTTGCCACCCATTAGGATGCCAGTGTGACGGTCAGGCTGCAGCACTTTGTTTGATCTCTATTTATATATTCTCACATAATTAACGGTCTGATGTTTGCCTCTGCATGAAATGTGCCGTGTGCGAGTAATTAGCTGTTTTTTAAGAGAGCGCAACCACCTTGCCAGGGAAAAACAGAAAATAATTTCTCACAGATGTTTTCCCCTGAGACACTTATTAATTTGATCTGGGATTTTTTATACATTGCAGTTCATTATTTATTTTGTAATCCTGGATATCTTCCTCTCATTCAGTATACATGCCAATTGTGCATTGAGTTTGTTCTGCGTGAGCGAGCATATGGTACAGTATATCTTGTATTGTGGCAGCGATATAGATGTTGGACTGGGGCAATCAGCAATACAGGCACTAATCAGATCTTGCAACTATTCACATTATTTAGGAGATTGCAGAGGTGGGACCAAGACACTATTCCCAAGTTGAACGGGTCAAGTTTCAAGTTAAGTCCAAGTTGTGCATTCTAAGAGCAAGTCAAGTTGAGTCAAGTCTCGAGTGAATAAAACATTTATGCATGTAATGACTTGTTCAACTACAAATCTTGTCTATTTATTGAGGCTACCAGTCAGCCCTTTTCATTATTTTGTCTATAACACATTATGTAACAATATATTTGAACAACTTTCCACATGCAAGCTTCATAAGTACATTATCAATTTCAAGCCATTTTGACATACCAAAAGACCATTAGGCCTATGCAAGTAATTGTTGCTTGATGCCCCATGCTGGTGAGCTTGCAAAGTAAAGAGTTAATATTCTTTATCCCCAAGCAATGTTTGGAGTTGAATATGTATTTACAGGAATCCTCTATCCCTACAATTAGGTTTTTGCTCTGCACCCGATCCTTTAGCTGTACAGCAAGTCAGCAATCTGTTTGCTAGCTCACCAGACCTGTGTTAATTGACATTAAACTGGGCCAATCACAAGGCCAAGTTTGCGTTTCACTTTTTTGGAAGTGCGTTGCTGCGGCTACTGTCTCTGGCTGCGTGGAGAGTAATAGACGGATAATTTCAAGTCATCAGTCTCAAGTCAAAGTCGAATCCCGAGTCAAGTCTCAAGTTATTTTATTTTCTCTCAGGTCGAGTCTTCAAGTCATCACATTTGGGACTCGAGTCAGACTCGAGTTTAATTCATGTGACTCGAGTCCACTTCTCTGGGAGATTAATGCTGATGAATAATTGGTAGCATACATGTTGAGGATTTTGGCTCTTCTGGTAAAAACAGATGTGATGTCTGTTTAAATCAGAATTACTGAACAATAAACAAATCAGCACTGAGATGAAATTGAAAGGAGGTTCCAGCTTTTCGCTTCAAAATTGTATACCACTGAAAGGGGCCAAACAGCAGTTGAAAAAATAACAAAGCGATAAAAGAAAAATGTTCAGGGACTGGAAGGGCTGGAGGAAAAGGTAATCACGCTCAAATTCATAGACAGAGCTATGGATGCAAGGACTGACAATCCATGATATCAAAATTATAGTTTCAACCATGTTATGAGACTATACAGTGTTTATTTTATTTACAAACACTGGAGTAAAACAAGCTTATAATTTGGGTTTTGATGGGGTACGACAGTTAAACAAAACTCATGAGGCATTTAAGTTAAATTCTTCAACAATCAATGTGTAAATATCATTAATGTATAAGTCCATACATTTATGGAGCAACTGCTGGTTTCCCCTGTAATTTACAGTGGCACAATGTTCAATCTCATCTGAAATAACCCAGCCATATAATGATGCCATTGAATGGCCCATTATTCTCTATTCAGCACAGAAGAAACAATTATACTGAACAAATATATAAATGCAACATGCAACAATTTCAAACATTCTACTGAGTTACAGTTCATATAAGGACATCGGTCAATTGAAAAAACCTAATCTATGGAATTAACATGACTGTGAATACAGATATGCATCTGTTTGTCACAGGAAAAAGGTAGGGGCATGGATCAGAAAACCAGTCAGTATCTGGTATGACCACCATTTGCGTCATGCAGAGTGAAACATCTTGTTTGCGGCATATTTTGCCACTCTTCTTCAGTGGCAGTGAAAAGTTTTTGGATATTGGCGGGAACTGGAACACGCTGCCATAAATGTCTATCCAGAGCATACCAAACAGGCTCATGTCTGGTGAGTATACAGACATGTTCAGCTTGCAGGAATTGTGTAGAGATCGTTGTGACATGGGGCCGTGCATTATCATGCTGAAACATGAGGAGATGGGGGCGGATGAATTGCAGGGCCTTAGGATCTCATCATAGTAACTCTGTGCATTCAAATTGCCATCGATAAAATGCAATTGCGTTAGTTTTCTGTAGCTTATGCCAGTTCATATTATAACCCCACCACCACAATGGGGCAATCTGTTCACAACGTTGACATCAGCAAACTGCCACTTGCCCGTTACAGTTGAAACCGCGATTCATCCATGAAGAGCACATTTCTCCAATGTGCCAGTGGTCATCGAATGTGGGCATATGCTCACTGAAGTCGGTTACGACTTGGATGTATTATCTTGGCAAGGAGAAATGCTCACTAACATCGATAAACAAATTTGTTCACAACATTTGAGAGAAATAAGATTTTTGTGCGTATAGATAATTTCCAGGAAGTTTTATTTCAGCACATGAAACATGGGACAAACACTTTACATATTGCCTTAATATGTTTGTTCAGTGTATTGTCACAGGCCGGCTCATAGCCTGTAGCAAAAATGAGGGGACACGAACAACAGGTATAGGCCAATCAAAAAGGTTCTTTATTGTAAACCAAAACTATTAACTTTAAATTAAGAAAATAGAATGAGGTGTGAAAGTATTATAATGTAAGGTGTATGTCAAGTTCAGGGATGCATGAATTTGTGTGTGTGAATATGACTGAGTGAAAACTAAGTAAAACTACAAAGTGACAAACAGGATCATACCTGGAGGAGCAGAGAGAGAGAGAAACAAGAGTGATTAGTGAAGCCGTTTAAATACTCTGAGCCCAGGTGACTCCAATCACTAACGACCCTCCTCTGCCTGCAGGAGGAACCGCCCCTACACTGCAGAGGGGCTGTGACACCCCCCTCCTTAAAATGAGGGTCCTACGCTCAACACAAACTTAAGCCCAACATATTCAAAACAATGAAATTCCCCCAAAAAGAAAAAGGATACCAGTCCCGGCTCCTAGTCTTAGCCCCGTGTCCCCCAACTGACTGTCCGCCCCTCAAACTCGGCAGCCCTGGTACCTAGGGAGCGATTTAAGAGGAAAGAGGTGCAGACAGTCCATGGGGGTCAGCAGAGAGAAGATACAAACTAGGTTAACTTCTTGACACTACCGATCCCGGTACCTGGATAATTGTCATCAGCAACCGTTGAATAGCATAGCGCCACAGTCAAATAATATTACTAAAAAATATTCATATTCATGAAATCACAAGTGCAATATTGCAAAATACAGCTTAGCCTTTTGTTAAAGGGATATTGGCAAGTACCCCTTACCAAAAGAGCTTGTGAGATTGCTGCCTTTATAACTCCATCTGGTTTGTTCTCTTATACAGTGATGCCTTTCGGCTTGCGGAATGCTCCAGCCACCTTCCAGAGGCTATTGAATCGGGTGGTCTCAGGTCTGGAAGGGTGTGACGTGTATTTGGATGACGTGGTCGTCTACTCAGACTCCTGGGAGGAGCATGTTTGGAGAGTGCAATCCCTGTTCGAAAGACTGGTGTGGGCCAGGTTGACTATTAATTTGGCAAAATGTGAGTTTGCCAAAGCTACAGTCACATTCTTAGGCAAGGTAGTTGGTCAGGGTTTTGTCTGTCCTGTCCCACAGCCCTCCACAAAGAAATAACTGATGCGCTTCCTGGGAATGGCGGGGTACTACCGTGCTTTCTGTAAACTTTTCGGTAGTAGTGTCCCCACTGACCAATCTGTTGAAGGCCAAGGCTGTATTTATCTGGTCCAGCCAGTGTCAAGAGGCATTTGATGCAGTTAAGGCTCTTTTGTGTTTGGCACCTGTGTTGGCAGCACCAAATTTTGGGAAACCTTTCAAATTGCAGGTAGACGCCAGTCAAATCGGTACTGGGGCTGTGCTTCTCCAGGAGAATGATAATGTGTCCAGTCAGTTTCTTCTCCCGGAAATGTAATAAGTACCAGCAAAACTATTCTGTAATTGAAAAGGAGGCTTTAGGTCTCATTTGGGCTTTACAGCACTTCAAGGTCTATGTTGGTTCTGGTTTGACCCCTTTAACTGTGTTCACTGACCACAACCCATTTATTTTTCTGAGGTCCCTGCAAAATCCCAACCAGCGCCTGATGCGTTGGGCTTTGTTCATGCAACCATTCAACCTTGATATTAGACACATTAGTGTTAAGGATGACCAACAGCCCATCAAGAAGAAAATAACACTGAGCACTATTCCCCACCACTGAATCAGGAACAACTTTATCAAACAGATCAGCCAAGGTAGTATCGGCCTTTTGCTCAGCCATCAATTAATCTCTAGAACTAGTCAACGGTTCTGTCTGGAGTTTGACTGGCAACTCAAGGCTTTCTGGCTTACTTGCAATCTCCTTGTGCGGGTAACTGCACAAACTGGAAATACCTTAGGAGACATACAGTTTTGATCCGGAGATTCCCTTGCAGGGGACACTGAAGGTTGCTTCTTACAGATGTTTAGTTTGCCATCTGCCCACACCTTACTACCTGCCAAGTCATTCCCCAAAATCATGTGGACTCCCTCTACTGGCAACTGGGCTCTAACCCCAACATCTACATCACCCTCTACCAGACCACAATTTAGGGTAACTTTGTGTAAAGGACAAGAGAATGGAACTAAACCCATACCACATACCATTACACAACTGCCAGTATCAGACTCTTTAGAGAACGGCAAAACAGATTCCAGAATAAAATAATCTAAAGCTCCAGTGTCTCTTAAGATCTTGATTGAAACATGTTGGTTGCCATCTACCACACCATCTGAAATAAAGGCTGAAAAATCACAGTGGGAAGACTGAGAATCAAACTCAACGAGTGGCTGAAAAAGCTCACCCTGGTAGTCAGAGGCTGTAACAGGAGCTGCCATCACAGCAGGTTTAACTTGACCTGACTTTTTTGATTTATGCAGAGTACAATCCTTCTTCCAATGTCCTTCAACTAAACAGTAGCGACAGGTATGAGCATTAACTGGTGCTTTAAGTCCTCCAGACCCAAACTTCTGCTGAGGCCTTTGGAAAGAAGCTCCAAAAAAGGTGACCTAGTATTCCTAGAAGTAAAGTTATTTTTATGGTACATGTCACTGTTTGACTCAAAATGGCTTTTATGTGTTAGCCTGTACTCATCTGCAAGGATTGCTGCATCACTTGGAGACTTAACTTTACATTCATTCATGTATGTAGCAACCTGGTCAGACACAGAATTTTTGAACTGTTCTAACAATCAAATTAGACAGACCCTCAAAAATACTAACTTCAGACGCTGTACACCAACGATTAAATGCAGAAGTCAAATCACGAACAAACTCAGAATAGGTTTGTGAATCTAACTTTTTCCTATAACGAAAACATTGACGATATGCCTCTGGCACAAGGTCGTAGACCTTCAGAACTGCTGATTTAACTTTAGCAACATTTTTACTGTCAGCTCCACTCAGTGCTGCAAAAGCCTCACGTGCTTTACCTGTAAGTACACATTGCAACAACATACAGTGCCTTGCGAAAGTATTCGGCCCCCTTGAACTTTGCGACCTTTTGCCACATGTCAGGCTTCAAACATAAAGATATAAAACTGTATTTTTTTGTGAAGAATCAACAACAAGTGGGACAAAATCATGAAGTGGAACGACATTTATTGGATATTTCAAACTTTTTTAAACAAATCAAAAACTGAAAAATTGGGCGTGCAAAATTATTCAGCCCCCTTAAGTTAATACTTTGTAGCGCCACCTTTTGCTGCGATTACAGCTGTAAGTCGATTGAGGTATGTCTCTATCAGTTTTGCACATCGAGAGACTGACATTTTTTCCCATTCCTCCTTGCATAACAGCTCGAGCTCAGTGAGGTTGGATGGAGAGCATTTGTGAACAGCAGTTTTCAGTTCTTTCCACAGATTCTCGATTGGATTCAGGTCTGGACTTTGACTTGGCCATTCTAACACCTGGATATGTTTATTTTTGAACCATTCCATTGTAGATTTTGCTTTATGTTTTGGATCATTGTCTTGTTGGAAGACAAATCTCCGTCCCAGTCTCAGGTCTTTTGCAGACTCCATCAGGTTTTCCAGAATTCTTCCAGAATGGTCCTGTATTTGGCTCCATCCATCTTCCCATCAATTTTAACCATCTTCCCTGTCCCTGCCGAAGAAAAAAAGGCCCAAACCATGATGCTGCCACCACCATGTTTGACAGTGGGGATGGTGTGTTCAGGGTGATGAGCTGTGTTGCTTTTACGCCAAACATAACGTTTTGCATTGTTGCCAAAAAGTTCAATTTTGGTTTCATCTGACCAGAGCACCTTCTTCCACATGTTTGGTGTGTCTCCCAGGTGGCTTGTGGCAAACTTTAAACAACACTTTTTATGGATATCTTTAAGAAATGGCTTTCTTCTTGCCACTCTTCCATAAAGGCCAGATTTGTGCAATATACGACTGATTGTTGTCCTATGGACAGAGTCTCCCACCTCAGCTGTAGATCTCTGCAGTTCATCCAGAGTGATCATGGGCCTCTTGGCTGCATCTCTGATCAGTCTTCTCCTTGTATGAGCTGAAAGTTTAGAGGGACGGCCAGGTCTTGGTAGATTTGCAGTGGTCTGATACTCCTTCCATTTCAATATTATCGCTTGCACAGTGCTCCTTGGGATGTTTAAAGCTTGGGAAATTTTTTGTATCCAAATCCGGCTTTAAACTTCTTCACAACAGTATCTCGGACCTGCCTGGTGTGTTCCTTGTTCTTCATGATGCTCTCTGCGCTTTTAACGGACCTCTGAGACTATCACAGTGCAGGTGCATTTACACGGAGACTTGATTACACACAGGTGGATTGTATTTATCATCATTAGTCATTTAGGTCAACATTGGATCATTCAGAGATCCTCACTGAACTTCTGGAGAGAGTTTGCTGCACTGAAAGTAAAGGGGCTGAATAATTTTGCGCGCCCAATTTTTCAGTTTTTGATTTGTTAAAAAAGTTTGAAATATCCAATAAATGTTGTTCCACTTCATGATTGTGTCCCACTTGTTGTTGATTCTTCACAAAAAAATACAGTTTTATATCTTTATGTTTGAAGCCTGAAATGTTGCAAAAGGTCACAAAGTTCAAGGGGGCCGAATACTTTCGCAAGGCACTGTAGTCATGTCCAAATCTGTCCAAGCTCTAGCTTCCGTTATACGCTCAAATAAAGCAAAGTATGTGTTTGGATCTGACTTGTCAAATTTAGGCAACAAACAAAGATTCTGTGAAACATGAAATTGTAGTAGTCCTTCTGGTCTATTAGCGTCTCCAACTGCATTTGCAACAGCTCCCTCTGCTGCTCAAAAGTTAATGAAAGGCTAGAATGAAAACTTGCACCCTCACTACTAGCAGACTGACCCCCAAAAACACCCATTTCACTAAGACCCTGCTTTAATCTATTTTAAACAGTCTCTTTAATTTGTTTAGCAACAATCTCAGTCTGATAATGTTCAGCAATTTCAATTCCCTGCTCCTTAGTACACAACTCTAAGGCTACCTCTGAAGGAGCTTGAACAAAACTACTCAGAATGGAAGACATTTCCCTCAACCAATACAACTATTACAAATGCTCCAAAAAAAACACAACTCACCTGCTGTCAGTCTGGGTTCAAGGACATGAGCCTCACCCCACTATCCTCCAAAAACAACTAACTAACCGGCTCTGGTCTTCGTGGTGGGGGTTTTATGCACACAAAACCAGTGGAGTGGAAAAGACAACCAGAAACTGGCGCCCCCCATAACCATGGAGGTGCTCCCGAGCAGATGTAGGGGAAAAGGGAAAGGGATGCTCTACCTACGTTCACTGCCACCTAAAACAAAAACACAACGAGCTTCCAATTGACACTCGCTGGTAAGCCTGAACAGGAGAGGACTCCCAACTGAACAAAACCCAGAAATGTTAAAGTAAGCTAAAATACTAAAGTAAGACTAAAGTACAATTAACTTTAGCTTACGGATGAGCCCCCACTCATAGCCTGTGGCAAAAATGAGGGGACACGAACAACAGGTATAGGCCAATCAAAAAGGTTATTTATTGTAAACCAAAACGATTAACTTTAAATTAAGAAAAAGGAATGAGGTGTGAAAGTATCATAATGTAAGGTGTATGTAAAGTGCAGGGATGCATGAATCTGTGTGTGTGAATATGACTGAGTGAAAACTAAGTAAAACTACAAAGGAACAAACAAACAGGCTCATACCTGGAGGAGCAGAGAGAGAGAGAAACAAGAGTGATTAGCGAAGCCGTTTAAATACCCTGAGCCCAGGTGACTCCAATCACTAACGACCCTCCTCTGCCTGCAGGAGGAAACGCCCCTGCACTGCAGAGGAGGGGCCGTGACAGTATCTACACTACATCCGGTATTCCCGAACTGGGGTACGGGGGTACACACAATAGCGTCGGGGCTACACCAAATATCAACAACAACAAAAATACTTCACATTTTCAAACATTCCATTTATATTTTCCAACGGGACTATACATTAACATGAGGTTTGTTTCTCGCCTGAGAAGCCTCGTTTCACTGCCAAAATAAAAATAAACCATCTAGAGTTCAGCAAAAATAACAACACAATGTCAAATACAGGTAGCCTAGTCAAATAATTAACATCCAATCACATTAAGCGTTACTCTCTCGTGTGAATTCCACTAAAGGTCCGTATGTAGTCAAACATAGCTGCTGCTCATTCCGTTTGCCTAGAGAATTGTTAAATGGTTAAAAAGTAAGGCCCGCGTCCATAGAGACACATACCAGCTCTTCTGGTAGTACTACTATCACCAGCAGTACTACACCTGCACATGTCGACAACACAAGTTGTTCTGCTTCCAGAAGCACATCCAATACTACTTACCTCACCATGCAGTACTCCAAGAAGATAAGGTGACAACAAAACTGAGAGTGGTGTTTGATGCCTCGTCCCATGAAGATGGCTGTCCATCCGTCAATGACTGTCTACTCACAGGACCAAACCTGAATCCGGATCTGCTCAGCGTTCTGATAAAGTTCAGACTACATGAGATCGCATTCATGCCAGACATCAAGAAAGCTTTCCTGCAGATATCCCTAGCAGAGAGAGACAGAGGCGCCGTGAGATTTCTATGGCTCACAGGCCCACCAAGGGGAGAAAATGAAGAGGAGCTGCGTTTGCTGAGGATGAAAAGAGTGGTATTTGGAACTTCCCCAAGTCCATTTTTGCTGGCAGCTATGACTTCATTGCAAGTTCACGCAATGTTGAAGAGGCTTACCTTGTGACAACAACTGCAAAGCGAATGCTGTCGATTGCAGGCATGGACCTCTGCAAGTGGATGACCAATTCTCCTGAATTGAAAACAAAATGGGAGGAGTGTACGACAACTGACCACCCTTTGATGCTAGAAACACAAGGATTAGTGCTGAAGGTTTTAGGTTTAGTATGGAGACCGGAAACAGATGACTTTGTGTTTGACCTCAGGCCGCTACTGAGCTTTCTAAAGCAAAAGGAAACACAAAGAGAAGTGTTCTGCAGTCGTCTGCACATATCTTCGACCGTCTTGGTTTCTTAACTCCCTTCACCATCAGGATCAAGTGCATGTTCCAGGAAATGTGGGAGAGGGGACTCAGCTGGGACGAATAATTACCACCTGATCTGACACGAGAATGGCAACAGTGGTGTTCAGAATTACCCCAGTTACACCAGCTCACCATGTGAGCACCAAGGTGGTACAGAATAGCCACACCCTGAAACTACACGTGTTCTGTGATGCAGGTGAAAGGGCTTACAGTGCAGTAGCTTACTTGCAAGGTGAGTCACAAGACAGGGAAACAACAAGTCTAGTCGCATCCAAGTCCAGGGTAGCCCCACTTAAGAAAATGACGCTGACACGCCTGGAGCTGATGGGAGCTGTGATTGGAGCGAGACTAGCAAACAACTTGATGACCACACTGAAAATGGAAGAAAAACAGATCAAAATGTGGACAGACTCGAGCGAGAATTAAGAGACTTTCGAGTAGTAAGACATGTATAAAAGCAACAGATACCATTAGTAAGAAGGGGCTAGCAGATTCTTACATGGTTTGCTACTGAGTGGCTAGGACAGGCAAGCCCCATACTATTGTGGAGGACTTAATTCTTCCTACTGCTGCGGATATGGCTGGGATAATGCTGTGGGAAAGTCCCAAAAAACTATACAGACAATGTCTTCATCAAACAACACTGTTTCACGACACATTAGTGACATGGCAGGAGATGTTTTGAAACAAATACTGATTCACATACAAGCCAGTGAATTATATGCGTTAAAACTGGATTAGTCAACAAATGTGGCGGGCCTGTCACAGCTCCTGCTATATGTCCGTTACGTTTATGAGGGGTCAATTAAGGATGACATCCTCTTCTGCAAACCACTGGAAACCAGGACAACAGGAGAGGATATTTTTAAAGTGCTGGACAGCTTTGTGACATCAAATGGACTTTGGTGGTCAAGATGTGTTGGTATCTGTACTGATGGTGTAAAAGCCATGACAGGGAGACATAGTGGAGTGGTAACGCGCGTGCAAGCAGTTACTCCCGACGCTACTTGGGTACACTGCAGCATCAACTGAGAGGCTCTTGCTGCCAAGGGAATGCCTTACAGCTTGAAAGACTTTTTGGACACTACAGTGAAAATGGTTAACTTTGTTAAAACAAGGCCCCTTGAACTCTCATATATTTTCTGCACTATGCAATGATATGGGCAGCGACCATGTAATGCTTTTACAACATGTAGAAGTGCGCTGGTTATCAAAATATTGACACATTTTTGGGAATTGAGAGATGAGCTTAAAGTTTTTTTTACTGACCATAATCTTCACTTGTCTGACCGCTAGCATGATGATGAGTTTCTCACACGACTGGTCTATCTGGGTGATGTTTTTTCTCGCCTGAATGATCTGAATCTAGGATTACAGGGACTCTTCGCAACTATATTCAATGTGTGAGACAAAATTGAGGCTATGATTAAGAAGTTGGAACTCTTCTCTGTCTGCATTAACAAGGACAACACCCAGGTCTTTCCATCATTGTATGATTTTTTGAGTGCAAATGAACTCAAGCTTGCGGACAATGTCAAATGTGATATAGTTAAGCACCTGAGTAAATTGGGTGCGCAATTAGGCAGGTACTTTCCTGAAACAGATGACACAAACAACTGGATTTGTTATCCCTTTCATGCCCTGCCTCCAGTCCACTTACCAATATCTGAACAAGAGACCCTCATCGAAATTGCAACAAGCGGTTCTGTGAAAATTTAATTTATTCAGAAGCCACTGCCAGATTTCTGGATTGGGCTACAATCAGAATATCCTGCGTTGGCAAATCGCGCAGTTAAGACACTGATGCCCTTTGCAACCACATACCTATGTGAGAGTGGTTTCTTGGCCCTCACTAGCATGAAAACTAATACAGGCACAGACTGTGTGTGGAAAATGATTTAAGACTGAGACTCTCTCCAATACAACCCAACATTGCAGAGTTACATGCATCCTTTCAAACACACTCTTCTCATTAACCCGTGGTGAGTTATTCAAATAAGGTTTAATATGTAAGATGGTTAAATAAAGAGCAAAATTATCGATTATTATTTGTGCCCTGGTCCTATAAGAGCTCTTTGTCACTTCCCACGAGCCGGGTTGTGACAAAAACCCACACTCCTTCTTATGTTTAATACATTTATTGTATGGTGTGTGTGGCAGGCTTACAATGATGGCAACAACAAAAAAACATTTTAGAATGCGCTGACCCTGGTGCTAGAGGGGGTACGCAGCTGGAGGTTGAACGTTTGAAGGGGTATGGGACTATAAACATTTTGGTAACAACTGCACTACATGACCAAAAGTATGTGGACACCTGCTCATCGAACATCTCATTCCAAAATCATGGGCATTAATATGGAGTTAGTCTCCCCATTGTTGCTATAACAGCCTCCAGTCTTGTGTGAAGGCTTTCCACTAGATGTTGGAACATTGCTGAGGGGACTTGCTTCCATTCAGCAACAGGTCTGGCACTGATGTTGGGAGATAAGGCCTGGATCGCGGTTGGTGTTCCAATTCATCCCAAAGGTGTTCGATGGGGATGAGGTCAGGGCTCTGTGCAGTCCAGTCAAGTTCTTTCACGCCGATCTCGATCTAAGGGGGCTAGCTGGAAGCATGAAAAACAGCCCAGACATTATTCCTTCTCCACCTAACTTTACAGTTCATCAGAGAATGCGTTTCCACTGCTCCCATTTCGCCGTCGGACTGCCAAATGGGGAAGCAGGATTCATCACTCCAGAGAATTGCTTTTCCACTGCTCCAGAGTCCAATTGCGACGAGTTTTACACCACTCCAGCCGACACTTGGCATTGCACATGGTGATTTTAGGATTGTCTGTGGCTGCTTGGCCATGGAAAAACATTTCATGAAGCTCCCGACAAACAATTCTTGTGCTGACGTTTCTTCCAGAGGCAGTTTGGAATTTGGTAGTGAGTGTTGCAACCGAGGACAGACGATTTTTACGTGCTACGCGGTTCAGCACTTGGCGGTCCCGTTCTGTGAGCTTGTTGTGACCTATCACTTCGCGGCTAAGCCGTTATTGCTCCTAGACATTTGACGAACAGACTTGTTGGAAAGGTGGCATCCTAGGACTGTGCCACGTTGTAGTGTAGATATTTTTTTCACAAAAACAATTATTAGGGAGAACTTGAGAACATCAGATTTTATTCCAAATAATCCAGATAAAATATAAAAACATACAGTGTGTGATTAGAAGAGGCAAAACCCTACATTTTTAAGTCGCCTAGAATCGTCTAACAGACATAGTAAATTGTTTTATCAGAGACAACTTTTTCCATTACATTCTATATGTGTGTATGTGGGTCTCACACTAACGTGTATGCCTGCGTGCACTTATCCGTGAGATTGTGCGAGGCAGCTTTTATCTTTTATATATTCCCAGTTCTGGGTCAGGATATGAGGGATTTAGTGCTGCTCTTGGCTTGCTCAGCCAGGGGGAAATGGGGGGGACCAGGGAGACTCACCAGGGGGCTCAGCAGGGGCCTCTGGGCCACAAACCAGATCCCATAAACCTCCAAGATTATACCACCTCTTCTCCTCCTTCATCCATTCTCTTATAGCTCATAGGGAGGGTGTTCATCATTCAGCCCTCAACTCAGCCATCAACTCACCGTTCCCATGGGTAACATCCCACATACTGTATTATATATCCGCATGCACATAAGATCTGAACCCTGGTTACTTTGATTGTGGGTAAAGGTAGGGGTCCCACATAATTTATGTCCTTATCCATGTAAGATCTGAATCTCGGCTGTTTTTACTGTAGGTTACGGGTTAGGTCTGGGAAAGGGAGAGTTCATCTTTTGAAATGGCCAAAGGTAACCAGAGCTCTAATACCTTTAAAGGTGTACCACTCCCAATGTGATATCACACTGGTCTGCCACTCCTAATGTGCCACTGTTTATTTCCCACTTCAAATCTACAGCAGTACAGCTCAAAAGTTTGGAGTCATAACCAATTACAAAATAAGGCTTGATGTACACCAGATGTCCATGATGTATTTCCTATCGTTATGATGATTTGATAAGGCAATCCACATAAGTGGCTTTTACATATCAGCCAATCGTTCATCTGAGGAACACTTGATTTGATTTGAAACAAAGCAGACCACTACATCAATAAACCCAATTGGGTGGATTTAAGTAGCTATTGACGGAGAGAAAGCATGCGCACGGAACCAAAGTCTAAATAAATAAATAAAATACGGCCTTTTTACTCAGTCAGTCACATATCTTAAAGGGGGAATCTGGGAAACAAATAAAAAAGTGGTCACATTGCCACTTTCTGGTTAACAGCTGAGGAATGGGGCTGGAGAAATATAACTCATCTCAATTTCATAGACAGAGCTAGGGAGGCAACGACTGACCATCCATGACATCAAAGCTTTGTTTTAACAATGGTTTCAAGCTTTACAATTACATTGTTTGCAAACAATGGAGTATATTTTAGATTCTAATTGGGTATGACAGCTGAACATAGCTCATGAGGCATTTATAAGTTGTATTCTTCAAGAATGAATGGGTATATATTGTTAATTCAAAAGTACAAAGATGGATGTACCAATCACTGATTACACCTTTAAATGGCTAGTTTGAATAAGGGCTTGATTCAATCCATTGTGCTGAAGAGCTGTGCTTTAGCATGATAGAAATGTAAAATGCAATGTTCCCAGGTTAGCAGAGAATGTATTCACCGTAAACGTCACATATGTCGGCTCAATCGTAAATTACCTTTACATTTCAGTGATACAGATTGAATCGAGCCCTTAGTCACACATTGACAGTAGACAGTGAAACAAAGTCATGTGATTTATGATAACTGTGTTTTTGTAACGAGGCAGCTGAGGACAGTACATGAGTCCTCGGGAGATAAAGTTTAAACCACCGGTTTGGTTAACCCCTGAGGAGACTACCATAGATCTGGCTTCCTCTATGGAGAGACATCCAGAGCTGCAAGTTGATTGTAAAGGTGAAAGGTCAGGCTGGGGTCTGAACTGACCACATCGTTTATGTTTATGACACTGCTGACAAGACTTGAAAGATTGTGGTCAATCTTATGGGGTACGCTGGTATTGTTGCCAGTCCAGATGTGGGGAGAGTTAAACATAACCATATGGCCCAGGCAAACCACACACGCATGCACACACACAAACACTTACCTACAAACAAGCATACACACACACACACACACACACACACACACACACACACACAGGCTGTCCGCACTGGGACAGGGAAAAGGCCGATCTGCTGTGCTGGGCTCCCTCCCGCCCCCTCCTCGGGGAGCATGAAACATGGAACCCCTGGAAAGGCATATTATTCTCATGTCAACGGGCTCCCTTAACATGTAAATCACACGCCTCTTATGTTCCCGTAGAGAGAGGTGTGGAAAGTAATGGATGAGAGGAGAGAGAGTGGATGGTAGGGGCAGTGAGGGGGGATAGGGTGAGTAAGGTTGCTGCATCCCAATTCTCCACACTTCTAAAGTGTGCACTTGCACACTGCCCGTTTGGGAGAAGTGTGAAGAGTCAGGATGCAGCCAAAATGTTTTTAAATCAGGAGGAAGTAAGAGTGGGATGGAGAGAGAAAGAAAGAAAGTGAAGAAAAAAGAGAAACTCTGCATGAAGGAGGTGGTGGATTGTTGAAGATAAAACTAGACAAGGTTGGGGATGAGAGTTCAGATGATAAACACTTCCACCACAGCGACGGAGAAAAGAGAGATAAAGGCTGGGATTCAAACAAACTACCGCGAAAGCCATCTCTGCGAACGTCAGGGGAATTGTCTTTTAAAGTCAAGGACAGTGCGATGTCGGCGCATTGTGGTGTGTTTGAATCCCAGCCAAAGAGAGGCTCGAGATAAAGAGGGTTACAGATGGAGAGATAGATGAGCAGGTGAAGACTGATACTGCAGAGAGGAGGTTTGATGGCTGAGAAGAAAATGAGAGCCTAAGAGTCACATGGTGAAGGTTTTACTGAGCTTCAACTGATTCCACTAGGGATAAGGCCCAATGCAGTGTCACACAAAATTAATACAACAACAAGTAACAACAATAACACAATGTTCAACGAGCCATTGGCATTTTCACCTGCATCAATCAAGAGATAAGACAACACCTGTCCCAGTAGAGAATGAACGAAAGCAGTGTGTTGGACAGACAACAGAGTCACGACTGTTCAAACAATGTTCATACAATACCATATTCAAGAAGCCATTGGTCTTTTGTTCTACACTGGAGGATAACTTGGTGGAGGTAAATGGTTGTAAGTGAACACAGCCAGGTGCCCCTAAAAATATGCCGTGATGGAAATGTGTTCAAATGAGGTTTTGTGGCCCTTCAAGTGTAGGTATGACAGTACCTTCTCACACACTTTTTTTTCACTGGACACATTAAAAGGTCAACGACTTCCCCCCCTGATAAAAAGGTACATTTCAGAAAGAAGAAAATTCAGGGAGTTGGGGGGGGGTTAATAAAACTTTAAACAGTGAGTGAGATTGAGAGTCCATATATTTTATTTTCTCAGATAGACCGGTAGACTCAAACAGCTCTGAAACACACAGCAATCATAAAGACAAGGCAGAGATCGAAAGCGTTTTGATTATTTATCATTGTTTTCAACATTGTCTTTTGGATCAAGAGACTCTTGAATCATCTTCACGTAGGGTTTTGGCAGCTATATAAAACGTCCACTATGTGAACTGAAGATGCATAAATAGAGCTAAATCTCAAGGGAAAGTACTGTAGTTGAAAACAAGGTGCCATATAGTGCAACTCAAGAAGAGCAATCATTAGATAGCCACTGTTCAAGTCTTCATGTGAATGAGATGAGGAGAGTAAGCCTACAGTATTTCTTTATTTTCTGACACTGACTTCTATTGTAGTTGTAAAGCAGGGTTTTTAAGTGGGGAGTGTTCTGTTTCAGCATTCAGATGTACATGGTGAACACTATGTACATGAGCTGAAGCTCTTTGTTTTGACCAAGATGATTATGAGGGCTACAGTTGGATACATTGTAGAGTGCTTTACTACGGTGCTCAATATTTAAGGAAAACCTGCCAACCTGTCAAACTAACTTTGCCCCGGAGTCAGTCAGACCCAGTATTTGAACAGCATTTTGACACCAGACACGTTTTTCTAGCTTCATCAAATTGGCTCAGATTGGTAACTACCCATTGAATGGTAATGATTGCTTCAAAACAATGCAACAGGGGAGGATGAAATATAAAAGGCATTGGCAAAGCAGAAAATGGCAAAGCAGAAGAATGATATCATGAATACGCCAGTCGTGAAAGCTAGAAGCATGGTCCATAACACAGCACTGAGTATAAACTAGACAATAATGAATACAACCTGCTCATCTTCTTATGGGCAGAGAGAAAGGAAATGCTTCTGTAATAACCATTAAAGCGTCCCCGTGTGGATTACGCTATGTCAATGATTTGTCTTCCTTTTGACGTTAGAAAGACTCATTAACAACAAACACAGGCGGCTGACTTTAAATAGGCTAATTAAGATTGTACCGCGGCAACAGATGACGGCACGAAAGCAGCAAACGCCCTAATTAAAATGCTTATGGCCCTCCGCTCCTGAGCTTCAGAATCCTTCCATCTTGGTTGCGCAGTTCAGAACTGTGGTTTAAAGAAACCAGTACCTGTAACATGCTGTTTGATCTACTTGCATGTTTGAACGTTTAGATCATTTTTACAACCTTATTTCAGGTGATGTACCAGATCAGAAATAACTTCTTTCAAGGACATGGTTTAAGAATAAGTTGCCGATGTGATCAGATGTGGCAATGGAGGAGTTTGTCACTTATAACCCTCTGACCACCAAATAGTAGTGCACAAACTAACATTGGGGTAGAGTGACTTGTGTACTAGGGGGTTTATTTGAAGTGCTTTACGCCTCTCCAACAGTCAGGGATTCTGTGGGCCAGACTAAAGCTCTTGGCTCTGGTCAAAGGTAGAAAGGTTGTAGTGTTGATTTCCAATCAGATGCAGATATCTCAATGGATCACTTGTCTTTACTCACCTTTCTCATTGCTGAGTTCAACGCCCTTCTCTTTTCTTTCTTGCCTTTCTTTCTTTCTTTCCTTCTTTCTGTTTCTCTCTTTCTTTCTTTCTTTCTTTCTTTCTTTCTGTCTCCTGGCATCAGGATAAGCACTGCGCTCAACAAAAGAAAATATGAAAACAAGGTTAAAACTATAAGACCTTTCGTCAGCACTATAGCGTTGATCTCTTCCAGGGCTTACATGGTGAAAATAACCTTTTGGCATTCTGTATTCTCAGCGAGATAGTTCAAATAATAGCAATGTCTCCATGAGCAGCCATCTGTTCAGTGTAAAGAGAAAAAATACAGTTCTCACTCAGCTAGGGGTAAATGCCATTCAATATAATTTATGATCAAAGAGCAACAAGCCAGTGCTAAGCCTCCTGGGGTCCATGTTGTGGTAATCACATTGAAACACTTGCCCAGTGGCTTTGTGAAGAGATGGTGGTGCCTGCAGAAAAGCTATGTAGATCAGAGAGAGAGGCTCTTTGTCGTGGTACAGTTGCCACTTTTCTCTGCTGTTTCCCTTGTCAACAGTCTGAGAGAGAAGAAGTCTCATTTATTATTGGGTCGGTATGCATAAATTGTCTCAAAGGATCAGGGCCTGTATTCTTAAGCTTCTTAAATGTAACTAAATGTAATCAAAAAATGTAATCTACATCATCTCCAAAAGTAATTATTTATTATGAGAGAAATCAAAAACAAGTAATGCTGCAAATATAAAAGAAATCTCCTCTTTCTGGTAATTTTTTAAAATACATTTCTGAGGAAATATGTACAAATATGATACAAATTGTCATGTTCGTCGTATACATAATGACCGGACCAAGGCGCAGCGTGAGTAGAGTTCCACATATTTATTAAAGTGAACCTTCAAAAAACAACAAAGAATAAACAAATGTGCAGTTCGTAGAGCACATAGCACTAAACCAAAACAACACAATATCCCACAAATGCAGGTGGGAAAAAGGACACCCTAAGTATGATCCCCAATTAGAGGCAACGATAATCAGCTGCCTCCAATTGGGAACCATACTCACACCAACATAGAAATATTAGACTAGAACACCCCCTAGTCATGCTCTGCCTATTGCACCATAGAGAACCCCAAGGGCTCTCTATGGTCAGGGCGCGACACAAATACGAAATATATTATATGATGTATTTCCTATTCAATAAAACTTTATGAATAAGGCTTGAAATTACAAATATATTTTCTAAATATATTATAATGAATTTATAAAACGACTAACTAAGATTTCACCTTCCTTATAACTTTAAATACATATTTGTATATTTAGCATTAGAGAAAATGTGCATATTTTTTAAAATGTCTCTTGATCGAAACATCTGGCCCCATTGCTGTGAACATCTCACAGAGCTTTAGCTTGATTTACTGAACCCGTTAGGAACTCATCCTTAATCTTGCCCATCTATTACAAACAAAGTGTTTTTTGTTTAAAATCTATCATTTAGTTTAGATTACTAGCTATAAATCAATCTCTGAATTTGCTACAGCGACAAAACCACCACAAAACCACAGGAGACTGCTACAGTAGGATGTAAGGATTCCAGGTGTTGTTAGTGGCTGTGACGCAGGCTTCAGCCAGGAGTTATTGGACAGTCGGAAGAGAGAATGAAATGGTAGGAGGGACATCCCACATTGAAGTGGTGTCAGATTTTCACAAGACATACTCTTGTGTATGTGAGAATCAGGGCTATACTGCCAGTGCTTCATTTGTATGTCTGGAGGTGCCGGAACAAAAAGTGAATGGGAAAGGGGGTGAAAATGTGTTTTGAATGGTCATCCAACTCAGAATTCCAAGTGGGGACTCTGGCCTCTTTCTAGAGCTCTGACTTTCTGACCTAATAATCACTGAAGTCATGATTTGATCTCGTTTTATTCCCGAGTTCCCAGTTGTTTTGAAAGCACCATAATAATGCACAAATGATTGAAATGACAGGCTACTTTGACACTGACAAACTGAGATCAATGAAAACGACCTTGTCTTGAATCCATCAATAGCCTAGGTCTAGGTGTGTGGAGACACATATCGTAGGCTACAATATAAGGAGGAAATTATAGTCGAAAAGATTTCTAGTTTCACTGACTCACCCAATGATGCCCAGCTCACTCGCTGGTGATGGCCTATGCCCTCGTGCCAAAATCCTCTCTTGTTTAACTTTGTAAAACAATATTTGGAAGTTGATCAAATATTTTGCTATCCTACAGCTGACATATTTGAGTCTTCTCTTTTTTTTAAGCAGGAGCCATTTTCCATTCGTACGCTATTTGAAATATTGCAAAAGGCCAGTTTTGTATGAATTCTGTTTGTTCAGTGACAGACATTCCCTTGTTATTGGGCTTATTGGGCTTACTGGGGTAATTACACTTTTTGGGGCTTTCTCATGGTGTAGTAGGCTATTCTGAATTATTGAATATATTTCTTAACAGACAGCAGTAACTATAACTTTGGAAAATATATTTCAATTTCTCATGAGTATTGCAGCTCCTCTAGAACCCTTCACGTGCCTACGATTCTATAAGGAAATAAATGATTAAGTGCAATGCTGGAGAGATGAGAGTTGCAGGCTCATGTTTATCAGAACAGAGGGAGAGAGATCATAGAAAGTAAATCTCATTATATTTCTGTGAGAGATACAGGTCAGGATAATTAACAAAGAGGCAACCCGAATGAACTTTGATCGTGTTTACTAGAATTTTTACATAGCAAAAAGTAACAATTATTTTTCATGCCACGAGAGGTACCGGATACAGCCTAATAGGTTCAGGAACAATACAGTCCAAAATGGAGAGGTGCTGGATCCTGTTCAGGCAGGATCTGTCTCAAATTAAGCACTGGCTACCACTCAACGCAAGCCATTTCAATCTATGTGGTCCACATATTGATTTATAAGCAAAAATGTTGGTCGGAACCGGTACCAGAATGATGCAGGTCCCCAAAACAGGTAACCTTACATCTTAAAGCATCTCGAGAGTAGGAATGCTGAACTAGGATCGATTTTTCATTAAAGATGATACGGAATACTATTACATGGGACAGGGGAGGACCTGATCCTAGATCAGCAATTCTACTGAGACGCTTTATGAATATGGGCCCCCCCCCCCTTGTTCACTATGATTAAAAAGGGAAAACTGATCCAGGAGCAGCACTCACTCAGGCGCTTTGTGAATACAGGTCCTGATCTAGAACCTATAAATGGTGATTTGTGCACAACAGTGAATCTTTGACCCTTTGCTCCATTACATAAGACCATAAGGTAAAATTTGAGAAATGTCCACAGAAATCGCAAAAGAAATGCCTGATGGTTTGAATTTGTTGATCAGAATAAGTGTCACATGATTTCACCTCCAAATTCTAAGATGATAAGAACCTGTGTCTGATACAACTTGCTTCAACAACTTCATCTTCCATTCAACATCAGTGAGAAGACTATTCATATTTGTTTTGCACGTCACCTTTGTTTTATTGTTGTGTTATAATCAATGCAGAAGGATGGAAATTCATCACATAAAAGTAATTAACCTCACATTACCATGCATAAGTAGCCCAAATCGCCCAAATTAAATAATTGTAATCAGATGCTGTTCTACTCAGAATGCAAGGCTTTGGATTTATTTATTGTGCCTTTAACCTCTGTAATTAATTTTTGCGTGAATTTCTCATTGTGAAATTTCCTCCGATATGGCCTATTTCACTTGCATATAATTGCCTGGGTGTTGGAAAGAACAGTTTGTGACCGTTCTTGTCCTTTTTTCTCCTCACCCCATCTCTTGATATCCATATCATTAAAAGTTCTTCAGTCAATTTAGGTTTTGGAAATGTTCTCCAATGATGTAGGACTATATGGATTTATGTATTCGATAGGTCAGACGGCTCGATTCCGCATTAGACAAATAGGCTTGACTGATTTAAATGCTATGAAAAAAAATCACCCTTCCCAAAACTCATTCCTCGGAGCGTTGTTGTTCAGCTCCATGAATCCTCTGTTTTAATGAGAGACAAAGTCATTATCCGCGCTGCTTCTGGAATAATTTTAATAAGCGAGTCCAGGGGAACGTTACCTCTTGCTCTCCTCGCTGACTGTTAGGTTGGGTGGGAGAGACAGAGCCGGTTACGGAAAAGTCATAGTTTGAGGTCATTTTAATTGGCTGGAAAAAATGTCATCTGGTGTCCCCTGGATGAGTTTGGTTATTCCAAGGGTGCAGCGTCACCCAGGGAAGAACATATCCTGTCTGCCTGTCTGTAAGAGGATGTGTTATGATAATGGAGTTCAGGCTGAATAAGAAATGGCACCAAAGGGAGGGGACACGGAGGGTCAAAAACTAAATGTATTTTAAATGAGGGATGGATAGCTAGCTTGGGCTTCAGGGGCATTTTGTAAAAATATCACTATGTGCAGAATGAAGATAGTATTGGCATGATGCTGTTTACTCAATGTTAATACAGGAAGCTGTCAACAACTACAGGTTGATACATTGTTAGCATTAAGACATTCACATTGAGGCTTTAGTTGAATGTGTGTTCATCATCTAAACTTTAGAACACTCAAGCTATTATGAACAACCACACTGCTTTTGAGATATATAGTGCATCTCTTAGGGACAAAGCAACTCAGCTGTCATCTTATAATAAGGTAATGCACTTTCCAAAAAAACATCTTACCCACCATTGAATTAATTTGCCAGTATCTCCAGCCTGAAGGTCCATTTAGCAAATCCTCTTGATTCTAAGTAGCTCCTTAATGCATTGGCCCTTCTTGGTGCAGCCATTTTCAATTAAATCCTTTGCATAATGCATGATTACATTAAACAATCCAATGAATTGATATGGAGTCCCGAGCTTGGAGAGAACTCTGTTAATGGATATAAAATAACGTTATACCACTCCAGGATGAATTCATTATTTCACTTAGCTAGTGTTCCTGAGGTAGACTATAACGCTTGTCTGGGTGCTATTAGAGAATGGTCATTTTTCTCTCTCCTTAGTCACTCGTCAGCGTTTCTAACATATGGTTCTATGTGAACTCAAGTCACAATAAGTGTTTTGATGCCCGACGTGTGATTAAAATATTTGATTTGATTTCAAACAACTCACAATGATATGCATGCAGAGCTTTGTGGTTAGCAGTTGTCACTCTTCAATTAATTTTGTTAACCTTGATTAGTGTCATTATCCTCCACACTGGAGCACTAGGCTGTACTTGCTCATTCTGTGAATTCTAAGCAAACATTAGTGTCATGTTGAGAGGTAGAATTCTCTAGGTTCAGTGTTACGCTACAGTAGGTATGACATATATAGTTTAAGGAATGACTTCTCAATGATAACGTGACTTTCCTCATGATGTCTACTGTGGGGTGTCTGCTTCCTTGTCGTCTTGGTTACCATGAGTGGCATGATTAGTATGCATCAGAATTCATCAGTCGAGGGCAAGTAGAAGAGAGGGAAAAAGAAGAGAGGGAGTTGAGGGAAGAATGAGAAATAGTGGCCTATGTAGGAGATGGTGTGGCCTATGTAGGAGATGAGGAAGTCAGTAGTCAAGAGAGAGATTGTAGAATAATGAGAGGAGAGACCGAGAGAGCTCACATTGATGGCCTAGAGGAGATACATGGTACACCCAATCTCTCCTCTAGGCCATCGATTTGAGCTCTATCTGCCTCTCCTCATTATTCACTCTCTTGACAACTGACGTCATTATCTCCTACATAGACTATTAGGAGCTATACCTACCTGTATAATTGTCACTAGCCTACAGCACTCGACAGTACGCCCGGCTAACTTCAACATGCCAGTTTACTGAATGCTACGATGGCTCTAACTCTGTTCAAACTACATTCAAACAATGTGACTTTTAATATATTAGCCAAAGTTTAACAATTATTGTAAGCAATTGGATTCTTGAAATTGATAAATCGAGTTTCAATTGTGACATGTGGTATTCACATTGTAAAAATTTAGTCAACTGGTCTGACGAATAAAAGCTTATCCAAAATGATAAAGCCTTTAGTACAGAGTATGGTGGCCCTAAGGGGCAAATCAGCCCTCAAAATAATAGGCTGCGAAGTTTGGTAAAAGGTTTCAAAATATTTAAAAAGCATGCAAAGTTTGGTAATTGGCTGCAAAAATATTTTAAAGATCTATGAAATATTTGATAGGCCTGCGAAATATTTCAAAGACCGGCAAAATATTTTGCCAGGTCTGCTAAATATTTTGATGATATTTGAAATATTTTGCAGGTCTTTGAAATATTTTTCAGCTTTGAAATATTTTAATGACCTTTGAAATATTTCATAGGTCTTTGAAATATTTTTTAGGGCTTTGAAATATCTCAGTTCTTTGAAATATGTCGCAGGCCTTTGAAATATTTTGCAAGTCGTTGAAATATTGAGCAGGCCTTTGAAATATTTCGAAGCCTCTTACCAAACTTCTCAGCCTATTATTTTGAAAGCTGGTTTGCCCCTTAAGGCCACTGTAACAGAGACTAAAACACTGGTGGGATTAGCCAGTCTGCACATCCAGAGTGCCTTGATTTAGATAATTGCCGAATGAGCGTACTGTCTGGGAAAAAAATAAACATTACCTCAATACAGTCAGTGCCCTTGCTAACAGGACATGAACAGTGGGTGAGAAAAACAGAATACATGTTTTTAGTATTAGGGTTTATGGACACACACACACACACACAGACACACACACAATAAAGCCAAGGGTGATGATATTTTGGATAATGGAAAATGGTTGACACAGAATGAGAGATGAGCATAGCCAAGCTTTTTCTGATTTCAGGGACTTCACAGAAATACAGTACATTCGGAAAGTATTCAGACCCCTTAAACTTTTCCACATTTTGTTACATTACAGCCTTATTCAAAATGTCTAGTTCATTTTTTATACTCCTCATCAATCTACACACAATACCCCATAATGACAAAGACAAAAATAGGTTTTTAGAAATGTTTGCAAATGTATAAATATAAAAAACTGAAATGTTACATTTACATAAGTATTCAGACCCTTTACTCAGTTGAAGCTCCTTTGGCAGCGATTACAGCCTTGAGGCTTCTCGGGTATGACGCTACAAGCTTGGCACAGCTGTATTTGGGGAGTTTCTCCCATTCTTCTCTGCAGATCCTCTCAAGCCCTGTTAGGTTGAATGCAGAACATTGCTGCACAGCTATTTTCAGGTTTCTCCAGAGATGTTCGACCGGGTTCAAGTCCGGTCTCTAGCTGGGCCACTCAAGGACATTCAGAGACTGGTTCTGAAGCCACTCCTGCATTGTCTTGGCTGTGTGCTTAGGGTTGTTGTCCTGTTGGAAGGTGAACCATCGCTCCAGGTCCTGAGCGCTCTGGACCAGGTTTTCATCAAGGATCTCTTTGTACTTTGCTCCATTCATCTTTGCCTCGATCCTGACTAGTCTCCCAGTCCCTGCAACTGAAAAACATCCTCACAGCACCATGCTTCACTGTAGGGATGGTGCCAGGCCATAGAGTTCAATCTTGGTTTCATCAGACCAGATAATCTTGTTTCTCATGGTTTGAGAGTCCTTTAGGTGCATTTTGGCAAACTCCAAGCGGGCTGTCGTGCATTTTACTGAGGAGTGGCTTCCGTCTGGTCACTCTACCATAAAGGCCTGATTGGTGGAGTGCTACAGAGATTGTTGTCCTTCTGGAAAATTCTCCAATCTCGACAGAGGAACTCTGGAGCTCTGTCAGAGTGACAATCGAGTCACCTCCCTGACCAAGATCCTTCTCCCCAGATTTCTCAGTTTGGCCAGCTCTAGGAAGAGTCTTGGTGGTTCCAAACTTTTACCATTTAAGAATGATGGAGGCCACTGTCTTCTTCGGGAACTACAATACAGCAGAAATATTTTGGTACCCTTCCCCAGATCTGTCTCTCGACACAATCCTGTGTAGGAGCTCTACGGACAATTTTTTCTACCTCATTTCTTGGTTTTTGCACTGACATGCATTGTCAACTGTGGGACCTTATATAGACAGGTGTGAATTTCGAAATCATGTCCAATCATTTACATTTACCACAGGTGGACTCTAAACAAGTTGTAGAAATACTTCAAGGATGATCATTGGAAACAGGATGCAGAATTTCGAGTCTCATAGCAAAGGGTCTGAATACTTATGTAAATAAGGTATCTGTTTTGAATTATTTATGTATTTGTAAATAATTCTAAAAAACTGTTTTTGTGTAGATTGATGCAGATTAATATTTATTTAATTAATTTTAGAATAAGGCTGTAACGTAACAACATTTGGAAAAAAGGAAGGGGTCTTGTTACGGTTTTCTTCCGTCGAAAGAGAGTCGACCAAAATGCAGCGTGGTTAATATGATACATGTTTAATGACGAATAAACACGACAATACAAAAACAACAAACGGAAAGTGAAAACCTATACAGCCTATCTGGTGACAACTAACACAAAGACAGGAACAATCACCCACGAAACACTCAAAGAATATGGCTGCCTAAATATGGTTCCCAATCAGAGACAACGGGAATCACCTGCCTCTGATTGAGAACCGCCTCAGGCAACCATAGACTTTGCTAGAACACCCCACTAAGCCACAATCCCAAAACCTACGAAAAACCCCCATACATAAACACAACACAAAATAAATCCATGTCACACCCTGGGCTGACCAAATAAATATAGAAAAAACAAAATACTAAGACCAGGGCGTGACAGGTCTGAATAATTTCCGAATGCACTGTACATTGCGCAACTGCTGTGGGTACAACCCAGATTCAGAGGCTGGTTAACAATGACAGGCAGTTTAAGGCTTGCTACACAAGTTATGAGGAGTTATTAAGAAATCAGATCAATTGCATTAGCGCACAGTACTGAACAATCTGATACATTCTTTGCCTGAGAGAGCAGCAATGCAGAAAAGCACTTTTTTGACCTGACTGCAACATTACCTCCATGCAAAAATGGGTCTCCATCGTCAACGCTGTGAACTCACACTGAGGTAAAATTCATTTGTTTGCTTGTCTATCTTTCCATCCAATCTCCCATCCATCCATCTATCGTTTTAATGACCTGTCCGGTTACATTTCTTTATCAATCCATCTGCCCTGACACGGGATGAGTCACTTGTTTATAGGTTGATTCATGACTTGGAATATGACGGAGCGTGTCCACATGACTGGATGACTGGCTGATGAAGATAATTGGACAGCATGTTGGATGGCTGCCAATTGTGTGTGACTTTCTATGCATACATGTGACTAAGCAAGCATTACAAGTACTAAATGTGATTTACAACCCAATTATAAATGTACTCAGTTATTGTCATGTACTGTTTAATGGAGTACATACACCATGTACATAAGGCATTTACTCCAGTCTGGGCCAATACTCAAGCAATTGTGAGAATCATGTACATGGTGTCCAACTTCATTATCCTTTACATATACTTCAAGGTCTAGCACTTACTTCCGGGTTCCAATGTTTAGCATCAACTGGAAAAATCTTGCAGTCAAGACACCACTACAACCCTAACACCCACCTACATAACAGTGACAAAATAGCACCTGCCAAATGACCGGATTAACGATTGCATATTGTTCCAAGGCACACCTTCATCAGGGCCTTCTGCTAAACTAAAATGTATTAAGAATAATGATAACGTTAATAATAGAAGTGAATTGGAGGAGCCAGGGTTTGATTGTCTGTACTGAATTTCTGTGCCGTTAGCTATTGTTCTGGCTAATGAAAAGAGAGATGACAGTTGGGAGGCGTAGGCATGGAATAGATTAATAGATCACACCGAATTGAACTCAATTTTGGGAGTCTAAATGAGCTGTCAGGTTTGCTGTTCCAAACCAGTGTGAATGAGTTTTAACATTTGCATTCAGTCAGGAGGCTTGGGGGCAGCTGAGAGAAAGGGATAAAAAATAAATTAGCAGCAGAGGGAAAATGAATAATGACCAATGAGAGGTCAGGATCATTTAAAGACCGTTATAGATGCAGCGATTAAGACGGCGACCAGTTAACAAGGTAATTCGTCTTAAGTGTGATTTTTGTAACCAATCAGCTAGGCTAGACATGACTTTTGTTCCTGGCTATAAATGTTATCATTGGCAATTTGTACAGACACCTTCAAATATGGGGGCTTGATTCTGAGCCAATCGTCTCGGTCAATCAAACTATTTGAAATCACATGTCTGTTTCATCTAATCTGAAACTGTAAATTGTTGAGAAATGAACCATTTAAATGGGTAATTGTTTGATGAAAGTGATAAAGGACTTTGTCAGACGGTTTGGCAATTCCAAAGCCTTCCATCCCCATCCAGAGTAGTGGTTGGTTGGTGTGGCTGGTTCAACTTCTGGTGTGGATGACTGGATGATTTATTCAAACTGGGTGGTCTGACCTTGAGTCTACCATTGTAAACCGCAGTTTACTTCTAAACGGGTGATGTGTAAAATGAGAAGTCACCTCGAAAAAGGGCATCGGCTAAGCACATCATTTATGTAATGTAATTTATCCCTTTTGAGGGAAGCCGAGGCTTAATTAAACCAAGTAGTCTCTTTACCAGTGGGGTAAAGGTCTAAGATGGCCTCTTCTCATTCCAGAGATAATCTGGAAAATCTGCATGTCCAACGCACACCACGCTCAAATAACGTATCTCTGTAATGTTTGAGAGTCCTCTCGTAGTATACCACCACCAGGAATTCTGTGTGAAGCCTACAAACATCCTCCCAAATGGTTATTTGGCATATTTTTTCTTTATATCACCCCTTATTGTCGACCATCTGCCAGCAAGATCTGTAAAATATGTAAATTATTAGATCTGATGATGTTATTGGCAAACTAGCAGATCTCTTGGCATTGTTCCTTGTCTGGGGGAACACAAAGAACTTGTTTTAGTTGTCATTGTCATAATCTCAACTCTGTTTGTCTCCTTTCACAGAAATATTAGCAGTGGTATTGCCCGATCAGTGATTTATTCAGGCTCAAGTGGGAGGGAGTTTGTGGAGGTTGGTGGCAAAGTTCACACATTACTAAGTAAAACTATGTCAGTCACAGCCAAAGAATGGAGCATATTGTACTAATTTATCCCATGAAAGCCACAACGCATTGATGGTTTGAAGGGGGCACATTGTACTTATTTTGCCTATGAGGCACTTAGCAGGAGCAATTATCCATCAGAACATTGAAGTATATGGTAGGCAATTTATGACCTGTTTTAGCCGCACTTTCCCACAACAGAAAGCTCTTTAAAACTAGCACCTTGTTCCCACTATTTGGAAGTGATAACAATAATTATATCATGCTGACCACACCAATTTCTCAAGAACTTTTCAGAGGCCAATCTTAGCCCAAATTGTTCCTGGAATGTATGAAGACTTGTCTTTCCAGACATCTGTCACTGGGAGGGGGGGGGCTAAACCATATTCAGGAAGGAAGCAGGGTGGCAGGCTGTCTTGTTTACCCGGATCTGTACTCAGATCTGTAACAAAATGGACAATAAGCATAGACTGTGGAGGAGATTATAGTTCTTGGCCCAAGGGATTACTAGAGCCAATAATTGTGATTTGGCAGAGGAGCTTGGTGGGGGAGAATTGTTTTTTTGTGAGCCTTTTGGATTACCCGCAGTTGAAATGTTCTACAACCACAGAGGACGCCAGAACACAAATTAGGACGTCTCGTCTTCTCCAGCCGACATTGGTTTACCTTGAAGTTTGTTTTTTGTCACCGTTGTTCCATTACCTTTTCTCACTGTAGGCATAGCCTTATTTCAGCGGAATATCTGGCATAAAGAGTGCGCAGCTCTCAACTTGTTGCATGGAGCAGCTCACAGAATAAAGACTTTGGTAGCCGGTAGGGTAGGTAGGAAAGATGTTTCAACTTATGATTTCAAACAGTAAATGCTAAATTACGGCTCGTTTTTACTAGGAAGCGTCATTGCCAGTGAAACAGACGAAGCCATTCACTTTCCATGGAAGGAAATCGAGAGAAGCGGTGTGGGCAGCAAATATTGAGCGAATGCAAGCATGGGCGAGGGAGCTGAACAGGGCGGGACTAGAGTTGGGGAAAGCTGAACTTGATTAAATTCCTCTGCGATATCACGATGCGAGTGGAAGCTCAACATAGCTTCCAACCACTATTGGGATTGGCTGACAGTGGCTTTTGATATGTATGTAGCACTACCTAGCTTGCTTGCTAGCACCCACATGAGGTCGAGGCTAGTGTGGCTAGGTGAGTGACGCTTGTATAGTATACATCCTCTGTAAGGCAACAATGGGTATGCAAACCAGGTTTTGGAAAAGTTTGATCTGAAGTTTTTGTTGAATATTTGCGATGTGCAATTCAGTCATCATGCGCTGTTTGAATTACATTTTCTAAAGGCTTTCCCAAAAAACCTTCACAATTAAATGTTGACTCAAAAGTAGGCCTACTGTCACGCTGGTATAAAGGATTTGGAGATAGGCGCAGGAATACACAATAGGGTTTTTTAATACACCCAAAACAAAAGAGAGAGGGTAAACCTCGTTGAACGACACGAGACGATACCCATAATACACAGTACATAAAGTATGCAGCATAACAGCTGCACCAACGCATAGGTACTCACACGACCAACAGACATGGAATAATATGTGACAAAGACAGAGGGAACAGAGGGCACAAATATAACATACTAATCAGGGGAAATGTGAACCAGGTGTGTGTAGTCAGACAACAGTCTGGGGTTGATGATAATGTGTCCCATTCAGTGAAGCCTAGAAAGCCGGTGAAGTAGACCTCTGGAACTGGTGAACAGAATGAGCAGCAGTACCGGGGGGACCCAGACACCTACAGTGCCTTGCAAAAGCATTCATCCCCCGTGGCATTTTTCCTATTTTGTTGCATTACAACCTGTAATTTAAATTGATTTTATTTGAAGTTCATGCAATTGACTTACACAAAATAGTCCAAATTGGTGAAGTGAAATGAAAAAAATTACTGGTTTCCGAAATTTCATAAACGGAAAAGTGGTGCGTGCATATATATTCACCCCTTTGTTATGAAGCCCAGAAATAAGATCTGGTGCATCCAATTACCTTCAGAAGTCACATAATTAGTTAAATAAAGTTCAGCTGTGTGCAATCTAAGTGTCACATTATCGGTCACATGATCTCAGCATATATACACCTGTCCTGAAAGGCCCCGGAGTCTGCGACACCACTAAGCAAGAGGCACCATGAAGACCAAGGAACTCTCCAACAGGTCAGGGGCAAAGTTGGGAGAAGTACAGATCAGGGTTGGGTTATAAAAAAATATCCAAAACTTTAAACATCCCACGGAGCACCATTAAATTCATTATTTAAAAATGTAAAGAATATGGCACCACAACAAACCTGCCAAAAAGAGGGCCGCCCATCAAAACTCACAAACCAGGCAAATGGGACATTAAAACTTCTTACGGCTGAAATCCCGTGAACGGGATCGATTTGACAACAGCCAGTGAAAGTGCAGGGCGCCAAATTCAAACAACAGAAATCTCCTAATACAATTCCTCAAACATACAAGTATAAAACACCATTTTAAAGATAAACTTGTTGTTAATCCCACCAAATCAAATCAAAATCAAATCAAATTTATTTATATAGCCCTTCGTACATCAGCTGATATCTCAAAGTGCTGTACAGCCTAAAACCCCAAACAGCAAGCAATGCAGGTGTAGAAGCACGGTGGCTAGGAAAAACTCCCTAGAAAGGCCAAAACCTAGGAAGAAACCTAGAGAGGAACCAGGCTATGTGGGGTGGCCAGTCCTCTTCTGGCTGTGCCGGGTGGAGATTATAACAGAACATGGCCAAGATGTTCCAATGTTCATAAATGACCAGCATGGTCATATAATAATAAGCCACAGTGTCCGATTTCAATAAGGCTTTACGACGAAAGCATACCATGCGATTATGTTACGTCAGCGCCTAGTCACAAAAAAACACAGCCATTTTCCAGCCAAAGAGAAGAGTCACAAAAAGCAGAAATAGAGATAAAATGAATCACTAACCTTTGATTATCTTCATCAGATGGCACTCATAGGACTTCATGTTACACAATACATGTATGTTTTGTTCGATAAAGTTCATATTTATATCCAAAAATCTCAGTTACATTGGCGCGTTATGTTCAGTAATGTTTTGCCCCAAAACATCTGGTGATTTACAGAGAGCCACATCAATTTACAGGAATAATCATCATAAACGTTGATGAAAGATACAAGTGTTGTTCATATAATTAAATATATACTTCTCCTTAATGTCGGATTTCAAAAAAGCTTTACATCAAAAGCACACCATGCGATAATCTGAGTACAGCGCTCAGCCACCATACAGATACCTGCCATGTTGTGGAGTCAACAAAAGTCAGAAATAGCATTATAAATATTCACTTACATTTGATGATCTTCATCGGAATGCACTCCCAGGAATCCCAGTTTACCAATAAATGTTTGTTTTGTTCAATACAGTCCATCATTTATGTCCAATCTCCTTTTTGTTCGCGCGTTTAGTCCAGTAATCCAAATGCACGGGCACTAAATCCAGACGAAAAGTCAAAAAAGTTATATTAGAGTTCATAGAAACATGTCAAACGATGTTTAGGATGTTTTTATCATAAATCTTCAATAATATTCCAACCAGACAATTCCTTTGTCTTTAGAAATGAAAAGGAACGGAGCTTGCACTCATGGCTTCGCGAGTGACTAAACTCAAGGCTTTCTGCCAGACTGCTGATTCAAACAGCTCTTATTCGCTCCCCTTCACAGTAGAAGCCTGAAAGAATGTTCTAAAGACTGTTGACATCTAGTGGAATCCTTAGGAAGTGCAATTGGACCAAATTTACATTATATCTGATAGGCAATCACTTGAAAAACTACAAACCTCAGATTTCCCACTTCCTGGTTGGACTTTTCTCAGGTTTTCGCCTGCCATATGAGTTCTGTTATGCTCACAGACATCATTCAAACAGTTTTAGAAACTTCAGAGTGTTTTCTATCCAAATCTACTAATAATATGCATATCTTAGCTTCTGGGCCTGATTAGCAGGTTGTTTACTCTGGGCACGCTTTTCATCCGAATGTGAAAATACTATCCCCCAGCCCAAAGAGGTTAATCAGAGAGGCAACAAAGATAACAAATATAACCCTGAAGGAGCTGCAAAGCTCCACAGCGGAGATTGGAGTATCTGTCCATAGGACCACTTTAAGCCGTACACTCCACAGAGCTGGGTTTGGAGCTTTTTTCACGAATTGGTCTTTTCACCAGTCAGATCAGCTCTTTTGCCACTAATTGTGGAAAAGATCAGAATTTGGCTGCCTGTGTAAATGCAGCCAGAGGTTAATCCACAAAAGGTTGTGTCCAATTGCATCTTTCTGGGTACGTCTCTAAGAGCTTTGCACACATGGATTGTACAATATTTGCCCATCATTCTTTTACAAATTCTTCAAACTCTGTCAAGTTGGTTGTTGATCATTTCTAGACAGCCATTTTCGTGTCTTGCCATAGATTAGCAAGCCGATTTAAATCAAAACTGTAACTAGGCCACTCAGGAACATTCAGTGTCTGTCACACCCTGACCATAGTTTGCTTTGTATGTTTTGTTTGGTCAGGGTGTGATCTGAGTGGGCATTCTATGTTGTGTCTCTAGTTTGTCTGTTTCTGTGTTTGGCCTGATATGGTTCTCAATCAGAGGCAGGTGTTAGTCATTGTCTCTGATTGGGAACCATATTTAGGTAGCCTGTTTGGAGTTGGGGTTTTGTGGGTGATTGTCTCCTGTGTCAGTGCCACACGGGACTGTTTCGAGTTTACACGTTTGTTGTTTTTGTAGCTTATTCATGTATAGTTTTCTTATTAAAAAACATACATGATTTTCAACCACGCTGCATTTTGGTCCTCCTCTCCTTCGACACAAGAAAACCGTTACAGAATCACCCACCACAACAGGACCAAGCGGCGTGGTAACGGGCAACAGCAACAGCGGCGCAAAGAGGAATGGACATGGGACGATGTATTGGACGGCAAGGGTTGCTACACATGGAAGGAGATCCTGGCGGGAAAAGATCGCCTTCCTTGGGAACAGGTGGAGGCAGCTAGGAGAGCAGAGGCAGCCAGAGAGAGGAGCCGGCGATATGAGGGAACACGGCTGGCAAGGAAGCCCGAGAGGCAGCCCCAAAAATGTATTGGGGGGAAGGCACACAGGAAGTATGGAGAAGCCAGGTAGGAGACCTGAGCCAACTTCCTGTGCTTACCGGCGGGGCGAGAGAGACCGGGCAGGCATCGTGTTATGCTGTGGAGCGCACGGTGTCCCAGTGCGGGTGCATAGCCCGGTGCGGTACATACCAGCTCCGCGTATTGGCCGGGCTAGAGTGGGCATCGAGCCAAGTGCCATGAAGCCGGCTCTACGCATCTGGTCTCCAGTGCGTCTCCTCGGGCAGGCGTACATGGCACCAGCCTTACAGCGCTGCCAGAGTCGCCAGTCTGTCCTGAGCCGCCAGAGTCGCCAGTCTGTCCTGAGTAGCCAGTCTGTCCTGAGTCGCCAGTCTGTCCTGAACCGCTAGAGTCATCAGCCAGCAAGGAGCCGCTAGAGTCGTCAGCCAGCCAGGAGCCGCCAGAGCCAGGAACCGCCAGTCAGCCAGGAACCGCCAGTCAGCCAGGAGCCGCTAGAGTCATCAGCCGGAGTCTCCTTTTTGTCTTTGCTACCGTGTGAGTGTTTGGGCCACACTGTAATGTTTAGTTTTGTTCACATCGTTTATTGTTTTGTTCCAGTGTTCAGTTTGTTTATTAAAAAGACATGAACACTTACCACGCTGCACCTTGGTCCTCCTCTCTATCTCCAGACGACATCCGTTACATGCGTTCTGAATTTATTGAGTGGATGTTTTTCTGCCATTCTACAGTCCTACTGCAGCTTTACTTTCATAATTCATCAATTGAAAGAATGCAATACATTTCCCTATCACCACCAAGCTTGTTTGAAAACCTGTCCCTAAAAGCATTATATTTTATCTTGCAAAATGGCTTCAACTACGTAAATAATCAATATGTTAAACAAACACCATTATTTGCCCACTCTCCACATAGTGCGATTCCCACTGAGTGAGCAAACGTCATACGTAATGATCCCACCTCTCTTGCTATGCTACTATGGAGGCATGTAGACTACTACTTTTCCCTGGAGCCCCACAGTGACTGCATGAATCATAGTCTGAGGATGATATGGTACATCCACTCCTTTCAAAAACCTGTTAACAAGTTGTATATATATTTAAAAAAGTGGACTGGGCATAAATTATCATAAAACTTAGTCTTCAACTTTTGTGTCTTCTTAATATAAATGTACTGTATATTCCTCAGTGCGTTATTATAATACAACTCAGTATTCATCTTTTGTGCCTTATTATTTACATCAATGGTGACGACATACAGTGCCTTGCGAAAGTATTCAGCCCCCTTGAACTTTGCGACCTTTTGCCACATTTCAGGCTTCAAACATAAAGATATAAAACTGTATTTTTTTGTGAAGAATCAACAACAAGTGGGACACAATCATGAAGTGGAACGACATTTATTGGATATTTCAAACTTTTTTAACAAATCAAAAACGGAAAAATTGGGCGTGCAAAATTATTCAGCCCCCTTAAGTTAATACTTTGTAGCGCCACCTTTTGCTGCGATTACAGTTGTAAGTCGCTTGGGGTATGTCTCTATCAGTTTTGCACATCGAGAGACTGACATTTTTTCCCATTCCTTGCAAAACAGCTCGAGCTCAGTGAGGTTGGATGGAGAGCATTTGTGAACAGCAGTTTTCAGTTCTTTCCACAGATTCTCGATTGGATTCAGGTCTGGACTTTGACTTGGCCATTCTAACACCTGGATATGTTTGTTTTTGAACCATTCCATTGTAGATTTTGCTTTATGTTTTGGATCATTGTCTTGTTGGATGACAAATCTCCGTCCCAGTCTCAGGTCTTTTGCAGACTCCATCAGGTTTTCCAGAATTCTTCAAGAATGGTCCTGTATTTGGCTCCATCCATCTTCCCATCAATTTTAACCATCTTCCCTGTCCCTGCCGAAGAAAAGCAGGCCCAAACCATGATGCTGCCACCACCATGTTTGACAGTGGGGATGGTGTGTTCAGGGTGATGAGCTGTGTTGCTTTTACGCCAAACATAACGTTTTGCATTGTTGCCAAAAAGTTCAATTTTGGTTTCATCTGACCAGAGCACCTTCTTCCACATGTTTGGTGTGTCTCCCAGGTGGCTTGTGGCAAACTTTAAACAACACTTTTTATGGATATCTTTAAGAAATTTCTTTCTTCTTGCCACTCTTCCATAAAGGCCAGATTTGTGCAATATACGACTGATTGTTGTCCTATGGACAGAGTCTCCTACCTCAGCTGTAGATCTCTGCAGTTCATCCAGAGTGATCATGGGCCTCTTGGCTGCATCTCTGATCAGTCTTCTCCTTGTATGAGCTGAAAGTTTAGAGGGACGGCCAGGTCTTGGTAGATTTGCAGTGGTCTGATACTCCTTCCATTTCAATATTATCGCTTGCACAGTGCTCCTTGGGATGTTTAAAGCTTGGGAAATCTTTTTGTATCCAAATCCGGCTTTAAACTTATTCACAACAGTATCTCGGACCTGCCTTGTGTGTTCCTTGTTCTTCATGATGCTCTCTGCGCTTTTAACGGATCTCTGAGACTATCACAGTGCAGGTGCATTTATACGGAGACTTGATTACACACAGGTGGATTGTATTTATCATCATTAGTCATTTAGGTCAACATTGGATCATTCAGAGATCCTCACTGAACTTCTGGAGAGTGTTTGCTGCACTGAAAGTAAAGGGGCTGAATAATTTTGCACGCCCAATTTTTCAGTTTTTGATTTGTTAAAAAAGTTTAAAATATCCAATAAATGTTGTTCCACTTCATGATTGTGTCCCACTTGTTGTTGATTCTTCACAAAAAAATACAGTTTTATATCTTTATGTTTGAAGCCTGAAATGTGGCAAAAGGTCGCAAAGTTCAAGGGGGCCGAATACTTTCGCAAGGCACTGTATTCTTCCACTTATACTGTTTTCAAAATACCCCTCCATATACCCCTCAAATGAGGCACACTAAGTCATGTCAAACTCTGTAGAATTGCAGGAAATGTGTTAAAAAAATGTATATTACCCATTCTTGTCATGATCACATCAATAAGTCCATAATTCACAGCTTGTGGATGTAACCAGAGATGTAGAGGGTAAATGCACATAAACAAAGCTTTTTTTTGTGAAATAGCATTTACTCACCTTTTTATTTTGGGAATTAGCGTTTACTCACTTATTCTGTTTCCAGCATTGATCAAAGCTCAGAACGCTTATATTCTTGATTGGAGTTCTCATCGCGCCTGCCTCTTTGTGAATGAGTGGAATCATGAACAGTTATTTGTTCATTTAGTTTGCCTGCGCCCTCCGGATTTGCCTTGTTAGCAGCACATTCACCACTCTCAAACAGCTAACTCTGCCCTCTCGCGATTTTCAGGACAGGCCATAACCCAACGGCAAGTGGCTATACAAATAGACAACTATATACGCTGCTGACAGACTACTAGTGGGTTTGCGAGATGACGGATATCAGGCAATTTTTTTTGCCGTGTCTACAGACATCCCCCAAACAAACAAAAACAGACTCTAAGAATGAGTGAACAACTGGTAAATAGTCGCTTGTTGATGTCAGTCAGGTAGCTAGCTGCAGGCAGAGACTTGCTGTAACGTTAAAGAGCTCTGGCTAGTGTTGAAGTAAGAATTTAATGTTAAACAGAACCTGACCTCAGCAGTAGCAAAATATAGACTAATCAAAGTTATAATGAGAACTTAGTAGCCTATGGACAAGGTATGACAGCAATCCATGCTTTGATTTACTTTCCTTACGACTGTTTCCACATGCTAATATTTTAGCATTTGTGGCACAAATCCCATTCAAGTCATGGGACCGATAGTAGCATATGTCGCACATCATGTTCACATCATCTATATGTGACTTTGTTGAACTTCACAATCAATTTGAGATACTTTTGGATGATTTGGACATGATGCACAATTTTTTTTATTATTGGTCCAATGAATGGGATTTGCATGTGGAAACAGTGCCTGGGAAAACTAAACCAAAGCATGAATTGCTGTCATACATTGTCCATAGACTGATTACAGGGTTAAGGAAACCAATGTGTAATTTTGTAATTTGGGTGATCTATCCCTTAAATAATAGGCGTCATTCAATAAGCCTCAACAGCATTCTTGTCAAACTACATTTTGCCTGTCATTTCTACTTTTTGGAGAAGATATCATTTTCGGTGTCATAGGATTTCATTTCAGGGTAAAAAGAAAAGAACAATGGCTGACCGCAAACAACACAAGCTGCAGACATGGCTTTTGTGAGTTATTTTCTGGATCAGAAAGGGAACAAATGATCTGGGGAATAACCATGAATGTCAATAATGATCACTCATAGGCAGATAATTAAGCAATAAGGCCCAAGGAGGTGTGGTATATGGCCAATATAATGGACTGTTCTTGGACACAGCCCTTAGCTGTGGTATATTGGCCATATACCACAAACCCCTGAGATGCCTTATTGCAATTATAAACTGGTTACCAACGTAATTAGAGCAGTAAAAATATGTTTCGTCATACCCATGGTATACCATGGCTGTCAGCCAATCAGGTCTCGAACCACCCAATATACCCAACGTGTGTCTAATCCTGAATGCTGATTGGTTAAAACCGCATTTCAGCCTGTGTCTATTCCACAAATTACCACCGTCTAAATCTATGGCGATATAATGCCTTTTAATCTGTTCCATCTGACGGCGCAGTCCACTGTCTCATCAACCCAGCCAGGCACGTTGTAAACGTGATTTCCACTATAAAAGCATCTAGACATTATCTCACATTTCTTTCAGTCTAACATTTCGTTTTCAACAGAGGAGATTTGTATAAACCTTGCTGTCCTTCTCTCCGACATTTGCAACATTGTTTCAATCTTCTAATTTAATCTCCAGCTGTCAGGAATCTTGACAAGACAGACAGGCAGGCAGGCACCGTTTCTCAGCCAGTCGAAATCATGAATGAGCATCATTTTTATGGATATATACAAAGAAATGTCAATTGAAAAAAGGTAAAATGAAAACGCAGTGCAGTTAGTTTCCAGCTTCAGTTTGAAGTAATTGTGTTAGCTATGTTGTTGGCTAGCTCCTCTGAACAACAATGTCCTGACGAGTGAGCACATTTTCTATGCCAGGCAAAATCGTGCATCATTAGCTCATTATTAGGGTAGCACCCTATATTATTGGCATATTCAACAGCTTTTAAGAAATATATTACCTTCAACAGTGTTATCTTGTGATCAAGTCATCAATGTTTTGTGATTATTGGTGTCGTAAAAATGTTAGCAATTAGCATGTTTGACATTTCAGTGGAAATACTACTATTATCAGCTTTTTGATAAGTAGTCTAGCAAAAAAATATGTCCTGTATTATCGGCATACGGTCCCCAGTTATTGGCCACCTTACTATTTTCTTAAATTACAAGATATCAGTTTAATTTTGTTCAAAAAAGAGACATGAACCTCGTATCTTGAAGTGTTTACTAGATAGTTAACTAGTTGGCTATCCTTCCAGTAAAAAAATGACATTGCGTAACACGGTGCACCCTCCTGTAGGCTCTTAAAAATGGTTCTTCACCAACATCTTCAGTGTTGTAACCAAATAATGTTTCATAATTTATTTTACAGATTAATCTTATGTCTTGAGAAAGTAGATCACAGTTCAATACTAACATATAAATGATTATGAATAATTTAGGTAAAAAGTTGCATATTAAATGATATGTGGTCTGCCGCACAGTCAAATTTGACAAAATACAGTGTGTCCCACAAAATGTCTTTATATACCTGTATTACGTTTTTGAAAACTCTCAAAGCCTAACTTAACTTACATAAACTGTGACAATCAATGACAATCAGTGGTCAGAAAGCTAGAAGGGTGTCTTTAGTCGCAAAACATACCATTATTTTCCAGTCCTTTTAAATGTTGATTGATTTAATCCTTCAACCGCTAGAGTGTCCGAAGTTAGGGGGCTTCTGATGTTGTGGGAAAATTTGCTATGGATGTATCCAAATAAATATCACTAGAAAATAGCTTAAACCAATGCAAATGCTGCTACTTTGCTGCACTTTTTTTTACATGACTGTAAGTTAGCCATAGTTGGCTAGCTAGCCAGCAAGGGATAAAACATTGCCAGTGAGTATGGCAATGGACCATTTAGAACGAAAGACTGAATTGCATCCAAAGATACAGAACAAAAAGACTGAACAACTGGGTCGCGTCTCTAGCAAATGAACCGATAGAACAAACGACCAGCCAGTTTGGGTAGCAACCCTAGATTTGTGTCGGGACCATATTCATCATAATAAAGTTTTTATTTTACTAGGCAGAGTATGGTGGCCAGAGTATGTGAGCAGAGTTTAGCAGTTGGAAATCCCGCTCATCGCTCATGAAGCGGTGCTTGCCCACCACTCCGATGCGCCAAGTCCTTTCCCACCATGCAGCTAAAAACCAATCCTCGCAAAAAAATGTGGCTCCAAATTTGCTCCATTCTTTAAATCACAACTTAACCAACACCTAGCTATTTTTGTGACTACCTGGACCTACCATTTGTTTTGATGTATTGAAACCAAATAGTATGATTTCAATTAAAAGTATTTGAATAAACAACAGGAAAAGGTGACTGAAACGGAAGCTCATCTGCGTACTTGTCGTCCTCACCGAGGTCTTGACGAATGCAGTTCGTCATCATAACCGAGTTCAGTGAGCAAAATGCTCACCTTCAATGGCCACTGGCACACTGTAGAAGTGTGCTCTTCACAGAGGAATCCTGGTTTCAACTGTACCGGGCAGATAACAGACAGCATGTATGGCATTGTGTTGGCGAGTGGTTTGCTGATGGCAACGTTGTGAACAGAGTGCCCCATTGTGGCGGTTATGGTATGGGCAGGCATAAGCTATGGACAATAAACACAATTGCATTTTATCAATGGCAATATGAATGCACAGAGATACCGTGATGAGATCACCTCATGTTTCAGCATGATAATGCACGGCCCATGTCACAAGGATCAATACCCAATTCCTGGAAGCTGAAAATGTCCCAGTTCTTCCATTGCCTGCATACTCACCAGATATGCCACCCACTGAGCGTGTTTGGGATGGTCTGGATCGACGTGTACAAAAGCGTGTTTCAGCTCTCGCCAATATCCATGAACTTTGCACAGTGCTTTGAACAGAAGATGGACAACATTCCACAGGCCACAATCAACAGCCGAATCAACTCTATGTGAAGGAGATGTGTCACATTGCATGAGGTAAATGGTGGTCACAACAGATACTGACATGTTTTCTGATCTACGCCCCTACTTTCTTTTTGTTAAGGTATCTGTGACCAACAGATATATATCTGTTTTCCCAGTCATGTGATGTCCATAGATATCCATACTGTAACTCAGTAAAATCTTTGAAATTGTTGCATGTTGCTTTTATATTTTTGTCAGTGTATAATTCATAACATATCATACAAAATAGGTGATGGACATCCACAAATTAATACATATCATACAAAACATAACATATCATACTAAATGCTGTATCTTGAATCTACGTACATAATAATACTAAATGCTCTGAGACCAGGTTACTTTCACTTAATCAACAGTCCCCAAACTCTTCTTCACCCAACCTGACACCACATATGGATCAGCCAGCAGGCAAGGATCCATTTTCTCCAAAAACCTCACTCCCTCTGGGCCAGAATCATATTTTTCATCCTTTTGGTTCTTCCCACTCTTCAGACACATCAACCTCCACACCTTGCAGCTCTGAATCCGCTCTTCCATTTTTTTTAAACATAACTCTTTCAAACTCCATGTAACTCTCCTCAGTTTCACATTCTAAGCTACTATAGTACAGCTTTCCATTTTCTACTTGACACCCAACACGTTCTCTTTCCCCAGGGCTTTCCTTGTTCCCTCGACCCTGCCTCCATCTTCTTCTTGTCAGTTTCACCTTCCAAACTGCTGTAGCACAATTTCCTATTTTTGTACATCTCTCTCAACATCTTCTTTTGTCACAAAGTTTTTTTTCTTTATTTATTTAACTTTTATCCATTCTTCCTCATGATTTCTTCCAAGCTACTGAAATACGTTTTCCATTTTTGTACTAGAGACCTACCAACCTCCCGTCCTCATCCTCCACATTCGACTGTGTCTGGTCCTGGCCTTAGCAAGTCGGCCATCTTGCTTAGGCACTTCTGTCACGACTTCTGCCGAAGTCGTTGCCTCTCCTTGTTCGGGCGGTGCTCGGCGTTCGACGTCACCGGTCTTCTAGCCATCATTGATCCATTTTTCATTTTCCATTGGTTTTGTCTTGTCTTCCCACACACCTATTTTCAATCCCATTCATTACCTGTTGTGTATTTAACCCTCTGTTTCCCCTCATGTCTTTGTCAGAGATTGTTTTATTGTCAGTGTTGTTTATTTTGTTGTATTGGTGCGTGACGGGTCCTCGTACCCATGCCACCTATACACATGGCGCTGACAACTTCATATTTTTAGCATCACTGTATGTCTAATACATCACTGTGTGTGTTTATTTAATTAATTAAAATAACTCAAAATATATTTTTAGAATTTATTTCCCTTGGCTTCCTTTTGCCATCAAAATGCTCAGTCTGGCCGAATGGGCGTGTTGATACAAAATAAGATATACTGAACAAAAATATCAACGCAACATGCAACAATTTCAAAGATTTTTACTGAGTTACAGTTCATAAGGAAATCAGTAAGTTGAGAATAAATTCATTAGGCCCTAATCTATGGATCTCGCATGACTGGGCAGCGGCGCAGCCATGGGTGGGTGGCATAGGTCTACCCACTTGGGAGCCAGGCCCACCCACTGAGAAGCCAGACCCAGCAAATCAGAATTACTTTTCCCCCACAAAAGTGCTTCATTACAGACAGGAAAACTACTTTGAGACCAACACGTTAAATACTGCATTTATACCCTGTATATGCAAATAAAATATGATTGGTCATTGGTCAGAATAATCTGATCAGATTGTGATGTCATGCTGTGTGCGAAAAACTCCATCCCACCTGTACAGGCTGAAATTTCAGGTACTTCTTTTTTTAAACTCTTGTACTAAAAGGACATTATCATAATTTCAGAGTGGTATTTCCACCTCATAGTGTGGAAATACCAAATACTGGAAAACTGGAAAAACATTTTTGACTGCACTGCCCCTTTCATGGTTGTACAGTACTAGCATTATATTGACTAATTCACAACAGTAAAACCATGTTAGATTTTGGGTAATGATAGGGTAAGCTGCCATTGACTCAATAAAATGGCAAAATTAGGGATAAACACAAATCTAAAATGTAATCCTAATGTATTGGTCCTTTTCAGCTCTGCGGTTTCTTTCATGTTGTTAATGCTGTGTCTGAGGTGTTATATTAAGACGCTGCTCCCTATCCCATTCCCAAATCGAGACATTTGACGTAACTACACGCTACAACTACATTTGAGATTGTGGCGTATTGCCCTTGTAATTACAGAGTGTGGTGCCGTATGTAGATTATGGAGTGTGTTGCCATTTTAATTATGGAGTGTGTTGACATCTGTTAGCTGTCAGTCAAGCTTCCTGTTTGGACCCCAGGAAGAGTAGCTGCTGCCTACTCGGAAGTTATCAGATTCCAATAAAACAACATCACGTTTTGAAGTTCACTTTCCTTGTTTTGTCTAATATGAATCTATCAAATACGTATTGTGCAGTATTTATTTTGTTTCATAGCAAGTTTCTCACAAAGGCTTTAGCAGGGGCCTGCCCGGGCAAGTCCATGGAGTTGCCTAGCAACACATGCCTCGGAGGTGAGGCAACGTCTGCATAGTACAAAAAATTCCAATGATTCAATGCAAGATTTGGACCGAAGAGCTAGCACGACAGCTAAAATGGATTTTAATTATTAATATTTTTAGCTAATAGGGAGAAGTAACTCACAAAATTACTACATTATGGCTTTCACTAATATCAAAATGTACATATGATAAAATGTGGGTACATTTGGGAATGCAATTCTAACTTACTCAAACTTTAAGCTTAGCTATTAATTCAGAGTTGTTAAGGTTTGGGAAAGGGTTAAAATGATGTTTAGGCATTACTTCTGAGTGGTAAGGTTAGAGTTAGAGATAGGGTTAAAAAAGAAAAACAAGTGCCTATCACTAGGCTTGAACCTGCGATGCTCAGGGCCTTAGCTTGAGCTTTTAGCCCTTGATTATAGTGATGGTTTGTTCGCAAACAAATGGCTCTTTTTGAACAGATCTTTATGGTGGACATCGGGAACCGAATCTCATCGGTGAAAGAGCCATTCATTTGGCTCCCTGACTTGCAAACTGCTACCACTGCTTTTTGAGCTCAAAACAACATTTTTCTGCAGATAAATTACAAACTAATTATACAAAGAGGGTTAATCCTCACTGTAGAAACAATAAATAGTGGCGACAGCATGTCAATCTGGTCCACGCTGATTTTTAAAACATTTTTTTTGCAGGCCTTTAAGTTTGCCAGAAAAAAAAATTGAACCCGCATTTCACGATCTGACATAATGGTAGCCTACCTTTTGGGCTTTACACTGGAGATATGCAATTTTTTTCAAAGTTCTAGGTAGATTTTGAACGTAGAGCTGTTTAGGCGTCAAATGAGCCTGATCTTTTACATGAACGGAGCCAAATGAGCCAGCTCACTGAAAAGACTCGGAATGCCCATTACTACTTGATGGTAACAGGCACTTGTGTTTCCCCTGGTGGATGGTTGGAGCTTGCCATGGAAATATGTCATGTCATGCCATAACATCACCAGGGCAGTGCCTAATCCGCCGTAGTTTGTCTTTGGCTGTATTGTAAGTAGTATATCTTTCTTCAACATTGTTCCACATCAATCATGTTATATTGGAGTTCAGCATTCAAAAAACAATGTCAAGAACCAATATTTCTAGAAACTGCATCCATTTTACACCGATAATGTAATGGTTGCTTGCATTTAGGACATTCACACTGTATTTTTAGGATATACCCTTCTGCCACTGTGTGGAAGAGTAGAACCAACATATTTAGTCTGATAATGTTCCTCCCAGTCGTGTGCATGTGTCTGTATTTTGGTGGAGGATCTACACTGTGCTGTACCAGAACTGATATACAGCTCTCTCTGACTCCGTCATTGCCACAACCCCTATATTATACCTTTCTGAAACACATAATTTACCCCCAAATGCCCCTGTCCCACAAACTCCAGCAGCACTTAAATCTGCTGCTACATACATGCGCAAACACCCAACTCCCCAGGCCCCTTGTGCCTAATGTTCCCGCCAAAACCTCCGTTTTTCAAGATACACAGCCTGAGGCCTGTTTGCATATAAGAAATAAAAAATAAATAAAAAATGAATGATGACAGGAGATGCCAATAAATGGATGTGGCGTGCTGTGCCGTCACGTTGTGCGAGTGTAGAGGTTAGTCGAGGTAATTTGTACATGTACCGGTAGCAGCAGTGTAAAAACAAAGGGGGGTGTGAATCTAAACAGTTTGGAGGCGGCTGCGCAAAGTGCAGAGTAGGGCGGGACAGTGACTTAATGCGAGCATTTCCTTCTCGCCTGCACGGCTTTGGACAGGTTGTGTTGTGCCCTCTTCACAACTGTCTTGGTGTGTTTGGACCATGATCATTTATTGGTGATGTGGACAACAAGGAACTTGAAACTCTCAACCCGCCGATATTTTGGTTTCTTTTACTCCTTTTTCTTCCCAATTTCATGATGTCCTATTGGTAGTTACAGTCTTGTCTCATCACTGAAAATCCCGTATGGACTCGGTAGAGGCTAAGGTCGAGGGCTGTGCGTCCTACAAAACACAACGCAACCAAGCTGCACTGCTTCTTGACACAATGCCCACTTAACCCAGAAGCCAGCAGCACCAATGTGTCAGAGGAAATACAGTTCACCTGTAACACTTGTCATCTGGGGAAGGAGAGGAGGACCAAGGTGCAGCGTGGTAAGTGTTCATATTATTTAATGAAATATGTAACACTAGACAAAACATCAAACACGACAAAGAAACAGTCCTGAAAGGTGAAACAAAAACACAAAACAGGCTACCTAAATATGGTTCTCAATCAGGGACAACGATTGACAGCTGCCTCTGATTGAGAACCATTACCAGGCCAAACACAGAAATATAAAATCATAGACAAACTAACATAGACAACCCACCCAACTCACGCCCTGACCATACTAAAACAAAAGACAAAACAAAGGAACTAAGGTCAGAGCGTGACAGCACCTGGCGACCGTGTCAGCGTGCACTGCGCCTGGCCCGCCACAGGAGTCGCAATGTGCACGATGGGCCAAGAACATCCCTTCCGGACGGACAAACAATCCCCTAACCCGGACAACGCTGGGCCAATTGTGTGCCGCCCCATGGGTCTGCCGGTCGCGGTCGGCTGCGACAGAGCCTGGATTCGTACCCAGAATCTCTAGTGGCATAGCTAGCACTGCAGTGCCTTAGACCACCGAGCCACTCGGGAGGCCAGCCCCGCCGATATTACTGGGGGCCTGTTCGGCCATCCTTTTCCTTTAGTCCACGATCAGCTCCTTTGTCCTGCTCACATTGTGAACTCTTGCTTACACCTCAGGTCTAAACAAACATTTTGGAACAAATATGCTAGCTGTTAGCTTTTCCATTTGAAGACATGCCACAGGGAGACACTTGTTTTTCCAGGAACAAATAATGAATTGACCAATGAAAGACCATAGACGGTAGTAGCACACAAACCATTACAAGGGAATAAGGGACCAATTTCCGCTTCCATGTGTCTGGTTATACACTTTTATGAAGTTATTTTTCTTTTGTTTAGTTTTGCTGACTTCAACATTTCTTGGAATAGGTCAACAATAACTTTCTTCTTCCAGGTCTGGAACATATTTGCCAATAGATATTGTATGATGCATCCTTGACAAAACTCAAAAGGGCACGTTTTCACATCAGTAGCAGGTTTCCATCCAATTGGCAACTGATTTTCATGCAAATGTTTAAAAATATGCATAAAAACAACGTGCATTTTCCCAACAGAGATGTGTTTCCATCAGATTGACTTGTTGTGGATAAAAGGATGTGCATGATAACGTAGTGCACATAAAAATAGCTTTTGCGGTTAAATTGCCATGTACTCTACTGATGGTTTTCTCACAAAAAAAGTGTTACATAGCAAGTGTGGCCACTCTCGTATTGGCACATGTGCTATAGCCAACAGCTCACAGATACAGTGTGGGTATAGCCTACATGATGAGATTATTATCAACAAAAGATGGAGTTTATTTTTACTTGTCAAACGGGAACCACGCAACGATGATCATGTCACCAGAATAAGACCCTGGATTTTAATTGTAAAGGTGCATCAAGCTTAGCACCTTGAACTTTCACCACCCTGTGAAGTTCATCACGTATTTAATCTGTAGCCTAATAAATGGATGCTTTCCCGGCAGACGAGTCATAGTGGGAGGACCAACATCGCATGACACAAGTTCAGTTCGATATATCAATATTTGCACATAGCTTTTCCACCTGCATTTGTTGCATAATTCATTTTATTGACACAAAAAGATCCCACCTTGTCTAGTGTATGTTTATTTGTCGACATCTGGAAAGTTTACAGACAAATGTTACATTTCCATAAGGCCTGTCATGACATTTTTGTTATCCAACATACTTCACTGGCATAAAAAGTAAAAAACATGCGGGCCTTTTACTGAGGTGTGGCTTCCGTCTGGCCCCTCTACCATAAAGGCCTGATTGGTGGAGTGCTGCAGAGATGATTGTCCTTCTGGAAGGTTCTCCCATCTCCACAGTGGAACTCTAGAGCTCTGTCAGTGTTTCAATCGGGTTCTTGATCACCTCCCTGACCAAGGCCATTCTCCCCGATTGCTCAGTTTGGCCGGGCGGCCAGCTCTAGGAAGAGTCTTGGTGGTTCCAAACTTCTTCCATTTAATAATGATTGAGTCCCCTGTGTTCTTGGGGACCTTCAAAGACATGTCTTGTACCCTTCCCCAGATCTGTGCCTTGACACAATCCTGGCTCGGAGCTCTACGGACAATTCCTTCGACTTCATGGCTTGGTTTTTCCATGGCTTGGTTTTTGCAACTGTGGGACCTTATATAGACAGGTGTGTTCCTTTTCAAATGATGGCCAATGAATTTAATTTACCACAGGTGGGCTCCAATCAAGTTGTAGAAACACGTCAAGGATGATCAATGGAAACACTTGAGGTCAATTGTTTATAAATGTATAAACACTGGTTTTCGCATTGTCGCTATGGGGTATTGTGTGTAGATTGCTGAGGGAATTGTTTATTTAATCCATTTTAGAATAAGGTTGTAACATAACAAAATGTGAAGAAAGTCAATGGGTCTGAAAGCTTTCCGAAGCCACTGTATGTGATGACGTAGAATTATTATAATAATGCATGTAAAATGTTTTCCATGTAAATATTCACAGAAAATAAAGGTGTTTACTTTTTTGTAGAAGTAACTGACAAAATAAAGGAAACACCAACATAAAATGACTTAATATGGTGTTGGGCCACCATGAGCCAGAAAAGCTTCAATGCATCTTGGAATACATTCTACAACTCTATTGGAGGGATGCAACACCATTCTTCCACAACAAATTCCAGCAGAGGGGTTGGGTTAAAAGCGGAAGACATATTTCGGTTGAATGCATTCAGTTATGCAACTCACTAGGTATGACCTTTCCCTTTCCGTTTGGTGATTTGTTGATGGTGGTGGAAAACATTGTCTGTGTCAGAATATCCATACTTGTGTCCTAAATAGTAGGCTGTGTGAGTATGCGAGAGAAAAAAAGTTTAACAGTATGCGACATTTCGAAAATCAAGTATACCTTAAATGCCCGGATGTCATACTCATTTCAGCTTTGACAACAGCTGATCAATTAGATATGGGGATGGACTACCGAAAACAACAAATAGCAGGAAACAACACAATCGTGCATGACACATTCTCATTATGTGAAAATAAGTTTTAGAGTATCAAGTCAAACCAAAAATCTCTGACTTGCCTAGTTAAATTAAAAAATATATATGTTTAACTGTAACTCAGTAAAATCTTTGAAACTGATGCCTGTTGAATTTATATTTTTGTGCAGTGTCTATCATACTTTGTTTTAAAACAATGACTTTACTTACATCGTTGTGCAACATCATGGGTAAGCTATAGGCATCATCTTTCAGCAGAAAAAAAGTGAATTTCTGCTCTTGTGGGCGTTTAAGCTATGTTCAATCTCAATCACTGCAGGAAAATCTGGCAGGACTCTCTATTTGGCTTCGGGCCAACGAGAGACATTGGGAAATATTATAATAATGCAAGTAGCACTTATGGCTCTTTCTTGGCGATGTGTTTTGTCTGTATTTCTGGATACAGTGCCTTGCAAAAGTATTCATACCCCTTAGCATTTTTCCTATTTTGTTGCATTACAACCTGTCATTTAAATTTATTTTTATTTGGATTACATGTAATGGACATACATAAAATAGTCCAAATTGGTGAAATGAAATTTAAAAAATTACTTGTTTCAAAAAATTCTAAAAAATAAACAACGGAAAAGTGTTGCGTGCATATATATTCAACCCCTTTGCTATGAAGCCGCTAAATAAGATTTGGTGCAACCAAGTACATAATTAGTTAAATAAAGTCCACCTGGTGTGCAATATAAGTGTCACATGATCTGTCAAATCATCTCAGTATATACAGTTGAAGTCGGAAGTTTACATACACATAGGTTGGAGTCATTAAAACTCGTTTCTCAATCACTACACACATTCTTTGGTAACAAACTATAGTTTTGGCAAGTCGCTTAGGACATCTACTTTGTGCATGACACAAGTCATTTTTGTTCATAGACAGATGAATTCACTGTATCACAATTCCAGTGGGTCAGAAGTTTACCTACACTAAGTTGACTGTGCCTTTAAACAGCTTGGAAAATTCTAGAAAATTATGTCATGGCTTTAGAAGCTTCGGATAGGCTAATTGACATCATTTGAGTCAATTGGAGGTGTACATGTGGATGTATTTCATGGCCTACCTTCAAACTCACTGCCTCTTTGCTTGTCATCATGGGAAAATCAAAAGAAATCCGCCAAGACCTCAGAAAACAAATTGTAGACTTCCACAAGTTTGGTTCATCCTTGGTAGCAATTTCCAAACACCTGAATGCGTTCTGTCTCCTAGATATGAACGTACGTTATTTAGAAATCAATCCCAGAACAACAGCAAAGGACCTTATGAAAATGCTGGAGGAAGCAGGACCAAAATTCTCTATATCCACAGCAAAACGAGTCCTATATCGTCATAACCTGAAAGGCCGCTCAGCCACTGCTCCAAAACCGCCATAAAAAAGCCAGACTACTTTTGGAAACATGTTCTCTGGTCTGATGAAACAAACATAGATCTCTTTGGCCATTATGACCATCACCATGTTTGGAGGAAAAAAAGCGATGCTTGCAAGCTGAAGAACACCAGTGAAGCATGGGGGTGGCAGCGTCATGTTGTGGGGGTGCTTTGCTGCAGGAGGGACTGGTGCACTTCACACAATAGATGTTATCATGAGGAAAGAAAACGATGTGGATATATTGAAGCAACATCTCAAGACATCAGTGAATATTCACAAAAGCTTGGTCACAAATGGCTCTTCCACATGGACAATGACCCCAAGCATACATCCAAAGTTGTGACAAATTGGCTCAAGGACAACAAAGTCAAGGTATTGGAGCGGCCATCACAAAGCCCTGACCTCACAATCCTATAGAAAATTTGTGGGCAGAACTGAAAAAGTGTGTGCGAGCAAGGAGGCCTATACAAACGTGACTCAGTTACACCATCTCTGTCATGAGGAATGGGCCAAAATTCACCCAACTTATTGTGGGAAGCTTGTGGAAGGCTACCCGAAATGTTTGACCCAAGTTAAACAATTTAAAGGCAATACTACCAAATACTAATTGAGTGTATGTAAACTTCTGACCCACTGGGAATGTGATGAAATAATTAAAAGCTGAAATAAATCATTCTCTCTACCATTATTCTGACATTTCACATACTTAAAATAAAGTGGTGATCCTACCTGACCTAAGGCAGGGAATTTAAATTAAATGTCAGGAATTGTGAAAAACTGAGTATAAATGAATTTGGCTAAGGAGTATGTAAACTTCCGACTTCAACTGTATACACCTGTTCAGAAAGGCCCCAGAATCTGCAACAACACTGAGCAAGGGGCAGCAATAAGCAAGCTGTCATGCCCTGACCTTAAAGAGATGTTTTATTTCTCTATTTGGTTAGGTCAGGGTGTGATTTGGGTGGGCATTCTATGTTTTCTATTTCTTTGTTTTTGGCCGAGTGTGGTTCCCAATCAGAGGCAGCTATCTATTGTTGTCTCTCATTGAGAATCATACTTAGGCAGCCTTTTTTTTCCCACCTAAGGTTGTGGGTAATTATTTATTTTGTGTGTGTGTTTGTATGCGACACGGTTGCGTCATGTTCGGTTTCCGTTTACCTGTTTTTTTTGTGAAAGTTTCTATATTGAAAGATGTGGAATTACATGCACGCTGCGCCTTGGCTCATCTATAACAGGGAGTTTGAAGACAGTGAATGTGACACAAGCAGCACCATGAAGACCAAGGAGCTCTCCAAACAGGTCAGGGACAAAGTTGTGGAGAAGTACAGATCAGGGTTGGGTTATAAAAACATATCAGAAACTTTGAACAGTCCAACAGTGCACCATTATATCCATTATTTAAAAAATGGAAAGAATATGGCACCACAACAAACCTGCCAAGAGAGGGCCGCCCACCAAAACTCACGGACCAGAGGCAAGAAAGAGAACAAATATAACCCTGAAGAAGCTGCAATCCACAGTGGAGATTGGAATATCTATCCATAGGACCACTTTAAGTCGTACTCTCCACAGAGCTGGGCTTTACAGAAGAGTGGCAAGAAAAAAAGCCATTGCTTAAAGTGTTCGCCAAAAGCCATGTGGTCAGATGAGACAAAAATTTAGCTTTTTGGCCATCAAGATAAACACTTTGTCTGGCGCAAACCCAACACCTCTCATCACCCCGAGAATTCCATCCCCACAGTGAAGCATGGTGGCATGGCAGCATCATGCTATGGGGATGTTTTTCCATTGGCAGGGACTGGGAAACTGGTCAGAATTGAAGGAATGATGGATGGTGCTAAGTACAGGGAAATTCCTGAGGGAAAGCTGTTTCAGTCTTCCAGAGATTTGAGACTGGGACGGAGGTTCACCTTCCAGCAGGACAATGACCCTAAGCATACTGCTAAAGCAACACTGGTTTACGGGGAATCATTTAAATGTCTTGGAATGGCCTAGTAAAAGCCCAGACCTCAATCCAATTGAGTGTCTGTGGTATGACTTAAAGATTGCTGTACACCAGCGGAACCCATCCAACTTGAAGGAGCTGGAGCAGTTTTGCTTTGAAGAATGGGCAAAAATTACCCCAAGAGACTTGTAGCTGTAATTTCTACAAAGTATTGACTTTGGGGGGTGTGAATAGTTATGCACGCTCAAGTTCTTTTTTTTCTTATTTCTTTCTTGTTTCACAATAAAGAATATTTTGCATCTTCAAAGTGGAAGGCATGTTGTGTAAATGAAATGATACAACCACCCCAAAAAAAATATATATTTTAATTCCAGGTTGTAAGGCAACAATAGGAAAAATGCCAAGGGGGGTGAATACTTTCGCAAGCCACTGTATGTAATGTTGGTGAATAGATTGTATTTTAAATGTGTCTCCAATAGTTGTTGAATCTCTAAACAAAGTGCAGTGTTCACTTTTCTTATAGTATTACTTTTTATACTGTTTTTATTTCTTGGTGTTATGAAGAGCAAAGGGGAAGTTCATGAGAAAGATACATCTTTAAACCCCAGTATTCACAACATTTTGTAAACAATTCTTTAAGGAATCTAACCAAGCACTTAATATTTGTCTTGTTTAAACTCACATTTCTATCATCTACTAATGACTCTGCATAGACAGAACTCAGGGTCTCAGTACACTGTCTATTTTGTGAGTCACCGTCAGAGCTCTGTTTTTGATAATAAGGGACTGAAGGCTTTCATACCATCTAAATAGGCCACATTATACAATTTTTTTAATTATTTACATTGAATAGCTCAGAAGGTGAGCTTTTACAAAAAATGATATGGAACATGTTGGCGGAACATAAGAAACGACAAGCCTGTAGCATTTCACGAGGCTTCAGTTCCAGAAAATGTGTGAATAAATTGAAAATAAACTAAGGCTCCCATCCTGCTGAGAATCACTACAACATGTGTCTGATGATACCGGCAACAGACATGGAGAACAGAAGGTAGAATAAATGTATATATAAATATCCACACAAGATGGCGGCTTTCCTAAAGTATAGTGCGCCTTGTTACACACCATAATTCATATAAAAGGGTAACTCATAATACCAACAACCCTGACACTAAATACTTTAGTAACACTTTTAGGTTAGCTTTAAAACTCCCTAATGTAGTAATATAAAGTACATCATAATGTAAGGGCACGCCAACAAATTAAATGCATAAATCTGACACCATGGACTTTTAAACATGCCAGCCTCTTTGAGACTAAAGTGTTACTGAAACTGATAGCGTAAGTCACAAATAAAAAGTATGTATTGATTATGAATTCAACCTTTAAGTCTTTACTGGGGACTCATCTCTTCAGTGGGTCATATGATTGAGTGTAGTCTGGCCCAGGATTGTGAAGGTGAACGGAAAGGCTCTGGAGCAACGAACCGCCTTTGCTGTCTCTGCCTGGCCGGTTCACCTCTTTCCACTGGGATTCTCTGACTCTAACCCTATTACAGGGGCTGAGTCACTGGCTTACTGGTGCTCTTTCATGCCGTCCCTAGGAGGGGTGCATCATTTGAGTGGGTTGAGTCACTGATGTGATCTTCCTGTCTGGGTTGGTGTATTTTATTCTACCAGATCTATTGTGTTTTATTCTCCTACAGTCAATTCACATTTCCACAAACTTCAAAGTGTTTCCTTTCAAATGGTACCAAGAATATGCATATCCTTATCCTTCCTGTATGGATTGGCGCCCCCCCTTGGGTTGGGACGTGGCGAAGATCTTTGTGGGCTATACTTGTCTCAGGATGGTAAGTTGGTGGTTGAAGATATCCCTCTAGCGGTGTGGGGGCTGTGCTTTGGCAAAGTGGGTGGGGTTATATCCTTCCAGTTTGGCCCTGTCCGGGGGTATCATCGGATGGGGCCACAGTGTCTCCTGACCTCTCCTGCCTCAGCCTCCAGTATTTATGCTGCAATAGATTATGTGTCGGGGGGCTAGGGTCTATTTGTTATATCTGGAATACTTCTCCTGTCTTATCCGGTGTCCTGTGTGAATTTAAGTATCCTCTCTCTTTCTCTCTCTCTCTCGGAGGACCTGAGCCGTAGGACCATGCCTCAGGACTACCTGGCATGATGACTCCTTGCTGTCCCCAGTCCACCTGGCCGTGCTGCTGCTCCAGTTTCAACTGTTCTGCCTGTGATTATTATTATTTGACCATGCTGGTCAATTATGAACATTTGAACATCTTGGCCATGTTCTGTTATAATCTCCACCTGGCACAGCCAGAAGAGGACTGGCCACCCCTCATAGCCTGGTTCCCCTCTAGGTTTCTTCCTAGGGTTTGGCCTTTCTAGGGAGTTTTCCTAGCCACCGTGCTTCTACACCTGCATTGTTTGCTGTTTGGGGCTTTAGGCTGGGTTTCTGTACAGCACTTTGAGATATCAGCTGATTTCTGAAGGGCTATATAAATACATTTGATTTGATTTGATTGTATGTCTTCGTGTCTTTTGATGAGAGCATAATGAGCCAAATCAAAAGCAAAGGACAGTGCACAGAGACTGGAGAGCAAGGGAGACAAGATGGAGTGTCTCTGACAAATGGATAACGGGAGAATCTTTAAATAGACCTTAAGGCTTGATTCTTCCATGGCTCCAGTAAGTAATTTGGACCAGACGAGAATCCATAAACATGACAGATGAACAAATGATGTAGAGTGATGCCCTACCTGTATTAAAAGGCATATATGGCCAATCCATTTGTCTCTTCTTTTCAAAACTGTGATAAATGCCTGTGCTTGGCAGGGAGATGAAGGATGATATTAGTTTGTCTCATAATATTCATCTATACATAATGAATCAATACAACAACAAGTTTACAGTATCCTATACTGCAAACTCAGTTTGTCTGAGAATATGGTTGTGAGAATTCTTTAAGAAAATGTTTTTCATCTAAACCTTTATTGATTGGGTTCGTGAGATGGCAAACTTATGTGTGCTGGCAATTGGCCAACCGTCAATATAAAACCGTGACAATGGTTAAAGTCTTTGATATCAAATATCTATACGGGCTCACTATACAATGAAATTGTGCTCCGGTTTTGAATTCCTTTGTGGAATGATCTCCAGAATACTGTCAATACATTCCATACTATCCCCCTTTGGCCTTTTGAATTGCAATCTTCAAGTACAGTAACTGTAGCTTGATGTATTATGGAATAGCAATTGCCTGCACCGTGTACATCTTTGGTTCTACAGTACCAAGTCCAATCAAGTTTGAACAGAAATGCTTCTACAAATGTTCAGAAGACATGTCTTTCAAGGTCTCATATGACCATTGTCAGGGTCTACAAGATAATTTTATTTAAATGTCTAGGCGTCCCATCAACGGGACAGTTGTAAATCATGCAGCGCCTTTTGTCACGATCACAGATCTTAGAGTAACAACAAATGTCGGTATATATAACGGCTGAATGCTTAAATTCTTGTTAATATAACTGCACTGTCCAATTGACAGTATCTATTACTGCAAATAAATGTCATGCTATTGTTTGAGGAGAGCTCCTAACAACAAAACACTTTTTTCACCACGATAGGTTTGATAAATTCACCTCTGAAGGTGAAATGTGTACTTACATTCTGAAATCTTGCTCTGATTTATCATCCAAAAGGTCCCAGAGATAACATGAAATGTCGTTTTGTTAGATAAAATAATTTTTCATATGCTAAAAAGGTCCCTAAAGCATGCACGATCGATTTTGTATTTCAACTCGTTCAATTTGCAAAGATAGGAATCTGTGAAAATCGAACCCTAAACCCCTTGTTTCAACCAGTCAAATCACGTTTGTAATTATTCCTCAGAGATCCTAAAACGTAACCAGACTACACTATATCATTAGGGGTGTAGTATATCCTATAGGACACTATATTTGATCAGAGAGCGACGCCTTCGTGGCACGCCAATGACGCAGGCGGTCTTCATATGAACGTCTCAAACTTTGTCAAATAAGCACCAATCCGGGTCAAACAAAGCTAGCCGGATAGCCAATGAGCTGGGAACCCCTGTAAAATGTAGCTACTAACCTTGTACGACAGCATGCCTTTTCCTTTTGGACAAAAGAAATCTGAATATTCAGTAATGAAGTTATGAAAACTGGTTGTTTTGCAAATGTTGAACTTATAATATGTCTACTAATACTTGAAAAGCCGAATCAACGTCCAAGTATACAGATTTGATGATATTCTTGCAGAATTTTTTTATATGAATGCAAATGTCCCAAATGTACCTGGGTGACTTCATACTAAATGTCATGTAGTTCGCTCATACTTCAAGTAATCCGACTTTGCACATACACTGCTGTCATCTTGTGGACACCATCGGAATTACAACCAGAGTGATGGCTGGAACAGGAACCTTTCTGTTGCATTTCGAAGATGGTGGGCGAAATTTTTGTTTTGTTTTTTTCTTTGTATTTTATTCTACCAGATCTATTGTGTTTTATTCTCCTACAGTCAATTCACATTTCCGCAAACTTCAAAGTGTTTCCTTTCAAATGGTACCAAGAATATCCTTATCCTTCCTGTATGGATAGGCGCCCCCCCTTGGGTTGGGACGTGGCGAAGATCTTTGTGGGCTATACTTGTCTCAGGATGGTAAGTTGGTGGTTGAAGATATCCCTCTAGTGGTGTGGGGGCTGTGCTTTGGCAAAGTGGGTGGGGTTATATCCTTCCTGTTTGGCCCTGTCCGGGGGTATCATCGGATGGGGCCACAGTGTCTCCTGACACCTCCTGACCCCTCCTATCTCAGACTCCAGTATTTATGCTGCAGTAGTTTATGTGTCGGGAGGCTAGGGTCCGTTTGTTATATCTGGAGTACTTCTCCTGTCTTATCCTGTGTCCTGTGTGACTTTAAGTATGCTCTCTCTAATTCAATCTTTCTTTCTCTCTCTCGGAGGACCTGAGCCGTAGGACCATGCCTCAGGACTACCTGGCATGATGACTCCTTGCTGTCCCCAGTCCACCTGGCCGTGCTGCTGCTCCAGTTTCAACTGTTCGTGCTACCTGTCCCAGACCTATTATTTGACCATGCTGGTCATTTGAGGGTTGGCAGGGTAGCCTAGTGGTTAGAGCGTTGGACTAGTAACCGGAAGGTTGCAACTTCAAATCCCCAAGCTGACAAGGTACAAATCTGTCATTCTGCCCCTGAACAGGCAGTTAACCCACTGTTCCTAGGCTGTCATTGAAAATAAGAATATGTTCTTAACTGACTTGCCTAGTTAAATAAAGGTCAAATAATTCATGAACATTTGAATATCTTGGCCATGTTCTGTTATAATCTCCACCCGGCACAGCCAGAAGAGTGACTGGCCACCCCTCATAGCCTGGTTTCTTCCTAGGTTTTGGCCTTTCTAGGGAGTTTTTCCTAGCCAACGTGCTTCAACACCTGCATTGCTTGCTGTTTGGGGTTTTAGGCTGGGTTTCTGTACAGCACTTTGAGATATCAGCTGATGTACGAAGGGCTAATAAATACATTTGATATCCTTGCTTCAGGGCCTGAGCTACAGGCAGTTAGATTTGGGTATGTCATTTAGGCGACAATTTTAAATAAGGGGGCTATCCCTAAGAAGTTTTAAATGTCTATAGCACTGTAGCTGCTAGATCCACAATATCCACATACAGGGCCACAGGTTCCGGGGGGAATTGCCTTATGGTTTTGATGTTTACCAGACTGAACTCTTGACCATCGCTGCCTGTCATACTGCAGCTAATAGAAGCCAACAGCAGGGCTGGGACATTGCCTGGGTCTGAACTCTAACACACTCCTGCAGCAACGAGAGCCGTACCATTGAGTCTCCTTTCAATTAACATCCAGCTGTTTCCTACAGCATTGCAGGGCTTCTAGTATCACGGGCGGGGACGGAGGTTAACCTTGTCCTCTCTCTCTAACACACACACACTAAAGCACTCAATCTTCACTAGATAGCACTACTACAATCGCACCAAAGTTGGGGTTATTTCCAATTCAATACTTGTCAGTTTTATTAATTGATCTGGCCAAGGCTTTCGACTCTGTCAATCACCACATCCTCATCGGCAGACTCGACAGCCTTGGTTTCTCAAATGATTGCCTCGCCTGGTTCACCAACTACTTCTCTGATAGAGTTCAGTGTGTCAAATCGGAGGTTCTGCTGTCCGGACCTCTGGCAGTCTCTATGGTGTGCCACAGGGTTCAATTCTTGGACCAACTCTCTTCTCTGTATACATCAATGATGTCGCTCTTGCTGCTGGTGAGTCTCTGATCCATACATGCCATACAACTCTCCTTCCGTGGCCTCCAATTGCTCTTAAATACAAGTAAAACTAAATGCATGCTCTTCAACAGATCGCTGCCTGCACAACATTACTACTCGGGACGGCTCTGACTTAGAATACGTGGACAACTACAAATACTTAGGTGTCTGGTTAGACTGTAAACTCTCCTTCCAGACCCACATCAAACATCTCCAATCCAAAGTTAAATCTAGAATTGGCTTCCTATTTCACAACAAAGCATCCTTCACTCATGCTGCCAAATATACCCTTGTAAAACTGACCATCCTACCTGTTGGTCACAGATACCTTTAAAAAAATGCCATTGATAAAATGCAATTCTGTTCATTGTCTGTAGCTTATGTCTGCCCATACCATAACCACACTGCCACCATTAGGCACTCTGTTCACAACATTGACATCAGCAAACCGCTCGCCTACATAACACAATACACCATGTCTGCCATTTGCCCGGTACAGTTGAAACCAGAATTATTCAGTGAAGAGCACACTTCTCCAGCGTGCAAGTGGCCATTGAAGGTGAGCATTTGCCCACTGAAGTTGGTTATGATGCCGAACTGCAGTCAGGTCAAGACCCTGGTGAGGACGACGAGCACGCAGATGAGCTTCCCTGACGCAGTTTCTGACCGTTTGTATAGATATTCTTCGGAAGTGCAAACCCACAGTTTCATCAGCTGTATGGGTGGCTGGTCTCAGACGTTTCCGCAGGTGAAGAAGATGGATGTGGAGTTCCTGGGCTGGCATGGTTACACGTGATCTGCTTTTGTGAGGCCGGTTAGACGTACTAACAAATTCTCTAAAACGACGTTGGAGGTGGCTTATGGAAGATAATTATCTGGCAACACCTCTGGTGGACATTCCTGCAGTCAGCATTCCAATTGCACACCCCTTCAAAACTTCATACATCTGTGGCATTGTGTTGTTTGATAAAACGGCACATTTTAGAGTGGTCTTTTATTGTCCCCAGCTCAAGGTGCACCTGTGTAATGATCATGCTGTTTAATCAGCTTCTTGATATGCCACACCTGTCAGGTGGATGGATTATCTTGGCAAAGGAGAAATGCTCACCAACATGGACGTAAACAAATGTGTGCACAAAATTTGAGAGAAATGTTTTTTTGTGCATATGGAACATTCCTGGAATATTTTATTTCAACTCATGAAACATGGTACAAAGACTTTACATGTTGCGTTTATATTTGTGTTCAGTGTAGATGTTTGCGTTATTTGCACACCCATCTTCCCAGACCAACCTCCCTCCTATCATTTATGTCTTAAGTAACCTACTGTCTTTATCTGTGATTGAAATACACTGTATACAAAATTGTGTACTGCACATGAAAAAATACACTTTCGTGTGACTGTCACGAATTTCCAATTAATAACAACTCATGTCTATTTCACAATCATCTGTGATACTGGGTTGAGCCTATATGAATTCTAGCTACTTCTGAAGCACATGTTGTGCCCTAGAAACTAATATGTAATCCTGTAAATACATTTGTTTATTATAAAAAGCTAAAATGTTAATATGAATACCTGTCATTTAAATTAAAAAGTTATTTGTTTCTACATTATGTATAAGTACTATTTTCCTATTGAGATGCATTACATTGAACATTTTACAATGTAATTAATAGGGTGAAGATAAGGCTCTTCAACTAGCTTTGTGCCTCATGGACGATGCTCCGTCCTGTTTGATATTGACTAGCCCGGAGGGCAGAAGTAATTATGGCGCCTTAGTTGGAGCACTGCCTACTCACATACGCTCACATGCCCCCTTACGTGTAGAGTTAGCAATTCAAACATGCACTCTCTCTTAAGGAGCTTTGCTCACAGACCCAACTTGCTCATCCCGCGACATTAAAAAAAGCCTTGGAGATGGCTTGGGAGAGGGAGATTGTGCGGCTGTGGTGCAGAGCAGCCTGGAGCCAGAAAAGCCTACATTGGTGGCTGAAATAAGTGAACTAATTTGTGTTGTAGGACTACAAATGGCACGCAACACAAAGACTGCAGGCAACACACGCTCTGGCCCCGTGGGGGGTGTTGCCAGCCAGGCCTTCTGCGCAGGGATTGCCCCATGTCCTCCAGGGCCCAGGGGGGCAGTGCGGACCCCTGGCTCTCGTACCCAACCCCCACCATCGCCAGGAGGAGCCCAACGGCACAGACGGGGAAGCAAGAGTCCACTTCTCCCAGAAGCAGACAATCGCGCACAGGGGTTCTGGTGGGCCGGATCTGTGTTGGGAACTTGTCACGTCCCTGTCACTGTAGAGGGTGTGCCCTGCTCTGCCCTGGTGGATACGGGGTCCACGGTTACCCTAGTGAGATTGGACATTGTACCAGGTTGGACACAGTTCAAGCTCCGCACGGTTACAGGTGAGCTGGCACCCATGAAAGAGAAGCGGATAATGATTCTAACCGTTGGGGGCAGGACTGTGTGAGTAGCGGCTGTACAGGACCCCTGTATCTTGGGGTTGGACTTTCTTAGGAGCACAGGCTGCCGGCTAGACCTAGACTGGGACACACTGAGCTTCCAGGGAGGGCCTGCAGTTGCCATGACCCCCCCCACACCCCCCCCCCTCCCACCCAAATGTTGCATTCGTGCAGCCCAGCGGTCCCCTTGAGAGATTAGTCAAAGCAGCAGAGACCCATGGCTGCCCCGCATCCTCCCCCAGATCTGTGTGCAACCTTTCCCCAACCAAGACTGGCCCACCTCCATTGACCAGCAGCAGCTAAAGAGCTTCCTGGCCCTGGCCTCATAGTACAGGAGGTTTGTAAGGGGCTTGTCTAGTGTTGACACTCCCCAAAACTGCCTGCTGTCGAAGAACAAGGCCAACACATGGACAGTGCAGTGCCAGGAGTCCTTCACAACCCTCCAGCGTGCACTGATCAAGGCCCCCGTGCTGGTGCCCCCTGACCCTACCTTGCCTTTATTCTGGACACAGATGCGAGCATTGTGGGCATGGGTGGGTTGCCAACCCAGGTGGGGCCAGACTGGTGAGAGAGTGGTGGCGTACATTCAACAAACACACGTGCCGCTGTTTTGTTACCCAGCGGGATGTCATCGCTGTAGTGGCATTCATCAGACACTTCAAGTACTACCTGGGTGCCGTGTCCTTCACGATAAGGGCTGACCACTCTGCTCTCCAGTGGCTCATGTCTTTCAAAGAGCCAGAGCAGCTCAGAGCAGCTCACAGATCACTGCACATATACATAACCCATCTGTAAATAGCCCATCCAACTACCTCATCCCCATATTGTTATTTATTTTTTTGCTCCTTGCACCCCAGTATCTCTACTTGCACATTCATCTTCTGCACATCTATCACTCCAGTGTTTAATTGCTAAATTGTAATTTCTTCGCCACTTCAGCCTATTGTTTGCCTTACCTTCCTTATCTTACCTCATTTGCACACACTGTATATAGATTGTTTCCTATTGTGTTATTGACTGTATATTTGTTTATTCCATGTGTAACTCTGTGTTGTTTGTGTCGCACTGCTTTTCTTTATATTGACCAGGTCGCAGTTGTAAATGAGAACTTGTTCTCAACTGGCCTACCTGGTCAAATAAAGGTGAAATAAAAAAAATAAGGATTTTTAGGATTTTGTTTGGGGTGGGCTATGACCAGACTGCCTGTGAGAGTTCTAGTTCAATAAACAATTTTAATTTGAGAACTCAAGAACTGATATTCACTCATTTGACTAAAACATAAAACAATAATTTCAAACCTTCAATCACAGAAAAATTATTAATGGAAATCAAATTTATCAACCCATGGAGGTCTGGATTTGGAGTCACACTCAAAATTAAAGTGGAAAACCACACAACTACAGTGCCACCCCACATCATGACTGACCCACCGCCAAACCGGTCATGCCGGAGGATGTTGCAGGCAGCAGAACGTTCTCCACGGCGTCTCCAGACTGTCACGTCTGTCACATGTGCTCAGTGTGAACCTGCTTTCATCTGTGAAGAGCACAGGGCACCAGTGGCGAATTTGCCAATCTTGGTGTTCTCTGGCAAATGCCAAACGTCCTGCACGGTGTTGGGCTGTAAGCACAACCCCTACCTGTGGATGTCGGGCCCTCATACCACCCTCATGGAGTCTGTTTCTGACCGTTTGAGCAGACACATGCACATTTGTGGCCTGCTGGAGGTCATTTTGCAGGGCTCTGGCAGTGCTCCTCCTGCTCCTCCTTGCAAAAAGGCGAAGGTAGCGGTCCTGCTGCTGGGTTGTTGCCCTCCTATGGCCTCCTCCACATCTCCTGATGTACTGGCCTGTCTCCTGGTAGCGCCTCCATGCTCTGGACACTACGCTGACAGACACAGCAAACCTTCATGCCACAGCTCGCATTGATGTGCCATCCTGGATGGGCTGCACTACCTGAGCCACTTGTGGGTTGTAGACTCCGTCTCATGCTACCACTAGAGTGAAAACATCAGCCAGGAAGCATAGGAACTGAGAAGTGGTCTGTGGTCACCACCTGCAGAACCACTCCTTTATTGGGGGTGTCTTGCTAATTGCCTATAATTTCCACCTGTTGTCTATTCCATTTGCACAACAGCATGTGAAATTTATTGTCAATCAGTGTTGCTTCCTAAGTGGACAGTTTGATTTCACAGAAGTGTGATTGACTTGGAGTTACATTGTGTTGTTTAAGTGTTCCCTTTATTTTTTTGAGCAGTGTATAAAGATCCAGTCCATTTAAAAAATTGGAGACCTCTTACACTTCAGTGTTGTGATTGAAATATCCAAGCAGATTGCTTGGTGCATAGAATTTTAAAAAGTATTGTCAGATATTATTCATCCTAATCAGACATTTTTTACATGGACATTGGCGATAATATAAGACAAGTACTGGAAACAATAGAACACTATGAAATATTGGGGATACCAGGCCTGGTTTTCATAGCTGATTTTGAAAAGGCTTTTGATAAAGTACGACTGGAGTTTATATATAAATGCCTAGAATATTTCAATTTTGGGGAATCTCTTATAAAATGGGTTAAAGTTATGTATAGTAACCCTAGGTGTAAAATAGTAAATAATGGCTACATCTCAGAAAGTTTTAAACTATTTAGAGGAGTAAAACAAGGTTGTTCATTATCGGCATATCTATTTATTATTGCCATCGAAATGTTGGCTGTTAAAATTATATCAAACAATAATATTAAGGGATTAGAAATCCGTGGCTTAAAAACTAAGGTGTCATTGTACGCTGATGATTCATGTTTTCTTTTAAAACCACAATTAGAATCTCTCCATGGCCTCAGACAATCTAGGTACTTTTGCTATCCTCTCTGGATTAAAACCAAATTATGATAAGTGTACTATATTACATGTTGGATCACTAAAAAATGCTAATTTTACATTACCGTGTAGTTTACTAATTAATTGGTCTGATGGAGATGTGGACATATTCAGTATACAAATCCCCATGATCTCACTCCAACACATTTTTATAGAAAGTTAGCAAAAATAGATAAGATCTTGCTACCATAGAAAGGAAAATACTATTTAGTCATATTACAGTTTACCTATTTGCTTATGGTTTTGCCTACACCCAGTGACCTGCTTTTTAAATTATATGAACAAAGAATATTCAATTTTATTTGGAATAGTAAGCCAGACCAAATTAAAAGGGCCTATTTATATAACGAATATGAATTCGGAGGGCCGAAATGATTAAATATTAAAGTATTAGACCTCTCACTAAAGGCATCAGTCATACAAAAGTTATACTTAAATCCAAACTGGTTCTCAAGTAAATTGGTAGGAATGTCTCATCCTATGTTCAAGAATGGCCTTTTTCCCTTTATGCAGATTACACCTGCTTACTTTCAGTTGTTTGAAAAGGAAATAATATCCAAAATAGTTATTTTTTAAACAAGCCTTGGAAAGTTGGTTGCAATTTCAGTTTATGCACCTGAAAAGACAGAACAAATATTGTGGTTAAACTCAAATATACTAATTGTCACGCCTTGGTCTGAGTATTTTGTGTTTTCTTTAATTATTTGTTCAGGCCAGGGTGTGACATGGGTTTATTGTGTTGTCGTATTGGGGTTTTTGTAGGCATTGGGATTGTGGCTGATTAGGGGTGTGTCTAGCATAGGCTTGGCTGCCTGAGGCGGTTCTCAATCAGAGTCAGGTGATTCTCGTTGTCTCTGATTGGGAACCATGTTTAGGTAGCCTGGGTTTTACTGTGTATTTTGTGGGTGATTGTTCCTGTCTTTGTGTTTGCACCAGATAGGGCTGCTTCGGTTTTCACATTACGTTTATTGTTTTTTGTAAGTTCGTGTTTATTATTTTAATAAACATGGATTGCAATAGCCACGCTGCATTTTGGTCCGATCCTTGCTACACCTCTTCGTCAGAGGAGGAGATAGAAGAAAGCCGTTACACTAATTGATTAAAAAAACGTGTTTTCCGTAGAAATGTTCAAAAAAAGGTATAATTTTTGTGAATGATACCATAAATAGGACTGATGGAGTTATTTATTATTATTTTTTTTTTCACCTTTATTTAACCAGGTAGGCTAGTTGAGAACAAGTTCTCATTTGCAACTGCGACCTGGCCAAGATAAAGCATAGCAGTGTGAACAGACAACACAGAGTTACACATGGAGTAAACAATTAAAAAGTCAATAATACAGTAGAAAAAGGAGAGTCTATATACATTGTGTGCAAAAGGCATGAGGAGGTAGGCGAATAATTACAATTTTGCAGATTAATAACACTGGAGTGATAAATGATCAGATGGTCATGTACAGGTAGAGATATTGGTGTGCAAAAGTGCAGAAAAGTAAATAAATAAAAACAGTATGGGGATGAGGTAGGTAAAAATGGGTGGGCTATTTACCGATAGACTATGTACAGCTGCAGCGATCGGTTAACTGCTCAGATAGCAGATGTTTGAAGTTGGTGAGGGAGATAAAAGTCTCCAACTTCAGCGATTTTTGCAATTCGTTCCAGTCACAGGCAGCAGAGAACTGGAACGAAAGGCGGCCAAATGAGGTGTTGGCTTTAGGGATGATCAGTGCGATACACCTGCTGGAGCGTGTGCTACGGATGGGTGTTGCCATCGTGACCAGTGAACTGAGATAAGGCGGAGCTTTACCTAGCATGGACTTGTAGATGACCTGGAGCCAGTGGGTCTGGCGACGAGTATGTAGCGAGGGCCAGCCGACTAGAGCATACAAGTCGCAGTGGTGGGTGGTATAAGGTGCTTTAGTGACAAAACGGATGGCACTGTGATAAACTGCATCCAGTTTGCTGAGTAGAGTGTTGGAAGCTATTTTGTAGATGACATCGCCGAAGTCGAGGATTGGTAGGATAGTCAGTTTTACTAGGGTAAGTTTGGCGGCGTGAGTGAAGGAGGCTTTGTTGCGGAATAGAAAGCCGATTCTTGATTTGATTTTCGATTGGAGATGTTTGATATGAGTCTGGAAGGAGAGTTTACAGTCTAGCCAGACACCTAGGTACTTATAGATGTCCACATATTCAAGGTCGGAACCATCCAGGGTGGTGATGCTGGTCAGGCGTGCGGGTGCAGGCAGCGAACGGTTGAAAAGCATGCATTTGGTTTTACTAGCGTTTAAGAGCAGTTGGAGGCCACGGAAGGAGTGTTGTATGGCATTGAAGCTCGTTTGGAGGTTAGATAGCACAGTGTCCAAGGACGGGCCGGAAGTATATAGAATGGTGTCGTCTGCGTAGAGGTGGATCAGGGAATCGCCTGCAGCAAAGGCAACATCATTGATATATACAGAGAAAAGAGTCGGCCCGAGGATTGAACCCTGTGGCACCCCCATAGAGACTGCCAGAGGTCCGGACAGCATACCCTCCGATTTGACACACTGAACTCTGTCTGCAAAGTAGTTGGTGAACCAGGCAAGGCAGTCATCCGAAAAACCGAGGCTACTGAGTCTGCCGATAAGAATATGGTGATTAACAGAGTCGAAAGCCTTGGCAAGGTCGATGAAGACGGCCGCACAGTACTGTCTTTTATCGATGGCGGTTATGATATCGTTTAGTACCTTGAGCGTGGCTGAGGTGCACCCGTGACCAGCTCGGAAACCAAATTGCACAGCGGAGAAGGTACGGTGGGATTCGAGATGGTCAGTGACCTGTTTGTTGACTTGGCTTTCGAAGACCTTAGATAGGCAGGGCAGGATGGATATAGGTCTGTAACAGTTTGGGTCCAGGGTGTCTCCCCCTATGAAGAGTGGGATGACTGCGGCAGCTTTCCAATCCTTGGGGATCTCAGACGATATGAAAGAGAGGTTGAAAAGGCTGGTAATAGGGGTTGCGACAATGGCGGCAGATAGTTTCAGAAATAGAGGGTCCAGATTGTCAAGCCCAGCTGATTTGTACAGGTCCAGGTTTTGCAGCTCTTTCAGAACATCTGCTATCTGGATTTTGGTAAAGGAGAACCTGGAGAGGCTTGGGCGAGTAGCTGCGGGGGGTGGAGCTGTTGGCCGAGGTTGGAGTAAAAGTAGAAGCCTAAGTGTTATTGTTTATTAGTTTACTCCAATTGGGGGAAGGGTGGTAGGGTTTGTGGGAAATAATAAAGGTATATTTTTAAAAAAAGTATGTATGTCTATATAGGTATGTGTATGCATATGTGTATGTATATGGATAGCAACAATCGTTCCGCAATAAACAACATGCTACTTTAGGGAAACTCAAGAGTCTGAGGCAACATATTCAAAATGTAACTGAATGCAATTTGTATGTGTTTTGAGGACTCAAAACCGTCACAATCAGCGGAAACCAATGTTATTTATTTACTTGTCATTTTTTTTCTTCAATGAAGCTGAGAAAACGGTGTAGTAGGACATTCCCTTCATACAGTTCTCTCAGAAAACACACCCGAATATAATGATCATCCCAATGATGATTGAGGTGGTTTCACTTTTTAATTTTTTTATTTTATCATCTCAGCACTACAAGCTACACTGGGCACTTCCTCTAAGAATGCTTCCAGGGCATCAACAAGGACAGCCATAGATGAAAAGAAGGCTTTCGGGGATAAGTCTGTCGGAAATTAAATCACCGAGAGAATAATTCTCACTGAGCTCGATTTTATTTTATTTCACCTAAATGAAAGTCAATAAATACTTTAACTATGTTCTGAGATACAATGGCAAATCAAATCAAAGTTTATTTGTCATGTGCGCTGAATACAACAGGTGTAGACCTTACAGTGAAATGCTTACTTACGGGTTCTAACTAATAGTGCAAAAAAAGTATGAGGTGAACAATAGGTAGGTAAAGAAATAAAACAACAGTAAAAAGACTAGGCTATATACAGTAGCGAGGCTATAAAAGTAGAGAGGCAACATACAGACATCGGTTAGTCAGGCTGATTGAGGTAGTATGTACATGTAGATATGGTTAAAGTTACTATGCATATATGATGAACAGACAGAGAGAAGCAGTAGCGTAAAAGAGGGGTTGGCGGGTGGGACACAATGCAGGTAGCCTAGTTAGCCAATGTGCGGGAGTCCAATTGAGGTAGTATGTACATGAATGTATAGTTACACAGCTGATTCATGGCTAATGTACGACACAGGACACAATTCTTATTTTGTGTCATCTGTGCTTCATTTAGTGGAAATGAATCCGTCTAAGTGCTAGCTGGGAGATGTTTGATTAACAGCTGTCCCAACAGTGCCAATCCTGAGGGCTGGATCTTTAAGCTACAGTTGAAGTCAGAAGTTTACATACACATAGGTTGGAGTCATTAAAACCCATTTTTCAACCATTACACACATTTCTTGTTAACAAACTATAGTTTTGGCAAGTTGGTTAGGACATCTACTTTGTGCATGACACAAGTAATTTTTACAACAATTGTTTACAGACAGATCACTTCACTTATAATTCACTGTATCACAATTCCAGTGGGTCAGAAGTTGACAAACACTAAGTTGACTGTGCCTTGGAAACAGCTTGGAAAATTCCAGAAAATTATGTCATGCTTTAGAAGCTTCTGATAGGCTAATTGACATAATTTGAGTCAATTGGAGGTGTACCTGTGGATGCATTTCAAGGCCTACCTTCAAACTCAATCCCTCTTTGCTTGACATCATAGGAAAATCAAAAGTAATCAGCCAAGACCTCAGATCTTTTTTTTTTTCAAACAATAGTATGCAAGTATAAACACCATGGGACCACGCAGTCGTCATACCGCTCAGAAAGGACACGTGTTGTGTCTTTTAGAGGTGAATGTACATTGCAGCAAAAAGAGCAAATCAATCCCAGAACAACAGCAAAGGACCTTGTGAAGATGCTGGTGGAAACGGGTACAAAAGTATCTATATCCACAGTAAAACAAACGTTTTGTTTTTTGAGCTAGCACTACACAACTGATTCATATATCTAACTCATCATTAAGCTTTGCTTATATTAATCAGCTGTGTAGTGCTAGAGCAAAAACAAACATGTGAACTAAGAGGGGGTGGGGGGACAAAGCTTGGGAATCCTTGCTATAAGATATGGGAGTTGGTGCATCGCAAGAGATTTCATCCTGCAAAATGTCTAATAAATATTTGTTTGGTCCTACAACAACTATTTTGGACACCAGCCTTTTAATAACCAAATCAAACTCAATCTAGACTGTTCTTTCTCGAAGAATCAAGAGGTTTCCCAATGTTCTGTCCTTCCAAGGTCCATTCAAGTAGTGGTGCAGAGATAGAATAAACAGTATCTTTCCTATTCACTTGCCTCTCCATGCTCCATAAGAGTGTCTCTGGTCTCTTGGCTCTCTCTGGCACACACATGGCAGAGTCCTCGGAGAGCTCTCATCCATCATCCCTTTTCTTCTACTTTGACTGTGATCATCGTCCTCCATGGTTCCTTTCCTTTAGTCAGTTATGCCCAATGGGAGACCCCACTTCCTCATTCCTAGTCTGCTTCTCTCCTTCTCTTTCAGTTGCTTTCTTTGCCTCTCAGTATTTTTGTGTAATTCTGTTCTTCCCCTCACTCTTCATCTACCCTTTTCTATTTGTATCTGTCAAATCATGATTTTACATCTGTCCAATTTTCTAATTTTGTATCTGTCTAAAAAAATCCTTGCTTACCACCTCTTCTCCCTTTTGCTCACTGTATTCACTTTTCAGCTGTCTGTTATTTTCCACTCTTTAACCTTCCTTTCTATCTCCCTTGTCATGTTTTCTTTCTCTCTTTATCCCCCTTTTCCCGCCTGCTTGGGTGATGGAGATGGATCGGGCCTGCTGCCCACTGGTGCGGCTCTGTGTGTGGATGCATCCGTTTTTGCCTTCGAGGTTGCCAACTGGAGAGGGAACCGACGTGCAGAGTCGTCCTCTTAACATAAAGAGATATGAGAAAACAGTCGACAGCAGCAGACAGAGAAGGGAAAATGACACTAAGAAAACTACTAGTAATGCCTAAGCAACTCTGATTGAATATGATATATTGAATTATCTTGTATATGATTTACCTAGTATTGTTTTACCTAGTGTTGTTTTACTCTGAAAGAGAGCAAAGGTACAGTTGGGGTTGGCATAAATACACTTGAGTATACACTTGAGAGCCGACTAGGTGAAAGCAAGGCACCTAAAACCTCATTTCTCCTGTAAGGCGTTCTGGATAAGAGCGCCTGCTAAATGACTAAAATGTAATGTAAAATGTTATTTATCTGTTAATTTAAAGGACTAACAAGCATAGTTTATGTATGATTTTACATTGACTTCAATCGTGCCCTTTCACTTCTTTTCCGTTAGACTGAATTTCTAAATGACCATGACATGAATAAGATCTATTTAAACCTCATACGCAGCTGCTCTTAACTTTAAAAGTGTCTTAGTTTCACTTTGAGGAAAGTATCCCTAGTGCAAGTAGCCTAGTGTTAGCCCTTTTTTTATTGTTTATTCTGCTACCTTTCATATCTTATTTAATATTTTTCCTCCTTTAAGTTTCCCTCCAGCCAGAACCTGGTTTGCGTACACATGACTTATGAATATTTAACACATAAGAATGAATTTAGAGCAGGTATATTGATATTCACAACACCACTTAACTCTTCAGATGATTTTCAGAAATGTGCAGCGGAAGCTATTTCGACATAATTCCTTTGGGAATAATAGGAGTGAATTGGTATGCGGGTTGCCCTGGGCAACACAAAGTGAGCGACCTAACTAGACCTGTCAAAATGTCATTGACACCTCCCCTGTCAACGATTATTTAGTCGGTGTCAAAAACACATCTCACAAAATCATCAAAAGTTTTATCCCAATTTCTATTTTCACCATCCTTTTCTTTATCCATTCTCATCTCCCCCATTTCTCTGTATATCTCTTCCTCCATCTCGCTCCTTGTATTTCATGTCCTTCCTCCTCTCCCTATCGCTTTCCTCCATTCCTTCACTCTACTTTCCTCTCTCCCTTGTTCTCTTTATTATCTTTTTTCTTTTCTTGCCTACCTCAGGAAATGCTGACAGGTTTGCAATGTGGGGGCAGCCTTCTACACCAGCCATTCCGTTGTATATCGGAATACTCAAGTATTCTCTTTGTGAGTTGACACACGTAAACATCATATCCTGTTTACTATGACCCGGAAAAGCTTGCATCCCGGTTTTGAGAAACCCGGATAAGATGTCTGGGATATGCTCAAAAACAGTAGAAAGATTGGTCCAGTGCAAAATGTCCATATGTCATCAGTTTAAGCGGTTTTAGAAAATTAAAAAGGTGAGAAAACAATGAAATATTTTTCTGATAAGACTTCAGTTCGTCTTGGGTGCATATTTTATGTGGTTGAAATACTGTCTGCTTGCATACGTGTCGATTCAGGCGCAGCTGGGAACTTCATGGATCGTTAAGGTTAGGGATTCCCCTGGTGTCATTAGACCTACCTTCCCCGTGCACTCCTTAGATAGCCGACCTTTAGGGTCAGGAGTGGTCAGGGAGGCCACGGTGCCACTGGACATGGTAATGCAGGGGGGTCATAAGGAGCGGATTAGTCTATTCCTTATCGATTCACCTGCGTTTCCAGTGGTGTTGGGAATTCCCTGGCTAGCTCAGCACAACCCGTGATTTCCTGGCTCTTAGAGGGTGGTCAGAGGAGTGTTCAGGCAGGTGTATAGGAGATTCCGTTGGTGCGACTACGGTGGAGAGTCCAGACCAGGTTTCCACCGTGCGCATTCCCTCTGAATATGCCGATTTGGCTATCGCCTTCAGTAAGAGGAAGGCGACCCAATTACCACCCCATCGCCGAGAGAACTGCGTGATAGTCATCCTGGAGAACGCTGCACTTCCTAGGAGTCACGTGTACCCATTGTCCCAGGAAGAGACAGTAGCTATGGAGACATATGTTGCAGAATCACTGGGACAGGGGTACATTCTTCCCTCCGCATCACCCGTCTCCTCAAGCTTCTTTTTTGTGAAGAAGAAGGAGGGATGTCTGCGCCCATGCATTGATTATCGAGGTCTAAATTCTATCACAGTGGGGTTTAGTTTCCCACTACCTCTCATCGCTATGGCGGTGGAATCATTTCACGGGGCGCGCTTCTTCACAAAACTGGACCTGAGGAGTGCGTATAATCTGGTGCGTATCCGGGGAGGAGATGAGTGGAAAACCGCATTTAGTGCTACATCTGGTCATTATGAGTACCTCGTCATGCCATATGGGTTGAGGAATGCTCCAGCCGTCTTCCAATCCTTCGTAGACTAGATTCTCAGAGACCTGCTCGGGCAGGGAGTGGTAGTGTACATCGATGACATCCTGATCTATTCTGCCACACGCACGGCGCACACTTTAAGACCTTAAGCGGGATATGAGCTACTATCCGGAATACTGTGTACATGTAAACGTGGTCACTGAGTCAGTTCTCTACATCATGCTGCATGCTTCGAAACCACGTTAATCATGGTACATTACGCTTATTTACCACAAGTGTCCTTACAGCCAATTTATGTTTCAGCCAAAAATGTGGTCGGAGGCGCCGTATGGATGGTGTAACTAAATTGGGGAGCCTCCAGAGGCATGCAGAGGCCAAATTGAGCTCTGTACCCCACCGCCATGCGCCTGTCAAATTTTGTAACATTGTGGAGGGCTCCAGATAGCTCCGCATTGACATGATTGGTTGACGGTAGTTGAGGGCAGAAGGTCCTCGTTTCGGTATGATATGTTGGATAAAGAAATAAAGACAGACACCAATGTCAAGTTCAATAGCCTTGTTCATGCATTGTACAAATCCCTACACGCGGAGTCCGGGGATGTCTGGCTAGTCGATTACCTATCAACTCGACTCAGTAACATCATCCTTTTCAATAGAAAATGTTATGCCGTTATGTTTGCACTAAGTTCTTAACAGTCTTTTTACATCAGTTTATCTTCCTCTTTTTTAATTATTTTATGAACAGAGGACAAGTTTCGGAGAAGAATATCTCTAATTCCATGTATAACGCTTGTATTTTCATCAACATTTATGATGAGTATTTCTGTAAATTGATGTGGCTCTCTGCAAAATCACTGCATGTTTAGGAACTACTGAAAGTAACGCGCCAAAGTAAAATGAGATTTTTTTTATTTAAATATGCACTTTATCGAACAAAACATACATGTATTTTGTAACATGAAGTCCTATGAGTGTCATCTGATGAAGATCATCAAAGGTTAGTGATTAATTTTATCTCTATTTGTGCTTTTTGTGACTCCTCTCTTTGGCTGGAAAAATGGCTGTTTTTCTGTGACTTGGTGGTGACCTAACATAATCGTTTATGGTGCTTTCGCTGTAAAGCCTTTTTGAAATCAGACACTGTGGCTGGATTAATGAGAATTTTATCTTTAAAATGGTGTAAAATACTTGTATGCTTGAGGAATTTTAATTATGAGATTTTTGTTGTTTTGAATTTGGCACTCTGCACTTTCACTGGCTGTTGGCGGGGTGGAACGCTACCGTCCCTCATATCCCAGAGAGTTTAAAATGGCTGGAGATGAGTCAGTATGTTGGCAGCAGCCACTCAATGTTAGTGATGTCTGATGGCCTTGAGATAGAAGCTGTTTTTCAGTCTCTCGGCCCGCGCTTTGATGCACCTGTACGGACCTCGCCTTCTGCATGATAGTGGGGTGAACAGGCAGTGGCTCGGGTTGTTGTCCTTGATGATCTTTATGGCCTCTCTGTTACATCGGGTGGTGTAGGTGTCCTGGAGGGCAGGTAGTTTGCCCCCGGTGATGCGTTGTGCAGACCTCACAACCGTCTGGAGAGCCTTACGGTTGTGGGCAGAGCAGTTGCCATACCAGGCGGTGATACAACCCGACAGAATGCTCTCGATTGTGCATCTGTAAAGGTTTGTGAGTTGGCTTGTCACCAAAAACAATTTCTTCAGCTTCCTCAGGTTGAAGAGGCGCTGCTGCGCCTTCTTCACGTGGATTCTTCACGTGGATGGACCATTTCAGTTTGTCCGTGAGGTGTACGCCGAGGAACTTAAAACTTTCCACCTTCTCCACTACTGTCCACAATCATCTCCTTTGTTTTGTTGACATTGAGTGTGAGGTTATTATCCTGACACCACACTCCGAGGGCCCTCACCTCCTCCCTGTAGGCCGTCTCGTCGTTGTTGGTAAACAAAGCCTACCACTGTAGTGTCGTCTGCAAACTTGATGATTGAGTTAGAGGCGTGCATGGCCACGCAGTCATGGGTGAACAGGGAGTACAGGAGAAGGCTGAGAACACACCCTTGTGGGGCCCCAGTGTTGAGGATCAGCAGGGTGGATATGTTGTTACCCACACTCACCACCTGGGGACGGCCTGTCAGGAAGTCCAGGACCCAGTTGCACAGGGCGGGGTAGAGACCCAGGGTCTCGAGGTTGTTGACGAGTTTGTAGGGTACTATAGTGTTAAATGCTGAGCTATAGTCCATGAACAGCATTCTTACATAGGTATTCCTCTTGTCCAGATGGGTTAGGGCAGTGTGATTGCGATTGCATCACTACCTACCTCGATGACTGAAGGCAAGGAAATCTCCTATTCCATCGCTATGGCAGCGGGTCTGGAAAACTAATTGGGACAACTTCAGGGATGAATTTGAGGACTATGCGCCTGCGACCCGTCGACATGAGAAACCCAACGAGGTACAAGCTGCAACTCTGAGGAGTTTAATGGGCATCGAATGCAGGCATATCTACCGGTACAACCTCACCCTCACAGCACGACAACAGTGTGATGCAAAGGCTATATTGGATGTATTGGAGAATTACTTCAAACCCACCAGAAACGTCATTTACGAGCTGTTCATTTTCGGAAGCTGCAAAGAGGAAGAGGGTGAGTGTGTACACAACTTTGTAACCCGTTTGAGTGAAAAATCTGGCACTTGTGAATACGGGGGATTGAATGATGAATTGATTCGTGACAAAATAGTACTAGGAATTGCAAATGAGGATACGCGCCGGCATCTACTGAGAGAGAGAGGCTTAACATTAGTAACTGCCATTGAAATGTGCCGCACTACTGAAGTCACTGACATGAGAATGAGAGCAATGGAAATCGAAACCCCAAGCTCTGACGTTGATACTGTTCACACTGTTGCCAGGCAGGCATTCAGACAAAACCAATCGAGGCAGAGTAATTCACCACGAACGGTGGACACAGAGATCCCCATAGCATGTAAATACTGTGGGAATACACACACACAGGGCAAAGAGCACTGCCCTGCCTACAGAAAACCGTGCAGAGCTTGTGGAACTAATAATCACTTTGCAAAAGTGTGTCTCAAAAGCAAAATAAGGGTGAGTGAGAGCAAGATTCACTGTGTTGATGATGTCACTCAATATTCAGAACAGTGACAGTCCAAAGAACAACTACTCAGCAGATATGACCGATGTACATTGCGAGGAGCACACTGGACTGGAGTGACGCTCTCATCCAATTCAAAGTGTACCTCCCGAGGCACTGATTCAATGGACATGCCCGTTGAATCAGTGCCTCGGGAGGTACACTTTGAATTGGATGAGAGCGTCACTCCAGTCCAGTGTGCTCCTCGCAATGTGCCCATTGCAATAAAAGTGGCTGTGAAGGCCCAGCCGGACAAGTATGAGGCCGATGGCCACATGACATCTGTGACTGAACCAACTGACTGGATCAGCAATATGGTCATAGTGAAAAAAACAGAGAAGCTGAGGATCTGCAGTGACCCAAAGCATCTGAACCAAGCACTGAAACGACCCCACTACATCACGGCGACACTAGAGGATGTCCTCTACAAGCTTCCCAAGGCCAGGATTTTCACCTCGGTGGATGCCCGAGATGCATTCCTTCAATGGAAGCTGGACGAAGAAATCAGCTTCATGACTACCTTCTGGACCCCCTGGGGTCGGAAACGCTGGCTCATGCTCCTGTTTGGTGTCTCAGTGGCGCCTGAGGTATACCAACGCAAGCACCATGAGTTACTGGCTGGGCTCAAGGGCATTGAAGCCATCGCTGATGATGTCCTGATCGTAGGCTGTGGTGACACAGACGAAGAAGCAGAACGCGACCACGATGTGATGCTCCTGGCACTGATGGAGTGCTGTCGATAAGTTAAGCTTCGTCTTGGCCTGAAGGAGCTGCAGTTCAAGGTGAAAGATGTCCACATTCTCTCGGCCAAAGGCTTGAAGCTGGACCCAGACAAGGTCAGAGCGATCATCAACATGCCAAACCTGTCTGATGCAAAAGGAGTACAGCATCTCATCGGCTTTGCAAACTATCTTGCCAAGTTTTTGCCACACCTATCAGCAGTCTGTAAGCCTCTGCACCGGTTGCTGGACAAAGACACACCATGGCACTGGCTACCCAAGCACAAGGCCGCAGTGCAGGAGATGAAATCTCTGGCTTCATCCTTGCCAGTGTTGCGCTACTACGATGTCACAAAGCCTGAGTGACTCCAGCCAAAGGGGACTTGGATGTTGCCTTATACGGGAAGGCCAGTCCGTTTGCCTCGAGTCCGCTCACCCCCACTGAACAAAACTATGCACAAATTGAGAAAGAGTGCCTCAGCATCGTCTTTTCCTGCCAGCGCTTCCATCACTACTTATATGGTCAAGGGCAGGTCACCGCTGAAACTGACCACAAAGCACTCTGCCATATTCAGTAAACCTCTCCTCAACGTGCCCAAGAGGCTTCAAGGCCGGTTCCCCTCTTTCCACTTGGATTCTCTGCCTCTAACCCTATTACAGGGGCTGAGTCACTGGCTTACTAGGGCTCTTTCATACCGTCCCTAGGATGGGTGCGTCACTTGAGTGGGTTGAGTCACTGATGTGATCTTCCTGTCCGGGTTGGCGCCCCCCCCTTGGGTTGTGCCGTGGCGGAGATCTTTGTGGGCTATACTCGGCCTTGTCTCAGGATGGTAAGTTGGTGGTTGAAGATATCCCTCTAGTGGTGTGGGGGCTGTGCTTTGGCAGTGGGTGGGGTTATATCCTTCCTGTTTGGCCCTGTCCGGGGGTGTCATCGGATGGGGCCACAGTGTCTCCTGACCCCTCCTGTCTCAGCCTCCAGTATTTATGCTGCAGTAGTTTGTCTCGGGGAGCTAGGGTCAGTTTGTTATATCTGGAGTACTTCTCCTGTCCTATCCGGTATCCTGTGTGAATTTAAGTATGCTCTCTCTAATTCTCTCTTTCTCGGACGACCTGAGCCCTAGGACCATGCCTCAGGACTACCTGACATGATGACTCCTTGCTGTCCCCAGTCCACCTGGCCATGCTACTGCTCCAGTTTCAACTGTTCTGCCTGTGCTTATTATTATTGGACCATGCTGACCATTTATGAACATCTTGGCCATGTTCTGTTATAATCTCCACCCGGCACAGCCAGAAGAGGACTGGCCACCCCACATAGCCTGGTTCCTCTCTAGGTTTCTTCCTAGGTTTTGGCCTTTCTAGGGAGTTTTTCCTAGCCACCGTGCTTCTACACCTGCATTGCTTGCTGTTTGAGGTTTTAGGCTGGGTTTCTGTACAGCACTTTTAGATATCAGCTGATGTACAAAGAGCTATATACATACATTTGATTTGATTTGATTCAAGGCATGCTCCTGACTCTGCAAAACTACAGCCTGAAGGTAATTTACAAGCCAGGACCATAGATGTACATCAGCGACACACTAAGCAGAGCAACAACACAATGTACAGGCAGAGGCACTGCCTATCAGCGGCATGCCATCTGTTCGCTACAGCAGGAAGAACAAGATGTTCAACAGATCAATCAGGCAGACTACTTAAAAGTCACAGATCACCGCCTAGCCCAGATCATCCAACACACTGACAAGGACGAACACCTACAGTCACTGAAGTCCATGGCTCTCACAGGTTGGACATTCCTGAAAGAGGAGACACCTTTCATAGTGAGAGAACACTGGACCTTTCGAGATAAGATCAGCGTGCAAAATGGCGTCTTGTTCAGGTCAGAAGGTCATTATTCCAAAATCACTACATCCAGAGATACTTACCCGCATACACTCCAGTCTCGTTGTAGGTGATGTATGCTACCGCCAGGCTCGTGAAACATTACACTGGCCAAACATGCAAGCAGAAATTAAAGACTTTGTCAGCAGCTGTACCACATGCAACGAGTAAGCTCATGAACAGCACATGAACACGAAATGCCCACAAGGGCCTAGTAAATTGTCAGCATGGGCTTAGTCCTTTTGTCTGTGGCTGAATATCTTCTCATTGTTAATCACTACTCTGACTTTTGGGAAATTGAACTGCTCCCTGACTTGTCTGCGGAGACGGTCATAAAGCACTGCAAGACGCAGTTTGCAAGGCAAGGTCAGCCTGACAAGGTAATCACCGACAATGCCCCACAGTTCAAGCGTTTCATCTCAGAATGGGTGTTTGACCACGTGACCTCCTCTCCAAGACACCCAAAAGCAAATGGCAAGGCAGAGTCAGCTATCAAGATTGCAAAAAACCTGTTAAGCAGGGCCTTGCGTGACCCATGGAAAGTGATATTACAATGGAGGAACACAGCTGACAAGGTTCAAATCTGTCGTTCTGCCCCTGAACAGGCAGTTAACCCACTGTTCCTAGGCCATCATTGAAAATAAGAATTTGTTCTTCAATGACTTGCCTAGTAAAATAAAGGTAAAATAAAATAAAAACAAACACCCAGCCACCGAAAACATGGACAGCAGCCCAGCACAATACCTTCTGTCCAGACGTCTGAAGACTACCATCCCATTGCGAACAAGCTACTTTAGCCCTGCGTCATGGTTGGCGTCACGGACAAACTTCGTCACAGAAAGCAGCTCACTAAGTGCTTCTACGAGCGGACTGCTCGAGACCTACCAGAGCTGGAGGTGGGTGAAACAATAAGGATGAGCCGCTGCCAGGATACCACACAGGACTTGAACCACGTTCTTACCTGGTGGATGTTGGTGGCTCCCTCTATCGTCGCAATCGGGTGGATCTGCGCGTAGCAGAGCAGACAAACCAGAACACACCATACACTCACCTACATGAGCTGGATCACAGTCCAGGCCTAAGGGTAAGGGGCACATAATTGAGACATGAGCCAACTGAAGGTGAGGCTTCTAACCCACCAAGCTCTCCAGCTCGTGGCCCTAATCCTACCCATCAGAGACAATACTTACTCACGGGTGGGTCGGCTGTGCAAGCCACCGGACAGGCTTACTCTGTAAGCAAGAGACTGTGTTAAAACCTCTTATGGCTGCGATCCCCATACAGGGATCAACATCAGGGGAAATTTCAGTGACAACTAAAAATACTACGTTTTCCGATTTAAAATAGCTATTACAGAGAACAAATACCATGCTTTTGTTTGAGAAGAGCATTCAACAACAAAAACATTTTCCGCCATGACAGTTTTTACACATTCACATCTGAAGGTAGAATTATGACTTACATTCTGATATATTGCTCTTATTTCTCTTCCTGAGGGTCCCAATGATCAAATGAAGTATTGTTTTCTTTGATAAAATCCATTTTTATAGCCTAAATCGAAACATTTTGTAACCCGTTTGTGCCGTGAATTCCATCTCTATCAATTTTTTACGGAGCATTCGACGTAATTACACACGGTAAACCATCGTTTATCTAGTCATGGTTGGTTTCAGTGCATTCCTCTGGATGTTTGCGACACAGCCAAACGTCATTGTTTTTTTTGCGGGGAGTATTGCCCGAAGTGAACTGATTCGAAGACAACAAGCAATGACTACCTTGCGCACCAATAATTTTAGCGAAGCTTCGTTGATTGACTGTATTTCTGCCCAATGACCACTGATCTTCTTTAAATCTAGCTGGGTAGATAGCCAATGAGCTGAGGTAAACGCCAGTATGTATTGGTTTTGGGTTGGACCACCATTCCTTGTTTGTAAATGCACGCGTAAGGAACTTCATTCTCGCCTTGACTATCAGAGGAGTTGCTGTGACACTTGTTACGCACAGCAGTATTTTGGAAAGTTGTATTTTCAACGATTTCATTGAAGACATCATAAATCAGGAAAAGTGAAGTCAAAGTCTAAGTATACAGACTTGCACCAGGTTATAGAAGAGATTGATCTAGAAAGTGAGGCAGATTTTTTGTTTGAGGAATCTTTGAGTTATGATTCAAACAGGAGCTGAGGAGCTGTTTCTGCAAGGACAGGATGTACTTCTGGACGGGTAAGTGCTAATGCCATTTTATGAAATATAAATATATATGTATTTTTTGGGCAAAAAAATAAATAAATGTATATTTTGCAATTTGTAATGAAATGTGTGGTTTGTTTGTGTGTGTGTTTGTTGGTTTGTTTGGGTGTGTGTATATATGTATGTATGTGTGTGTATATATATATATTCCATGTCAGATATATATATTTTCCTTTTTTTTTATTCAAATGGAATGGAGTAGAACAGCAAACACACACATGGCCACTGCGCCTGCTACTCCTCTCCATTTCCATATGAAATAGCCATTGGGTGTTTTTCGGGGCAGAGCGGGCCCACAACAATGGCCAGAATTGATTGGAACCCTCTGCCCTATACAATACATACAGTGCCTTGCGAAAGTATTCGGCCCTATTGAACTTTGCGATCTTTTGCCACATTTCAGGCTTCAAACATAAAGATATAAAACTGTATTTTTTTGTGAAGAATCAACAACAAGTGGGACACACTCATGAAGTGGAACGACATTTATTGGATATTTCAAACTTTTTTAACAAATCAAAAACTGAAAAATTGGGCGTGCAAAATTATTCAGCCCCTTTACTTTCAGTGCAGCAAACTCTCTCCAGAAGTTCAGTGAGGATCTCTGAATGATCCAATGTTGACCTAAATGATTAATGATGATAAATACAATCCACCTGTGTGTAATCAAGTCTCCGTATAAATGCACCTGCACTGTGATAGTCTCAGAGGTCCGTTAAAAGCGCAGAGAGCATCATGAAGAACAAGGAATACACCAGGCAGGTCCGAGATACTGTTGTGAAGAAGTTTAAAGCTGGATTTGGATACAAAAAGATTTCCCAAGCTTTAAACATCCCAAGGAGCACTGTGCAAGCGATAATATTGAAATGGAAGGAGTATCAGACCACTGCAAATCTACCAAGACCTGGCCGTCCCTCTAAACTTTCAGCTCATACAAGGAGAAGACTGATCAGAGATGCAGCCAAGAGGCCCATGATCACTCTGGATGAACTGCAGAGATCTACAGCTGAGGTGGGAGACTCTGTCCATAGGACAACAATCAGTCGTATATTGCACAAATCTGGCCTTTATGGAAGAGTGGCAAGAAGAAAGCCATTTCTTAAAGATATCCATAAAAAGTGTCGTTTAAAGTTTGCTACAAGCCACCTGGGAGAAACACCAAACATGTGGAAGAAGGTGCTCTGGTCAGATGATACCAAAATTGAACTTTTTGGCAACAATGCAAAATGTTATGTTTGGCGTAAAAGCAACACAGCTCATCACCCTGAACACACCATCCCCACTATCAAACATGGTGGTGGCAGCATCATGGTTTGGGCCTGCTTTTCTTCAGCAGGGACAGGGAAGATGGTTAAAATTGATGGGAAGATGGATGGAGCCAAATACAGGACCATTCTGGAAGAAAACCTGATGGAGTCTGCAAAAGACCTGAGACTGGGACAGAGATTTGTCTTCCAACAAGACAATGATCCAAAACATAAAGCAAAATCTACAATGGAATGGTTCAAAAATAAACATATCCAGGTGTTAGAATGGCCAAGTCAAAGTCCAGACCTGAATCCAATCGAGAATCTGTGGAAAGAACTGAAAACTGCTGTTCACAAATGCTCTCCACCCAACCTCACTGAGCTCGAGCTGTTTTGCAAGGAGGAATGGGAAAAAATTTCAGTCTCTCGATGTGCAAAACTGCTAGAGACATACCCCAAGCGACTTACAGCTGTAATCGCAGCAAAAGGTGGCGCTACAAAGTATTAACTTAAGGGAGCTGAATAATTTTGCACGCCCAATTTTTCAGTTTTTGATTTGTTAAAAAAGTTTGAAATATCCAATAAATGTCGTTCCACTTCATGATTGTGTCCCACTTGTTGTTGATTCTTCACAAAAAAATACAGTTTTATATCTCTATGTTTGAAGCCTGAAATGTGGCAAAAGGTCGCAAAGTTCAAGGGGGCCGAATACTTTCGCAAGGCACTGTATCTGTATATTTTATGTGATGATAAAAGGCTCATACAATACAAATATTTGTTTTAATGTTTTCTTTCACAGTGATAGCGACTCCGACCGGGAGCCCCCGGTACCAAGCTGCCCGCTCAACCTCTGCCCCCTCTACTCCTGCCTCCAGTGGTGTTCATATGCCACAGTTTATTACTGCAGGCATAATGCAACCGCTGTGTCAGATTTCAAAAACACTTTACGGAAAAAGCAAAACATGCAATAATCTGAGTACAGCGTTCAGACAAAGCAGCCCAAAAGATATCCGCCATATTGTGTAGTCAAAATTAGTCAGAAAAATAATTATAAATATTCACTTACCTTTGATGGTCTTCATCAGAATGCACAATAAATGTTTGATTTGTTCCATAAAGTTCATCATTTATGTCCAAATAGCTTCTTTTGTTAAATCCAAACGCTCATGCAGGTCCAGCCGAACGTCGGATGAAAAGTTTAAAAAACTAGGTGTAGAATCAATCTTTAGGATGTTTTTATCATAAATCTTCAATAATGTTCCAAACGAAGAATTCCTGTCTGTAGAAAAGTAATGAAACGTGACCGCCGTCACAAGCCTGTGGCACTCTGCCAGACACCTGGCTCAATCCCCTCTCATTCAGCCCCCCTTCATAGTAGAAGCCTCAAACAAAGTTCTAAAGACTGTTGACATCTAGTGGAAGCCTTGAAATGCAATCTGACCCGATTTACACTGTATATTGGAATGGCAAAGAGTTGAAAAACTACAAACCTCAGATTTCCCACTTCCTGGTTGGATTTTTCTCAGGTTTTCATCTGCCATATGAGTTCTGTTAAACTCACAGACATTATTCAGAGTGTTTTCTATCCAATACTACAAATCTAATAATATGCATATATTAGCATCTGGGACAGAGTAGCAGGCAGTTTACTCTGGGCACCTTATTCATCCAAGCTACTCAATACTGCCCCCCTGTCACCAAGAAGTTAATAATTAAAAAATGTATCACTAGCCACTTTAAATAATGTTTACATACCCTACATTACTCATCTCATATGTATATAGTGTACTCTATACCATCTACCGCATCTTGCCTATGCCGTTCGGCCATCGCTCATTCATATATTTTTATGTACATATTCTTATTAATTTCTTTACACTTGTGTGTGTATAAGGTAGTTGTGTAATTGTTAGGTTAGATTACTTATTAGATATTACTATATGGTTGGAGCTAGAAGCACAAGCATTTCGCTACACTCACATTAACATCTGCTATCCATGTGTATGTGACAAATAACATTTGATTTGCTAGCTAGCCAGCTAACAACGAGTTGATCAGTGTTGTGACTAGGAGTAGGAAACGGTGTGTGTTCGCATATGGAACGTAACTGCGCCTATACTGTACTTAGCTACAAAAATAACAAATGTGTGGTTTTCGAGACAATTCTGATACCATGTTTCAGTATGATATGTTGGATAAAGGAATAAAGACAGACACCAATGTCAAGTTCAATAGCCTTGTTCATGCACGTGGGGTCCGGGGAACAGTCCGGCTAGTCGATTACCTATCAACGAGATTCCATAGCAGTGCTGTATAAACAAACTTACTTCCTTGACAACTTACTTCACAACAGCTCTGCGATGCTCAGTGAAGCGCAATAAGTATTAATGCCCTGACTTCAGCAGAGGACGCATCACCATAAAATGCTGGAATGACCATGCAGCACCTTTTAGCCTTTTCATATCCTTCACCAAGCCTGCTGCGCCGGTGTGCACCCCAATTACAGACAGGTGTGTATTTTTCTCGAGACCGTTTTCCACAATTCTTCATGCTGGTAACGAGCAACTCAATCAGCCTCAGCTGGAGTCAATCTGGATTATTATTTGGTAGGGAAGAGTCTGAACCACAACACACACAGCATTAATTTCTGTGAAACACTGCAACTCAATATTGCTAACTCAATAATAGATTTGAAAAATAGGAATTGGCAGAAAGTAAAGCTTGGCCGTTGTAATGAGAAGTCAAACTCTGCGACAGATGTTTGTTGGTTATTATAAAACCGGTTTGGATTCTGGATTGGATGATAGAAAGGAGGTGTGCCACATTCACATGCTAGTCGGAACTAGGAAACACCAATTTTTAAAAACGTTCTACCTGGCTGAATGCGGCACATGTATAACTACAACCAGTTAGAAAGTCGGAAATGTCAGAGTTTCCTAGTTACAATTAGCACATGAACACGACATTATTCACCACAATCCCTGGGTAATGCCTAGTTTGGGTACCAGTCTTTTAGTTAACATTCCATTCCTTGCCACTCCTGTCATTTGCCAAAGAGACTGGCCTTCCCTTACAAAAAATATTACAGTGAGAGTGTATAACTGCAGTTAGTGTGCAGTATAACTAATTGGTTGTTTGAAAATATATTCATATTTTCTATAACAACATGTGGAGCCTCAAATAGAATTACAATTATTATTTAAAAAAGTAAAAAACAAACATTTAGCTGTTAGCTGGGCAAGTTGTTATATTTCCAGGCTTAACATCAAAGCCCTAGGATCCATGTGTACAGGGATGGTCAACCATTCACTGGAATGACAACTCAACTTGGGATGGTGGGAGGTTTTAATGGGTGGAATATTGGTGGACAATTAGAGGTTTACTTAGTCGCAGCTGCAGAACGCTTAACAGTGCAAATATCATGGTACAGCTATATGGACACTCAATTAACATGATACTTCTTAATGGTACGTTTACAAACATATATTATGGTAAGTGGTGAAATAAATATAGCTGATTATAATGGAAAAAGGACTGAGGGGTCAAAATAAACTCAAAAGGGGTGATTATTAATGAACAATAAGTTTGCAAACTGTTCAAACAGATACGCAAGGAAGGTGGATCTTTTAAATATACTATTGGACCATAAACAGATTTGGCTCATGAATCTATATGTCCAAATAATGGAAATTACAAATATTATGGATATATTGGAACTAGTGGATATATGGAGGCTTAAATATCCTGACTTAGTGAGATATACATGGCTGTTGCTCAATCAAGCTAGTCGTCTTGACTATTTTCGCTGGCACCAAAATGTACGAGTGTTGATAAGGGAAAGAATGCGGTCGGACCATCAAATAATTGGTATAAACATTCTTACAGAATTACCACGAGGGCAAGGATATTGGAATGGTACTCAAAGCCTACTGAATGACAACTTGTTTTAAACCAAGATAGAAACAATTATAAATTCCTTTTTTCCCTACATAACATGGGTACAACAGACCCCCTTATTGTATGGGACACTTTTAAATGTGCCTTTAGAGGCCATGCAATAAAATACTCATCTTTAAAACAATAACAGTTTAGCTCAAAATAGTTCATCTTAAAAAGCAACTCGAGGAGCTAACAGTACAGTTAGATAGCACTAAAAAGGCACAGAATAAGTTAGAGGGAAATCTAAATAAGTAGAGGAACTTATTCAAGAAAGATCAATAACATAATCAAAAATAATACAATAACAATTATGCTAACTTGATGAAATATGGGTGAAAATGTACCAAATCATTTGTTAATCTTCAACATAGAAATGCTACCAAAAATAATTTACAGGAGTAATCCATGATTCACTAAACTATATTTTGGAAGAGGAAGCAAAGTACTTTAAGCATATGTTTCATTTCAGTATCCTCCATCTCCACTAAATGAAGTTAATTGTAAGGATTTAAAAAAATAATAATAGTGAAAAATTAACAGCTATACAGAAAGACTCATATGAATGCCTAATTAAAAGAGGAGGAACTTCTAGATGCAATTAAAGCCTTCAAGTTTGGGAAAACTCAGGGCTGGGTGGCATACGAGTTGAGGAATATCAACTGTTTTTTGTGTTCTCAAAGGTTCATTATTAACATGTTTTAACCACTCCTATAAAAATGGTAGACTATCAGATACTCAGCAAGAAGGTCTGATTTCACTATTACTGAAACAGGACCCAAGTGGTAAATATAAAGATCCAGTCTGGCTAAAAACCGGGAGACCACAAAATCCTAGCAATATGCATAGGCCATAGAATTAAAAGGGTACATCCTAATCAGACAGGTTTTTTACATGGACGATATATTGGAGATAATAGAACACAATGGAATATCTGGCAAACCGGGCATGCTATTCACAGGCCTACTATGTTTTCCTTTAAATCCACAATTTAGATCCCTGCACAGTCTCAAGGGGGCTTTAAACTCTCTGGATTAAAACGGAATTATGATAAATGCACCATATTACATATTGGATTGCAAAAAAATACAATTTATACATTAACATGTAGTTTACCAATAAAATGGTTTGACGGTGAAGTGGATACCATTATTCATATCCCGAAAGAAAGAAATGATCTCACTTCAATGAAGTGTAATAGAAAGTTAGGTGAAATTAGATAAGATTTTGCTACCATGGAAAGGACAACACCTGTCTATTTGTTGAAAAATCACCCTGATTAATTATTTAGTCATATCCCAGTTGAACTATTTACTTATGGCCCTGCCTACACCTAACGACTTGTTTTTTTTAATTATATGAACAAAAAATATTCCACTTTATTTGGAAAGGCATGTCAGGCAAAATTAAACGGGCCTATTTATGTAATAAATATGAATTTGGAGGGCAGAAATTATGAAATATTAAAGCATTGGACCTCTCGCTAAAGGCTTCAGTCATACAAAAACTATACTTAAATCCGAACTGGTTCCCTGGCAGATTATTAAGAATGGCTCACACCGTGTTCAAGAATGGTCCTTTTCCTTTCATTCAGATTACAACCTCTCACTTTTGGTTATTTGAAAATGAAATATCCAAAATATCTCTATTTTTAAAACAAACCATAGAAAGCTGGTTGCAATTTCCATTTAATCCACCAGAAAATACAGAACAAATATTATGCTTAAACTATAATATACAAATTGATAAAAAATATATATATATATTTTGGGGGAAAAATGAAACTATTATACATAGTGGTGAAGCTTGTCACACATGCAGTTAACAAAAATACCTGGAAATGTCTGTTATTTCCTAAATCACAATCAACTGATTGCAGTATTACCGCAAAAAATGTAAGAGGCAAGTGGAAAGGGGAGAAGGTAAGGAACCAGTTCGTCCACCCTGCAGTAAAAAACAAAATTGGCTAACAAAAATTGTGATAAATAAAAAAGTCTAGCAGTTTTATTTAAGGACCAAAAAACTGACAGCTGCGCCATACAGGTTTAAAAATAAATGGGAGGAGAATCTGTTGTACCGATTCCATGGCACCTGGTTTATGCACAAGGTCCTCTACTCCGACAATTAATCCACAGACAAAAGGGAAAACAGAGTTTGTTTCTAGTAATCTCTTCTCCTACAGGCTTATTCTTCATTGGACTTTATATGGTGGTTGGCAAGCAACTGGACCAACTGGACTAGAGTGTGGACCTCAGTTCACCTTTTAATCACCAATGTATGCTCCTAAAAACCAATGAGTAGGTGTGCCCAAACTTTTTGGCTGGTACTGTATATATTTAAAATAATATATACACAGTACCAGTCAAACGTTTGGACATACCTACTCATTCTAGGGTTTTTCTATATTTTTACTATTTTCTACATTGTAGAATAATAATGAAGACATCAAAACTATGAAATAACACATGGAATCATGTAATAACCAAAAAGTGTTAGACAAATCTAAATATATTTTAGATTTGAGATTCTTCAAAGTAGTCACCCTTTGCCTTGATGACAGCTTTGCACAATCTTGGCATTCTCTCAACCAGCTTCATGAGGTAGTCACCTGGAATGCATTTCAATTAACAGGTGTGCCTTGTTAAAAGTTAGTTTGTGGAATTTCTTTCCTTAATGCTTTTGGGCCAATCAGTTGTGTCACAACAAGGTAGGGGTGGTGTACAGAAGATAGCCCTATTTGGTAAAATATCAAGTCCATATTATGGCAAGAACAGCACAAAAATGCAAAGAGAAACAACATTAAGGTCCGTCAATCTGGGAAATTTCAAGAACTTTTAAAAACCATCAAGCGCTATGGTGAAACTGGCTCTCATGAGGACCACCACAGGAAATTAAGACACAGGGTTACCTCTGCTGCAGAGGATAAGTTCATTAGAGTTAACTGCACCTCAGATTGCACCCCAAATAAATGCTTCACAAAGTTGAAGTAACATACACATCTCAACATCAACTGTTCAGAGACTACGTGAATCGCGCCTTCAAGGTCAAATGGCTGAAAAGAAACCACTACTAAAAGGACACCAAGAAGAAGAGATGTTGGCCAACAAACACGAGTAATGGACATTAGACCAGTGGAAATCTGTCCTTTGGTCTGATGAGTCCAAATTTGAGATTTTTAGTTACAACCGCTGTGTCTTTGTGAGACGCAGAGTAGGTGAACGGATGATCTCTGCATGTGTGGTTCACAGAGTGAAGCATGGAGGACGAGGTGTGGGGGTGCTTTGCTGCTGACACTGTCTGTGATGTATTTAGAATTCAAGGCACACTTAACTAGCATGGCTACAACAGCATTATGAAGCAATACGCCATCTTATCTGGTTTGCGCTGAGTGGGACTATCATTTGTTTTTCAACAGGACATGTATTAGAATTGGAATTGCTAAGATGACGTAGCAGTCAGACGTTGTGTCGTGTCCCTTGCATATATCGTTTTTTTAAACATATTTTTCTTCGCATATCTTTTAAAACATTTAGCTAAACCTCAACATCTAAATACTCTCCTGCAACCCGCCTCACCCAATGTAGCGTGGATCTGCTTTCTTTCCTAAAGTATTTATATTTACTTCGGATCCAGAACCCCTCAACTGAAGCTAGCCAGCTAACTACCAGCTATCAGTCAGCAAACCATTGCTAGTGGTCATCAGCTAACCGGTGATCAGCTAAACTTTAGCTCGGAAAGCTCTCGCCAGTTCGAACAACGCGACTCTAACCAGAGCATAACGGACCTATTATTTTTATCCCCGGATTCCCACCGCAAACGGAACATATTCAGCTGGATCTTCACAACTAGCTTACTAGCTAACCGCAACCCCGGATGATTACTCCTGGCTAGCGTTTCCATCCACTTAGCTTGAAGCTAGCCCGACCAGAGCTCCTGTGCTACCACCAAAGCATACTCCTGGGCTACAATATCCGAACCCACGACCGGTCTATCGTTGTCACTGCATGAAGAGGCATAAACAGACTCACCCCATCGCGACGTCCCCCAAAGGCTAACTTTCTAGCCCTTGCTATCTGCTTGCTTGCTAATTCGGCCTGCTAACTGCTAGCTTGTTTAGCCCCGGCCTACTAACTGTTAGCTTGTCAGCACAGGCCTGCTAACTGTCTGAATCGCCGCGTCCCCAGCCAGCCCAACCACTCACTGGACCCATATTTACTTTCAATCTCTTTTCGATTTTTTATTCGATTATACCTTCCGGTAACCTGCCTCACCCAATGTGATACGGAATCGCTATTATTTTTAATTTTTAGAACACATTCAAGAACCTCCAGAAGCTAACCAGCTAACTAGCTACAAGCTATTTAGTCATTGTTAGCCACTGCTAGCAGCTTTTACCTTCTGCACAGCCAGCCAGTTTTTTTAACCTGGATAATACTCGCCAGGATAATACTTCCCTGCCCCATCCACCGCTGCCCCCTGGACAGTGATCACTTGGCTACATAGCTGATGCATGCTGGACTGTCCATTAATCACGGTACTCCATTCTGCTTGTTTATGTTTTATCTGTCGGCCCCAGCCGCACTCAGGCTCTGTGTGTAGTTAATCCGACCCTCCCTGCCTAGTCAACGCCATTTTACCTGCTGTTGTTGTGCTAGTTGACTAGCTGTTGTTGTCTCACCTACTGTTTTAGCTAGCTCTCCCAATTCAACACCTGTGATTACTGTATGTCTCTCTCAAATGTCAATATGCCTTGTATACTGTTGTTCAGGTTAGTTATCATTGTTTTAGTTTACAATGGAGCCCCTAGTTCCACTCTTCATACCCCTGATTACCTCTTTTGTCCCACCTCCCACACATGCGGTGACCTCACCCATTACAACCAGCATGTCCAGAGATACAACCTCTCTCATCACCCAGTGCCTGGGCTTACCTCCGCTGTACCCGCACCCCACCATACCCCTGTCTGCGCATTATGCCCTGAACATATTCTACCATGCCCAGAAATCTGCTCCTTTTATTCTCTGTCCCCAACGCTCTAGGCGACCAGTTTTGATAGCCTTTAGCCGCACCCTCATACTACTCCTCCTCTGTTCCGCGGGTGATGTGGAGGTAAACCCAGGCCCTGCATGTCCCCAGGCACCCTCATTTGTTGACTTCTGTGATCGAAAAAGCCTTGGTTTCAAGCATATCAACATCAGAAGCCTCCTCCCTAAGTTTGTTTTCCTCACTGCTTCAGCAAACTCTGCTAACCCTGATGTCCTTGCCGTGTTTGAATCCTGGCTCAGGAAGGCCACCAAAAATTTTTAGATTTCCATACCCAACTATAACATTTTCTGTCAAGATAGAACTGCCAAAGGGGGAGGAGTTGCGGTCTACTGCAGAGATAGACTGCAAAGTAATGTCATACTTTCCAGGTCATACCCAAACAGTTTGAACTACTCATTTTAAAAATTACTCTCTCCAGAAATAAGTCTCTCACTGTTGCCGGCTGCTACCGACCCCCCTCAACTCCCAGCTGTGCCCTGGACACCATTTGTGAATTGATCGCCCCCCATCTAGCTTCAGAGTTTTTTCTGTTAGGTGACCTAAACTGGGACATGCTTAACACCCCGGCAGTCCTACAATCTAAGCTAGATGCCCTCAATCTCACACAAATTATCAAGGAACCCACCAGGTACAACCCTAAATCTGTAAACAAGGGCACCCTCATAGACGCAATCCTGACCAACTGGCCCTCCAAATACACCTCCGCTGTCTTCAACCAGGATCTCAGCGATCACTGCCTCATTGCCTGTATCCGCTACGGAGCCGCAGTCAAACGACCACCCCTCATCACTGTCAAACGCTCCCTAAAACACTTCTGTGAGCAGGCCTTTCTAATCGACCTGGCAAACTACCTGGGACACCTATCCTGGAAGGACAATGACCTCATCCAGAAGGCGAGGTCAGTACAGGTCAGTTGAGGATGCCTGGTCATTCTTTAAAACACTGTAACTGACTCCTCACCATTTTAGATAAAATGCATGCTTAAACAATGCTACCTTATATAATGTTACAAAAAATCTCATATGCAGAACTAAGGACAGATATAGCCCTTGTTTCATACTCATCTCAGACCTGACTGCATCCTATCTGACCAGCACAAAATCCTTATGTACATATTCATCCTTTGTGTATAAGACGGACTGCATTGTCGGAATTAGAAGCACAAGCATCGAATAGTCCATGTGTATGTGACAAATAAAATTTGATTTGATTTGATGCAAAACACTGTTCAGGGGAAGTCAGGGAACCACCATTTTAGATAAGCATGCTCCGTTCAAAAAAATGCAGAACTAGTCAGTCAGGAAAGCTAAGGCCAGCTTCTTCAGGCAGAAATTTGCATCCTGTAGCTCCAACTCCAAAACGTTCTGGGACACTGTGAAGTCCATGGAGAACAAGAGCACCTCCTCCCAGCTGCCCACTGCACTGCGGCTAGGTAACACGGTCACCACCGATAAATCCATGATTATCGAAAACTTCAACAAGCATTTCTCAACGGCTGGCCATGTCTTCCGCCTGGCTACTCCAACCTCGGCCAACAGCTCCACCCCCCCGCAGCTACTCGCCCAAGCCTCTCCAGGTTCTCCTTTACCCAAATCCAGATAGCAGATGTTCTGAAAGAGCTGCAAAACCTGGACCCGTACAAATCAGCTGGGCTTGACAATCTGGACCCTCTATTTCTGAAACTATCCGCCGCCATTGTCGCAACCCCTATTACAAGCCTGTTCAACCTCTCTTTCATATCGTCTGAGATCCCCAAGGATTGGAAAGCTGCCGCAGTCATCCCCCTATTCAAAGGGGGAGACACCCTGGACCCAAACTGTTTACAGATCTATATCCATCCTGCCCTGCCTATCTAAGGTCTTCGAAAGCCAAGTCAACAAACAGGTCACTGACCATCTCGAATCCCACCGTACCTTCTCCGCTGTGCAAACTAGTTTCCGAGCTGGTCACGGGTGCACCTCAGCCACGCTCAAGGTAATAAACGATATCATAATTGCCATCGATAGAAGACAGTACTGTGCAGCCGTCTTCATCGACCTTGCCAAGGCTTTCGACTCTGTCAATCACCATATTCTTATCGGCAGACTCAGTAGCCTCGGTTTTTCTGATGACTGCCGTGCCTGGTTCACCAACTACTTTGCAGACAGAGTTCAGTGTGTCAAATCGGAGGGTATGCTGTCCCGACCTCTGGCAGTCTCTATGGGGGTGCCACAGGGTTCAATTCTCGGGCCGACTCTTTTCTCTGTATATATCAATGATGTTGCTCTTGCTGCGGGCAATTCCCTGATCCACCTCTACGCAGATGACACCATTCTATATACTTCCGGCCCGTCCTTGGACACTGTGCTATCTAACCTCCAAACGAGCTTCAATGCCATACAACACTCCTTCCGTGGCCTCCAACTGCTCTTAAACGCTAGTAAAACCAAATGCATGCTTTTCAACAGTTCGCTGCCTGCACCCGCACACCTGACTAGCATCACCACCCTGGATGGTTCCGACCTTGAATATGTGGACATCTATAAGTACCTAGGTGTCTGGCTAGACTGTAAACTCTCCTTCCAGACTCATATCAAACATCTCCAATCGAAAATCAAATCTAGAGTCGGCTTTCTATTCCGCAACAAAGCCTCCTTCACTCACGTCGCCAAACTTACCCTCGTAAAACTGACTATGCTACCGATCCTCGGCGATGTCATCTACAAAATAGCTTCCAACACTCTACTCAGCAAACTGGATGCAGTTTATCACAGTGCCATCCGTTTTGTCACTAAAGCACCTTATACCACCCACCACTGCGACCTGTATGCTCTAGTCGGCTGGCCCTCGCTACATATTCGTCGCCAGACCCACTGGCTCCAGGTCATCTACAAGTCCATGCTAGGTAAAGCTCCGCCTTATCTCAGTTCACTGGTCACGATGGCAACACCCACCCGTAGCACACGCTCCAGCAGGTGTATCTCACTGATCATCCCTAAAGCCAACACCTCATTTGGCCGCCTTTCGTTCCAGTTCTCTGCTGTCTGTGACTGGAATGAATTGCAAAAATCGACTTTTATCTCCCTCACCAACTTCAAACATCTGCTATCTGAGCAGCTAACCGATCGCTGCAGCTGTACATAGTCTATCGGTAAATAGCCCACCCATTTTTACCTACCTCATCCCCATACTGTTTTTATTTTTTTTATTTTTCTGCTCTTTTGCACACCAATATCTCTACTTGTACATGACCATCTGATCATTTATCACTCCAGTGTTAATCTGCAAAATTGTAATTATTCGACTACCTCCTCATGCCTTTTGCACACAATGTATATAGACTCTCTTTTTTTTCTACTGTGTTATTGACTTGTTAATTGTTTACTCCATGTGTAACTCTGTGTTGTCTGTTCACACTGCTATGCTTTATCTTGGTCAGGTCGCAGTTGCAAATGAGAACTTGTTCTCAACTAGCCTACCTGGTTAAATAAAGGTGAAATAAAAAAGAAAGAAAAAAAGAATGGTGCTGGAGGGGATGGCTGCTGTTTTACGGGCTCCACCTGTGCTATTTTGTTTGTTTTTTCCAGTTGTTTGTAACTTGTTTTTTTAAACTTATTTTGTACATAATGTTGCTGCTACCTTTTCTTATGACCGAAAATAACTTCTGGACATCAGAACAGCGGTTACTCACCTCGAACTGGACAAAGATTTAGGGATATACTGCATGGATATACTACATTCTCGGGAACGGGCCCAAATCCCCGCCATTTGTGTGAAGAAAAGACTGAGAGAAAGGGGACTGAGGTCGGGCTGCCTTCTCAGAACTGGTAGGAGTGAGTGAACCTCCCCTACCATCCATTGTATTGGCCAATGTGCAATCATTGGAAAACAAAATGGATGATATACGATCAAGACTATCCTACGAATGGGACATTAAAAACTGTAATATCTTATGTTTCACCAAGTTGTGGTTGAACGTCAACATGGATAATATAGAGCTGGCATTTTCCATGCATCGGCAGGACAGAAAAGCTACGTCTGATAAGAGCAGGGGCGGGGGTGTGTGTCTATTTGTCAATAACAGCTGGTGCGCGATGTAAAATATTAAAGAATTCTTGAGGTATTGCTCGCCTGAGGTAGAGTACCTTAACCTGTAAACCACACTATATACCAATTGAGTTCTCATCTATATTATTCGTAGCTATCTATTTACCACCACAAACTGTTGCTGGCACTAAAGCCGCACCCAAACAGCTGTATAAGGCAAAAAGAAAACAACAACATGCTTATCCAGAAACAGCGCTCCTAGTGGCCGGGGAATATAATGCAGGCAAATTTAAATCCGTTTGACCAAATTTCTACCAGCATGTCACATGTGATGTGATACAATTTCCCAAGTTAAAATAAATTCATTTTAGCATGCAATATTAACTAAATATGCAGGTTTAAAAATGTATACTTGTGTATTGAATTTAAAAAAGGGATTGATGTTTATAGTTAGGTACACGTTGGAGCAAAGACAGTTTTTTTTTCGCGAATGCGCACCGCATCGATTATATGCAACGCAGGACACGCTAGATAAACTAGAAGTATCATCAACCATGTGTAGTTAACTAGTGATTATGATTGATTGTTTTTTATAAGATAAGTTTAATGCTAGCTAGCAACTTACCTTGGCTTCTTACTGCATTCGCGTAACAGGCAGGCTCCTCGTGGAGTGCAATGTAAGGCAGGTGGTTAGAGCGTTGGACTAGTTTAACCGTAAGGTTGCAAGATTGAATCCTTGAGCTGACAAGGTAAAAATCTGTCGTTCTGCCCCTGAACAAGGCAGTTATACCACCGTTCCTAGGCCATTATTGAAAATAAGAATGTGTTCTTAACTGACTTGCCTAGTTAAATAAAGGTGTAAAAAAAAGAAGGCCAAATTGGTGTCCAAAAATACCGATTTCCCATTGTTATGAAAAACTTGTTATGAAATCGTCCCTAATTAATCGGCCATTCCGATTTATCGGTCGACCTCTAGTAAATACCCCCTCAAGCAGACACCTCAACGGCCCTCAAGGAACTTCACTGGACATAATGTAAACTGGAAACCATATATTCTTAGGCTGCAGGTATTGTAGCTGGGGGTATTAACAAAGCAAATTTGAGAACAAGGCTACCTAAATTCTATCAGCATATTGATTGCAGTACTCGTGCGGGCAATACACTCTCTCACTGCTACTCAAACTTCCGCGATGCATACAAGCCCTCCCTCGCCCTCCCTTTGCCAAATCCGGACACGACTCCATATTGCTCTTACCGTCTTATGGGCAGAAACTCAAACAGGATGTACCCATGACTAGAACCATTCAATGCTGGTCAAGTTTGATCGGAATCCACGTTTCAAGATTGTTTTGATCACACGGACTAAGAAATGTTCCGGGCATCCTCAGAGAATAACATTGATCTATACGCTGCCTCGTGAATGAGTTTATAAGGACGTGCATTGGAGATGTTGTACCCACTGTGACTTAAAACCTACCCTAACCAGAAACCGTGGATGGATGGCGGCATTTGCTCAAAACTGAAAGACCGAACCACCGCATTTAACCATGAAAAGAGGACTGTAAATATGGCAGAATATAAACAGTGTAGTTATTCCCTCAAAGGCAATCAAACAAGTGAAAAGTCAGTATAGGGACAAAGTGGAGTCGCAATTTAACGGCTCAGACACGAGAAGTATGTGGCATGGTCTACAGGAAATCACAGACTACAAAAAGAAAACCAACAATGTTACCGACACTGACGTCTCACTTCCAGTCAAACTGAAGACCTTCTTTGCCCGATTTGAGGATAATACAGTGCCACTGTTGCGGCCCGCTAATAAGGACTGTGCCTCCCCCCTCTCCTTCTTCGTGGCCAACGTGTGCAAGATATTTAAACGGGTTAACCCTCGCAAGGCTGCTGGCCAAGATGGCATCCCTAGCCACGTCCTCATAGCATGCGCAGATCAGCTGGCTGGCGTTTACGGACATATTCAATCGCTCCCTATCCCAGTCTGCTGTCCCCACATGCTTCAAGATGACCACCAATGTTCCTGAACTGAAGAAGGCAAAGATAACTTAACTAAATGACTACCGCCCCATAGTACTCACTTCTGTCATCATGAAGTGCTTTAAGAGACTAGACAAGGATCATAACACCTCCACCTTACCTGTCACCCTAGACCCACTTCATTGGCATACCGCCCCAACAGGTCCACAGACGATCACAGACGATGCAATCACACTGCCCTATCCCATCTGGACAAGAGGAATACCTATGTAAAAATTATGTTCATTGACTACAGCTCAGCATTCAACATAGTACCCTCCAATTTCATCATTAAGCTGGAGGCCCTGGGTCACAACCCGGCCTGTGCAACTAGGTCCTGGACTTTCTGACGGGCCACCCCCAGGTGGTGAAGGTAGGAAACAACATCTCCACTTCGCTGACCCTCAACACTGGGGCCCCACAAGGGTGCGTGCTCAGCCCCCTCCTGTATTCCCTGTTTACCCATGACTGCATGGTCATGCAGACCTCCAACTCAATCATCAAGTTTGCAGACAACACAACAGTAGTGGGATTGATTACCAACAACAACGAGACAGCCTACAGGGAGGAGTTGAGGGCACTCGGAGTGTGGTGTCAGGAAAACAATCTCTCACTCAACATCAACAAAACAAAGGAGATGATCGTGGAAACAGCAGAGGGAGCACCCCTTATCCACATCGAAGGGACCGTAGTGGAGAAGGTGGAAAGTTTTAAGTTCCTCGGTGGACACAGACAAACTGAAATGGCCTACCCATACAGATAGTGTGATGAAGAAGGCGCAACAGCGCCTTTTCAACCTTAGGAGGCTGAAGAAATGTGGCGTGTCACCAAATAACCTGACAAACGTTTACAGATGCAAAATTGAAAGCATCCTGTTGGGCTGTATGGCAACCGCACCGCCCTCAACTGCAAGGCTCTCCAGAGGTTGGTGCGGTCTGCACAACGCATCATCGGGGGTAAACTACCTGACCTCCACGACACCCGATGTCACAGGAAGGCCAAAAAGATCATCAAGAACAACAACCACCCAAGCCACTGCCTATTCACCACACTACCATCCAGAAGGCGAGGTCAGTACAGGTGCATTAAAGCTGGGACCGAGAAACTTACAAACTGTTTTTAGCTCAAGGCCATCAGACAGCTAAACAGCAATCACCAACTCAGAGAGGCTGCTGCCTACACAGAGACTCATATCACTGGCCACTTTAATAAATGCCATTTTAATAATGTTAACATATCTTACATTACTCAACTCATATGTATATACTGTACCATATACCATCTATTGCGCCTTGCCTATGCCGCTGGGCCATCGCTCATCCATATATTCATATGTACATACTCTTATTCCATCCCTTTAGATTTGTGTGTATTAGGTAGTTGTTGGGTACTTGTTAGATATTACTGCACTGTCAGAACTTGAAGCACAAACATATCACTACTCTCGCATTAACATCTTCTAACCATGTGTATGTGACCAATAAAATTTGATTTGACTAACTTGCATGGACTCATTCCGTGTTCCATAATAGTGGTAAACATTATTTTTCAATGACTACTCCATCTCTGTACCCCACACATGCAATTATCTGTAAGGTCCCTCAATCGAGTAGGGAATTTCAAGCACAGATTCAACCTCAAAGACATGGGAGGTTTTTCAATGCCTCGCAAAGAAGAGCACTGTTTGGTAGATGTGTAAAAATGTTAAAAAGCAGATGCTGAATAACCCTTTGAGCATGGTGCAGTTATTAATTAGGCGTTGGATGGTATATCAATTACATCCAGTTACTACAAAGATACAGGCGGCCTATCTAACTCAGTTTCAGGAAAAGGAAGGAAACTGCTCAGAGTTTTCAGCATGAGGAGACTGGTGATTTTAAGACAGAGTTTAATTGTTGTGATATGAGAACTGAGGAAACATTGTAGTTAATTCACAATACTAACCTAAATGACAAGGAAACCCGTAAAGAATAAATATATTCCAAAACATGCATCCAGTTCACAACAAGGCACTTAAAGAGCCACTGTCTTTGAAAGGGGTATATGTGGCATCGATATGAGTCAGAAACAGTTATTATAGTGTCAAAATTGACTACAAAGTGTAAATAGGATAACTTGGATCATAAAGTCAGTCTAGTCTAAAACGGAGTTTGGAACATCTGTGTGTCACAACGGGTAAATTAAGTTTGGGTTTTGATTTGAAGATGTACATTTGCCCACTAACATGTGGTGAACAGCTGCGGTGATCACTCTTTATCCAATAGCATAGACAGTGAGTCAGACATGCCCAGTAGCCCAACGTTGTTTACATAAGACAACATGTTGTGCATTTTTTTACTTGAGAAATACTGAACCAAACACCTTAGTTAGATGTAAATTTGCACAACTAAAATATCCTCGGCAAAAATGTATTTACAGATTTCTCAAGTCATCTTAGATTAATTCTGGGGATTTTGAGGAAGTGTGAAATAGGCTTTTGGTGTCTCATGGGGGACAAACATATTTTAACCAAATTTTGAACTGGTCAGGAAACAGACCTCCAAGACTGAAATCTTGTTTTTGTAATTAGCAAGAGAAAAACACACATGGCAAACAGTGTGTTCAGTGCTAACACTGCAACAAAATGTGGCAAAGACATTTACTTTTTGTCCTGAATACAAAGCAATATGTTTGGGGCAAATCCAACACAAGTCATTACTGAATACCACTCTTCATATTTTCAAGCATGGTGGTGTCTGCATCATGTTATGAGTATGATTGTCATCGGCAAGGACAAGGATGTTGTTTTTTTATTTTGTTTTTAAACAGAATAAAGCTATAAGTACGGGCAAAATCCTAGAACCTGGTTTATTCTGCTTTCCAACAGAACCTGGGAGACAAATTCACCTTTCAGTAGGACAATAACCGAAAACACAAGGCCAAATTTACACTGGAGTTGCTTACCAAGAAGACAGTGAATGTTCCTGAGTGGCCTAGTTAGAGTTTTGACAAAAAATGGCTTGAAAATGGCTGTCTATCAATGATCAACAATCAACTTGACAGTGCTTGAAGAATGTTTTTAAGAATAATGGGCAAATGTTGTACAATCCAGGTGTGCAAAGCTAATAGAGACTTCCCTAAAAAAGGCATACAGCTGTAATCACTGCCAAAGGTGCTTCTGCAAAGTATTGACTTAGGGTGTGAATACTTATGTAAATGAGATTTCTGTAATTCACTTTCAATACATTTAAAAACATTTCTAAAAATATGTTTTCACTCTCTTTATGGGGGTATTGTGCGTAAATGGGTGAGCAAAAATATCTGTTTAATCCATTTTGAATTCAGGCTGTAACAAGTCATAAGTCAAGGGGTATGAATACTTTCTGAAGGCACTGTAAATGCATATAAATATGTCACAGATATTCATATTGTAACAACATTTGGTACACATGTTACAAACTGTCAAGACTCAACATACAGTATATAAGCACATTCATATCAACCACATTGTGGAGATAGTAACAAAACATGTGCCTGTTATATCAGTATACTCTTGTTTGAATTGTTGTCACTAATTGGCGGGAGAGGGAGCTGCATCATTTGTGGTAGACAACATGTTTACTGTTGCCTTGTTAAGGATAGCAAGCCATTGCAAATTGAATGAACGACCAGACCATTTGGCTATCAACTTCAGAATCTCAAAACTAACAAGCTGGTTTTTGGTTAGTTTAGGTCTCTTTTTGAGAAAGGGTTTCTCTGATTATCTTCGGAGTCTGAAACTATGTGAAAGTGACCATGTGACTTGCAAGGGAAATATATTGGCTGGCTGGGAATCACCGAATTTATTTCGGACAGACAAAATAAACCAGCTGACAGCTAGGGTAATGAAGGCCTGATTATTCCCATATACCCACACCTGAGGCTCCCACAGAGACACACATACACAGTGGAATGTGGTGACTTGTTTGTACCTGCAATGCTCCAATTAAGCTCTCCTTGGCCACACACAGAGACACTTCTGAGATACTGAAGATACACTATGTTACGGATACAGGTATCCTGTGTGTGTGTGTGTGTATCCTGTATTCTTTTCTCTCCTTCTCCCCTCACAGGTGAAAATCATCACTCCCCAATCAGTCACCAATCAATCATCAATCAGAAGACACACCTCCTGTTTCCTACCCAATCACAGTTCCTTTCCCTTGGTTTAAAAACCCTGTCAGTTGTTTGCTCTAGAGCTCAATCTCTATGTAAATCTCTCTGTTTCACTCTCTCTTTCACTCTCTTTTTCAGTATTGACTTCTCTTTTGTTTGAGCATCTCCATATCACTTTGTCCTCACCTGTGAGTATTGTTTTTGGTTATGGTGTTTGTTTGCTGGTGGGAAAAGGGGGAACCAAGACAAGTCGCCCATGGGCATACACTACCCGTAGGTAAACTTTGTTAAATACACTAGTTAGAACTGGGCGGACCACCCACTGTATTTTTTTGGGTTAGTTAGTTAGCTGTTGTTGAAATAGGCTAGTCTAGCTTAGGGGTGTTTTTGAGTACTTATTTATTTCCTTGCCCCTTTTCCTGCTTCCCCCCCCATTACTGTGTGTTTTCCAATACACCCTCAGTTTAACGGTAGATTTCAATTGTCGTGGTTATTTCATTCACACTTTTACTTTGTCAGTATTATAAATTGCATGAGTTATGTTACGGGTCTCATTACCATCCCCCCCCTAGACTGTCGTGCCAAAAGGGATTCGTAACACACTACAGGGCCAAAAGTATAGTATGTGGATATCTGCTTGCCGAAAATCATATTCCAAAATTATGGGCATTAAAATGGAGTTGCTCACCCCTTTGCTGCAGCCTCCAGTCTTCTGGGAAGGCTTTCCACTAGATGTTGGAACATTGTTATGGGGACTTGATTCCATTTCCCGAACTGTTAGAAGCACAGAATCGTCTAGAATGTCATAGTATGCTCTAGCATTAAGATTTCCCTTTAATGGAACGAAGGGGCCTAGCCCGAAACATGAAAAACAGCCGAGACCATTATTGCTCCTCCATCAAACTTTACAGTTGGAACTATACATTCGGTTAGGTAGCGTTCTCCTGGCAACCGCCAAACCCAGATTTGTCCGTTGGACTTACAGATTGTAAAGTGTGATTCATCACTCCAGAGAATGTTTCCACTGCTCCAGAGTCCAATGGCGGCGAGCTTTACGCCACTCCAGCCGACGCTTGGCATTGCGCATGGTGTTCTTAGGCTAGTGTGATGTTGTTCAGCCATGGAAACCCATTTCATGAAGCTCCCGACAAACAGGTTATTGTGCGGACATTGCTTCCAGAGGCAGTTTGGAACTCGCTCGGTAGTGAGTGTTGCAAACGAGGACTGACAAGTTTTACGCACTATGCTCCTCAGTACTCGGCGATCCCGTTCTGCGAGCTTGTGTGGCCTACCACTTTGCGGCTGAGCCGTTGTTGCTCCTAGACATTTCCACTTCACAATAACAGCACTTACAGTTGACCCGGGGCAGCTGTAGCAGGGCAGAAATTTTACAAACTGACTTGTTGGAAAGGTGGCATCCTATGACGGTGACATGTTGAAGGTCACTGAACTCTTCAGTATGGGCCATTCTACTGCCAATGTTATTCTATAGATATTGCATGGCTGTGTGCTCAATTTTATACACCGGTCCGCAATGGGTGTAGCTGAAATAGCCGCATCCTGCCGCCAACAATTTAATGTTTTCTTTGCCGACGTTTACTGACACCGGCCATATTCAACGGGAGTTGAGCGTTCGTAAATCCATCAGTTATTCTGCTCTGAAATCAGAGTAGATGGCCAGATCGAATGTATTAAAACACACAAAATAATTACTTGCATAGTGGAGTCTTTTAAGACATGTAGCTACGTAAACAATTAACCATAATCCCAACTCATGATATTACTACCCTGACCCTGCAGGTAGCTAACCAACCAGGTTCAATGTTAGCTAGCTAACATTAGCTATAACTACACAAGCAAATGGCTCTGAGATAAGAATAAGATTGTACACGTAACATTAGCTAGCTAACAGTAGACTAACTTGAAATGAAAATGATTTTGTAAAAACTATAAATGTATAATATCTGGAAATGTAGCTAGCTATCTCACCTGTATACTTTTTATTTATTTTTTTATTTAACCTTTAACTAGGCTAGTCAGTTAAGAACACATTCTCATTTACAATGACTGCTAACCCCGGCCAAATCCTAACCAGGGCGACGCTGGGCCAATTGTGTGCCGCACTATGGACTACCAATCAAGCTTCTCCATGTCATGGATGCCCTTAGTTTAGTGTAATCCAGAGATGGGTGTTTTCTCCATATCCTTAGCTATCATACTCTAATTCAACTGATTTCAAAACTCTGTCCTCCAGAAAGTGGAGAGCAACACGGATGCAGCTCTAACTAAAAAATATATATATTTTTAAAGCAGCGTTGGACAGGATTACCTACACATACTAACCAGCTCAAATAGACAGAAGCTTACTATATGGCAGACCAACCCGAACTCTCTGTATGTCATTATCTCAGCCAGCATATTTACTCGTGCCTTAACAAACTTGTATGGCATATGAAAGTTCACATGTTCCAGAATGCATTTCTGCCAAAAAACACATTTGGATTATTTTCTTAAAGATTACGTTTCAATGCCTCTTGTGTGAAGTAGTGACTCGCGACATACGCCTAGTTTCCTGACACAGGTCACACATTTGAAGGGGTGTCCACATACCTCAGTGTAGATTCTGAATATATTCTACAACGTATCTCAGACACAGCCAGTGGTTGGTCTACTTCTGTCAGACAGACACTAAATGTCCCATTTCCAGCAGCAGTGCTTTCATCTCCTTCCGATGGGTAGAATAGATTTGTTGTCCCTACAGATGAATGATGAAAGTGCTTGTTTTCCTTGTACACCGACATGAAAAGGTATGTTTTTTTCCACATTTGATTTCCCTCTTTCCATGTTTATTATATAATCCCATTCAAATTGGTGAAGAGATTTTGAAAATATTTTAAAAGTTTATTTCAAGGACCCTTATGAAGGATCTTAATCATGAATATCATTACTCATCTTAATCGCTTGTATCAATGGGGAAATCAAATCAGCTCATGTAAGAATGTATCAGTTTGCATTTGATGAAACATTGTTGTAGTGGGAATAAAAGAGAATCAACAAACTCCATCCATGAATACAAATTTGTTTCATTAATTTGATAAATCTCAATTACTGCTATTAGCATTTGCTATTTCTAATTTATGGGTCCCACCAAATCCCATTCTTACTTTGACACCTCACACCCATTTTGGATAGCAACAGATGACATACGATAACATGACACATAAAACTTACAATAAAATATGGAAGAAATAGAGCACCTATGGTAACACCTCCATGACTTCATCTGCTAACTCTTTTACTATAGATAGTATGTTATACTGTATATGCTTAAGAATCAATGGTTATACAGTTGGTTATACAGTTTAGCCAAATACACTTAAACTCAGTTTTTCACAATTCCTGACATGTAATCCTAGTAAAAATCCCATGTCTTAAATCAGTTAGGATTACCACTTCATTTTAAGAATGTGAACTGTCAGGATAATAGTAGAGAATTATTTATTTCATCACATTCCCAGTGGGTCTGAAGTTTACATACACACACTCAATTAGTATTTGGTAGCATTGCCTTTAAATTGTGTCACTTGGGTCGAACGTTTCGGGTAGCCTTCCCAAAACAAGTTGGGTGAATTTTGGCCCATTCCTCCTGACCAAGCTGTTGTAACTGAGTCAGGTTTGTAGGCCTCATTGCTCGCACACGCTTGTTCAGTTCTGTCCACAAATTTTCTATGGGATTGAGGTCAGGGCTTTGTGATGGCCTTGACTTTCTTGTCCTTAAGCCATTTTCCCACAACTTTGGAAGTATGCTTGGGGTCACTGTCCATTTGGAAGACCCAATTGCGACTAAGCTTTAACTTCCTGACTGATGTCTTGAGCTGATGCTTCAATATATCCACAATTTTCCCCCTCATAATGCCATCTATTTTGTGACGTGCACCAGTCCCTCATGCAGCAAAGCAACCCCACAACAGCTGCCACCCCAGTGCTTCACTTTTCCTCAACATAACGATGATCATTATGGCCAAACAGTTCTATTTTTGTTTCCTCACACATTTCCCCAAAAAGTACAATCTTTGCTCTTGTGCAGTTGCAAAACTTAGCCTGGCTTATTTATGGCTGTTATGAAGCAGTGGCTTCAGCCTGAAAGTCCGCTCAGCAAGTACATATCGATATCGGACTCATTTTACTGTGAATGTAGATACTTTTGTACCCATTTCCTCCAGCATCTTCACAAGGTCCTTTGCTGTTGTTCTGGGATTGATTTGCACTTTTTGCAGCAAAGTACGTTCATCTCTAGGAGACACAACGCGTCTCCTTCCTGAGCGGTATGACTGCTGCGAGGTCCCATGGTGTTTATACTTGCATACTATTGTTTGTACAGATGAACGCGGTACCTTCAGGCATTTGGAAATTGCTCTCAAGGATGAACCAGACTTGTGGAGGTCTACAAAAAAAATTCTGAGGTCTTGGCTGATTTCTTTTGATTTTTCCCATGATGTCAAGCAAAGAGGCACGGAGTTTGAAGGTAGGCCTTGAAATACATCCACAGGTACACCTCAAATGATGTCAATTAGCCTATCAGAAGCTTCTAAAGCCATGACATAATTTTCTTGAATTTTCCAAGCAGTTTAAAGGCACAGTCAACTTAGTGTATGTAAACTTCTGACCCACTGGAATTGTGATACAGTGAAATAATCTGTCTGTAAACAATTGTTGGAAAAATTACTTGTGTCATGCACAAAGTAGATGTGTTACCCGACTTGCCAAAACTATAGTTTGTTAACAAGAAATTTGTGGAGTGATTGAAAAATGAGTTTTAATGCGTCCAACCTAAGTGTATGTAAACTTCTGACTTCAACTGTATATTATATCATTTTACTGCACAACCCATTGTTTTCTTCTAGATAGTCACAGATTACATTTTAATCTCAAAACATTACACAATATTTCTCACATGAATCGATTGTCTGCTCTCGATCAATATGATAAAACATTTCTTGCTGTGCGTTGTGTTGCCAACCTATTTTGCTACCTGACAACTTTACGTTTTTTACTTTTTAATTACCGTTTATATTTTGTTTTTTTCCCTCAACTTTTTCACTCCAGACGCTTTATCTGGACATGGGTCGTCAGGACATCCAACAGCCGACGCTAAGTAGTAACATTAACATGATGCCTTCTAATTGCAGTCGCTGTACTCATAATATACAGGAGAACGATCGCCTTACGGCGAGGATAGCTGTGCTACAAGCCCCGCTTCAGACGCAATCGTTAGGTAAGGGTAATTTCAGTGTAGGAAAGGATGAAACGGCGTCTGTGCCACCAGTAAGTACAGATAGTAACGTTAGTATAAATCCCCTCGCACGGTCCCCGCAGCCGGACAACTTTCTCACGGTTTCTGGAAGGAAATGCTGTAGGAATGCTCAACCGGTGTCGCTCATTCAGCCGACAAACTTTCAACCGGTTTTCACCATTAAGCAGCGAGTCGGAGTCAGAGGCCGAGCCTTCTCTTGTCTCTACCCCTCCCGTTACGGGGTCTGAGACGCTGAAGCTTCCCACCAATAGCTCTGACAAATTGAAAACTCTAGTCATTGGCGACTCCATTACCCGCAGTATTAGACTTAAAACGAATCATCCAGCGATCATACACTGTTTACCAGGGGGCAGGGCTACCGACGTTAAGGCTAATCTGAAGATGGTGCTGGCTAAAACTGGCGAGTGTATAGAGATTGTTATCCACGTCGGCACCAACGATGTTAGGATGAAACAGTCAGAGATCACCAAGCGCAACATAGCTTCAGCGTGTAAATCAGCAAGAAAGATGTGTCGGCATCGAGTAATTGTCTCTGGCCCCCTCCCAGTTAGGGGGAGTGATGAGCTCTACAGCAGAGTCTCACAACTCAATCGCTGGTTGAAAACTGTTTTCTGCCCCTCCCAAAAGATAGAATTTGTAGATAATTGGCCCTCTTTCTGGGACTCACCCACAAACAGGACCAAGCCTGACCTGCTGAGGAGTGACGGACTCCATCCTAGCTGGAGGGGTGCTCTCATCGTATCTACCAAAATAGACAGGGCTCTAACTCTTCTAGCTCCACAATGAAATATGGTGCAGGCCAGGCAGCAGGCTGTTAGCCAGCCTGCCAGCATAGTGGAGTCTGCCACTAGCACAGTCAGTGTAGTCAGCTCAGCTATCCGCATTGAGACCGTGTCTGTGCCTCGACCTAGGTTGGGCAAAACTAAACATGGCGGTGTTCGCCTTAGCAATCTCACTAGGATAAAGACCTCCTCCATTCCTGTCATTATTGAAAGAGATCATGATACCTCACATCTCAAAATAGGGCTACTTAATGTTAGAGCCCTTCAAAGGCAGTTAAAGTCAAAGAACTAATCACTGATCATAATCTTGATGTGATTGGCCTGACTGAAATATGGCTTAAGCCTGATGAATTTACTGTGTTAAATGAGGACTCACCTCCTGGCTACATTAGTGACCATATCCCCGGTGCATCCCACAAAGGCGGAGGTGTTGCAAACATTTACGATAGCAAATTTCAATTTACAAAAAAAAGGTTTTCGTCTTTTGAGCTTCTAGTCATGAAATCTATGCAGCCTACTCAATCACTTTTTATAGCTACTGTTTACAGGCCTCCTGGGCCATATACAGCGTTCCTCATTGAGTTCCCTGAATTCCTATCGGACATTGTAGTCATAGCAGATAATATTCTAATCTTTGGTGACTTTAATATTCACATGGAAAAGTCCACAGACCCACTCCAAAAGGCTTTCGGAGCCAAACCCACTCAGTGGGTTTTGTCCAACATGTCTCTGGACCTCACTGTCACAGTCATACTCTGGACCTAGTTTTGTCCCATGGAATAAATGTTGTGGATCTTAATGTTTTTCCTCATAATCCTGGACTATCGGACCATTTTATTACATTTGCAATTGCAACAAGTAATCTGCTCAGACCCCAACCAAGGAACATCAAAAAGTCGTGCTATAAATTCACAGACAACAAAGATTCCTTCTGTCTACCCAAGGACGCCAGAGGACAAAAATCAGTTAACCACCTAACTGAGGAACTCAATTTAACCTTGCGCAATACCCTAGATGCAGTTGCACCCCTAAAAACTAAAAACATTTCTCATAAACTAGCTCCCTGGTACACAGAAAATACCCGAGCTCTGAAGCAAGCTTCCAGAAAATTGGAACAGAAATGGGACCACACCAAACTGGAAGTCTTCCGACTAGCTTGGAAAGACCGTACCGTGCAGTATCGAAGAGCCCTCACTGCTGCTCGATCATCCTATTTTTCCAACTTAATTGAGGAAAATAAGAACAATATGAAATTTCTTTTTGATACTGTCGCAAAGCTAACTAAAAAGCAGCATTCCCCAAGAGAGGATGGCTTTCACTTCAGCAGTGATAAATTCATAACTTCTTTGAGGAAAAGATCATGATTATTAGAAAGAATTTCGGATTCTCCTTTAAATCTGCGTAGTCCTTCAAAGCTCAGTTGTCCTGAGTCTGCACAACTCTGCCAGGACCTAGGATCAAGAGACGCTCAAGTGTTTTAGTATTATATCTCTTGACACCATGATGAAAATAATCATGGCCTCTAAACCTTCAAGCTGCATACTGGACCCTATTCCAAATAAACTACTGAAAGAGCTGCTTCCTGTGCTTGGCCCTCCTATGTTGAACATAATAAACGGCTCTCTATCCACCGGATGTGTACCACACTCACTAAAAGTGGCAGTAATAAAGCCTCTCTTGAAAAAGCCAAACCTTGACCCAGAAAATATAAACTTTCGGCCTATATCGAAAATTCCATTCCTCTCAAACATTTTAGAAAAAGCTGTTGCGCAACAACTCACTGCCTTCCTGAAGACAAACAATGTATACAAAATGCTTCAGTCCTGTTTTAGACACCATCATAGCACTGAGACTGCACTTGTGAAGGTGGTAAATGACATTTTAATGGCATCAGACCGAGGCTCTGCATCTGTCCTCGTGCTCCTAGACCTTAGTGCTGCTTTTGATACCATCGATCAACACATTCTTTTGGAGAGATTGGAAACCCAAATTGGTTTACATGGACAAGTTCTGGCCTGGTTCTTATCTGTCGGTAAGATATCAGTTTGTCCCTGAATGGTTTGTCCTCTGACAAATCAACTGTAAATTTCGGTATTCCTCAAGGTTCCGTTTTAGGACCACTATTGTTTTCACTATATATTTTACATCTTGGATGTCATTCGAAAACATAATGTTAACTTTCACAGCTATGTGGATGACACACAACTGTACATTTCAATGAAACATGGTGAATCCCCAGAATTGCCCACGCTAGAAGCATGTGTTTCAGACCTAAGGATGGCTGCAAGTGGATGGCTGCAAACTTTCTACTTTTAAACTCGGACAAAACAGAGATGCTTGTTCTAGGTCCCAAGAAACAAAGATCTTCTGTTGAATCTGACAATTAATCTTAATGGTTGTACAGTCGTCTCAAATAAAACTGTGAAGGACCTCGGCGTTACTCTGGACCCTGATCTCTCTTTTGAAGAACATATCAAGACCATTTCAAGGGCAGCTTTTTTCCATCTACGTAACATTGCAAAAATCAGAATTTCTGTCCAAAAATGATGCAGAAAAATGTATCCATGCTTTTGTCACTTCTAGGTTAGACTACTGCAATGCTCTACTTTCCGGCTACCCGGATAAAGCACTAAATAAACTTCAGTTGGTGCTAAATACGGCTGCTAGAATCCTGACTAGAACCAAAAAATTTGATCATATTACTCCAGTGCTAGCCTCCCTACACTGGCTTCCTGTCAAGGCAAGGGCTGATTTCATGGTTTTACTGCTAACCTACAAAGCATTACATGGGCTTGCTCCTACCTATCTCTCTGATTTGGTCCTGCCGTACATACCTACACGTACGCTACGGTCACAAGACGCAGGCCTCCTAATTGTCCCTAGTATATCTAAGCAAACAGCTGGAGGCAGGGCTTTCTCCTATAGAGCTCCATTTTGGAATGGTCTGCCTACCCATGTAAGAGACGGAAACTCGGTCTCAACCTTTAAGTCTTTACTGAAGACTCATCTCTTCAGTGGGTCATATGATTGAGTGTAGTCTGGCCCAGGAGTGGGAAGGTGAACGGAAAGGCTCTGGAGCAAAGAACCGCACTTGCTGTCTCTGCCTGGCCGGTTCCCCTCTTTCCACTTTCTCTGCCTCTAACCCTATTACAGGGGCTGAGTCACTGGCTTACTGGGGCTCTTTCATACGTCACTTGAGTGGGTTGAGTCACTGATGTGATCTTCCTGTCTGGGTTGCGCCCCCCTTGGGTTGTGCCGTGGCGGAGATCTTTGTGGGCTATACTCGGCCTTGTCTCAGGATGGTAAGTTGATGGTTGAAGATATCCCTCTAGTGGTGTGGGGGCTGTGCTTTGGCAAAGTGGGTGGGGTTATATCCTTCCTGTTTGCCCCTGTCCGGGGGTGTCCTCGGATGGGGCCACAGTGTCTCCTGACCCCTCCTGTCTCAGTCTCCAGTATTTATGCTGCAGTAGTTTGTGTCGGGGGCTAGGGTCAGTTTGTTATATCTGGAGTACTTCTCCTGTCCTATTCGGTGTCCTGTGTGAATTTAAGTGTGCTCTCTCTAATTTTCTCTTTCTCTCTCTCGGAGGACCTGAGACCTAGGACCATGCCTCAGAACTACCTGACATGATGACTCCTTGCTGTCCCCAGTCCACCTGGCCGTGCTGCTGCTCCAGTTTCAACTGTTCTGCAATTTAATAATAATAATAATAATAATAATAATAATAATTAATTAATAATAATAATAATAATAATTATTGGACCATGCTGGTCATTTATGAACATTTGAACATCTTGGCCATGTTCTGTTATCTCCACCCGGCACAGCCAGAAGAGGACTGGCCACCCCACAGAGCCTGTTCCTCTCTAGGTTTTGGCCTTTCTAGGGAGTTTTTCCTAGCCACCGTGCTTCTACACCTGCATTGCTTGCTGTTTGGGGTTTTAGGCTGGGTTTCTGTACAGCACTTTGCGATATCAGCTGATGTACGAAGGGCTATATAAATACATTTGATTTGAAGACAAATTTTGTAGATGTATCTTAGAAATATTTAGACTTCTGGATCAATTGTTTTTCAGATTAGCAGACAGGCCTAAAGCAACACATTTTGAGGGATAAACTTTCTCCAGCTTTGATATCAATCAAACAATTATCTTTCACTGTTCAACAATACTTATAATACAGATCAATATCTACCATGTTTTTTTTGGAGCCCATCAAAGGTTGATCTTCCAGAGATTTAATTCAGGAGGACAAGAGAATGTGATGGCAGATGTCAATGATCTTGAAGAAAAAAATACAATAGACAATCAAAGCAGAAGGGGGTGTTTTTTTTGTTTATCAGTCAGTAGTGACTTTTGTAGTCCTAACTCCAAGAACTACTGCTGCAAACGTCCATCATTGTACTCTAAAAATCACAGTTAACTGCAAAAGTTAGATTTGACTTCAAATTCAATATTGGTGCACAATTTCTACTGAAAATGTCAAAGGGATGTTAACGTCACTCTATTTGTTGAATGACCCCCAATACCAACAAGTGATGGCTGCAAATATGGATTGTGGAGCTAAGCAACATTAGCTGTTCTGTAAAAGCTCTTGGGTATCCAAGTAAACAAACAAATGCTTGGGGAATAGAATTGCAAAATTCCAGTAACTTCTCTGGATTTTCAGAAATCGCAGTTAGAGGATTTCCTGCTTATTCCCTCCAGATTCCAGGAATATTTAAACTGGGATTTCTGGAAAACGTTGGAATTTTAGTTACCAGACTTGTGCAACCTTATTAGGTAAAGATGTTTATATCAATAATAAAGACTAACTGACTCGTGCGAAACATCTTCTACAATCAGGGATGGGCAACTCCTGTCCTCTGGGGCATGATTGGTGACACACTTTTGCCCCAGCCCATATTACCACACCTGACTACCAATAATCAACTAATCATGGTCTTCAGATTAGAATGCAATTAGTTTAATCAGGTGTGTTAGTTATAGGACTGGAGGAAAAGTGTGACACATCAGGCCCCTGAGAACTGGAGTTGCCCATTCTTGATGTACCTGGTTAACGGGTTGGCTGGCTAGCCAATACACAAGAGGTATGTGGCAGGGTCTACAGTCAATCACGGACTACAAAAATAAAACCAGCCCCGTCGCGGACCAGAATGTCTTGCTCCCAGACTAAATAACATTAATGGCTCACTACTAAAACCTGCGGACTCTCCTTCACTGCAGCCAACATGAGTAAAATATTTAAACGTGTTAACCCTTGCAAGGCAACAGGCCTAGACGGCATCCCCAGCCGCCTCCTCAGAGCATGCGCAGACCAGCTGGCTGGTGTGTTTACGGACATATTCAATCAATCCTTATCCCAGTCTGCTGTTTCCACATGCTTCAAGAGGGCCACCATTGTTCCTGTTCCCAAGAAAGCTAAGGTAACTGAGCTAAACGACTACCGCCCTGTAGCACTCACTTCCGTCATCATGAAGTGCTTTGAGAGACTAGTCAAGGACCATATCACCTCCACCCTACCTGACACCCTAGACCCACTCCAATTTGCTTACCGTCCCAATAGATCCACAGACAACGCAATTGCAACCACACTGCCCTAACCCATCTGGACAAGAGGAATACCTATGTGAGAATGCTGTTCGTCGACTACAGCTCAGCATTTTACACCATAGTACCCTCAACTCGTCATCAAGCTCGAGACCCTGGGTCTCAACCCCACCCTGTGCAACTGGGTACTGGACTTCCTGACGGGCCACCCCCAGGTGGTGAGGGTAGGTAACATCTCCACCCCGCTGATCCTCAACACTGGGGCCCCACAAGGGTGCGTTCTGAGCCCTCTCCTGTACTCCCTGTTCACCCATGACTGAGTGGCAATGGTGTCAGGAAAGTAACCTCACACTCAACGTCAATAAAACAAAGATGATGATTGTGGACTTCAGGAAAAAGCAGAGGGAGCACCCCCCTATCCACATCGACGGGAGAGTAGCGGAGAGGGTAGTAAGTTTTAAATTCCTCGGCGTACACATCACGGACAAACTGAATTGGTCCACCCACACAGACAGCGTAGTGAAGTAGGCGCAGCAGCGCCTCTTCGACCTCAGGAGGCTGAAGAATTGTGGCTTGTCACCAAAATCACTCACAAACTTCTACAGATGCACAATCGAGAGCATCCTGTCGGGCTGTATCACCGCCTGGTACGGCAACTGCTCCGCCCACAACCGTAAGACTCTCCAGAGGGTAGTGAGGTCTGCACAACGCATCACCGGGGGCAAACTACCTGCTCTCCAGGACACCTACACCACCCGATGTCACAGGAAGGCCATAAAGATCATCAAGGACAACAACCATCCGAGCCACTGCCTGTTCATCCCGCTATCATGCAGAAGGCGAGGTCAGTACAGGTGCATCAAAGCTGGGACCGAGAGACAGAAGCTATTTTTCAATCTCAAGGCCATCAGACTGTTAAACAGCCACCACTAACATTGAGTGGCTGCTGCCAACACACTGTCATACTGACTCAACTCCAGCTCACTTTAATAATGGAAATTGATGTAAAAAATGTATCACCAGCCACTTTAAACTATGCCACTTTTATGTTTACATACCCTACATTACTCATCTCATATGTATATACTGTACTCTATACCATCTACTGCATCTTGCCTATGCCATTCTGTACCATCACTCATTCATATATCTTTATGTACATATTCTTTATCCCTTTACACTTGTGTGTGTATAAGGTAGTAGTTTTGGAATTGTTAGGTTAGATTACTTGTTGGTTATTACTGCATTGTCGGAACTAGAAGCACAAGCATTTTGCTTAACTCACATGAACATCTGCTAACCATGTGTATGTGACAAATGCAATTTGATTTGATTTGGGATGGGCGGGTATTACATTTGCTGCTAGGCTCCCCATCTCAGTGGGGCCTACAAGCTCGTCAGTGAGCTTGGCATCACTAGCGACATGGTGGTCTTCAGTATTTTTGCTTTTGGCAGTGCCCAGCCATTTTTGGATATCCATGCTGATCAAAGCTTGCCAACTAGCTATAATTATTCAGCGCGATGCTACCAACACTTAACAATCTTGTAGCTATTAGCTAGCCAATTATTAGCTGGGAACTTTTTTCCCTCTCTGTTAGAAAAAACACCCGCCCTGGGATCCAATGAGCTTCCTAAATAAGGTAATGAAGGCGATACTTTATGACATTGCATGGCTAGGTTCCCAATTTTTTTAAGTACTAAATATTACATTATTACATCCCCCCCTCCTTCACTACTCCTCCTGATCACCCGGCATCACCCACCAGCTCCGTCAATCACTGCTGAGTTCCATCAATCACTCCTGGGCTGCAGTCACCTATCCGGACCCGTTTTACTGCCTACGCGGAGCCCCACCGGGCCTTCACAACTGGACTGCCGACGTTATCTACCCGAAGGAGATCCGGCTGGCTCCTCCGTCACGACGTTACCTGAACGCCCATCTGCGGCCTGCTAACCGTTAGCTGTCTTACCGGCTGCTATCTGAATAGACAATCGGACAATTTATTTATTTGTATTATTATTATTATGTTTTCTTCTTGGGCCTCTATAACTATATCTATTGTTTTTATTTTTGTTGTTGTGTGATTTGGAATAATCCCCTCTACCACACGGAACCCCACTAATCTACTGACGGAACGCAAGAGGTGGCTAACAACAGACCTCCATCCTATGCTAGCTTGCTACCGATGGCCTGGCTAGCTGTCTAAATCGCCGTGACCCCCAACCAACCTCTCCACTCACTGGACCCTTTTGATCACTCGACTAAGCATGCCTCTCCTTAATGTCAATATGTCTTGTCCATTGCTGTTCTGGTTAGTGTTTATTGGCTTATTTCACTGTAGAGCCTCTAGTCCTGCTCACTATACCTTATACCTCCCACGCTGAGGTCTGTCCAACGCTTCCACCAAGCTGACTCCACACTCCAAGACTGCTTCCATCACGTGGACTGGGAGATGTTTCGGTTTACCTCCAGACAACAACATTGACAATACGCTGATCTGTGCGAGTTCATTAGAACGTGATGCTGAAGATGTCGCCCCCAAAGCAACGATTAAAACATTCCCTAACCAGAAACCGTGGATTGATGGCAGCATTCGTGTGAAACTGAAGGCACGAACCACTGCTTTTAATCAGGGCAAGGTGTCTGGTAACATGACTGAATACAAACAGTGCAGCTATTCCTCCGCAGGGCTATCAAACAAGCTAAGCGCCAGTACAGAGACAAAGTAGAATCTCAATTCAACGGCTCAGACACAAGAGGCATGTGGCAGGGTCTACAGTCAATCACGGACTACAGGAAGAAACCCAGCCCAGTCACGGACCAGGATGTTTGCTCCCAAGACTAAATAACTTTTGCCCGCTTTCAGGACAAATACAGTGCCACTGACACGGCCTGCAACGGAAACATGCGGTCTCTCCTTCACTGCAGCCGAAGTGAGTAAGACATTTAAACGTGTTATCCCTGAAGGCTGCAGGCCCAAAATCCCCAGCCGCGCCCTCAGAGCATGACAGACCAGCTGGCCGGTGTGTTTACGGACATATTCAATCAATCCCTATAAAACAGTCTGCTGTTCCCCATGCTTCAAGAGGGCCACCATTGTTCCTGTTCCCAAGAAAGCTAAGGTAACTGAGCCAAACGACTACCGCCCCGTAGCACTCATCCGTCATCATGAAGTGCTTTGATAGACTAGTCAAGGACCATATCACCTCCACCCTACCTGACACCCTTGACCCACTCCAATACTTTTAATGCCCAAATAGGTCCACAGACGATGCAATCTCAACCACACTGCACACTGCCCTAACCCATCTGGACAAGAGGAATACCTATGTGAGAATGCTGTTCATCGACTACAGCTCGGCATTCAACACCATAGTACCTCCAAGTTTCAAGTCGAGACCCTGGGTCTCGACCCCGCCCTGTGCAACTGGGTACTGGACTTATCCAACCTATTAGTTCCACCACCCACAATGCAATGACATCTCCTGGTTTCAATGATGTTTCTAGAGACAATATCTCAGCCTTCATCACTCAATACCTCGGTTTACCTCCACTGTATTCACATACTACCATACCTTGTCTGTCCATTATACCTGATGCTATTTTACCGCCCCCAAGAAACCTCCTTTTACTCTATGTTCCAGACGTTTTAGACCCAGTTTCATAGCTTTTAGCCGTGTTATTCTACTCCTCCTATGTTCCTCTGGCATGTAGAGGTGAATCCAGGCCCTGCAGTGCCTAGCTCCACTGAAATATTCCCCAGGCGCTTTTTTGACGAAAAGCTGTAACCGTAATAGCCTTGGTTTCATGCATGTTAACATTAGAAGCCTCCTCCATAAGTTTGTTCTATTCACTGCTTTAGCACACTCTGCCAACCCGGATGTTCTAGCTGTGTCTGAATCCTGGCTTAGGAAGACCACCAAAAATTCAGAAATTTTAATTCCAAACAACATTTTCAGGCAAGATAGAACTGCCAAAGGGGGCGGTGTTGCAATCTACTGCAAAGATAGCCTGCAGAGTTCTGTCCTACTATCCAGGTTTGTACCCAAACAATTTGAACTTCTACTTTTAAAAATCCACCTCTCTAAAAACAAGTCTCTCACCGTTGCCGCCTGCTATAGACCACCCTCTGCCCCCAGCTGTGCTCTGGACACCATATGTGAACTGATTGCCCCCCATCTATCTTCAGAGTTTGTGCTGCTAGGCGACCTAAACTGGAACATGCTTAACACCCCAGCCATCCTACAATCTAAACTTGCCCTCAATCTCACACAAATTATCAATGAACCTACCAGGTACCTCCCCAAAGCCTTAAACACGGGCACCCTCATAGATATCATCCTAACCAACTTCCCCTCTAAATACACCTCTGCTGTCTTCAACCAAGATCTCATTGCCTGCATCTGTAATGGGTCAGCGGTCAAACGACCTCCACTCATCACTGTAAAATGCTCCCTGAAACACTTCTGCGAGCAGGCCTTTCTAATCGACCTGGCCGGGGTATCCTGGAAGGATATTGATCTCATCCCGTCAGTAGAGGATGCCTGGATATTTTTTTATAATGCCTTCCGAACCATCTTAAATAAACATGCCCCATTCAAGAAATTTAGAACCAGGAACAGATATAGCCCTTGGTTCTCCCCAGACCTGACTGCCCTTAACCAACACAAAAACATCCTATGGCGTTCTGCATTAGCATCGAACAGCCCCCGTGATATGCAGCTGTTCAGGGAAGCTAGAAACCATTATACACAGGCAGTTAGAAAAGCCAAGTCTAGCTTTTTCAAGCAGAAATTTGCTTCCTGCAACACTAACTCAAAAAGGTTCTGGGACACTGTAAAGTCCATGGAGAATAAGAACACCTCCTCCCAGCTGCCCACTGCACTGAAGATAGGAAACACTGTCACCACTGATACAGTGCCTTGCGAAAGTATTCGGCCCCCTTGAACTTTGCGACCTTTTGCCACATTTCAGGCTTCAAACATAAAGATATAAAACTGTATTTTTTTGTGAAGAATCAACAACAAGTGGGACACAATCATGAAGTGGAACGACATTTATTGGATATTTCAAACTTTTTTAACAAATCAAAAACTGAAAAATTGGGCGTGCTTTCCACCTGGCTTCAAGGGGGCCGAATACCTGTAAATCCACCATAATTGAGAATTTCAATAAGCATTTTTCTACGGCACTGCACCCCCCCGGTCAACTGCACCCCCAACTGCAACTCGCCCAAGCCTTCCCCATTTCTCCTTCTCCCAAATCCATTCAGCTGATGTTCTGAAAGAGCTGCAAAATCTGGACCCCTACAAATCAGCCGGGCTAGACAATCTGGACCCTTTCTTTCTAAAATTATCTGCTGAAATTGTTGCCACCCTATTACTAGCCTGTTCAACCTCTCTTTCGTGTCGTCTGAGATTCCCAAAGATTGGAAAGCAGCTGCGGTCATCCCCCTCTTCAAAGGGGGAGACACTCTTGACCCAAACTGCTACAGACCTATATCTATCCTACCGTGCCTTTCTAAGGTCTTCGAAAGCCAAGTCAACAAACAGATTACCAACCATTTAGAATCTCACCATACCTTCTCTGCTATGCAATCTGGTTTCAGAGCTGGTCATGGGTGCACCTCAGCCACGCTCAAGGTCCTAAACGATATCTTAACCCCCATCGATAAGAAACATTACTGTGCAGCCGTATTCATTGATCTGGCCAAGGCTTTTGACTCTGTCAATCACCACATCCTCATCGGCAGACTCGACAGCCTTGGTTTCTCAAATGATTGCCTCACCTGGTTCACCAACTACTTCTCTGATAGAGTTCAGTGTGTCAAATCGGAGGGTCTGCTGTCCGGACCTCTGGCAGTCTCTATGGGGGTGCCACAGGGTTCAATTCTTGGACCGACTCTCTTCTCTGTATACATCAATGAGGTCGCTCTTGCTGCTGGTGAGTCTCTGATCCACCTCTACGCAGACGACACCATTCTGTATACTTCCGGCCCTTCTTTGGACACTGTGTTAACAACCCTCCAGGCAAGCTTCAATGCCATACAACTCTCCTTCCGTGGCCTCCAATTGCTCTTAAATACAAGTAAAACTAAATGCATGCTCTTCAACCGATCGCTACCTGCACCTACCCGCCTGTCCAACATCACTACTCTGGACGGCTCTGACTTAGAATACGTGGACAAATACCTAGGTGTCTGGTTAGACTGTAAACTCTCCTTCCAGACCCATATCAAACATCTCCAATCCAAAGTTAAATCTAGAATTGGCTTCCTATTTCGCAACAAAGCATCCTTCACTCATGCTGCCAAACATACCCTTGTAAAACTGACCATCCTACCAATCCTCGACTTTGGCGATGTCATTTACAAAATATCCTCCAATACCCTACTCAACATATTGGATGCAGTCTATCACAGTGCAATCCGTTTTGTCACCAAAGCCCCATATACTACCCACCATTGCGACCTGTACGCTCTCGTTGGCTGGCCCTCGCTTCATACTCGTCGCCAAACCCACTGGCTCCATGTCATCTACAAGACCCTGCTAGGTAAAGTCCCCCCTTATCTCAGCTCGCTGGTCACCATAGCATCTCCCAACTGTAGCACACGCTCCAGCAGGTATATCTCTCTAGTCACCCCAAAACCAATTATTTCTTTGGCCGCCTCTCCTTCCAGTTCTCTGCTGCCAATGACTGGAACGAACTACAAAAATCTCTGAAACTGGAAACACTTATCTCCCTCACTAGCTTTAAGCACCAACTGTCAGAGCAGCTCACAGATTACTGCACCTGTACATAGCCCACCTATAATTTAGCCCAAACAACTACCTCTTTCCCAACTGTATTTAATTTTAATTAATTTATTTATTTTGCTCCTTTGCACCCCATTATTTTTATTTCTACTTTGCACATTCTTCCATTGCAAAACTACCATTCCAGTGTTTTACTTGCTATGTTGTATTTACTTTGCCACCATGGCCTTTTTTGCCTTTACCTCCCTTCTCACCTCATTTGCTCACATTGTATATAGACTTGTTTATACTGTATTATTGACTGTATGTTTGTTTTACTCCATGTGTAACTCTGTGTCGTTGTATTCTGTCGAACTGCTTTGCTTTATCTTGGCCAGGTCGCAATTGTAAATGAGAACTTGTTCTCAACTTGCCTACCTGGTTAAATAAAGGTAAAATAAATAAAAATAAAGCCTCTGTCCCGCAGCTCTACATTGGCAAAACCAGGCAGGGTAGTTCATATACCATTTGTTCTGTTTATGGAGAACAAAACTGTGGGGGGGGGGGGCATTCTGGGGTGGTCCATGCCTGGCTTCTCCACCCCGTAGAGCCGGCTCTGGTACATGTTAATGTATACCAATGCAGGAACTCACAAAAAGCTGCATAAGACTAACAACATTTTTACAGTGTAGCCTTTGGCCCGCTATCACATAATGAAACTCCTTACAGGTCCAAACACATCATTATGAGGGCCAAGCCTTCCTTTCCCTACTCTCTCTCCGGCTAACCACCATCTCCGCTCTGTTGAGATTCATATACTCATGTGGTGTTTACTCTGCCTGAACCCAATTATGCCTCACCAGCAAATTAGCTGCCGGGGGGGGGCTCAACTCCCAGCCTGAGTTTCTTGACTCACAAAAATACTGTTTAGCGTAGCTGATCATGTGCGCTAACGCACTGTGCCTCTGATTCTCCCAAGCTGCCCCCTTGTAACCCGACGTACTGTGTCTTTCAGAGACAATCTTACGGTTATGGTACCCAAGCCGCACTCCGCCACTCTCTCAATCATTAGTCACAAACTTCAATTAGGGCCATTAAGAGGAACAATGGCTTCAGAGCGTGAGTGTGAAAAATCTATTTTGCCGTGTATGCTAGCATTTATCTAATTTGTAAGACTGTAAATCTTGATACAGTCAATGACGGGAGGCACTGTTATGAAGTGTAATGATGATCAGAGCAGTTAGCTACTTCTGGATAATGGCTGTTGTGTTCAGTGTAGCAGATATATCAAGAGCAGCCTTTGGTCATATGATGTCAGCCAAGAGTTCAAATCTATTTACATCATTCCACACTGTTCCACTAGCTTCTGAGGATAACTATTTGTAATGTCTGGTTTATGTGTACATACAGTAGTTAAAAACATTTGACGGAAATCTAGTAAAGGTCATGCACACAAACCATGAAGCCAAAAAACAACAAACTTAGAACCTTTTATCCCTTGATTTACTTGGCATGGTTTGCGTTTGCTGGTCAGCTGTTTTATGCACATGTTGCTTAATGTCAGCAATTGCAGTTGGCCTTGTTATAACTAATATATAGCCTATATTTAGTGGATATAAAATGTATATCTTGTTTCGTAAAGTTGTATAATTGTTAATGATTTTGATATATGAACAATTCCTTTCATGCATTTAATAGATTCAAAATATTATTTTGTGTGGTGATACTTTTCTTTGACATTTTTCAAAGTAACGTGAAAACTTGGTTTTCGGACACGGCACTTTCCATGACATAGCTTTCACTTAGATTCACCTGGTCAGTCTATGATCCTTTATTGATGTCACCTGTTAAATCCACTTCAATCAGTGGATGACGGAAAGGAGACAGGTCCACGAAGGATTTTTAACCCTTGAGACAATTTAGACATGGATTGTGTATGTGTGCCATTCAGAGGGTGAATGGGCAGGACAAAAGATTTAAGAGCCTGTGAGCAGGGTATGGCAATAGGTGCCAGGCGCACTAGTTTGAGTGTGTTAAGAACTGCAACGTAGTCCATGGTCCAAAGCCTTGAGTCTGTTCTGAGGGCAAAAGGGGGTGGAATTCAATATTAGGACGGTGATCCTAATGTTTTGTTCACTCAGTGTATGTTGCCCTAGAAGTGTAAAAAACAACCTTGCTCACCAAAATAATGTCATAAATGATAGAATGAATGCTTCACTCTATACTGAGCTGAATCTTAAATGCAACATGTCCTATGTTTCATGAGCTGAAATAAGAAAAGCGCTGATCACAGAAAAAAAAACTTGTTCCACAGGGATGCTAGCGCATGTTGACTCCAATGCTTCCCACAGTTGTATCAAGTTGGCTGGATGTCCTTTGGGTAGTGGACCATTCCGTTTCCCATTCATACACATGGGAAACTGTTGAGCATTCAAAAGCACTTCAATCATAAAAATATGTATATATTTTCAACCCTTTTTTCGTGGTATCCAATAGTTAGTCTTGTCTCATCGCTGCAACTCCCTTACGAACTCAGGAGAGGCGAAGGTCGAGCGCCATGCATCCCCCGAAACACAACCCAACCAAGCCGCACTGCTTCTTGACATAATGCCCATCCAACCCGGAAGCCAGCCGCATCAATGTGTCTGAGGAAACACCGTACACCTGGCGACCGTGTCAGCGTGCACGCTGCGACAGAGCCTGGACTTGTTCACAGAATCTCTAGTTGCACAGCTACCACTGCGAAGCAGCGCCTTAGACCACTGCGACACTCGGGAGGCCCGCACTTTAAACTTTTGTCTCCTCCCCTTCATCTACCCTTTATGAAGTGGATGTAACCGGTGAGATCAGTAACAGACCTTAGCTTTTACCTTGATTGAACTGGTTTCATGAAAGAACGTGTGTTCCTAATATTTTGTACTGTGTGTGTGTGTGTGTGTGTGTGTGAGGGAGATATAATGGTTAATTGCAACAGGGCCTTATCCAGGATCTGACACATCAAACATGTAACACAAATTATTCACAACCTTTCACCTTTCCCTACCAATTACCTAGCCGTACATCAATTATCACCATATCAATAATTGCTTCTTCTACGTAAAAGTTGTCATCTACTAATCTGAATCTTCTCCTGTTACACCATGTTGACATGCACTCCCATTTTTTTGTGTAGGGCGCTAGTTTTTGCTAAGCATCTGTTTGTAAACAGAATCGGTCCATTGAGTCGTTGAGTGACACTACCTGTTACCCAGAATGCTTCTCTCTCATGAACATGGAGGAGGCTCTAAAACGAGCCGGCTTTCACCACAGGCGATTTGCGTGCGGCGGGGCTCTCTAAAACACATCTGTCAGTGTGAGCGGAGCGAGATCCCCTTTGATCAAGTGACATGTTGAGTGACACACCGGTACTCAAACGAAGTGCCTGCAACATGAAATGGAGAGAAGATTTAATTAGGCGTGGCTCCGTTGCCTCTTATTAATTATACGTCAAAGTGGGAGCACAATAAGGGATGTGATGACAGATTTAAATAGATCTAGGGCTTGTGGTTGTCTGGCAGGAGAGACATGCAGCAAACAAGAGGACAAACAGTAAACAAACGAGAGGCAGTGTGGAGACAAACGCAGACACACAAGCACGCATGGACACACACACATGCTCATAAAGCTAGTACTATCTGTACTAACAAATGTGGTGCTAGTGCATAAGTAGATGGGTTAATTATCTCTCCATCTCGTTCTGTCAATCATTTCCCTACATCCTCACACATGCTCATGCAGCCAGCACTGTCTGTCCAATCAAATGTGGTATTAAGTGCCTAAATGCAAAGATCCCGGCAAGCCAATGCTAGTTTAGTGTTTTTTTGTTTTCTCTGTGCCTGAGAGGTGCTTGGTGCAGGCTTGATCAGTATGTACCTTTGTGCCTATAGCCTGGTGAACTCCTACAAAAAGGGGTGTAAAGACCATATTGGAAATGGACGCTAGGGGGGTAATAAGCACAATCTACAATGGCCCAACATTTTTTTAAACAATTCTTTAGACTTGCCTTGTATGTAAATCTGGTGCTTTTATAATCCCAGAAATACCATAATTTGGAATACGGGGTTAAAACACAGTTTTAGATTTCCAATATGGAGGCCGTGAGGTAGACATGTGAAGGTGATCCATTTGGCATTCCCTTTCTTTACAAAAAAATATGCCTTTTAAATGAAAGAACTTGACTCAAGTCAAGAAAACCAAAATATTATATTGGCCACTGCATGTTATGGCAAATACTAGATTGAGAAATGGAGAAACAAACACAGCAAAACAACGCGAACATGGACAAGTAGCTGATGACTCGACTAAAGTGAGTTTAGCGACAAACAATACTAACAGAAATTCACACTGACAATGACAAACTGTGCATGCAGATGAAGAAAATATCAGAAAAAAATCTAAACTGATATGACTGAACCAGGCAAATGTGTGGAGCAGGCCAAAACCAGAGTTAACCCTGGAAAAGCACAAGAAATGCTCCTGAAATCAATGGATGAACCAAAATACATAATTACGGGTCTTACTGAAAGATTAAATGCGATGGAGGACTTCAATCGCTGTTCCAATCTTTGTTTCGTAGATTTCCCCGGAAGCTGTGGAACAGCCGGAATGGAAGAATTCCTGGAAAAGGTAATACGACAACTACGGGGCCAGGAGAACTTCACACGAGCTTCCACAATTAAGCGATAACATCGAACAGGTGGCCCAGAGGTGACCCAAGCAATAATCCAACAGGCATCATCACAAAGTTCCCTTAAAGCTGCAATATGTCCCTTTTTGAGCGACCTGACCAAATTCACATAGAAATGTGAGATGGATCTGGCATTCTCATTGAACGCAAGTCTAGATCTGTTCTACAGTATGTGCACTATTTCTATTCTTCCCGTTCCTAAATTTTGTTTTTGTGTATTTTACTTTCAGTTCTGTACACCAGCTTCAAACAGCTTAAAATACAATATTTTTGGTTGGTTATGGAAAACATATTTCAGTGGTTTAGATGGTACAATGAATATGTACACTATTCTTGCTTGTTTTGTCACAAACTGAAATTAGGCAAACTATTAGAATTTCTGTAACCAGGAAATGGCAGAGCAATTTCTGCATAGTGCATCTTTAACTACAGGGAGAAAGATAAAGTTATACAACTGGCCATCTAAGACAAAATGTTGGACCTTTAGGGACTCCTGAGTGGCACAGCAGTGCTTGAGGCCTCACTACAAATCTGGGTTCGATCCCGGGCTGTGTTGCAGCCGGCTGCAACCTGGAGACCCCTGAGGCAATGCACAATTGGCCCAGCATTGTCCGGGTTAGGAGAGGGTTTGGTCATCCGGGATGTTCTTGTCCAATCGCTCTCTAGCGACAACTGTGGAGGGCCATGCACGCTGACACGGTCGCCAGTTGTACGGTGTTTCCTCCGGCACATTGGTGCGGCTGGCTTCCGGGTTAAGTGGGCAGAACTGTCAAGAAGCATGTGGCTTGGCAGGGTCGTGTTTCAGAGGACGCATGGCTCTCGACCTACGCCTCTCCCGAGTCCATATGGGATTTGTAGCGATGGGACAAGACTAACTACCAATTGGATATCACAAAAAAGGGGTAAAAAGTATATATATATTTAAAGTTGGACCTTTTGATGTATGAGGGCCATTGGATCTACATCAACGCCGACATGAGCAGAAACCTCTACATGAAACGCAGAGAATTCGACCCCATAAAGAACAAGTTATGGGAAAAACAAATCACACTCTTTGGTGTACCACAAACAACTACAGTCAAAATGAAGGAAAGAATAAAATGTAGACTACAGAACAGCTTCTCAACAGTCAATATACGACAGATGGGGCACTGAAATAAGGTGAACAATGGACTATTACACCCCACCACATCAAAGACACAAAAGAGAAAGATATGTGTTGTTAATAACTTCACTAACACACCTATTGAATAGACAATAACAGCACCACCCAGACGATCTGTCTGAATAACACTTTAATGACTATTGGCTATGCAGTCCAAACGTCAAAGGAAGTTGCCTTGATTTTACAAGTCATTATACCACCCCGCACTTAGTGATCTGCCCACTCTGTCTCCCGGTGGGTTAAGACCTGTGCCCCCCACATGTGGTTGCATGCAGTACAACAGAACAGTTTGCATTTATTTCATTGGAGAATTATGTGGAGAGTTGAACGAATCTCTCTTTTAATATACTATAATGATGCCTAATGCCTACATTATCAAATCAATTTTATTCTCAGTAAACACAGTGATGGCAAGTGCTTTTTTTGTTGTTTATCTTTTGTTCTTGACCCTGAGAGGGATAACCTATTAATTTCATTTGGCTTTAAAAAAGAGCTAGAACTATCACTGGCCCGGATAAATACTTTAGAAGGGTCTCCTATCTCAGAAGGTAGAACAAGCGTTAGACAGGACTCCTTAATAATGATCACTATATACTTCACTAATACTAAGTAGTTGACTACACAACACATAGTACTGACCCTTACTCTGCAGTGGATGAGAGTGGATATGGGAGTCGATCACGCAGTGACCCAGACCCCTCTACTGTCGGAGATTACACATACTGACTCAAATAAACACATTAAAATATATAAATAATAAATAAATACAACTACTTAATCCTAGTTGGGCAATATACAGCATAATAGAACTACCAATGGAATCATAAGTCATATTATTATCATATATATATATATTTTTTTTTTGTTTGTTTTGTATTTAACATTTATTTAACTATGCAAGTCAGTTAAGAACAAATTCTTATTTACAATGACGGCATACACCGGCCAAACCTGGATGACGCTGGGCCAATTGTGTGCCGCCCTATGGGACTCCGAATCACTACCGGTTGTGATACAGCCTGGATATTACAGTGCATTCGGAAAGTATTCAGATGCCTTGACTTTTTCTATATTTTTACATTACACCCTTATTCTAAAATGGATGTCCCTCAATCTACACACAATACTCCATAATGACAAAGTGAAAAACATTTTTTTATTTGAACAGAAATACCCTTTGCTATGAGACTCGAAATTGACCTCAGGTGCATCCTGTTTCCACTGATCATCCTTGAGATGGTTCTAAAACTTGATTGGAGTATACCTGTGGTAAATTATTTTGATTGGACATGATTTGGAAAGGCACACACCTGTCTATACAAGGTCCCACAGATGACAGTGTATATCAGAGCAAAAATCAAGATAGGAGGTCAAAGGAATTGTCCATTGAGCTCCGAGACAGTATTCTGTCGAGGCACAAATCTGGGGAAGGGTACAAAAATATTTCTGCAGCATTGAAGGTCCCCAAGAACACAGTGGCCTCCATCATTCTTAAATGGAAGAAGTTTGGAACAACCAAGAAACTCTTCCTAGAGCTGGCCGCCCAGCCAAATTAAGCAATCGGGGGAGAAGGGCCTTGGTAAAAAAAAAAAAGAGACTTGCTTGGGCCAAGAAACATGAGCAATGGACATTAGACCTGTGGAAATCTGTCTTTTGGTCTGATGAGTCCAAATGAGATTTTTGGTTCCAACCACCATATCTTTGTGAGATGTCTTACTCTTCACATAAGTAAAAATAATATCAAAACAATTATTCTAAATACTAGAACAGAAAATCATCGACTTAGAAAGAAAGCACAGTTTACACTAGATATAAATTGTAACACCCTTCAACAGCTTGAATATAACACAATAAACACCCAATCTTCAGAGATTGCTGCCATGAAATCCAAGCAACAATAACTTGAGCAAAGTTCAGGGAAAATGCCTGCTTGGCAAATTAAGAAAGAGGAAGATAAACGTACCATCCATAGCATTCAAACCCCCATTCGAACACTAGTAACAGTGGCTCCTTCTGAAATCAACTAGTTATTTTATTATCAGAAACTATCATTCCAAAAACAAAATTTCAAAAGGAGGATATATATAATTTCCTTCAGGCCATTTTACCAACTAAAAGGTAACCAGAGAAAATTAATGTGGATAGATCCAGGGGAATTGTTGGAGGCCCTCAATAATCTACAAATTGGTAATGATTCCCAATGGAATTTTATAGACACCTTCATCCCAAATTACTAAAGCCTATGCTCTCAGCAAGACTAGAATTATTTACAATCACCCTACTTATAAAGAAAGATAAGTATCCAATATCATGTGAGATGTCTTCAGACAATTGCCTCAGTTTCTTTTCAATATAATTCATCATATCAAGAAGTTGAACGCTCCAAAAGTGGCAATATCAATAGATGCTGAAAAAGCATTTGGTGGCTGTCTTAGTTTGGTTTTGGTCCAGTATTTATTTTCTGGATTGAGCTTTTGTACAAATCCCCCAAAGCATCTAAACAAACAAATGTAAAGATCTCTGAATCATTAACTTATCAAGAGGGACAAGACAGGGATGCCCTTTATATACTGTAGTTAATTATTTTATTTAGCCACAGAACCTCTAGCATCAATAATTAGAACTCATGGCTTAATCCGGGGAATAGAGATTGGTGGAGATCGACATCCAGATGTCATTTTACATTATTTATCTGAACCAGAAAATTCTCTGTCATGTATCTTACTACAGTTGGACACATATATGGTGCTGTACCAGGATTCAACGTGAATTGGAAGAAAACTGAAATAATGCCCATTTCTAGTTATGAATTCTCAAACTTAGAAGGTAAAAGTGGAAATGGACAGATACATATGAAATACCTGGGTGTACTGATACCATGAAATCTGGAGGAGGCATATGTAATCAATTACTTTCCTTTAATAAATAAGATTGAATCCGATGTTCAGAGATGGAGATCTCTACCCATTTCTATGTTAGGTAGGATCATACGTCAACAAAACTAAGGAGCTGATCGTGGACTTCAGTAAACATCAAAGGGAGCACACCCCTATCCACATCGACGAAACTGCAGGGCTCTCCAGAGGGTGGTGAGGTCTGCCCAATGCAACACCGGGGGCACACTGCCTGCCAGGACACCTACAGCAAGATCATCAAGGACAACAACCACCCGAGCTACAGCCTGTTCACCCCGCTATCATCCAGACAGGAAGGTAAGTACAGGTGCATCAAAGCTGTAACCAAGAGACTGAAAAACAGCTTCTATCTCAAGGCCATCAGACTTTTAAATAGCCATGACCACCCGGTTACTCAACCCTGCACCTTAGAGGCTGCTGCCCAATATATATATAGACATGGAATCACTGGCCACTTTAATGTTTACATACTTCTTTGCTCATCTCATATGTATATACTGTATTTTAGTCACTGCCACTCTGACGTTAATCGTCCTAATATTTATATATTTCTTAACTCCGTTCTTTTACTTTTAGATGTGTGTATTGTTAGATACTACTGCACTGTTGGAGCTAGGAACACAAGCATTTCTCTACACCCGCAATAACATCTGCTAAATATGTGTATGTGACTAATACAATTTGATTTGATGTGAACATAATAAAAAATATATATATTACCAAGGTTGATGTATTTATTCCAGGCACTAACATTTTCAATTCCATCCAACTTTTTAAAGAAAATAAATGGCCTGCTCTCCAGCTTTATTTGAAATGGAAAGACCTCAAGAGTCAAATTGACTGTTTTACACTTACCTTATAAAGCTGGTCTTGGCCCTGTATGTAGGGTGCTGTCTTTGGACTGGATGGGACATTAAACCTGATGGTGTCCTGACTCTCTGAGGTCATTAAAGAGCCCCAAAGTGGCACTTATTGGAATAGTAGGGGGCAAATGTTAACCAACTGGATGTCCTGGCTTCCCAATCTGGCCTGGTCAGTTCCTGGAAACCAGATGCCTGGAAGTCCAGTAGGAGGCGGTCACCCCAGGGTAGTGATAATCCCTGTGTAGGGTGCAGGGACATTTACAGGTCATTGGCCCCATGGCACTTATTGGAATAGTCCCCCTCTCCCAATCTGGCCCTCAAAACCATCATTCCCCAGGTCGTTGCTGCAAATGAGAACGTGTTCTCAGTCAACTTACCTGGTAAGGCATCTAGCATAAAAAAAATACAGAAAGAATGTCACGGCCATCAAAAGAAGTGGACCAAAGTGCAGCGTGGTGAGTGTACATTTTCCTTTTATTTAAAATGTTACAAACAAACAAACTGCTTACGAGGGCTAAGTGCCACTAACACAAGTCAACTACCCACACTGAAAGGAGGGAAAAAGAGCTACCTAAGTATGATTCCCAATCAGAGACAACGATAGACAGCTGTCCCTGATTGAGAACCATACCCGGCCAAAACATAGAAATAAAGAAACATAGAAAACAAAACAGAATGCCCACCCCACATCACACCCTGACCTAACCAAATAGAGAAATAAAACGTCTCTCTAAGGTCAGGGCGTGACAAAGAAGCTGCTATGCCAAAAAAGTTGAATGCCAATTTGTATCAAGGGTTGAATGAAACGCTACCTGATTGTTCAGAACCTATAAGAAAAAAATAGGAAATGTTCATACCTGCTCCTACCTTAGAAATAAACTACTGCCATTTAAGATCATTCATAGGACTTACTACACTCCTGCCAGAATGCATGTAATGTCAAATGTCTGTTGGAGACTCAAAAAGTATCTATTACATATACTGTGATCCTGTGATAAACTGACACTATTTTGTGATAATGTATGCGCTATCATTTCACTGTGTCGTCTAAATATCGGTGATCAAAATCAGAGAAAGCTTTGTAATCTAGGTCTAATTGCTACACAAAAATGTATAGCCATCAATTGGAAACTCTCATTAACATTAAATAACAAACTGGAGGACTATACTATCTATTTGGAAACCACATGTTGAACACCTTTGGGAATTTATTGTATAGTGTTCATTTTGTGTTTTCTGGTTGTGTTGTTTGTGGGCTGCTGTGGAAAACAAACCAAAAATTGTCCCAAAATAACATTTTGCAACATTCACTGCAATGAGCTTTTTCAGTCTCAAAGAACAGTCAGACTTTGTTGTTTGAAAGCATTGGCACAAGAAAGAAAACCAATGTTAATGAGGTATAAAAAAAAGGGCAATCTGCGGTTCAAACAATAAAAAAGCGCTACTCCACCAATGTTTTTGAGGGATGGGGCTGCATTAGAGAGACCTATGAATATGCATGATATCAAAATGACAGTTTTAACCATATTTTGAGGCTATACAGTGTTTATTTACAAACAATGTAGTAAAACGCCCATATACAGTATTTTGGGTTCCGATGTTGTATGATAGTTGAACTAAGCTGACATTTAAACTTTGGGTATAAATTATTAATTTAAGTCTAAAAATGGATGTAGCAACTGCAGATTGCTCCTCTAAAAGATAGTCAAAATGACAAGTGCTCAAGTTTGTCTCAATCCCATGCTATTGGTAGTGGATGGAGGAAGACTAGTAATTTTGACATACTTACTGAATTTAGGCCCATCGCTCCTCCAGGGTGCATAGGCCATTGACGACCCCTGTCCATCACCCTCCTGTCCATCACACTCCTGTCCTCTGTAATGTTGACATGAGACAATAATAAGAATGGGAGCCAACATAGGCCTTGACCCAAGTGGGGTAAGACATTTTCTGGTTGAAGAAGCCACTTGGGTGAGTTGGTACAGTGCCTTGCGAAAGTATTCGGCCCCCTTGAACTTTGCGACCTTTTGCCACATTTCAGGCTTCAAACATAAAGATATAAAACTGTATTTTTTTGTGAAGAATCAACAAGTGGGACACAATCATGAAGTGGAACGACATTTATTGGATATTTCAAACTTTTTTAACAAATCAAAAACTGAAAAATTGGGCGTGCAAAATTATTCAGCCCCCTTAAGTTAATACTTTGTAGCGCCACCTTTTGCTGCGATTACAGCTGTAAGTCGCTTGGGGTATGTCTCTATCAGTTTTGCACATCGAGAGATGGAAAATTTTTCCCATTCCTCCTTGCAAAACAGCTCGAGCTCAGTGAGGTTGGATGGAGAGCATTTGTGAACAGCAGTTTTCAGTTCTTTCCACAGATTCTCGATTGGATTCAGGTCTGGACTTTGACTTGGCCATTCTCACACCTGGATATGTTTATTTTTGAACCATTCCATTGTAGATTTTGCTTTATGTTTTGGATCATTTTCTTGTTGGAAGACAAATCTCCGTCCCAGTCTCAGGTCTTTTGCATGATATTGTTTTCTTCCAGAATGGTCCTGTATTTTGGCTCCATCCATCTTCCCATCAATTTTAACCATCTTCCCTGTCCCTGCTGAAGAAAAGCAGGCCCAAACCATGATGCTGCCACCACCATGTTTGACAGTGGGGATGGTGTGTTCAGGGTGATGAGCTGTGTTGCTTTTACGCCAAACATAACATTTTGCATTGTTGCCAAAAAGTTCAATTTTGGTTTCATCTGACCAGAGCACCTTCTTCCACATGTTTGGTGTGTCTCCCAGGTGGCTTGTGGCAAACTTTAAACAACACTTTTTATGGATATCTTTAAGAAATGGCTTTCTTCTTGCCACTGTTCCATAAAGGCCAGATTTGTGCAATATACGACTGATTTTTGTCCTATGGACAGAGTCTCACACCTCAGCTATAGATCTCTGCAGTTCATCCAGAGTGATCATGGGCCTCTTGGCTGCATCTCTGATCAGTCTTCTCCTTGTATGAGCTGAAAGTTTAGAGGGACGGCCAGGTCTTGGTAGATTTGCAGTGGTCTGATACTCCTTCCATTTCAATATTATCACTTGCACAGTGCTCCTTGGGATGTTTAAAGCTTGGGAAATATTTTTGTTTCCAAATCCGGCTTTAAACTTCTTCACAACAGTATCTCGGACCTGCCTGGTGTGTTCCTTGTTCTTCATGATGCTCTCTGCGCTTTTAACGGACCTCTGAGACTATCACAGTGCAGGTGCATTTATACGGAGACTTGATTACACACAGGTGGATTGTATTTATCATCATTAGTCATTTAGGTCAACATTGGATCATTCAGAGATCCTCACTGAACTTCTGGAGAGAGTTTGCTGCACTGAAAGTAAAGGGGCTGAATAATTTTGCACGCCCAATTTTTCAGTTTTTGATTTGTTAAAAAAGTTTGAAATATCCAATAAATGTCGTTCCACTTCATGATTGTGTCGCACTTGTTGTTGATTCTTCACAAAAAAATACAGTTTTATATCTTTGTTTGAAGCCTGAAATGTGGCAAAAGGTCGCAAAGTTCAAGGGGGCCGAATACTTTCGCAAGGCACTGTAATTAGTTTTAGAGAAGAATGAGGACCAAAGCACATCCAAGACGTGTCATTACAAGCAGGGAGGAATGGACACAGCTACCCTGGGCCTTAGAGGACTTTTCAGTCAAAATCCACTGTGCTTCCTTTATTGTTGGCTGAGAATCTTGGCTGGTGCGCAAATTAGGTCATAATGCACTGAGTGTACAAAACATTATGAACACCTGCTCTTTCCATGACAGACTGATCAGGTGAATCCAGGTGAAAGCTGTCAACCCTTATTGGTCTCTCTTGTTAAATCCACTTAAAATCAGTATAAATTAAGGGGAGGAGACAAGTTAAATAAGGATTTTTAAACATTGAGAGAATTGTGTCATGAATTGTGTGTGTGCCATTCAGTGGATGAATGGGAAAGACAAAAGATTGAAGTGCCTTTGAACGGGGTATGGTCGACCACCCAAAGGACATCCAGCCAACTTGACACAACTGTGGGAAGCATTGGAGTCAACAACTCAATATTAGAAAGGTGTTCTTAATGTTTAGTCCACTCAGTGTTGCTACTGTGTATACCACTTAAATAAAAAAATGTTTTGTCAACTCTGTAAAACATCAAATCCATCAGAGTGCTGAAAGATCTGATAGAATGGTTGTGTTTTATTGGGGATTTACAAATGAATGATGTTCCATATTTTACAAATAAATGTTTGTATTGAACTTAGGCAAAAATATGCAAAAATATGACAGTTTTGAGAATACTGTATGTTGTCAACTCCAACATTTCTCTCAAAACATTTTTTAATCACTGATCTTTGACAAATGCTTAAACGATTGAATCATTTATTGTTTTAGATCTAAGGGATAATGTTGGCTTTATGAATGTTGCTTTACGTTCTAAATCTAGAAAACATGCCAAAATGATAACGAAATTAGCCCGGGAGCATTTAATAGTGCTATCAAACGAAACAAAAAGAAGTTTGGAGATTTGTATTACATATTTCAAAAATAGAATGTTAAAATTAAACAATCAAGGCCTTTAAATCAAATCAAATTGTATTGGTCACATACACGTGATTAGCAGATGTTATTGCGGGTGTAGCGAAATGCTTGTGCTTATAGCTCCGACAGTGCAGTAATATCTAACAAGTAATATCTAACAAATTACACAACATATACCCAATACACACAAATCTAAGTAGGAATGAATTAAGACTATATACATACGGACGAGCGATGTCAGAGCAGAATGAACTAAGATACAGTAGAATAGTATAGAATACAGTAAAGACAAATGAGATGAGTAATGCAAGATATGTAAACATTATTAACTTCTTGCGTTGAGCCATCCCGGATCCGGGATCGTGAATACAGCCTCAAGCTCATTACCATAACGCAACGTTAACTATTCATGAAAATCGCAAATGAAATGAAATTAATATGCTAGCTCTCAAGCTTAGCCTTTTGTTAACAACACTGTCATCTCAGATTTTCAAAATATGCTTCTCAACCATAGCAAAACAAGCATTTGTGTAACAGCTAGCGCAGCTAGCGTAGCATTTAGCGTAGCATTTAGCGTTAGCATCAGCAGGCAACATTTTCACAAAAACCAGAAAATCATTCAAATAAAATCATTTACCTTTGAAGAACTTCAGATGTTTTCAATGAGGAGACTCTCAGTTAGATAGCAAATACTCAGTTTTTCCTGAAAGATTATTTGTTTAGGAGAAATCGCTCCGTTTGGTGCGTCAAGTTTAGCTACGAAAAAAAACTGTATCCAGGAGTGTAATTATCCCCGCAGCTCATTAGCATAACACAACGTTAAATTAATTAACTATTCATGAAAATCGCAAATGAAATGAAATTAATATGCTAGCTCTCAAGCTTAGCCTTTTGTTAACACTGTCATCTTAGATTTTCAAAATATGCTTCTTAACCATAGCAAAACAATCATTTGTGTAACAGCTAGCACAGCTAGCGTAGCATTTAGCGTTAGCATCAGCAGGCAACATTTTCACAAAAAACAGAATCATTCAAATAAAATCATTACCTTTGAAGAACTTCAGATGTTTTCAATGAGGAGACTCTCAGTTAGCAAATGCTCAGTTTTTCCTGAAAGATTATTTGTTTAGGAGAAATTGCTCCGTTTGGTGCGTCACGTTTGGCTACCAAAAAACCCCGAAAATTCAGTCTTCAAAACGCCGAACTTTTTTCCAAATTAACTCCATAATATCGACTGAAACATGGTAAACGTTGTTTAGAATCAATCCTCAAGGTGTTTTTCACATATCTCTTCATGATATATCGTTCGTTGAAAGCCTCCTCTCTCCTCTCAATCACTGGATGACTGCGTGCAGCTTGTAGATTACGCACCAATTTAGACAAAGGACACCGGGCGGACCCGTGGTAAATGTAGTCTCTTATGGCCAATCTTCCAATGATATGCCTACAAATACGTCACAATGCTGCAGACACCTTGGAGAAACGATAGGAAGGGGCAGGCTCATTCCCGGCGCATTTACAGCCATATATGGAGACAATGGGAAACAGAGCTTCAAAAATTCTGCCCATTTCCTGGTTGAAGTTTCATCTTGGTTTCGCCTGTAGCATGAGTTCTGTGTCACGCACAGATAATATCTTTGCAGTTTTGGAAACCTTAGAAAGTTTTCTTTCCAAAGCTGCCAATTATATGCATAGTCGAGCATCTTTTCGTGACAAAATATTGCGCTTAAAACGGGCACGTTTTTTTATCCATAAATTAAAAGAGCGCCCCCTATATCCAAGAAGTTAAATGACTAAGATACCGTAGAATAATATAGAATACAGTATATACATATGACATGAGGAATGCCAGATATGTAAATATTATTAGTGACTAGTGTTCCATTCCTTAAAGTGGCCAGTGATTTCTAGTCTATGCCTATAGGCTGCAGCCTCTAATGTGCTAGTGATGGCTGTTTAACAGTCTGATGGCCTTGCGATAGAAGCTCTTTTTCAGCCTCTCGGTCCCAGCTTTGATGCACCAGTACTGACCTCGCCTTCTGGATGATAGCGGGGTGAACAGGCAGTGGCTCGGGTGGTTGATGTCCTTGATGATCATTTTGGCCTTCCTATGACATCGGGTGTTGTAGGTGTCCTGGAGGGTGGGTAGTTTGCCCCCGGTAATGCATTGGGCAGACCATACCACCCTCTGCAGAGCCTTGCATGCAATACTTTGTTATAAAGGTGAAATTTTATGGTGGAAAAATTGCTTCCCCGAACATGAAACTCATGCGTCGCCTATAAACGGGTTAGTTGACAACGTCATCAAAACCATGCACACGCTTTAATGGGGCAGAAAGCAGTTTGTTGTTGTGATTCTGGCTGGCCAGATTGCTAGCAACAATGACAAGAACCTGCCATGTGGGGAATCGTAGGTGGCTCGTTTCAGCTAGTTTTATCTTGTTCTTGTACATGTCTTGAACAACGACCGCCGAGCGCCACCCGAACAGGAAGGGGAGCGACCTTCGGTAGGAGTCGTGACAGTACCCCCCTCTGACGCAAGGCTCCCGTAGCGCGCCGACACCGGCCTCGAGGGCGACCCGGAGGGCGAGGCGCAAGGCGATGCGGATGGAGGCGATGGAAATCCCTCAACAGTGACGGGTCCAAGATTTCCCCCACCGGTACCCAGCACCTCTCCTCAGGGCCATACCCCTCCCAGTCCACGAGTTACTGCAGGGCCCCTCGATGTCCACAGGGGGCGGAGGGACCTCCGGCACCTCACCTTCTTGCAGGGGATCAGCTACCACCGGCCTGAGGAGAGACACATGAAACGAAGGGTTAATACGATAATAGGAAGGGAGTTGTAATCTATAACACACCTCATTTATCCTCCTTACGGAGATTGAAGGGCCCCACAAACTGCAGCCCCAGCTTCCGGCAGGGCAAGCGGAGGGGTAGGTTTCAGGTCTAGAGCCAGACCCTGCCCCCCGGTACGAACACAGGGGCATAACTGCGGTGGCGGTCAGCACTCCTCTTCTGCTGTCCACAGGCTTGCTTGAGGGATTCCTGGATGGCTCTCCAGGTCTCCTTGGAGCGCTGCACCCACTCCTCCACCGCAGGAGCCTCGGTCTGACTCTGATGCCCAGGACCGGTTGGTAGCCCAACACACACTGAAATGGTGATAGGTTCGTAGAGAAGTGAGTTCTGGGCCAACTTCGCCCATGGGACGTACCTAGACCAATCCCCGGGCCGGTCCTGGCAATACGACCGCAGAAACCTACCCACCTCCTGGTTCACTCTCTCCACCTGTCCATTACTCTCGGGGTGATAACCGGAGGTCAAGCTGACCGAGACCCCCAGACACTCCATAAATGCCCTCCAAACCCGGGACGTGAACTGGGAACCTCGATCAGAGACGATGTCCTCTGGCACCCCGTAGTGCCGGAAGACGTGGGTAAATAGCGACTCAGCAGTCTGTAGGGCTGTAGGGAGACCGGGCAACGGGAGGAGATGGCAGGACTTAGAAAACCGATCCACAACAACAAGGACCGTAGTGTTCCCCTGAGACGGGGGGAGATCGGTCAGGAAATCCACTGACAGGTGAGACCATGGCCGTTGTGGAATGGGGAGGGGCTGTAACTTCCCTCTAGGAAGGTGCCTATGAGCCTAACTCTGGGCGCACACCGAAAGAGGAAGAGACATAGAACGTCCCTAGCCAAGGTGTGCCACCAGTACTTCCCCCTGAGACCCCGCACAGGATGACCAGAAGAGGGTAGAGTGTGAGCCCACCAAATCAATTGATCATGAACACCAAGCGGCACGTACTTGCGACCTGTCGGACACTGAGGAGGCGCAGGTTCCACCCGTAACTCCTGCTCGATGTCTGAGTCCACCTCCCATACCACCGGTGCCACCAGCCTAGAGGCTGGAAAGATGGGAGTAGGATCGATGGGCCGATCCTCCGTGTCATAAAGATGGGACAGCGCGTCGGCCTTCGTGTTCAGGGAGCCTGGTCTATAAGAAATGGTGAACCTGAATCGGGTTAAGAACATGGCCCACCTTGCCTGACGCGGATTCTGTCTCCTAGCTGCCCGGATATACTCCAGATTCTGGTGGTTGGTCCAGATGAGAAAAGGGTGTCTAGCCCCCTCAAGCCGGTCTCTCCACACCGTCAGGGCCTTTACAACCACTAACAACTCCCGATCCCCACATCATAGTTACGCTCCGAGTTTTGGTGGCGTACCCAAGCGCTGTGATAGCACGGCACCCACCCCAGCCTCGGACGCGTCCACTTCCACTATGAATGCTAAAGAGGGTCCGGGTGCGCCAACACGGGTGCATCGGTGAACAGCGCCTTCAACCTATTGAAAGCTCTGTCAGCCTCTACCGACCACTGCAAACGCACCGGCCCCCCTTCTGCAGTGAGGTAATGGGGGCCACTACCTTGCCAAAACCCCGGATAAACCTCCGGTAGTAATTGGCAAACCCTAAGAACTGCTGCACTTCCTTCACCGTGATTGAGTCGGCCATTTACGCACGGTCACACTCTATCACCACCCCCGAGGTGGAAATGCGATAACCCAGGAAGGAGACGGCTCGTTTGGAGAACACACACTTCTCAGCCTTGACGTATAGGTCATGCTCCAGCAGTCTACCAAGCACTCTGCGCACCAGAGACACACGCCCATCGCGGGTGGCGGAATAGATCAGAATATCATCGATATAGACCACCATGCCCTGCCCGTGCAGGTCCCTGAGAATCTCATCTACAAAGGATTGAAAGACAGTTGGAGCATTCTTTAACCCATACGGCATGGCGAGGTACTCATAATTGTCCGATTTGGTACTAAACGCGGTTTTCCACTCATCTCCATCCCGAATACGCACCAGATTATACTCGCTCCTGAGGTCCAGTTTTGTGAAAAACCGTGCTCCGTGAAATGATTCCACCGCCTTAGCGATGAGAGGTAGCGGGTAACTAAACCCCACCGTGATGGCATTTAGACCTCTATAATCAATGCACAGACGCAGACCTCCCTCCTTTTTTTCACAAAAAAGAAACTTGAGGAGACGGGTGAAATGGAAGGCCGAATGTACCCCTGTCCCAGGGATTCCGTGACGCATGTCTCCATAGCCAACGACTCCTCCTGCGACAATGGGTAGATGTGACTCTTGGGAAGCGCAGCATTTACCTGGAGATTTATCGCACAATCCCCCTGTCAATGAGGTGGTAATTTAGTCGCCCTCTTCTCACAGAAAGCGATAGCCAAATAGGCATATTCAGGGGGAATGCGCACAGTGGAAACCTGATCTGGACTCTCCACCGATGTGTCACCGATGGAAACTCCCATACACCTCCCTGAACACTCCTCTGACCACCCCTGGAGTACCCCCTGTCTCCACGAAATCCTGGGATTGTGACTAGCCAGCCAGGGAACCCCCAGCACCACTGGAAATGCAGGTGAATCGATAAGGAAGAGACTAATCCGCTCCTTATGATTCCCCTGCGTTACCATGTCCAGCGGAACCATGGCCTCCCTGACCAACCCTGACCCTAATGGCCGGCTATCTAAGGAGTGCACAGGGAAGGGGGTTTCTATCGTCACTAGCGGAATTCCCAGCTTGCTGGCGAGTCCGCAATCCATAAAGTTACCAGCAGAGCCTGAATCGACTAGAGGCTTATGCTGGGAAGAGGGAGAAAAGTCAAGGAAAATAATAAATACAAACACGTGACCAACAGGGGGTTCTGGATGAGTTTGGTGCTGACTCACCTGGGGTGACCGAGAAGTGTTCTGCCTGCCCTCTCGACTCCCAGACGGGCTCCTCCAGCACCGGTCGGCCGTGTGTCCTCTCCGACCACAGCTGGTGCAGGAGGAGCCTCCTCCTCCAGTACCCCTCGGCACGGCCCCCCTAACTCCATAGGAATGGTAGCGGGAGTGCTAGGAGGTGGAACAGACAGGACAATTTCTGAAAGCCCGCGGGCAGCCAGCAGATTGTCCAGCTGGATTGATATGTCTATCAGTTCGTCGAGGGAGAGAGCGGCGTCCCGACACGCTAGATCCCTGCAGACGTCCTCCCGGAGACTACACCGGTAGTTGTCTATCGGGGCCCTGTCGTTCCACCCAGTGGCCAAAGTCCGGAACTCCAATGCGAAGTCCTGCACGCTCCTCGTCTCCTGCCTAAGATGGAATAGTCGCTGGATAGTGAACTCTGGATAGTGCTCCTTCGCCGAGTCTGGGCCATCCCATACTGCGTTGGCCCACTCCAGAGCACGACCAGTCAGGCAGGAGACAAGGACACTCACACTCTCCTCCCCCGAGGGAGTCGGTCTCAAGGCAGCCTCCAACTTGTGCTGTTGCCCTTGTCTTCTGTCTGTGTAGTCCGTTTTGTCTTACAGTTTATTTTTATTTTTATCCCAGCCCCCTTCTCCACAGGAGGCCTTTTGCCTCTTGCCAGGCCATCATTGTAAATAGGAATATGTTCTTATTTGATTATCCTGGTTAAATAAAGGTTTTAAAAATGTATGATTGGTTGAGTAGTGGTTGACATTGTATATTCCGTTCCACAGAACTTTGAACCTAATGTTGCAGGGATAAATAATGGCGGGAGTATTTTTTGTTTGCTTTTGCTGTTCTCCAAATAGCAATTTTGAGTTTTTAAATTGTGTAGAAATGCAAAAAAATCCTTGGACATCCCACTTTGCCATACCCCTAGGTTTAGCTGAACTGATGCCACTGGTTTTATCACAATCTTAATAATTTTCTTGACTTGAGAGAATTTCTTTGACGAATTATCACAGCAATCCACCATTTGACCTAGTTCAGTATGCAGCAAATTGCTCATGTTGGCATCCAATTGGCTTGCATTGATTCACTATGCTTGTCTAACAACATCCTAAAATAGCTCACATGTAATTCAATCCAATTTATTTCACGACAATATCACTCTAGAAGATCCGGCTTTGACTGATAGAATGAAGGATATTGGAAAAGAAAATCTTATGCGATCATATCAATTGGCTGAACTTTGGACCTACAGTAAGAATGCAACATTTAATTTCGCCTGGGTCATAGGAGGATAGGTTCCATTTCCAGACTGCTCTCACCACCTCAAGGAGAACATCCCTGCCAGTATTGCCCTTGGCTCACTTTTACTAAGGTCAAGCCTGAGACTGTAGCTAAGTGTTGAATTGAATTCAAAGTCATTATTCTCCTGAACCCTCATGAAAGGCCCAATGATTAGTGTGTTAGTTAATTTATGAAGGACCTATGAGACAAGGCGCCAGGACCTGAGAAGATGACATCTTCTGTAGATATTGTCTGTTTTTTCAAAATGAATTACAGAGGCCAGAAATTCTCCAGTGCTTGTGTAGACTCCACTATATCATGTTTTGGTTTTATCTGCTTGATCACTCTCTGCTGTATTCTGGACTTACTTTGGAGATAGTTTTTTCTTTGCTCTAGGCCTTTTATTTAATTTAGTGTCTTAATCACTTCAAGCCATCAACTCCAATACACGGTTTTCAAAAGGGGGGCTCTACAATTACTCTTGGCTCTGGGAGAAATGAAAATAATGCTTACACAACATTCATTTTTCTTTCAGGGGAGCATATTTGACTGGAAATGAACTCTCTCGGCTGTGGAAAAATGCCTCCTATCAAATTATCCGTTATTGCTGGCCAAGAAAGTTTGAAATGGCATTTCTTAAAGGGCGACTGCACTTCCTGATTTGGCCTTGTTTTTCATGAAAGCTCATTAAGAAATGCTAGCAGCCATGACAAAAAGCAAACTAGAGTTGTCTTTGGGGTGTGGTTTGATGTGGGTGTTTCTTGAGTGTGTCTTTGCCATTCAACCACAACAAACAAGAGCAGTAGTGAGTACAGCGAGGTAAGCTAAGCTAAGGAGATAATAAAGTTTTGAAGTTGAGGACTTCTCCCCTCCTGACTCACCATCTCAAGATAGTCAGCTAATTCAGTTCTATGTGTAGGCTAAAGGTGTGCTGACCTTGTGTTTAGCCAACAGCAGCTAGCTACAAGTTGCTACATAGAACCTAAAAGGGTTCTTCAGTTGTCGTCATAGAAGAACCCTTTGAGGAACCCTTTTTGCTTCCAGGTAGAACCCTTTTGGGTCTGTGTAGCACAGCTTGGTGATAGCTGCTACCCTAAATAGCTGATATTTCTCTGTCAAATCAGTTATGGCAAGATAGCAAGAGCCTGTGTCTGGAATGTGTTTCATAAGACACTCATTTCTACAACATCTTGCTACAAAAGTAGCTTGCAACATGGTTTCAACGTTTCATCACATCATGTAAATACATGTTACCATGGAGATGGTATCAAATGCAAGTTGAATACCCAGTCTTGAAGTCAGCTCAGCTGTCCTACAACACAATATTCTGTAACTAGCTAGTTTTGACTCTCTTTATGTCTGCTGTTAGATCTAATCCCAGAAATACTAATATCCCTATAACAGGTGTAGGCTACATCTGGACATAGCACTAACATTTCCCAGCTTGAGTATAGATACATGTATCAACTAAAAGTTTAAATATCATATATGCTTATAAAGACAGTACGCACTCATCTACCTAGCAAATACAAATAAGTTGTGCGTAGATTACAACTTTAGCTGTCTAACCAGAACTAGAATGGTATTCCATTTGTCCAAATCGAAGGATTTGGCTGTCTAACTATACACTGACATGCACAGCTCTCTGGGTGAGGTTACAGTGGGTGATGAAGTGTATTCCATCTATGTAATGTATTACAGATTATGGACAGGTGCAATTAGGTGGCAGGACAGGTGCATGACATTCAATCCTGGAAATGGCGGAGTTTGCCTCATCCCATGGGTTCAGCAGGCAGAGTTCAATAACTACAGGCAGATGAGAGATGTAGATATTCGAAACAAAGCGTTCTGATAACTTTCAAATAATAAAAGTTATAACTTTCTACAGTTCCATGTAGAATAAACTATACTTCACATTATACTAAGGAAGCAGTGTTCTGCTAATATAACACACAAATGCAAACCTCCCAGACGAGCTTGCCTTCTATGCTCGCTTCGAGGAAAACATCACCAAGCCAGGCATGAGAGCCCTGCTGTCATGGACAACTGCGTGATCTCGATATCCCTGGCTGATGTAAAACTTTTAAACAGGTTAACACTTGCAATGCCGATGGACCAGACTGAAAACCAGGGTACATTCTCAGAGCATACCCTGGCAATTGTCTTTACAGACATTTTCAACATCTTGTTGTCCCAGTCTGTAATCGCAACATATTTCAAGCAGACCACCTGCCTACCAACTGTCATCCCGTAGCACTCACATCTGTAACCATGAAATGTTTTGAAAGGCTAGTCACGGCACATAACAACACAGACACCCTGGACCCACTCCTATTTGCATACCAGACCAACAGATCCACAGATGATCTCTATTGCACCCCACACTGCTCTTTCTCACAGGGACAAAAGGAATACCCATGTGAGAATGCTGTTCATTGATTACACCTCTGCGTTCAACACTATAGTCCCCTCCAAGCTCATCACCAAGCTCAGGACCCTGGGACTGAACACCCCCCTTTGCAACTGGATCCTGGACTTCCTGACGGGCTGCCCCCAGGTGGTGAGGGTAAGAAACAACACAACTGCCAAGAAGAAAAGATTTGGCATGGTTCCTCAGATCGCAAGGCACTACAGAGGGTGGTGCGGAGGGCCCAGTCATCCAAGACCTCTATACCAGGCAGTGTTAGAGGATGGCCTGGAAAACTGTCAAAGACCCCAACCAAGGGCCTCCTGGGTGGCACAGTGGCTAAGGGCGCTGTACTGCATATACACCAGAGTCTCTGGGTTCGCGCCCAGGCTCTGGCGTAACCGGCCGCGACCGGGAGGTCCGTGGGGCGACGCACAATTGGCTTAGCGTCGTCCGGGTTAGGGAGGATTTGGCTGGTAGGGATATCTTTGTCTCATCGCGCACCAGCGACTCCTGTGGCGGGCCGGGCGCAGTGCACGCTAACCAAGGTTGCCAGGTGCACACTGTTTCCTCCGACACATTGGTGCGGCTGGCTTCCGGGTTGGATGCGCACTGTGTTAAGAAGCAGTGCGGCTTGGTTGGGTTGTGTATCGGAGGACGCATGACTTTCAACCTTCATCTCTCCCGAGCCCGTACGGGAGTTGTAGCGATGAGACAAGATAGTAGCTACCATGAAATTGGGGAGAAAAAGGGTAAAAAAATAAATGTAAAAAATAAAGACCCCAACCACCCAAGCTATAGACTGTTCACTCTACTACTGCACGGCAGGCAGTACCGGAGCACCAAGTCTGAGACCAAAAGACCCCTGAACAGTTTCTACCCCCAAGCCATAACAGTTAATTAAATGTCTATTGCATTAGCCTTTTTTGCACTGACTCTCTTGCACTTAACCCTGTAAACACTCACTGGACTCTACCCACACACTCACACATGCAGTTGAAGTTTACATACACTATAGCTAAATACATTTAAACTCAGTTTTTCACAATTCCTGACATTTAATCCTAGCAAAGATTCCCCGTCTTAGGTCAGTTAGGATCACCACTTTATTTTAAGAATGTAAAATGTCAGAATAATAGTAGAGAGTGATTTAGTTCAGATTTTATTTCTTTCATCACATTCCTAGTGGGTCAGAAGTTTACATACACTCAATTAGTATTTGGTAGCATTGCCTTTAAATTGTGTAACTTGGGGCAAATGTTTTGGGTAGCCTTCCACAAGCTCATAATGTGGGTGAATTTTGGCCCATTCCTCCTGACCGAGTTGGTGTAACTAGGTCAAGTTTGTAGGCCTCCTTGCTTACACATGCTTTTTCAGTTCTGCCCACAAATGTTCTATAGGATTGAGGTCAGGGCTTTGTGATGGCCACTCCAATACCTTGACTTTGTTGTCCTTAAGCCATTTTGCCACAACTTTGGAAGTATGCTTGGGGTCATTGTTAATTTGGAAGACCCATTTCCGACCAAGCTTTAACTTCCCGACTGATGTCTTGAGCTGTTGCTTCAATATATCCACAGAATTTTCTTTCCTCGTGATGCCATCTATTTTGTAAAGTGCACCAGTCCCTCCTGCAGCAAAGCACCCCCACAACATGATGCCGCCACCCCCTGTCACGCCCTAACCGTAGAGATCTTTTTATTCTCTATGTTTGTTTGGTCAGGGTGTGATTCGGGTGGGAAAGTCTATGCTTTCTGGTTCTTTGTTTTTGGCCGGGTATGATTCTCAAATCAGGGACAGCTGTCTGTTGTCTCTGATTGGGAATCATACTTAGGCAGCCTTTTTTCCTATTCTCATTTGTGGGTTGTTGCCTTTGTTAGTGGCATGTATAGCCGTACAGAACTTCACGTTCGTTTTTTTGGGGGGGGCGACATTTAAAATAAAGAATGTACGCTTACCACGCTGCACCTTGGTCCGGTCATTTCCTTGACGACAATCGTGACACCTCCATGCTTCACGGTTGGGATGGTGTTCCTCGGCTTGCAAGCCTCCCCCTTTTTCCTCCAAACATAACAATGATCATTATGGCCAAACAGTTCTATTTTTGTTTCATCAGACCAGAGGACATTTCTCCAAAAAGTACATTCTTTGTCCTCATGTGAAGTTGCAAACCGTAGTCTGGCTTTTTCATGGCAGTTTTGGAGCAGTGGCTTCATAGCCTTTCAGGTTATGTTGATATAGGACTCGTTTTACTGTGAATGAAGATACTTTTGTACCCGTTTCCTGCAGCATCTTCACAAGGTCCTTTGCTGTTGTTCTGGGATTGATTTGCACTTTTTGCAGCAAAGTACGTTCATCTCTAGGAGACAGAACGCATCTCCTTCCTGAGCGGTATGAGCGGCTGTGTTGTCTCATGGTGTTTATAAAACAACATTCTGGTTGATACTTGAGACCTCCACAAGTCTGGTTCATCCTTGGGAGGAATTTCCAAATGCCTGAAGGTACCACGTTCATCTGTACATACAATACAGACCCTGGTTCGATTCCAGGCTGTATCACAACCGGCCGTGATTGGGTGTCCCACAGGGCAGCGCACAATTGGCCCAGCGTCATCTGGGTTAGGGTTTGGCCGTCATTGTAACTAAGAATTTGTTCTTAACTGACTTTCCTCATTAAAATAAAAATGTCACTTTCTTGTGAAAATCTCTCATTCACATGTGTAATTTCAAGTTAAAATGTGAAAGCCATTCACATGTGAAAATCTAATTTGCAGTTTCACATGTAAGAAACATTCATAAGTGAAAATCAAACGTTTTATTTATTTATTTTATTTTTTGTAATCTATACCCCCTTTTTCGTCCTTATTTCGTGATTACGATCTTGTCTCATCACTGCAACTCTCCAACGAGCTTGGGAGAGGCGAAAGTCGAGTCATTCGACCTCCAAAACATGACCCGCCAATCCATGCTTCCTAACACCCTCTCGCTTAACCCGGGAAGCCAGCTGCACCTATGTGTAGGAGGAAACACTGTTCAACTGATGACCGAGGTCAGCCTGCAGTAGCCCCGGCCCACCACAAGGAGTCGCTAGAGTGTGATGAGCCAAGTAAAGCCCCCCCCATCATACCCTCCCCTAACCCGGACAATTGTGCGACGCCCTATGGGACTCATATGGTACATGGTACAAATCTGTCGTTCTGCCCCTGAACAGGCAGTTAACCCACTGTTCCTAGGCCGTCATTGAAAATAAGAATTTCCTAACCTTAACCTAAATCTCCTAATCTGCCAAATTAATTATCCTAACCTGCTAGGAAAATGTCACTCCCGGTCGTAGCTGTACTCCCTTTAGTCGGAACCATATCTTTGTCTGAGTTGAAATGAGTTGGCTAGCCGCCAGTTCAAGGTGAAACATTATGGAAAGAAAGCTGGCCACATCCTATGACTTAGCTAGCAAGCTGGTATCCTTGTATTGACCCGAAATGCCAGTGAGCTACAGTTAGCTGTTGTTAGCAAGATAGCAGGCTAATGTGAGCTATGCACATCTTCTTTTGACATGATATACTGCATTACATGTTAGCTTGATGTATTTAGCTAGCTACAGTATCAATCCCCTTTAATGTGGTATCATAGCTAGCCTGGCTCATTATCAAATAATGTTGTATAACCAAAAGTAGCTACTAGCTAGCAACGTTACCAGTTATCTACTAACCAACATACTCATCAACAACAGTGGTTTGACGGTTGACAGGCAGCAGAAGTGACCGTGTTGGATGTAATCCATTCCTGGCCATCTAGCAATATTGTTGAAATGGAAAATGGCCTTCCATAAAGTTTGCACCAACTTTATGGAAGCCCATTTTCACTCCTATTTGCTGAGCGAAATGTGCGTGTGTTGCATCCATTTGCAGACTTGATGACAGCTGGGGGTGGATCACAACGTGTTGTCTTTCGGCATTTGGGCATCATTGGCAAAAGTGGAAAGGTAAGTAATCCATACCCAACCCTCCAGTAAGTCATGACAAACTCATGCACAAAACTCAATTTTGGAGATTGACTTTATGACCAAAATTAAAAGAATTTACACTTTGTAGTCAATTTTGACAATAGAATGAATGTTTCTGACTCATATTGATGCCACAGGCCGTTTAAAACCAAATACTTTAGTTCTAAGGTGCAGTTGACCTTTAAATAACAGATGGTGATGGGAACATTTGCAAGTGTGGGTGTTAGTGTGTGTGTGTGTTTACGTCCATGAAGTATATACATCTGTTTCTATTGTGGGTCAAACTTCTCATTTTGCTTAACGAATCACGTTCCTTCCCAGTGTAGCTACGTAGGACCAGCTTAGCCTAGCCCTGTTTAGTGTAGGCCTTAGGCTAAGGACTACAGTGTTGTTTTTTGGCCTGTACAGTACCTAATGGGTCTGTGTGTTTATCCCTGGTGGCCAAGTGTCAGAGGAACAGGGGGATCACACAGTCTTAATTACCTCGGACAGCATCTGCAGTCGCTCTGGAATCACCTGCTGTTTAGCCCAGGAACGCTAATTAAATTTGGAATCCAATTATGGGAATGGTAATGAAATTTCCAAATGGGAAAGCTTGTAATCTGTTCATTGAGGTGTTTAATTACAAGCGGGTGTGTGAGTTGGAGATACGTTGCACCACTGGATTTAGCTGATCAGGGGAATGGTGTGTGTGTGTGTGAGAGAGAGGTATATTTCAATTTGATTAGGATCCCCATTAGCCGATGCCAATGGAGACATCTAGTTTTACTGGGTTCCGATACATAACGAAAAAGACATTACAGACATAATACTTTTGACAATTGACATACATTTAAAATAAAATAACAACTTAAGTGTGTGTGTGTGCATCGAGTTTGGAATGAGAGGAAATAAAACATCTAAATGTACTCGTGTGCGCCTCAGGTGAATTCTGCTATTTAAAAAAAAATTATAACTGGGGCCTTTGTGGACATTTTCTCAGGAAAAGATCAACTTTGGGCACAAGCAAAATGAAAATACACTGAACAAAAACAATAAAAGCAACATGTAAAGTGTTGGTTCCATGTTTCATGAGGTGAAATAAAAGATCCCAGAAATGTTCCAAGTGCACAAAAAGCTTATGTGCACAAATACATTAGTGTACAGTGCTTTCAAATCGAATCAAATTTTATTTGTCACATACACATGGTTAGCAGATTTTAATGCGAGTGTAGCAATGCTTGTGCTTCTAGTTCTGACAATGCAGTAATAACCAACGAGTAATCTAACCTAACATTTCCACAACTACTACCTTATACACACAAGTATAAAGGGATGAAGAATATGTACATAAAGATATATGAATGAGTGATGGTACAGAACGGCATAGGCAAGATGCAGTAGATGGTATCGAGTACAGTATATACACATATGAGATGAGTAATGTAGGGTATGTAAACATATAAAACTGGCATTGTTTATAGTGGCTAGTGATACATGTATTCAGAAAGTATTCAGATCACTTGACATTTTTCACATTTCGTTACGTTACAGCCTTATTCTATAATGTATCAAATTGTTTTTTTCCCCCTCAATCTACACACAATACATCATATTGACAAAGCAAAAACACGTTTTTAGACATTTTTGAAAATGTACTAAAAATACAAAACTGAAATATCACATTTACATAAGTATTCAGACCCTTTACTCAGTACTTTGTTGAAGCACCTCTGACAGTGATTAAATCCTTGAGTCTTCTTGGGTATGACTCTATAAGCTTGGCAAACCTGTATTTGGGGAGTTTCTCCCATTCTTTTCTGCAGATCTTCTCAAGCTTTATCAGGTTGGATGGGGAGTGTTGCTGCACAGCTATTTTCAGGTTGATTTTTAAAACAAATACCACCATTTCTAAAAACCTGTTTTCAGTTTGTCACTAAGGGGGGTGTAGATTGTGTGTAGATTGATGAGGAAAACAATTTAATCAATTTTAGAATAAGTCTAACGGAACAAAATGTGGAAAAGTCAAGGGGTCTGAATACTTTTCGAATGCACAGTACATCCCTGTTAGTGAGCATTTTTCCTTTGCCAAGAAAATCCATCCACTTGAAAGGAGTGGCATATGAAGAAGATGATTAACCAGCATGATCATTACACAGGTGCACCTTGTGCTGGGGACAATAAAAGGCCACTCTAAAATGTGAAGTTTTGTCAAACAACACAATGCCACAGAGGGGAGCGTGCAATTGGTACGCTGACTGCAGGAATGTCTACCAGAGCTTTAACCACAGAATGTAATGTTCATTTCTCTACCATAAGCCACCTCCAAAGTAATTTTAAAGAATTTGACAGTACGTCCAACAGGCCTCCCAACCGCAGACCACGTGTAACCACGCCAGCCCAGGACCTCCACATCCGACTTTGTCACCTGCAGGATCGTCTGAGACCAGCCAGCTGGACAGCTGATGAAACTGTGGATTTGCACAACCCAAGGATTTCTGCACAAATTATCAGAAACCGTCTTGCGGAAGTTCATCTGCGTGCTCGTCGTCCTCACCAGGTTCTTGACCTGACTGCAGTTAGGCATCGTAACCGACTACAGTGGGCAAAATGCTCACCTTCCATGGCCACTGGAGAAGTGCGCTCCTGGTTTCAACTGTCCCGGGCATATGGCAAACAGCGTGTATCAAATCAAATGTTATTCGTCACACACACAGGGTTAGCAGATGTTAATGCAAGTGTAGTGAAACACTTGTGCTTCTAGTTCCGACAATGCAGTAATTAGAGGTCGACTGATTAATCGGACTGGCCGATTAATTAGTTTTCATAACAATCGGATAATCGGTATTTTTGGACGCCAATGTTTTTTTTTTAATACATTTTATTTTTACACCTTTATTTAATCTTTATTTAAGAGGCAAGTCAATTAAGAACACATTTTTGTTTTCAATGACGGCCTAGGAACGGTGGGTTAACGACAGATTTTCACCTTGTCAACTCGGGGGATCCAGTATTGCAACCTTACAGTTAACTAGTCCAACACAATAACGACCTGCCTCTCTCGTTGCACTCCACAAGGAGACTGCCTGTTACGCGAATGCAGTAAGCCAAGGTAAGTAGCATTAAAATTAACTTATAAAAAACAATCAATCACTAGTTAACTACACATGGTTGATGATATTACTAGATATTATCTAGCGTGTCCTGCGTTGCATATAATCTGACTGAGCATACAAGCATACAAGTATCTAAGTATCTGACTGAACGGTGGTAGGCAGAAGCAGGCATGTAAAAATTCATTCAAACAGCACACTCGTGCATTTTGCCAGCAGCTCTTCGTTGTGCGTCAAGCATTGTGCTGTTTATGACTTCAAGCCTATCAACTCCTGAGATGAGGCTGGTGTAACCGAAGTGAAATGGCTAGCTAGTAGGCGCGCTCTAATAGAGTTTCACACGTCAATCGCTCTGAGCCTTCTAGTGGTTGTTCCCCTTGCTCTGCATGGGTAACGCTGCTTCGATGGTGGCTGTTGTCGTTGTGTTGCTGGTTCGAGCCCAGGGAGGAGCGAGGAGAGGGACGGAAGCTATACTGTTACACTGGCAATACTATAAGAACATCCAGTTGTCAACGGTTAATGAAATACAAATGGTATAGAGGGAAATAGTCCTATAATTCCTATAATAACTACAACCTAACACTTCTTACCTGGGAATATTGAAGACTCATGTTAAAAGAAACCACCAGCTTTCATATGTTCTGAGCAAGGAACTGAAACGTTAGCTTTCTTACATAGCACATATTGCACTTTTACTTCCTTCTCCAACACTTTGTTTTTGCATTATTTAAACCAAATTCAACATGTTTAATTATTTACTTGAGGCTACATTTATTTTATTGATGTATTATATTAAGTTAAAATAATTGTTCATTCAGTATTGTTGTAATTGTCATTATTACATATAAATAAATAAATCGGTATCGGCGTTGAAAAATCAGAATCGGTCGACCTCTAGCAGTAATATCTAACAAGTAATCTAACAAATTCACAACAACTACCTCATACACACAAACATAAAGGGATGAATAAGAATATGTACATATAAACATATGGATGAGCGATGGCTGTGCGGCATAGGCAAGATGCAGTAGATGGTATAGAATACAGTATATATACATTTGAGATGTAAACATTATTAAAGTGCCGTTATTTAAAGTGATTAGTGATACCTTTTATTAAGTCCATTTATTTAAGTGGCTAGAGATTTGAGTCTGTATGTTGGCAGCAGCCATGTATGTGATGGCTGTTTAACAGTCTGATGTGATGGCCTTGAGATAGAAGCTGTTTTTCAGTCTCTCAGTCCCAACTTCAATGCACCTGTACTTAGTTCGCCTTCTGGTGAACAAGCAGTGGCTTGGGTGGTTGTTGTCCTTGATGATCTTTTTGGCCTTCCTGTGACATCGGGTGCTGTTGGTGTCCTGGAGGGAAGGTAGTTTGCCCCCTGGTGATGTGTTGTGCAGGCCGAGGAATTAAAACTTTCCACCTTCTCCACTACTGTCCTGTCGATGTGGATGGGGGGGTGCTCCCTCTGCTGTTTCATGAAGTCCACGATCATCTCCTTTGTTTTGTTGACGTTGAGTGAGAGGTTGTTTTCCTGACACCACACTCCGAGGGCCCTCACCTCCTCCCTGTAGGCCGTCTCGTCATTGTTTGTAATCAGGCCTACCACTGAAGTGTCGTCCGCAAACTGTATGGTGTCGTGTGGGTGAGCAGTTTGCTTATGTCAACGTTGTGAACAAAGTTACCCATGGTGGCGGTGAGGTTATGGTATGGGCAGGTATAGGCTACGGACAACGAACACAATTGCATTTTATCAATGTCAATTTGAATGTACAGAGATCCCGTGACGAGATCCTGAGGCCCATTGTGGTGCCACTCATCTGCTGCCATTTCTCATGGAGGCCGTCATTGTAAATAATAATTTGTTCTTAACTGACTTGCCTAGTTAAATAAAGGTTAAATAAAATAAAAATATATGTTTCAGCATAATAATGCACAGCACCATGTCGCAAGGATCTGTACACAATTCCTGGAAGCTGAACATGTCCCAGTTCTTACATGTCACCCACTGAGCATGTTTGGGATACTCTATCAATGTGTACGACGGTGTGTTCCAGTTCCCGTCAATATCCAGCAACTTCGCACAGCCATTGAAGAGGAGTGTGACAACATTCCACAGGCCACAATCAACAGCTTGATCAACTCTATGCAAAGGAGATGTGTCACGCTGCATGAGGAAAATGGTGGTCACACCAGATACTGACTGGTTTTCTGATCAATACCCCTACCTTATTTTAAGGATACATATCTGTATTCCCAGTCATGTGAAATCCATAGATTAGGGCCTAATGAATATATTTCAATTGACTGATTTCCTTATATGAAATTTAAGTCATTATAATCTTTGAAATTGTTGCATGTTGAGTTTATATTTTTGTTCAGGGTAGAATAAAAATACATGTCCTCACAAAGTAAACTGAGAACTTGGTCCAAGCCTTTCCTGTATCAACTGTGGACATGACTGAAATCAGTAATCATCCATAGCCAACAAAAGGAATGAGAAACATTCCAACTTTATTTGTTAATAAGGAAGATTACTCAGGAAGATTGAGTTAGGATGATAACTTGGAATCTATGCACAAGTTTTTGAGCAAATCTTCCATTGACAGCAATGCATGATGAGTCAGTGTAGGCTGCTGAGGGGAGGACAGCTCATAGTAATGGCCGGAATAGAGTCAATAGAATGGTATCAAGCACATGGAAACCATATGCTTGGTACAATTCCATTGACTCCATTTAGGCCATTATTATGAGCTGTCATCCCCTCAGCAGCCTACACTGTGATGAGTTAAAGGGAGGATTTCTCCTTCTGAACTTTTAAACCCGTTTTCACATTTACTGTTGTCGATATTCTGACACAATTTTTTGGTCCATATCATGGTAATGATTCATTTGGAGGCAAAACAGAGGCAGAGTAAGTGGAGGAGGTGTGCAGGTTAAGGAGGAGAGAGGCTGAAGGGGGAGTAGGGATGAACAGGACGAGGTGGTGGAAGAGGCGGTGACTAGAGGGAGAGGGAGCTAGCTGGGGTTGGGCCTAATCATTTCCAACTGTTTTTGATTCCTTGACTCTTTAGAGTACCAGTTCATTTGAGTCCTTTGATCAACGCATTACAGCTGTCAGGGTGCGAGACAGCGTACATGTAGGCCTGCTACTACAGGAGGGCCGGAGGGACAAAATGAACAGCTCTCTTCCCTGTCATGTTGACTGCTGTAGGAATGGCATGCTTAAGTACGTGCTTCCTCGTCTAACAACGGATTGTAGATCAGTTCTTGCCTAAAACTAATTCTAACCTTTGCCATTCAGAGCCAAACATCAGAACAGGCCCATGTTAATTTGTAAGAGTAATGAGTTTAAGGCCACAAACATGCTGTTCATTTGTTCACAGCTGCAGACAGTGAGGAAGAGGGTTGGCTTAGGGGGCATATGGACAAAGCTTAACGATCATTAGGAAGACAACCTGCCATAAAGAAAGACAGAGGTGAGAGAGAGAAAAAGAGATGCCCAGTCTAATCAATCACTAGCCCCAACCACATAGGCATGAGCTATGTCTGAAAACCTTACTAATCATCAAATCCTTGCTTCCTCCATCCTTGTTTCCTCTCAAAGTGGATTGGAACTTATCAGTCCTTCTCCTCCAATGAGCATTGAGGAATTGAGGAAATAAGGAAAGAGGAAGCAAAGATTGGACTTCTAGTAATGTCTTCCAACACAACCATGTTATTGGGCGAAGGCAATACAATGGAAACTAGCCGCATGACAGATGTAGGTGGAGCCAATACCATATGGGGGAGGAGTATAAAGGTAAGCCAAAGGGTTAGTAGAGCCACCCCTTGTTTTTTAGCAAACTATAGACAACATGAATAATGTGAACAAATATTTAGGAAGAGGTAATCATTTCATTTTGTGATAGAAGAAACTACATGGAAAAAGGGGTTGGCAAGATTGGTCCAAAAAACAAATTTTCACGAAATCAAATGAATTTATTGTGTTACAGGTTTCATGATGCTTGCATCTGAACCAAAGTAAAAAAAATGTAAACTGTTCTATACATCAGTTTGGACTCTATAAGCTCTAATATGAGGTACTAAACCTAGCTTGAAAGTGCATCGTTGTAGCTTTTGGGGCTAATATAGTCAAAATGCTTGCTGTGGGATAAATTGAGCCATTTGACCAGAGCCAATGGTTGAGCCAATGGAAAGTTGAGCAAATTGAAGTGTTTTCTTCCCAGGCTTGGTTGCAAGGCATTATCACTGGGATATGAGGTAACAGCAAGGCCTGGCCTAGGTTAAGTGTTAAAACGTACAAAGTGTTTGTTAGGTGTTAAGCCTATGTTAAAAAATGCATACAATTATTCAAAGACAAAAAAGTGATTGTGCTTAATTGTGTTTGGCAAATAAAGATAGACGTGAGTTTTAAAAGGTAGGTAGGTCATATTAGGTCATATTTCATTCAGTAAAGAAATTTGTAGGCAGCTGAATTGACTTTGTCCCTATGCTCAACTTGCCCCATATCCGGGGTAAGTTGTGCCAAGAGACCACTTTTTTTTGGACAAGCTGTGTTTTCAAATCTGTTATCTTTACACGAATTCTGATTATTTTCAGGAATACTCATCATCCTGAAATATATGTAAATATCTTTGTTAGAAAGAATACTATATTTCTCTTGACATGGTGATGCTGAATGTAAAAACAGCTCAACATACCGCACTCTCCCCTACTGCTTATATCCATCCAATCCTTTCAGATCTATGACTAAGGAAGGGGCTAGGGATGATTTCAAACTTGGCAAAAAGGATTAAGTAAGTCACAGGGGATAAACAGAGAAGCCATAACTATTGCTACAAGTAAACAACGTCACATGATGTTTTATAACACTCAACTGTAAGTATGTGGGTCTCAGAGGTCCTTCAAATATTGCACTCTGTACTTCTCGCTCCTCAGTGCTGTGTATATTTCTGTATATATAATCTAAGCTGTTGATGTGGTTACACAAGATGGAGGAATTATAGTTATAAGATAGACAATGGGTTTGTATGTTCGGACATGAAAAATAGAGATAAGCCATCTGATATTGCTATTTGAGTCATGTTTACTTTTGGTCTTTGTCTGTGAGATTTTTAAGGACATAATGCATGTGGATATTTGGGTATTGGAGGTATTTAACAACTGCAATTACTTGAATGGTTTTCTTTATAGTATTGTCCTTAAGATCACTTCTGAGAAGTGAGAAGTCAGAAAAGGCAATCATAATATATTTGTTTGTGTCACGCTGGTATTAAAGATTGGGAGAGGTGCAGGAATACACAATAGGGTTTTTTAATACACCCAAATCAAACACGTATACAAAAACACTGGGCTGTACCCAAACAAAAGAGTGAGGGTAAACCTTGTTGAATGACACCGGACGATACCCATAATACACAATATATACAGCAAGCAGCATAACAGCTGCACCAACTCATAGGTACTCACAAGACCAACGGACATGGGAACAGTAACCGGCAAAGACAGAGGGCACATACAGTTGAAGTCGGAAGTTTACATACACATAGGTTGGAGTCATTAAAACTTGTTTTTCAACCACTCCACAAATTTCTTGTTAACAAACTATAGTTTTGGCAAGTCGGTTAGGACATCTACTTTGTGCATGACACAAGGAATTTTTTGAACTATTGTTTACAGGCAGATTACTTCACTGTATTGCAATTCCAGTGGGTCAGAAGTTTACATACACTAAGTTGACTGTGCCTTTAAACTGCTTGGAAAATTCAAGAAAATTATGTCATGGCTTTAGAAGATTCTGATAGGCTAATTGACATCATTTGAGTCAATTGGAGGTGTACCTGTGGATGTATTTCAAGGCCTACCTTCAAACTCAGTACCTCTTTGCTTGACATCATGGGAAAATCAAAATAAATCAGCCAAGACCTCAGAAAAAAAATGTAGACCTCCACAAGTGTGGTTCATCCTTCGGAGCAATTTCCAAACGCCTACCACGTTCATCTGTACAAACAATAGTATGCAAGTATAAACACCATGGGACCACGCAGCCATCAAACTGCTCAGGAAGGAGACATGTTGTGTCTCCTAGAGATGAACGTACTTTGCTGCAAAAAGTGCAAATCAATCCCAGAACAACAGCAACGGACCTTGTGAAGATGCTGGAGGAAACAGGTACAAAAGTATCTATATCCACAGTAAAACAAGTCCTATATCGACATAACCTGAAAGGCCGCTCAGCAAGGAAGAAGCCACGGCTCCAAAACTGCCATAAAAAAGCCAGACTACGGTTTGCAACTGCACATGGGGACAAAGATCTTACTTTTTGGAGAAATATCATATGGTCTGATGAAACAAAAATATAACTGCTTGGCCATAATGACCATCATAATGTTTTGAGGAAAAAGGGGAGGCTTGCAAGCCGAAGAACCAAATTCCAACCGTGAAGCACAGGGTGGCAGCATCATGTTGTGCGGGTGCTTTACTGCAGGAGGGACACAAAATAGCGATAATTTCACAAAATAGATGGTATCATGAGGAAGTAAAATTATGTGGATATATTGAAGCAACAGCTCAAGACATCAGTCAGGAAGTTAAAGCTTGGTTGCAAATGGGTCTTCCACATGGACAATGCCCCCAAGCATACTTCCAAAGTTGTGGCAAAATGGCTTAAGGACAACACAGTCAAGGTATTGGAGTGGTCATCACAAAGCCCTGACTTCAATCCCATAGAAAATTTGTGGGCAGAACTGAAAAAGTGTGTGCGAGCAAAGGAGGCCTACAATACTGTCTCAGTTACACCAGCTCTGTCAGGAGGAATGGGCCAAAATTCACCCAACTTATAGTGGGAAGCTACCTGAAACGTCTCACCCAAGTTCAACAATTTAAAGGCAATGCTACCAAATACTAATTGAGTGTATGTAAACTTCTGACCCACTGGGTATGTGATGAAAGAAATTAAATCTGAAATAAATCTCTCTCTACTATTATTCTGAAATGGCACATGCTTAAAGGGAATTTTTACTAGGATTAAATGTCAGGAATTGTGAAACACTGAGTTAAAATGTATTTGGCTAAGATGTATGTAAACTTCCCACTTCAACTGAATATACAGTGCCTTGCGAAAGAATTCGGCCCCCTTAAGTTAATACTTTGTAGCGCCACCTTTTGCTGCGATTACAGCTGTAAGTCGCTTGGGGTATGTCTCTATCAGTTTTGCACTTTGAGAGACTGAAATTTTTTCCCATTCCCCCTTGCAAAACAGCTCGAGCTCAGTGAGGTTGGATGGAGAGCATTTGTGAACAGCAGTTTTGAGTTCTTTCCACAGATTCTCGATTGGATTCAGGTCTGGACTTTGACTTGGCCATTCTAACACCTGGATATGTTTATTTTTGAACCATTCCATTGTAGATTTTGCTTTATGTTTTGGATCATTGTCTTGTTGGAAGACAAATCTCCGTCCCAGTCTCAGGTCTTTTGCAGACTCCATCAGGTTTTCTTCCAGAATGGTCCTGTAGTTGGCTCCATCCATCTTCCCATCAATTTTAACCATCTTCCCTGTCCCTGCTGAAGAAAAGCAGGCCCAAACCATGATGCTGCCACCACCATGTTTGACAGTGGGGATGATGTGTTCAGGGTGATGAGCTGTGTTGCCTTTACGCCAAACATAACATTTTGCATTGTTGCCAAAAATCACCTTCTTCCACATGTTTGGTGTGTCTCCCAGGTGGCTTGTGGCAAACTTTAAACAACACTTTTTATGGATATCTTTAAGAAATGGCTTTCTTCTTGCCACTCTTCCATAAAAGCCAGATTTGTGCAATATACAACTGATTGTTGTCCTATGGACAGAGTCTCCCACCTCAGCTGTAGATCTCTGCAGTTCATCCAGAGTGATCATGGGCCTCTTGGCTGCATCTCTGATCAGTCTTCTCCTTGTATGAGCTGAAAGTTTAGAGGGACGGCCAGGTCTTGGTAGATTTGCAGTGGTCTGATACTCCTTCCATTTCAATATTATCGCTTGCACAGTGCTCCTTGGGATGTTTAAAGCTTGGGAAATCTTTTGTATCCAAATCCGGCTTTAAACTTCTTCACAACAGTATCTCGGACCTGCCTGGTGTGTTCCTTGTTCTTCATGATGCTCTCTGCGCTTTTAACGGACCTCTGAGACTATCACAGTGCAGGTGCATTTATACGGAGACTTGATTACACACAGGTGGATTATATTTATCATCATTAGTCATTTAGGTCAACATTGGATCATTCAGAGATCCTCACTGAACTTCTGGAGAGAGTTTGCTGCACTGAAAGTAAAGGGGCTGAATAATTTTGCACGCCCAATTTTTCAGTTTTTGATTTGTTAAAAAAGTTTGAAATATCCAATAAATGTCGTTCCACTTCATGATTGTGTCCCACTTGTTGTTGATTCTTCACAAAAAAATACAGTTTTATATCTTTATGTTTGAAGCCTGAAATGTGGCAAGAGGTCGCAAAGTTCAAGGGGGCCGAATACTTTCGCAAGGCACTGTAGCATACTAATCAGGGGAAATAGGAACAAGATGTGTGTAATCAGACAACAGTCCGGGATTGATGATAATGAATCCTGTTTAGTGACGTAGACCTCCGTAACTGGGGAACAGAATGAGCATCAGTACTAGGGGGAACCATAACAGTTTGCATTCAGTTCCTTATTAAAATGTTCAGATAATTTGCATGCACCCGGAAGTCATGAAAAAAATCGTTCCCACTATTCTCATTTAAGATTCCGAAGGGCCAAACTCAGTCTGGTGAGTTCCTCATCGCTACTTAAAGACTCCCCAATGGCTCCCAGAATGAGAAAAGGCAGCCAAATTAACTCAACCTAACCAATTAGCTGACTACGATGATAAAGCTAAGGACAAGGAAAAAAGAATAGCAGATTATGCCAACCCTCCAGGAGAGCCTAGTCGTCTCTGGGATTTTTCTTTCTCTTAGATGAAAGATTAAAATATTTAAAAATGAGTTGAGGTCCTCAGTCAATTATGACTTTAATTACTTAGAACCGAGAGCTGAGAACATGATTAGTCCTTCTTGCCCTCTAAGTTAGTCAGTGAATTCTTCCTTTGAACTGTTCCATCGGATGCTACAGGGGCAATGGCATGATTTCCGGACCACCATAGAGCATCGGATGTTCATGACTGTAGCCCTCTAACTGACTCAATGTTTGTTTGGCAACTGCTGCTCAAAATGACGCCACTAAATTTCAGCCATGAGACGGGAGTAAATCCATTGCAATTTCAAAGGATTTACTAGTGTAAATATCACCAAAGTGCTAGTTTCACTGGTACAGAAATCAGAGCAACAAACAACAAGCTATAACACAGGCTACAACACAAGAGTTTCACAAACCATTTCAATTTGCAGACTTCAAGGCCAGATTACCAAACGGGCATGCAGTGCATGTGTCCCCCCAAAGAAATATGGGGTCGGGGCCCCCGAGATAGCATATGAACACGTCAAAAGCAATGGCTAAATGTGTAGACAAGCAGGAAATTTACTTTAAAACAGCAACATTTTCTCACAGCCTCATGGCAAAATGTGTAGAATAGGAGGAAATTTGCTTTAAAACTGTACAATTGTCTCTAATCCTCGCGGCAAAATGTGAAGAATAGCATGAGATGAGCTCTAAAACAGCACAATCTCTCTCTGTTCCATGGCAAAATGTGTAGAATTGCAGGAAATTAGCTGCAAAACTGCAAAATTATCTCTCAGCCTCATGACAAAATGTGTAGAATAGCATTATGAAACTGCAGATTTTTCAAACTGCTCTACAGCAAAATGTGTTGAAATGCAGAAAGTTAGCTGCTTTCCAAAAAAAAGAAATCTGTATCGCCTTGCTCTTCAGGCTATGAGGATGTACCAGTGTCATCATAATATTTTCCCATTCAAAATCTACAGCTTCTTCCAATTATCACTGTTTCATACCTACCATGGATGCTGTAATGCAGATGCAACTCATTTATTACCACACAAAAAAAAACTACACAGTGCCACAATTCATTCTCTTTCCATCGTATAAAATCAAACTTACAGTAAAATCATGTTTGTACTTCCAAACCCCATTACACTGACACCAGTGGCGATCAGTGCCAATGCAAATGAGGGAGGCCGATGATTGTTTTTCATGAGCATGGCCTTATTTCAGTTACAGCATATTGGATGACTGTCATTCATATTCCATTCACCCAGTTAAATGTAACCATGATAGGTTTAATTTTACCTGTACCCATCATGAGGTTGCTACAACCTAGCCTATGAATGAAAGTTTGCAACGTCGGTGCGGTGCATACCGGTTCGAGAGACAAATTTGATGTGACACATGGACAGACAGTGACATTCAATACCGCCTTGAGCACTCTTGCCTGCATTTAGCTGATAGTGGGTGCAATCATTAGTCCAACAGTTGCAAACGAGTGTTTCCATTGGACAAATGCTGGTATGTTTATCCCTGTTTTGTTCCGTTTGCTTCTGTTTAAGAAATGTTTTTCAACAGAATAAGCTGAATGAATACACCACTGATCATGGGCAAATACAGTTCACAGTTTTATAGCAGCCACATTGTATTCCTTCTTGCATCTACATTATGCACTCTCCTCCTTTCACCTCTTCCCTTCCCTTGTGGACTTCAATGCACAACACATCAGCTGTATGTGACCAACCTTTGTCAAACTGCTACACACAGCCTACGTCGTTATCACCATATTAGCTAAAGTAACGTCATAGTCAGCGTAGCTAATAGAACTAACACGTTAGTAAACCCACTACAATCATGCAGTAACGAAACAGTAAGCAGTTATGTCGGCAGGTCCCGGTGGCAATACATTTGTAAAACCAAAAACTTACCTTGACTTGGAAGAGTTCCAGTGTTGTGTTGGATAGTCATAACCAGCTAGCTAACATAGCATCCCTCTGTTCGAACAGGGTGTTTCAGGAGGTTAAAATAGCTAGCTGCATGTCTTAGCTAAGTAAGTTAAACTGAAAGTGAAAACAAATGTAATCTCTCTCTCTAGCTTACCTTCATTTAGGAAGAAATTAGTTTGTTGAAAACTGTTTTCTTTCTCTCTCCGAGTCAACTACTCACCACATTATTTTGCACTGCAGTGCTAGCAAGCTGTATCTTATGCTTTCAGTACTCGATTATTTCTCTGATCATTTGATTGGGTGGGCATCATGTCAGTTTATGCTACAAGAGTTCTAATAGTTTGGAAGACGTCCTCCGGGAGTTGTCATAATTACTGTGTAAGTCTGTGGAACGGGCTGAGAACCATGAGTCTCCTAGGTTTATGTAAGTCAATGTACTCAGAGGAGGACGGAAGCTTGCTGTGCTCCAGCTATACAATGGTGCTACCCTACAGAGTGCCGTTGAGGCTACTGTAGACCTTTGCAAAATAGTTTTTTAATCAATTATTTGGTGAGGTGATTATATTTAGTATAGTTTTATCTAAAAAGGATAGCTTCTTATTAAAATGTTGTTGTTTTTTATAATATGAAATTCACTGATCTCTCTCTCTCTCTCTCTCTCCCCTTGAAAAATGTGTCAAACAAATAGTGTCTATAATAAATCATGTAGTACACCAGTTGTGTTCGCACCCACATTTGCTACCATTGTGGCAATTGGAATAACTTGACGTTATAAACAAGAGTTCAAATTAAGTGTCTTCATTCTGAAACCAGAAACAGGTCTCAAACGGACTGCCTCCCCCAAAAGGGTGGAGCTAAGCAGGGGACAAAGTGAATGTGAATTACTGCTACAGCTCGAAACCTTCCATGGGAAAGTTCAGTGCTCCTTGGGCTCCCGAGTTCGAATCCATGCTGTATCCCATCTGGCCGGGATTGGGAGTACCAATTGTCCCAGCGTCGTCCGGGTTTGGCCAGTGTAGGCCGTCATTGCAAATAAGAATTTGTTCTTAACTGACTTGTCTAGTTAAATAACTAAAAATAAAAACATTGAACAATTCTCTCAGGGCAAGGTTATTACAGTAAACTGAAACTAACACATATGGAATCATGTAGTAACCAAAGGTGTGTTAAAAAAAAATCTAAATATATTTCAGATTTGAGATTCTTCAAATAGCCACCCTTTGCCTTGGTGACAGCTTTGCACACACTTGGCTTTCTCTCAACCAGCTTCACATGGAATGTTTTTCCAATAGTCTCGAATGAGTTCCCACATACAGTTTAAGTGGGAAGTGTACATACACTTAGGTTGGAGTCATTAAAACTGTTTTTTCAACCACTCCACAAATGTCTTGTTAACAAACTATAGTTTTGAAGGAGTTCCCACATATGTTTAACAGTTTTTTTGGTTACTACATGTTTCATATGTGTTATTTCATAGTGTTGATGTCTTCACTATTATTCTACAATGTAGAAAATAGTCAAAATAAAGAAACAGGTCTTCTACAACCTTTGAACGGTAGCATATATAAATCTCACCTCCCCATACAAAAAAGTATAATAATGGATATGTATTTTCATCATGCAAAATGTACTACTTTTTTATGCATGTATTGCTTTAAGATGTATTCCAGAAAAGTTTTTTTTTTTACATGGCATATATATATATTTTTAAATACATACATTTCACACATAGGGATTCATTATTTTCTAATTGCATTTAGTGTTAGGCAACCTCATGTCTACTTTGTTGTTTCTTGTATCTACTGTAGATGATACTTGCCATCTCATTTTGAGATTAGATTGAGATGGTGTAGACTATTGTAGGTTTATAATGTGCACATTTTTTTCAACGCACAGAAACCCATCTACTGTACGTATGAATGTTTATTTTTGTACACTATTAGTTGTGGCCGCCATAAGGTTATGGAATCACATTGTATTTATCAAACAGGTTTAGATATTGTTAATGTAATCAATGACTGAATATGGTTGTAATCTACTATTATTTTGTAAAACCGTATATGCTCTAACGCTAAGCTAACAGCGCTAACGCTAGCCTATCAAGCCTTTAGGGTCGCTATTAGCTGACGGGCTACCGTTAGCTGGCTCACCATTAGCTGGTTTAGTAATTTAAAAGGTCAAAATAGGCTTCTTTATGTGTGTATTCATTTTTATTGAAACATAGTACATGATTGTTAACTTTATATCTGAGGTTAAAATAAATAATAAAGGTATATTTTTAAATACATGTCAATGTATTACCTAATATGACTTTCAAATAGGGGATTTGTTATTGTACTTACAGTACTTTCTAGTCTTTTACAGCATCTGAATTAATTGTTTATGTTTTGCAAATCGAAATTCACCCAGGCTCGAACATTACTGTCCAAAGGAACGTCTGGAGGGTGGAGTTAATCGCGATGGAGAGGTCTTGGAGCGGGCAGGCCTTCCCCGGGAGGGGAAGATCATGGCTAGGAGATCATGGCTAGGACGGGCTCGGCATTGGGGGTGAGGAAATAACTTTCTCAGGCTCAATAGAATTGTCTCCAAGTTAGAAGATCCAATCACTGGATCACTTTTTTGGGGGCCTCCAACTCAGAATGCACATATAAGGATAACAGGTGTTGGGTCAGAGATACATCACCTGTGAAGAGTGTCTACTTGCTGTTTACTCAAACCAACACTGTTTGGATTAGGAATGTCTGTTCTACTCTATGGGATAATCGCTATTTGTATGTAATATTTGTATCATTGTACAGCTAAGCCAGACTCATCGTCAGACCTAACTCAGATTTCAATATCTGGCTGTGTCATTTTGACTTTGGATAATTATTTGACATATTGAATTTATTTCATTTGAACAATTGTAGGTGGCAAAGCTAAAAGGGGAGAAGAAGATGGGGAGAAAAAAAAGACCGGATGGATCCTGAAAAAGTGACTAGAATAACTGGTGAGTAGGTTTTTGTTCATCGATGGAAAATTAGCTTTTGACAGTGTGCAGGTATTGTCATGATATTGTTTTGAAAAGAATATGTCTTATAAATCATTCATTGCAGTTGGCATCAAACACAATTACAGGGTTGGCATCAATTTCAATTCAATTAATTGAAGGATGTTGAAGTGATAGTTCACTTTTTTTACACCTTATGGTCAGATGGCTAACAAAAAAACGATGAGCTTGATGGGGGGCAATTAGTCAAAAGTTCAATGTTTGCGGCCAAATCCCCTCAAGTTAATAGCGGCTATTTAAACTTCTTCGGGATTGGTGGGTCCACTGCGGGATGGTTGAGCTAACGTAGGGTAATGCGATTCGCATGAGGTTGTAAATAACAAGAACATTTCCCAGGACAAAGACATATCTGATATTGGCAGAAAGCATAAATTATTGTTAATCTAACTGCACTGTCCAATTTACAGTAGCTATTACAGTGAAAGAATACCATGCTATTGTTTGAGGAGAGTGCACGGTTATGAACTTAAATGTATAAATAAACCAATTAGGTACATTTGGGCAGACTCGATACAACATTTTGAACAGAAATGCAATGGTTCATTGGACCAGTCTAAAACGTTGCACATACACTGCTGCCATCTAGTGGCCAAAATCAATATTGCGCCTAACCTGGAATAATACATCGGGACCTTTCTCTTGCATATTGTTTTCATTGTATTATCTTTTACCAGATCGAATGTGTTGTATTATCCTACATCAATTACACATTTCCACAAACTTCAAAGTGTTTCCTTTCAAATGGTGTCAAGAATATGCATATCCTTGCTTCAGGTCGTGAGTTATAGGCAGTTAAATTTGGGTATGTCATTTTATGCAAAAATGGGAAAAAAAGGGTCAGTTCCTGAAGAGGTTTTAAATAGAACAATAATTTGTATGAGACAAAGTCCACTTGATCAATCGTTATTTATCTAGTGTCCTATAGTGCCACTGGTGCCAAATACATCTATTGTGCCACCAACTGGTCTGGTGCAGTTCTTGTAGCCCTGGTGTGATATGGTGTCATCTACACTCAAAGAATTAGGGGTTCAACAAGGGATCTTCTAAGATCCTCAAAGTTCTTTGAAGAACCTTAGGGTTCTTGGCACTGAAAATGGTCCCCAAAAGGTTCTTCCAAGAACCCGATAGGAGGTGGGGTTCATCGAGGAACCTCCTTAGTTGGTGGGGGTTCTTGCAGGAACCTAACTGCCCAACTGAAACATTTAAATTTGAAATAACAGTAGGTGCAGGCACTTGAAAACTGTAAAGATCTCCTCAATTTAAGGTAAGATTTGTCCCTTAAATGCTCTAAATTGATATTGTTTCATGATGATACCATCTATCTTTTCATATTTTTGCAAATCTTTCTAAAACAGAAAATGGACACAATTCAATGGATATCTATCAACAAAGAGGTAAGAATATGTAGGCTATAAGAATATGTTGAAGGCTAGCTGTATTGCGTGCAGATGACAACTGCTCACTTTTGTGTCTGTAGGTATACAGATGAGGAAGCACACAAAGGTATGACAATTGGTATGGTATGCAGATCACATTTACCATGCTCCTCCCTTACCACTTCAATGAATATCCCATAGGCCTCTACATTATGGACAAGGTATGTGTTTGAAAACAATTATCAAAACAGTTTTTTTCATTCACATTCACCACAGACGCCAAGGTATGAATACTGTTGTGTGCATGTTTTGTTCATCATCTATAATTTCTATTTCTTGGGATTCACAGACTTCACCCTCCTGCACCACTACAAAATCATTCTGGCTATGGATACAGAGAACATCACCATATTAACATCAATGTGCAAGAGGTTATACCCATTGGACTTTGAGTTCTGCTGGGAGTTTACCTCCTATTTAGATTTTTATATTCTGCTTTGCCACTAAATACATAATAAAAACTGAGAACTAAAATATTGGGTTATTGTTATGCATATTATTATTATTAATAAAAATTAAAAATAATAGGGAGGGTAGTTCAAAAATGTACCCCAAAAGGTTCTTCAAGGATCCATTAGAAGGGGTTCCCCCCAGTTTCAATTTGAAGAACCCCTGAAGAATACTCCAGGAACATTTTCTTTTTAGAGTAGCGTGGCCGTTTCCGAATGCAGCAACTAGTCATTCTCAAATTCATTAGAAGCTAATTAATTGAGTCTACAGCAGTAGAGGCTGCTGAGGGAGAACGGCTCATAATAATGGCTGGAACGGAGCAAATGGAATGGTATCAAACACCTGGAAAAAACAAGGTTTTCCAAAATGTTTAAGCTGGAGGAAAATCGATCCTGGCCACAAATATAGATAGAGATATCATCTTTATATATGTCCCATTATGGAGTCTGTGAGTGCACGATCAGCGCCATTGAGGCAATCTCCATTTTGAAGTCATCCATTTTCTTCTTCTACTACTTCTATGATTTGCCTAACAAACTGAATGGGTGTATACTGCTACCTAGTGTTTGTCATAAGTATAATTGACTGATCCCTCCTGATGACATGGATGGAATCATGTGATCCTTCATTAACCCATAGGAAGTCCCACCCAGTTGACTACTTTAAAATGGTGGATGCCCTCAATGGCAATGTCCATGCCAAAATGGGTTTTAGCCACCTAGAGTCCTCGATCAAACTCTATGATCCTGACAGGCCGTATGCGTCCTCCTTGAGGCACATTTGTTCAGCGTGAGGAAAGACACCTAACATACAAAGTTTCAAGTCTTAAAAACAAACAGGTCAACAGATATGAGGGTTTAAGTGAGACTGCTTATAACAGCGCTCACTATAGGCCAATTGGTGCCATTCCTGTTTACCAAGTTACTCATAGCCTTCCGTTTCTGTGTGCCAAATTAGAAAACAAGTTACCAATCTATGCTTGAGTTATTTGGCCATGTCAAGAAAAAATATAATAAGAATTCAGACAATAACAATAAGTTTCACAACTTTGCTGTGAACCCCTAATAAACTTCGGGGAAAATCGAATGGGGTTTTCAATGGGGTTTTAAAGCTTTTGGGGGGGTTTCAAGCTAATTAATCTGGTGGGTAAATGTTGTTAGCTTGTGCATCACTATCACTAGCCTTCACAAGCTAAACAGCAAAAAAGAAAAACAGGTTTCCCTCCACCATATTTTTTGCACTAGTCTCTGTGCTATTCCTTTCAAATTCAAGTCACATTGAGATTGACTTTATAATTTAAACCTAACTTAACCAATGATCTGACCCATCACCTTATGTAAAAAAAACACAAAAAACACCATACAACACAAATGTCTCCTAGCCTCCCAGGCATGCCTTTTGTCCCTAAAACGAACTATAATTACCTTGCAAGGGGATAACTCTACCAGCTACATTAGGAGAAATTAGGTGGACACCAATGCCTGTTCAGTTTGTATTTTGTTTAATGAACAGGTGCGCAATCAAACAGGAGTAGGTTCTCTTTGCTACGCTGGCACAAGTGTGGTTGATGCTCCATTTGCATACAAGCTAATGTGGGGATCCAGCACACACATAGTGAGAATGTGCTCCTCTGACACCAGGTGTTTTGCCCAGCTGAGTGTAATTATCACATAGTCTAATTATTACGCTCATTACAGTATCATCAAGATCATTGATAGTAAGGGTAAAAAAACAGATGCAGTAGTAGTAGTAGCAGTAGTGGTAGTAGTAGTAGTACTCTTAGTTGTGCGGTAGTGGGTGATATAGATTTATTGTAAGTATTAGAAGTAGTTTAGTGGTAACAGTAACCATGAGAGTAGGCCTGTAGTGGTAATACTGACATGTAAACCATAGTTGCAGTATTGGTGCTCATAGAGATGGTCTTAGTAGAGGACTAGGAGCATTAAGTCAGACAGACAGACTGACTCACTGACTATTTCACTCACTCACTGACCGACATGCCGCAGGGCTCCCACACTACACAGTAGGGTTGGCAGGTCTTCTTCCCACACTGTAGGGTTGCTAGGTCTTGTTCCCAAAGCGCCGGGGAGTGTCGGAGCAAGCCGGCATCATTAGGAGTGAGCTTATGCAGGGAGAGGACTATGGTGACAAGTAGTCGTGGAGTGGGGAAGGTTCCCTAAGTAGTGTAGTATCACTTGGATCCCTAGGCACACTGCTCCACCACCTCATTACTCAACCAGCCATCCATAGGACTCTGGTTAAACGTAGTGCACTATATAGGGAATGGGTTGCCATTTGGGACACAATTAATCACTGTTCACCCAGGGAGACTCACATTAGTCAACTACTGTGGGCTCTTCTCCGGTTGCCATGTCAACTCCTTCTCATATACCAGTGGGGGATTTGTACTGGGTAAGATGTGACAACTAGTATGTCAGCGCTGTGTCAACTTTGGTTCAGAGTGACTGGTCACAAGGCATGGACTATCTTGTGAAAAGTCCAAGACTATGGAATTACTATGTTACCATTGCATGACCAAAGAGTGGCGATTCTTGTATGGATGTTTGTAGGGTAGATGATGATGTTCTTTGAATGTTTGTGGAGCGTTATGATCTAATATTAGCTAATGTCCTGGGATTGTTGTTTGCTGGGTACCAGCCCCTCCACACAATTAACTGCCTCGCAAAAAATCTGTTTTGTAGATATTGCTACAATTGTGCAATATCATAAAGTCCATGTAATGTGATAACTCCACTGTACAATATACCCAGCACAACCTGTGCACTCTAACCTTTCAACTCTCAAAGTCGGTAATACACACTGACGAATGAGTCCCTCGATGGGACCGGCCTCCAGATTTGCAACAAAATTGATTATTTAGTGATTTATTATAGTAATTATGAGGTAAAAATCAATCATCAGATATTTGATACCAGGGCGAGTCGCTCTAGAATGCTCCCTCAGGAAATGGTGTGCATTTCAGCAAGTCAGGAAGGTAATTAACCTTTTAACCCCTGAGAATGCTGTGTTTAGGCTAACATCCTCAAAACTGCCTGCATGGGCGTCGCTGATACCAGTATGATCAGCTGCCAATGACGCAGAAAGATGGAAATAGATTATGCTTTTTGTAAAGGTAGAAATATTTCATAATGGACTTGGGTGGAGATGCACTAAATGAAAAATGGTGTAGAAACCTTTCATATTCATATCGCTGTGAAAAAGTCCCACTTTACAGAGCACTACATTCATGTCTATCTAAAATGTTTATATAATGTAATATGGAACACATCACATTGATAAGCAATCACTAACAGGCCTTACGCACAGCCTACAACATATGCCAGATCAAATCCATCTTAACCCTTGAACAAATATTGTGTGTGTGTGTGTGTGTGTGTGTGTGTGTTTCTCAACATGTCCAAGTGTAGAATTGGACAAATGCAAGGAGAAAGTCAGCCCAGAGAATAGTTTCTCTTTGGCATCCAAATTGGCGCAGGCACAAAGGCAGCCTTGGGTTCACTCTCCACCATTCTGCTAATTGGCCTGTTTGGGGAATGGTGCTCTAAAAACTCTTCTTCCTCCAAACAGCAATGTGCTCATATACAGACACTTGCATGATCTCTTTCGCTCTTTCTTACATACACATAGGTACACACATATGACTGTGCTCAATATGCATGAAACCACCCATCAAGTTTCAAGTAGCCCCCATGCACTTTGAAAAACTTGCATTTATAGGCATCCCCACAGACCACAGTGTCCTCGAATACCCAGACAACTCTTTATCTCTCTGACATGCAGAAGCACACGCACGTACGCACACGCACACTCACTGTATTTGTTCAAGGGTTCAGAGGGATTTAATTTTACATAAGGCAAACACACACATGCACATGACAGACACACAAAGGCCTATGCTCCCATGTGCACTGATGGATGTACTCACAGACTGTGTACAGAACATGCTATTTACCAGAAAAGTATAGTTCACATCTAGCTAATGTTGTCCTCATAATACCTCACTCCTGCTGTGAGAGAGATAGAGAAACACATTTATGGATGAAAACGACGATTCAAGTTTGTATATCCTTGGTTGGAACATTGGTTACACTGGTGGTACCTGACAGAGAAAAAACAAGCATGCCGTTGGATGACACTGATGAGTGTACAGGCTATTATGTCATATGATGGGTATAGTTTTGCCTACTATATACAGGCTTTATATATGTCAGATCACTTTTAAAAGACAGAAAATGCAAATGCTTATTATCTATAGTCCAATTAACAACAGCAACACAGTCAAATAAATAGTAGGCTAAATCAATGATTTATATTATTTGGTTATCATTTTATTTGCATGATAAGAGTTTCAATCCTTTATCCCCACCCAAGCAATGAACAGTTGGCCCTATACTACAGAAGGACAATACAATTGTCTGTTTGTTGAGAAATGGAGCTAGATACGCTGTCACGAGGTCAAAGATGTTTGGCTGAGTTTTGACACCACATTTGGCCGCAACAGTGGCCTGTTTGTTATGTTATACTAGGCCTTCTTAATACTAATGGGCTCCAATTTCCCTTAAAAATAATATAAAATATATAAATATTAAAAAAAAATAAAAAATAACCTTTTGGAATTGACCTCTTTCTACACTATATATACAGAAGTATGTGGACACCCCTTCAAATTAGTGGATTCGGCTATTTCAGCCACCCCCGCTGCTGGCAGGTGTATAAAGCCTTGCAATCTCCGTAGACAAACATAGGCAATAGAAGAGCCTTACTGAAGAGCTCAGTGACATTCAACGTGGCACCGTCATATGTAAGTGATGTGACATTCAACGTGGCCCGGTCAACTGTAAGTGATGTTATTGTGAAATGGAAACGTCTAGGAGCAACAAAGGCTCAGCTGAAAAGTGGTAGGCCACATAAGCTCACAGAACGGGACCGCCGAGTGCTGTAGCGCATAAATCTAGTCCGTCCTCGGGTTGCAACCCTCACTACTGAGTTCCAAACTGCCTCTGGAAGTAATGCCAGCAAGGGAGCTTCATGAAATGGGTTTCCATTGCCGAGCAGCCTCACACAAGCGTAAGATAGCCATGCGCAATACCAAGTGTCGGCTGGAGTGGTGTAAACAATGGCTCACCGCCATTGGACTCTGGACCAGTGGAAACATGTTCTTTGGAGTGTTAAACCACACTTCATCTGGCAGTCCAACGGACTAATCTAGGTTTGGTGGATGCCAGGAGAGCACTACCTGCCCCAATGCATAGTGCCAACTGTAAAGTTAGGTGGAGCAGGAATAATGGTCTGGGGCAGTTTTTTCATGGTTCGGATTAGGCCCCTAAATTCCAGTGAAGGGAAATCTTAACGCTACAACATACATGACATTCCAGATGATTCTATGCTTCCAACTTTGTGGCAACATTTTGGGGAAGGCCCTTTCCTGTTTCAGCATGACCATGCCTCTGTGCTCATAGCGAGGTCCATAACAAAATGGTGTATTTAGATTGGTGTGGAAGAACTTGACTGGCATGCACAGAGCCCTAACCTCAACCCCATCAAACACTTTTGGGATGAATTGGAACGCCGACTGCGAGCCAGGCCTAATCACCTAATATCAGTGCCCGACCTCACCCTAGTGGTTGAATGGAAGCAAGTCCCCGCAACAATGTTCCAACATGTAGTGGACAGCCTTCTCAGAAGAGTGGAGGCTGTTATAGCAGCAAATGACCAACTCCACATTAATGCCCATGATTTTGGAATGCAATGTTTGACGAGCAGGTGTCCACATACTTTTGGCCATGTAGTGTATTTCTAAGGCAGGAATGGGTAACTTTTATGGGGTGGGGGCACAAAACAACATTTATTCATCAATAGTGGCTTGTGGGTCTACGTAGCCACATCCACAGCGAAGAGAAAGAAATTGTAGTTATAGAGTATATTTTCAGCAATTCTTCACATTATGTCATAGGTTGGAGAGAAATGTTTTCAGTTTTTAATATGATACCCGAGTAAGAGTGACTAACAAAATCAATGTGGGCCCCCCCGGTCAGTAATTCGACCATGATTACTACTAGTCGCTAGACTAACTTAACTATTGTGTAATTTCCGTCTCACAATTCGAAGGCGCAGTGGGGCATGTCGAGAACGCAGAAAATGGAGAGAGCTAAGAGCTCAGACAAAAATGCTGCGTGCCCAGAAAATGGAATTGAGCACACGTAAGTGTCGAGCATTCATCCCCCTACTCACGGTATATTTGCCTGCGCTCCTGTGCTTGTATGAACTCTGTGTGCTTGCAAATCTACAATGACATGCTTCTGAAATATGATTGGCAGCCATATTGACCAATCATGACAGTGCTTTTTGTTACAATGCCATTGATTGGCTAACTAACTGGAAGATGGGGCCCATACAATGTGACGTATACATCCCCAAGTAGATATCCAAACCCATTACCCACATGGCAAAATGGAGAACTCCCGGCAAGACACTTCTTTTAGTTAAGAAACTAGCTAGAGCCAATTCAGCCTAATGCTATTTCAACATGTTTTAAATTATCTACTTTATGTAAAGATTTGCCAGTGGATTTCTGTAATGGTAAACTAAGTAATTTCATCTCACACAAATGATAAAAAGGCAATATATAGCTAGCTAGCATGAACTAAATAGCATCAGGGTTAAGCTGTCTGGTCTTATATTCTCTTTTTCACTGCAGCTTAGTCCTGTAGGTTGAGCTAGCTAGCTATGTTGAAACTGCTTGGAGAGAGCTAACTTCCACAATCAGCTGAGTTCATCAATGTAGTTAGCTAATGATTTTAGAAAAGAAAAACTATATAATTTGCTAGCTAAGTTAAATACTTGCTACTGACTATTGAACACTTTTTGCCAAACGAGTTCATTCCCCTGTTTATTAATGAATTGGTAACTAAAAAAGAAGTGAAGAGGCTGTTGTTTTGGTACAATGTGGCTGATAAGGACTAGGTTCATACATGTATACATCAGTTTCATTAGTTAGCTAAATTACTGAGTAGTAGGCATATTGTTGTTCATGTTTTTGTTGTTATTCCATTTCAGGTGGACAGGGAGTAAGATCCCTAGATAGGTGCATGCTGACAGAAGAAAGTGGTTGTTGCTCAGCAGAGGTATAACAGTCAATGCTTATGAACTGAATAGTGTGTGTGAATTGCCTATTTATATCATTAGCACTAACAAAAGGGTTGGATTTCAGCAACATGAGCAGTAAATGCTAGCAAAGCTTTGGTGATAAAAGGTATGTCAAGGAGGTGACTATGTATCTATCAGAAGCTTCCCACATACTGTACATTGCATTATTTGCCTAGATTCCCCCAGACAAATAAGGTGCACACCTTTTTTGTCACTAGTAACTCTTCCACTCTTCCACCTGATATTAATTTGGCACGTCACTAATTGGGACCTGGGAGTCGCTTGCAACTATTCTTTATTTAAGGTGAACGCCAGAAGTAGCACACCATAGATGTTAGCTGGGACGTTGCGTGTCTGCAGAGCCGGAGCTGAAGTGACTGAGGAGAAAGCTTGCTGTTGCTGGAGCAGGCCGAGACCAGTGTTGAAATGGAGAAAGGGGGCCTTGATGGGAATTGGGAGGGTGAATGCTGTGTTACGTGCTACACACTCATTAATGCCAGTGTGATCCGTGTGACCTGACAGGAGTACCAACTATGAATCAACAAGCCACTATGGACCAGATTGACGGCTGCTGGTGAGCGAGAGGAATGGAGAGGGGGCCTTTTGGGAAATTGGGAGGGTGAACAACAAGTACTGCTGTCACGTGTCCTCCCTCTCCGGCCTCTAGGTCACCAGGCTGCTCATTAAGGTCAACACCTGTCACCATCGGTACGCGCATTAGTGCAATATGACACTCACCTGGACTCCATCACATCCTTGATTACCTGCCCTATATATGTTACTCCCCTTGGTTCCTTCCCCAGGCGTCATTGTTTCTTTTTCATGTCTGTGCGTTGTTTCTTGTTTTGGATTATGTTGCATTTTTTCACAAGTCTTGTAGATTTTCCCATTTAAGTTAGTATATTTACGATTCCCCTTTATCATTTGTTTTTGCTTCATTATACTCCTATCTTGATGTGTACATGTGTACAAGCCTTGTGAGCCGCATTCAGCATGCTTGGAAGTGAACATATGTTTTATGGGTAGCCAGGCCCGACAGAAACAATGTGTGTTCTACAAGTAAGTCGTTTGAGTTGTCAAGTGGTTATATACAGTCGTGGCCAAAAGTTGAGAATGACACAAATATTAATTTCCACAAAGTTTGCTGCTTCAGTGTCTTTAGATACTTTTGCCAGATGTTACTACACTTTCATAAGTGTCAAAGGCTTTTATTAACAAATACATGAAGTTGATGCAAAGAGTCAATATTTGCAGTGTTGACCCTTCTTTTTCAAGACCTCTGCAATCCGCCCTGACATGCTGTCAATTAACTTCTGGGCCACATCCTGACTGATGGCAGCCCATTCTTGCATAGTCAATGCTTGGATTTTGTCAGAATATGTGGGTTTTTGTTTGTCCACCCGCCTCTTGAGGATTGACCACAAGTTCTCAATGGGATTAAGGTCTGGGGAGTTTCCTGGCCATGGACCCAAAATATCTATGTTTTGTTCCCCGAGCCACTTAGTTATCATTTTTGCCTTTTGGCAAGGTGCTCCATCATGCTGGAAAAGGCATTGTTCGTCACCAAACTGTTCCTGGATGGTTGGGAGAAGTTGCTCTCGGAGGATGTGTTGGTACCATTCTTTATTTGTGGCTGTGTTCTTAGGCAAAATTGTGAGTAAGCCCACTCCCTTGGCTGAGAAGCAACCCCACACATGAATGGTCTCAGGATGCTTTACTGTTGGCATGACACAGGACTGATTGTAGCGCTCACCTTGTCTTCTCCAGACAAGCTTTTTTCCGGATGCCCCAAAATATTGTAAAGGGGATTCATCAGAGAAAATGACTTTACCCCAGTCCTCAGCAGTCTAATCCCTGTACCTTTTGCAGAATATCAGTCTGTCCCTGATGTTTTTCCTGGAGAGAAGTGGCTTCTTTGCTGCCCTTCTTGACACCAGGCCATCCTCCAAAAGTCTTCGCCTACACCTGCCTGCTGCCATTTCTGAGTAAGCTCTGTACTGGTGGTGCCCTGATCCCGCAGCTGAATCAACTTTAGGAGACGGTCCTGGCGCTTGCTGAACTTTCTTGGGCGCCCTGAAGCCTTCTTTACAACAATTGAACCGCTCTCCTTTAATTTCTTCATGATCCGATAAATGGTTGATTTAGGTGCAATCTTACTGGCAGCAATATCCTTGCCCGTGAAGCCCTTTTAGTGCAAAGCAATGATGACGGCACGTGTCTCCTTGCAGGTAACCATGGTTGACAGAGGAAGAACAATGATTCCAAGCACCACCCTCCTTTTGAAGCTTCCAGTGTGTTATTTGAACTCAATCAGCATGACAGAGTAATCTCCAGGCTTGTCCTCATCAACACTCACACACCTGTGTTAACAAGAGAATCACTGACATGATGTCAGCTGGTTCTTTTGTGGCAGGCTGAAATGCAGTGGAAATGTTTTTGGGGGATTCAGTTCATTTGCATGGCAAAGAGGGACTTTGCAATTAATTGCAATTCATCTGATCACTCTTCATAACATTCTGGAGTATATGCAAATTGCCATCATACAAACTGAGGCAGCAGATTTTGTGAAAATTTATATTTGTGTCATTATCAAAAAAGGCCACAACTGTTTAATGCTTCTTTAAAATCAGAACAGTTTTCAGCTGTGCTAACATAATTGCAAAAGGGGTTTCTAATGATCAATTAGCCATTTAAAATGATTAACTTGGATTAGCTAACACACCGTGCCATTGGAACACAGGAGTGATGGTTGATTATAATGGGCCTCTTTACGCCTATGTAGATATTCCATTAAATAAGCCGTTTCCAGCTACAATAGTCATTTACAACATTAACAATGTCTACACTGTATTTCTGATCAATTTTATGTTATTTTAATGGACAAAAGAATTTGCTTTTCTTTCAAAAATATGGACATTTTTAAGTGACCCCAAACTTTTGAACGGTAATGTATATATTTATATTTTGGGGATAAATAAATAAATATCTTTTAACAGAGATATATTTTGAAGTTAATATAATGACATTGCAGACAGAAAAGGATAGTTTGAAAGCTCTTGGTGAACAAATAAAGACCATTAAAATGAGGAATTCAACTATTGTAGCAAGAGACATGGGTGAAAAAGTCAGACGTGACCCCCACCTGTGGCCTATCAGGTTTCAAGCATCTGGTCAGCACTGCCCATCTTTGAGTCAACAGATTCTGACAGCAGTGACGAACAATGTCTTAGGCCAACCAGGCTGTAAAAGGAAGTAAAGACAAACTTCTTGTGACAGTAATCACACGTAAATCAGCATCTCCAAAACAGTTGAATGAATGGTCGAAAACTTTTAAGCATCCACGAGACGTAGTAATCAGAGTTATGCAGGTTCCGAGTGAAACTAACAACAGTCATTCAGTAAAAGAGAAACCTGGTGTATGTCGTTATTGCGGGATTTCTGGTCACAGGCAACGAGAATGTAGGAAAAGAAAACATGATTTTATGAGAAGAAGGGTATGTCTAAGGGACAATGGAAACAAGAGGGGGGCAGATATGATACAAACCAAACCATTATTAATTTCTATTGGTCCAATGAAGATTGATGCAGGGGTGTGGATAGGCTCATTTGTAAAACCTATTTTAGGCCTTGATGTGATTATGCAACTGATTCTGCATTGAACATTTCTGAAGGTGGCGTGGCAAATTAGGCAACTACAAGGCGCTACAGTTCAGAACCATGCTATTTGGACTACGAAGAAAAATGTGTGGAACTTTGGATATGGAACCAGTGTACTTGACAGGTGTTGCCCCACCTTGCACAAAGCATTATCCCATTAGCAAGGAAGCTATGGACACTACTAAAGTAGTGATTAAAGATCTATGAGACATGGGTATAGTTGAAAAGACACCATGTAATCTAGCTACTCTGATGTATCTTACAGATGTATCTTACAGACCACATTACTTGAACATGACTGTTGTGAGTTGGCTTTGGATCAGCTCCCTGATGGGTTAATAGTCATGTGTTGGAAAACCCTGAGTTTCTTTTACACAGACGGTTCAAGCATTGTGGGAAAGGGGGGAGGAGGTAGGCTGGGCATGGGTAGTTAATGGGTAGTTACTACAATGGACAATGTGACAATACCAGGCACGTTAGATTCGAGAAAAGCAGACATTCACTTTGAATGACACAATGCTTAACTATTGCATACAACTCTCTAATGGGGAATAACTCCCGAGGAGGGACATGATGTTGTGCCAGGACAGTTGGTGATGGTAAAAAAATGTGACAGACACATTAGGGCCAAAATGGGAAGGTCCTTATCAAGTTTTGCTCATAAGGAAGTCAACATCAAAAGTCCAGGGAAAATCACGATGGATACATGTCATTAATTTCACTTTTTGATGACAAAGCAGAGCCTGGAGAATAAAGAACTGATTGATTAGCAATTGGGGGCCAATCTTGGGTGAAGAATGTTGTATACCGCAGTCGTCATATCAGGGATATCTCGGTTAAATGTCCAACTTATTCCTGAAAATTGGGACATGCTTACTTAGGAAAATATGTGAAATATAAATTTCTCTTGAAACCAGTACATGTTCATTTCACTTTTTTTGTTTCCTTCGTTACAGGTTATGAGAATGTACAGTGGGAGGCTGCCGCAATATCCCTTGACTGTACCTGAAAAGATACAAGATCAACAGGTGAAGTGCAACCAGTGGAACAGAAGAAGAATTCCTCACTACCGACAGACTGTCAGAACATCATTTCTAATAGTTATCTATGTGGGACTGATACCAGTGTGAAAGAGCAGATCACTTTTAAAGGACTTGGTGAATGATTACCTTGACAATAGCACAATTGAATATTATTGTCTTGCAGACAAGTGAAAGATGTTTGAAATTATTTTCCTTGTGAGTTTCCACCTAATACAGGATGTGGGTGGTGTTTCCATTTCTAACACAGAGATGCATCAGCAGGATGAGGGACACTCGGGCATCAATACGTTTCAAGCTCTCGCTCTACACTATGCCACAGTAGTCAATCAAAGTAGTTGTTGTGTTTGTACATCTGCTCCATACACATCAAGGGCAGGAATTCCATTAAGGGCAATTCCTTTTCACCATTGTGAAATGTTGGGTACATGGAGAGATGTTAATTGGTATAAGGCGATTGGTACTAATTTGGTTGAGAATGTTGAGTATCTATCAACATGTCAGAGTCCCTAGTTCTGCAGTACCTTCCTTCATTTGAGATTACCAATGACACTAATCAGTGACCACCTTACCTAGTTATTACACAAGCCCCTGTTGGGTGGTTATGTTTTAATTGGTCATTCTCTCTGAACTTGTCTCAACTGCACCAGGACGCGTTTGTCAAAGTAGGTCAGAGTAAGTGTGATCAGACAACAGATCTATGTATCTGCCTGTGACGGTACTAAGGTTGCGGAATGTCTAATGTCTTGAATTGATTCTCAGTAATGGCACAAGGACTACTTTTTGTGCCAATACTTTTGGTAATATCATCAATAATGGTATGAGAGCTCCTAATGGGACTTACTTTATCTGTGGATCCTATGCCTATTCCTGGTTACCAAAGTTGTGGCAAGGGTCTTGTTATGTGGGATATGTAGTACCCCATGTAAGAAATTCTTTTAATTGTTATTTTTCACACCGTCATAAACGTGGGATTACAGAAACGGAGAGATTCTTTGAGAATGCTTTTTCCTCTTAAAGTATTTCTAAAATAGCACAGGAAGTTATTAATATGGCTAACTCTTTGGAAATCCTAGCTAATAGTACATTTGAGAGTCTTGAGTTAATTACAGTTGAGATGGTTGCCATGGTGGCAGATTACATGGCCCAGCAGATTCACCTGGGGACTAGGGGAAAAGCATTTTCATTTTTAGTGAGTGTAGTAAATCCAACCAGTGACCCTTGATTATATGCTATATCACACATAGCAATAGCGAAGGTGCATAAGTAGACTATATATTACGAGAAGAGCCTGCACTCTTAGAAAGAAGGGTTCCAAAAGGGTATGTCGTCTCCCAATAGGAGAACCCTTTTGGGTTCCAGTTAGAACCCTCTGTGGAAAGGGTTCGTTCTACATGGAACCAAAAAGGGATCTACTATGGGAACAGCCGAAGAACACTTTTAGGTTTTAGAGAGCACTTTTTACTGAGAGTGTACTAGAGGTCGACCGACTATGATTTTTCAACGCCGATACCGATTATTGGAGGACCAGAAAAAGCCGATACCGATTAATCGGACGATTAATTTTTACATTTTTTTTGTAATAATGACAATTACAACAATACTGAACACTTATTTTAACTTAATACAATACATCAACAAAATCAATTTAGCCTCAAATAAATAATGAAACATGTTCAATTTGGTTTAAATAATGCAAAAACAAAGTGTTGGAGAAGAAAGTAAAAGCTCCTCCCCAGGGAGGAGCTGAAGCCAGAGCGGTGGCGTTATGAGTAGTTAGCACGGCAGCACAACAGGGACGAGAGGCAGCCCCAAAAATGTATTGGGGGAGGCACAAAAGGAGTGTGGCTAAGTCAAGTAGGAGACCTGAGCCAACTCCCCATGCTTACCGTGGCGAGAGGTGGACCGGGCAGGCACTGTGTTATGCCGTGAGGTGCACGGTGTCCCCAGTGCGCAGGCATAGCCCGGTGCGCTACATCGCAGCTCCTCGTATTGGCCGGGCTAGAGTGGGCATCGGGCCAGGAGCAATGAAGCCGGCTCAGCGCATCTGGTCTCCAGTGCATCTCCTCGGCCCGGGTTATATGGCACCCGCCCTACGCACGGTGTCCCCGGTTCACCAGCAAAGCCCAGTGCGGTCTGTTCCACCCCGCCGCACTTGCCGGGCTACGGGGAGTATCCAGCCAGGACAGGTTGTGCAGGCTCGGTGCTCGAGACCTCCAGTGCGCCTCCACGGTCCAGTCCATCCGGCGCCTCCTCCACGCACCAGGCCACCTGTGGCAGCCCCACGCACCAGACTGTCTCCCCATCTCCTCCCTCCAAGTGCTCCCGCCTGTCCAGCGCTTCCAGAGTCTTCCTCCTGTCCTGCGCTTCCAGAGTCTTCCTCCTGTCCTGCGCTTCCAGAGTCTCCCTCCTGTCCGGCGCTTCCGGAGTCTCCCTCCGTTCCGGCGCTGCCGGAGCCGCCCGTCAGTCAGGAGTTGCCGGAGCCGCCCTTCACTCCGGCGCTACCAGGGTCGCCCTTCACTCCGGTGCTGCCAGGGTCGCCCTTCACTCCGGTGTTGCCGGAGTCTCCCGCCTGTCCGGCGCTGCAGGAGTCTCCCGTCTATTCGGGGCCCGTTGCGAGGGTCCCCAGTCCGAGGTCGGCGGCGAGGGTAAGTGGGCCAAGACTATGGTGACGTAGTTGTTTTCTGTCTTTGTGTGTCTGCACCAGACAGAACTGTTTCGTTTGTTCCACTTTGTTGTTTTTTTGTTCTAGTGTTCAGTTTCTTTTTTAAATTTACCATGAACACGTACCACGCTTCAACTTGGTCCTCTCCTTCCAACAGCCGTTACAATGAGAAGGATAAAAGCCTGGAATAATAACATTGAATGCATTAAAAGAAATTATCATAACCGAAGTAACAAACATTGTAAATTAGAAATTATAGGAATTAACGGTAAATGTACTACGAGTGATATATGTAATGGGGAATTGATATACACAATTCACACAATTACATTATGAAATAATTATTCTGCACAAATTGGCGGGAGAGAGCGTATTCTGAAGAGAGAAGTGCATTGTGCATCTGGCCACATGGTCAATACGACATCTGCATCGGCCATGCAGCATTTCCGGTGATATGGCCTCAGCAGAAATAAGAGCATTCATACCCCTTTGCGCTTCGCGGAGCAGAGTTTGTGTTTATAAAGGATGTACCGCATGGAGATTTTGGCCTCAATTTTGGCCTCTACATACCTCTGGAGGCTCCACAATTGCGTCACACCCTTCATATGGAGCCTCTGACCACATTTTCAGATCTTGACTAAAAGACAATTTATGCTTGGCCTCTGCAATGGATTAGTCAAAATCAAATCAAATTTTATTTGTCACATACACACCAATTTGTGCTTCTAGTTCCGACAATGCAGTAAGTTTGTCTGTGATAAACCGAGATGGGCGCATACAGTGCCTTGCGAAAGTATTCCCAGTTGCACAGGCCCCTATTGAACTTTGCGACCTTTTGCCACATTTCAGGCTTCAAACATAAAGATATAAAACTGTATTTTTTGTGAAGAATCAACAACAAGTGGGACACAATCATGAAGTGGAACGACATTTATTGGATATTTCAAACTTTTCTAACAAATCAAAAACCTGAAAAATTGGGCGTGCAAAATTATTCAGCCCCCTTAAGTTAATACTTTGTAGCGCCACCTTTTTCTGCGATTACAGCTGTAAGTCGCTTGGGGTATGTCTCTATCAGTTTTGCAAGTTAAAACAAGTTAAAACAGTTAAAACAAGTTTTAATGACTCCAACCTAAGTGTATGTAAATTTCCAAGTTCAAATGTATGTGGGAACTCCTTCAAGACTATTGGAAAAGCATTCCAGGTAGATGTCGGAATGGCCGATTAATCGGAATGGCCGATTAATTAGGGTTTTCAAGTTTTCATGGGACATACCTCTTGTGTCAAATTGAGATTCTACTTTGTCTCTGTACTGGCAAAATCAGAATGCTGTATTTTCTGGTGAATGTTTTTGTCTGCGACATCTTCTTATACGTTCGAATGAACACATCTCCCAGTGAATTTGTTGTCCAGTCACAGATGGAAGCAGTCTTGGAGTGTGGTCAGCTTGGCCTTGGACAGACCTTCACAATCGGTAGTCGGTATTTTTGGCGCCGATTTTTATTTTTTATTTATTTTTGATGTCCCTCTGGATACCTTTATTTAACTAGGCAAGTCAGTTAAGAACACATTCTTACTTTCAATGACGGCCTAGGAACGGTGGGTTAACTGCCTTGTTCAGGGGCAGAATGGCAGATTTTCACCTTGTCAGCTCGGGGAACCAATCTTGCAACCTTACAGTTAACTAGTCCAAAGCAATAATGAGCTGCCTGACTGAGCGGTGGTAGGCAGAAGCAGGCACGTAAACATTAATTCAAACAGCACTTTCGTGCATTTTGCCAGCAGCTCTTCGTTGTGCGTCAAGAGTGAAATGGCTAGCTAATTAGCGCGCGCTAACTAGAGGGACGGAAGCTACACTGTTACACTGGCAATACTAAAGTTCCTATAAGAACATCCAATAGTCAAAGGTTAATGAAATACAAATGGTATAGAGCGAAATAGTCCTATAATTCCTATAATAACTACAACCTAAAACGTCTTACCTGGGAATATTGAAGACTCATGTTAAAAGGAACCACCAGCTTTCATATGTTCTCATGTTCTGAGCAAGGAAATGTAACGTTAGCTTTCTTACATAGCACATTGCACTTTTACTTTCTTCTCCAACACTTTGTTTTTGCATTATTTAAACCAACTTGAAAATGTTTCTGTAACGGTTCTCTTGGGGTGAAGTAGAGGCGGTCCAAAACGCAGCGTGGTTATATTGATTCATGTTTAATAAAAACAGATAAACACGAACACTACAAAACAATAAACGTGGAAAACCAAAAACAGCCCTGTCTGGCGCAAAACACAGAGACAGGAACAATCACCCACAAACACACAGTGAAACCCAGGCTACCTAAGTATGATTCTCAATCAGAGACAACTAATGACACCTGCCTCTGATTGAGAACCATACTAGGTCGAAACACAGAAATACCCAAATCATAGAAAAACAAACATAGACTGCCCACCCCAACTCACGCCCTGACCATACTAAATAATGACAAAACAAAGGAAATAAAGGTCAGAACGTGACAGTACCCCCCCCCCCAAAGGTGCGGACTCCGGCCGCAAAACCTTAACCTATAGGGGAGGGTCTGGGTGGGCGTCTGTCCGCGGTGGCGGCTCTGGCCTGGCACGCGGACCCCACTTCACCATTGTCTTAGTCCGCCTTATTGTCCGCCTCCATGGCTTTCTAACCATGGCCACCCTTCAATGACCCCACTGGACAGAGGGGCGGAAGCTCTGGAAAGAGGGGCGGAAGCTCTGGAAAGAGGGGCGGAAGCTCTGGACAGAGGGGCGGAAGCTCTGGACAGAGGGGCGGGGGCCCTGCCGCCTCTGGGCTGAGGGGCTCTGGCGCCTCAGACTCCGGCAGCAGCACCGGACAGGCGGGAGACTCCGTCAGCAGCGCCGGACAGGCGGGAGACTCCGGCAGCAGCGCCGGACAGGCGGGAGACTCCGGCAGCAGCGCCGGACAGGCGGGAGACTCCGGCAGCAGCGCCGGACAGGCGGGAGACTCCGGCAGCAGCGCCGGACAGGCGGGACCACCTGCAGGGAGGAGACAGAGAGACAGCCTGGTGCGTGGGGCTGCCACAGGAACCACCAGGCTGGGGAGACCTTCAGGAGGCTTGGTGTTAGGAGGCACCTGAAGGACCGGGCTGTGGGGGAGCACTGGAGCTCTGGTGCGCAACCTTGGCACCACTTCCCCAGGCTGGACAACTACTCTAGCCCGGACTCTCCAGAGTGCAGGCACAGGTTGAACTGGGCTGTGGGTAAGCACGGGAGATCTAGTGCTTACTACATGCACCTCTCCCTTAGGCTCCACTCCCACATTTGCCCGGCACGAGCGGAGCGCAGGCAGAGGACGCACTGCACCCTCCCAACGCCCCGGAGACACAGCACGCAGAGCCGGCGCAGGATACCCTGGACCAAAACTGCGTACCGGCGACCAGACCCGCTGAGCAGGCACCATACGCCCTGGCTCGATGCCCACACTCGCATAGCACTTTCGGGGCTGCCCTATAGCGCACCGGGCTATGGGCACGTACTGGCGACACCGTGCGCTTAACCGCATAACACGATGCCTGACCAGTAATGCGCTGCTTATAATAAGCATGAGGAGTGAGCTCAGGTCTGCTACCTGGCTTAGTACCACACCTCGTCTGCCCCCCCCATTTTTTGGGGGGCTGCCTCTCGTACCTGTCGCACTGCCGTGCTGGCTTCGCCAACCTCATTCTCCTGTAACCTTCCTTGCACTGCTCCATCGAATCCCAGGCGGGCTCCGGCACTCTCCCTGGGTCGACCGCCCACCTGTCTATCTCCTCCCAAGTTGTGTAGTCCAGATTCTGCTCCCATGTCCCGAAATCCTGACCTCGCTGTTGCTGTTCCTTCTCCTGCTGCTGCTTTTGCTGCAGCTGCTGTTTACCACGCCGCTTGGTCCTGTTGTGGTGGGTGATTCTGTAAGGTATTTCTTATTATTAAGAGTGATGGAAGCCACTGTGTTCTTAGGGACCTTCAATGCTGTTTTGGTACCCTTCCCCTGATCTGTGCCGCGAGACAATCCTGTCTCGGAGCTCTACAGACAATTCATTCGACCTCATGGCTATGGGGTATTGTGTGTAGATTGAGGTATGAATTCAATTCAATCAATTTTAGAATAAGACTGTAATGTAACAAAGTGTGGAAAAAGGGAAGGGGTCTGAAGACTTTCCAAATGCACTGTACTTTAACTGCTTAATTAACTTAGGAACTACATCTGTGTGGAAGAACATGCTTTCAATATGTTTGGTATCCCTCATTTACTCAAGCGTTTCCATTATTTTGGCAGTTACTTGTATTTTTATCTAACAAGTTGCACCTTCCTGAATAAACTCCAGAATAAACCTTAAGTTAATGGAGATTTTACTGGTGGTCACGAGGTTCCTAATGTTCAACATCTGTGTTATGGTGTTATGTGCTTAAGTCTTTAAAAAATAATTAGCAAATATATAGTTTATTTTCTATAAACCTATCATTAGCTTCATTGATGAACTCAGCTGATGGTGGGAGTTAGTTGGCTATCTACTGTAGCGATTCCCCAGCAGTTTCAGCCTATCTTCTGTAGCTAGCTACCTAATGGTCATTTAAAAAATATCTTTATAGATAATATAAATATACACATTTTCCATCGCATTTAGAGCCGCCTACATCAATGAGATCATCAAAAACATGTTGAAATAGCATTAGACTTAATTCGCTTGCTAGCTTTCTTACCTAAAAGAAGAAGTGCCTTGCCGGGAGTCCTCCATGTTATAATGTGGCTACAAACTAGCTACCTGGGTATGTAAACGTCACGTGTTATGGGTCCCGCCTTCCATTTGGGTAGTCAGTCAAAGTCATTGTTGTAATTAATTGGTCAATAATGCTGCCAATCATATTTGAGTATCAAGTCTTTGTAGATTTGCAAGCACATATATCTCATATCGTGCAAGCACAGGTGCAATTCCAGGGAGCACTGGCAAGTATACCGTGAGCAGGGGGATGCATGTCGACACTTCATTTCTTGCGCTCAATTGCACTTTCTGGGCACGCAACATTTTGGTCTGAGCTCTTAACCCCTCAACATGACCCTCTGCTTCCTTGATATATAATTATTTATTTATTTTTTCTCAACCCTCTCCAACTTCGCTCAACATTATTTCCCGCGCACTCGACATTGCCCCCTGTGCCTTCGAATTATGAGACGGAAATTACCTATAGGCATATTTACCAACTAAAAAATGTTAGCTGCCATGGACTAAATGAGTGTGTGTGTGTGTGTGTGGGGGGGTCCATTGGCTAATTGAGAGAGAGAGGGGGGTGTACAAAATGGGAGCCAGTTGCCCATCCCTGTTCTAAGGCGTAAAAATAGCAGTGCCTTTGTGTCTGACAGGATATCAATTACTGGGTCGAAGCAGCTATGGCAACAATATGTCTGAGAATAATATTTCGAATATTGAGGTATTTTGGCATTATGTGGGACAGGCAACTCAGTGACGGAGACCGCATTATTTCATAGCAAAGCAACAATCCAAGCCCCAGCTGGACGAATCGATTTCTGCAACCTTTTTAAATGCAAGTGGCCAATTAGATTGTGAGTGCATATCTTCCCACCCTTCCTGCATGGTTCAGCTGTGACTAGAGCCGAATCCCGCTCGTTCCAAGCCCAAACAGTGAACAGACACTGACCGTTGTGTCCACCACAAAGCCGTATCTCCCTCCTTCCTCTCCTTCTCCATCGTATAGCATTCTTCTCTCTCCTCCAATCAGCGTTCTATAATTACCGAGAACCCCCTCCCCCCTCTCTTTCGCATCCGTCACCACGTGATCATAACCAGACCGGTAACCTGCTGCTGGTGGGCGCAACGCGGATTCCAGAGAAATGAGGAGGCGAGCGCAACAGACAGACTCACTGCGCGTCTGAACACAACTACGAGGGGAGCGCTTGTCAAGGAAGCCAGTGGCATTTCTGGATATTACTAGGACGTATCCGTATCGAAACCGAGTGATATAAACAGTATTTGTTTCAATTCCTTCCACCAACCCCTTTTTCCCATCTTTATTTTCTCTCCTCATCGTTGAGCATCCTTCCTCTACCTGCCTGCCCGTCCTCTTTCACTGGTTTACCTGGCTAACTTTCCCCTTGACACCATCCCACACACCCTCCATTGCCCGCCCCCTCCCCCCACCAGACCTTTTCACTCGAACCCCCTTCATATTGTAGCTGCGCCACCTCGAATCGGGCGGAACCCGTTGGTTACTCTACAGCACTTAATGGGGCACGCTTTCTTGCACGGAAGATGTCCCTTTCTTCGTCACTGAGCGCCCCGGTGAAACAGCCAACGTCTGGACCGGAGTTGTTGGTGCGTGTCTGCCTCTTTTGCCCAGCTCGCTTGTGTTGTCGGGGTGCGCCGCTGAACTGAGATGGGTCTATCGGTGGCGGCGGCGGCACTACAGGAGCCCCGACGCCCGCACCAGTGGAGCCGGACAGTAGGAGATTGGGTCTGGATCACCGTCGTTTCGTTTTTAGCCACTTTACCTGTAGAGCAACTTTGCGCCTTCCCGTCATCCCTCAGCGACTGTCAGACGCCTACCGGCTGGAACTGCTCTGGTAAGAAAGCCAAGGACTCGGGGGCATTTCTTTGGGCTACATTATCTCCCTGATAGTCTGTTCTGTCAGCCTGCTCCAGATGTTCGCATTGGTACGCAGGGCGCCTGATAGTTTTTGTGGTAACGGTAATAAAAGTCCTAATGCATATGGAAATTTGGGGTGGACAGGCTAATACATTATCGAAGGCATTGTCTGCAAGTAGCATCGTTTGGGTTTTAGAGTAAAACGTTATTCCAAATAGCCAAGGAGTGAGGATGGTCATCATCCCTCGAGAATTTCAGGGTTGCCTAAAGGTCCCATTATTTTATAATACGATATGGCTTTATCATCGACAACATACACATGAATTGAATCGCATTTTTTTTTCTGATATACCAAAGTGGCACATTGATGTAAATGTCCATGAAATTAAATGTTTACCTTTCTTGCATCGTTTCGCTTATTAATCAATTAATTAGCCATATTTGGCTATTATTATAACTATCCTATTTTATTATTATTATTATTAGTCAATGTTTTTGCGGAATAATTTGCGCGGTGCAAAATTTTGAATTGCAGTTATTTCTCAACATGAATTCCTCAAGTGATGAACCTAAGTGCCACATTCTAGTTTATATTTTAGACTCCCCAATAGTCTACAGTGGTCTGAAATCCTCCTATACACTTCTATCAATGTCTCCAAGTGTATGTTTGATTCATTTTAATAACTCACGAATAACGTATTATTTCTTAACTTGTGAGCAATTGGAAATGTCACCAAAGACAATATTTAACCCATTGCACGCACTACAATGCATTTATTTGTTCACTATAGGCTGCTACAAACCATTTACATTGTGTAATCTGTAGATTACCAGAATACAGGTAGCCTATTTGTCTGTTCTTTAGCCTACTGTACGGCGAAATATAGCATTTTCTTTTAATCTACCTGGCGCTGTTCCGTTACCTGCAGGAGTTTCATTTAGTGCTACCCGGAATATGAACCTTACTGATTTTTTGATAGCCCGGTGTAATGTAAACTTGTTTTCCATTTTCTGTGCCAAACCGATAAAAACATGGTCGCGAGGCTGTAAAGCACGTCCGCGCGAAAGCCTGCCTTTGTAAATCATCTGACTGTGCCGTCGTAGATTTTCTGTCGCATTTCTAAATTTGAATCCTAAAATAGCCTCAGCCCTTTACCCCACATTTGAGAACAGTAGGCCTGAGTGCTAGAGCATTATTCAATACCCACTGGTTTTGCATCGTGCAGTTATCACTGTTATTTAGCCTGTAGTTTACATAAAATGCTAAATGATTGTGATGTCAATTTATTATTTTCGTTAATCCATACACTTGGACCTGTAGCCTTCAATTAATTTTCTTCATAAGCATATGAATGTACTTGAGAAGAGCACTCTCTACTAACCCCCAGTCCAATTACCCATCAGGTTGCCTATTATCACACAAGAAATGTAGATAAGCAAATAGACACTGGATTTGTATTGTTTAGCAAGAATATTCTAACAAACTATGTATTTAAGTGGAAATGAATGCAGAGCACTACCTGAAAATCGTAGGCTTCGAGGTCTGAATGCTTTAAAGCCAACATTAAATATTTGGCCAACATTGCCAGAGTAACAGGTTACGATGGTAATCTTGGGACCAGGGGACTAAATATGCTATCCTGAATGCGTTTTATGTCCCATTTCCTCAGCAAGTGAGGAAAGACTTGGATGCGTCCCAAATGGCACTGTATTCTCTATGTAGTACACTACGTTTGACCAGGGCCCATAGGGCTATGGTCAAAAGTAGTGCACTATATAGGGAATAGGGTGTCATTTGGGACACATGCTTGGTAGCTAAGCTATTACTGAACTGCTGTAGATAATTAGGTCAAAGCTCTGTCGTTTATCAACCCCAGTTTGCATCCTTCATTTCTCTCTAATGGTCTGGACTAGACTTGACTTAAGAGACTTATTTTAGTCGTATTGCCTTTTCACATCCTGAATATCCATCTTATTAATGGATTCATATAACTAGTTCCACTTTGTTTTTTAGGGTCTAAACTTTGTGACTGTGGTGTAGTAGCAATGGATTGTGTGTGTGTGTGTGTTCATAGGCCTAACCAACATGGTTGTGAACGTGAATGCATTGTTGTTGTTGATGATGATGAAGAGTAGGTGTCCCCCACTCAAACCCACATGATCCTCTTAGGGGGCTGTGTCTGAGCTTTTATCCCTCCCAACATGAAAATGTAACAAGTGACACATTGTCCATTATGAACATGAATGGTAATCCTCAATGATGCAAAACACTGAACCCATAAATAGCAGCTGGTCTCAATGGAAGCCGCCTTCCTCGTCATGGTCTATATAAACCAATGATATAATGAATGGACGTTTTCAACACCATGTCCATGGCTGCTTTGACATGACAGTGAAAATACTTTGATTGCAAAGCAGGAAATGCATTAGTTGTCCTCATATCCTTCTTTAATGGTAATATAAATAATAATAATATATGCCATTTAGTGAAGCTTTTATCCAAAAGGTGTGTGTGTCCCTGGTGTCAAACACAAATTGTGTCTATTGGTGCAGGTTATTATCGTGTAATTACCATTTTACCATGTCAATTCTGATTTTAGGATGATCTTATCTTGAAATACCGGTGGCACAGTCTTCAATAGAGATTGTGGACTAAAAAACTATTAGGAGAATAAACAGTATGTTGTTAATTCCATCAACTTGTTTTTTAAAATTTGTGTTCATAGCTAGATCTAAATTAAGTTACATCTTTAGCAACTGAGCTGTTTCCCTAAAGCAGTAAAACACTGTTGCTCTAAAACTGACCAACGAAACGTAACTCTCAGTGAATATGAAGTCATTGGTTTAATAAGAGGCAACTTTTGTAGATATTTCCACAAGCTGGTGAGACTCTCTCAAGTTTATACAGTCAGTGTTTATATTGCACTTCATTAATAACCACCATTGTAAAAAAATAAAAAATAAACATTGAATGCGAGAAACCAGATCCAATAGAATTATCAGTGGCCCAAGGTCAACAGAATCTCTGCCTCTGAGGATAGAGGTGGAAAATCCTTCTCTTCACCAGCTGCCCTACATACATTATACAGAAAAAGATAGCTGAGATCAGGAGATTGGGATTTATGTGACGAGAAAGGCCCAATATCATCTAATCGAAACAGGATAAAAAATTGCTAGGTTTACAGATGTAGGATCTTAATTTGATCATCCCGTTGCAGGATAACTTCCCTGCTATGCAGGAAATGTAAAACGTGCAGTTTATTTGCGGTTTCCATTTAGAAATTTCAGACTTGATTTTCCCCAAAAATGTTTGTTAATTATAATCCACATAATTCACATTTCCTGTTGCTGCAGGATTATTTTCATGCTGTAGCAAACTGACTGAAATTAAGATCCTAGATCTGTAATTGTTGACTGCTTGCCTCCAGCAACCTTTCAAACAGGCCTTTTAAGATGTATAAATCACCATAGATTAACTCATGGCCATGACCTGAGTTCCCCCTTTCATTTACACATGAGAGATCAGAAAGAGTGCTCTTGAACACATAAATCCCCCGCTCTTTGCAATGCTTGTTACCACTAACAAGCAATGGTTCTCTTATAGGAGAAACAATTCAAACCTGTAGCAGGAACTATGACATACTTGATGTAAGAATGAGGTCAAAGAAGAGTCTCACCCTTGCTGTTGTTCTGTTCTACATTTCTAATTGATTCCTTACATTTTTTTTACCAACACAAGGCTTGAACAGGGAATGTCCTATAGGGCTATCTGGCTCTGTGACAGATGCAGTTCCACGTATGTTGGTGACGCATTGGACTGTGGAGAAATTGCTTTGGGTTGCATAAGTGCTTTGCTTGCTATCTTAATAGTTGGCATATAAACATCACCTTTTGCATATTTGATGTCTGCCAGCTTGTTTTGGTAAATTATTTAGTTCACTGTAATCTCCTCCTTTAACAGTGGGTGGGGCATAGGAAGTACAAATAGTCTTGGCCTCTGATATGGCATATTTTGCAGCTAAGAGCACATTAGGCCTGAAGCAATATACAGATGTAGGATCTTAATTCGAGCAGTATTGTCACAGCAAAATAATCCTGCAGCAACAGGATTTTAACGTTTAGCCCATAATGTTGTTTTATGGGTGGTTAAACTATAAACTGGCCAAAATGAGGCTCCATGAAAAGTGCAATACTGTTAATATCACTGTGTGTTAGTGTGGGTTTTCAGTGAATTTATGTAAATCACGAAGCTCATCTGCAATTCAGAGTGCAACAACAACAACAACAACAACAGAGTGATCAAATTAAGATCCTACATCAATGTTTTATGTTGTGGACGTGCCGGTGGGGCTCCAACTAGTGTTTCTCTGGTAAATAATGGCCTGATGGAAACAAAGCACACCCTCACATGATTGGTTCATAGTTCAATGACGACATTAGCAGCTCACTATGTCTGAATGTATGTATATGGATGGGTATTTTCACATAATTCTGGTTTAGGCATGCTTGTGAGTGGTTAAGGTAATGGTTAGCGTAGGGGTTAGTATATTAACACGTCTGCATTCGACCAACTACCACTTGTGGCCTACAAGTCCTGTGTGTGAAGCGCTCAGCCACTCCAACCTACCAACCTGCTCACCAATTCCTGTAATGACTATTGCTGCATTTTCTAAGAATGACAATATGTTAAAAGACACACAAATTGACCCTCCCATAGACTCGCTTCGAGGCAAGCAACACTGAACCATGCATGAAAGCACCAGCTGTTCCGGACTACTGTGTGATCATGCTTTCTGTATCGGGTGTAAGACCTTTAAACAGGTTAACATTCACAAGGCCAGACGGATTACCAGGACACATACTCAGAGCATGCGCTGACCAGCCAGCAAGTGTCTTCACTGACATTTTCAACCTCTCCCTGAACCAGTCTGTAATACCCACGTTTCAAAATGACCTTGATAGTTCCCGAGCTCAAGAACGCCAAGGTAACCTGTCTAAATGACTATCTAACTGACTATCCCACCGTAGCCAAGAAATGCTTTGATAGGCTGGTCATGGCTCACACAAGGGTAGGCAACAACATGTCTGCTATGCTGATCCTCAACACTGAGGCCCCTCAGGAGTGTGTGCTTAGTCCCCTCCTGTGCTCCCTTATTCACCTACGACTGTGAAAAGTGGTAGGCCTGATCACCAACAGCGATGAGATAGCCTATAGGGAAAAGGTCAGAGACCTGGCAGTGTGGTTCCAGGACAACAACCTTTCCCTCAATATGAGCAAGACAAAGGTGCTGATCGTGGGCTACAGGAAAAGGCGGGCCGAACAGGTCCCCATTAACATCGACAGGGCTGTATTGGAGATGGTCAGGAGCTTCAAGTTCCTCGGTGTCCACATCCCTAAGGACCGATCATGGACCAAACACACCAACACAGTCATGAAGAGGGTATACCAATGCCTCTTCCCCCTCAGGAGGCTGAAAATATTTTGCATAGGTCCCCAGGTCCTCAAAGTTCTACAGTTGCACCATCAAGAGCATCCTGACCGGTTGCATCACCGCCTGGTATGGTAACTGCTCGGCATCTGACCATAAGGCGCTACAGAGGGTAGTGCGTACGGCCCAGTACATCACTGGGGCCAAGCTTCCTGCCATCCAGGACCGATAGTTGAAGTTGGAAGTTTACATACACTTAGGTTGGAGTCATTGGAACTTGTTTTTCAGGCCATCCCAAGTGGCGCAGTGGTCTAAGGCGCTGTATCACTGTGCCTCTAGAGATTCTGGGTTCGAGACTGGCTTCATCACCGCCTGGTATGGCAAGTGCTCGGCATCTGAACACAAGGCGCTACAGATTGTTGTGCGAACGGCCCAGTACATCACTGGGGCCAAGCTTCCTGTCACCCAGGACTTCTATACAAGGCGGTGTCAGAGGAAGGCCCTAAAAATGGACACAGTCTTTATCCACCCAAGTCACAAGGTGTTCTCTCTGCTACCATATGGCAAGTGGTACCGGAGCGCTAAGTCTTGGACCAAAAGGTTCCTGAACAGCTTCTACCCCAAATCCATAAGACTGCTGAACAGTTAATTAGATGTTCTGCTTTCACCCCCTACCTATATGTACTTCAGTCAATCACCTAACCAAACCTGCATATGACCTCAATCAATCACCCAAACTACCTCGTACCCCAGCACACTGACTCAGTACCGGTACTCCTTGTATATAGCTTGTATGTAGCCTTGCTACTGTTATTATATTGTGTTATTATCTTTTTATCTATTTGTTAATCTTCTTACTTTTTAACTGTACTGTTGGGAAAGGGCTTGTAAAGTAAGCATTTCACGGTAAAGTCTTCACTTGTTGTATTCAGCACATGACAAATAAAACATTTGATTTAATTTAATTTGTTTCCTTAGTGTTTTTTGCAGTTAGCAAATGTTAGCTACAAGCAGCTCACCAATTCATATTGTTCCCGAAGGCAGTAGTGTATCACAGGGTCAAAATACACTGAGCAACAACGAGAACTGTTACTGCTACTGTACCTGAAATTCTTGGCTGGACCAACCCATAAATGTCTGTCAGGGAGACACAACCTCAAGCCTGCACATACTGTATGAATTGTACCTTTAGTTTTCCAGGTTGGGCTATATATTTGAGTATGGTTAATTTGTGATTTTCGAGAAATCCAAGAATGTCTCAAAAAGAAACACGGCAAGATTCAATGTCTTTTGAAAAAAAAAAAAGTTTCTCACCCATTCTTTTTTCTTTCCGTTTTTTCAGAGAATACGTGGATTGCAATACTTTCAGCCTAAAACTGTGAGAACACCAGACACTTTCGGCTTCACTACTGAATGTCCTAGATGTTGGCAGTCTGTAGCTCTGACTGTGTCTTTGAGTCTATGGCTTTGGGTCTGACTGTGCAGTAATTTATCTGATTATGTAACCGCTATGACTGTGACTTGCTTTTTGTGTCTGACAGTCAGCAAAGCACAGCTATTGAGTCTGTATTCTTATCTGGTATCTATTTGACTCTTTGGTCCACATTCATTCACAGATAAATGCAGACTGCACTCACGAGCATTAAAACCACCACACCTCACAAGCTGTAGAAACTAGTTGTCATACAAGCTTTCCCCTCACCCTTACGGACTTTGACATTAGATATTGACACATAACCACACCTGTCCTTAAAGTTGAAATCTGTTTCGGTGAAACTGCCACGTCCATTTGCGATATTACAAAAACGTTACTTCAAACATGGAACAATGTTTTTTTTTTTCATCGAACATCATTGTACATCACTGCACGCGGGATAATACAGCAGAGTATGTATTGCAATTGTTTTTTGTTTTTTTACATTGTTGGATGCTCATCTCCTCCATTTCAAAAACAAAACAATAACAAATGGTCTGGGGTGGATCTCAGCTTTAAAATACAAAACATTCTGACTAATCCTACAGTGGAGTTTACATTCATCTGAGATTGATTGTTACTGTCTTTGTGTCTTCATATGAAATTTACTATTTCAAATCAATTTACAGTCAACAATTGAAGTCTAGTAATTGCTCCCTAAGTATATTTGAAATATTTATCTTTCTATTATCATGTTTATCTTTCAAAATGTTGTCCTGCAAAACAGCTGGGGTTTTTCAAGGGAATTTTTCTACAATTAACTTGTCTGTTTAATATGCCTATACTGTATATAACCATATGTACAGTACTCCTACGCTGAGTTATATGTTATTTCATATATTGATCTTAATGTGGTGCCATTTCTAAAGGCAGTTTATTGCATTCCAAGAGCTATTTTTGACAAGTAGGATAAATTACCTCTCTAAACTCCTAGGGCTCTGCTCATGTGTCACATTTGACACCTGCTTAGTAAATCCTTATGCAACTTGCATGCCATGTATTCTAACATATTACCCAAGGAAACACAACTTGAAGTGATTTAGGCTAATTGTTTTCTGTCAACGGTAGAAGAGAAACAGCTCCATCTTTGAGGGTGGGTCAAGTTTATGTTTCAAAGGCGTGTTTTTGAGGTGATTGTGGATTTACTTAGCAGATTTCGAGATGTATGCTATTTTAGGAAAATTTTGTTGAAATTAGCTGGTGCTATTTTTCCCATTTCTTCTGTAAATTCTGGATTGCCTATGGGCGATTCCCCACGAAACTAGAACAAAAAAAGTCTATGAACATTTAATCAATAGAAGGTTCCTTTGGAGGAAGGATTGTTGACATACATTTGACATTTGTATCTTAAAGCATAATTGAGAAATTATTAATTGAAGTTGGAACATTTATGACATTTTGGCCATACCCAGGCCTCCTTTTTCATCTGTAGGTACTACAAAGCAAAAATTGGTGTCATATGACATATGATTAGTATTTTATTTTCATTAATTATTTTCTTACATACATTTATGAAAATGTAATAATATAAACATGATGTTTTATATATTGTTGAACATAATATACTCTGTACTCAAAGTTTCAGAGTGGGATCTATGATAGTTTTAAAGTTATGGTCCATTTTATACAGAGACATTTGCTTAGTGACATTTGTAACCATCCTCCTCTTCTTCTCTGGAAGAGCCTCCACTTCACTCTACCTAACTTTGTTTTTGCCCCAAATAATAGCTCCTTTTTTGTTAATGTGTTGTATAAAAGACTACGGCTTCTCGGTTTCAAATGGACACCCTTTGAGACCACTTTGACATTTGACAGAGACATTTGCTTAGTCGGCAATGTAACCAATCACATGCCTTCTTTTACCACCACCAGCAGAGGGTGACCATTTTGAATCCATTTTCACATTCAATCTAATTGGAAATGCTGACAAATTGGATCATAACTCCACAAGTAACAGAGATCACACTCTGGAATGTTCAACTAATATATATATATTGTGTAAATGTGACAAATCAAAAATGTTATGTTTTCAATATTCATGTTTTTATTTTTCAATAATCATAAATCAATCGAAGATGAAACATTATGGAGTTGTAACGGTTTTCTGTAGGCAAAGGAGAGTCAGACCAAAATGCGGCGTGGCTATTGCGATCCATGTTTAATGAGACAAAGTAAACACGATCAAATACAAAAACAAATAAACGTACCACGAAAACCGAAACAGCCTAATACTGGTGCAAAGTAACACAGCGACAGAACAAGGACAATCACCCACAAAAACCCAACACCAAACAGGCTACCTAAATATGGTTCCCAATCAGAGACAATGACGAACACCTGCCTCTGATTGAGAACCATATCAGGCCATACATAGAACTAGACAAACTAGACATGTAACATAGAATGCCCACTCAGCTCACACCCTGACCAACCCAAACATAGAAACATACAAAGCAAACTATGGTCAGGGTGTGACAGGAGTCTTTAAGGAGACCTGGGTCAGGCAAAAAAGTCACAAATATTCCAACTTCAATTAATTATTTCTCAACCATGCTTTAAGATACAAATGTCAAATATGTGTCAACAAATGTATTTTGTTCTAGTTTTGTGAGGAATCACCCCAACTGTATATGGCAAAAATACCATGGGATCGCCTGAGTTTAATTTTGGAGTATTGCATTCTTTATGTGGGCATTTCTACAGACTTGTTGGTGAATAAGGTTTCTGGGACTAAGCAGGCTATTGTTAGTGTGCTGGGAACACGTGAACACCTCTGTTTCTTTCCAAGAAGTGAATTAGCCTGTAGCATGACTGCCACCATCCTCTCCGCGTGAGTGTCACCCATGTGTCAGCCCCTTGCCACTTTCCCATGGCAACTCATAGGGCTCTCGTCTAATAAGTGCTTCAGTACAGCAGCCATATAATCCAAGTGTCACTCCGACGTCCATACTGCTGCTTCTGGCTGTATGATTATATGGAGCCGCTAAGAGCTAACCCTTGCTGCCCATTAAGAACCCATGTAAATAGCAGGTTGGCTATTTTAGCATGCTAGACTCCTTTCCTCTGAGCAATGAGCACCATCCAGAGAAGAGAGCATTTAGGATGATGGCAGGAGAGTTGGGCAGCACTCGGGACGGAAGTGCTGTCGCAATGTTTAATCCATCACCTTACTACCCATCACCTCTTGAGAACAACATTGTCATGTAGCTGGCTAACAATCAACAACACATTAATTGCTGAGCTTTTAGAGGCCAAGTGCATGCCTCAGATTATTGCTGTTTTCATTTTATTTTGGAAGAAATGTCAAGCAGAAATTGCTCTTATGACTAAATTGGCTTTCTATTTGAGTAAAACATATCAAAAAGTGATAATTTAGGTTATGCATAACTACATTGAATCCTCTTTCAAAAATGTTGATAATCTCTTATCTTTAATCTCAAAACGTGAAACACACATGCATAGATGAAAATGTATATTTAGTGTGCAGGTAACTGTACATGAATGACATGAATGTCAATTGTCCAACATTTTCTGAGCTAAGGTTGTATGACAAAAATGAGTGAATGTTGGACACAACACAAAAGAAGGCCAAGCCTAATTATCTATTAATGCAGGTTTTATGTATTATAATGAGGATAACCATCCTCCTCTTCTTCTCTGGAAGAGCCTCTACTTCACTCTACCTAACTTTGTTTTCGTCCCAAATAAATAGCTCTTTTTTTGTCAATGTGTTGTATAAAAGACTACGGCTTCTCGGTTTCAAATGGACGCTTTTAAGACCATTTTTTGACATGCGGGGGCTATTTGTAAGCAATGGGCTCAGGTAAAAATAATAGCCTGGAGCTTTCTGTCCTGTCTCATGCCCATGAGACTGCTTGATTCGATTTGGGATGCTTCTTCTGAGTCATTTGATTTACCTAATTCAGACTGAATTGTATAAAATCCAACATTTACATTCCAAATGGCACCCTATTCCCTATACAGTGCTTTACTTTTGACAAGAGCCCAATAGGTCCTGGTCTAAAGTAGGACAATATAAAGGGAATAGCGTTCCATTTGGGATGCACCCACCCCACTGGGCACTGACGTCAATTCAACGTCTATCCGACAGTGGTTCAACGTTATGTCATTCAAATGACGTGGAAACAATATTAATTAAATCAGTGTGTGCCCAGTGGGGTAGTGTCCTTTGTAACAAAGTTTTTGCCTCCTCGGGACAATGCCTGGGGTCAACCTTGTTATATAAAGACAGACAGAACTTCCTTCCCTAAAGACAAAGACAGACTATGTTGTTATAAAATGTAGCATGACTAATGGAAGACATTGATTTCTCCAGTCCCCACTGGGCACAAACATCAATTCAACATCTAGTCCACGTTATTTCCATGTGGAAACAATGTTGATTCAACCAGTGTGTGGGTCATTTGTACAGTTGTTTTTCCAATTGACTTAGCTTTTTTTTTCAATGGTATATGTTTAATGGGATTATTACAAAATGTATCCCTTACAAAGCTGTTATTGGTGCCATTCAGTAGGTTCTAATTTTAGGAAGTCTTATTCACCCAAAAATATTTTAATCTCAATGTGACTGTACACTCTTCAAAAAAAGGTAGAATAACTCTTCTGGGTTCCATGTACAACCCTCTGTGTAAATGGGACAGTAGAATAAACCTTTTAGAGAACAGGGTGCCATTTTTGCAACTTTTGCTTCAGTATGTTTATATATTCAGCTAAAGTTTTGTGTTTTTACATGGCAGGTTTTGATGACCGGGACACAGATCTCTTTTTGTGTGACACCAACACCTGCAAGTTTGACGGAGAGTGTCTGAGAATTGGAGAGACAGTGACGTGCATCTGCAACTTCAAGGTAAGACATTGTTCAATGTTTCATTCTCAGAAAAATGTTTCAGGAAAAAGTTGCATATTCTTCTGTTCATATGCAGCGGTCATTATGAAATGGCATATTATTATTGCAACCTCATTTGGTTGTAGAATTATTTTCATGGCGGGATGCCTGTTTGTTGTTTTTCATGTGAAGGAGTGGGCCTTTAATGTAACAACAATTTAATTTAAAAATGTGTTTTTTGTAGTCTACACCAGTCAGTGTTTCAACATCCTTTCAGTGCTTCGACTCAGAAATGTGCTTTTATAACTCGCTGATTGGTGGCTGGACACCAAAACCCACTAGCTATCAAGAGGGAGGGGACTACGATGTATAGTGAAGACAATTTACCGCTTCTCATAAAACCGAATGTCACTCTCAATCATGGTGGCTGTTTTATGTATTCCACTTCATTGATGGTATAGCCATTGACAACACACAGATTTAAATACCCTTATTAATAACATAAATCCAGTGAATGATGCTATACTTTACGGCTTATGCTTCAGTTTATTACCGATCTATAACAAAATTGCAACAAACCAGCCATCCATTGATTGATTTTTTTGTATTGCTTTTACCTCATTCAAACAAAAATGCTCTATATTACCTACATAAATGAAGATACTGAGATAAAGCACATGGATATGCCTAATGCGTTTCAGCTCGATGCTCTCATGTCCAATCCTGCGAGCTTATCAGCACATCCAGCGCCAAAGCTTGCTTTTATCTCAATTTTGTACTTCCCTGGGAGCGAACATTAGTAGAAGCGCACAGATAAATGACATTACCTCTCCATTTCTCATCCCTGAGATCTCGCACTGATAGTGGCTGTCATTCGGGACAGAGCTCTCTCTGTGAAGCTTAGCAAGAGGCGGTTAACACCGCTTTCATGTCATACTGACTTAATACTGGTGTGGCCTTGGGTCATGGCCTGCCGTAGCATCCTGTGTCTCATGGACAGGACAGGACCTGACGCCAATGCGCTTAAACCTACTAGCCGCCATGTCTTTATTCCATTAAGTGCCGTAATTCAGCAAAATGTATCCTCTTATGGGGGGCTGGGTCTGAGGGGGGCTGTGTACTAACCAACCCCTAATGTCCTAGCATGCACAAACATGCATTAGTGTGCAGGCATACACACGCACACACACACTTTCAGCCCTTGAGGGGTTACGTGCAGTATAGTTGAGAGGAGGAAGTGGGTTTGATCTGAGAGAATCAATGGATCCTATTCAACGGCAGGATGCCCATTCAGCAGCCGTGGTAGCTAGCTAGTCAACCCACACTGCCTGTGTGTGAGTGTGTGGACACACGTTTTTGTGTATGTGTGTGTAGCTAAAGCTCCATGCTCATGTGATTCTTGGACATGCTGTGAAATATCTTGTTATCGTTTAATGATACTTGAACTGGGCTCTCTTATCTGTGTTTAATTGGTGGGTTGTTGTGCTCACTGTACATGTTTTGTATGTCCTTGAATGAATGTAATGTACTATTTTGTTTTGAGTCATGCTTGGATTTTTGGTTGAATGTCATTTGTCATCCATCCGTATTGGCGTATGACTCGCTTTCTAACACATCAGTGTTTTATTTTCTCCAAAATGCTATTGTGATAACGGCTCCGGCTTGCTCTTCAAGGTGTAGTTTTCACCCTGTCTGTAATGTGTGTTCTGTAACTCCATAAAACATGGGGTTGGCCATTTTCTCTGCTGTAATACATTGGATGTCATGCCATGATGTTGCTGTAATTTTCTCTAATATTTGCCCATGACTGTCTTTCAGCAGTTTAATGGCATTCTGTGTATCAGTTCACAATGTTGCTTTTATTTCCTCTAATATCTGGTTGTTACTGGTCACTCAGCATTTTGATGTCATTCTCCTTCCAATGTTGTGATGAGATTCAGACTTCTGTGGATGTGAGAGTGGGAAAGGAGAGCGTCTCCTTCCTAGCTCTCAGAGCAAACTACCAGATATCACTCTCGCACACACACACACTCAAATACACATGCATATACACACACACACACAAACGCGCACACACACACTTAAATACACACATGCATACACACACACTGAAGGACCGTAGCGGAGCAGTCCCAAGTGGAATTCGGGAGGTCATTATCAGAGCATTCCTGATGGAGACCTTGTTCCATATATTTGTATGCATTTATGATACTTTAATTTGGGGCCATGTGAACCGTCTGGGTTGGAGACATACAGTCCATAGAGACGTAATGGTGGGTTTAATTCCCAGGGGCAGCCTTGGATAAAGGGCGCCTAGGGAGACTGGATCAGCAGGGACCTTGGCTTAAGATGATGATGGCTGTTCAGGTATTCATCAGTGTTTGATGTGAATCTACAGTAAGTTTGTCAGGAAGTGGCTAAGTATAGCTAAATATTTTCGAAGACAACTTGTATTGGGAGTTGTTACACCAACATCTCATATCGGCAGGGGTAGGAATCGTCACTAACGTGAAATGACAGGACAATGGATAATACATGATACAATATGTTTAATCTCCCCTCTTTCCTTCCTTCTTTCCATCCAACCCCGCTTATCTGTTTCTCCACTCCCTCCCTTATCCCTTCCACTGACTCTCTACCTCCTGCCTCTTTACCTCTCTCTCCCTCTATCTATATATTTTCTATTCTCCCTGCAGCTTCTACTCTCCTACTCCTTTCTCACAGATGTGGTGTTCCTCTTATCTGTATTGCATTAGTAGTGGGTCTCTGGACCTGCAAGCCCTCTGAGACTTCCCTTGGGCTCTACTGTCATAGTGTGCTGCAAAGCTGACTTCTACCTTTGCATGACAAATGTGCCAATTAAAATCAGCGTGAAGAAGATTCCAGTACCAGCGGCAGCTCCCAGAGCTGTGCCTTTGTGAGCAGACTGTATGAGTTGATGCTGGTTGATAGGGCAACGTCGATAGATGGGGACTCCTGTAGTGTCCAGCAACACATGATGTTTTAGGGCCCTGAAATGGAGCCTGAAGGCCAGAAGGGCAGTCCGTTGGTGTATAACGTGATGCTACTTTAATTAGTGTTGTCATAACATTTTACTAATGATACGATACCAGGCCAAGTATCACGATACCAAGTAGGACCACGGGGAAAAACTTCTGTGGCCTGTTTGCCCCGTCTCCTGGACGCTTGTTCCCATTTTCTAAACGTTATGTGCATGTGCTACAAAAAAACCTGTCACTGATATTGACACTTATACTCCATACAACACATACTGAATTTAACTTCACACTGTATAATAGAATACTGCATAGAATGGCTAATCTGCTCATATTTACAAAGGTTTACCCGTGATTTGGCTGGAGGAACAGGAGGAAGGAATATACATGCATAATGATCTGCATGTTATTGTGGCAGTAAGAGGAAAATACTGCATGAAACGTTCTACTCTTCAGTTAACACACATACACACTTTCCCTCCCTCACAGTCTCTCTCTGTCTCCCTCTCTCATAAAAAAACTAAAACATACACACACACACTGTTCCCAACTTTAAAAACGTGAAGCGCCATCAGAATGTAATGAGCACCAGAAAGAGAAAGATTTTTTATATAGTTTGGCTTATCTGAATCCTACCTTTGAAGCACATCTTTTGAGTAGCAGACCCTTTTCCTTTCTACTTGTGCCAATAAAATGTGCCTATGCCTACTGTCAAGTTACCAGATTCTTAGCTAGCTAGGTAACATGACTGAGCAATATCAAACCAATAATTAGTGGGATTAGTTTAAAATTGCCTGTGACATCGTTTGTGAAATTATATCAAATTGCACAGGAAGAAAGAAAATGTAGCTCTGGTTATAGGAGTCATATTTTTGTAACCATTTTAGCTCGAGACAAGACAATTTCTTAGCTGTAAAGGTGCAAGAATGAATGCCTGTCGCAAAGCTGTTTTTATCTCTGGCACTGCTGCATGACAGTGAACTTGCAAAGCCTATACTCAGACTGGTCTATGCTCCTGGTTTTTATATATATACACACATATATATATATACACACATACATACACACACAAATGTTTATTTATTTATTTTTATTTTACCTTTATTTCACCAGGTAGGCAAGTTGAGAACAAGTTCTCATTTACAATTGCGACCTGGCCAAGATAAAGCAAAGCAGTTTGACACATACAACGACACAGAGTTACACATGGAGTAAAACAAACATACAGTATAGTACAGTATAAACAAGTCTATATACGATGTGAGCAAATTAGGTGAGATAAGGGAGGTAAAGGCAAGAAAAGGCCATGGTGGCAAAGTAAATACAATATAGCAAGTAAAACACTGGAATGGTAGATTTGCAGTGGAAGAATGTGCAAAGTAGAAATAAAAATAATGGGGTGCAAAGTAGCAAAATAAATAAATAAATAAAATAAATAAAATAAATACAGTAGGGAAAGAGGTAGTTGTTTGGGCTAAATTATAGGTGGGCTATGTACAGGTGCAGTAATCTGTGAGCTGCTCTGACAGTTGGTGCTTAAAGCTAGTGAGGGAGATAAGTGTTTCCAATTTCAGAGATTTTTGTAGTTCGTTCCAGTCATTGGCAGCAGAGAACTGGAAGGAGAGGCGGCCAAAGAAATAATTGGTTTTGGGGGTGACTAGAGAGATATACCTGCTGGAGCGTGTGCTACAGGTGGGAGATGCTATGGTGACCAGCGAGCTGAGATAAGGGGGGACTTTACCTAGCAGGGTCTTGTAGATGACATGGAACCAGTGGGTTTGGCGACGAGTATGAAGCGAGGGCCAGCCAACGAGAGCGTACAGGTCGCAATGGTGGGTAGTATATGGGGCTTTGGTGACAAAACGGATTGCACTGGGATAGACTGCATCCAATTTGTTGAGTATGGTATTGGAGGCTATTTTGTAAGTAACATCGCCGAAGTCGAGGATTGGTAGGATGGTCAGTTTTACAAGGGTATGTTTGGCAGCATGAGTGAAGGATGCTTTGTTGCGAAATAGGAAGCCAATTCTAGATTTAACTTTGGATTGGAGATGTTTGATGTGGGTCTGGAAGGAGAGTTTACAGTCTAACCAGACACCTAGGTATTTGTAGTTGTCCACGTATTCTAAGTCAGAGCCGTCCAGAGTTGTGATGTTGGACAGGCGAGCAGGTGCAGGCAGCGATCGGTTGAAGAGCATGCATTTAGTTTTACTTGTATTAAAGAGCAATTGGAGGCCACGGAAGGAGGTTGCATGGCATTGAAGCTTGCCTGGAGGGTTGTTAACACAGTGTCCAAAGAAGGGCCAGAAGTATAGAGAATGGTGTCATCTGCGTAGAGGTGGATCAGAGACTCACCAGCAGCAAGAGCGACATCATTGATGTATACAGAGAAGAAAGTCGGTCCAAGAATTGAACCCTGTGGCACCCCCATAGAGACTGCCAGAGGTCCGGACAGCAGACCCTCCGATTTGACACACTGATTTCTATCAGAGAAGTAGTTGGTGAACCAAGCGAGGCAATCATTTGAGAAACCAAGGCTGTCGAGTCTGCCGATGAGGATGTGGTGATTGACAGAGTCAAAAGCCTTGGCCAGATCAATGAATACGGCTGCACAGTAATGTTTCTTATCGATGGCGGTTAAGATATCGTTTAGGACCTTGAGCGTGGCTGAGGTGCACCCATGACCAGCTCTGAAACCAGATTGCATATCAGAGAAGGTATGGTGAGATTTGAAATGGTCGGTAATCTGTTTGTTGACTTGGCTTTCGAAGATCGTAGAAAGGCAGGGTAGGATAGATATAGGTCTGTAGCAGTTTGGGTCAAGAGTGTCCCCTCTTTGAAGAGGGGGATGACCGCAGCTGCTTTCCAATCTTTGGGAATCTTAGATGACACGAAAGAGAGGTTGAACAGGCTAGTAATAGGGGTGGCAACAATTTCGGCAGATCATTTTAGAAAGAAAGGGTCCATATTGTCTAGCCCGGCTGATTTGTAGGGGTCCAGATTTTGCAGCTCTTTCAGAACATCAGCTGACTGGATTTGGGAGAATGAGAAATGGGGAAGGCTTGGGCGAGTTGCTGTGGGGGGTGCAATGCTGTTGACCGGGGTAGGAGTAGCCAGGTGGAAAGCATGGCCAGCCATAGAAATATGCTTATTGAAATTCTCAATTATGGTGGATTTATCAGTGGTGACGGTGTTTCCTATCTTCAGTACAGTGGGCAGCTGGGAGGAGGTGTTCTTATTCTCCATGGACTTTACAGTGTCCCAGAACTTTTTTGAGTCAGTGTTGCAGGAAGCAAATTTCTGCTTGGAAAAGCTAGGCTTGGCTTTTCTAACTGCCTGTGTATAATGGTTTCTAGCTTCCCTGAACAGCTGCATATCACGGGGGCTGTTCGATGCTAATGCAGAATGCCATAGGATGTTTTTGTGTTGGTTAAGGGCAGTCAGGTCTGGGGAGAACCAAGGGCTATATCTGTTCCTGGTTCTAAATTTCTTGAATGGGGCATGCTTATTTAAGATGGTTAGGAAGGCATTCAAAAAAAATACCCAGGCATCCTGTACTGACGGGATGAGATCAATATCCTTCCAGGATACCCCGGCCAGGTTGATTAGAAAGGCCTGCTCGCTGAAGTGTTTCAGGGAGCGTTTGACAGTGATGAGTGGAGGTCGTTTGACCGCTGACCCATTACGGATGCAGGCAATGGGGCAGTGATCGCTGAGATCTTGGTTGAAGACAGCAGAGGTGTATTTAGAGGGCAAGTTGGTTAGGATGATATCTATGAGGGTGCCCATGTTTAAGGCTTTGGGGAGGTACCTGGTAGGTTTATTGATAATTTGTGTGAGATTGAGGGCATCAAGTTTAGATTGTAGGATGGCTGGGGTGTTAAGCATGTTCCAGTTTAGGTCGCCTAGCAGCACGAGCTCTGAAGATAGATGGGGGGCAATCAGTTCACATATGGTGTCCAGAGCACAGCTGGGGGCAGAGGGTGGTCTATAGCAGGCGACAACGGTGAGAGACTTATTTTTAGAGAGGTGGATTTTTAAAAGTAGAAGATCAAATTGTTTGGGTACAGACCTGGATAGTAGGACAGAACTCTGCAGGCTATCTTTGCAGTAGATTGCAACACCGCCCCCTTTGGCAGTTCTATCTTGTCTGAAAATATTGTAGTTTGGGATGAAAATTTCAGAATTTTTGGTGGTCTTCCTAAGCCAGGATTCAGACACAGCATGTAACAACAGAAGACTGATCAGGGTCTCCATCCCCGCTCACCATCACTGCTAAATTAGATTTACTTTATTGAACTGGTGCATACAAAAAGACTAGTTGCTGTTGCTTTATTTTTTTAATCTCAATTTATAAATAACTGACTTTATTAACATTATATAACTGCGCCAACAGGTTCTTTAGATCGGTAGGGCTGAAAATAATGGTAGTATCATATGAAACAATACTACGGTATTATAATGTTGGTATCATAAGTATTTTGACATTTTGGTACCGTGATTTTACGGTGGACCGTAGATGAAAGTATAGCAATAAGGGGAAATATAAGGGAAACTCACTGGTTAGTATGTTCGGTATTGGTGTGATGCAATAGCCCAACAAGCTCATTTGACCATGTTAGTAATTGAGAGGAGATCTGAAGACATTATCCTAAATTTGTCACTCAAGGCAGAAATCCCACACAACCCACCTCAAGTCACCCAAACATCCCGATTGAATCATTTAACGCCATCAGAATGTATGGGGGGGGGGGCGACACTAACCAGGTTGCCAGGTGCACGTTGTTTCCTCCGACACATTGGTGCGGCTGGCTTCCGGGTTGGATGCGCGCTGTGTTAAGAAGCAGTGCAGCTTGGTTGAGTATGTTTCTTAGGACGCAGTGCTTTCGACCTTCGTCTCTCCCGAGCCCGTACGGGAGTTGTAGTGATGAGACAAGATAGTAGTTACTAACAATTGGATACCACGAAAAAGGGGGTAAAATAAAAAAAATATATAAAAATTATAATAATGTATGGGGGGGGCAGGGCAGGGCTCTCTCCTTGGAAGTTAGCATCTGTGTCAGCTGCTCGGCAGCTCTAGCTGGCCTGCCAGACACCATTACAGCCCATCTCCGGTGACTGCGCTGGGGAGACTCCTCAGGGACAGGCAGGCAGAGGCCTAATCAAGAGGAGATTGCCAACCGATTAAAGAGCAGAAGCACAAGCTAAGCAGCCCCCAGTCTTTCCCACCAACTGTCAGAGCAGACTAGCATCCCCAACCATTGCAAGGCATCATGGGAGTTTGTCAATAACTCAGACAATGCGCAACACATTTCCGTCTGGGGGATGGGAGGAATACATCATCAGGTTAGACACGGAACGGATTTTATCCTGGGATGGTGTTCTTCAGGAATTAGTTGTTGGTCCATTGCTTTTTTGTCATCGACCCCCACTGACATAAGCTCCCTCGGATGTGTCTTGAGTAATGTGGAGTGCTATTTATTTGTAATTTACTTTATTACTTTTTTAAAATTAACCAATCCACCCTCTTTGGAGGACACATCTTTTTGTTTTTTTACAGCTTTTCTGCTACAAAAATATACATTTTACATACACATTTTACATACACATTTTACATACATGGTACTTTTATATAAAGCAGTCACATAACAATAATACATTACCAAACATAAATTATTTAATCCCACTCCTCAGCCACTCTCAGCACATCCCACCTACTGTATCACCACAGACCACCATTGTTTGGTTTCCATGTGCCATATATTTTTCGATTGTGTTTTTCGATATTTTACATAAATGTTGAACCTTTCTAATCGTAAAGTATCCACAGATTGTGAGCTAAAGATTAAAACTTTTCCTACGAGTAAATATCATAATATTTATTGACTGACTATGGCTTTCCAAATCGCCCAACACTGTTATTTGTACGGTTAATTTCAAGTGAATGTTTTTTTTAACCATTCCTGAAACTGTGACCAGAAAAAAAGCTACATAGGGGCAATACCAGAATAAATGATCTAGTGATTCTGTCTCTTTGCAGCAAAATCTACAGAGCTGAAATTGTTGTATGCCCCATATACAGTTGAAGTCTGAAGTTTACATACACTTAGGTTGGGGTCATTCCACCAGTCCACACATTTCTTGTTAACAAACTATAGCTTTTTTGCAAGTCGGTTAGGACATCTACTTTGTGCATAACATAAGTAATTTTTCTAGCAATTGTTTACAGACAGATTATTTCACTTATAATTCACTGTATCACCATTCCAGTGGGTCAGAAGTTTACATACACTAAGTTAACTGTGACTTTAAACAGCTTGGAAAATTCCAGAAAAGGATGTTATGGCTTTAGAAGCTTCTTATAGGCTAATTGACATCATTTCAAGGCCTACCTTCAAACCTAGTGCCTCTTTGCTTGATATTATGGGAAAATCAAAAGAAATAAGCCAAGACCTCAGAAAAATTGTAGACCTCCACAAGTCTGGTTCATCCTTGGGAGCAATTTCCAAACGCCTGAAGGTACCACGTTCATCTGTACAAATAATATTACGCAAGTATAAACACCATGGGACCATGCAGCCGTCATACCGCTCAGGAAGGAGATGCATTCTGTTTCCTGGAGATGAACGTAGTTTGGTGCGAAAAGTGCAAATCAATCCCCGAACAACAGCAAAGGACCCTGTGAAGATGCTGGAGAAACAGGTACAAAAGTATCTATATCCACAGTAAAACGAGTCCTATATCGACATAACCTGAAAGGCCACTCAGCAAGGAAGAAGCCACTGCTCCAAAACTGCCATAAAAAAGCCAGACTACGTTTGCAAATGCACATGGTGCAAAGATCGTCATTTTTAAAGAAATATCCTCTGGTCTGATGAAAAAAAAACTGTTTGACCATAATGACCATCGTTATGTTTGGAGGAAAAAGGGGAGGCTTGCAAGCCGAAGAACACCATCCCAACCGTGAAGCATGTTGTGGGAGTGCTTTGCTGCAGGAGGGACTGGTGCACTTCACAAAATAGATGGCATCATGAGGAGGTAAAATGATGTGGATATATTGAAGCAACATCTCAAGACAACAGTCGGGAAGTTAAAGCTTGGTCGCAAATGGGTCTTCCAAATGGACAATGACCCCAAGCATACTTCCAAAGTTGTGGCAAAATGGCTTAAGGACAACACAGTCAAGGTATTGGAGTGGCCATCACAAAGCCCTGACCTCAATCCCAGAGACATTTTTTGGGCAGAACTGAAAAAGCGTGTGTGAGCAAGGAGGCCTACAAACCTGACTCAGTTACATCAGCTTTGTCAAGAGGAATGGGCCAAAATTCACCCAACTTATTGTGGGAAGCTTGTGGAAGGCTACCCGAAATGTTTGACCCAAGTTGAACTATTTAAAGGCAATGCTACCAAATACTAATTGAGTGTATGTAAACTTCTGACCCACTGGGAATGTGGTGAAATAAATTAAAGCTGAAATAAATCATTCTCTCTGCTATTATTCTGACATTTCAAATTCTTAAAATAAAATGGTGATCCTAACTGACATAAGACAGGGAACCTTTACTAGGATTAAATGTCAAGTATTGTGAAAAACTGAGTTTAAATGTTGTTGGCTAAGGTGTATGTAAACTTCCAACTTCAACTGTATACCGGATTTTGTTGGTTGCAAGATTGTTATATAATCATTTAAATTGAAAAATTCGAATCATCATTTGAATCATGTGTTGTTTTTTATACCAATTCATACCATGTGCCATGGAATCGGTACATCGAAAATCTCTTCCCAATAATTTTGCAACCTGTATGTCACAGCTGTCAACATTTTTGTCCTCACATTAAACTGGTATATTTTTGTATTCATTCCAATTCCTTTTAGCCAATACATATCTTAAAGATATGGCAGGCAAACAAATTCCCTACCTTCTCACTTTCCATTTGCCTCCTCCGTTTTTGTGGTAATGCTGCAATCAGTTGGTTCTAAGTGTCAGATGTGTGTGTACTGGTAGTGGAGTCAGGTGCAGGAGAGCAGAGGGTTGTGAACAGGAGCACACTTTATTAGGCAAAAGTGCAAAATGCGCAAAACAGTCACAAGATTTATGTTAAACAAGAAACGTCTTCGTGAAAAATAACACGGAAAAACAAGCCAGTCTGGCGTGTCAACAATACACACGTTACACAAAGACATGATGGAGAACAGAGGAATAAATACATGTAGATTGATTGGGGAATGAAAAGCAGGTATGCAGGGAACAAGACAAAACAAATGGATACATGAAAAATGGAGCAGCAAAGGCTAGAAAGCCAGTGACGTCGACCGCCGAACGCCGCCCAGACAAGGAGAGGAGCCCTCTGGGTCGTCCCCGAGGCCGGCAGTTGTGACAGTACCCACCCCCCTGATGCACGGCCCCAGCAGTGCGTCGACACCGGCCTCAGGGACGACCTGGAGGGCGATCCGGCCGGCGTCGGTGGAATTCCCGCAACAGCACCTCTCCTCCGGACCGTACCCCTCCCACTCCATGAGGTGCTGAATGCCCCTCGCCCGACGCCTTGAATCCAGGATGGAACGGACGGAGTACACCAGGGCCCCCTCGATGTCCAGAGGGGGCGAAGGAACCTCCCGCACCTCAGACGCCTGGAGATACACATGGAATGACGGGATAATATGGTAATCGGGGGGAAGCTGTAACCTGTAACATACCTCGTTCACTCTCCTCAGGACTTTCAATGTCTCCACAAACCGCAGGCCCAGCTTCCGGCAGGGCAGGCGAGGGGGCAGGTTTCGGATCGGGAGCCATACCCTGTCCCCCGGTGCGAACACCGGGGCCTCACTGCGGTGACTGTCCACTCTGGTCTTCGGGCACAGCGCGGCCTGCTGGAGGTGACCATGGGCGGCTTCCAAGGTCTCCTCCGCGCGTCTGAACCAGTCATTCTCCGCAGGAGCCTCGGTCTGACTGATGCCACGGTGCCAGACCCAGCTGGTACCCCAATACACACAAAGGGGGAGAGGTTAGTGGAGAAGTGGCGGGGCGAGTTCTGCGCTATCTCTGCCCAGGGCACGAATGCCGCCCACTCCCCCGTCCAGTCCTGGCAATAGGACCACAGAAACCTGCCCACATCCTGGTTCACTCTCTCCACCTGCCCATTACTTTCGGGGTGGAAACCCGAGGTGAGGTTGACCGAGACCCCCAAACGTTTCATGAACGCCCTCCAGACTCTCGAAGTGAACTGGGGACCTCGTTCAGGCACTATATCCACATGGAATGGACATGGAATGCACACCGTGGTGCCGGAAGACGTGTGTAAACAGGGCCTCTGCAGTTTGTGGGGCCGTACGGAGACAGGGCAGAGGGAGGAGATGACATGACTTAGAGAAACCATCCACAACGACCAGGATCGTGGTGTTTCCCTGTTAGGGAGGAAGATCCATTAGAAAATCCAACGACAGGTGTAACCAAGGCCGTTGTGGAACAGGTAAGGGATGTAGCTTACCTCTGGGCAGGTGTCTAGGAACCTTACACTGAGCACACACAGAGCAGGAGGAAACAAACCCTTACATCCCGAGCCAAGGTGAGCCACCTGTACTTCCCAGTCAGACAGCGCACCATCCGACCGATCCCCGGATGACCAGAGGAGGGTGATGTGTGGGCCCAATTGATCAACTGGTCACGGACAGCAGACGGAACGTACTGATGCCCGACGGGACACTGGAGGGGAGCGGGCTCTGTGTGCGACACCTGCTCAATGTCTGCGTCCAGCTCCCACACGACCAGCACTACCAGACAGGAGGCCGGGAGAATGGGAGTCTGATCCATGGTCCACTCCTCTGTGTCATACAGCTGGGACAGTGCGTCTGCATTCACCTTCTGGGAACCTGGTCTGTAGGACAGGGTAAACACAAAAAGGTTAAAGAACATGGCCCAACTTGCCTGATGAGGATTCAGTCTCCTAGCTGCCCGGATGTACTCCAGGTTGCGGTGGTCAGTCCAGATGAGGAAAGGAGGTTTAGCCCCCTCAAGCCAATGTCTCCACTCCTTCAAAGCCTTAACCACAGCCAACAGCTCCCGGTCCCTCACATTATAGTTCTGCTCAGCTGCTTCGAGAAGAAAGCACAGGGGCGGAGCTTCGGTGGCGTGCCTGAGCGCTGAGAGAGCACGGCTCCGATCCCAACATCGGAAGTGTCCAGCTCCACTATGAATGCCAGAGGGATCCGGATGGGCCAACGCGGGAGCCTAGGTAAACAGAGCTCTTAGGTGCCCAAAAGCCCTGTCCGCCTCAACCGACCACTGCAGATGTACAGGACCCCCCTTCAGCAGTGAGGTAATGGGAGCAGCCACCTGGCCAAAACCCCAGAAAGATCTCCGGTAGTAATTGGCAAACCCTAAAAATCGCTGCACTTCCTTCACCATGATTGGAGTCGGCCAATTACGTACGGCTGCAATGCGGTCACTCTCCATCTCCACCCCTGATGTGGAAATGCGATACCCTAGGAAGGAGACAGCCTGCTGAAAGAACAGGCATTTCTCAGCCTTGACGTACAGGTGATGCTCCAACAGTCATCCAAGTACCTTGCGCACCAAGGACTCATGCTTGGCAAATGTCATCGATATACACCACATCCCTGAAAATCTTGTCTACAAAGGATTTGAAGACTGATGGAGTATTCACCAACCCGTTCTGCAAAACGAGGTACTCATAATGCCCTGAGGTGGTACTAAATGCCGTCTTCCACTCGTCTCCCTCCCGGATACGCACCTGATTTGTACACATTCCTTAGATCCAGTTTAGTGAAGAAGCGCGCTCCGTGCATTGACTCAATCGCTGTGGCGATAAGAGGTAGCGGGTAACTGTACTTCACCGTGATTTGATTTAGGCCTGTAGTCAATGCACGGACGCAGACTTCCATCCTTCTTCTTCACAAAAAAGAAACAGGAGTAGGCGGGTGAAATGGAGGACCGAATGTACCCCTGACACAGGGATTCGGAGACATGTGTTTCCATAGCCACCGTCTCCACTTTCGACAGGGTATACACTTCATCAATGGCGCCGGAGGACATGGCCGCCGTTTTACGGTCTCCTAGACAATTATGCTATTATGTGTTTGTTTTTTTGCGCTATTTGTAAATTATTTTGTAATAATGTTTCTGCAACAGTATCTTACGTCAGAAAAGAGCTTCTAGATATCAGGACAGCGATCAATCACCTCGGATTAGACAACGATTTTTTCAACATCAACAACAGCAGCAAGTAGGACTCGCAAGATATTCTCCAAACACCCCACAGGGCAGACATCCCAATTATTCGCAAAAGGAAGCGACGCAGAGGAAGAGGAGCCGGATGCCTCTTCCGGACCCGCAGAAGGCAACTAGGAAAGCTTCCGTTACCGTCAACATTACTCGCCAAATTGCAATCACTGGACAATAAACCAGACAAGGTACGATCACAAATATCCTACCAACGGGACATCAAAAACTGTAATATCCTATGTTCTACGGAATCGTGGTTGAATGACGACATGGATATTCAGCTAGCGGGTTACACGCTGCACCGGCAGGATAGAACAGCACACTCCGGTAAGACCAGGGGGGGCGGTCTGTGCATATTTGTAAACAACAGCTGATGCACGAAATCTAAGGAAGTCTCTAGATTTGCTCGCCTGAAGTAGAGTATATGATGATAAATTGCAGGCCACACTACTTGCCAAGAGAGTTCTCAGCTATACTTCTCGTGGCTGTTTATTTACCACCACAGACAGATGCCGGCACTAAGACTTCAGTCAGCCAGGAAATAAGGAAACCACTCAACCAGAGGCGGCGCTCCTAGTAGCCGGAGACTTTAATGCAGGGAAACTTAAATCAGTTCTACCAAATCTATATCAACATGTTAAATGTGCAACCAGAGGGAAACAATTCTAGACCTGTACTCCACACACAGAGACGCGTACAGAGCTCTCCCTCGCCTCCATTTGGTAAATCCGACCACAACTCTATCCTCTTGATTCCTGCTTACAAGCAAAAATTAAAGCAGGAAGCACCAGTGACTCGGGTCTATAAAAATAAGGGCAGATGAAGCAGATGCTAAACTACAGGACTCTTTTGCTATCAAAGATTGGATCATGTTCTGGGATTCTTTCGATGACATTGAGGAATACACCACGTCAGTCACTGGCTTTATCAATAAGTGCATTGAGGACGTCGTTCCCACAGTGACTGTACGTACATACCCCAACCAGAAGCCATGGATTACGGGCAACATTTGCACTGAGCTAAAGGGTAGAGCTGCCGCTTTCAAGGTGCGGGACTCTAACCCGGAAGCTTATAAGAAATCCCGCTATGCTCTGCGACAAACCATCAAACAGGCAAAGCCTCAATACAGGGCTAAGATTGAATCATACTACACCGGCTCCGACGCTCATCGGATGTGGCAGAGATGGCAAACTATTACAGACAACAAAGGGACGCACAGCCGCAAGCAGCCCAGTGACACGAGCCTACTAGACGAGCTAAATCACTTCTATGCTTGCTTCGATGCAAGCAACACCGAGGCATGCATGAGAGCATCAGCTGTTCCAGATGACTGTGTGATCACGTTCTCCATAGCCGAAGTGAGTAAGACCTTTAAACAAGTCAACATTCACAAGGCTGCGGGGCCAGATAGATTACCAGGACGTGTGCTCCGGGCATGTGCTGACCAACTGGCAGGTGTCTTCACTGACATTTTCAACCTCTCCCTGTCTGAGTCTGTAATACCAACATACTTCAAGCAGACCACCATAGTCCCTGTGCCCAATAACACAAAGGCAACCTGCCTAAATGACTACAGACCCGTGGCACTCACGTCGGTAGCCATGAAGTGCTTTGAAAGGCTGGTAATGGCTCACAAAAACACCATTATCCCAGAAACCCTAGACCCACTCCAATTTGCATACAGCCCAAACAGATCCATAGATGATGCAATCTCTAAGGAAATTATTGTGGACTACAGGAAAAGGAGCACCGAGCACATCCCCATTCTCATCAAAGGGGGTGTAGTGGAAGGTGTTGAGAGCTTCAAATTCCTTGGTGTCCACATCAACAACAAACTAGAATGGTCCAAACACACCAAGACAGTCGTGAAGAGGGCACGACAAAGCCTATTCCCCCTCAGGAAACTAAAAAGATTTGGCATGGGTCCTGAGATCCTCAAAAGGTTCTACAGCTGCAACATCGAGAGCATCCTGACCAGTTGCATTGGCACGGCAATTGCTTGGCCTCCGACCGCAAGGCACTAAAGAGGGTAATGCGTATGGCCCAGTACATCACTGGGGCAAAGTTGCCGGAGTGCCAAGGACAAAAAGGCTTCAACAGTTTTTGCCCCCAAGCCATATTTGCATTGTGTACCCCCTCCCAACCCCTCTTTTACGCTGCTGCTACTCTGTTTAACTGATATGCATAGTCACTTTAACTATACATTAATGTACATCCTACCTCAATTGGCCCGATCAACCAGTGCTCCCGCACATTGGCTAACCGGGCTATCTGCATTGTGTCCCACCACCCGCCAACCCCTCGTTTTACGCTACTGCTACTCTCTGTTCATCATATATGCACAGTCACTTTAACCATACCCACATGTACATACTACCTCAATAAGCCGGACTAACCGGTGTCTGTATATAGCCTTGCTACTCTTATTTTCAAATGTCTTTTTACTGTTGTTTTAATTATTTACTTACCTACACACACACACACACACACACATACTTATTTTTCTCCGCACTATTGTTTAGAGCCTGTAAGTAGGCATTTCACTGTAAGGTCTGCACCTGTTGTATTCGGCGCATGTGACAAATAAACTTTGATTTGATTTGATACACGTGACTCCTGGGAAGTGCAGTGTGTACCCGGAGATTTATCGCACAATCCCCCCGTCGATGGGGTGGTAATTGAGTCGCCAAATCGGCATATTCTGGGGGAATGCGCACCAATGGAATCCCCTACACACCTCCCCAGGCACTCTCGCGACCATCCCGTGAGAACCTTCTATTGCCAGGAAATGGTGGGGTTATGACAAGCCAACCAGGGAAGGCCTAGTACCACGGGTGACGCAGGAGAGTCAATGAGAAAGAGATTGATTCTCTCCACGTGACCCCCCCCTGTGTCTCCATGGCCAGGGAGATGGTGGCTTCCCTGATTAGCCCGGACCCTAAGGGTCGACTATCCAGAGCATGAACCGGGAAAGGTCTATCCACAGGAATAATGGGGATCCCTAAACTAAGAGCTAACGCTCTGTCGATCAAATTCCGAGCTGCGCCTGAATCGACTAGCGCCTTATGCTGTGAATGCGGGGAGAACTCAGGGGTACAAACAGGTGGACAACAGAGGACTCTGGATGAGAGTGGTGCAGACTCACCTGGGGTGACGCCAGAGTGCCCTGCCTGCTGCCTCGACTCCCATAGGGACCAATGGATGGTCAAGGACGTCCCGGAAGCGGCGGATGAACTCTTCAAAGTGGTCCAACACCACGGCTTCCTCTCTCCAGACTGCGTTTGCCCACTCCTGAGCTCTCCCCAAGAGGTATGAGACGAGACTTCCTGTCTCTCCCAGCGGTCCATGGTCTGGACAACGCGATCCATCATGGCACCGAGATGATGTAGCATTGCCGCGTGTTCCTGGACGTGCTCCTCTGCTCCTCTGACCTTGGTACCTGCTCCTGCTCACTCCATGGTAGGTGTAGGATTCTGTCAGATATGTGCGTACTGGTAGCGAAGTCAGGTACAGCAGAGATTTGTGAACAGGCGCACATTTTATTCAGGCAAAAGTGCAAAACGCGCAAAACAGTCACCAGAATTATGTTTAACAATTAACATCTTTGTGAAAAATAACACGGAAAAACAAGCCAGTCTGGCGCGTCAACAATACATACGTAACACAAACGATCTCACACAAAGACATGATGGGGAACAAAGGAATAAATATGAAAACCAGGTGTGCAGGGCACAAGACAAAACAAATCGATACATGAAAAATGGAGCGGCGATGGCTAGAAAGCCAGTGACGTCGACCGCCGAACGCCGCCCGAACAAGGAGAGGAGCTGACTTCGGCGGAAGTCGTGACACTAAGCTTGGACAAGCAAACATTCCCATATATTTTCGACAGTAGCATATGTGACATAACTCCACCGTTTATATTCCTAAAATCATTAATAAATATAACACTTTTTTTTTTATCCATAAAGATAGTTTTTTTTATTAATCAGTATATTTGAGTTTAACCATAACATTAGTTCTTTATTTTCTGGAGGATAAAATTGAGATTGTAACCAGCTTTGTATGCTTTGTATGGCTTGTTTAAGAAAGGGCAATACTTTAAACATTTTGAGTTAGTCGGATATGAGAAGTTGTAATCTGTATGAAGGCAAAAAGGCTATTTTAAACAAAGGATGAGCCTTTCTTAATAATCTACTGGAGAACCATTTTGGATTTAAGTGTAACTTATGTATGAGTGAAGCTTTTAGTGAGAGGTTTAAAGATTTAATAATTTTAGCCCCCCAAACTCATATTCATTATATGAATAGGCATGTTTAATTTTGTCTGGTTTAGCATTCCATAAAAAATCTAATAGTTTTTGTTCAAATGATTTAAAAATGAGTTGTAGTAGGCAGCGCCATTAGTAAGTAAGTGTGATAGGACCAAAGAGTTAATCAATGTGATTTTCCATGAATAGAAACTATTTACCTCTCCAATGTTTGCAGAATCTTATCTACTTTTGCAAACTTTCTATTGAAATTGAATGTGGTAAGTCCATTTATATTTTTTGAGATGTGAATATCTACTTGGTTTTGGAAAACTGCAAGGTAGTGTAAACACTGTCTATTAAACGATCCAATATGTTACACTTGTCATAATTAGATTTGTCCAGAGAGTCTAGAAACATTATCAAGATCTTCAATTAGACTGTGCAGGGATCCAGAATGTGGACTTGAGTCTTGAGTCATTGGCATACATTGCCACTTGCGTTTTTATCCTCTGGATTTCTAACCCCTTGATTTTCTTGTTGGATCTACTTTTAATAGCTAGCATTTCAATAGCCATAATAAATAGATATGGAGACAAAGGACAGCCTTGTTTCACTCCTCTTAGAAGCTCAATAATTTCTCAGAAGTAACCATTATTTACTAAGTTACAGCTGGGGTTGCTGTACATAACTTTAACTCATTGAATAAGGGATTCACCAAAATGTAAAGTAATGCAGGCATTTATACACTACTGGTCAAAAGTTTTACAGCACCTACTCATCCAAAGGCTTTTCTTTATTTTTACTATTTTCTACATTGTAGAATAATAGTGAACACATCAAAACTATGAAATAACACGTGGAATCATGTAGTAACCAAAAAAGTGTTAAACAAATCAAAATGTATTTTATATTTGAGATAGCCACCCTTTGCCTTGATGACAACCTTTGCACACTCTTGGCATTCTTTCAACCAGCTTCACATGGAATATTTTTCCAGCAGTCTTGAAGGAGTTCCCACATATTCTGAAGACTTGTTGGCTGCTTTTCCTTCACTCTGCGGTCCGACTCATCCCAAACCATCTCAATTTGGTTGAGTTCGGGGGAATGTGGAGGCCAGGTCATCTCATGCAGCACTCCATCACTCTCCTTCTTGGTAAAATAGCCCTTACACAGCCTGGAGGTGTGTTGGGTCCTTGTCCTGGTGAAAAACAAATGATAGTCCCACTAATCCCAATCCAGATGGGATGGCGTATCGCTGCAGAATGCTGTGTTAGCCATGCTGGTTAAGTATTCCTTGAATTCTAAATAGATCACCGACAGTGTCTCCAGCAACGCACCCCCACACCATAACACCTCCTCCTCCATGCTTTACGGTGGGAAATACACATGCGGAGATCATCCATTCAGCCACACCGCGTCTCACAAAGACACAGCGGTTGGAACCAAAAATCTACAATTTGGTCTCCAGACTAAAGGATACATTTCCACCAGTCTAATGTCCCTTGCTCATGTTTCTTGGCCCAAGCAAGTCTCTTCTTCTTATTGGTGTCCTTTAGTAGTGGTTTCTTAGCAGCAATTAAACCATTAAGGCCTGATTCACACAGTCTCCTCTGAACAGTTGATATCTGTCTGTTACTTGAACTCTGTGAAGCATTTATTTGGGCTGCCATTTCTGAGGTTGGTAACTCTAATGAACTTATCCTCTGCAGCAGAGGTAACTCTGGGTCTTCCATTCCTGTGGCAGTCCTCATGAGGGCCAGTTTCGCTTGATTTGAAGAATCTCAAATATAAAATATATTTGGATTTGTTTAACCTCTAGTGACACCCCATCCCGTGAACGGGACAGTTGTCATCATCTGACACTAATTAGCATAACGCAATGGACATAAATATTACTATAAAATATTCCTATTCATGAAAATCACAAGTGAAATATATTGAGACACAGCTTAGCCTTTTGTTAATCACCCTGTCATCTCAGATTTTCAAAATATGCTTTACAGCCAAAGCTAGACAAGCTTTTGTGTAAATTTATCAATAGCCTAGCAAAGCATTTTGTCCAGCTAGCAGCAGGTAACTTGGTCACGGAAATCAGAAAAGCAATCAAATTAAATAGTTTACCTTTGATGAGCTTCGGATGTTTTCACTCACGAGACCCAGTTAGATAGCAAATAGGCGAAATAGCTCCGTTTGTTCTTCACGTTTGGCTGAGACATCGCCCGGAAATTGCAGTCACGAAAACGGCTAAAAATATTCCAAATTATCGACAGAAACATGGCAAACGTTGTTTATAATCAATCCTCAAGGTGTTTTTCAAATATCTATTCGATAATATATCCATCAGGACAATTCGTTTTTCAGTAGGACCGATTGGAGTAATGGCTACCTCTGTATTTTACGCGAGAAAGCTGGGAGCATCAGGTGACCACTTGCGCAATGTAGCCGCCTACGGGTATTCTTCAACATAAATGCGTAAAACTACCTCACAAAGCTGTAGACACCTTCGGGAATATGGATAAAGAGTAATCTGGTTGATAGCCCATTCACTGCTCAGTAGGGACACATTGGAACGCAGAGCTTTCAGAACATGAGGCACTTCCGGATTGGATTTTTCCCAGGCTTTCGCCTGCAACATCAGTTATGTTATACTCACAGACAATAATTTTACAGTTTTTTAAACTTTAGAGTGTTTTCTATCCTAAACTGTCAATTATATGCATATTCTAGCATCATGTCCTGACAAAATATCCAGTTTACTCCGGGAACGTTTTTTTTCCAAAAATGAAAATACTGCCCCCTAGTCACAAAAGGTTAACACTTTTTTGGTTACAACATGATTCCATATGTGTTATTTAATCGTTTTGATGTCTTCATTGTTATTCTACACTGTAGAAAATTGTAAAACATGTCAGAAAAACCCTAGAATGAGTAGGTGTTCTAAAACTTTTATCCGGTAGTGTATATACATTTTTGTCGTACTTTATCAAACACTTTTTCAAAATCTGCTATGAAGACCAGACCTGGTATCTTTGATGTTTCATAATGTTCAATTGTTTCAAGTAATTGTTGTATATTATCTCCAAGATATCGTCCATGTAAATGTGGAGTGTTGTTGACGTGAAGTCTGAGCCTAAACAAACCAACAGAAACTGGGAGTTGATGTCTGTGCTTCTGGCACTGGTTTACACTGTATTGGAACTGATTTGGCGCCAACTTTGCCAACACAGAACTTTAACACCCACTTTTGGATTGAAGGCTGGACTTAAATAAGTAGCCCTTGAAAGAGAGCATAAGAAAAAGAAAGTACATTATTTGAAGTCAATGGAGACTTGACAACTCTAGTCAGATCAGGAAACAAATTCGAATTAAATTGGAACTGAAAGGAAATTGACCCCAACTCTGACAGAGACCTTCATGATCGAGCTACCCAATGCCTCCTCCCGTTTCACGGCTCGTCTTCACGAAAGCCTTCCTCAGTTGTTTTATTTTCCCTGGTGGAAGGTCAGAGCTTACTCCCGGTGTGGAGCTCATGATTTGACAAAAGCCCCCGATTTTCCACTCTTCGCCCCCCGAGCTCTGTGCCATGTCAGAAACTCTGTACCAGACATTCATCATGCTCCAAGGTTGACTGACAGAGAAGACTGCATCAGAGACTGAGACGCGATCTCGGACAAAAACATCTGTCTTTTATCATGAACCACTGGTGTCCCTACTGCTGGAATCAGTGAGTCATCTCAGTCAGAGGCTTACAGAGTCTTAGCTTTGATTAGTATGAGCAGACGTAAGTAAAGACTATGCCTCAGTGTCTTATGAGTGGAAACTGGGAATACGGCGTATTATATGTTGAATGGTGAATGGTGAACTGATTCCATGAGAATCGGAACATGCTGTGCAGTATAGTTGCCATCTTCTGAGGTGAGCCCCAGATTTGTAGAGATGTTTATTATTGATAGGGGTGGGTGATAGCCTTGGGATGCATTGCATAATCAAGAGCTGGCTTTACTGGATACAGGAAATGCATGAGGCTAGGAGGTGTTTGTGTGTGGGTCTGTGTCGATATGTGTCTGTGTGTGTGTGTGTGTGTGTGTGTTTTTCTGTGTGTGTCTGTGTACACGTTTGTGATCTTGTGTTGTCACACAGCAGGAAACTAAACCTTTAACATCCCTCACAGTAAACAGAGACTACGGTGCCATGAAAAAAAAGTATTCATTACAACACGAAACAAACATCGAGAGGGGGCGTATGGATTCTTTACAGGGCAACCGTTTGCTGCTTGGCAACCCAGGCCCGGACTTCAAAGAGTTTGCGTGACTGTCTGGGTCAGCCAGTGCTGAGTAATTGGCCATTGATGTAGCTATAATGGGTTCGGCAGCAGCTGATTAGAATATCAATGTTAATCGCCAATGGTGTAGCTTATGCGGCTTGACATGGTGCTCTATGGGGTCAAACTGTGGAGATCTTTAAGTAGACAACCCCTGGCAATCACAACCTCATCTAATATATTGCATTCTGCATTTGTCTCATTCCTATGCTACACATGTTTGTGCACATAAGTTTCCATTATCCGTCTCCCTATTATCTCCAGTGTCAGAGAGAGACATTCTCAGCTAAGCCAAGTCAGTCTCTATGTAATGTACAGTTGAAGTCAGAAGTTTACATACACTTAGGTCGGAGTCATTAAAACTTGTTTTTCAATCACTCCACAAATATCTTGTTTACAAATTATAGTTTTGACAAGTCGGTTAGGACATCTACTTTGTGCATGACACAAGTAATTTTCCCAACAATTGTTTACAGACAGATTATTTCACTTATAAATTCACTGTATCACAATTCCAGTGGGTCAGAAGTTTACATACACTAAGTTGACTGTGCCTTTAAACAGCTTGGAAAATTCCAGAAAATGTCATGGCTTTAGAAACTTCTGATAGGCTAATTGACATAATTTGAGTCAATTGGCGGTGTACCTGTGGATGTATTTCAAGGCCTACCTTCAATCTCAGTGCCTCTTTGCTTGACATCATGGGAAAATCAAAAGAAATCAGCCAAGACCTCAGAAAAAAATTGCAGACCTACACAGGTCTGGTTCATCCTTGTGAGGAATTTCCAAATACCTGAAGGGATCACGTTCATTTGTACAAACAATAGCACGCAAGTATAAACACCATGGGACCACGCAGCCGTCATACCGCTCAGGAAGGAGATGTGCTCTGTCTCCTAGAGATGAATGTACTTTGGTGCGAAAGTGCAAATCTGCAGGACTTCGCTTTGCTGCAGGACTTCACAAAATAGATGGCATCATGAGGTAGGAAAATTATGTGGATATATTGAAGCAACATGTCATCAATCAGGAAGTAAAGCTTGGTCGCATTTGTGGGCAGAACTGAAAAAGCGTGTGCGAGCAAGGAGGCCTACAAACCTGTCTCAGTTACACCAGCTCTGTCAGGAGGAATGGGCCAAAATTCACCCAACTTATTGTGGGAAGCTTGTGGAAGGCTACCAAAAACTTTTGACCCAAAATTTAAAGGCAATGCTACCAAATACTAATTGAGTGTATGTAAACTTCTGACCCACTGGGAATGTGATGAAAGAAATGAAATCTGAAATAAATCACTCTACTATTATTCTGACATTTCACATTCTAAAATAAAGTGGTGATACTAACTGACGTAAAACAGGGACTTTTTACTTGGCTTAAATATCAGGAATTGTGATAAACTGAGTTTAAATGTATTTGGCTAAGGTGTATGTAAACTTCCAACTTCAACTGTATATAACCGGGCCTCCCGTGTTGCGCAGTGGTCTAAGGCACTGCATCGCAGTGCTAGCTGTACCACCAGAGACCCTGGGTTCGAGCCCAGGCTCGAAGGAGGAGGTCCATGGGGTGACTCACAATTGGCCTAGCGTCATCTGGCTTAGGGATGGTTTGGCCGGTAGGGATATCCTTGTCTCATCACACACTAGAAACTCCTGTGGCAGGCTGAGCAGGTCGCTCTGTGTTTGGTGTTTCTCCTCTCCAGAGGTTGAGATTGAGGTTGCGCAGTAGAAGTGGTTCACTACACTCCTCCAGGGTCCAACTTGCTCACAGGTCTTTGATTTAGCCATGGCATTTATTTTCTTTCCAAGCCCTAATAATATTAAATTACATTGAGAATGTTTACAAAATATGTAACAGCAGTATATAGTGGGATTCAGCAGGTTTGCCTGTTGTTTGTGGTAGGTCCTCTGACATATGCCCTGGACATATTGTAACGGTTTTGACTTGAGGTTATTATTTATAGGGGTGCCAGGTAGGTTGTGCCTACCAGAGAAAACATTGGTTTCTCCTTTTAGTTTGGGTGGGAATGAGTCCCATCTGGTCCGTCAAGTCTACACCAATACAAAGGACTTGTGTAAAAGTCAGGATGGAAATAAACTTTTCATAAACCCTTAAAACATTGGAAAGAACTTCAAAAACAACTATATTCTTTTGCGTGGGTGGTATTAGCAACAACAATGATTACACACATATAATATCACAATGAGTTCTGGTTCCTCCAGAAATGTCCTGTACCTCGGGCCTAAAAAGAGTCCAGCCCGGTAAAGGAGTTCAGTGAACTCAAGTGACTTTTGTCACGCAATGTTTGTCTGTTCATTCCGTGTAGCGTAAACCCAGTATTAAACATACAATTATTTTACCACAGAACTTTAAAGCGTATCAACTCTTACTAAGTCCTCAACTACAACTAACTACATAAATCACAGTATACATCACATCAAAACAAATGAAATACCGTATACGAAAAGGTGGTGGTGGTCAGTCAGACAATCCAATCCGCCAATAGATCTCCAGCGGAGAAAGGCCACGAAGAACGGAGAGGTGTAGTCCACGGACGCAAAGAGTGGATCCGATCCTGGGTAAACTCTCTTAGGCTACAAAACACACGTTTAACGGCAACAAAACAAACGGAATAGAGAAGCTTCGGCACTGAAGGTTGAACACATCCTCATTCACGTCTCCATCACAACCCCACTTTTGCGCAGCTGATGCTGGCTATTTAATTGGGAATTAAAGGGAAAGCGCCCTATTTGAAGGAGCTGCACTGAGACAGTTCAGAATAATTCAGGGCGTCACAATATGTATCCAATAACAAAAAAATAAGCAACAAATAATATCAGTTTACATAAACTGTGTTTCACAATTGAGTTATCAAATGTATCAAAGTAATTACGTGGTTTACCATTATTTTTCTACAAATGATGAGTCTGTGAAAGCTGTTGCTGCTGACAGTTGAAGATTGCGGCAAGATAATTTACAACATGTGGCTGACTGTTCCGTTTATAAAAATACTCACAGCATGTCTACATGATGCTGATGAGGGTCCCCTTCCTGGTCTTCTCTATGCCCCATGGTCGGCTGCAAACTGGACATCTCTCGAACAACTGCAGCAGGCAATCTTCACAAACAATGTACTTTCTCATCTTATGAGGTGGTGTTGACTTGGAGGGCCTGTGACAGGGTGATATGAGACAGCCAAGTGATACATTGCATTTTGTTCTAAAGAAATAATTAAGGTTTTGGTAATGCAATTTACAACCAAAATGACTCTACTACTTGTGTCTGCTTGGCTGGGTAATTAGCCTATTAGTTTATCTAGGCGGGTATTTTTTTATATAACTTTTCACATACCACACATTACATGTCGTTGTTGATGAAGCTGTTTGTGCCATTAGGGCAGTAACTCGGGTCACTATCAGAGGCCTCATGATGACTTGTCCTTTTCATAGGAGTCAGGGGGAGACTCTGGCAACAACGTAGGAGGTGTCAATGGCACAAGGCTACTTGTGTTGCATGACACACTTTTATTCGAAGGTCTTGCCTGACAACAGTGAAATTAATTATTTTTGGAGGTGGCTAAACCATTGCAATCACATTGTTGGACATGTTATGATACCCACCCTGGCTCCTTCTGGTTGGTCCTGGCATCCGTTCATGACCAGGAGATTAGTCTGGCATCCAACTGTGCACTTTGTCAAACAGAAAAACAGGGTATCAATTATAAACAACAATTATAAACATAACTCAAAATTAACCTCATTTGGAAGCTAATTCTATGCTTGACAGATGCTCCTGTCTACACTATGCAGACGTTACACTATGCAACCAACTGTGACATGGGTTGGTTTGGGTTTGTTGCTGCAAATGAGTACACTGTTGTAGTAGTCAGACGTGAGTTAGCTACCACCATAGCTACTGGTCCATCACTCTGAATGGAGCCTAACATGATGCCATTGTTAAAGTAGGCAAATAATTTGTAGGAAACAACTTTACCATCATTATGATGTTGACAAATTTGCTAGCAAAGTTTATCAAAAAATTGCTTTCAATACTAATTTTAGCTAGCTAGCTGAAATACGGTGGTGTTCCTTCCATCTTAGTTAGCTAGCTGACTAAAGTTGAACTGCATCTGAAGTCAATCTGGTGACATCACAATCATGACAAAAGGTTTTCCTACTGATTATTTGCCTCCTTTTGAAATGTTACCGCGTTTCCAAGCTAAATCTGAGTTGTATTGAGGTAGCCAACTAACGTCAGCTAGCCTGCCTCACTAGCATTATATTGATAATGATTAGCTATCAAAATATACATAACCAGCAGTGTCTAGCTGTACTCATCACCACTGGTTGCGGGTATGACAGCAGACAGACATTGACAGACAGCAAAAGTGGTAGTGTTGGATGCTATCTAGCAAGATTGTGGGAACTGCAACCACCTATTCCACATGGTAACATTAGGGTCCTTCGGCAGGGCATGCAAACCATGGATAGCTATGTATCCTAGCATGCATTTTCGAACCGAAGGCATGCTCATGGCTAACACAGCTAGCTACTGCTACTACTACTAACTGCAATTATAATCTTGAATCTAGTGGATATTATGCTATTGCTATAACTATACTGAATACACAAATGAACAAAAAATCTGTAGAATGCTTTTCGCTCAGTCTCAAAGAGGACGATTTGTTGTCAGGGCATCACCTTTTGGATTTAAAGAAACGTTATCCTCTCCAAAATTGGTTTCATTGCATGTCACGCCTTGTTATTGTTGCCAAGCCCATCAAGGCCACTGATTAATTCACAGCTCTTTATCTGTTGGCAAGGTTGGACACACATACTGTATGCACAGTGATTTTAAAATAGTGTTTTCAATTGAAATATTTGACACACTTTGACATACATACATTATTACATTGTGCCTGTTCATTTATACAGTAATTATTATTCAGCATGTACACACCTGAGATTTGAACTCACAAACTCTTGGTTCACGGTAGACCGATTTATGAATTTTCAACGTCAATACCGATAACGATTATTAGAGGACCAAAAAAAGCTGTATACCGATTTTTATATATATATTTGTAATAATGACAATTACAACAATACTGAATGAACACTTTTATTTTAACTTAATATAATACATCAATAAAATCAATTTAGTCTCAAATAAATAATGAAACATGTTCAATTTGGTTTAAATAATGCAAAAACAAAGTGTTGGAGAAGAAAGTAAAAGTGCAATATGTGCCATGTAAAAAACCTAACGTTTAAGTTCCTTGTTCAGAACATGAGAACATATGAAAGCTGGTGGTTCCTTTTAACATGTGTCTTCAATAGTCCCAGGTAAGAAGTTTTAGGTTGTAGTTATTATAGGACTATTTCTCTCTATACCATTGGATGTTCTTATAGGCACTATAGTATTGCCAGCCTAATCTCGGGAGTTGATAGGCTTGAAGTCATAAATAGTGCAATTCTTGAAGCACAGCGAAGAGCTGCTGGCAAATGCAGGAAAGTGCTGTTTGAATGAATGCTTACGAGCCTGCTGCTGCCTACCAGCGTTCAGTCAGACTACTCTGTCAAATATCAAATCATAGACTTAATTATAATATAATAAAACACAGAAATACAGTAATATGTCATTAATATGGTCAAATCCGTAAACTATCATTTCAAAAACAAAACGTTTATTCTTTCATTGAAATACGGAACCGTTCCGTATTTTATCTAACGGGTGGAATCCCTAAGTCTAAATATTGCTGTTACATTGCACAACCTTCAATGTTATGTCATAATTATGTACAATTCTGGCAAATTAATTACGTTCTTTGTTAGGAAGAAATGGTCTTCACACAGTTCGCAATGAGCCAGACGGCCCAAACTGCTGCATATACCCTGACTCGGCTTGCATGTTCTGTGCAAGAGAAGTGACACAATTTCCCTAGTTAAAAGAAATTAATGTTAGCAGGCAATATTAACTAAATATGCAGGTTTAAATATATGTACTTGTGTATTGAGTTTAAGAAAGGCATTGACGTTTATGGTTAGGTACACATTGGTGCAACGATAGTGCTTTTTTCGCGAATGCGCTTGTTAAATCGTCACCCGTTTGGCGAAGTAGGCTGTGATTCAATGATAAATTAACAGGCACCGCATCGATTATATGCAACGCAGGACAAGCTAGATAAACTAGTAATATCATCAACTATGTGTGGTTAACTAGTGATTATGTTAAGATTGATTGTTAATAATAAGATAAGTTTAATGCTAGCTAGAAACTTACCTTGACTCCTTTGTGCACTTACGTAACAGGTAGTCAGCCTGCCACTTAGTCTCCTCGTGGAGTGCAATGTAATCGGCCATAATCGGTGTCCAAAAATGCCAATTACCAATTGTTATGAAAACTCAAAATCGGCCCTAATTATTCGTCCATTCCGATTAATTGGTCGACCTCTACTTCACGGCATTCTGATCTTTCTACTATGCAACCATGTCTGTGTCAGTTATCAGTTAATCTGACTACTCTCTCATCATTGACATTTTATATCTTTCTGGAAAGTGGTCTAATGTTGATGGAGCATTTTACCCTGTTTTAATGTTACTCCTGAATCACTAAGATCAATTAAATAGTTTTTCTTAAGTGTACTTCTAACATAGCTGAGATTTACTTGAAAGTGTATTTCAAGAAAATGATGGAGAGATGCTCAACTATATGAAATTAATAAATACTGATAATTAATGAGAGGTAGTGGAAATGTGGTCATAGTTTGTGCTCAAGGGGTAAACCTACAGATTCCCATATTTCAATGAGAAACTGCTTTTAATTACATCTGTTAGGGGTGTTGTAAATGTTGCCAAATAATTACATTAACATACACTGAACCAACATTTTACTTTTAGTTACAGTTCATATAAGGAAATCAGTCAATTTAAATAAATGCCAAATTTTCTAAAACAACGTTGGAGGCGGCTTATGGTAGAGAAATGAACATTCAATTATCTGGCAACAGCTATGGTAGACATTCCTGCAGTCAGCATGCCAATTGCATGCTCCCTCAACTTGAGACATCTGTGACATCTGTCATTGTGTTGTGTGACAAAACTGCACATTTTAGAGTGGCCTTTTATTGTGTAATGATCATGCTGTTCAATTATCAGCTTCTTGATATACCACACCTGTCAGCTGGATGGATTCTTTTTCGAAAAGGAGAAATTCACACCAACAAGGAAGTAAACAAATTTATGCTTAAATTGTAACATGTATATGCATTTTGTGCACATGGAAAATTTCTGGGATCTTTTATTTCAGCTCATGAAACCAACACGTTACACTTTTTTGTTCAGTACTGTATATATTGCTAAGAATGTGAGAGTAGTGCAGGTCCCTATCAGGTATCGAACCTAGGCCACCAGCACCAATGACGAATGCCCTAACTACTGTCACAGTAAGCGATATCCCTCAGGCATGTGCTTATTGGGCCAGTATAGTTATGCCCAGTACAGAAGCAAACGCTAACCCCTTCTCCCTCGGCACTTTTGTAGTTTTGAAACAACTGGATAGGTGTAATCGATTTGGTGAATGAACTTTGAAGTACAGTACATTCGGGAAGATATTCAGACCCCTTTGACTATTTCTATATTTTGTTACGTTACAGCCTTATTCTAAAATGGATTAAATATTGTTTTCCCTCAATCTACACACAATACACCGTAATGACAAAGCGAAAAAACGTTTTATTTATTTATGTTTGCTAACTTACAGTGGGGCAAAAACGTATTTAGTCATCCACCAATTGTGCAAGTTCTCCCACTTAAAAAGATGAGAGAGGCCTGTAATTTTCATCATAGGTACACTTCAACTATGACAGACAAATTCAGAAAAAAAAATCCAGAAAATCACATTGTAGGATTTTTTATGAATTTATTTGCAAATGATGGTGGAAAATAAGTATTTGGTCAATAACAAAAGTTTATCTCAATACTTTGTTATATACCCTTTGTTGGCAATGACAGAGGTCAAACGTTTTCTGTAAGTCTTCACAAGGTTTTCACACACTGTTGCTGGTATTTTGGCCCATTCCTCCATGCAGATCTCCTCTAGAGCAGTGATGTTTTGGGGCTGTTGCTGGGCAACACAGACTTTCAACTCCCTCCAAAGATTTTCTATGGGTTGAGATCTGGAGACGGGCTAGGCCACTTGAAATGCTTCTTACGAAGTCACTCCTTCGTTGCCCGGGCGGTGTGTTTGGGATCATTGTCATGCTGAAAGACCCAGCCACGTTTCATCTTCAATGCACTTGCTGATGGAAGGAGGTTTTCATTCAAAATCTCACGATACATGGCCCCATTCATTCTTTCCTTTACACGGATCAGTCGTCCTGGTCCCTTTGCAGAAAAACAGCCCCAAAGCATGATGTTTCCACCCCCATGCTTCACAGTAGGTATGGTGTTCTTTGGATGCAACTCAGCATACTTTGTCCTCCAAATGACGAGTTGAGTTTTTACCAAAAAGTTCTATTTTGGTTTCATCTGACCATATGACATTCTCCCAATCTTCTTCTGGATCATCCAAATGCTCTCTAGCAAACTTCAGACGGGCCTGGACATGGACTGGCTTAAGCAGGGGGACACGTCTGGCACTGCAGGATTTGAATCCCTGGCGGTGTAGTGTGTTACTGATGGTAGGCTTTGTTAATTTGGTCCCAGCTCTCTGCAGGTCATTCACTAGGTCCCCCCGTGTGGTTCTGGGATTTTTGCTCACCGTTCTTGTGATCATTTTGACCCCACGGGGTGAGATCCTGCGTGGAGCCCCAGATCGAGGGAGATTATCAGTGGTCTTGTATATCTTCAATTTCCTAATAATTGCTCCCACAGTTGATTTCTTCAAACCAAGCTGCTTACCTATTGCAGATTCCGTCTTCCCAGCCAGGTGCAGGTCAACAATTTTGTTTCTGGTGTCCTTTGACAGCTCTTTGGTCTTGGCCAAAGTGGAGTTTGGAGTGTGACGGTTTGAGGTTGTGGTGATGTGTCTTTTATACTGATAAACAAGTTCAAACAGGTGCCATTAATACAGGTAACAAGTGGAGGACAGAGGAGCCTCTTAAAGAAGTTACAGGTATGTGAGAGCCAGAAATTTTGCTTGTTTGTAGGTGACCAAATACTTATTTTCCACCATAATTTGCAAATAAATTCATTAAAAATCCTACAATGTGATTTTCTGGATTTTTGTTTTAGATTCCGTCTCTCACAGTTGAAGTGTACATATGATCAAAATTACAGACCTCTACATGCTTTGTAAGTAGGAAAACCTGCAAAATCGGCAGTGCATCAAATACTTGTTCTCCCCACTTTAGGTATTCCTTTTGTCCAATTGGCTGAGGGCAGTGAGGAGCGCTATAGAGATTGCGTGCGTCATCTGTGGATCTTTTGCGGCAGTATGTGAATTGGAGTGGGTCCAGGGTGTCTGGGATGATAGCATTGATGTGAGCTATGACCAGCCTTTCAAAGCATTTCATAGCTATAGATGTGAGTGCTATTGGGCGGTAGTCATTTAGGCAGGTTACCTTTGTATTCTCGGGCATGGGGACTATCACGGTCTGCTTGAAACTAGTTGCTATTACAGATCGGGTCAGGAATAGGTTGAAATTGTCAGTGAAGACACTAGTCACCTCGTCAGTGCATGTTCTGAGTATGCATGTTCTGAGTATGCATCCTGGTATTCCGTCTGGCCTCACAGCATTGCGAATGTGAAGCTGTTTAAAGGTTGTTCCGATGATAATAACAACTCACATCAGCTATGGAGAGCAAGATCACACAGTCGTATGGAACAGCTGGTGTTCTCATGCGTGGTTCAGTTTTGCTTGCCTCAAAGCGAGCATAGAAGGCATTTAGCTTGTCAGGTAGACTCGCAGCTTGCGGCTGGGTTTCACTTTGTAATCTGTGTTCGTTTGCAAGCTCTGCCACATCTGTCGATTATCAGACCTGCCATAGTAGGATTCAATCTTAGTCCTGTATTGACGCTTAGCCTGTTTGATGGCTAATCGGAGGTCTTGGCGGTGTTTCTTAAATGTTTCTGGATTAGTGTCCCGCTCGTCGTCGATGCACTTTTTGATGAAGCCGGTGACTGATGTGATAAACTCCTCAATGTTATCGGATTAATCCCGCGACATATTCCAGTCTGTGCTAGCGAAACAGTCCAGTATCTTAGCATCCACTTTATCGGACCACTTCCGTATTGAATGTGTTACTGGTATATCCTGTTTGAGTTTTTGCTTGCAAGTAGGAATGAGAAGAATATAGTTATGGTCTGATTTGCCAAATGCAGGGTGAGAGAGGGCCTTGTATGTGTTTCTGTGTGTGGAGTAAAAGTATTGTTGCCTCATTTCTAGTTGACATGCTGGTAGAAATGAGGTAGAACGAATTTCAGTTTCCTTGCATTAAAATCACTGGCCACAAGAAACGTAACCTCTGGATGTGTATTTTGTTGTTTGCTGATGGCTCCATACAACCCGTTGATTGTGATCTTGGTGCTAGCATCGGTTTGTGGTGGTAAATAGACAGCTACGGAAAATATAGATTAAAACTTTCTTGGTAAATAGCATGGTCTGCAGATTGTGCACCAGAAGATTGTACACCAGCTGTTGTTAACAAAGAGACACACTCCTCCCTTCTTATCCGAGTCTGCCATCCGGTCTTGACAATGAATAGAAAAACCATGGATATTATCCATGTCCTCGTTCAGACACTACACTGAGAAACATAGAATATGAGTTTTTCAGGTCCCTTTGATAGGATATTCTTAAATAAAGCTCATCTAGTTCGTTCTACAGTGATTGCATGTTCGCCAAAATGTGTCTAGAACATTATCTTATATTCTGAGAACATGCCAACCATGTTATGTGTATCTTTGGTGGGACGTTGATGAAATATTTGCTTAACCCACAGAAAACTGGACACATTAATGTCCATGCAACGTTCTCATTAAATTTGTCTAGAATTTTAATAACTTATATTTTGAGAACATGGTAACCATGTTCTGTGTAAGTTTGGTAGCACGTTGTTGGAATATTCTATTAACCCTGAGAAAACTGGACACATGAATGTGCTTGCCATGTTCTAATGATACGTGTCTAGAACATTAATATTTAATATTCTGAGAACATGTTAGTTCTGTTTGTCATTAAGGGAATGGTCTCTTGGAAACAGTCCTTGCACGTCACTGGGTCATTCCTATTGAAACGTTAGGTTAAGACCTAATGAGACTCTTAAGGGAACTCCTCTAAACTAGTGGGAATGTTTGTTGTTATCTGGTTTACCTTTTAAGATCGAAATACACACTTCAGTGGCAATTGTCATGCTTTCATGACATTATGGTAATTTTTATGATTAACTGTTTGTATAAGTATAAGAATGTGACCAAGCACATTTTAATGTGTGTTAATCCAAGAGGTAGAGGAAACCGACACCCGTACAAACCAAACATGACAACCCATCAGCATCATGGGCACTCATTTCCCTACACTGTGCACAACTTTTAACCAGAGCCCTACAGTATGAGCCCTGTTCAAAAGTAGTGCACTATGAAGGGAATTGGGTGCCATTTGGGTCGACGCCAACCAGTTTTACAGAGCCTCAGTTCCATTTCCTAATCACCATGTTTATATCTGTCTCCACTGGCTGAATTGAATTGTCTGGCCCTGCAAAGCCTTCTGTGAATGGCTAGCCCTCTGCTTTTATTCATGTCTAGATGGGTGTAGAATGATGGATACCAATTTCAATGGATGGTTGCATAAATAGATGGGTAGCGGATTCATTTACTTTTTTGTTTATTGATGCTGATGGGTTGTCATGTTTGGTTTGTATGGGTTTCAGATTCCTCTACCTCTCGGATTTACACACACTAAATTGTGCTTGGTCCCTTTCTTATACGTATACAGACAGTGATGCTCCTACTCTTGCTCTCCCTCTCTCCTTTTCACCTATTCTTATCTCTCTTTTCCACTACTCTTCTTTCTCTCTCCTCCTTTTCACTTATCTTCTTCATCCCTTACTTCCTGTCTCCATGTCTCTCTTGCGCTCTCCTTTTTATGTTCAACCTTGTCAAACAACTGCTATGTCCAATGTTATTCGGTGTGCAGCATGGGAGTCTGTGTCGAGTGACAATGTTTGCAATATTTGCGAACGCTTTGTGTGATGTCACCTGCAATGTCAAGGAGGCCTTTTCTACATAGTGTACAAAGTGCCCTGGCCCTGAATGATTGTGTGCCAGGACAGTTTCACAGGCTGGTAGACAACAGGTCTACATGTCCGTGCCTTATTTCTCTGCCGTAATATAAAGGAAGTGAGGGGAGGTTGGGGCGACAGGGGAAGTTGCTCACAACGCAGAACCACAGCAGCCCCTGCAGGTGTATTTGGGAACAACAGCTCAGCCAGCAGCCTTGAGTAGATACAATGGGTTGGGATGTCGATGATGAATGTAGATGGGCAAAGACACATACATCCATAGACACACACGCACACACACTAACCCAAAAACCTAACCTTAACCCTAACCATAAACCTAACCATAGCTCCTAACCCTAAAACTAACCCTAGCTCCTAAACCTAATTCTAACCTTAAACACCCTAGAAATAGCATTTGACCTTGTAGGGACTTACAAAATGTCCCCAGTTGGTCAAATTTTTGTTAGTTTACTATTCTTGTGTGGACTACCATGTAAGTAGTTGAAATGCTACCATGTGCTCCAGGTTTTGTCACAGTGGAGGGCTGAAGTTCTGTTCAGAGGTGTGGCCCGTTTTGTAAGGACCAGTGCGGGCGCAGAAGGCCATGCCATATGGCCTTAGCCCATCGCTTTTGCTCACTGCAGAGAATAGCGGGGGATCAAATTCTCTCACCTTCTGTCTGTTCCTCTCTCCATCACTTCTCATTCACCCCTCTCCTTCGATCCCCACTTCCTCATATCCTTCTGTAACTTCATCCCTCATGCATTTTTCTCTCATCCTTCAGTTTTCTGTCTGTCTCTCTGATTCCTCTCACAGCCATTGCCTGTTTATCTCCCTGCATGCTTTCTTTCTTTCTCTCCACTCCTCCTCTCTACCATCCCTCCTTATCGAAAAGGATGAAAGCCAGACTGGGCAACTGAGAACTGTGAGACATTGAGGCTCAGCGGCATCTTTGTGCCTGCATAGCTGTGCTCCGAGACGGGGGGCGAATTCACACGGTTCCTCCTCCTCCTATGCCTGCCTCCCTAAGAGAGGGATATTTAAACCCCCCTCACTCCCCTTAGGGGAGAGAGAGAGACAGGGAGATGATCAGACTTAGGGGAGGCTTTACAAAGAAAAACAGACACTCTCCAAGACACCCGCAGGTTCTTGCCGGTTATCTTTCCCTCAGTTGCATCATGACTGGCAAAAGACGTCCCTGGTGTTAAAAACGGTGAGCCAGATGGAGAGGAGGATGAAAACGTACAGTATAAGCCACCCAGGCCGTATCTGTAGAATTGGCCATACTTTCTTTCTCTTGAAAAGGGGGAGGGAGTGAGAAGGGGAGAGTTCTTCCCTCCATTGTAGAGCTCTCAAATTATTTAGATTTTACTGTGATCCCCGCTCTTTTTCAAACATCTCTATAATTTATTTACCCCTTCCTTTCTTTTTTCTGTCTCTAATTTCTTCCCGTTGTCCTTCTTTTTTTCGAATCCTGTTTTTTCCACTCCTCTCCCCTTCACTTGTCCTCACCCTCCTCCCTCTTCCTTATTCCCCCATCCTTACTTTCTATCTCCGAGTCTCTTATTTTCTCTACCCCTCCTCCTCACTACTCACCCTCCCTCCCTCTCTTCCATTTTCCCTCTCTGTTGCTTTCTATCTCTAACTCTCTTCTATCCTCTACTCCCCCTCACTCTCTATCTCTCGTTCTCCTTCCCTTTCTTTCCCTCTCTTTGATCAGGAGCCAACCCTCTGTTCCTCCCCTCCTGCATTATGGCACCCTCCCTTACTCTCTCAGCCAGTTAAAAATGATCGCCGCTCTGTAGCCCTGCACCGCTTCCAGGCTCTAGAATCGATAGCATGGTTATTTTTGTGCTGCTCCTGGGTGTGTGTGTGTGTGTGTGTGTGTGTGTGTGTGTGTGTGTGTGTGTGTGTGTGTGTGTGTGTGTGTGTGTGTGTGTGTGTGTGTGTGTGTGTGTGTGTGTGTGTGTGTGTGTGTGTGTGTGTGTGTGTGTGTGTGTGTGTGTGTGTGTGTGTGTGTGTGTGTGTGTGTGTGTGTGTGTGTGTGTGTGTGTGTGTGTGTGTGTGTGTGTGTGTGTGTGTGTGTGTGTGTGTGTGTGTGTGTGTGTGTGTGTGTGTGGTGTTCTGCCAGAATGTGAACAGATGAAATGACAGCCTACTGTGCGTTATGCCGTTGTGTAGACCTGCACATTGTTCATCTATTAGGGGCCACCAGAGGCCTGTAAGAGACAGTCTAGCTCCTGTCCTGTGGGACACAAAATGTGGGCTCCAGGTATCCTTGTGATGTCACACATGACGATGACATATTGTTTTGTGGTTTGCATTTCCAGTCTGTGTTCCTGAGCTACAAGCCTATACAGTATTTGCAGTTGAATCAACATGACAATAGAGATACTGTATTGTGTATATATAGTAGCCTAAGTTTACATGTCCCATAGTGCCGTAGGCCTAGAGATGGTGGTATAGTACAGTGCATTGTACAAGAGCTACCTCTCCTATGTATAAACGCTGCACTAATATGAAATACATAAAGACACACAAAGAAATACGTTATGGATGCATAAGCTTGTATATAGGAAATCATAATGTATTACGTGGAGAGTCGAGATGGATGATTAATTTAATAATCTGACCATAACCTTAACCTTTGCTCTCTCTGCAGTGTAACAATGACTACGTCCCTGTGTGTGGCTCCAACAATGAGAACTACCAGAACGAGTGTTATCTACGCAGGGACGCCTGCAAGCAGCAGTCTGAAGTGCTGGTGGTGTCAGAGGGCTCTTGTCCTGTCGGTATGTAGCATCTCAAGGATGGACTTATACTGCACATGTTCATTTGCATGCATGCAAATACACAATCTCACTCTCACACACACACACACACACACACAAAAGCTAGGGAGAATTATCGCCATCTGCAAAGCTAGCCACTGAGCCACTTTTCAAGGCACAATAGAGTTCGGCGAAAGGGACATTCCTAAAGCATGGTCACACATGCCTATTACTTATAAGGGCTTTGTTAACCTTTTGCGTGTAGGGGGCAGTATTTTCATTTTTGGCTAAAAAACGTACCCATTTGAAACTGCCTATTTCTCAGCCCCACAAACTAGAATATGCATATAATTGTCAGATTAGGATATAAAACACTCTAAAGTTTCCAAAACTGTAAAAACATTCTGTGAGCATAACAGAACTGATATTGCAGGCAAAAGCCTGATGAAAATCCAATCAGGAAGTGCCTCTTATTTTGAAACCTCTCTGTTCCTATGCATGCCTATCCTCCATTTAAAGGGATATCAACCAGATTCCCTTTTCTATGGCTTCCCTAAGGTGTCAAGTCTTTAGACATAGTTTCAGACTTTTATTTTGAAAAATGAGTGTGAAGGATCACATTGCGTAAGTGGATAGGTGGGGGCTCTCAGAGTGAGTTTTGCACAACTGAGTAAAGCGGCCATTGTTTCTCCCGCTGTTATTGAAAAAGCTACACACTCGGTTGATATATTATCGAATATATATTTTAAAAACAACTTGAGGATTGATTATAAAAAACATTTGAAATGTTTCTGTGGACATTATGGATATTATTTGGAATATACGTCTGCGTTGTCGTGACCGCTCTTTCCTGTGGATTTCTGAACATAATGCGACAGTATTTTGGGTATAAAAATCATCTTTATGGAACAAAAGGAACATTTGTTGTGCAACTGGGAGTCTTGTGAGTGAAAACATCTGAAGATCAAAGGTAAACAATTTTTTTGATTGCTTTTCTGATTTTCTTGACCTAGCTACTTAATGCTTAGTGTACATAATGCTATGTTATCGATAAACTTACACAAACGCTTGGATTGCTTTCACTGTAAAGCATCATTTCAAAATCTGAGACGACAGGTGGATTAACAAAAGGCTAAACTGTGTTTTGCAATATTGCACTTGTGATTTCATGAATATGAATATTTTTTGTAATATTATTTGTCTGTGGCGCTATGCTGTTGCTGATGACAATTATCCCGGTACCGGGATGGGTAGCGTCAATAAGTTAAATGCCTCACTCAAGAGTTCTTGTGTGCCCAATGTTAAATTTGAACCAAAAACTCTCTGTAAAGGTCTCTGAAGGAAGTGCCTATAGAAATTTGGAAAAACTGTTTGAAGCCAATACATTTGCCTGCATTCCATTGTCAAAATATAAAGCCAAACTGACTTAATCTACAGTACTTTAGTCCATCAAAGTTACTATTATAGCATGAAAAAAAAAAACTCAATCTGCACTTTGTTGGCCGGGTTCAGCATCCACTAAGGTTGCTGGAACTGTGCTGGAAAAGACTGTAGAGGAGAACATATCAGAGCCAGCACAGCATGGTTTAGGTCAGCACAGTAGTGTGAAAAGGGTATGAGACTATTCGTGCCATGTTCACCACTACAGTAATCTGGGATTATCCCACGATTCCTTTATTCCAGATAAGAACCTACAAGCATGTTGAAAAGGTCTAGCGTTTAACATCTAGTAAGAGTCGTGTTCATTAGGGTATGCAACAGAAAACGTTTTAAAACATTTTGAGTTGGAAACGAAAATTGGACAATGATTGGACAAGTCCAGGTAGTCCGTCCCTTTTTCAGTCCGTTTTCTTCCGTTTGTTGTCTGACCAAAGTGAATCTTTGGCAAGGGGAACATGTTGGCTTCACTCAAAGTTTCACTGGCGGCGTAGAGTAGCACTCTTGGGGTGTCGCTGACTCAGTTAACCTCACTGCCAGCCTGGTCAACTCCACTTAGGGGACTTTAAACACTCATAGCTCAGCAGTCCAAACCACACTCACAGGGAACACGGTCAGACTTGGAGTCTGAGTGTTTGTGTGGGAGGTTGTGATTTGTTTCGCAAGAAAAAACTTCACCTTCCTGCCTGACTCACATGGAAGCTCTTAACTCTCTGTAAATTGCTTGTGTGTTTGTGATTTTCTGTGTGTGTGTGTGTACATGCGCGTGTGTTTGTGTGTCTTTTTGTATGAGAGAATGGCTTTTTCCACGTGATAAGAGCTAATTTCGAGGAACAAGCTTTAGAAAACAAATGGAATGTGGTTGTACTTCGGCAGAACTGGCGTGGTAGTGATGAGAATAGGCTGACAGCTCACTCCCCTCCTTCACAGCCAGCCCCCTCATCCCCTCTGTGTTTCTTTCCCTTTATTTCACTCCATTCTTCACTGTCACGTCAAAAGCGTGTGTGGTAAAAATCCATTTAGACACGATTTATGTATCGGCCAGTGACCCTTGGAAGTGGTCTTACAAACAAATGACAGGAATAAAAAAGGGAGTACAGAGCACAAGAAAGTTATTACCCTCTGTCGTGATGTTGTTATCGTTAATATGATGACATGCTATTTATCTAATAATTAACTATGTTTATAATTACGTGATTAAATTAATCCTGTAACCATTAACTCAGTAACCTGGGGCACCACGGGAAAAGTTTGTTTGTTGAGTGACCGTTTGCTGAATTTCACTCAAAAAATATCAGAATATCGATTTCATGACAGTCACTAATTAATTCATTTCCTCATCAGTCTCATTCTGAACATTGCATAATTCGTAAATCTGCACATACCTGGGTCTCATTAAATCATTCTATACCACACAAATTTTGTTGATTATTTATTTACCAACAAGCTAAATGATAACATAAGATACACAAACAGTCTAGGTTACTGGTTAGAACTTAATACAATGGAAACAGGTCCCTAGCTCACCAAACACAATATGGCACGTGTTACACAAGATGGATATTGAAAGAAAGCAAGAGAGAGAGAAAGTGCATGAGAGAAAAGCACACTTGCATACATTTGTGAACTATGCTTAGTTTAACCCGAACACCTTGCCCCGAACTGCAACATTTATGGGTCAGAACTATAATGCATGTATTTACATGTTGAAGATCTCCGTTGGGTATCTCTTCGTGGGCCGAGTTCCGCTTAGTGGGATAGGTTTGGTCGATGCCCTGTACTTTCGATGGCTGAGTCTCCTTCGTTATCGAGTGTAAGTCTCTGATTGTCCACACGATGTCACAATGTCCTTTCTCTTGGTTGTCTGTTTCCTTTGACTCGTTCTGTGAGAGTGGTCTTCTTAGGGGGCTAATCAGCTGTGTCGACGTTCCCAGCTTGGGTAGGAGGGCCATGTAGACAACCGATGACTTGAAAAGAATAACCGGTTGGTCCTTCTTGAATTCACCTTCTTAGATTCAGTAATCAATCGTAGCATTGATTGTTAAGATGTTCCTTTGTCCTCTTCCTCAACTTAGTCTGCTATGTAAATTCTTAACTCACATGTTTTATACCCCAGGGTAGAAAGGGGCATTCCCATCTTTATGACACACTCTCTGGGTTCCCTGTGGTGTAGGTAGTTACTAGGCAAGGTATCAGAATTTACAATGATCTTGTTTAGACAACTTGAATCACAGTTTGTTAAAAAATATTGTACATATGTACATGTACATATAATGGAAACTCTTCAAGTTACAATGTCATCATTTCACTCTCAATGACATCACAAAATCGACCTTCATTTTCATATTCCATCTATCATTGTTACCAACATTTTGGCTGATGAAATATAATGTCCCAAATTCCATTTACTGAGGTAGATTCTCCATAAGGCCCACACAGACATTCCAGTCCCAAACACTAAAGGTAAAAAGGATTTGTCTGCTGCCTTAAGATTTCCAATGGGCGTGTGATTTGCACTTTTCGCACCAAAGTACATTCATCTCTAAGAGACAGAACACGTCTCCTTCCTGAGCTTTATGACGGCTGCGTGGTCCCATGGTGTTTATACTTGCGGACTATTGTTTGTACAGATGAACGTGGTACCTTCAGACATTTAGAAATTGCTCCCAAGGATGAACCAGACTTGTGGAGGTCTACAATTTTCTTTCTGACGTCTTGGCTGATTTCTTTTGATTTTGCCATGATGTCAAGAGGCACTGCTGGAAAAATTACTTGTGTCATGCACAAAGTAGATGTCCTAACTGACTTGCCAAAACTATAGTTTGTGAACAAGAAATGTGTGTAGTGGTTGAAAAACAAGTTTTAATGACTCCAACCTAAGTGTATGTAAACTTCCGACTTCAACTGTATATTTAACTAGGCAAGTCAGTGGGTTAACTGCCTTGTTAAGGGGCAGAAATACAGGTTTTTACCTTGTCAGCTCGGGTATTTCATCTAGCAACCTTTGGTTACTGGCCAACGCTCTAACCACTCTAGGCTACCTGCCACCCCGAGTGTTGGGCTGGAGAAAAAGCCTACACACAGTACCTTTCAGGGACTGGTGTTGGACATCCCTGTTGGAAACGAAGCAGTTAAAGAATGAACACAGGAATAGGATGTTTCTTTCCCATTTCCAGTCTACTACCCACTGGGCACAAACTGGTTAAACCAACATTGTTTCAACATAAATTGTCAACGTACTGCGACGTGGAATCTATGTGGAAAGTACATTGGATTTGAAAATAGTCATAAACGTACACTGTTGTTTGTGGGAGAAATTTCAACCACAGGATTATGTCATTATATTTACCAATGTTCCATATTGACAAACCTTATAATATCTGTTGAATTTGTAATTTTGAAATAACATCAGAACTTCAACGTAATATCCTCCAAAAGAAAAAAACAATAGGCTGAGCAGCACCTCCTACTGATCCATCTAGAGGTACCCGTTTGTCTCCTTTCCAGGGTTGCAAACCCAGCCCCGCTTAGCTTTGATATTTGTCACCAATGTGGTATTGTGAGAATGATTGTTGACAAATCTCCACTTAATAGATTCACTGTTGCTATCAAAATCTAGATGTTGGATTCACATCTTCAGCGCAACCAAATTTCTAAGTTAAAGAATGACTAAATCAAATCTATTTGTATTTAAAGTTCAAGTTAAAGTTTGATTTGGTTTGATTTAGTCCTATTAATTAACTTATGATTAGTTAACAAATGATATGTTGCATTCAGGTCTCGATCTCAACCAAAAATAAAAGTTAAAGATTGGAAATATTCATGCATTGTATACAGTTCCTTAAATGTTGATATTTGGTTGTGTTGTCAACTAAACACATTTCAATTTTACCCTTGTAATATGTAAATAGTTAAGGCTATTTTACAAACAAATGTAACAATATTTATTCAACTTTAAAATTAGTTACACCTCCTTGGCCACATTTTGAGGTTACTGTAACAATAAATGCTAAAGTAGCATGCAAATGTTGCAGGTCTGTGGAGATCTTCACAATTGGATTAATAATCTGCACATGATCTGAAACGGCAATGACCACTTGAACCACTGTACTTAAATTATCTTAATTGCAGTCCAGGTCATTTTGGTTGTGCTAGTAGATGAAGTACAGTGATGAGATTAATATCTGTTAACAAAATATCTAAATTGTACCCCATTTTAACTTTGTTGTTCTTTTAAATGGTTGACAGCACAGTGAAATGACACTGGGAATTCAACACATTTTTGACTGTATTTTTGAGTGGGTGAAAATAGTTTATAATCTCATTGATCAACTTATCAACCAAATATTTCCCAATTCTCCACTTTGAAATGATGTGGTGTGCACAGTGGGTAGTTCCTTTCATGGCTTAAATAAGAGTTGTCACTCAATCCTTCATCTGCCTACTTACTCTCTCCATCTTCTTCACTACCTCTAGAGAAAACATCACACGGTGTGATGGATCTATATGGATACCATGCCGATATGTTCCCCCATATGGTTTCCTTTGTGCTTAAATTGTTCATGATAAAGTAGGACTCATGTTAAACTCTGGAATGGACTGTCAGTGAATGAGAATGTGATATGTTTGTATGTTTAAAATATGCCTTGACAAATGTGATACTGTATGTCCAGGCATATCTTAACAGCATCTGATTTGGATGGTTCACACCCCGTCTAGTATCCAGGCATCTCTGTTCTCTGATAGGCTACGTTATCTCCATGAACACCTGTGTTTACATGTAAACAGGTCTGGTCTCCATCAGTACACTAGCCTACATGTTGACAACACAGCCCGGCTCCTTGTTGTTGTTTACCTCTGTAAACACGTCTGACAGCCGTGTGACAGCAGGGCTCTGTCCTCCCAGCAGCCCTGTGTGACCAGAGCCAAGGCCGAAAGGCCAGACGTCGGGATCTGATGTCTCTGCCAAATGGCAAACAAAAGGACACAGCGCCAAGGTTCGTAGTCATGCTACCATGCTACTGAGGCATGTACTCAAATGCATTTCTTTAGGGCACCACTGTGTACTTCTGATATTTGAGTTGTTGTTTTTTAAAGTACTGTTATACCAAGAAACTCTGTAGAGTTTCTGTAAGAAAGAAGACCATGTATAAAAGTTGCTTAAAATGTTCCAGCCCTGGTTTTGCAGTGTTTATGATTTACAACATGACACTTATCTATAATTTAGCCTTCAAGTTGTATCATCTTTTATTTCTTAACCTTTTAACCCTATTTTCAACAGGCTGTTATAGCATGTTTTGACAGCCCTCCTACATCAATTTACATCATTTAGTATCCTTTTGGGTTTCTGCAGTTTAATGTTATAATAGTAATAAAAACTGCAGTTTTTAATTTATTATCTAAAAATGTTGTCTGTACATGTGAGTAACATGATGGAAGAACCTAGATCATTTGAAATTCAAGAAAAACATTTTGGGGAAATCACACTGGGCAAAAACTGGTTGAATCAACATTGTTTACATGTCATTTCAAAAATCTATATGATGACAATAAATCAATGTGCAAAACTGATTGGGTTTGCTAAAAGTCATCAACGTAAGGGCATTTCGTCTTTTTTTCACCCAACTTTCAATCTAAATCCAATGACATGGTGATGTTTTTTGTTGATTTCACATTGAATTCACATTAGTTAACAACTCAACCAAATGTAAATCAAAACTCGACATTGAACTGGTGTCTGTGCCCAGTGGGATTGTAGTATACACAACCTGAAAATGCATTAATTTCAATGTAATTGAATATTCATGTTTGGACACAAAAATACCATAATTTGGTCAAAATCTAAATCAGTCCCTTGACTTCTCAACTGCGTGGTAGTGTCATGCCCTGACCATAGAGAGCCTTTTTTATTCTCTATTTTGGTTAGGTCAGGGTGTGACTAGGGTGGGTAATCTAGGTTGTTCATTTCTATGTTGGCCTGGTATGGTTCCCAATCAGAGACACCTGTTTATCGTTGTCTCTGATTGGGGATCATATTTAGGCAGCCATTTCCCCACTGTGTTTTGTGGGATCTTGTTTATGTGTAGTTGCCTGTGAGCACTTCATTTGCGTCACGGTTCGGGCGTTCCTGTATTGTTTTTTTTGTGTGCATTTCATTAAATAAACATGTGGAACCCATATCACGCTGCGCTTTTGGTCCGAATGTTCTTACGACGATCGTGACAGGTAGAGCTCTGTAATTTCCAAATTAAACAAAGTTGGAAAACAAATCATTGGAAGTTCTTTGAGTTGTTAGTAATAGGAATTGAAAGTGAAATAATGTTTTCTATCAAGTTTTGTATACCAATAGAATTGAGGAAAAGATTGTGTTTGTTTTTACCTCTAGATCATGGATAAACTGGTATTTACCAAGCTTGTGCTAGGCTAACAGTGAGCTAACAGAGAGTTAATGGTAGTTGATAGGCATGGGGTGCTACTGTTTCTCCATCAGATTGAGTGGTGGTGCTGCACTGTGGAGTGCATTTAACCATTACCATAGCCACATGGAACAGTGAAAACTGAGTTCATTTCCCCATAGGTGAAAAAGTTTTTTTCCAACATGGCCGAAGGCAGGTGCTATTGAGGGAAAGTGACAACATTGTTACCGAATCTCTCATGAACGTTTCCATCGCCTGCTTCCTCTCTCCTTTATTCCTTTCTCAAGCATGCAGAGAGAGGGGCTCTCATCAGTTTAATGAAATTCGTTTTGTTGTGAAAACAGATCAATATCGATGTTTCTAACCTGATTTCTGTTGGTTTTCCATTTTGTGACTTCAGTGGGCTACAGTCTGTCTGTTCCTATCAAACTGCAGATGTGTTCCTGCCTGTGCTCTAGGCCAGCATTCAGATAGACAGGCCACCACCAAGTATTCAGACTCCTTGACTTCTCCACATTTTTGTTACGTTACAGCCTTATTCTAAAATTGATTAAATAAAACATTTTCTTCATCAATCTACACGCAATACTCCATAATGACAGTGAAAACAGGTTTTTAGAAAATTTTGCAAATGTGTTAAACATAAAAAAACTGATTCTGAAATAACATATTTATTGATTTGTTTAACACTTTTTTTTTGTTACTACCTGATTCCATATGTGTTATTTCACAGTGTTGATGTCTTCACTATTATTCTACAATGTAGAAAATAGTACAAATAAATAAAAACCCTTGAATGAGTATGTGTCCAAACGTTTGACTGGTACTGTGTAAATAAGGTAAATAAGGTTCTATTTTTCTTCTAAGATTTTTTGAAGGGTAGGATAATTAATGAGGAGTAAACTTGATTTATCTCCGTTCTTATTAGAATTTTTCCATTGTAAACAATAAAAATTGTTTCATACCATGAAAGGTACCGGATAGCAAATAGTTTCTGTAACGCAGGCATCCAAAATTGAGAGGTTATGGATCCTGTTCCGGTGGCTCAAATAAAGCACTGCTTTTAGGGCTGCTTAGGCAGTCACAGCTCATTGAGCCATATGTTTGGTTGACTGGGAAGATGCACAATCCCAGAAATCGAAGGAAAATGTGTGGAGTCACTGTAACCTCTCTTCAGTAGTCCCATCTGTCTGGTGAAAGACAGGAGTCTGTGACCATATTTAGTTAACCTGCGTGAATTGTAAAGTTTTACCCATCTTTTTAATCAAAAATAATTAATTAAGCTGCAGGGTGTAATAGCATGAGTGATAGTTTTGGAGATCAAGATTGTTGATCCACAGAAATGGACAGGAATGTGAAAAGAAAACAGATTGCAAAACCTGTGTGTGTGCATGTGTGTGGGTTTACATGCATGTGTATGTTCCTGTGTGCTTGTATGCATTCGTATATGTGTGCTCACACACATTTCTGTAATGATTTAATTCATTCAAGTGCATGCAATGCATGCATATGGATGAGGGTGATTTGATTAGTTTGTACATGCGTGTAGATGCCATTATATCTTTGCTTCTGGTTCATGTCCTGGGCTATCCATCTGGTCTCAGCCAGAAATAATAATGAGAACTGTGGGCCGTAGAAATAGCCCATTAAAACGCATACTTTGCTTTTACATGGAATGAGAAGTGGTTTAATACAGTTGGTTGCTTGAAATGTGGCCAATATCCATCCCTCAGCCCCCATGCATCTCTCTCGAATCAAATAAAATTTATTTATATAGCCCTTCGTACATCAGCTGATATCTCAAAGTGCTGTACAGAAACCCAGCCTAAAACCCCAAACAGCAAGCAATGCAGGTGTAGAAGCACGGTGGCTAGGAAAAACTCCCTAGAAAGGCCAAAACCTAGGAAGAAACCTAGAGAGGAACCAGGCTCTGTGGGGTGGCCAGTCCTCTTCTGGCTGTGCCGGGTGGAGATTATAACAGAACATGGCCAAGATGTTCAAATGTTCATAAATGACCAGCATGGTCGAATAATAATAAGGCAGAACAGTTGAAACTGGAGCAGCAGCACAGTCAGGTGGAAGTTGAAACTGGCAGCAGCATGCATGGACTGGGGACAGCAAGGAGTCATCATGTCAGGTAGTCCTGGGGCATGGTCCTAGGGCTCAGGTCAGTTGAAACTGGAACAGCAGCATGGCCAGGTGGACTGGGGACAGCAAGGAGTCATCATGTCAGGTAGTCCTGGGGCATGGTCCTAGGGCTCAGGTCCTCCGAGAGAGAGAAAGAAAGAGAGAAGGAGAGAATTAGAGAACGCACACTTAGATTCACACAGGACACCGAATAGGACAGGAGAAGTACTCCAGATATAACAAACTGATCCCAGCCCCCCCCCACACCACTAGACACAAACTACTGCAGCATAAATACTGGAAGCTGAGACAGGAGGGGTCAGGAGACACTGTGGCCCCATCCGAGGACACCCCGGACAGGGCCAAACAGGAAGGATATAACCCCACCCACTTTGCCAAAGCACAGCCCCCACACCACTAGAGGGATATCTTCACCACCAACTTACCATCCTGAGACAAGGCTGAGTATAGCCCACAAAGATCTCCGCCACGGCACAAGCCAAAGGGGGGCGCCAACCCAGACAGGATGACCACAACAGTGAATCAACCCACTCAGGTGACGCACCCCCTCCAGGGACGGCACGAGAGAGCCCCAGCAAGCCAGTGACTCAGCCCCTGTAATAGGGTTAGAGGCAGAGAATCCCAGTGGAAAGAGGGGAACCGGCCAGGCAGAGACAGCAAGGGCGGTTCGTTGCTCCAGAGCCTTTCCGTTCACCTTCCCTCTCCTGGGCCAGACTACACTCAATCATATGACCCACTGAAGAGATAACTTAGTCAGGGGGGCACGAACCTGGCCGCCTTTGAAAACCTGTCGATGATGACTAGGATAGTAGTATTGCCATGGGACGGAGGAAGGCCAGTAATAAAGTCCAACGAGATATGGGACCAGGGTCTGTGGGGAACAGGTAAAGGGTGAAGGAGTCCTTGAGGGCGGAGGTGAGAAGATTTGCCCTGGCAGCACACGGGGCAGGCCTTGACGAAAGTGGCAACGTCTTCTCTTATGGTGGGCCACCAGAACTTACGCTGGATGAACTCCAAGGTGCGACCTACGCCCGGGTGACAGGTGAGGCGAGAGGAGTGCCCCCACAGAAGGACCTGAGTCCTCACTGCCTTGGGGACAAACACCCGATTGGCAGGACCTCCTTTCGGGCCCGGTTCGATAGCTTGAGCTCGTCTCATGGTATCCTCAACTTGCCACGAGATCGGGGCCACGATCTTAGCAGCAGGAAGGACAGGCATGTCTGTGTCGTCTCGAATGGCAGGAGCGTAGACTCGGGACAGGGCACCCGGTTTGAGATTCTTCAACCCAGGCCGATAGGTGAGGATAAACTGGAATCGATTGAAGAAAAGAGACCATCTAGCTTGTCTGGAGTTCAACCGCTTCGCCTGCTGGATATACTCCAGATTTTTGTGGTCCGTAAGCACCTGAAACGGGTGAGAAGCCCCCTCGAGCCAGTGTCTCCATTCCTTCAATGCCATCTTAACCTCTAGGAGTTCACGATCCCCCACATCGTAGTTCCTCTCAGCCGGGGTAAGCCGGTGTGAGAAGAAAGCGCACGGGTGGAGCTTCTTGTCTTCACCCCTCTGAGACAGGACAGCTCCAACACCAACCTCTGATGCGTCTACCTCCACCACAAATGGTTCATCCGTAGTCGGTAGTATCAGGATGGGAGCAGAGAGGATGCGCTGCTTGAGTCCTTGGAAGGCCGTCTCAGCTTCTCTTCCCCACAAAAACCTTGCGTTGCCACCCTTGGTTAAAGCTGAGAGAGGGGCTGCCACCAAGCTGAAGTTCTTGATGAACTTGCGGTAAAAGTTTGAAGCCCAGGAAACGCTGAACCTCCTTAACGGATTTGGGGGTGGGCCAATCCGCTACCGCCCCTACCTTCCTGGAGTCCATTTGGACTCGACCGGGTTCCACTACAAATCCCAGGAATTGTACTCGGGATGAATGGAATTCACATTTTTCCGGCTAAACGTACAGCTGGCTGTTTAGGAGGCGTTTGAGTACTTGTCTGACATGCTTTGTGTGTTCTTGAAGGGAGCTCGAAAAGATGAGGATGTCATCCAAGTAAACAAACACATATGTTAAGCATATCCCTAAGCACATCATTTATGAGCGCTTGGAACACAGCTGGGGCGTTGGTCAGGCCGAAGGGCATCACCAAGTATTCGTAGTGACCCGTAGGCGTGTTGAAAGCGGTCTTCCACTCGTCACCAGGTCTGATCCGCACAAGATGGTATGCGTTCCACAGGTCAAGCTTAGTGAAAACAACTGCTTCCTGGAGCAGCTCGAAGGCTGTGGCCATAAGGGGTAGCGGGTAACGGTTACGGACGGTTATGGCATTGAGTCCCCGGTAGTCGATGCAAGGACGTAATCCACTGTCTTTTTTGGCCACAAAGAAAAAACCTGCTCCTGCCGGGGAGGTGGATGGACGCATGAGGCCTGCTTCCAGAGCTTCCTTGATGTAGGTATCCATAGCAGCTCGTTCGGGAGGAGATAGGGAAAAGATCCAACCCCTGGGGGGGCAAGTGCCCGGAAACAGGTCGATGGGGCAATCGTAAGGTCTATGGGGTGGTAGCATGGTGGCCCTCTGTTTGCTAAATACCAGTTTGAGGTCATGGTAACACTCGGGAACTCGGGACAGGTCGATGGATTCTAAAGACTCGGAAGTAGAACTCGGGGACCTCGAAACTACAAGTAGCATGGCACGTAGGACCCCACTGCTTGATAGTGCCCACAGACCAGTCGATGTGAGGGTTTTGGCTGTGAAGCCAGGGGTATCCAAGGACGAGAGGGAACTCGGAACAGGAGATCAGATGAAAGTTCATCAATTCCTGGTGTTGGGAAACTGAAAGTCGCAAGGAGGTAGTGACATGAGTGACAAGTCCAGATCCCAAAGGGCTTCCATCCAATGTAGTAACCCTCATGGGGTCACTTAGAGGTTCAGAGGGAACGCCATTCTCCTTCGCCCAGACACCATCCATGAAGTTACCTGCGGCTCCAGAGTCTACCAAGGCTTGAAGGTGAAGCTTGTGGTTGTCCCAGGAAAGGGTGACTGGAATGAGCAGACGGGAGTTGGACGGATGGGAGGAGGTTATGTTTCCCGTTACAGTTCCCCCGGTCTGCACGGGACAGAGCGTTTCCCTGGAGCCCGGGACACGTGGAACGGAAATGGCCCGGTTTGCCCGCAATATAGACAGCGTTGCTCCCTCATCCGGCGGTCTCTCTCAGCCTGGGAGATGCGTCCAATCTGCATGGGTTCCGGTGGAGCCAGCGAGGATAAAGGTGGGGACTCGGAGCTGGGACTGATAGGGGCTAGAGGTCTACGGTTGAGTTCTCTCTCTCTCAGACGCTGGTCAATGCGTGAGGCCAACTTGATCAGGGACTCGAGATTGTCCGGTGGTTCCCGAGTGGCCAGTTCATCTTGGATAGTGTCGGAAAGGCCCTTCAGAAAGCACACCGTGAGCGCCTCGTCGTTCCAGCCACTCGCTGCTGCCACCGTGCGGAACTGGATGGCATAGTCCGTCACGCTGCGCTGACCTTGGTGGAGAGTCAGGAGCTGTTTGGCTGAGTCAGGACCACTGCTAGGGCCTTGAAACACGCGTTTGAATTCCTCAGCAAAGGCAGAGTAGCTGGGACTATGGGCATCCCACACAGCAGTAGCCCAGGCCAGGGCTTTTTCCGACAGCAGGGTGATGATGTATGCGATCTTGAACCGGTCGGTGGGAAACTACGAGGGTTGCAGCTCGAAGGACAGAGAACATTGGGTGAAAAACCCTTTACAAGCACTCGGATCACCTGAAAACCGTTGGGGAGGTGGAAGACAAGGTTCAGCCAGGGGGTTAACTGCCACGGGTATGTGAATCTGAGGCACTGGGGCGGGAGCTGTTGCCGGGGTATGTCGATCAGATATCTGCTTTATGGAAGTCAGCATCTCCGACAGAAGATGAGAATGTCTAGCCATTAAGGCCTCTTGCTGAACCAGAGCGGCTTCGTGGCGTTGGACAGTCTCCTCGTGGTGGGACAGCATGGCAACACGGTCCTGGGAACTGGCTGCCTCTGGGTTCATTTCTTGCTCTGTGTTTCTGTGAGGACCCGGTAACGAACCCGGGTCTCCGGAGTATGAAACAGTCACTTAACCAACTGAACCACGAATAGTCGACAGAACCCAGAAGATAAGGCAGACACAGCAGTACTTGATTGGAGTATTTAATAAATTAAAAAAGGAAAGTCCTTCAGGCAAACATAACTCCACAACGTCAAAAGTAATTCCACGAGAACAAAGGTAATCCTCCAAGACAAAAAGGTAAATCCACAGGGTGGTAGGTATAGTATGAAAAAACCTCAAAGGATACTCAAAAATGTATAAACAAGAACAAAAACAGAATTCCACAAGAGAGTCCAACGGGAGCAACAAAAGTTCACAGCATACTAGGGCTGGGTGCTAACATACAAACACAGAGCAAAGAACTGAGGAAAACTAAGGGTTTAAATACAATCAGGGGAAACGAGGCACAGGTGCAAATAATAACAGGGAACAAGGGAAAACAAAAGGGTCAAAAAGCACAATGGGGGCATCTAGTGACCAAAGACCGGAACAACCCTGGCCAAATCCTGACAATGATTGGCTGAGATAATGGATGGGCTGGACATGCTGAGAGATGAGTTTAGATTGGTCTGCCATGTAGCACGATTCTGTCTATAATGAGCTTCTCAGTATGTGTAGGTAATCCTTTTAGTCAATTTTAGTCTCATCTGACCAGAGTACCTTCTTACATATCTTTGGGGAGTCTCCCACATGCCAAAGTGTTTGCTTTTTTTCCCTGGCCATTCTTCTGTAAAGCCCAGCTCCGTGGAGTGTACGGCTTAAAGCGGTCCTATGGACAGATACTCCAATCTCCGCTGTGGAGCTTTGCAGCTCCTTCAGGGTTATCTTTGGTCCCTTTGTTTCCTCTCTGATTAATGCCCTCCTTGCCTGGTCTGTTAGTTTTGGTGGGAAGCCCTCTCTTGGCAGGTTTGTTGTGGTGCCATATTTTTTAAATAATGGATTTAATGGTGCTCCGTGGGATGTTCAAAGTTTCAGATATTTTTTAATGTCCCAACCCTGATCGGTACTTCTCCACAACTTTGTCCCTGACCTGTTTCGAGAGCTCCTTGGTCTTCATAGTTCCGCTTGCTTGGTTGTGCCCCTTGCTTAGTGGTGTTGCAGACTCTGGGGCCTTTCAGAACAGGTGTATATATACTTAGATCATGTGACACTTAAATAAAGTCCACCTGTGTGCAATCTAACTAATTACAGTATGTGACTTCTGAAGGTAATTGGTTGCACCAGATCTTATTTAGGGACTTCATAGCAAAGGGGGTGAATACATATGCATGCACCACTTTGCCGTTTTATTTTTTAATTTTGAAATAAGTTACATTTTTTCATTTTCACTTCACCAATTTGGATGTCCATTACATGAAGACCAAATAAAAATTGATTTCATTGACAGGCTGAAAAACAACAAAATAGGAAAAACGCCAAGGGGGATGAATACTTTTGCAAGACACTGTAGCTAGCTACATTTTCGGGAAATTATACATTTCTTATTTTGAACCTAGTTGGTTAGTGTTTAGCTACCTGTAGATTCATGCAGGGTAGTAATGTTATGAGTTGGTATTGTGGTCCATTGTTTATTTAGCTATCTAGCTACATGTCTAAACAAAAGAATGCTATGCAAGTAACCATTTCACGGTACCATTTTATTTGATATAGTGTTTGTTTACCAGAGACGTTTTTGTCAAGAACAACATGACCTGCACCAAATTCAATTTAGGATATAACATTAGGCCAATGAGACAGTGTCTAAATTCTAAAATTCTCCGGTAGAATGCCCTACTTTTATTTCATCACACTCACAACCGTAAGTTATTTTCTGTAATTAGCTTGCCATTAACTTGTAAATAATGTCCTGTTGTGAGTTTATTTTCATGTAATAATGAATGACAACTGTATACTGACATGTCAATAGACACAGTATAAACCATACTTTAGTCTTGAAATCTTTGATTGTTTAGTACACAACTGTACTCACTGTTTAACACATGGCCTCACATGTAAATCCTTAAAGAGATGAGTGGGGCTAAGGCTTAAGAGGGTTTGAACGATGCTAAATGGGTGTAGACAAAGAAGAGCTCTCCTGCATGTATACCAAAACATTCAAGGTTACAAGTTTATCAACTTTCCAAGCAGAATTACTTTCCCATTGTTCTCAACTGTAGTGTATGATATTCACTTTTCTAGTCTCTACTTTTATCCAATGTAAAAAAACACAATTTCAAATGTTGCTAAATAATTCCGAATCGAGCCAGTCGGTCACAAGTGAACGACATCTATTGCAATATAAATCAATGTTAGAGTTTACATACTGTAGATAACCTATTGCAATCGGGGAGAAGGGCCTTGGTCACAGAGGTGACCAAGAGCCCGATGGTCACTCTGACAGAGCTCCAGAGTTCCTCTGTGGAGATGGGAGAACCTTCCAGAAAGTCAACCATCTTTGCAGCATTCCACCAATCAGGCCTTTATGGTAGAGTGGCCAGACAGAATCCACTCCTCAGTAAAATGCACATGACAGCCCGCTTGGAGTTTGCAAAAGGCATCTAAAAGGACTCTCAGGCCATGAAAATCAAGATTCTCTGGTCTTATGAATCCAAGATTGAACTCTTTGGCCTGAATGCCAAGTGTCACGTCTGGAGGAAACCTGGCACCATCCCTACGGTGAAGCATGGTGGTGGTATCGTGATGTGGGGATGTTTTTCAGCGTGAGTGACTGGGAGACGAGACTGGATCAAGGGAAAGATGAAAAGTACAGAGAGATCCTTTATAAAAACCTGCTCCAGAGGGCTCAGGGCCTCAGACTGGGGCAAAAGTTCACCTGCCACCAGGACAACGACCCTAAGCACACAGTCAAGACAGCGCCGGATTGGCTTCTGAACAAGTCTCTGAATGTCCTTGAGTGGCCCAGCCAGAGCCCGGACTTGAACCCGATCGAACATCTCTGGAGAGGCCTGAAAATAGCTGTGTAGCAACGCTCCCAATCCAACCTGACAAAGCTTGAGAGGATCTGCAGAGAAGAATGGGAGAAACTCCTCAAATACAGGTGTGCCAAGCTTGTAGCGTCATACCCTAGAAGACTCGAGGCTGTAATCACTGCCAAAGGTGTTTCAACAAAGTACTGAGTAAAGGGTCTAAATACTGTATGTAAATGTGATATTTCATAATAAAAATAATAAAAAATCTAGGTGTCTAAATACTTTCCAAAATATAACTTTTTAGAAAATCATTTGAAATTGACAAGTTGACACATAGCCTATAAATAATTAGCAGACAGAGTGCCTTGGTTTGAAGGCAGTGTGGGTTAACCACATTTTCTGCACAAATCTGTCGAATATTGGCCTGATGGAAACTACAACTCCCTACTAGATCGCACAGTTCGGGTTTGATCTGATTTACAGTATTTCTAGAGAAAATGCGCATTGTGCTCACAGAAAAAAATGGAATGAAATTAAATTCGAATAATTGAACAGACATCAGTCAATTAGTTGGTAAAAAAAAAAAAAATGACCCACATTTTGGTTAATTGCTCAGCATTAGTAAGTGATTACAGTTACATTTTCTCTGTAACGGATTATTATTCTGAATGCAAGTACGGATATTTGGACACGGCGAGTCTCTCTGCTCTTTCTCCCTCTTACATTTTCTGTTTTTATCAGTATATATGCATTCTCAAATAGTACATTTTAAGTGTGTGTGTTAGTGTGTCAGTCTGTGCGTTTGTGTGATAGAATGAGAGTAATGCAACATAGCCTTAGGTGTCTGAGACACAGCAAGGTTAATAACTTTCCCCTGGTGTTCCTCTCCTCCCCAGTAAAATGTAGTCTTTATCTCAATAGGATCTCCTTGTTAAAAAAAGGTGAAATTAAAAAATAAAACAATAATGATTTTCTAAAGTATTAGTCTTTATCCTTTTCACTCATTGACAGACAGTCGTAAGGGTTACGGTAAAGAATAAAGATGGTTAACTAGGGGTCCTCGTTTTTAGGCTTATCAGGTTTGCCTCTAGCTTTACAAAGGAAACCTGGGTCATGTTCATTAAGGCACACTGTAACAAACATTATTTAACCATTTGCAACATTATATGAAAATGAACGTTTCTTATTGGATAAGTCCAGGTACTGCTTCCCTGTTTCAGACCATTTTCTCCTGTTTGGTGCATAATGATCATGGTGGGAGTGAATGTCTGCTTTCTCCCCTAGTTGGTTTAGCATAGTGGGCTGCTGCTTCTCATGTTACCACTGCAGCAGCTCCAATAAGTGGCAATCAGTATCCCTTTCAGAGGCATATCACTAAACAACATTGTAAGCTAGATTTCTTGGAGGATGCTTTACAAGGATGCAGCAGGATTCGAATGGGCATGCAGATGGAATGATATACCACACAACCATATTGAGCAAACATATATAAAGGAGGTGATAGATTGGAAGATATAATTTTGTGATTGTGAGGTTGTGATTAACCAATGCACACACACAATAGTTGTTAAGCAGGAGGCTTGGTTCATCTGTTGTCACAAACCATTCTCAGATGTTGTCTTTAATTCTCTCATTCTCTCCCTCTTTATCTCTCTCTCTCTACCCCTCTTTCTCACTCTCTCTCTCTCTCTCTCTCTCTCTCTCTCTCACAGATGCCGGGTCAGGCTCGGGAGATGACGGTAAGATCGCTCTACTCTTTTCTCTTCATTAGTTTTCATTTTCTCTTATATTACTGTTGTTTCTGTACTCATTCTCCTTGCTTAGAAACCTGACTGGCACACTACTTGGAAGTGAGCTTTCACATAACATATTCAGATGGGGAACGAATGCATATTCACAAACATGCACGCACGCCCTCAATAAACACACTGCATGGACAAATGAACAAACGCGCTCTAGAACATAAACACACACACACACACACAAACACAAACATTTGTTTGTATTCTCTCAGACATATCCTGACACACACACCGTGCAATAACTAAATAATCATGCATGTAAACAGTAAGAACACTCTAACATGCTTAGCAAACCCCTGTACAATGCAAATGACACCCTATTCCCTATATAGTGCACTACATTTGACCAGGGCCCATAAGTAGTGGAACATGTTGCCATTTGGGATGCAGCTATGGTCACAGAGCCTGGTGAGAGAAACAGGAAATTAGTCCCTTTTCTGGAGTGTGTTGCTTGCTTCCTCGTCCTCTCCATCTCTCTCTCATCCCCCTAGCTCTCTTTCTCTCTATAGCCCTCTCTCCGTCACCCACTCTCTCTCTCTTTACCCCTCTCTTCACACTCCTCCTCCTAATGTTGCTGTTATAACCTGTATGGTGGCAGATCTGGGATAAAAGTAGAAATGAATGGGAAGCTTATGAGTAGGTGACAGGAAAGGTGTAGGTACGAGCGTACATGCTTGTGTGTATCTGTGCTAAAGAGATGTAATTCTTGTAGCTGGATTTTCTCTATATACAGGTGTTTGTTTAGCTCATGAATGTTGATTTGTGTGTTTGCGTGCGTGCATGTGTTTGTGCGCTCTCGTTCGTTCATGCAAACATGTGTGTGTGTATGTGGGTTTGTCCATTCATTAGTGCATGTGGATGGAGGAATAACAAGTATCCCGGAGCCAGATATGATAAACAGATTGCAATCTGCCTATGGACCTCCAAATGAGAGACAGACAGAGAGAAGCGGAAATGAAGAGGGTGGGAGGTCAACCAGAGAAATAGGACAGAAATTACCATAGAGATGAGGAAGAGAGATAAAGAAAGGGAGGAAGCAGGAGGCAGAGAGTGAGAATGGAGGTAGAGTGATAGAATAAGATGGAGGGAGGGTTGACAATGATAAGGAGGAGGTAGAGATAGATGGAGAAATAATAGAAAGGGGAGGATGGCAGGAAGAAGGGATAGAGAAAATATGGCAGTTTATGGGTAAAAAGAAGGTAAAGACAGTTATAAAATGGGGTTAGAGTAGTACAGAGGCACTAACACAAGAACAGCTCCCAATAAAATTTGAATGTCTTTTAATGGCCGACGATGAATCTCAGAGCTGTTTATTTATGGTAATCTGGTGAAATATAGATAAGGAGATTTGGACACACACACTGTAAACCCCAATATGCTGTCATTACTCAAAACTTTTGAGAAAACCTATTGCACAAAATATATCTTGTAGTCATTACTCTAACCGATCACTGAGGGGTGTAAAACTCATTCCACGGAGGGCCGAGTGTCTGTGGGTTTTTAGGTGCCTTTCAATTAAGACCTAGACAACAAGATGAGGGGAGTTCCTTCAAATAACCAAATCATCATCAAGCTTTGATTATTTGAATCAGCTGTGTAGTGCTAAGGCAAAAAATATATCGTACAGTGGGCAAGTGAAAGTAAATTATAGGCCTATCCAACGTCTGTGGGAGGAATAAACAATGAAGCAGGGATTTTATGCAAACGTGTCTGTGGGAGGAGAGGCAACACAAGGACCACTCCTGCATGTGCAAAACAGCTAATCGTAGGCACTGTTTGAATATATTCATGGCTGGATGCTCCCTTTATTGAAATAATCATTTATTTAAATATAGACCTATTAAATCAATAAAAGGCTATTTAGACTATGAAGAAATAATCACTGACATGACTCTGTTGGTAGCCTAGTATAATATCTCCTTTCACTATCCATATATCGGGGATGTCTTCAAGGATGGGAGTACCAAAGGATGCATAGGTTATCCCAAAACAGGGGCATCGTCTCTGTTAAAGGCTATTTGTCTCAGCTATCCCGCAAACTTAGGCTACCACTTGTTCACCTTATTATAGAGGGTAGTGTTTAGACATGTTAGGTTAAATTACTGTCTCAGATGGGGCTTTAACCAAACTCCTACCCCCCTGCCCTGTGGCTATGCAAGTGCAAGGTCCATGACAGGGGTTTGGGGGCAGCCCTTGAGCCCAACAGGGATTCGTGATCCTTCTCCACGCAATCCGTGACTTACATTCACAAGATAATAAGCATGGCCTATGAGACTACTTTATTTGAAGTGTACATAAAACACCATGCAATTACACACGCATTTGTAATTTACCCTTTCGGTTTCGACATATAGTCTTCTGGGCTAGCTGTTACTCTCCAAGATGCTATGCAAAGTGTTGGCATACACAAGGGACTGAGGATAACATTGTAGCAAATTCGAAGGGCACCATGACTGATGCACGCAACTCATGTCTCTTTGCATTCTGACAACATTCCATGGCCGTTAGAATGGTATTGCTTTGGGGATACCGTGTGTGTGTAAGCATGCACGTGTGTGCACAGCACAGCACAGTGATGCCTGTATTACATCTCCCCCACCCCACACACCTGCATACACATACAACCCACCTGTTTCTACCTATGTATACTGAACAAAAATATAAATGGAACATGTAAAGTATTGGTCCCATGTTTCATGAGCGAAATAAAAGATCCCAGAATTTTTGCATATGCACATAAAGCTTATTTCTCAAATTTTGTGCACAAATTTGTTTACATCCCTGTTAGTGAACCTTTGCCAAGATAATCCATCCACCTGACATGTGTGGCATATCAAGAAGTTGATTGAACAGCATGATCATTACACAGGTGCACCTTGTGATGGGGACAATAAAAGGCCACTCTAAAATGTGCAGTTTTGTCACACAACACAATTCCACAGATGTCTCAAGTTAAGGGAGCATGCAATTGGCAGGCTGACTGCAGGATTGTCCACCAGAGCTGTTGCCAGATAATTGAATGTTAATTTCTCTACCATAAGCCCCCTTCAACGTTGTTTTAGAGAATTTGGCAGTACGTCCAACCAGCCTCACAACTGCCGACCATGTGTAACCACGCCAGCCCAGGGCATCAACATCCGGCTTCTTCACCAGTGGGAACATCTAAGAGCCACCCAGACACCTGATGAAACTGAGGAGTATTTCTGGCTGTAATAAAGCCCTTTTGTAGGGGAAAACGAATTCCGATTGGCCGGGCATGGATCCCAAGTGGGTGGGCCTAATTGATTTATTTCAATTGACTGATTTCCTTATAGAAACTGTAACAGTAAAATCGTTGAAATTGTTGTGTGTTGCATTTTTATTGTTGTTCCCTATATGTAACCACACAGATTTGGATGAAATACCTCATCCAAGTCCGTGTGGTTCCTCCTTCTGTGGTTCCTCCAATCTGCGGCACAAACTCTTCCAGGTCCTACAGTAATACTTATTATCATATGGTTATTACGTGCTAAAAGAGCAAGGATTTCCTTGTTACTAAAACCAATTCCAAAGTATAGTTTCACCAGTCATCTAACTCTGGAATTTCAATGGTGGCATGCACAGCAACAAGGAGCCAGGGAGACGCAATTAATAACCAAATCATATACTTTAATCTTGAAATATATACCTGTGAATTTATTCTCAAAATGTCAACTTTATTATAAAGATGTTGAGTTTATTTTGGAAATAGTGGCACTTTATTCTAGAAATATTGCCACTTTTTTAAAATGCTATCTGTGCTTTTTTTAAATCCAAGTACCACCTGCCATCACCGTTCATTTATTTTTTCTCTTAACTTAGCCCTAAGACTCTACCGTACCAGTCTGATAGCACATAAATGTAGAGATGGTGAAAAAAATACACTACAATATTATCAGGGGCTTCTCAAGTGGACAGTTGATAGAGTCCTCTAAAAAGACTGAATACAAAAATTGGCTGTCATATCACATCCTCAAGGATCCTAGATCAACAATGGCTTAGGGATTAGGCAGAGGGATCGGTTAGGCTATTTGTAGAGCTATGACACATAAAGCTTTGGGGTATTCACGTTAGTTGTGGGCTAGAACAAAAACATACACCCCTTTGGGTCCCCCCCAGGTCTAGGATAAAGAACTTTGTGGTATCATGGTATTATTGTTACCACATTTTCCAACCACCTCTGTTCACATAGCAAAAGGTACTTAATCGTTCTGGAAAGAGCATCCTACAATTTATTAGGTTCATTGAGAAACTATTTAAACAGTGAAAAACTCCTTCATTACTACAGATGCCCTTTCAGAACACTGGTTGATAGGGACCAATGCAGCGGTCTATTGCCTAGTTATCAGTATTTAAAAGGTTTTCTCCATGTCTCTCTCTCTCCCTCTTTTTCTTTGTCTTTCTCTTTCCTCTCCTCTTTCACTCTATTCTCTTACAATTCTTCCTCTCTTTCGGCCTTTGTAAGAAGCTTAGTAAACTTTTTTTTGTAAAATAGTACCTGTAATGTATAGTTCATATTATGGCCTCTTGTATAGCCCAATCTTTATGCTGTGTGTATAAAGTGTGTGTGTGTGTGTGTGTGTGTGTGTGTGTGTGTGTGTGTGTGTGTGTGTGTGTGTGTGTGTGTGTGTGTGTGTGTGTTGTGTGTGTGTTAGCACATGCTTGTGTGTGTATGCGTTTGTGTGTGTGCACATGTGGACATATGAGTATTGTGTCTGATGTGTGGATTGAATAATTGCGGGACAAACATTGCATTTAAGTTCATTGAAATACCATAGTTGAACTAAAGGATTTATAAAATTATCATTCAGAACCCACAGCGATATGGATTCGCCTCCACTCCATTCATTTGAATTAAGTGTGATACCCAAATATGAATTCAATTTGAATTGATCTCCCATAGTCAATACATACTGTAATAACACACCATGGGCTTAGCAAGTTACTCACTGCTGTATACAGGATCACACTCAAAATCAAATCAAATTTTATTTGTCACATGCGCCAAGTACAATGCTCTCTTACAAGCCCTTAACCAACAATAAAGTTCAGGAAATAGAGTTAAGAAAATATTTACCAAAGTTTAAAAAAATAAAAAATGTAAGTGACACAATAAAATTACATAACAATATCGAGGCTATGTACAGGGGGTACCGGTAACTTAAGACCTAAAAGCTCACTTGTACAATATAGCTAATTAAAACAATGCCTCCAGTACAAGACTAATCACAATAAATGTAAACCTGCTGGGTGGATGGGGCTATCTTTCGCTGGATATCTGGGAACAGAATGTATTTGGCCAGAAGAGAGGTGTCTGTATTTGGTCATTCTGCCCCCCCCCGCACACACACACTTCATATATTGTCAATAAAGGGTGTACATATACACATAAGTCTCAGACAATATTAAAACAATGAAGGCCTACACTTGAATTACATCATTTTGATCTAGAGCTACCATTATTTTGTTTATGGTGTCAGTATGGGTAGTGGTCTAGAGATGGCCATGTTTGATCTTTCACAGCCATTGAACCACTTTTTAAAAACACAGTGAAAATAAATGACCTGTTTGTGCTTTTGACGAAAATACTTTGCCATTCCGGCTCCTTTTGCCTCCGCTGACAGAGTCCTGCCGACTCAGTTGCAGCCCCATTGCCATGGTGATGAGGTTAGAGGTTTAGGAATAGGGAGAGAGAGGCCCAGAATGACCAAATACAGATAGCTCCTTGCCAGCAAAATATGTTCTGCTCCCAGATATCTAGTGAAAGATAGCCCCATCCACCCCGCAGGTTGACGTTTATTATGATTAGTCTTGTTCCGGAGGCATTGTTTTATTAGCTATATTGTACAAATTAGCTTTTTGTGGTCTTAATTTAAAGTAAGGTTTAGGCATTAGGGTTAGCATTGGGGTTAGGGTTATGTTTAAAATCTGATTTTATGACTTTGTGGCTGTGCCAGCTAGTTACAACTCTACAGTGCTGCCTCCAATACATGAGTCATCCCAATAAATGTTAACTTGCATCACAATTCTGCATTAGGACGAGCGAGGTGTGGCAATTTGATATTGTGAAAATAGTATGATTAGCATAAATAACTTAGCAGACACTATCCACAACCTTGGTGTAGCACCACCATGTTTGCACCAAATGAGCCACACAGGCTGCGTTTAGAAAGACACATTCTGATATTTTTTACACTAAGTGGTCTTTTGACAAATTACATCAGATGTTTTAAGATCAGATCTTTTCAGAGCTGATTGGTCAAATGACCAATTAGTGAAAAAATATTAGAATTGGTCTGCCTGTCTAAACACAGCCATTGTGTATGTGAAAAGTAGTGGTAATAATTTGATGCAAATATTTTTTTCTCACTGTTTCAAGTTATGGAGTGTATGTTATTTATAATAAGGGTTAGCTGAATAAAATCAGACCTCTGAAATGAAAATGGATAGCCCTCCCTTCAGCAAAATATATTTTAACCAAACCCTCCCTGAATGCTTGAAAAAAAATTAAGTGACCCTCCCCTATACCCCAAATAATAATAAAAACATAAAGTAGATACTATTTACCCTCACTTCTAGGACAGACTAGAGACTTAGATATGCAGTTTTAGAAACTGTTCTTTGTCCTGTAGGGGATTTTCATAGCACACAAGGCTGCGGGCCAGAAGGTTGTGGGTTCGCAGACCACCATTGACAACAGTAGTGGTGGAAATACAGTATATACACTTTATATATTAAAAGCATTGCATGAATCTAGCATCGTATTTGTGGGTCTGAGAAAATGTTACCTTTTATAAACATTTCAAGCTATTCTACGTCATTTTACATTTCTGGAGAACTTAGCAGAATATTTTTTAATACCACACATATTACCAAAATTACAGGCTAAGAATGGAAAGAGAGATAAGCCTATGCGTTCATCTTATCATATTTCTCCAATGCCAAATCAGTGGGTCTTCTTTGCAACGAAACTATCCCTGTTTGCAAATAATTACATCTGCGACGTCATTATGAATCTAAGCATGGTACTTTGAAAATGTAGGCCTACCATTCCAATACAGACAGAGTAGCCCTACCAATGCAGAAAAGTGTAAGCTTTAACTGCTGGCAACTCATCTTCTGTGGCTTAACCCAACTGGAGGACACAAGTGTTTCCCTAAAAGCTGTCTGGGTTTAAACATCTTCCATTTTACATTAAGTGAATAGCTCAATCAATTGGTACCGACAGAATAAGAGCAGGTTAGCATTTTTCAACATAAATCTTGTTCTGGAGGCAGCTCTGCAGAGTGGCACTGCGCAAAATACCCCTGTATCAAGATCAGACAGGTCTTGATGCACATTCCAATACAGCATTATGTCCATGAGTATCCAAATGTGTCCAGGTCCGATACGGACCGTATCAACACTTCAACACACAGTTGGCCACACCGAGAAACAGACCCACTTGTGTCAGAATCCATGAACACATTTGGACACATACATGCTGTGTCAAATATTTCGAACCACCTTGATACAGTCCATCACTAGCCATTTCATATTCGTTGACACATCCTAACATCTCAAAAGTAAGCATTTAATCACTTTTTTAATTAATGTATTATACATTTTAATGTACCTTTTAAATTAAGGGTGCTCATCACCATGAACCCAGACCTTCAGAGTTACAGACCAGGACTTTTATTATTGAATCACAATGTGCGTTTTAAAAAAGAGAGAAAAAAATCTATGTTCATATCAAGTCTGTCAATCAAATTATAACATTTAAGTCCTAGGCCAGACTGTGACAGTGGTACTTTCAAATACTTTTTCAAGCACTAATATGTATTTTGAAGGACCATCAATTTGTAATAGTTCATATTATGCTATTTTTTCTAGGCGCCACCAGATGACAGTATATCGCCACAAACTCATGAAAAAAAAACTAACTTAGTATTCATCACCACCTGACAAGTTCTAATCAATAATACGTTGTTCCAATACTTATTTACTACATACATGAATGGTAAGTCAGTACTGATGATGTTGTAATTTGAGTAGTGATGAGCAGAGTTTTGAGACATACCTACTGGTGAACACACATTTCCTATTCACATTACTACACAATTCCAGCTAAATTACTGTTTTATTGGGCATTTGGGAATCTACTACTTAATAGCTATGAAAAAGCGTCTTGCTTCCGACTGGCAGCTTTAGTGTCGCCAGTCCGGAAAAGGGTGGGCTGTATGAGGAAAACGGCCCGCGAACGGCCACCAGAACAGCAGAAGCACGGCTGCGGCTTGATAAGATGGAATATACACGTTTTGCACATTACACAGTGTGGGTTGGTTGGGTCCAGTGATGTAGTTGTAAAAAAGTGGGTTAACTATACTTAACGAAAATATTAAACGCAACATGTAAAGTGTTGGTCACATGTTTCATGAGCTGAAATAAAATATCCTAGAAATGTTCCATACACACAAAAGGCAGGATTTAACTTACATTTTCCCGGAATTTTAGCTATCGATGTGACGTTTGGCTGCGCCTAATCAGTCAGTTCTGTACCTGCCTGGCTGAGTGGCAGTGTGGGTGTAATGAGTGAGCTCGCCTGACAACCACAGAGCGAAACACGTAAGGAAATGAAACTTGGTAGTCTGTCTGGAAATTTATTTGCAAGACCAATACATTTTTCAAATATTTTTCATAAACGTATTTGATCATTATCTGTTCTCTCGTTTTACTTCAGAAAATGTCAGATTTTCAAGGTATTCCTGTACTTGAATTTTAGAGTGCCAAATTCAAGTACTTTACCACCTCAAGGACTTTGTGCAAACCCTGCCTACTGTAATTGATGCAGTTAATACTACAAATATGGATTTAAAGCCAGCAATTGCCTTACCGGTATGTTGACTAATATTGAATTTGTTTACAATAACAAAAACTACACAAACCTGTTTCACAAATCACAATTTACACCTCCAACATACTAAATAAAGGAAACATTATTTACAGAGCAAAATACATTTCGTAGTCAAGAGCTCTAAACGTAGCTACATATGTATGAAACCCATTCTGGCAAAATCTGTTACACTGGGTCAAAAGACAGAAGCCCTGTGTCAATTAAATGGAGTAGAACAATTTGATGTATGTAATGTAGCTAGCTAGCTAGCAACTGCAGTTGGCTGTAGTAGAAATAAGGGCTCCTCTGCTGGTAGCTGCCTGCTTACTTCAGGCTGGCTACCATACAGCTGCCTAACGAACTTTAGCTAGCTAGCCAACTAGACAGCATAGATCAAGCCACCACCAGCAGAAATGAGCTGGTTGTTAGCTATTAGCTTACTAGCCAGCCAGCTAGCTAGCTAACTTTGCACACTTCCTCAACAAATGGAGCTTACAGATGAACACTAGCCAGCCTTAGTTAACTAGCTAGCAACAACCCCAAACTCCTGCTACATACAAAGTAGCTAGCTAGAATATTTGTATTCATCCCTGATAGTTAGCTGATGTCAGCTAACGTTAGCTAAATCAGTAGCTAGCCAAATGTTAGCTGGCTAGAAAGCTAGCTCTTCTCATTCAGCTGGATAGCAAACATGAGATGTTTAAGATATTATACCTACTGTATGAATTGTTCCTCAGTTTTTATTGAAATCCTCCAACTTTTTTGAGTCCAGTTAAGTGTTAGGGGGCGCTATTCTAATTTTTGGATGAAAAACATTCCCGTTTTAAACAAGATATTTTGTCACGAAAAGATGCTCGACTATGCATATAATTGACAGCTTTGGATAGAAAATACTCTGACGTTTCCAAAACTGCAAAGATATTGTCTGTGAGTGCAACAGAACTGATGTTACAGGCGACACCCAGATAAAAATCCAACCAGGAAGTGCTGCATTTTTTGAAACCGCCTCATGCCAATGATTCTTTATATGGCTGTGAATGAGCTACAAATGAGCTTACGTTTTCCACGTATTCCCCAAGGTGTCTACAGCATTGTGACGTCTTTTTACGCATTTCCATTGAAGAATAGCCGTAAGGGACCATATTTAGCAAGTGGTCACATGGTGTCTCCCGCAGAAAATCTTGCGTAAAATACTGAGGTAGCCATTTTTCCAATCGCTTCTTATGAGAAACCAATTGCCTCGATGGATATATTATTGAATATATATGTTAAAAACACCTTGAGGATTGATCCTAAACAACGTTTGCCGTGTTTCTGTCGATAATATGGAGCTAATTTTGAAAAAAGTTTGGCGTTGTAGTGGTAGCATTTTCCGGTCGATTTCTCAGCCAAGCATGATGAACAAACGGGAGCTATTTCGCCAACAAAAATAATATTTTTGGAAAAAAGGAACATTTGCTATCTAACTGGGAGTCTCCTGAGTGAAAACATCCGAAGTTCTTCAAAGGTAAATTATTTAATTTGGTTGCTTTTCTTATTTTCGTGAAAATGTTGCCTGCTGCCAGCGGAGCCTAGCATAGCATTGTGCCATGATAAACTTACACAAATGCTTGTCTAGCGTTGGCTGTAACGCATATTTTGAAAATCTGAGATGACAGTGTGATTAACAAAAGGCTAAGCTTGTGTTTGAATATATTTCATTTGCGATTTTCATGAATAGGAAAAGTTTCTAGGGGTATTTATGTCCGCTGTGTTATGCCAATTCGTTTGAGGCTATGATTACGCTCCCGGATCTGGGATTGCTAGTCGCAAGAAGTTTTAAAGTCTTCTCGTTGAAATCAAGTCACAGCTTGTGAATAGGCTTGGAATCTTTTTAAAGACAGCGCTTGAAAAATACCGGAGTCAACATTGACTGTTTCATCGGATGTACCCTCGGGCGGAGCCTCCTTCCCAACAGCCAATTACATTACTTGGAGGGAATACTTACAATACTCTAAACTGTCAGACACACTGTATCATATGTGTCAGGATGTATTCAAATATCTGGATTCATTGTGTCAAACACTGCCACCATGTATCAGAATCTGACATAGAATTTGACACATTTCAAGCTGATACATTTAGAAACTGAACTGTTCAGGTCCGAAACATTTGTTGTCAAGAAAAAGATGATACTGCCAGACACACTTTGATACGGGTCATTTAATGCAGTGGTCACTAGCTGGCACAGCCACAAAGTCATTGAATCAGATTTTAAACCTAACCCTAACCTAAACCACACTGCTAAACCCTAATGCCTAATCCTAACCATAAATTAAGACCAAAAAGGTCATTTTAGTTTTCATAAATTTTTACAATTATAATGTATAGCCAATTTTGACTTTGCATCTGGCCTATCTATTGGGAAATCGCTCAGTTCTGCTTCCAGGACAAGACTCATGACAATAAAAGGCCACCTGCAGAATTAGGTTACAGTCACGTTCTGACCTTAGTTCCTTTGTGATGTCTTTGTTTTAGTATGGTCAGGGCGTGAGTTGGGTGGGCAGTCTATGTTCTCTTTTCTATGATTTGGTATTTCTGTGTTTGGCCTGGTATGGTTCTCAATCAGAGGCAGCTGTCAATCGTTGTCCCTGATTGAGACCCATACTTAGGCAGCCTGTTTTCACCCTTGAGTTGTGGGTGATTATTTTTCTGTTTAGTGTGTTTTGCACCTGACGGAGCTGTTTTGGTTGTGCTTTTTGTTTCTTTGAATGATAGTGTTCAGTTTAAATAAATAACATGAACAAGTACCACGCTGCGCTTTGGTCCTCACCTTCTTCCACCGATGACCGTTACAGTTACTTTCCAAGCAAAGTAATAGTTTTTTCTCCTTGGCTATCCACTCTTAGAAAAAAGGGTTCCAAAAGGGTTCTTTGCGTAGACATAGGGTTCTACCAAGAACCGTTTTGATCAGAAGAACCATTTTTGGAAGTCAAGGTTTATTTGTAAGTCATAGGCTGATACCTAGAACCTTTAACATTCTAAGAACTGTTTTTGTAAGAAAGGGTTCTTTGATCATTCTTTGGAAGGCAAGAGGGTTTCTTTGGAAGGCAAGAAGGGTTCTACAAAGAACCAAATATAATATTTCCCAGCATCCTCTATTGCAGTGAGATTTTCAGAATAGTTTAATTTTGTAACGATGTACGCTGAGAGTCAGGAAGCAAGTTCAGGGCGTGAATACATGTCATAAATAAATAAACAAAACAAGAAACACAAACAGAGCACCAACATGAAACCGCAACAATGACGTATCCCCATTTCCCTTTACTTTCTTACCTTGGTACAACACAACTGATTAGCTCAAACCCATTAAGGAAATAAATTCAACAAATGAACAAGGCATGCCTGTTAATGGAAATACATGAAGCTGGTTGAGAGAATGCCAAGGGTGTTCAAAGATGTCATCAAGGCAAAGGGTGGCTACTTTCAAGAATCTAAAATCTTAAATATTTATTGATTTGTTTCACTATTTGTTTTACTACATGATTCCAGATGCATTATTTCATAGATTTGATGTCTTCACTATTGTTCTACAATGTAGAAAATTGTCAAAATAAAGAAAAACCCTTGAATAAGTAGGTGTGTCCAAACTTTTGGCTGGTACTGTATATATATATATAATGTATTGTCATATATAATTCATTTTTAAAGGCTAGGGTTGGATCTAGGAAAAAACCTCAGAAGATAAAAGGGTTATTGGTAGAACCCTTCATATAGGGTTTTAGGCAGAACCTAGGTAGAACCATACAGGGGGTTATTTGAAGAACCCTACGTAGAGGGTTCTAGATGGAACAATCTGCAAAGGGTTCTACCCAGCACCAAAAACGGTTGTCCTATGCAGAAGAATTGAAGAACCCTTTATCATTTTAAAAGGCTAATTGATCATTAGAAAACCCTTTTGCAATTATGTTATCACGGCTGAAAACTGTTGTTCTGAATAAAGAAGCAATAAAACTGGCCTTCTTTAGACTAGTTGAGTATCTGAAGCATCAGCATTTTAGGTTTGATTACATGCTCAAAATGGCCAGAAACAAATAACTTTCTTCTGAAACTCGTCAGTCTATTTTTCTTCTGAGAATGAAGGATATTCCATGTGAGAAATTGCCAAGAAACTGCTTTTTAACAAAAGGTAGGCCTATGGCATACACATAACCTCTCAGACTGCCTCAATTTGAGTCCTGGTGTTAACTTCCCTGACACAGAGGTAGGCTATTTAATGAGTATGTGGTCGGTGGAGGAATTGGCAGAAAGATCTATGGATAGCAGCCTAGCCTAATTTCCTCTGTCAAACAGGTAGATTTATCTCTTACTTCTTAAAAATTAAATAGGACGAAGTAGGCTCCAACACAAAGCCCTCTTGTTGTTTGTAAAGTGTAATTAAAGTGAAGACTGTTGAAATGAATTAGGCCTTCTCAAATATATCTACTTTCAGCACAATGAGCTGTCCATTTCCGATTTCTTTTGGCACGGCTGCCACTTCAAGTTTCAGAAACGTAGCAAGCTATCAAAGTTGATCTCTGGTCCTCTTTCTCATCTTTGCGCTCTCCCTCTCAAACTGAACAGAACAAAGGGTGTTCCGTGTGCATGATAGTACATTTTGTAAAAGACTCTGGGAAAGAAGTACATTTTCTTAGAAATATAACTTTTTCTTGGTGCTTCTCCAAGCATGCACTTCCTATAGCCTAGGATATATTTGATTGAGGCAACACTAAATAGCCTATAGGCACACTTGATACTGCACGCCAAGTGGAGAATCAGAGGTGAGGTGCGGCATCGGGCACACATCAATATATAACCTAATAAGCAACGAATTCTAAAACACTGAGAAATATTGAAATGTCACAAATTCCAAATTCCATAACCCTCCCCTGGACTAATATATATATATAACCCTCCCCCTGACTGAAATTGAAAAAGCCTGACCCTCCCTCATATTCCTCCATGTTCCCATTCTGTACATTTCGAACCATCCCTTATCATATTCTATTTTCCATACTTTTCTAACCAGAGGGAAGGGAGATTGTGAAATTGATCCTATATTGCTGGCACTTAAAAGTGAAAACATCCTATATTGCTGGCACTTAAAAGTGAAAACAAAGATCGGTTTTAATTAGCACTTTTAGGTCTGTGTTCAGAGGCCATCCTTAACTCATTATTAAATCTAGAATCGGCTTCCTATTTCGCAACAAAGCATCCTTCACTCACGCTGCCAAACATACCCTCGTAAAACTGACTATCCTACCGATCCTTGACTTTGACGATGTCATTTAGAAAATAGCCTCCAACACTCTACTCAGCAAATTGGATGTAGTCTATCACAGTGCCATCCGTTTTGTCACCAAAGCCCCATATAATACCCACCACTGTGACCTGGATGCTCTCGTTGGCTGGCCCTCGCTTCATATTCGTCGCCAAACCCACTGGCTCCAAGTCATCTATAAGTCTTTGCTAGGTAAAGCCCTGCCTTATCTCAGCTCACTGGTCACCATAGCAGCACCCACCCGTAGCATGCGCTCCAGCAGGTATATTTCACTGGTCACCCCTAAAGCCCACCCCTCCTTCCAGTTCTCTGCTGCCAATGACTGGAACGAATTGCAAAAATCACTGAAACTGGAGTCTTATATCTCCCTCAATAACTTTTAAGCATCAGCTGTCAGAGCAGCTTACCGATCAATGCACCTGTACATAGCCGCCTCTGTAAAAAGCCCACCCAACTACCTCATCCCCATAATGTTATTTTATTTTTTTGCACCCCTGTTTCTGTACTTGCACATTCATATTCTGCACAATTATTTCGCCACTATGGCCTATTTCTTGCCTTACCTCCCTAATCTTACTACATTTGCACACACTTTATATAGACTTTTCTATTGTGTTATTGACTGTACGTTTGTTTATCCCATGTGTAACTCTGTGTTGTTTGTGTTGCACTGCTTTGCTCTTGGTCAGGTCGCAGTTGTAAATGAGAACTTGTTCTCAACTGGCCTTCCTGGTGAAAGGTGAATAAAGGTGAAATACATTGAAAAAAAATATTTACAAAAAGTTGAAAAGAGACTGGTCATGGGGATAATGGATAGTATTTCATTGTACTTTTAACTAGGTGTATTGTGTACATCAGCAGTGACAAACCCTCTTGGAGGCTTACTGGTTGTGCAGGTTTTTGTTCCAGCCCTGTTTTATCAAAACTGACTCAGCTTGTCAGGGTCCTGCGGAGCAGCTGATTATTCGAATCAGGGGTGTTAGATAAGGGCTGGAGAAAAACACTGCACATCTAGTAACTCTCCAGGAATTGTGTTGTCATGCTATACATTCTACATTTCATGTATATTCACTCACCCCATTGGATACAACCTTGGTGATGCACTGCACTGGTCACCATGCATTAGCAATGGCTATGGAGAAGTTGGCTGCATAATGTACCACAATATGTCAAATTACTATCCTGATAATAGCCCACAACTTTTCCATCACTCAAAGCGTGTTTTCAAAACCTGTGCATTGATAATATGTTGTCATGCTACACAGCGTGGGTTCTGGATAGGATCTGTAAAGGGACCAAAGCCAAAGTCCTCAGATCACATTTTTTGCTCTCATGCCCTCATCCTCCCCACATAAAGAATGCTATAATATACTATGGAAATACTAAACAAATACAGAATACTAAAGTCTGCAAAAGCACTACAGTATGTATTGTAGCATTAACCATAGTATACTGTAGTATTTACAGTTAACTATAGTATAAATGCTATATTTACTGAAGTGTTTTTGTGGATATTACTGTAATATTTACTTTAGTGTTTTTATTTTATTATCTTGGACATAGAAGTGGAAGCTTTCGCCTTCAGGAAACCCGCTTGACAAATACTAAAAGGCGAAATGTTCAATAACCTGTAGGCAGGTAGACAGGGGTTTGACTGGATAGTTCAGAGCTTTTGCTTCTTTCTATAACCTGTAGGTAACAAATGGTCTATACTAGGGGAATGGTCAGGTTATATGCAAATTGAATACTAATATTTACTTTAGTTAAAAAAGTACTGTTTTGTGGACTGTAGTGTTTATTTGGATAACACTTTAGTATTCTACAGTATACTACAACATTCTATAGAATTCTATAGTAAGTACTGTAGTACACTACAGTAAACTGCAGCAAATTTTCATGAGTCTCTGTCTCCCTGTTTCCCTGTGGTGGCTGTTCAAATCAAATAACTCTGGAATTATTATGGATGAAATGTAAGTCTCCGGCAAACACTGAAGGGTATGGGTGTGTGTGTGCATGCATATGTGCGTGTATCTCTCTGTGTGTGTTTTTGGTTTTACTATCTTTTTGGGGACCACAAGGATAATAAAACAATACACATTTGGACAAATAGGGACATTTAGCCGGTCCCCACAAGGAAATATGCAATTTTAGGCTTAGGGGTGAGGTTTAGGGTTACAATTAGGGTTATGAGTTACAGTTAAGGGATAAGTTTAGGGTTTAGGGAAAATGTTATTTTGAATTGGAAACAATTGTTTGTTCTCCACAAGGAAAGTGTGTGTGTGTGTGTGTGTGTGTGTGTGTGTGTGTGTGTGTGTGTGTGTGTGTGTGTGTGGTGGGGGCATCTGTATGTGTGAGCTCAGTCTGTGGGACAGAAAAAGGATCTGCTGTATTATGAAGGGGGTCACCTCTGGGCCATCGCTGGCTTTTATAATTTTTTCCCTGTGTATGAAATAATGAAATAGGGCTGATGTGGAACCGAGCCCGCCCGGGAAGTGAAGGATATGGAGGGATGAAGATAGAGGGATGAGGGGATTTAACCTGTCTCTATAATGGCGGGATTAGGTGGGTTTAGCTGAGAATAGGGAGAGACAGGTGGGCTAGCATACCGGTTGAGATGAATTTTAGCAAACAGGGTGACGTGTGGATGGATGGTTAGGTGTGTGTGTGTGTGTGTGTGTGTGTGTGTGTGTGTGTGTAAGGCGCATGTATCTGCGAATTCTACTAGATTAAAAGTCAAAATGAGTGACATCCGGACATTTAAAGTATACTAGGTTTTTTCAATTTCACATACTGTACTATAAAATGTTATTTTTCTTCATACTCAAATGGCCTACTATTTAGGACGCAAGTATACAGTTGAAGTCGGAAGTTTACATACATTAAATTGACTGTGCCTTTAAACAGCTTGGAAAATTCCAGAAAATTATGTCATGGCTTTAGAAGCTTCTGATTTTTAAAAATTTTTCTTTATTTAACTAGGCAAGTCAGTTAAGAACAAATTCTTATTTTCAATGACGGCCTAGGAACAGTGGGTTAACTGCCTGTTCAGGGGCAGAACGACAGATTTGTACCTTGTCAGCTCAGGGGTTTGAACTCACAACCTTCCAGTTACTTGTCCAACACTCTAACCACTAGGCTACCCTGATAGGCTAATTGACATATTTTTGAGTCAATTGGAGGTGTACCTGTGGATGTATTTCAAGGCCTACCTTCAAAATTAGTGCATCTTTGCTTGATATCATGGCAGAATCAAAAGAAATCAGTCAAGACCTCAGAAAAATAATTGTTGACCTCCACAAGTCTGGTTCATCCATGGGAGCAATTTCCCAATGCCTGAAGTTACCACGTTTGTCTGTACAAACAATAGTATGCAAGTATAAACACCACACAGCCGTCATACCGCTCAGGATGGAGACGCGTTCTGTCTCCTAGTGATGAATGTACTTTCGTGTGAAAAGTGAAAATCAATTCCAGAACAACAGCAAAGGACCTTGTGATGATGCTGGAGGAAACCGGTACAGAGTATCTACAGTGGGGAAAACAAGTATTTGATACACTGCCGATTTTGCAGGGTTTCCTACCTACAAAGCATGTAGTCTGTCATTTTTATCGAAGGTACACTTCAACTGTGAGAGACGGAATCTAAAACAAAAATCCAGAAAATCACATTGTATGATTTTTAAGCAATTAATTAATTGCATGACATAAATATTTGATCACCTACCAACCAGTAAGAATTCCGGCTCTCAAAGACCTGTTAGTTTTTCTTTAAGAAGCCCTCCTGTTCTCCACTCATTACCTGTATTAACTGCACCTGTTTGAACTCGTTACCTGTATAAAATACACCTGTCCACACACTCAATCAAACAGACTCCAACCTCTCCACAATGGCCAAGACCAGAGAGCTGTGTAAGGACATCAGGGATAAAATTGTAGACCTGCACAAGGCTGGGATGGGCTACAGGACAATTGGCAAGCAGATTGGTGAGAAGGCAACGCCTGTTGGCGCAATTATTAGAAAATGGAAGAAGTTCAAGATGACGGTCAATAACCCTCGGTCTGGGGCTCCATGCAAGATCTCACCTCGTGGGGCATCAATGATCATGAGGAAGGTGAGGGATCAGCCCAGAACTACACGGCAGGACCTGGTCAATGACCTGAAGAGAGCTGGGACCACAGTCTCAAAGGAAACCATTAGTAACACACTTCGCCGTCATGGATTAAAATCCTGCAGCGCACGCAAGGTCCCCCTGCTCAAGCCAGCGCATGTCCATGCCCGTCTGAAGTTTTCCAATGACCATCTGGATGATCCAGAGGAGGAATGGGAGAAGGTCATGTGGTCTGATGAGACAAAAATAGAGCTTTTTGGTCTAAACTCCACTCACCGTGTTTGGAGGAAGAAGATGGATGAATACAACACCAAGAACACCATCCCAACCGTGAAGCATGGAGGTGGAAACATTCTTTGGGGATGCTTTTCTGCAAAGGGGACAGGACAACTGCACCGTATTGAGGGGAGGATGGATGGGGCAACTTATCGCGAGATCTTGGCCAACAACCTCCTTTTCTCAGTAAGAGCGTTGAAGATGGGTCGTGGCTGGGTCTTCCAGCATGACAACGACCCGAAACACACAGCCAGGGCAACTAAGGAGTGGCTCCGTAAGAAGCATCTCAAGGTCCTGGAGTGGCCTAGCCAGTCTCCAGACCTGAACCCAGTCGAAAATCTTTGGAGGGAGCTGAAAGTCCATATTGCCCAGTGACAGCCCTGAAACCTGAAGGATCTGGAGAAGGAGGAGTGGGCCAAAATCCCTGCTGCAGTGTGTGCAAACCTGGTCAAGAACTACAGGAAACGTATGATCTCTGTAATTGCAAACAAAGGGTCCTATACCAAATATTAAGTTCTGCTTTTCTGATGTATCAAATACTTATTACATGCAATAAAATGCAAATTAATTACTTAAAAATCATACAATGTGATTTTCTGGATTTTTGTTTTAGATTCCGTCTCTCACAGTTGAAGTGTACCTATGATACAAATTACAGACCTCTACATGAGTAGGAAAACCTGCAAAATTGGCAGTGTATCAAATACTTGTTCTCCCCACTGTATATCCACAGTAAAACGAGTCCTACATCGACATAACCTGAAAGGTCGCTCAGCAAGGAAGAAGCCACTGCTCCAAAACTGCCATAAAAAATAGCCAGACTACGGTTTGCAACTGTACATGGGGACAAAGATGGTACTTTTTGGGGAAATGTCCTCTGGTCTGATGAAGCAAAAAATAGAACTGTTTGGCCAAAATGACCATAGTTATGTTTGGAGAAAAAAGGGGAAGGCTTGCAAGCTGAAGAACAGCATCCCAATCGTGAAGCACGGGAGTGGTAGCATCATGTTGTGGTGGTGCTTTGCTGCAGGAGGGACTGGTGCACTTCACAAAATAGATGGCATCATGAGGCAGGAAAATTATGTGGATATATTGAAGCCACATCTCAAGACATCAGTCAGGAAGTTAACGCTTTTGTCGCAAACGGGTCTTCCAAATGGACAATGACCCCAAGCATACTTCCAAAGTTGTGGCAAATTGGCTTAAGGACAACAAAGTCAAGGTATTGGAGTGGCCATCACAAAGCCCTGACCTCAATCCTATAGAAAATTTGTAGGCAGAACTGAAAAAGCGTGTGCGAGCAAGGAGGCCTACAAACCTGACTCAGTTACACCAGCTCTGTCAGCAGGAATGGGCTAGAATTTACCCAACTTATTGTGGGAAGCTTGTGGAAGGCTACCTGAAAAGTTTGACCCAAGTTGAACAATGTAAAGGCAATGCTACCAAATACTAATTAAGTGTATGTAAACTTCTGATCCACTGGGAATGTGATGAAAGAAAGAAAAGCTGAAATAAATCATTCTCTCTACTATTATTCTGACATTTCACATTCTTAAAATAAAGTGGTGATCCCAACTGACCTAAGACAGGGAATTTTTACTGTTAAGTGTCCGGAATTGTGAAAAACTGAGTCTAAATGTATTTGGCTAAGGTGTATGTAAACTTCCGACTTCAACTGTAGGTATTTGGACTTGCTATTGCTTCTCAGAATTCAACTTATAGGTTGCACGTTGCATCATAATACTGTTTTGAAGATTCTCTTGAAGACTGGTGCCCGACTGAAAATTCTACTCAATGCATTCTCAATTGGCGCTAATAGAGATGTTTTTCAAGTGCATCATAGTGGCTTAGAAGTACGATGTCATTTCTAAAGGAGGCACATAATTAGTAGGAAAACCTTTTGTCATCACTGTGATGTCGCCTGATCAGGGATGGGCAAATGGCGGATTTAGAATGATGATAACAATGGCGTGACGCAACTGAGTGATTGAGGTTCAACCCATGAATTGGTATTTCTTCTCTGAGACTCGCTTCTCAGAACGCCCTACTGACGTTCTGGGAATGCAGAGGTAACTGGAAATTGTTTGCTGGAATGATTCATACTCTTATAAAATGTTATGTTAAACATGTTTTAATTATATTATTTTTTTATGTAGCATGTTGTCTGTTAAGTTACCTATTTAGCTTTTTCCTTCTGATAGGCTGATCTCTGGTTCAGCATTTAATAACAAAAACAGAGACTGATCGATTCGAATTGAAAAGAAGTAATTCAATCAGCACGAATCCCAATCCTTTCATCATCAAGCGGACAACTTCAAAGGACCGTATCGGGACTATTTAGTGATATGCTTGCTAGCAATATGGCTAAAAAGTATGGCCAACAGTAATAGCCAGGCTTAAGACCCTGCCCTTTAACAGGACTTGAATGGTAATGTAACCTTATGTACTCTTGATAAGACCATCTCCTGCAATACCAATATGTAAACCCAATTCCAACTTCATCCGGCCGAACAAAGCAACACATTTAACCACTCCCCTAATGAAACATCTTTGTTGCAATAATAAACCGAATAAATTAAATGTGTTAATTTCCATGTGTTTGTTCCAGCCTAATAGCCTATGTAACCATGGTGACTGGGCTAATGGGCGATTTCTGGTTTAATACAATGTAATGAGCCTATGTGCTCTCGATTGATGACCCTAAAAGTACCCGCTCCCATTTATTTCTACAGGTCCGTGTTTAGTCCCATTATAGAGCCAACACTCTCTGATCTCTCTGATCTTCCACTTCCTCCCACTTCTGTCACCATGGAGCAAGGTTAGCTCATTGGAAACACAGGCTGTGTCTGAAATGGCATCCTATTCGCTGTATGGGGCTCTTGTCAAAATTAATGCACTATATAGGGAATAGTGTTCCATCTGGGGCTCATTCGGTGTCTCGGGATGATGCAGCTATTTATGCAGCAATCTTGTAAGAGTTGATTCTTCCTAATAAGTACCTATGACCACCTGTGTTGATGTCAGTAAGGAGAGAAATAAACAAGTAAATAAATAAATAAATGACAGATGAATATAAGAAAAATGGAATGGAATGGAACTGGGTGAAAGAAAAAATGCCTATCACACTGTAGTTACTCTGATTTAAGGCAATATAGTGTGGCCAATTACAAACAGCCATCAGATAACATGTTCAATATCACAATTCATTTTGAACAAGTGTCTGTAGGCAAAACAATAGTAGTGTTACGAGTGTTGTAAGCAACAAACTATCTTTTTCTATTTACTGTTCTATTTAGGTTCATACAAGTGACTCATCATACTCTACACTCAGCTTCTTCCCCTAACTTCTTCTGCTTATCAATAGTAGGTAGTGTAAATTGCTCACCGCACCCACCCATTCCCTGGAAACGCCATGCGTCTCTGTGTTCCATATGTAAACATCTGAAGGCTGTTTATTTACCGGTTTAGCCGCTATCTCTGGAGAAACTAGCGCATCCCTGGAGGTACGAAGGGGAGAACTCCACCGTGATATGTTGAGGGCTGGTTGTTATTTGAAAGGGTAGGAAGTAGGAAGAGTGGGAGTAGTGCTTAGGGAATACCCATGTTGTGAGTTGTTTGTTTATATCTGAAAATAGCGTGTGATGGGACGGGTGGAGAGGGGACGGGGGGGGGACTGGGGGCTTTACAGGAGCTAAGAAAGTTGGCGACGATGAAAAGTGTTTATTTGCATTGCAAAGTGAGGATTAAAGTAGGAGTGAAAGGGAGACTACTTTGGGGTATCGGTTCGAGCAGAGTGGTGTTTGGGATAATGAGGAATTCCTGGTTCCTGACATTCATGCCAATAAAGCTTTTTTTATTTGAACGGACTCAGTTCCAGTGGACTCTGTTCCAGTGCAGAGATTCAAATAACGTTTTGGGGAGCTGATGCTTTGTATTTGAATAGAAGGTCATTTGGACACTCTTAATTCAATGTGTTATGGAAACTTATACTAAACAAAATTAAAATCGCAGCATGAAAAAATGTCAAAGATTCTACTGAGTTGCAGTACAAGGAAATTAGTCAATTGAAATAATCTCATTAGGCCCTAATCTATGGATTTCACATGATTGGGCAAGGGTGCAGCCAGGCCCAGACAACCAGAATGAGAATTTCCCCCACAAAAGTGCTGTATGAAATGCTCATCAGCCCCCCTCCCCCACGATTGGGTCACGTGCAGTTGCTCTCCGAATTTCTGATTACTTGGGTGCTGCCAGCTGTGGGCAGTATTAAAATAAACCCAACCCACGGTACCCTTCATTCCTTGACATACCATTTTTTTCCTTTCATCTTGCAAATCTCAGTTTTGGTACGAGACTTACCTTATGACCAAAATGAACCTATTTACACTTCGTAGTCAAACTTAACTCATATTGATGCCACATAGGCCATTTTCAAAATGAGACATTTCTTTTAGGGGCAGTTGTTCTTTAAATATGGATTGATGAAGGAGCTAAGGGAACTCTCAATGGGTCATTTTTCACAAGTTTAGCATCAGCTCATTGTGGGCCTCACTTTGGGGACATGAATATGTACCTTAGGTGAATATCATTCTCTCCATTATGGAATAAAGATTCAGATTCAGAAAATGTTAATGTCCTCGGAGAGGCAATTCATTTTGCAGCAGTCATAAAACATATCACATATATAAAAATGAAAAAAAAAATAGAAATGGATATTTACAAGCAAATAGGCAGGGTAAGGGCAGTTGCATAGGGTAAGTGCTAAGTGTAATTAGTCCAACATTGTATTAAGTTGCAGACTTGTATTCAGAATAAAACAGTACTTGGCCCTTGTCGTGGCAATTCTAATCAAAGGGGAGAGGGACTGCAAATTATTTTAAATAACACTTTATTATAAGATTTGCAAAAATGGAGAATCAACTATCCACTCAACAGTGCATAGTTGAAAAGCTCAGCGAACAGTGTCGGTTCTCAGCTTTTATAGAGAAGCACATCCTTTTTTAATACGTGGCAGTCAGCAGATAGTGTGTAAAATGCAATTAGTTGTCTGTGCAGATTTAAGATAGCACGAGGTTGATAGCCAGAGGGCTCAACCGTCTAACTGCATTCACAACAACAAATACTGTAATTGGCTCCTTTCTCAAGTTTCGATACATGTGACTTTCTGTAGATAGTAAACTCACGGGATGTCACATGCTGCGGTCGCCGCACCCAAACGGACCTTAGCTATACACCCAGTCTTATGACTAAGTCCCACAAAGACAAGTTTGTATAAGGTTACAAAAACATGAGCATATAACAAGAGACTATTATTTAAGCAGTAAAACATGGGATAGCATGACTAAATATGGATTTTTCCATGACATTTCCTCCCTTTTGAGACTACGTCTCAACCTAATAGACAATTACTTACAGGCATTTTCATTAAACAATCATTAACTTGAGGGAAAAGGAAATACTTTCTTACACTTGGTATATTACAATTGTAAATGACCCACATTGTCATTGAGTTTCAACCCTTCACATAGTACAATTCATTCTCAGAAGGGGGAAAGGAAGATATTAATTTAAACATCAGTACATACGTTATCACCACACACGGGAATCGCTTTGTTGAGACTGTCCATATTGCCACAGGGTCACCATGTTGGTAGGCCCTTAACCCTACCTTGGGAGCACCATTCACATAACCCCCACCCTGAGCATGGCATATGGACATGCTGCACCATTAACTCAATGTTTTATACCTTGGTGTTATGGATGTAATCAGACATAGGAAATAAATCAGGTAAATAGGGTTATGAGGCATCTCCTTCTGGGGTCAGTAATGGCATGACAAGAATAGTCTCAATGGATATGCTGCACAATTTCTTTAAGTTATAATAAGCATTATTGTAAAAAATATAACTAAGCCATAAATCAACCAATAAAATATTCTATATCCTATAACACCAAACAATGACTGAAACCATCCAAATGGATTCCAATTGTTGTCTGGTTGGTGTTCATTTGCGAGATCACCACTGAGCTGGTTGTCCACCCCCTGTTTCCCGGCACTCATCCTTCTGGTGTGTCTTCATGTTCTTCTTTAGTGTTTCAGTTCGTTCATCCAATGGCACATGTTCAAAGTGGGTGGCCCTTGGTAATGGCTCTCACCTGTGCCGCTATTGTCCTTTACAGTCCATTTTGTCTTGTCCATTTCCCTACCAGTCCACCAGCAGCATGACAGAAGTTGACAGGATCTCTCTCCATGCTCACTCCATGTGGACTCATGTCGCACTCCTGAGAGAAAAGGCATGAGAGAAAAGGCAGTTGATAGCTTCGACTGGATGCTGTGTACATGTTGCTGGCTCGGACTCAGGTGTCACAGTAGAAATGGGGAAGGACAAGATTGTAGTGAATGCCATTTCTTCAGCCAGTTAGGGTGGTTGAGGTTCACACTGTTCTTGGACAAATTATCTCTGTCATGCATCTAGACACCATCTGTGGTCAACTTCGCCATAACCTCGAAAGAGGTGAGACCAAAACAAGAGTTTAAGGCATTTTTGATTGAGAAAACTATTTATCTTATGACAAATTATTACCTTCCCAATTTTCTTAGTATAACATTCCTAAAACAAATGAACAACAACATACTTGTTGAAACCATTTTGCAAATTTTCTTGTACACCCTTGTCATACTGACGACCTCCCTTAGAGAGAAATCCCGACCGTACAGCAGACCCATCCCGACCGTATAGCAGACATTTGTATCAAAACAAGACAAAACAAACCACACAACACAACAGCAGCAATACACTTCTTAATATAAACTAGAGGTGGGAAAAACTTTTCTTCCTTTCATAGGCAAACATAATTATGCATATTTAACTAATTAAGCATATTTACCAAAGGCCCCAGAGGACCAGTAATTAAAAACACTGCCTGTTAAATCAAAAATAACCAAATTAGAATAACAAATCAAATTAGAATGACAACTCTTAATAACTCCAAATAATTGTATCCCATAAAATAGACTAGAGCCAGGTGTCCCATATTCAGAGCAGCACTCTCTCCTTGTGTTCCGAATCCCACATAGGACTATTGCTGAATTATAAACTTCTTCCTAATTATTAGAGTTTACATAGATTTAATTCTCACCCAATGTCTTCAGTCTTTCTAGTGAGGGTGATCAGGCCTCACCTGTGAAGTCAGAACAGAGGGCATAGGTCAGTCAGCCCTATTAAGTATTTTCTTTCCCTTTTCTTTCCCTGTTTTTCCAAAACCATTTAAAATATTTCCATCATTCTGCTTTCCTGGTTTACAACAAATCAAACACGGCATTATCACCACTTGTTCATAACATAATAATAACATATAATAATAACATAACATAATATTCATAACAGTTGAGTTGTGTGTGCGTGCTGGTGTGTGTTAAAACTTAGGGCAAAAACAAAGAATCCAATGGCCAGGCCTTACTTATTTGGTAGCTCCCTTTACGTCCGGATCTGATACCTTTTATACTTTTATAAAACTGCAGAATTTCACCAACTGTTCTCCCAATGCAACATTTCAAAGAGAGAGATAGGGACACCCATCCTCTCCTAAAAGAGAAAATAAATAAACATTTAGTTCGTTTTCACTTTGCTAAATCTTAAACCAATTCACTTACCAATTAATCTACATCTCTGTTTCCTGCCCTCTCAATCACCATCACCCAGTACATTTTTTTTTTTTCACTACCATGCTCCCAATATTCGAGCCGAATTGGTGGAATGCTTATGCACTTCTTTTAGTGCCTCTATGGTTTTGCTATAGTTTACCTCTTCCTGACCGTTGCCAGAGTGTTTAGATTTACTCACTCACCGCTCTAATATATGCCAATTTAACTATTTCTGAAGGTAGTGATACCCACTTCCCTGGAGAATAGTTATGGTATTTGTGCCTTTTAATTGGTAATGGAACCTGATACCTTGTATTAGAACCAATACCGAAGATCTGCCAATTTACTACTGGAGAATATGGGAGACCTAATACCAGTTTCACACTTCAAATATCACTGTTGTTGACAACACATTAATTAATCAAAATTAGTGTCCATCATCTGTCTGTATGTTAGGAATTTTATGAATAATGACTAAACAATATCTACATTTTAAATCTAAATATAACTAATCGAAACAGGGGGTAATTACATTTAAATAAATACCATTCCAGCCAGGTTGGAGGATATTAGGAGTGAGGGTTTTTAAGTAAGCAGAAAAGGTCTTTAAACTATGGTTGAACTGACGAAACTTAGCTCTGGGGTGTTTTAGATAAGGCATTGAGTGCATTCCTAGGTTTTCCGTTAACTAGAACTGTCAGCTAAATGGTGATCAATAATGGTGAGGTGTCAAGAGTAGCTTAATGGTTAGAGCATTGGACTAGTAACCGGAAGGTTGCAAGTTCAAACCCCTGAGCTGACAAGGTACAAATCTGTGGTTCTGCCCCTGAACAGGCAGTTAACCCACTGTTCGTAGGCTGTCATTGAAAATAAGAATTTGTTCTTAACTGACTTGCCTAATAAAATAAATTCAGTTATATAGTGTGTGCGCTAGTGAGACGGAATGAACTTTTAAACTTGCTTTGTCTCGGTCGGGAGGAGGAGATTCATTCACCAATGGCGTCATATTTTGTATATAAACTGTTGTTCGTGGTTAAGTGGCAGCTCGCTCCGAGAAAAAATACTATTACCCATTATTGATAAGACTGGTCTCTGTCTATTTTATGCAAATAAGAATCTTACAAATTCTCATAAAATAGACTAAGTGAATTCAATTAATGAAAACATATTGGAAATAATGAAATTACAGTAACACAGTAATATGTTTTATATGTCTTGTCAATGGTGAGAAATTTGCGGTGCAGTGTAAGCCAGTCTGTGACACAAAACTGTTTTTCTGTTTCCAACAACTCAACAGCAGTTGAGAAGATATCCTGTAAGTCCCATGCATAGTACCAATCACATGTAATCCCAAATTTACAGAGAAGATCTCTTCCTGAAAGCAGAAAATGAATTGACGTTTCCTGCGTGTGTTATCAATTTTAACAGGTAGGGGCATCGTGAGCAACTCTTTCATAGTCACTCCACATTGCTAACTTATTCATTTGGCATGGGAGGTTTGGACATGGATGTGAATTTATGATAGACATTGCAGCGCCAGTATCTACTAGAAAATCTTTTGACTCACCGTTGCCAAAGAGACAAACCATCGGCTCCTCGCATTGATTTTGTCACGTTCTGACCTTTATTTCCTTTGTTTTGTCTTTATTTAGTATGGTCAGGGCGTGAGTTGGGGTAGGCAGTCTGTGTGTTTTTCTATGTTGGGGTTTTGAGTTCAGCCTAGTATGGTTCTCAATCAGAAGCAGGTGTCGTTCGTTGTCCCTGATTGAGAATCATACTTACGTAGCCTGGGTTTCACTTTTGAGTTGTGGGTGTTTGTTTCCGTGTGAGTGTTTGTTGCCACACGGTACTGTTTCGGTTTTGGTCATGTTCACGTTTATTGTTTTGTATTTCATAGTGTTCAGTTTATGTCTTAAAATAAACGTTATGAACACTTACCGCCCTGCGCATTGGTCCTCCGATCCTTTTCGCTACTCCTCCTCAGAAGAGGGGGAAGAATGTCGTTAACTTTACGAATAATTGTATTTTTTCTAACCTGCATGAATATTTTCTTATTTCTTCAGGATTTTATCCTGGAACACTGTCATCAGGACTCTGCCCTGGTATCTCTTAACATAGCTAATGCATTGCATCTTATGATCATAACCCATGGTATATTAGTATCTCTATAGTACCTCACAATCTTATTCTGGAATTACTTTCATCAGGACTCTGTCCTGGTATCTATAACACGTGTGACCTGTTCCTAGAACAGGACTTTCTACAAGTTAACTTTCACCAATTGGAGGTTGTGTTTAAGAAAATCAATGTCACCCTTAATTTATCTTATCTGTCCGGAATACGTATGGTTAGCAGATGTTATTGCGAGTGTAGCAAAATGCTTGTGCTTCTATAGCCGACAGTGCAGCAATATCTATCATGTAATGTAACAATTCCTAAACAGCTACCTAATGCACACAAATCTAAGTAAAGGAATGGCATAAGAATATATACATATAAATGTATGGATGAGCAATCACAGAAGTGGCATAGGCAAGATGCAATAGATGGTATAAAATACAGTATATATATATATGAGATGAGTGATGCAAGATATGTAAACTTTATTAAAGTGGCATTATTAAAGTGACTAGTGATTCATTTTTTTGTGGCCAACGATTTCAAGTCTGTATGTTGGCAGCAGCCTCTGTGTTAGTGATGGCTGTTTAACAGTCTGATGGCCTTGAGATAGATGCTGTTTTTCAGTCTCTCGGTCCCAGCTTTGATGCATCTGTACTGACCTCGCCTTCTGGATGGTAGCGGGGTGAAGAGGCAGTGGCTCGGGTGGTTGTTCTCCTTGATGATCTTTTTGGCCTTCCTGGGACATTGTGTGCTTGATGTGTCCTGGAGGGCAGGTAGTTTGCCCCCGGTGATCCGTTGTGCAGACCGCACCACCCTCTGGAGAGCCTTACGGTTGTGGGCAGTGCCTCCTGAGGTTGAAGAGGTGCTATTGATCCTTCTTCATCACACTCTCTGTGCGGGTGGACCATTTCAGTTTGTCCGTGATGTGTACGCCAAGGAACTTAAAACTTTCCAACTTCTCCACTGCTGTCCCGTCAATGTGGATAGGGGTGCTCCCTCTGCTGTTTCCTGAAGTCCACGATCATCTCATTTGTTTTGTTGACATTGAGTGAGAGTTGGTTTTGCTGACACCACACTCCGAGCCTGGAATTCTTACATAGGTATTCCTCTTGTCCAGGTGGAATAGAGCAGGGTGCAGTGGCGATTTTATAGTCTGTGGACCTATTGGGGCAGTAAGCAAATCAAAGTGTGTCTAGGGTGACAGGAGTAGCTTTGGGACAAGTATCTGAATGTCCTTGAGTGGCCCAGTCAGATCCCAGACTTGAACCCGATCGAACATCTCAGGAGAGACCTGAAAATAGCTGTGTAGCGACGCTCCCAATCCAACCTGATATAGCTTGAGAGGATCTGCAGAGAAGAATGGGAGAAACTCCCCAATTACAGGTGTGCCAAGCTTGTAGCTTTATACCAAAGAAGACTCGAGGCTGTAATCGCTGCCAAAGGTGCTTCAACAAAGTACTTAGTAAAGGATCTGAATACTTATGTAAATGTGATATTTCAGTATTTTATTTTTAATACATTTGCAAAAATGTCTAAAAACCTGTTTTTTCTTTGTCATTATGGGTATTGTGTGTAGATTGATGATCATTTAAAAAATATATCTATATATTTTAGATTAAGGCTGTAATGTAACAAACTGTGGAAAAAGTCAAGGGGTCTGAATACATTCCGAATGCACTGTATGTGTTGAACTTTCAGACAATTTATTACATGTAAGATTGTGTTCATTTTAGGAGACACTTATCTACCGCTTGTCTGGGCTGCATTAGGGAAGTATAGAGAGCCACAAAGCAAAACGGTGGAGTGTGAAACGACTGTTTAGGTTTGCCTTCAGTCTGGGTCACTCCATTTCTTTGTCTCTATCAGTGTCTCTGTTTGTGCTGATCATACTCTCACTCAATGTACCTGTCTGTCTCTTCCTCTCTTTATTTCAGTGTTTGTGTGCTTCCCTCCCTCTCTTCATCGCTCTCTCTCCTTCCCCCTCCCCCACTCCCTCTTTAGTGCCCTAGCTCCGTATCGGGCCCTGTCCTACTGTACCTCTCTCCTCTGCATAGGGGATTAGCGATTAGCAGTTAGTGCTCTCTGCCCCCTGTGAGCCCCATTCAGTTAGCTACAGTGCTACAGTGCTGACCGAGACCCTTCTCTAAAGACCAACAGTGTGGGGAGACAGAGATTGGACAATGATAGGATTAGTCAGGGAGTCAGTGGGGTACTGGCTGGCACCAGCTGGGGTGTTATAGCCTGGCCCGGGGGTGGGTGTGGGCTGGAAGATTGCCTTTTCTGCCTTGGTTGCAGAAACAAGGAGGGGCAACAAGAAGATAGGAGGGGCACTGCTGTGCTAAGTATCACGCAAGTAGGGAAGAAGGGTAGGGGAGATTGTGTGTGTCTTAGAGCGTGTCTGTCTTTAGTCTATTTGTTACAGTGTGTGTTTGACTCTGTTGATTATTTCTTACAGAATATACTGCAACTCCTCAATCTACAGTGCCAGTGTCTGTTCACTGCAGCATGGGAAGAAAATGGACAACTCAGGTTGATGCACTTTATATACAGTTGAAGTCGGAAGTTTACATACACTTAGGTTGGAGTCATTAAAACTCGTTTTTCAACCACTCCACAAATTTCTTGTTAACAAACTATAGTTTTGGCAAGTCAGTTAGGACATCTATTTGTGCATGACACAAGTCATTTTTCCAACAACTGTCTACAGACAGATTATTTCACATATAATTCACTATATCACAATTCCAGTGGGTCAGAAGTTTACATACACTAAGTTGACTGTGCCTTTAAACAGCTTGGAAAATTCCAGAAAATTATGTCATGGCTTTAGAAGCTTCTGATAGGCTAATTGACATAATTTGAGTCAATTGGAGGTGTACCTGTGGATGTATTACAAGGCCTACCTTCAAACTCGGTGCCTCTTTGCTTGACAACATAGGAAAATCAAAAGAAATCAGCCAAGACCTCAGAAAAATAATTGTAGACCTCCACAAGTCTGGTTCATCCTTTCCAAACGCCTGAAGGTACCACATTCATCTGTACAATCAATAGTACGCAAGTATAAACACCATGGGACCACGTAGCCGTCATTCCGCTCAGGAAGGAGACGCGTTCTGTCTCCTAGAGATGAATGTACCTTGGTGCGAAAAGTGCAAATCAATCCCAGAACACCCGCAAAAGACCTTGTGAAGATGCTGGAGGAAACAGGTACAAAAGTATCTATATCCACTGTAAAATGAGTCCTACATCGACATAACCTGAAAGACAGCTCAACAAGGAAGAAGCCACTGTTCCAAAACCGCCATAAAAAAAGCCAGACTATGGTTTGCAACTGCACATGGGGACAAAGATCGTATTTTTTGCAGAAATGTCCTCTGGTCTGATGAAGCAAAAAATAGAAATGTTTGGCCAAAATGACCACCGTTATGTTTGGAGGAAAAAGGGGGAGCCTTGCAAGCCGAAGAACACCATCCTAACCGTGAAGCACGGGGGTGGCAGCATCATGTTGTGGGGGTGCTTTGCTGCAGGAGGGACTGGTGCACTTCACAAAATAGATGGCATCATGAGGAAGTAAAATTACGTGGATATATTGAAGCAACATCTCAAGATCTCAAGTCAGGAAGTTAAAGCAATGTCGCAAATGGGTCTTCCAAATGGACAATGACCACAAACATACTTCCAAAGTTGTGGCAAAATGGTTTAAGGACAGCAAAGTTAAGGTATTGGAGTGGCCATCGCAAAGCCCTGACCCCATCCTTTAGAAAATTTGTGGGCAGAACTGTGAGCAAGGAGGTCTAGAAACCTGACTCATTTACTCCAGCTCTGTCAGCAGGAATGGGCCAGAATTCACCCAACTTATTGAGGGAAGCTTGTGGAAGGCTACCCAAAACGGTTGACCCAAGTTAAACAATTTAGGCAATGCTACTAAATACTAATTGATTGTATGTAAACTTCTGACCCACTGGGAATGTGATGAAAGAAATAAAAGCTGAAATAAACCATTCTCTCCACTATTATTCTGACATTTCACATTCTTAAAATAATGTGGTGATCCTAACTGACCTAAGACAGGGAATTTTTACTAGGATTCAATTTCAGGAATTGTGATAAACTGGTTTTAAATATTTGGCTAAGGTGTATGTAAACTTCCGACTTCAACTGTAGATGTGAGTGTAAAGATTTCACAGAAAGTGAAACTGTTAGTAATGATAGAGTTATTTTGATCGCCAATGACATTGTTGTGAATTGGAAACAGGCCGTTCATAATTTCAAAGCGTTATCATGTACCTCAATTAATTCAGTGCATTACAGCAGTAGGCTTAGGCTATCTCGACTCACAAAGCGCACCCCAAGTTGGCTATAGCATTGTCGAATCATACAAACTTTGTAACGGCAGTCAAACAAAAGTCAAATGACTGAAGTTGCTAAACTTGCTCGATAACTTCAAACGAATAACAGAATGTCTCCTAACATTGAGTTGACGACCATCAAGATGTCAGATCAGCTCATGAATAACAGAGAGATGAAGAGAGAAACTTGTTTAAATATCAAGATATCTTAACTGAGACCAACTCTGTTTAAAAAATATATATCTATATCTACTCTTATACCGTTTGTTGATCGCGCATTCTCTACCGAAGCTCTCATCTCGGCAGCAATACAATACAGCGCAGAGAAACGGACAAAATGTTATAGCACTGTGGCAATGCTACCTATGGATTACAGAATAAAGTTAGGAATTCTCATACTAGACAGGTTTTCAGTTTTCAGTTTATATAAGGCTATTTGTCCAGCCAGCATACAATTAAACAAATATACAGACAGAGATTCTGTAAAACAAAATCACATTGATTGATTATCAGACAAGTCGCCGGCTTTTGGTCAGGAGTAGGACAGGCTACTACTACGTGAGTGAAGTGTAAAATCCACTTGTATAACATGCTAGCAAAATGTTCTGATCAACTAATATTGTATATGAGCAAACTAGAATACAGATTATCTTTAGCACTCACCTCAATTTAGCTAACATTTCCCCAGCCTAATTGTTACCAAATATCCAACAAGAGATTCAGTGAAAACAGAAATCTGACATTTCTATCTAGACGACTCCCCTACTCGTTCCAAAACCGCGCTAAGGCGCTGTCACAATCAATACGGTGCTGAAATTATAATCTTGGTGACCACACGACTATTGCTTTAAATTAGTATAACGTTTGGATATGACTTTGGGAGTTTCAATATAAACAAGAATTTGATACATGCCTTCAATTCGTCGGACCTGGAACGAGTGTTCTGATGATAACTCTAAATTGCATTCGGGACTCGTGTGCAGTCTGGCAGTGTCAAATTGGGTGTGCTTTGAATTTAAGGTGACTTTTTGTGAAGTAAATACACTAGGCTAAAGGCTTCCATGCAATACCTGTTCCATGTAATACCTAATCTGCCGCTGCGCATGTTCTGTATTTTGTGGAATTGCATTAGTGCGACATTGGGAGAAAATGTTGTAATTTCCCGGATCTTGTCATTTTATTTTTTCGGGAAATGTGAAGAGTGGTCCGGGGACAGTCCCGGGATCCCTGTTACCGGTGTTAATCTCTAGTACTGTATTGGCGCCTGGCCATAACAGCGTTTTATCTCCGTATCTTCCATATCAGTGAGCAGATGGGCTGATGGGGAACTTAAACACTTCTGTTTCACACTCTGCAGCACATAGCACATTCAACAGAAAAATACAGCCAAGAATCTATTCCCATGGCACAGTGGGTTGGAGTGGTGCTGGCAACACCAGAGCTGTGGGTTTGATTCCATACTGTGTGTAAGGTGTTTTGACTAAGTTGTTTTGAATAGCATTTCTGGTGAATGACAGGGTATTTTGTAGTATCACAAAGGGTGCATTGAGGAGATAGGCTTACGCTGAATAATTAGTGTCCTATGCTGTCTTATCTGACTTCATATATTTAAATATTCATCCTCATGAAAGGACATTTCAGTCATTTGTGTGCTTTGGTACACCTGTTTTAACCCAACACCAGACTCAGACTTATATATCATCCTCATTGCTCTCATCTGAAACTCTCTCACATTATAACTCATGTTTATTGTCATACATCATTCTCAGACATCCTATGTTTTCAAACCTGTAGCTTTGTCTCTCTCTCCACGTATGCACACACACACACTCACACAAATGTCCTCTCCCTGCCAACCCTCTCTTTTACCGTACCTTCTCTCAACCCCCTCCCCTCTTTCCTTAGACAGAAATAAGTCTCCGTCTAGCCCCTCCTGCCCCTACAGCTCTTGTCCCTTGTGCAGACCTATTCTGGAGCATACCGTATGTAAAGCTGCTCCTCATAGCTCCTACTGGGAGTTTATTCTCCACTGAGAGTGCACTTGATGAGTGCTGCACTGAGTGCTCTGGAGGGAAATGGATGGAGAGAGAGAGAGGGAAGGGGTGATGGAAGGGGTGAGAGAGAGACAGAGAGAGAGAGAGAGAGGGCGAGAAAGAGAGAGAGAGAGACACAGACACCAGAGACAGAGAGAGGGAGAAAGAGAGAGGTGGAGATGGATGGAGAGAGAGTGAGAGAGAGAGAGAGAGAGAGAGAGAGGATGTGTGTGTGAGAGAGAGAGGGAGAGAGAGGCTATTTGTTCTTCCCTGTCTTACTGCTGTGTATCAAGCACAACATGGGGCTTAGAGAGCAAGTATGTTGCAGGTTGTAGAGGGGAATTAATTGAATTTACAATGAACATGCTGATGCAAGATGTGACGAGAACTATATGGATTATGTGTGTGCACGCACACTTCTGTGGGTGGGTGTGTGGGTGCGTGCTTGCGTGTGTGTGTGTTCAAAATACTATGCTTATGGGTATGTCGTATGTGCATGTGTGTGCATACATGCTTTTGTTTATACGTAAACATGTATCTACTTTGAATGTGTATGGTCATGTGTGTGTAGACGCATTATGTCATTGTCGAGGATGAGCGTGCTTGGCTGTGTGCGTACGTCCATGTGAACCAGTATGTATATGTTTTTGCCGGACATATTTTGCTCTCTGTCCATCTGCTTGCATACAGAGTGGAGAGCAGAATGCTCTTCTGCAGTTGACCTTGTGCCCAGTGGGCAAGAGAGAAGAGCAGTTGTACACAGTGGTACACAGAGAAGCCTTCCCAGACGTGGGATTCTTCCCAAATGGCACCCCTTTCACTATATAGTGCACTACTTTTTAACAGAGTTCTATGGGCCTTGTTCAAAAGTAGTGCATTATAAAGGGAAAAGGGTGCATTTGGGAAGCAGACCTGAGTACAGTAGAACCACTCTCTGCCACCACAGCAGTAGCAGCCAAACAGAGAGAGAGCAGGGTCTAATCCTCTCAAAGCTGTGAAAAATGAAGTTTCAAGCTTTAATTCCTCCAATAATTCTAAACCCCCTTAATCCATTCAAAATGAATGACCCAGTTTGGGACCTTGTTTATCAAACTTGTTCCCAATGTACTGTTACCAGCTACCTGTCACGGACTCATGGTCATTTTGGGTTATTTTGGAGGGGAAAGGAAAGAAAGGGAATTGAGGGAATATACAGTGCATTCAGAAAGTTTTCAGATCTCTTGACTTTTTCCACATTTTGTTACTTTACAGCTTTATTCTAAAATTGATTAAATAATGCATTTTTCTCATTAATCTACACACAATACCCCATAATGACAACGAAAAAAAAGATTTTACATTATTTACATAACTATTCAGACACTTTGCTATGAGACTCGAAATTGAGCTCAGGTACACTCTATTTCCATTGATAATCATTGAGATGTTTCTACAACTTGATTGGAGTCTACCTATGATACATTAAATTGTTTGGACATGATTGGGAAAGGCACGCACCTGTCTATATAAGGTCCCACAGTTGACAGTACATGTCAGAGCAGAAACCAAGCCATTAGGTTGATGGAATTGTTCATAGAGCTCCGAGACAGGATTGTGTCTGAGCACAGATCTGGGGAATTGTACCAAAAATGTCTGCAGCATTGAAGTTCTCCAAGAACACAGTGGCCTCCATCATTCTTAAATGGAAGAAGTTTGGAACCACCAAGACTCTTCCTAGAGCTGGCAGGCCGACCAAACTGAGCAATCGGGGGAGACAAACAATCCCGGGAGGTGACCAACAATCCCATGTTCTAGAGTTTCAGTGAAAATGGGAGAATCTTCCAGAAGGACAACCATCTCTGCAGCACTCCACCAATCTGGCCTTTATGGTAGAGTGGCTAGACAGAAGCCACTCCTCAGTAAAAGGGGCTGTCATAAAGGCACCTAAAGGACTCTGACCATGAGAAACAAGATTCTCTGTCTGGTCTTGTGAAACCAACATTGAACTCTTTGACCTGAATGCCAAGCGTCACGTCTGGAGTAAACCTGGCACCATCCCTACGGTGAAGCATGGTGGTGGCAGCATCATGCTGTGGGGATGTTTTTCAGCCGCAGGGACTGGGAGACTAGTCAGGATCAAGGGAAAGATGAAAGGAGCAAAGTACAGAGAGATCCTTGATGAAAACCTGCTCCAGAGTGCTCAGGACCTAAGACTGGGGTGAAGGTTCACCTTCCAACTTGGCACACAGCCAAGAAAACGCAGGAGTGGCTTCGGGAAAAGTACCTGAATGTCGTTGAGTGGCCCAGCCAGAGCCTGGACTTGAACCCTATCTAACATCTCTGAAGAAACTTGAATATAGCTGTGCAGTGACGCTCCCCATCCAACCTGACAGAGCTTGAGAGGATCTGCAGTGAAGAATGGGACAAACTCCCCAAATACAGGTGTGCCAAGCTTGTAGCATTCTTTTAATTATTTAACTAGGCAAGTCAGTTAAGAACAAATTCTTATTTACAATGATGGCCTACCCCAGCCAAACCCAGACAACACTGGGCCAATTGTGTGCCGCCCTATGGTACTCCTAATCACAGCCAGATGTGACACAGCCTGGATTCGAACCAGAGACGCTTCTTGCACTGAGATGCAGTGTCTTAGACCTCTGCGCCACTCGGGAGCCTTGAGCCAAGAAGACTCAAGGCTGTAATCACTGCCAAAGGTGCTTCAACAAAGTACTGAGTAAAGGGTCTGAATACTTATGTAAATATGATATTTCCTTTTTTATTTTGAATGCATTTGCAAAAATGTCTAAACTTGTTATTGCTTTGTGTAGATTAATGAGGGGAAAAAAACAGTTAAAGACATTTTTGTATAATGCTGTAACATAACAAATTGTGGAAAAAGTTAAGGGGGTTGACTACTTTCCAAATGTGCTGTATAGTTTCAGGAAAAATATCTGTTTTTGTAGCAGTAGCATAATTTCTTGTGTATTTACGGACATTATTTGACAGAATATTGTATATTGGGTAATGACTCATGCATGTTGGGTGATTACTAGTGCTGGGTGATTACTAGTGCTGAGTGATTAACTGACATTTCTGGTTGATTTAAACATCTAATTGACCAACGTTAATGATCAATTATTTGAATTCCATTTCGTTCTGTTTTTTTTCTTTAAGCTCAATGCTGTTTCCCTGGAGATAAATTGAATCAAGCCCGAAATGTTTGATGTATTAGGGAGGCAAATGTTTACATAGTTTAGTGCAGAAAACAATGACTATAATCCATTGCATTACTACTTGTCCGGTCTGTGTGGGGCAGACACTGGGAGGGAGAGAAGAATGTGCAATCGAGAGGGAAAGAGAGAAGTTGCTTGGAGAGGTATCTCTACCTGAAAATACAATGATCTAACTGACAAAAATAGTGCTTTGAATTTACTTAATTCAAAGGTGTACATCGGTTCCACATGAATGAAACGTGTTAGACAAACACATTATTTTATTTTTCAGTTTACTTTTGTTTTTGTCAAGCAAATATAATTTATTCAAGTAAATATATTGTAATGGAATATAATAAATTTTATTTGAAGTAAATGTGTAGCTTCAAATGGATTTGATCATGTTCCCTAAACCTGATCACTACTTAATAATTAACATTATTTTATTGATGATATTGCTCATAATTATGTAGACGGTTCTACATAATTATTAATTAAGATGAAATGCTGCCATTTTCTACCTTAGTGTTTGAATTTACACAAATGAATAGGGAAATATAAAGTACATGCTAAAGATGTGTAACCAAGGAGCAAGAGACCATGTGTATCAGTGACAAAGAAGGCAAAAGGCATGTTTCAAAAATGATACTGTATTTTTAGTAACGGTTCAGCTTTTTGGAACGATTAATGTCCATTCACTGACATTCAGTGTTCAATGAATGGCACAGGTCTAAATCACAGTGCTATATCTGTATAAAACAATAAGAAGTGTTGTGCTCACAATGATTGGGCACTCTCTAATGCATTTTGTTACAAAATGAGGTAGTTATTTTTCATAAGGAGTATCGAGGAGTACATAGTCAAAGGAGTACATAGACAAAGAATGAGGTAGGTATGTCTACATATTTTTGCATGTTAATTCTATTGGCTAAAAGTCACTACAAAGTGAAACTGAACTTTTTCCATAAGCAGCAAAGAAATTAAGGGCATCTACTCAAAACACCATACAAAATATCTAACAAAATCACAATAGCTCCATCTTTGGACATGCTCATTCTGTTTTGAGTTTTTAAATTTTACCCCCAATTTCGTGGTATCCAATTGTTAGCAGTTACTATCTTGCTCATCGCTACAACTCCGTATGGGCTCGGGAGAGACGAAGGTCAAAAGCCATGCGTCCTCCAAAACACAACCCAACCAAGCCGCACTGCTTCTTGACACAGCGCGCATCCAACCCGGAAGCCAGACGCACCAATGTGTCGGAGGAAACACCGTGCACCTGGCGACCTACCTGGTTAGCGTGCACTGCGCCTGGCCCGCCACAGGAGTAGCTAGAGCGTGATGAGACAAGGAAATTCCTGCCGGCCAAGCCCTCCCTAACCTGGACGATGCTAGGCCAACTGTGCGTCGCCCCACGGACCTCTTGATCGCGGCCGGCTGCGACGGAGCCTGGGCGCGAACCCAGGGTCTCTGGTGGCTCAGCTAGCATTGCGATGCAGTGCCCTAGACCACTGAACCACCCAGGAGGCCCTGTTTTGAGTTTTTGTGAACAATCTAACAAGTTCAACATAAGTCAAACAACGTCTTAAACACAACAAAACAGCTCACTGAAACAGCCTGTTTTTAAATGCAACAGCTTTGTTAGAAAGTTTGTCCCCATTCAGTACCATAAAAACCTTCAGAAAGACTTCAAAGGTGTAGCGGCGCTCAGTAGGGTAACTGAGGTTCATGGCATGCGTGAGGCCGAACAGCATTGCAACAGCAAATGCTACATTGCCCAGATCCTACAGCACCTTGACGCCTTCAAGGACAATTCCAGTGTCCTCTGGTTCCTCACTCAAAGCATGGTCTTTGATAATGTAGATCCCCACAGTTGTGTCCTCGATGGCTGCCTTGGTGGACTCTTCATCCATGCCCTGAACAAGACAGAAAGGCAACACTTGTCAATCATAAAAAATGAATCATTCATCAATAAAGTGTTTACAGTTATGGACTTTAGATTGCAAAACGTATAGCTCATGAAGCACAAGAGCATGAAACAGACAGAAATAAATCAAGACTGGAGTCCTTTTAAGTGTCAACTAAATCAAGAACTGCTGGTAATATTTGAACTCCGCCTATTACAAGGATAAAATTAAAAGTGGTTCTAACCAAGATTTCCATTCAGATTACATTTGAGACATAGCCAATTTGATCACTGTATTCAGCATTCATGCAAATAAAAAAAGACAAATCTGAATAATAAAATTCAGAAGAAAAAAATTGTGCATCTAACCGCAGCTAATGAAATAAGACGGAAGACAGAGGAGACACAGTAATAGAATAGCTAGTGATAGAATATGATGGTGGCACGGAGCAGGAGAGGAAGCGAAGGAAGAAGTAAACACTTCAATCTATTAACATACCACACATTTCTGAACAAGGTTCTGTTCATACACACACACTCCCTTTATGATGCACTCTCGTCCGACATCTATGTTGCTATTCTAAGAAAAGAGAAGGATTTTCAAATAAACTTTTGGTGTAGAACTACATATGAATGTGTCTTTTGAAGCATAAGGAATTCTTACATCAGCCATGGTGCCATGATTGATATGAGTCTTCTGCCCAGCTGTCCTCCTCTTCTTTGGAACAACTTCAGCAGGTCATCTGAGTGTATTTCAAGTTGAGAAAGAAATTTGGACTGGGTTGTGGTGATTCTCTTGAACTCAGCATTGATCTGAACATAGTAATTAAACAAATTAGATAAAAAACTGCAGAAAGGAAAATAGACTGGAGATGATCACACAAGCAGCAAACTATAGGGTTCTCTATAGGGAGAGAAATAACTAGGCAGTCAGAACAAATTGTGTTAACTCTGAATAAGGCTCACTTAAGTGGCAAGCTGAGGGACAATAATCTTCTACCTTCAGATAACATACCCAATAGATCAACAATGAGACAAGTATGGTTAACTTACCTGAATGACTTCAAAGAGCGCAGGCCATCTGCAATGAAGTCCTCTACCAAAGGGTGTGTCGCAGACAACTTCATGTCTCCTGTATGCAAACTTCTTCTCCATTTTGAACTTCACTATGTTGTTCATTTTCTTCACATTGGACAGTAGAGCTTTCAGCATGTCCTCTCCTGTTTCTCCTGAGGGATATGTGGGGCAAAAGTTCACTTCTGCTCTCTTTGTCTTTTTAACACCATAGGCTGCACTTGACTTCCCTGCAGGTTTGTGCTTCAAGGAGTTTATCATCACCTCTGGACATCCCAGTCTTCTCAGGCGAGTGCGGTAGTTTGCCCATTTGTATTTCAAACTGGTTTTCCATCTAGTGAAGGAACACTTCTCAGTCAGATTTTGAGTAAAGAGTGGACTTTACTTTGATGCACAAAGCATTAAGGCATTCCAGGTCTTACATGCGCATGGACAGTCAATGTATGTACATGTGTAACGGTACATGGGTAATGGTACATGGGTAACGTAATGTGGGTGCTTTAACTTGTAATGATGCAAAAGTTGGGACCTACTTGACACCAATTCTGAACACCCCTTACATTTCCACATTCACACAACACTGAAAAAAAGACTGACATTCTGAGCATTTTTTAAAATTGGTATTAAAACAACCTCTGATAACAGTAATCATCAACACTGTATAGCCTTAGAATGGGTAGACAAAGCAGCACAAATGTAGTAGGCAAGCATCATGGACCTTAAATATGAATTTTGTTCATTATTTTTTTCAATGATCTATTGATTTATGCATGCATCCACTCATATGCACATACGTTGAATGAATTGTATTTTTGTCAAATCATTTTAATGTATTGATAAATGGACACCCATAATGTAAGGTAACACTGTTCAAGTGCTAAAATGAACTCCACATCCCATTTCAATAAGTATTTTTTTCACCTTTGCACCACATTTGACAACATAAAGGCAGCAATGGGCAAACTGTAGCCATGGGCAAAATGTCTGTTTTGATTCAAATATATTACCAGCATTTAGTGGGCCCAAAAATAGGCCCACTAAATGCTGCTGCAACATGATTGCAAATGATGTCGTGCACAAGCACCATAGCATTAGTTAGCTAGCATGTTAGCTAGCTCAAGCAGTGTGCACTCCTCAGCAAACCTTAATTAGTTCTTGGCTTGGTGAATTCGTCTTGACCAATAGGTAAATATCATGGTGTTTCGCCAACTAACTTTACCTCCTTGCAAAATGTTAATCTTGACCTAGTCCTGTTTCACTGTTCATAGAAGCTAGCTAGCAACATCCATGCCAAAATGTTTCAGACTCAAGAGCACAAAATTTGGATATGGAGCAATCACTAATAACGTTACTGCTTACGATTCTGACTACAACCACACAGACAAACGTTGAATAAAATCTAATTTTGACTACAACCACACAGACAAACATTGAATAAAATCAAACTCTGACTACAACCACACAGACAAACGTTGAATAAAATCAAATTCTGACTACAACCACACAGACAAACATTGAATAAAATCAAATTCTGACTACAACCACACAGACAAACGTTGAATAAAATCAATCACAATACCTTGACCAAGATCCTAGGTTCTGTCTTCTCAGCTAACGCGCCAGAGTTGTTTTTTGAAGATTATTTTCTTGCGAGGTTTGTATTGTTCCTCATTACTCATCATGAATTAGCTTTATTGGTTCACATTCCCCTACATGATTCAAACTAGTAGATCTGATTTTTCTTCATGTTGCATTGATTGCAAGCAATGAAATCGCATTGAGAGGGGAAACAAAACATGTTTGAGTAAATCACAAATAATGTGTTTTCATAAATCTGACAGCCCACCTTGTCCAGTTTTTTTTTTCAGTTTAGTTGGTATTCATAAGTAATAAAAGTATGCCTTATTTACTTTGAAGATCTACTAAAATAGGGATTTTGTGAGACAGCATAGGCAGCAGCTCTGTTGAAATGAGGACTTGGAATTAAATAATAATAATAATCAAAGAAAATTAATGTAATATTTTATTTAAGTAATGTGAATAAATAAGCTGTGATGGGCAGTCACTACCATCATGGGACTTGTATTAATTGTTTTATTCTGTGTTACAGTGTTCAACACACATAATGCATAGTGCATTTAATGTTTAATAAAATTATCTAAACCGAAGTCAAAAACCGTGATTATTTAAAAAAAATAATCGAACTGAAACTGAACCGACCTCAAAAAGCACTCAGCACTAGTAATTACTAAGGAGAGATCGAAGACTGAAATAGATGATTAACCATTGTTTGAGGATATTTGACTTTGTGATATTTGGAAAATGTAAAGCCTCGCTGGGTGAGCAATTGGACAACTAGCCTATTGCAAACCTTCAATCTTTAATTAATTTCACTAGGATAGGGGGCACTATTTTCACCTCCGGATGAAAAGCATGCCAAAAGTAAACTGCATGCTACACAGGTCCAGAAGCTAGGATATGCATATAATTGGTCAATTTGGATGGAAAACACTCTAAAGTTTTGGAAACTGTTCAAATAATGTCTGTGAGTATTACAGAACTGATTTGGCAGGCGAAAACCTGAGAAACATCATTCCATCATTCCATTTTTTTATGTTTGTAGTTTTCTATTGAATGCCATTACAGTATCCCATTGACTTAGGACTCACATTGCACTTCCTATGGCTTCCACTAGATGTCAACAGTCTTTAGAAATGGTTTCAGGCTTGTATTCTGAAAAATTAGAGAGTAACACCACTCTGAAGTGGACCCTACAGAGGTTTTTCATGCGTGCGACCGAGAGCGCGCCTTTCTTGTTTACCTTTTTATATTGAAGATGTTATTGTCCGGTTGAAATATTATCAATTATTAAGGCTAAAAACAACCTGATGATTGATTATAAACATAATTTGACATGTTTCTACAAACTTTACGGATACTATTTGGATTTCTGTTGTGGCTGCGTTTGAGCCTGTGGATTACTGAACAAAACGTGCGAACAAAACTGAGGTTTTTGGATATAAACAGGGACTTTTATTGAGTAAATGGGAGTATTGTGAGTGCAACCATATGGAGATCATCAAAGGTAAGTGATTAATTTAATCGCTATTTCTGACTTGTGTAACTCCTCTACTTGGCTGGTAACTGTTTGTAATGATTTGTCTGCTGGGCGCTGTTCTCAGATAATCGCATGGTATGCTCTCGCCGTAAATCCTTTTTGAAATCTGACACCGTGGTTGGATTAACAAGACGTTAATATTTAAACCAATGTTTCACACTTGTATGTTTTTATGAATATTTATAATGAGTATTTCTGTTTTTAAATTTGGCGCTCTGCAATTTCACTGGATGTTGGTCAGGTGGGACGCTCGCCACGGACCCCAGTGAGGTTAAGGAGCAATATAGAAAATAACAATTCTTTAACTACAGTAAACCAAGTTGTTTTTCTGACATTTGTTGTTCCACATTGGTAGTCTGTAACTATTATGTATGAATTTAACTGCAGAATTAGACATTTATACACGTTCCTCCAAATGTAAAATTTCGAAGTTGGTCCAAACGTCAAATCTGAAGTGTTTTTGACACCCTGGGTTGAGTCCTCCTGCTCAAATATTGTTCTGTTTCTTGTCAAATTTACAAGTTGCTCCAAAAGTCAAATTCAGAAGGTTAATGTTTTCAATAGGGTTAAAACATAACAATTAGGCACTTATTCCACATTTTTAAGGTAAGGGTTATGGTTTGGGATAGGGTTAAAATAAAATAAATAATAACGAGTGTCCACCACTGTCCACAACCTTCTGATCCAGAGTCATGGGATCCAGAGTCATGGGATCCAGAGTCATGGGATTATGCTCAACCACCACCCCCATCCACATCACTCTAGCAAGACCCAAGCCTACTTGATGTTAATAACTACATTAGATTTGATTTACTGTTTCCCTTAGTGGCCGGTTATATAGGCATTTCCTGAAGCCCTCAGGACATGGATAGACGTCCAATTCCGAGGTCATTTTTGAGCCTGACATACAGTATGTGTTCCAGACCATGTTTGAAGTTAGATTTGGACCTGTCATGATTTTCATTGGGTCTATGGAAAATGTCCATTGATAGTGCATTTTAGTCCAGGATCAGGGTTAAAATTTGGGTACGGGAAGTGATAATGTCCCTGCATTACCTCAGTTGAAAAACATTGTGAAAATACAGTAGAATGTTGCTGTAAAAGAAGGTGTCACTGTCTACTAAGCCATGAAAAAGTATTTGTTCTAACCATGTTTAATAATTTCATCAGTATTCCAGAGCACGCCTCTTTGTTGAGTGATAGGTGTCAGCTCATGATTGGGTCGTGCTAAAGCATGGGAATTACCCATTAAATAATCTAGCACTGTCAACATTAGGATCCTTTGTCATTTAATGGTTTAGGATAGACCGATCAGTCATCCAATCCGTTGCACTATAGTGTGTAGGCAAGCCTATAGCTCACCCACATTTTCAACAACCTTATATATAAATACAATGGTGAACTCTTCAAAGGCCACACATAGTTTAGAGCTGTATGGTATTTGTCACTGTTTCAGATTAAATAAAACAACGAAGCTTAAACATGTCATCACCAATTTAGACATTTGCACTTGCCCTTAATCTTTTTGTTTTAAACCTCTATTTTATCATTGTTTTCTACCTTTGAAATGATTTGATGAAATGATGAAATGATAATTTACCAATGGCATACAAACCAATTGAACATGTCGCTGTAATATACAGTATACAAAGTATAGGTAATATATGCATGTGTCCTTTTATGAAAATGGAAGCTTGAGATGGTTGATGGTTCTTTTTCATATAAATTCCACTTTCCTCACTCTCCCCTGCGGGATATTTGCAAGTTTTGTGTTCTGCTGTTGCTTCTCATCAAATCCCTTAATAGTATCATTATTTACATCGCAGTCATTATCGCCATGTCTCATATTCTTTGTCATTTTGTCATCCCTGTCATTTCTTCGGTCGCCCTTGGCTTGCTTTTGGGAATTCAGGCAGGGACTTTTTGTTAGGCTGCTGGTGACAAATGGCTTTGTAAAAAGTGCTATAAACAATGAAGAAAAAAGAAAAGAAATGGAAAAATTGAATCTATGCTTCAGTGGTATCATCTTTCACCTTTTTCAATATCAATGTCCATTATGTTTATGGATTGTTTGGCTGCTGCCTCTATTCCTTGTTACGTGGGACCTGTGTATCAGATTCGTAGATTCAATGCTTAGGGGCATCCGGCCGTTGATAATGTCATTTTGATTGATTGTTTTAATCGTTTAATTCAGTGCAAGTCTTCTAATAATGGATGGTTTCTCAGTACAGACAGATTATGGTTCAGATGGTGTATAGTCCTTTACTCTGTGTAGTTCATGATTGCGTCGTCCCTATCAATGACCTCGACCTGGAAGTAGCCTACACCAAACGGCAAGATTCCATCAAGCAGGTCTTGACAGTGTCAGTATTTGAACTTTTAAATTCAAATCATTTCAAAGTTGAATTCTTTGAACTTCTTGAGTGCAGCAGTGTCACACTGGAGTTGATGTGGTGCACCATACTAAGGCATAGCCACGGAAAAGAACGGCTCACCCAGCACAGTTCTTAATGTTATGATATCAACGTCCCTTTATAACATTTACATTTCAGGAGTCTACTTGCTATTTCTGCAGTAGGCAATCATATGCTGCTATATCAATTGAATAGAAAAACATACTGCAATGGTTTGTTTGAATTGTGAGGTCTTGCACTGGCTAATTGCCAGTTCAAGTATTAAAAGTAGCATGGTGTCTTTTGACACTACGGATCAACCAGTTAATACAGGGAACCATATGGTTTACTCCATTCTGAAGCTGCATTGTCCTGGTGACCACACACCAGCAACAGTCCTCATCATCTGTGGATGCACCCTTTTGTGTGTGTTTGAGTGTGTGTATGCGTGCGTGTGCTTGTGCGTGTGTGTGCCTTTCCCCTCTCTCTGTGTTTGTAACCAAGGTCGCTCTTGAACCGCTGTGTTTTTTTCAGAGGTGTGTGGGCTTCATTCATCATCTCTGTGATAGGTGGTGCTGTAGTGCCCTAAATCTCCCGCTCTGCCTCTCTTTCTCTCTTCATCGGTCTCTCGCTCGCTCTTTCTCTTCATCGGTCTCTCTCTCTCTCTCTCTCTCTGTCTGTCTGTCTGTCTGTCTGTCTCGTTTGAGAGAGGGCTCTTGGTCAATGTGGGGAGCTCTATTATTGAGAACAAAATCTAACTGTACTATACATGTCTTTTCTGGCATGTCATTTATCTCTCTCTCTCTCTCTCTCTCTCTCTCTCTCTTTGTCCTCCCCTTTGTAAAGATTGATTGTATGTCTGTGTGTGTGTGTGTGTCTGTCTCTCTCTCTCTCTGTCTCTCTCTCTCTGTCCTCCCCTTTGTAAAGATTGATTGTATGTCTCTGTGTGTGTGTGTGTGTGTGTGCGCGTGCATGTGTATACATGTGTGCTTGTGTGTGTGTGCTTCTTAATGTGTATATGAGTGTGTGTGCATACACACATGCGTGCCATTGTGTGTGGCAGGGGTGTTATTACTATAACCCAGTGCTGCGTAGTATCTTCAACTCTCCTCCCTACTAATGGTTCCAAGTGGGGGGGGCTGTTCTGCCTCTGTTTCTGATCGATACCGGGAGATGTGAAGAACACAAACATGGCTAATTGTTACAGTCATTGTCTTCTTGTATCTCCTGACACTTGGGATAGTAGACAGGAACAGGGGAGATGTTGTGTAATGTTGCTACCAAGACACAGATCTACCGTAGTCTGGGATGTGGGGACTTGGGAGGGAAAAGGCAATGAGGGAAAGAGGGTAAAAGCACTGCCTGTCGTTCCAAGTCACTTCATAATTGTACTGACAATGTAGGGTGGGTGGGGAGAGAGGTGTGTGTGTGCGTGCTTGCGTGTGTGTGTGTGTGCGTGCGTCTGTGCGGGAATATTTGTGTGAAGTGTACGTAAGCGTTTGACACAATACAGAGAGGCAAAGGATGCAGTTTGAAATGCACTTTCAGTATAAAACGATTGAAAGTTTTATAGAACAGTGAAAGTAGAAGACATCTGTGTCAGCCCTCTATGAGTTGCGTATGCTAATCCAATCAGTAGCAGTCAATCATATCAATTCAACCTGGATAGGAAAATGAACAACATAATTGAACTGTCAACCTCAAGTCTGTTGAACCCTTATTTGAACACAACACACACCTTTGTATAATTTGTATGATATATTTTGAAATAAAGTTAAGTCTAAATTGCTTTTGAGGGATACAACGTTTTTGCATATTTGCTCTAGTTTGAGTTGCAGTTGGTATCTTTGTGTTGTTACTGCTTTGCAGACAAAGATAATTGAGGCTCACCTTACCTTCTGGAGAGATCTAAGGTATAGAGTAGTCCCATGAATACAGAATATACACATTTCTCGCATGACTGGGTTCTGTCTTCACAGAGATAGGAAAAGAGAGAGCGTCTTAAGCATTCAGGAGGGGTGGGTGGGTGTGTGGGTATGTATGTTCTGCCAAGACCTGAGGGCACAGACACAGGTTCAAACTAAAATTGAGGAACGGGGAGAAATGTTCAAATTCTCACTGCAAGGAAACTTTCTCCTTTCTTGTTTTTCTCTACCTTTCTATCCTTTCTACTGGTGTGTAAGGACTTTCTGGCAAATGCATGTACATGGTAAGAATGATTGCTGAAGCAGAGAGAACTTAACCTTGAGAAAGTGCTATCCAGACAAAACCAGAAAATATCAGGCCAAATAGGCACCGAAACAGTCAGAAAAGGGTCACAAACCAAAGCACTAACCAGACCAAATATGCCCAAGAGTAGACGAAAAAGCACTAACCAGACCAAACAGATTCTACAAGTGTCAGGAACTCTATTGGAGGGATGTGACACCATTCTTCCACAAGAAATTCCATAATTTGGTGTTTTGTTGATGGTGGTGGAAAACGCTGTCTCAAGCGTCACTTCAGGATCTCCAATAAGTGTTCAATTGGTTTGAGGTCTGGTGACTGAGTCAGCCATGGCATATGGCTTACATCATTTTCATGCTCATCAAACCATTCAGTGGCCACTCATACCCTGTGGAATGTGACATTGTCATCCTATAAGAGCTTAGCATGGTAGCTAAATGAATGGCCAAAATATTGAACTGTCCTGCATTTTTAAACATGACCCTAAGGATGATAGGATGTTAATTGCTTAATTAACCCAGGAACCACACCTGTGTGGAAGCAGATACTTTGTATCCTTCATTTACTTGTGTTTTCAATATTTTGGCAGTTACCTGTATGTAAGAGAGTAGACAAAACAAACAGCGAACAGACCAAAACAAGGACAAAACTTGATGTAATGAACACTAAAACAGACTAACCAGGTCAACCCAGGACAAACTAGGTCAAACAGGCACTAAACCAGATGAAAGCTAGACTATAAACCAGGATAATCCAGTCCAAAAGTTATTTCCAAACACCACAAGGGAACACACTCTAACAACCCAAAGTGGGGGAAAAATTAAGGATGTGGTACTGGGAGATGATACTTCTCTCCCTGCTTCTTCTTTCTCTTCCTCACGGGCCCTACCTTTTTAAAAATAGCACTCAGTAATAGAGGGCCGGGATGGAAGAGGGAAAGGGGACCAGGGATCCTCAGAGGAGGGATACGCAATTTGAGTTTGGGCAGATTGCTTTTTCCACCGCCCGGTACTGATGAGTCGTGGCTATGCACCGGTGGGGGGCTAAGCCCTCCAGCCGCCGGCGCACTGCAGAAAAGATATCATCATGATGAAATAAAGGAGAGACTCCAGAAAGATCAGCAGGGATTTCAGGTGACAGAGAGAGAGACGGGGAGGGATGGAGGAAGGGAAAGAGGGAAGGAAAGTAGGCATCAGAGAGACAGTATGGGCTGATTGTTGGATACGGTGGATGTAGAGGCACTTGAGACGCCTGGCTGCGGTTGCTAGGGGTCATGGTAACATTGTGGGATTGAGGACTTGTGAGATTTTCGCCAAATAGGTTTTACATTTTTTGGGGGCAGAAGTAGTGTGGATCTTATTGAACCACTTTGTTTATAATAGGTGTCTATATGGGGCCTTATAGGGGGTCTGTGATAGTTGTGGTACCAAAGGCTTAGTGGATTGGACCATGGAACCTGCATGGGCCACTAATACGTTTATTAAATAACCATGTTGTTATGTTACATGTTGTTGTGAACGGCCAGTTGACCAAATCTGGACCTTCAAATGTCCTTTAAAAAGACTAGCCGGGATCTTGAAAACTGTGTCTGTATTTTTCAACCTTCCGTGTGGACTCGACTTGTCAATGTATGGCCCATACATGCTAATATCTGCAGTCTTCTCCCAGTGGAGAAAAATCCTTACATTCTAACATAATTTAGTGCATGAGATCTGTGCACTTGCTCCTGTCATGTAGTGAACACACGCTCTGAAACAAGAGGGATTTCCTGGCTGCATGCTGACAATATTTTTATAACAGCGAGAATGAATCAAATACAGTACATCGATGAAATGAATTCTTCCGAAGTTAGAAAACATCAAAATGAAGGCATTCGACCGGTTAGACATATCTCTCTCAGGAGCTCATCTCTCTCTCTCTCCCTCTCTCACTTTCAGGAGGTGAGGGGTCGGCGGAGACTGGGCAGAAGGAGACGTCCACCTGTGACATATGCCAGTTTGGGGCGGAATGCGATGTGGACGCTGAGGATGTATGGTAAGTAAACCTCAGGGTTAGTGCACAGCTGGTCAACTCATTCAGGAAGTTAACAGCAACAGTAGTACCAACTCAGTAGGCTTGTAGTTCGTGTCCACCCTGAGTTAGGAGGCTGGGAGGGTTTCAATCCCCAGGCGGGTCATACTAAATGTCATGGGAGGGATCTGAATCCTGGTCTCCCACGGTAAAAATCAATTGACCATTAAACCAAGTGAACATTCCCTTTCCTTGATGTTGAAGTGGCATGCAGGACTACCTAATCACAAGAACATGAGCAACCATGTACCTGACTCATTTCTGCTACATAAAGACTTAAAAAATGGGAACCGATGCCTTTCTGCACAGCACTCAGCAATAAGCTAATTGATTGTGGTTAAATTAATGAAAGAATGAACAAATGAATAAACAAATGAGCGAATGACCAAATGTATTTTTGTGTCTTACCACATTTATACAACCCTTAATCCCCTTATGGGACACCGTCTAGATTTTCAGCACTTCAGTGCCACATCAGTCCACCTCTTTTAACCTTAATTCAACTCCATTGACTTCTTCAGCCCCATGGGAGGATAGGCTTTAAAGGGTGGATGGACTGAGTGCCACAAGAGGGGGAAGGTGGGAAATGTCTTTATCAGACTTAATGGCCCCGACACCTTACCTACCAACACCTGCATCCCCCTGCTCTGTACACACACACACACACACACACACACACACACACACACACACACACACACACACACACACACACACACATAATCACTCTCCCCATTCCAATCTGTTTGTTTGTGTTTGTGTCTGTGTGTCCTGCTTCAGTGCCACAAACGTGCTTCACTCCCTCTGTTCCCATTGTTCTCTCTCCGTCTCTTACTATCATTCTCTTTTTATTTCCCTCTCTCTTTATCTGTCTCTCACCCCCTACTCTCTCTATCCCTCTCTCTCCTTCCCTCCCTTCCTCTTTCTGTCTGTCAGTCCTTTGGAAGGATTACTCTGAAATATGAGGCTGGGGATTATAAAAAATCAATGTTATATTCAGCAGCAATAAAGTTTATAGCTGTGGTTTTGCACGACATGGAAGAGGCTAGGAAAGGGTGCCGAGTGGTCTAGCCACTGACTGTGTGTGCATGCATGTAATGATGTGTGTTTGTGTGGTGTGTGTCTGCTTGCGTGCATATAGGATCAAAGTCTGTGTGTGTGTTTGTTTATGTGATAGAGGGTGTGTCTGCCTGTGTGCGTACCTCTGTCTGCGTTTGTGTGTGTGTGCATTCGTGTATCCGTGTGCATTTGTATGTGCATCTGTTTGTGTGTGTATTTTCATGTGTTTGTATGTGTGTACATGTGTGTGTGCATGACTGGAAGTGGCCGTTAGAGGACAGGTACACAGGAAGCCTGCAGGCAATCATTGAGTTTAGATAGAGGGTAAACCACATGGCACTGTGCAAATCAATAAGACACATCCTACTAAGAAGTGCTCCTCACACACAGGCACACCAATACATGCTCTTATTGTTCATCTCTGCTCCCTCTCTCTCCGTCTCGATATACACAGAGTTTACTAAGCATTAGGAACACCTGCTCTTTCCATGACTGACCAGGTGAATCCAGGTGAAGCTATTATCCCTTATTGATGTCACTTGTTAAATCCATTTCAATCAGTGTAGATGAAAGGGAGGATACAGGTTAAAGAAGGATTTTTAAGCCTTGAGACAATTGAGACATGGATTGTGTATGTGGGACGTACAGAGGGGGAATGGGCAAGACAAAATAATTAAGTGCCTTTGAACGGGGTGTGGTAGTAGGTGCCAGGCGCACCAGTTGAGTGTGTCAAGAACAGCAACGCTGCTGGGTTTTTCACACTCAACAGTTTCACGTGTGTATCAAGAATTGTCCACCACCCAAAGGACATCCAGCCAACTTGACACAACTGTGGGAAGCATTGGAGTCAACATGGGCCGGCATCCCTGTGGAACACTTTCGACACCTGTTTGAGTCCATGCCCCGACAAATTGAGGCTGTTCTTAGGGCAAAAGTGGGTGTATACGTTTGTGTGTGTGATTTTATTTTATTAGGATCTTTTTTAGCCCACCAAGGACAAGTCTTCTAAAAGCCATGAAGAAATGTACAGACATACAGAAATGTAACAACAACAAAAGCAAAACACAAACACAGATCCACATTCCTATCACCTTTGTATATTACGTGTGTGTGCACACGTAGGCCAGAGAGAGTGTGTGTGTGTGTGTGTGTGTGTGTGTGTGTGTGTGTGTGTGTGTGTGTGTGTGTGTGTGTGTGTGTGTGGATGTGTTGACGCAGTGCAGTATTGCAGTGGTAGTGCCTATTGTGGAGAAAGTGAGAAGCTCTATTAAAAATGCATGGCCTACAGACATTATCCTTGATGACCGCCACAGATGGCCACTCGGGATGGCAAGCCTCTGAAAGCATTGCCACGTCTGGGTCTTTGTGTGTGCATTCACGTGTATGTGGTAATAATAGGTGGGGGATTGTGTATGCGTTATTTGTTTGTTTGTGAGTGCGATAGTGTGTGTGTGCGTATAGGTCATGCATCCCATTTCACAGTATGTATATCTATATTTCTATGTACGAGAGTGTTTATGTGTTTGTGATTATGTGTGTGTTTGCAGTATGCAAATTGGGCAGAGAGCGGGTATGAAGCAAGGCCAGTGCTTTCCTCATAGACGGCTCTGGGCCAGGGGAAAATAAAAAAGGAGCAGAGTATAATGACAGATTTATAATTACAGTGTCTAACGTTCAGAGCTACTCAGCAAGAACTGTCTAGGGACTACAATTTTGGTGTAATTTCTGCTGAACATGCTCACTGAGCACTTTGGGTCACACGCACACACACACGCTAACTCATGCGCACACATTCTCACACACTGTCGTTTCAATGAAGACCGCACACACACACACAGTCAGTCAGACAATCAGTAAGTCGGTCAGTTATGCACATATTCACATACATACATACAGTATCAGTCAAAAGTTTGAACACACCTACTCATTTCCGGGTTTTTCTTTATTTTTACTGTATTCTACTCTGTAGAATAATAGTGAAGACATGAAAACTATGAAAGAACACATGGAATCATGTAGTAACCAAAAAAGTGTTGTTTATGTTTTTTTTATATTTATATTTTAGATTCTTCAAAGTAGCCACCCTTTGCCTTGATGCCAGCTTTGCACACTCTTGGCATTCTCTCAAGAATTCCATATGTGTTATTTCATAGTTTTGATGTCCTGACTATTATTCTACAATGTAGAAAATAGTAAAAATGAAGAAAAACCCTGGAATGAGTAGGTATGTTCAAACTTTAGACTGGTACTGTACTTGTACACCCCCACACACACACACACTACACACTCAGATGCACATCGAGACTTTCCGACTGAGATATAAAGTGAAATTCATGGACAAAATGGTAAACAAAACAGGCAGTATCCACCAAAAAGAAACAAGTTGAATCGTGCACATAAAGCAAAAACACAAACACCTACACCCACCCACCCACACCCCACCCCACACACACACACACACACACACACACACACACACACACACACACACACACACACACACACACACACACACACACACACACACACACACACAACATGTGATAAAATAAATACAATAGACTACACTCTACAACAGGTGCTGATTCACTGAATGACAAATCCTGAAGAACTCCAGTTCTCTATCACTCTATTATTTTTTTGGTGTGACCACTACTGATGTGTCCCACCATCCTTTGCAATAGGTGTGTGTGTAACATCGACTGCTCCCACATCAGCTTCAACCCAGTTTGCGCCTCAGATGGCCATTCCTATGACAACCCCTGCCAGGTGAAGGAGGAGTCGTGTCAGAAGCAGGAGCGGATCGAGGTCAAATACCTGGGCCACTGCCAAGGTGAGATATAGCTACTACGGTATACGAAACGTATTTCTGTATCTCTTTCTTCTTCTTCTCCCTTCTCCTCTTTCTACGTTAATATTTAGTAATATAGGCCCCATTAATATTCAATGCATTTTAAATTACATTAATATTTGGTAATTTAGGCGACCAATCAATTGCAAATATAAAATGTGTGCTATATTGGAAGTTTCAAACTCCTTACAACCATCAAAACCTCCTTGCAGAATATTGACATGGAAACATGCCTGTCCTTGAATATAATGTTAATATTCTTTATCAGCAATTGGGGCCTTTGTAATTTTCTTTTGTCCAACAATTGATCCAGTGCAAAGCAATACAACACAACCACATCAACAAAACACCATCATTATGTCTTAGAACCCAATTCATATAATGAAGCTTTGGCACTGTGGTTGGGTTCTGTGACAGCAACATTTGTTAGATTTTCATTGCAAATGAAGGGTTTGATTCCATATTTTTCACATTTGCATTATGTCATCTGAAATGAAGGCTCATGGGTCCTATTCTATGTGTATGAGTTATGGCTGTTCTCATACTTTTTGAGGCTTCTGCATATTGATGCATTAACATGACACTACAACATTCAATGGCAGCCATGTTAGCTCTGATTAACAGAATGAACATTATGATCCATTTACATGGCACTTAAACATTCATTTACATTGGGAATATTAAAAAAGACTATGTAACTGATCTACAATCAAAATTCTGAAAGTTGGGCCAACTCTCTAAGTATATATGGCTGGCTATATCCACTGTCCAGATGGATGGAACGTCCTATATGGTTTTTGCCTCAGGCGCAAAACTGAGTCATTAGGCAAATAATTTCCATTATATTTGTCTGTTCAGTCATAAGTTAGGTTTCTCTAAATGTTTTCCCACACGATGTAACCTTAATAGGCTACTGGCTGCCAACACAGGGAGGCTGCAAACAGTGGGCTGTGTCACTACGACAATAAGAATCAATCCATCCTTGACCGGGAAATGAATTGTGACAGACTTTTCAATGCCCTTATTGCACGTTAAATCCTCCCCTAACATGTATATAATCAAACAAAAAAATCTTCCCTTGATTTAACCTATCGAAAAAATCTGTAAAACCACCATAAAATGTTTCAAAAGTTGCTTCAATGTTAAATGTCCAAAAAATAAAACCCACATTGTATTCATTGTTCATCCTCTGGATACAATGTCTATGTGATATTTGCACAATATAGTTGAAACTAATGGATTATTTTTATATTTATGTATGTATTGATACTTAATTACATGTAGCGTTACTGTTTAAAACCTAATTGGGATATTTTTTCTATTGGGTTTCTGTTGTTTGGGGTGAATATACTGTATAGCGTGTTGTCACAAAACATGATTATTAGTCTCTCTAAAATAAAATTACCTTGCAATATACACTATATATACAAAAGTATGTGGGTACCCCTTCAAATAGTGGATTCGGCTATTTCAGCCAGAACCGTTGCTGACTGGTGTATAAAATTGAGCACAATGCCATGCAATCTCCATAGACATATATTGGCAGTAGAATGGGTTGTAAAATAAAATATCTGCATTTGGCGGATTCCAGGAGAATGCTACCTGCCCTAAGGCATAGTGCCAACTGTAAAGTTTGGTGGTGGAGGAATAATGGTCTGGGGCTTTTTTTCATGGTTCTGGCTAAGCCCCTTAGTTCTAGTGAAGGGAAATCTTAACATTACAGCATACAATGACATTCTAGACAATTCTGTGCTTCCAACTTTTTGGGGAAGGCCCATTCCTGTTTCAGCATGACAATGCTTCAGTGTACAAAATGAGGTCCATACAGAAATGGTTTGTCTAGATCGGTGTGGAAGAACTTGACTGGCCTGCACAGAGCCCTGACCTCAACCCCACCAAGCTCCTTTGGATGAATTGGAACGCCGACTGCGAGCCAGGCCTAATCGCCCAACATCAATGCCCGACCTCACTAATGCTCTTATGGCTGAATGGAAGCAAGTCCCCGCAGCAAGTCCCTACAAGCCTTCGTAGAAGAATGGAGGCAGTTACAGCAGCAATGGAGGGACCAACTCCATATTAATGCTCAGATTTTGGGATGAGATGTTCTACGAGCAGGTGTTCACATACTTTTTGGTCATTTAGTATATTTCATGTCATCGTAAGATGAAAAAATAATAGCTCTATCACTTTCACAAGATGTGTCTTTAATCAATATCAATTTACCAACATTTCCGAAATGCAAATATTGCGTTTTGGAATGAAACCCATCAAATGGATCAATAAAGGTATAATTAAATTGTATTGAGGTTTGTATTGCAATAATCAACTGACCATTAAATGGTTTGGATAATTTGCATAAGATAAATCATGATCCCTATAACACATATACTATAAATAAATCTATATATTATGTTGTTTTGTTATCTTTTAATTGTTTGTTATTCCTTTTATTTTGTTTAATAGAGTGCTCAGAGGATATTTATTATTATAATAATTTGTCTTTTAATCCTTAAACGTTGTCCTAAATATTGTAATCCACATGATACTCTCAAAGATGAGATAATTTAACTCCTAAGTGAGGTACTGTCCTACCCTAGCTACTGGTTCAAGGTCAGTTTTGTGTTTTGAACTGTAATTTTGTCCCTAGCAAGGCTCACAGAGTGCTGAACTTGGATCAGTTTGGCCTGTTAGATCACAATGAATAAAAATAGACAGCGGGGACCTGATCCTAGATCAGCAATCCTACTTAGACTGTATTATGACTGTGCCTTCTCAGGTGACATCATGACAGGGACCAAAGCCGGAGACGGACACTATGCCAGGAAAGATTACTCAGGTAGGTGGTAAAGTGTGTGTGTGTGTGTGTGTGTGTGTGTGTGTGTGTGTGTGTGTGTGTCAGATCCATGAATGACGTGAACAATGGCAGACAGTTTAATGTGTGTCCTTTTGACAAGGGCCAATATGACTCTGGTCAAAGTAATGCACTATATAGGGAAAAAGGTGCCATTTGGGACGCAGGCCAAATTGAATAACATGCCGACTATTAGCATCAGGGATGTCAGTGGTGGATAAATGTAATTTACACAGCTTTTAATCAGATCAACAGCAGTTACGCTATTATGCTAAATTACTGACACTCACCTTTACCCTTTCAATCCTATCATTTTTATCCCTAACCTTCAGTTATTCTGTGCTGTGTGCGTGTGTAGAAGAGAAGCCGGACCAGAGAGGAGAGGTGGCCATAGGCTTGTACATCCCCTGTCCTGAGCACTACAAGAACTACTGTGTCCACGGAGAGTGTGAATATCCCAACATACTGTCTGTGCCATCCTGCAGGTATGCACACACAGGCCTACACACGGACGCATATGTGTGGACACACATCCCAGTACATAGTGACCAGTGTTGGGGTCGTTACTCCAAAAAAGTTAGATATTTAAGCAATAAGGCATGAGAACCCGGAGATTATCGCGTGATAATTCCCTACTTAGGGCTGATCTTAGGCCCAAGGCTAAGCTTTTTTTTAAATGGTTGCCAACATATTAGAAAAGATTAACAACATGTTTTCATTGAAAACATTAATTTAGTGAGAATATTTGTTGAAATGGAATTATGGCATTATGTCGTCATGGCAGTTTGCAGGGATTATCGTGAATACCTGACTTAAAATATCGTAGGGGGCTTGGCCTAATGCACCTAAATGTGTGAAGTAGGATTTAAAAAATGGATACAATTGATATTTGGGTACAGGACTTGTGTCCTAACATTCTGGTTCTCTGGGAAACATGGTGAAATGGTACTGTATTTGATAAAGACATTGAAGTAAATTATTATAATGTAGTTAGATGTGGCAGATTACAGAAAGGCGGAAGAGTGGCAATATATGTAAAATCTAATTCCATTGGCGTCTCAATCTTTAAATATTTCTGTTCCCAAGAAATTTGAGCTCCTGGTTGTAGATGTGTCCATAAACCAGAATAAACATGTATTTGTTACTGGGATTTACCGCCCCTCTGCTGCCATGGTTGATGCTATTGGTGATATATCCGAGTGTTTAACACATTTTTTGTCCTCAGAGTTGTCCTCACTTAAGTAGTACTTTCACCCTCCTGCTGTGTTCCGGTCAAATTGGACCGATTTACAAGTTTTCTCTCTAAAAAGTTATTATTATTTTAATCTGATTGTCATAAGGTTCCATGACTTTGTCCACACAGGGCATCTGACCACACAAAATACATTTAGAATCATTTAAAATTATTTTCATTACATTTTGGGTGTTTTATTTAACTTTTGTACACCCGTGGTGTTCCCGGTCAAAAATGACCGGTCATTAGAAATTAATGGGTGAGACTACAATTAGTGTATAAAATTGAGTTCAGGCACATCTCTGTTCATCAGATGGACACACTTCCTCTCCCAGATCCCAACATCCCCACATGCATGTGTGTTTGACCACACGCGCACACACACACACAAACACACACACACACACACACACACACACACACACACACACACACCTCACTCCCTTCTTGTGAACCCCCAAGGGAACCTTTCCCCAATAGAATCTTTCCCCCACGGGAACCACACCTGTTGGCATTCTCACAAACAATCGCAACATTGTTTCAATAATATATAGAACTTTTCTCACAGCTCTGGTATATAAAGCTTTTTTAAGGCCTTGCTTACAATTTATTCTGTGGCAGCATAATGAGCATAATGACATAATGATAATAAACGATATACTGTATGTGAGGCTCTTGATCATATCTTTGATCATGACACTGGTGAGGAGAGTCCTTGTTAAACTTTGACACAAGTAGTCTGTGATAAGTAACTCAATATGTTTCACCTGAGTATTTGTCAAAATAATCCATACATTAGTCAAAATAATCCATACATTATGCTTTTTTTTACTCAGATGAGTTGCATGAGCTCAGGACAATGAGGCCTACAGGTCATAAATAGCAAAATAGAAGTTCAAAACTTGTAATATTCACAAGAACTTAAGTTGATAAAAAGATCTAACACAACATTAGGTGATAATATGTGTATTATTATGGATTTATAATCAGCTATAATGGGGCGGTCATTTTGGACCGGGAACTCAGAATTAAAAAACATGAAACGAACACAACAGGAGGGTTCAAGTTTTTTACTTAATTATTTTATTTTACACCACTGCTAATAACCCTCATCAATATTTCTCTAGTGGAGTGTTAGCATATATCTCAGTGATCATTGTCCCATAGTATGTATTAGAGATATGAAACAGCAAAATACTAATCCTTGTTTAATTAAGTTAAGAAGAGACATTTTAAAAAGTTTTCTCCTCAAGGGTTTCTACATGACATGTTCCACTCTGATTTAGCCACTATCTCCTGTATTCCTGATCTTGAGTTGGCTCTAGAACATTTCTCCTCCATATATATTTCTCTGGCAGATAAACACGCTCCTTTTAAACAATTCAGAGTGAAAGATAGATCTAACCCTTGGTTTTCTTTTGAGCTATCTGAGCTCATTCAGATGGGAAATCAGGCCTTGGTCAAAGCAAGGAAAACTGACTATAGTGGACTGGCGATCTTTCAGACAATTGAGAAACAGATGTACTATCTCGATTAAGAAAGCTAAATCAAGCTCATTTTTAAGCTCTATCTATGACTCTGCTGGTGATCCTTCTAGATTTTGGAAAACAGTAAATGCAGTGAAGTGGACACATTCCTCTTCTTCCCCTGGCAAAGCAAGTTCTGTCTGACTCTGGCATCATAACTGAGAATAATGGAATAAGTGATGCTTTTAATCATAATTTTATCTCGGCAGGCTTTTTATTTGAGGAAAACAGTGGTTTAATTGACCCTGGTTAGTCAATCGACTGCTCTTCCCTCTGCCAGCCTCAAGCTGACTCGACGGTTAACCCGTCATCTTCTAGTGAATCTTTGTTTTAATTTGAACAATTTACTATCTGTGATGTGCTAGATGCCTTGATGCAAAGAAAATCCACTGGGGCTGATATGCTTTATCCATTTTTGCTGCACCTCTCTGCCCCCCTGATTGCTGAATCATTAACCCATATTTTTTACGGTTACATCTGGCACTATCCCCAAGGTTTGGAAGGCGGCCCATGTACCCCCCCTTGACAAAGCTGGTGGCCCTATGTATGTATTCTAAATGTACATCAGTCTGGTTTTAGTCCAGGTCATAGCACTCACTGCTGCATTCCTAGTTGTGGTTGATGTGGTTAACTGTATGGATAAAAAGCAATATTGTGCTGCCGTCTTCATTGACCTGTCAAAGACTATCGATACTGTTGATCACTCATTGCTAATTCAGAGCCTTTCCTCAATTGGTCTAGGCTGCATGTAAATGGTAAAAAAATTACTTGACAGATAGAACTCAATGTGTATGTACTGATGTTGTTAAATGTTGTTAAATCATGTTTCCTGGATATTACGAAAGGTGTCCGTCCTGCAGGGGTCGATTTTTGGTCCTGTCCTGTACTTTTTACTGTTTACATGTCTGTAAAAAACTGTAACCTGCATTTATATGCCAGGTACTGTTGTGTATGCTATTGCCCCACGGTTACCTTCATTGTATTACAGAAAAACTTTATTGACCTGAAATTTGTATTGAATACAGGTAAAAATAGGTATATTTTGTTCTCTAGAGTGCATAAAAATAACTGATGATTTAATTATGTTCTTTGGTCGGTGTCCATATTGATTGTGTCCCTGCTTACAAATATCTGGGCATCTGAATAGATGAAAAGCAGTCTTTTGGGGCTTTTGGGGTTCGAACCCAGGCTGTGTCACAACCGGCTGTGACCAGGAGACCCATAGGGCAGCACACAATTGGCCACGTGTCTTTCGGGTTAGGTGAGGGTTTGGCTGGGGGGGGTATTTTCTGTCCTTTATGTAATTCAAGGTTTCCTCCACTACATACCCAGCCACAAGCTTGTTCAGCTCTCCCTGGGTTACAGGCTGTCTTCCTGAAAGATTAAAATGTAGCCTAGGTTGTTTTTCGATGAGGTAGGCCTACAGTCATCTTTAGCAGCAGTAGTCAGGCCTCAGGGCTCTTTCTCTATGAGTTTTTGTGTTGACATGTTGCTTTTGCAGGTGCTTCAAGAGATTGGAATTTGTATTTCTAGCAGTGGAGAGGTGTTTATTGCCTGGACACAGCTTACATTTTACAGTTATTCTCGTCATTTTGTTCTCGTTCCAAATCAAAGTAATGGGAGTACTTTTTATTTAATTTTTTATTTAACCTTTATTTAACTAATACTACTTCCATGCTGAGAAACTCAATGTTTTAGACGCTTCTGACATTTTTCATCTCCCTGACTAAAGCAGTTAGTAGTATAGTAGTAGTGCGTGCGTAAACAGGAACTTGGTGAGAGGACGTCACTCAGGACAAAAATATTTGAATCTGTAATAGGAAGGGAATGATAACAAAAGAAACAAAGTAACGATGACCTATCTTTGATCAGTAACTGTAATATTATTATATATTATTATTATATAATATTATGTTATATTACTAATTACCGCAAAATGTCATATTATTAGTGTAACATATTACTTTGTAATGCATTACCCCCAACACTGATAGTGACACACACACAACCTCACCCCCCACCACCTACACACACACACATGCTGACACATACACACACAAGACATATACCTATAATTACTAACCCACACAGAAACCCCCCTCCCTCCCCACACACATACACCCCTGATCACCTGTGCCCCGTCCAGCCCTCTGGGTGAGTAATAGGCCCATGGCCAGACCAAGCCCATTAACCTGTGGGGTCAGTAGGATTGTGCTGCTGTCACAGCCACAGGGCTTTAGCCTCTTCTCATCTCCCCTCACAGAAACATGGCTCTACCCCCTAGCTCTTCAAGCCTACATGCCCTGCATAGTGAATAGTGGTGATAGTTGAATGGGAAAAATAGGGGAAGGTCTCTGGCACCACCAGCTGTATGGAGGAGGTAGTGTTTTGATGAATGGGAGTGTTGATTTAGGATCAGTTTTGTGATTGCATGGACAGGGGGGAACTGATCCTCGATCAGCACTTCTACTTTGAGATGTTTGATAAATACTGCCCCTGTTCAAGGTTTGAGGTAGAAGTTGATCTTTTACCTCTGATCGAGGATCAGTGTATACAAATGACAATTCCTAATCTTAACTATTAAGGAGAAAATTGCCAAACTGATCTTATATCAGTGTCTACGGACCACTTCATCCTTCTCCATTGGAATAACTGTGAGCGGACAGAGAGTTTGCTCTCAGTACACCTGTCCACTGCATCATGATGAAAGATATGTGAGGAAAGAGAAAAGGGAGTGGGAGGGAGATGGTAAGGTTGAGTAAAGGAGAGGTGGAAATAGAAGGGAGCGAGTGAAGAGAGGTGAGAGAGAGAAGATATAAGAGAAGGAGCGAGAGAGAAATAGCTAAGGTTGAGGGGATAAAAGAGTAGTCTGACTTTCGCTCACCCTCATGTGTCCCACTGAGAAATGACCCACTGAGAAGTGTGTGTGTGTGTGTGTGTGTGTGTGTGTGTGTGTGTGTGTGTGTGTGTGTGTGTGTGTGTGTGTGTGTGTGTGTGTGTGTGTGTGTGTGTGTGTGTGTGTGTGGTGTGTGTGTGTGTACAGAGCAGGGGGATGCAGGTGTTGGTGGATAACAACCTCCCCAAAGAAAGAGAGATTTGGAGAGATGGACATACTGATTAAATAAAATATACCGCTTTTAGCCCCCCCCCAACACACATACTCACAACTACCGCATTCAGATATAATGCACACGTACAGTTACTTCAAGCACTAATTTAAAGACACACATTAGCCTGTACACTGTGGTGACCTCAAATGCAAACACAAACACCACACATGTATCATGTACACAAACTAACATCAACCTTTGTGTATGTGCTTATTTGTGTGTGTGTGTTTGTTTCTTTGTTTGTTTGTGTGTGTGTGTGTGAGTGTCTGTCAGCTGTCACTCAGGCTTCAGCGGGCCCCAGTGTGAAACTAAGGAGTACAATGTGCTCTACGTGGTCCCCGGCTCTGGCAAGCTGCGCTACGTCCTCATCGCCTCCATCATCGGAGCTCTGCAGGTGGCCATCATCTGTGTGGTAGTGCTCTGTATTACCAGGTAGGACACACACACAAACATGCATACACACACAGTACACACATGCAGGTACACGCATACAAGCACACATACACATTGTGCAATCAACACACACACATACACAAACTTGTGTGAGCAAGCATATGCATTATGCCAGTGCTTCTCAACCTAAGGTTGTACCCTTGGGGTACCTAGGCTAGCCACAGGTGGTACTTTGAAAGACCCATAAGAACATTGGCCTAATGATCAGGTTCACACAAGGGGGTACTTTGGGCAGAGCAAAATTAGATTGGAGGTTGAGAACCACTACATTACGCAACAATATGTGTAAACTCTCACATGCTGTGCATACACACTGTGGTGAACCGTGAGGTGTTGGGTTGAGCGTGCAGAGATTAACACAGACAAAGGGAGGTTTTAGTCCGCATGTTTGAAAAACATAATTCCACTTTGACATTATGGGGTATTGTGTGTAGGCCAGTGACCAAAAATCTGAATTTAATCCATTTTAAATTCAGGCTGTAACACAACAAAATGTGTAAAAAGTCAAGGGGTGTGAAAACTTTCTGAAGGCACTGTGTGTGCGTTGACACCCACTTCTACAGAGGACTACATACACAAACAGAGATCCATTTTCCACATTGGGGATGTCATGATGAGAGGTAGTGCATCATACGTTCTGGTGTTGCGGAGGGAACGTGGAAAGGTCATCTTGACCTATGCAAGACATGACACTTAATAAAGTTTTTTTTTTAAAGCTATAACCAAGATGAAACGAGAGAGAGACAGAGAGAGAGAAATCAAGATGACAGGGAGAGAGAGGGACAGAGAGAGAGAGAGAAAGAGAGAGCGAGAGATGAGCTCCCGCATTTTTCAGCATGTTTTTACAAAAAGATTGATTTAGAGTTAGATAAACTTGGATTTTTTTAACCGTTCACTCCAAATCAAAACTACAAACCTACAACCCCGATTTTGGACAAAATTACCTGGAAGGATTCCTACGACCAAAGATTTCCAAGCTTTACAGCAAATGCTCTGGCAAACAAACAACATAAACCTGAAAACACCATCCAACCTGGAACTGAGTAAGTAATGTTTAGTCTGAAGCCACGTTTAAAGTCAAGAAGAAAATACATTACAATGATATATTTTACTTTATAAGGACTGAATGCTAAGTTAAGGCTACCAAGCTTGCTAGGACAGAACGTATCTGACTGCAATTTCAATTAGCACTGAGGTGTGAAATGAGAGGTGTCAAAGCCCTTGAGCCTAACAATGGCAGGAGAGTTTCACAGCCTACCCCGCCTTTGAAGTCCCTTCCTGATGTTCAGAGGTCATTACAATACAGTGCGCTCTGGATGTAAAAAATTATTAGGCACGAAAAGAGTACAAAAATAAGCTCCTTATGGAAAAACAAGAGACACTTTTTGATTACTAATATAAAAATGGGAACATAAGCAACTTAATCTTCCACACAGACCATCCCTTGGCATGGCACAATGCTATGTTAACACACTACCCCTCTGTTAAGAGGGGGTGGTGTTATCGATGGGTGGAAACTCAGGATATTAGGATATTAGACAACGAGTCAGCCAATGTCAACCTGTTCAAGTCTGGAACAGTAATGGTACAGAGCAACCCCAAACAGTTTCAGCTGGACTTTCACTCAATCAAAGAGATAGCTTAGCAGGATAAGCTCTCTCTATAGAAAGATACCCCAGGTCCGAGCGTGTCAGACCAGACCTGTTCATTATACAACCCCACAGACGAGCAATCCCAATCAGAAAGTCAACCTCCCAGCACAGAGAACTACTACCTCATTGAAGTGAAGGATACATTCACCCAGTTGTAGGTAAGGCAGGTGGAGCTGGAACAGCAGGTGAACACACTCCAGTCAGCACAACAAATAGGCCAGCTCAACAACACCCCCACCAGACCTGGAGAGCTGGAGGTGGTGAGACAACATCAATAGGAGAAGGAGCAGGAAAAGAACAGAGCACTAGAGGAGAAAGTGAAAGTGCTCGAGGAGAAGGTGAAAACAATGACGTGTGACAGAGAACAAACCATTAGACACCTGGCCACCCCCGCAGAAAAGCCAGCAGAACAGCCCACCTCAGACCCTGACCATAGCCTCGACATCACCGCAGGACAGACAAATGAAGAACCCCAAGCCCAGGAGATCCCACCCCCTCTGAACACCCCCCCTGTCAGCAATCTTGATAGCCCAACTGACAACCCACCCACACCCACTGAGGACACACAGTCGGAAGTTTACATACACCTTAGCCAAATACATTTAAACTCAGTTTTTCTCATTTCTTGAAATGTAATCCTAGTAAAAATTCCCCGTCTTAAGTCAGTTAGGATCGCCACTTTATTTTAAGAATGTGAAATGGCAAAGAGAATGATTTATTTAAACTTCTATTTCTTTCACATTTCCAGTGGGTCAGAAGTTTACATACACTCAATTAGTATTTGGTAGCATTGCCTTTCAATTGTTTAACTTGGGTCAAACGTTTCGGGTAGCCTTCCACAAGCTTCCCACAATAAGTTGGGTGAATTTTGGCCCATTTCTCCTGACAGAGCTGGTGTAACTGAGTCAGGTTTGTTGGCTTCTTTGCTCGCACACGCTCTTTCAGTTCTGCCTACAAATTTTCTATAAGATTGAGGTCAGGGCTTTGTGATGGCCACTCCAATACCTTGACTTTGTTGTCCTTAAGCGATTTTGCCACAACTTTGGAAGTATGCTTGGGGTTATTGTCCATTTGGAGGACCCATTTGCGACCAAGCTTTAACTTCCTGACTGACGTCTTGAGATGTTGCTTTAATATATCCACATAATTTTCCTCCCTCTATTTTGTTAAGTGCACCAGTTCTTCCTGCAGCAAAGCACCCCCACAACATGATGCTGCCACCCCCGTGCTTCACAGTTAGGATGGTTTCTTTGGCTTGCTATCCTCCCCCTTTTTCCTCCAAACATAACGATGGTCATTATGGCCAAACAGTTCTATTTTTGTTTCATCAGACCAGAGGACATTTCTCAAAAAAGTATGATCTTTGTCCCCATATGTAGTTGCAAACCATAGTCTGGCTTTTTTATGGCGGTTTTGGAGCAGTGGCTTCTTCCTTGCTGAGTGGGCTTTCGGGTTATGTCGATAAAATGTCCTCCTGTGTGCTACCTATATCCCCCCACTAGAATCCCCATACTTTAATGAAGACAGCTTCTCCATCCTGGAGGGGAAAATCAATCATTTCCAGGCCCAGGGACATGTACTAATCTGTGGCAACCTAATGCCAGAGCTGGACAAGAACCTGACACCCTCAGCACACAGGGGGACAAACATCTAATTGGAGGTGACAGCATTCCCTCGCCCATATGCCCCCTTAGGCACAACTACGACAACATAACCAACCGAAACGGGTCACAACTCCTGCATCTCTGTCACACGCTGGGTATGTACATAGTCAATGGTAGGCTTCGAGGGGACTCCTATGGTTAGATATACCTATAGCTCATCTCTTGGTAGTAGTACTGTAGACTATTTTATCACTGACCTCAACCCAGAGTCTCTCAGAGCATTCACAGTCAGCCCACTGACACACCTATCAGATCACAGCAAAATCACAGTCTTCTTTAACATAACAATAGTCAATTATGAGGCATCAAAGCCAAAGGAACTGAATAATGTAAAGAAATGCAATAGATGGAAGGAAAGTAGTGTGGAAACCTACCAAAAACATTTAGACACCCCAAATGTAATCACTTTTAGACTTCCCGGACAAAATGTTATACTGTAATAGTGAAGGTGTAAACTTGGCAGCAGAAAATCTAAACAGTATATTTGACCGCTCAGCTTCCCTAACAAGTAAAAAATGTCAAACAGAAAACCAAAGAAAATTAATAACAATGACAAATGGTTTGATGAAGAATGCAAAAACCTAAGAATGAATTTGAGAAACCTATCCAACCAAAAACATAGAGACACAGAAAACTTGAGCATACGCCATCACTATGGTGAATCACTAAAACAATACAGAAATACACTATGGAAAAAGAAGGTACAGCACATCAGAAATCAGCTCAATGTAATTGACTCTAACCACTTCTGGGAGAATTGGAAAACAGTAAACAAACAACAACACGAAGAGTTATCTATCCAGAACGGAGATGTATGGGTAAACCACCTCTCCAATCTTTTTGGCCCTATAACAAAGAACAAACAGCAAAAACATATACACGATCAAATACAAATCTTAGAATCAACTACAGTATTAAAGACCAGAACCCACTGGATTCTCCAATTACATTGAATGAACTACAGGACAAAATACAAACCTTCAAACCTTCAAACCCAAAAAGGCATGTGGTGTTGATGGTATCCTCAATTAAATTATAAAATATACAGACCACAAATTCCAATTAGGTATACGTAAACTCTTTAACATCATCCTTAGCTCTGGCAACCAAGGACTGATCACCCCAATCCACAAATTTGACTCCAATTACTACTGTGGGATATGCTTCAAAGGCAAACTTGGGAAAATCCTCTGCATTATCATTAACCGCAGACCTGTACATTTCCTTAGTGAAGTCAATGTACTTAGCAAATGTTAAAATGGCTTTTTTCCAAATTACCGTACGACAGACCACATATTCACCCTACACACCCTATTTGACAAACTAACTAACCAGAACAAAACAGTCTTCTCCTGCTTTGTTGATTTGAAAAAAGCTTTTGATTCAATTTGGCATTAGGGTCTGCTATACAAATTGATGTAAATTGATGTTGGGGGAAAATCATATGACATTATAAATTCCATGTACACAAACAACAAGTGTGCGGTTAAAATTGCCAAAAAAAACACACATTTCTTTCCACAGGGCCGTGGGGTGAGACAGGGATGCAGCTTAAGTCCCACCCTCTTCAACGTATATATATCAACGAATTGACGAGGGCACTAGAACAGTCTGCAGCACCCGGCCTCACCTTACTGGAATCCGAAGTCAAATGTCTACTGTTTGCTATGTCTACTGTTTGCTGATGATCTGGTGCTTCTATCCCCAACCGAGGAGGGCCTACAGCAGCACCTAGATCTTCTGCACAGATTCAGTGAGACCTGGGCACTGACAGTAAATCTCAGTAAGACAAAAATAATGGTGTTCCAAAAATGGTTGCCAGAACCACAAATACAAATTCCATCTAGACACCATTGCCCAAGAGCAGGGTTTCCCAAACTCTGTCCTCTGGACCCCAAGGAGTAAACATTTTGTTTTTCACCCTAGCACTACACAGCTGATTCAAATAATCAACTAATCATCCAGCTTTGCTAATCGAATCAACTGTGTAATGTTAGGGCAAAAAACAAAACTTGCACGTCCCATTGCCCTTTATGGTTGTGAGGTCTGGGGTCCGCTCACCAACCAAGAATTCACAAAATGAGACAAACACCAAATTGAGACTCTGCATGCAGAATTCTGCAAAAAATGTAAAACACCAAATAATGTATGAAGAGCAGAATTAGGTCGATACCCGCTAATTATCAAAATCCAGAAAAGAGCCGTTAAATTCTACAACCACTTAAAAGGAAGCCTTCAAACTTTCCATAACAAAGCCATTACCTACAGAGAGATGAACCTTGAGAAGAGTCCCCTAAGCAAGCTGGTCCTAGGGCTCTGTTCACAAACACAAACAGACCTCACAGAGCCCCAAGACTGCGACACAATTAGACCCAACCAAATCATGAGAAAACTAAAAGATAATTACTTGACACATTGGAAAGAACTAACAAAAAAACAGAGCAAACTAGAATGTTATTTGGCCCTAAACAGAGAGTACACAGTGGCAAAATACCTGACCACTGTGACTGACCCAAATTTAAGGAAAATTTTGAGTACGTACAGACTCAGTGAGCAAGGCTTGCTATTGAGAAAGGCCGCCATAGGCAGACCTGGCTCTCAAGAGAAGACAGGCAATGTGCCGAGAGAGAGAGAGAGATAGTCTGACTGTGAAGGTTAATTACAGAAGGCACAGTTATGAGGTTGTGTCCAGTCAGTTTACTTTCACTTTAATTTATCTTCTGAATTCAATGCAGTTTAATCAAATTCACATTGCTTCTGTAGCAAACGTCACGCATGCATTTTACGACTCGCTCACATTAGTACATTAGGCCCTCACACTTCCCCACTACTCTAAATGCACACATTTAATTTAAAGAAATAGTTCACCCAAATTACAAAATTATATATTGGGTTTCCTTACACTGACAGCAGATATAACTGAAATCAATGCTTTGTTTTCCCTGGCAATGTTTCCTCACGCTAACTCTTTAGCATTTGTGACACAAATCCCATTCAAGTAATGAGACCGATATTAGCATTTTTCACGCATCATGTTCAAAACATCTATAAGTGACTTTGTTTACCTTCACAATTAATTTTAGTTACTTTCGTATGATTTGGACATGATGCACAAAAAAATAGAATATTTGAACCATGACTTGAATGCGATTTGTGCCACAAATGCTAAAGCATTAGCATGTGGAAACAGTGCCAAGGAATCTTAAGCAAAGCATGGATTGCTGTCATATGTTGTCAATAAACTGCATACAGGGTAAGGAAACCAAAAAATACCAAGTGTTCAAAAGAACAGGCCGAAGACCAATCTATGTATTTTGAAAATATTGCATTCAGGTACTATACTACATTACCATTAATTTATAGCACCTTTTGTTCAAAGTGTATAGGCTAATTTGTGCTTCATTATGGAAATAGAGTCTCCCCAAATCCACATTCCAGGCTGCTTCATCTCATTTCTGTTAAATAGTGAATTCTGTTTTTAATGGTTTGCATAATTAATCCCTAGGTACATTGGTTTTACAGTGTCAGAGATGCAAATTATATAATGTGGTACAGAATATTTAGAATACAAACATAATAGCTCTTTTCTATACTTAGGTACCAACCATTTTATATGTATCAACGTAGTAGAAGATCAACAGGAGTTGTAATATAATTCATTATATTGATCATTGTCCTTTACATTCTTATCAAACTATTTGAGTGATTAATTTAGCGGATTTCTACCACTTAAACGTATTTATTTATATATGCTATTTAGCATAAGCTTTTAGCCGACTTACAGTCATGCTTGCATACATTTTACATATGGGTGGCCCCAGGAATGGAACCCACAACCCTGGCGGTGCAAGCGCCATGCTCTACCAACTGAGCCATAAAGGATTGAACATGTGTGCTCTGGTAAAAATATAAGCCCAACATGCAACAATATCTAAGATTTTACTGACTTACAGTTTATATAAGGAAATCATTCAATTGAAATTAATTAATTAGGACCTAATCTAAGGATTTCGCATGACTGGGAATACAGATATACATCTGTTGGTCACAGATACCTTTAAAAAAAGTAGGGGCGTGGATCAGAAAACCAGTCAGAATCTGGTGTGACCTCCCATTTGCCTCATGCAGCGCAACACATCACCTTCACATAGAGTTGATCAGGCTATTGATTGTGGGCTGTGGAGTGTTGTCCCACTCCTCTTCAATGGCTGTGTGAAGTTGCTGGGTATTGACGGAAACTGGAACACACTGTCGTACACGTCGATCCAGAGCATCCCAAACATGCTCAATATATGACATGTCTGGTGAGGATGCAGGCCGTGGAAGAACTGGGACAATTGTAGCTTCCAGGTGCAGATCCTTGTGACATGGGGCTGTGCATTATGATGATGTAACATGAGGTGATGTCAGCGGATGACTGGCACGACAATGGGCCTTAGGATCTCGTCACGGTATCTCTGTGCATTCAAATTGCCATCGATAAAATGCAATTGCGTTAGTTTTCCATAGCTTATACCTTTCCATACCATAACCCCACCGCCACCATGGGGCATTCTGTTCACAACGTTGACATGAGGAAACCACTCACCCACAGGACGCCATTCACGTGATCTGCGGTTGTGAGGCAGTTGGATGTACTGCCAAATTCTCTAAAACGACGTTGGAGGTTGCTTATGGTAGATAAAGGAACATTCAATTCTCTGGCAACAGCTCTGGTGGAAATTCCTGCAGTCAGCATGCCAACTGCACACTCCCTCAAAACTTGAGACATCTTTGGCATTGTGTTGTGTGACTAAACTGCACATTCCAGAGTGGCCTTTTATTGTCCCTAGCACAAGGTGCACCTGTGTATTGACCGTGCTGTTTAATCAGCTTCTTGATATTCCACACATGTCAGGTAGATGGATTATCCTGGCAAAGGAGAAATGCTCACAACCAGGGATGTAAACAAATTTGTGCCCCAAAAAATTGAGACATAAGCTTTTTGTGCATATGGAAAATGTCTGGGATCTTTTATTTCAGCTTACGAAACACGAGACCAACAATTTACATGCTGCATTCATATTTTTGTTCAGTGTATTTTGTTAGCTTGTATTTGCTGACTTTTCTCTATGTACTTGCATATCATTGACCACACCACTAGGTGGCAATGAAGGCTATCATTTTTTTTTCTCAAAGGAATTAAATGCCCTTTTCCCTACTTAGTTCCCTTTTTGACAAGTTGATTTCCCTTCAAGTATATGAGCAAACCAAAGATAAAAACAACGGAGGGTCAATAAATCAGAACTATTTCTTTATTTTGAAAAGAAAACGGTGTTTTGGGATTAAACCCTTGGATAATGAACATTAAACCCTTGGATAATGAACATAAAACAAAATGGCTTACAGCTCTCTCGCTCTCTCTCTCTCTCTCTTGTTGTTATACCTCCTCTCCTCTCTCTCTGTCTCTCTCTCTCCTTTCTCTCTCCTCTACTCCACTTCCTGTCTGGACAGGAAGTGCCCGCGGAGCAACAGGGTCAATCGGCAGAAGCAGAATGCCACCCACTACAGCTCGGAGAACACCATGCGCGCCTCAACCCGCCTCATCTGACTGAGCCGCCCTGTGATGGGGGAAACCCTGAGACCCGCTCCTCTCTAGGTCCAAGTTGCCCCGTAGACACAGATCTAGGATCAGCTTCACCCTTCTTGTACTTCCCTACAATCCCAACCTGAATGAACTATAAAGGATTGGGTAGTGGGAGGGGACGAAACGCAAAACTGACCTTAGATCAGCATCTAGGGGCAACTTCATCCTTCTGGAGACCAGCGCTTCGCCCCGACACCAATGATGAGGCATTGAACAATGGGCTTTGGGGGTGAGGATACAGTGTCGGTGTGTTGGGTTGTGGGGGAGGGGAGGGGGCTATAGAAGTGGGTTAGCTGATGTTCGTGGGGGATGTTGGTTGTTTTTAGGGGCAGAAGCAATGGGGGTTGGGAGGGGGAGGGGGGCTACACGTGATGCCTTGCACCTGTGGTATAGGTCACCGGAGAGGAAACTATGGTACTATAGTACAGCTCTATTTGGTTATGTATTACTGATCTATTTCCAATAGTTATTACATTGTCTTGGTGGGGTATTTTTTCTGTAATGTAAATAAATAATTTATATCACGAAACTAACTTTGGCACATCTTTAAAATATCGCTGTTGGGTGTCCATTTTCACATTTACAGTTAAGATAACATCACTCAAGAGGAAACGGTGGGGTAGGTTTGTCTGAGATGAAAGGTGTATTTCCAGATCTTCACTTTGGAATCTATCGATCATAGTTGGCCACAGGTGGGTAAACTCCCCAGCAATCAGTGACATTAATTGATCAATTAACTATCAGATAGAAAAGAAAACCTGAACTCCAACATTGTGGAACATTGCGGATAGAAATGTGATGAAATTTGTGTTACAGCTGACAAGACATGATGACTCTTCATTCAGAATGTCAGAGAGGCATGTTTGTTCTACATAACCTATTTATATCTGAACATTCCACAACGTTGTGCATTCCTGAACATGCCCCAGTAGGACTTTGGCCCTTGAGGACTATTTTACCATATGCCTACCCTATACAAGAAAACTGAGTTAGAGTAGCTAAGTTATAGTAGCTGTACCTGATGAGCTATTGCAGGTGATGTCTTTTTTATGCATCACACACACACACACACACATTATATATATTCGCAGCTGACAGATTTCAAATATCATACAGGTAATTTTAAAAGTCTGGTATTGTGTTCAAAAGTCGTCAAGTTGTCGAATGCATAATTTTTCATTGCACACACCACGGTGGAGAAATATTCGATGTGGTCTTACTGAACAGGTTCTATTGTGTTAAAAGTTAAGCTGACCTGACCAGAATGAGTGTCAGGGTCACGCAAATGCTACACCACCAGACTGCAGGATTCTACACAAATTCCACAGAGACAGCGGGGGGGGTCACTTCCCAGTTCACCCCACAGACGAGCATGTGGAATCCTCTATCTTCCTGTACTCTCCCCTCGTTTTTCCAGCTCGGGGGGTAAGGGTGGAGCAGAAAACTCAGAATGTCTGCATGTCTGCCCAGATATACACCATAGGAATGTTATCATTCTGGGACCAGGATTCCACCAACATATTTATGTTGTTAGTTTTCACTTCAGGAAGGTCAACAGTGTTCAATTAGATGTTTGTCCTCTTCACAGGTTACATAAACGACTGATTTTAATGATTGTTCTGTAATGAAACATTTTACCCATAGGATGTGGTTAATCCTAACCAATCTGATTCTGTGAGAGGGAAAAAATGTCTGAGAAATTAAATATTTATCATGGTTCGTGAGCGTTCCATCAAACACTACCTTTAAATCAAAGACTGGATGAATTAAGATAGTTCACTCAGATTGCTTACGATTGAAAGAAAGGGGCAGTTCCTGTCTACTTAAGGGGGTGGGACTCCATAGACAACAATGCGATAGCAGCTGGGTCTAGTCTACTTAGTTCATAGACTTTCACTGAAACAGAACAAATGAGGGAGTGGGATGTCTCATTTCCTCATCCATCTCTGTTTAAATGTTTTCTCAGTCCTTAAAGCACCATTCATATATTGTGCTAACATGCATCCTTTGTCCTGATCTTGTAGACATTCTGATTGTGCCCATATTTTTAGACAGGTGTAGACAATTAAAAATGCATTGTGATTTCATTGTGATCTGATCTTCCTGACCAACTGGAGGTAGGCACAATCAGAATGTGGACAATAAAGAGTGCTTTAGTGATGGTGGTCATTGATTTGAATGCAACATACATTTTATGTGAAAATCTGTCAGTAATTGCTTGTGGGCTATATTGTGTGATTTTTTAAAGTGATGTTTTTTATATCACTAGTCTGATAACCCATTTCTGATAATGTTCTGCTGTTTTGGCATTTAAAATGTGGCATTACGTTGAACATTTGCCTCCATTTGCATGACCCTTGTTTACAAATCAGAGGGCTGTGCGCGTGTCTGTGCGTGCATGCATGTGAGGCTATAAAGACCAAAAGTGGATGAATTCGTGATGACTCGAGGAGCCCTCGAGGCAATGAAGGCAGGCATCTCTGTCAAATTGAAGTAGTATATAGGGATTAGTCCTGGGATGTCTGGAGTGGGTAATGGCCCTTTCACCCAGGCTCCTCATCTCCCAGATGGCCCCATGTGATTACTTTGGTCTAGACAGAGACAGACCGCACACACACATGTACACGCAAGAAAACACACCCCTCTCTCTCCCCAAAATCACACACCTTGTCCCGTTCCATCTCATTCTGAAGCCAGTAAGTCATAGAATCCGGTGGTCAGCTGGAAACTATGCATACCCAACTCCAGCATCCCACAGGTAGGCCTACAGTGGCTGCATTCAAATGGTACATTATGGTCCAACCCCTATGCTCCCTGGTCAAAAGAAGTGCACTATATAGGGTGACAGTTGGGAAGCTGAGAGTATAAGAACAACATCAACTTTCCTAACAGTATCCTCATTAAATTGTGCCCTTCCACTGACTTTTTATCAACAGAAACAACAACCTTGAAAGCGTATACTTAAATGAATCGACCCATTACCTTCAAAATTGTGATTGACCAGCTCGATTCGGTCTTATGTAGCAACATTTGAAATTGTGTTTTTTACAGTGGATGAAAGTAGAGACTCAGAGGTAGAAAATGGTATATTATACACCACAGTTGAGGAACAATTGTAAAGTTTTTCTATTTTGAAAGTTGATAAGCTGGTAACCACACTTTTGAGAAAATGTTCCTTGAATGTTTTGGTACACATACTAGGGAAAGCTCTTCTTTGTCTACACCCATTCAGCATCGTTCACACCCTCTTAAGCCTTAGCCCCACCTATCTCTTTAAGGATGCACATTTTTGGAATTTGGTATTTTATTAGGATCCACATTAGCTGTTGTCAAAGCAACAGCTACTCTTCCTGGGGTCCATACAAAACATGAAACATGACATAATACAGAACATTATTAGACAAGAACAGCTCAAGGACAGAACTACATCAATTAAGGCCATGTGCTAAACAGAGTAAGTACTGCAGTGTACAACAAAAGGATTCGAGACTAAAGGCTGGTTTATACAATGTCTATCGACATATCTGTAGACAGGTGTCTCAGTGACATCATGAACGTTCTATTGTTGTCCAATATCAAATTTGTTGTTGACGTTGTGAAAAAGTATGAACACAACAACAACAGGCAGCATTACATCAGCACCCTGATGGTCCAAAATAACATAACTGGTGTATATTAACACCAATAAACCTATTAATTTGAAAATGTATTTAGTATATGCCAATATAGAAAACGAGGTAACTCAAAGCAACTTTCTAAAAAAAATGTTGGTTCGTTTCCAGCTAGCTCACATTAGGTTAGCTGGCTAGCCAGTTCAAATGTGACCATATCATATACAGTTGAAGTCGAAAGATTACATACACCTTAGCCAAATACATTTAAACTCAGTTTTTCACAATTCCTGACATTTAATCCATTTAGGATTACCACTTTATTTTAAGAATGTGGAAAGATTTGGAAAGGCACACAACTGTCAAAATAAGGTCCCACAGTTGACAGTGCATGTCAGAGCAAAAACCAAGCCATGAGGTCGAAGGAATTGTCTGTAGAGCTCAGAGGTAGGGGGCAACACGGACAGGAAGATCACGCCAGTGACTCAACCCACTCAAGTGATGCACCCCTCCTAGGGACGGAATGGAAGAGCACCGGTAAGCCAGTGACTCAGCCCCTGTAATAGGGTTAGAGGCAGAGAATCCCAGTGGAGAGAGGGGAACCGGCCAGGCAGAGACAGCAAGGGCGGTTCATTGCTCCAGTTCCTTTCCATTCACCTTCACACTCCTGGTCCAGTCTACACTCAATCATTTGATCTAGTCAAGATTTTAGCAGCCGTGTTTAGCACTAACTGAAGTTTATGTAGTGCTTCATCCAGTTGTTTAACCTAGAAGTAACAAAAGCATGGATACATTTTTCTGCATCATTTTTGGACAGAAAGTTTCTGATTTTTGCAATGTTATGTAGAAGGAAAAAAGCTGTCCTTGAAACAGTCTTGATATGTTCGTCAAAAGAGAGATCAGGGTCCAGAGTAACGCTGAGGTCTTTCACAGTTTTATTTGAGACAACTGTACATCCGTAACACATTATTATTATTTATTTTGAATGACTTGTCGCCACTGTATACAGTATATGCATTGTTTAGCTGGAATGAAATGTTTGTATCCTGTGATATGTGGTTGTCTCATCTAGCGATCTTAAGATGAATGGACTAACTGTAAATCACTCTGGATAAAATAATCTGCTAAATGACCAAAATGTCAAATGTAAAATATTTCTGAAAAAGGATATGTAACGTTTTGGAATGAAACTCTTCAAATGTTGCTACCAGGTCCTAGCTAGGTCCTAGCTAGCTAGTGGCAATACTTTGCCTTTCTAAACAAGACTGTTACAGTTACTTTGGAAATATGGTGTTTTGTTGATGGTTATAGAAAACTCTTTCTTAGACGCCGACCCATAATCTCCCATAGGTGTTTAATTGGGTTGAGATCTGGTGACTGAGACACACACACATATGGTTACATCGTTACATAGTTTTCAATCAAACCATTCAGTGACCACTCGTGCCCTGTGGATGAGGACATTTTCCTCATATGGGGGCATAGCCAAGGTAGCCAAAATAATTACCTTAAGCATGAGCCACTCCTGTGTAGAAGCATATGCTTTTAATATACTTTGCATCGCTCATTTACTCAAGTGTTTCCATTATTTTGGCAGTTATCTGTAGCTAGTAGCGGTAGGCTACAGACTTGGAATGGAATGTTATTCGATGCCTAAAACTAAAACTAGTACTAAAACATGAACTGAGTATTTACTGAACATGTCATGTTTGTTGAGTATTGAAATAATGACACAATAAATCCCTGGGAGTTTATGTATATATAAACAAAAACACATGAATAGTGCTTCATGAAGCCATATAATAAATTGAGTTATTGTTTTAGACCTGTATTATAACTGTGTAATAACTATCTTGTCTGTGTTTTCAAAACAATATGGATATAATACATTATGCACTATAATCTTCTAAGTCATTATAGGTCATTATCAACCCTATCCCCCCCTGAAAAAAAAACTATATGTGTCCTAATTTCCATTCCATTGAGACTGTTTCTGTTCCCCATGTGTGGTTTTGGCAGGCCCACCCGCACCAGGGACGTTTATAGTAAAAACCTCACTCAAATCGAGGCCTGTTTTATAATTAAGTTTTATTATTGAACTCTCCCCAGATCTTTCCTTACAAAGCAATTATTGTAAAAGAACTCATCACAGCCATACATTTTACCTGATTAGCCTGAAAGAAAACTGGCTGAAGCCAGATGAATACATTGCAACAAACAAGGATACTCCCACTGGTTACATAAGCAAGCAATTTAATTAAAATTTAATTTAATTAAAAAAATGTTTTTTTTGTGTCAAAGCGCCAATTGGCAACCCATCCCTTATGGGATCAATTGACACATAAACAAACATAACAATAATTAATTCTGGTAATTAAATGATAATTCTTCTTCAGGTGTTTTTCACATCACATAAAGAGTGAAAAAAAAGAAAAGTAAATCAATACATAAGAGTAAATAAGGTCTTCCAAACAATAATTACATCCCTAGAGCAGTAAAATAATATACATACATATGTACTGTACATGCATACACACTGCATATATACACATACGTACATACATATGTATATACATACCATATACAGACAAATAAATACATAAAAAACAGATGTCACTAGAACCAAGTCTGACACACAGAGAAGATTCATATGGTATAGACAAGCATATACACAATCTATATACACACACCATTAACCACAAAGAAGCTAAATAGTATTACTCTTTCATTATAGGTAGACCTTTTATTCCAAGCTTTATCTAAATATTCTGCAACCGGAAATACACAATGGACAAAAAAACCATTTCAATATCTCCTCATCACTCAGCCACATAATGCCTGGGTATATCTGATGGGATTTCTGGAACAACAGCAAGCGTATATCGTGGTAGAAAGGGCAATAGAGGATAAAATTAGTTTAATTATCTATTTCTTCGAAATATCCCTGATCTTACCTGCTTCAATACGCAGAGGCAATAACCCTGATCTTACCTGTGCACATAGCGATCTCTTATTTTTACGTAGGTTATACAGTTGAAGTCAGAAGTTAACATACACCTTAGCCAAATACATTAAAACTCAGTTTATCACAATTCCTGACATTTAATCCTAGTAAAAAATCTCTGTCTTAGGTCAGTTAAGATCACCACTTTATTTTAAGAATGTGAAATGGCAGAATAATGGCAGAGAGAATGATTTATTTCAGCTTTAATTTATTTCATCACATTCCCAGTGGGTCAGAAGTTTACATACACTCAATAAGTATTTGGTAGCATTGCCTTTCAATTGTTTAACTTGGGTCAAACGTTTTGGGTAGCCTTTCACAAGCTTCCCACAATAAGTTGGGTGAATGTTGGCCCATTCCCCCTGACAGAGCTAGTGTAACTGAGTCAGACTTGTAGGCCTCCTTGCTCGCGCACGCTTTTTCAGTTCTGCCCACAAATGTTCTATGGGATTGAGGTCAGGGCTTTGTGATGGCCACTCCAATACTTTGACTTTGCTGTCCTTAAGCCATTTTGCCACAAATTTGGAAGTATGCTCGGGGGTCATTGTCAATTTGGAAGACCCCTTTCCGACCAAGCTTTAACTTCCTGACTGATGTCTTGAGATGTTGCTTCAATATATACAAATCATTTTCCTTTCTCATGAAGCCATCTATTTTGTGAAGTGCACCAGTCCGTCCTGCAGCAAAGCACCCCACAACATGATGCTGCCAACCCCGTGCTTCACGGTTGGGATGGTGTTCTTTGGCTTCCAAGCCTCCCCCTTTTTCCTCCAAACATAACGATGGCCATTATGGCCAAACAGTTCTATTTTTGTTTCATCATACCAGAGGACATTTCTCCAGAAAGTACGATCTTTGTCCCCATGTGCAGTTGCAAACCGTAGTCTGGCTTTTTTATTGTGGTTTTGGAGCAGTGGCTTCTTCTTTGCGGAGCGGCCTTTCAGGTTATGTGACTCATTTTTACTGTGGATATAGATACTTTGGTACCTGTTTCCTCCAGCATCTTCACAAGGTCCTTTGCTGTTGTTCTGTGATTGATTTGCACTTTTCGCACCAAAGTACGTTCATCTCTACGAGACGGAATGCGTCTCCTTCCTGAGCAGTATGATGGCTGCGTGGTCCCATGGTGGTTAAACTTGCGTACTATTGTTTGTACAGAAGAACACGCTAACTTCAGATGTTTGGATATTGCTCCCAAGGATGAACCAGACTTGTGGAGGTATACAGTTCTTTTTCTGAAGACTTTGCTGATTTATTTTGATTTTCCCATGATGTCAAGCAAAGAGGCACTGAGTTTGAAGGTAGGCCTTGAAATACATCCACAGGTACACCTCCAATTGACTCAAATGATGTCAATTAGCCTATCAGAAGCTTCTAAAGCCATGACATACTTTTCTGGAATTTTCCAAGCTGTTTAAAGGCACAGTCAACTTAGTGTATGTAAACTTCTGACCCACTGGAATTGTGATACAGTGAATTATAAGTGAAATAATCTGTCTGTAAACAATTGATAGAAAATGACTTGTGTCATGCACAATATAGATGTCCAAACCGACTTGCCAAAACTATAGTTTGTTAACAAGAAATTTGTGGAGTGGTTGAAAAATGAGTTTTAATGACTCCAACCTAAGTGTATGTCAACTTCTTACTTCAATTGTACATAATATATCTCACACACAAATTCATCCTTAATCAAACAAAAGGATCTCAATTTGGGTTTATGATTCATCTCTAACCATTTTTTCCCATATTGCATCAACATATCATATCTTTATCTCCCTTGATTTGGTTTTCAGACATATGTTCACAGTCAGACTGTTGAAAAAGGTCAGACATTTCACTTGTCCAGGCTACCCCTACGGTAAGATCCCATTGAAAACTTTACTAGCTATTCTGGCAGTTGGCATATCCAAAAGTCTATTCTAATGTCACGCCCTGACCATAGTTTGCTTTGTATGTTTATATGTTTTGTTTGGTCAGGGTGTGATCTGAGTGGGCATTCTATGTTGTATGTCTAGTTTGTCTGTTTCTGTGTTTGGCCTGATATGATTCTCAATCAGAGGCAGGTGTTAGTCATTACCCCCCCAACCTATAGGGGAGGGTCTGGGTGGGCATCTGGCCGTGGTGGCAACGCAAATCATGGTCAGAGTGTGACAAAAGTATTCACCAACCTTGGCATTTTTCCTGTTTTGTTGCCGTACAACGTGGAATTCAAATGGATTTTTTGTGGGGTTTGTATATCATTTGATTTGCACAACATGCCTACCACTTTGAAGATACAAAATATTTTTTATTGTGGAACAAACAAGAAATAAGACAAAAAAACAGAAAACTTGAGCGTGCATAATAATTCACTAACCTCCCCAAAGTAAATACTTTGTAGAGACACTTTTTGCAGCAATTACAGCTGCAAGTCTCTTGGGGTATGTCTCTATAAACTTGGCACATCTAGCCATTGGTATTTTTGCCCATCAAGGCAAAACTGCTCCATCTCCTTCAAGTTGGATGGGTTCTGCTGGGGTACAGTCATAGCACAGATTCTCAAATGGATTGAGGTCTGGGCTTTGACTTGGAAATTCCAAGACATTTAAATGTTTCCCCTTAAACCACCCAACTTTAGCAGTATTCTTAGGGTCATTGTCCTGCTGGAAGGTGAACTTTCGTCTCAGTCTCAAATCTCTGGAAGACTGAAACAGGTTTCCCTCAAGAATTTCCCTGAATTTAGGCACCATCCATCATTTCTTAAAATCTGACCCGTTTCCCAGTCCCGCGGGATGAAAAACATTCCCACAGCATGATGCTGCCACCACCATGCTTCACTGTGGGGATAGTATTCTCGGGGTGATGAGAGGTGTTGGGTTTGTGCAAGACATAGCGTTTTCCTTGGTGGCCAAAAAGCTCAATTTTTGTTTCATCTGACTAGAGTAACTTCTTCCATATGTTTTGGGAGTCTCCCACATTAATTTTGTCAAACACCAAACATGTTTGCTTATTTTTTTCTTTAAGCAATAACTTTTTTCTGGACACTCTTTCGTAAAGCCCAGCTCTGTTGAGTGTACGGCTTAAAGTGGTCCTATGGACAGATACTCCAATCTCCACTGTGGAGCTTTGTTGCTCCTTCAGGGTTATCTTTGGTCTCTTTGTTGCCTCTCTGATTAATGCCCTCCTTGCATTGGTCTGTGAGTTTTGGTGGGCGGTCCTCTCCTGGCAGGTTTGATGTTTTATATATATTTTTTTATAACCCAACCCTGATCGGTACTTCTCCACAACTTTGTCTCTGACCTGTTTGGAGAGCTCCTTGGTCTTCATGGTGCCACTTGCTTGGTGGTGACACTTGTTTAATGGTGTTGCAGACTATTTGGCCTTTCAGAACAGGTGTATATATATACTGCGATCGTGTGACAGATCATGTGACACTTAGATTGCACACAGGTGGACTTTAACTAATTATGTGATTTCTGAAGGTAATTGGTTGCACCAGATCTTATTTAGTGGCTTCATAGCAAAGGGGGTGAATGCCTATGCACGCACCACTTTTCCGTGTTTTATTTGTTTTACATTTTTGAAACAAATGTTTTTTTCATTTCAATTCACAAATTCGGACTACTTTGTGTATGTCCATTACATGAAATCCAAATAAAAATCAATTTAAATTACAGGTTGAAATGCAACAAAATAGGAAAACCACCAAAGGGGTTGAATACTGTACATGTGCTTTTCTTATAACTAATTTCTGTTTTCTATTTATGTGCTGTTCTATAAAACAATTCCTGTGTTCATGCAAGTGGCTGACTGAACGAATCCTCAATATCAGTAGCTGCAATTTGGCAGTTTGCCCAGACCTTGTTTTGAGAACAAAAAATCTCTCAGTTTCAACGTCTCAGCTTAGAGAGAAGAAACTTCGTGAGGTATTGGTCTGTCACATGTTGTGAACCAATATTGGTCAGTCACATGAATGAAACAAAACAGTAACTATTCATTAATTATGCTAAATCATGCAAATATAACTTGTCTGTGTATAGCCGTATTTAAGACAGCTGCTGGGACTGCCCAAGGAGAGCTCCTGTTTGACATGTGGTGCATTAAGTTTGTTGTAACCTCTCCAGCACGCTGACAATTAACAATGATTAATTTAAGATTGACTTTGAATGTCCCTGTGTAAGAATTTCCACAACACTGTTCACACTTCTAATTAATTTTGATTGTAAACATCTCTCACCACACAAACATTTATTCAACTATTTATTGTGAAATGTAATGAGAACATCACCAAAACACAACATAATGATATCTTTTCAATTTAGTTGTTTTAACTACCAGTTGATCCAATACCAAACAATGCAAAATACGTGTTTAAAATTGCTCTTAGAAGTGTTGAAAGTAATATGTTACAGTACTATAAATGACAGTAGATTAAAGTTCTCAGATTAGGTAATACACTTACATTACCCAAAACAATTGACAGAAAATCTATAATTTCCTTAATATCTATCCAATGTGTAATCAAAAGTGTGATCAATGAAGACATCCTCCACAATTATTCATACAAAAAACATAACATTTTTCAGGTATAATTGCAACATAGGTGTACTGTCTGTAATCAAATGTAAGAAATTAAATGAAACAAATGAAATGATTGAAAATAAAACAATGTTTAGCATGTATTATTTTGCAGCAAGCCTGTCTTGAGCATTTGGCTATTGATTATCATCCTTATCACAGTGAATGTCCTCACTGTTCATGCACCACAGGGAAAACCTTTTGGCATGACGAATACAAGCTTGACATTGGTCTGCATTGATGTCGTCACATGCCTCATTCATGGCCAGAAGGAGGGTGGCACTGTAACGGTTTTGACTTGAGGTTATTATTTATAGGGGTGTCAGGTAGGTTGTGCCTACCAGAGAAAACATTGGTTTCTCCTTTTAGTTTGGGTGGGAATGAGTCCCATCTGGTCCGTCAAGTCTACACCAATACAAAGGACTTATGTAAAAGTCAGGATGGAAATAAACTTTTCATAAACCCTTAAAACATTGGAAAGAACTTCAAAAACAACTATATTCTTTTGCGTGGGTGGTATTAGCAACAACAATGATTACACACATATAATAATATCACAATAAGTTCTGGTTCCTCCAGAAATGTCCTGTACCTCGGGCCTAAAAAGAGTCCAGCCCGGTAAAGGAGTTCAGTGAACTCAAGTGACTTTTGTCACGCAATGTTCGTTCATTCCGTGTAGCGTAAACCCAGTATTAAACATACAATCAATATAACAATTATTTTACCACAGACCCTTAAAGCGTATCAACTAAGTCCTCAACTACAACTAACTACATAAATCACAGTATACATCACATCAAAACAAATGAAATACCGTATACAAAAAGGTGGTAGTCGGTCAGTCAGACAATCCGCCAATAGATCTCCAGCGGAGAAAGGCCACGAAGAACGGAGAGGTGTAGTCCACGGACGCAAAGAGTGGATCCGATCCTGGGTAAACTCTCTTAGGCTACAAAACACACGTTTAACGGCAACAAAACAAACGGAATAGAGAAGCTTCGGCACTGAGGGTTGAACACATCCTCATTCACGTCTCCATCACAACCCCCCTTTTGCGCAGCTGATGCTGGCTATTTAATTGGGAATTAAAGGGAAAGCGCCCTATTGGAAGGAGCTGCACTGAGACGGTTCAGAATAATTCAGGGCCGTCACAGCACGCTCATGGGATGGCTATCGAACATCTTCCATCTCCATGCTGAAAAAAAAGTATTGATAGGGTTGAGGAATAGAGAGTGTGGGGGCAGGTATAGGGTCACGAATTGGGGATGCTCCGAAACCATGCCTGAACCATCTTTGCATGGTTGAACCTGTCAATGTCCCACATATCAGCATAGGTGACACCTTGACAGGCCTGCTCAATTTAATTGAGAAACACAATGAGGTGTGGAGCATTGTAGGATCCAAGTAATGGCCTACGTCCTACCACAACATCTTCAGAGATAGCTGCTCACATGGAGATGTTTCCCCCACGTTGTCCAGGCACTTGGACGGTCGCTCAATGGCCGATGAGGTTCTGCCCACGGTGCCGAGTTTTGGCCAGGTTGAAGCTCGCTTCATCAACAAGGATATACTTGTGATGGCTGACAGCCTCATCAAGCACCATCACCCTCTAAAATATATTTTGGTTAGTTGTTTTGTTGAAGTTCAAATATGATGTTGTGAAGTAGCAAGTGCATCAAAAAGTAATGGTTTATTTATTTATTAAAATGTATTTATTTGGATTGATAAAAAAAAAAAATTAAATGACAGTTCACATTTACATAAGTATTCAGACCGTTTACTCAGTACTTTGTTGAAGTACCTTTGGCAGCGATTACAGACTTGAGTCTTCTTGGATATGACACTACAAGCTTGGCATCCCTGTATTTGGGTTTCTCCCATTCTTCTCTGCAGATCTTTTCAAGCTCTCCCAGGTTGGATGGGGAGCATTGCTGCACAGCTACAGTGGGAAGAAAAAGTATTTGAACCCTTTGGAATTACCTGGATTTCTGCATAAAATGGTCATCAAATTTGATCTTCATCTAAGTCACAACATTAGACAAACATAGTGTGCTTAAACCAATAAAACAGACATTATTGTATTTTTCAATATTGAATTATTTAAACATTCACAGTGTAGGTTGGAAAAAGTATGAGAACCCCTAGGCTGATGACTTCTCCAAAAGCTAATTGGAGTCAGGAGTCAGCTAACCTGGAGTTCAATCAATGAGATGAGATTGGAGTTGTTGGTTAGAGCTGCCGTGCCCTATAAAAAACACTCACACAATTTGAGTTTGCTATTCACAGGAAGCATTGCCGAACAAAAGAGATCTCAGAAGACCTAAGATTTAAGAATTGTTGACTTGCATAAAGCTGGAAAGGGTTACAAAAGTATTTCTAATAACCTTGATGTTTATCAGTCCATGGTAAGACAAATTGTCTATAAATGGAGAGTTCAGCACTGTTGCTACTCTTCCTAGGAGTGGCCGTCTTACATAGATGACATCAAGAGCGCAGCGCAGAATGCTCAATGAGGTTAAGAAGAATCGAGTGTCAGCTAAAGACTTACAGAAATATCTGGAACATGCTAACATCTCTGTTGACGAGTCTATGATACGTAAAACACTAAGCAAAGATGGGAGGACACAACAAAAGAAGCCACTGCTGTCCCAAAAAAACATTGCTGCACGTCTGAGGTTTGCGAAAGTGCACCTAGATGTTCCAAAATATTCTGTGGACAGATGAAACTACAGTTGTGTTGTTTGGAAGGAACACACAACACTATGTGAAGAAAAGGCACAGCACACCAACATCAAAACCTCATCCCAACTGTTAAGTTTGGTGGAGGGAGCATCATGGTTTGGGGCTGCTTTGCTGCCTCAGGGCCTGGACAGCTAGCTATCATCGACGAAAAATGAATTCCCAAGTTTATCAAGACATTTTGCTTGAGAATGTTAGGCTATCTGTCCACCAATTGAAGCTAGACAGAAGTTGGGTGATGCAACAGGACAATGACCCAAAACACAGAGTAAATCAATAACAGAATGGCTTCAACTGAAGAAAATACTTCTAGAGTCCTGACCTCAACCCGATTGAGATGCTGTGGCATGACCTCAAGAGAGCAGTTCATACCAGACATCCCAAGAATATTGCTGAACTGAAACAGCTTTGAAAAGAGGAATGGTCCAACATTCCTCCTGACCGTTGTGCATGTCTGAACCGCAACTACAGAAAATGTTGGTCAACCAGTTATTACATCCAAGGGTTCACATACATTTTCCACTCTGCACTGTGAATGTTTACATGGTGTATTCAATAAAGACATGAAAATGTATAATTGTTTGTGTGTTATTAGTTTAAGCAGACTGTGTTGGTCTTTTGTTGTGACCTAGATGAAGTTCAGATCAAATTCTATGACCAATTTATGCAGAAATCCAGGTATTTCCAAAGGGTTCACATACTTTTTCTTGCCACTGTATTTTCAGGTCTCTCCAGAGAAGTTAGATCGAGTTCAAGTCCGGTCTCTGGCTGGGCCACTCAAGGACATTCGGAAGTGACTTTCATTTTCCTGGCTGTGTGCTTAGGGTCGTTGTACTGTTGGAAGGCGAACCTTCACCCCAGTCTGAGACCCTGAGCGCTCTGGTTCATCAAGGATCTCTGTGTACCTTGATCCGTTCATCTTTGCCTCGATCCTGACTCGATCCGGCCAGGCCCTGCCGCTGAAAAACATCCCCACAGCATGATGCTGCCACGACCATGCTTCACCGTAGGGATGGTGCTAGGTTTCCTCCTGACGTGACGCTTGGCATTCAGGTCAAAGAGGTCAAAGAGGTCAAAGAGGTACTGCAGCGCCAGCTGCGCCACCAGAGACTCTGGGTTCGCGCCCAGACTCTGTCGTAACCGGCCGCGACCGGGAGGTCCGTGGGGCGACACACAATTGGCCTAGCGTTGTCCGGGTTAGGGAGGGCTTGGCCAGTAGGGAAATCTTTGTCTCATCACGTACCAGCGACTCCTGTGGCGGTCCGGGCGCAGTGTGCTCTAACCAAAGTTGCCAGGTGCATGGTGTTTCCTCCAACACATTGGTGCGGCTGGCTTCCGGGTTGGATGGCGCTGTGTTAAGAAGCAGTGCGGCTTGGTTGGGTTGTGTATCGGAGGATGCATGACTTTCAACCTTCATCTCTCCCGAGCCTGTACGGGAGTTGTAGCGATGAGACAAGATAGTAGCTACTAAATAATTGGATACCACGAAATTGGGGAGAAAAAGGGGTAAAATTCAACAACAAAAAACACACAAAAAAAGAGTTACATTTCAGTTTCATGAGACCAGAGAATCTTGTTTGTCATGGTCTGAGAGTCTTTAGGTGCCTTTTTTCAAACTCTAAGCGGGCTGCTATGTGCCTTTTACTAAGGAGTGGCTTCTGCCTGGTCGTTCTACCATAAAGGCCTGATTGGTGGAGTGCTGCAGATATGGTTGTCCTTCTGGAGATTCTCCCATCTCCACAGAGGAACTCAGGAGCTCTGTCAGAGTGACCATCGGGTTCTTGATCACCTTCCTGACCAAGACCCTTCTCCCCCGATTGCTCAGTTTGGTCGGGCGGCCAGCTCTAGGAAGAGTCTTGGTGGTTCCAAACTTCTTCCATTTAAGAATGATGGAGGCCACTGTGTTCTTGGGGAACTTCAATGCTGCAGACATTTCTTGGTACCCTTCCCCAGATCTGTGCCTCAACACAATCCTGTCTCAGAGCTCTACAGACAATTCCTTTGACTTCATGGCTTGGTTTTTGCTTTGACATGCACTGTCAACTGTGTGCCTTTCCAAATCATGTCCAATCAATTGAATTTACCAGAGTTGGACTCCAATCAAGTTGTAGAAACATTTTAAGGATGATAAATGGAAACAGGATGCACCTGAGCTCAATTTTGAATCTTACAGCAAAGGGTCTGAATGAATACTTATGTAAATAGTCTTTAAAAAAAATGTATTATACATTTGCTATAATTTCTAAGAACCTGTTTTCTCTTTGTCATTATGGGGTATTTTTTTATTTAATCCATTTTAGAATAAGCCTGTAACTTAAGAAAATGTGGGAAAAGTCAAGGGGTCTGAATACTTTCCGAAGACGCCAAATATGCTGGTGGGGAGATTAGTTTGTTATCAAGGCAGGATAGTAGATACAGTACATTTTAATAGAAGACAATAGAAGACAGCTGTGGGAGTCAATTACTTACTTGACTTAAACCCGTTTGATATTTGAGAAGCATAGGTCTTTCACAAGCTTCCTCCAGTGGGCTCGTGTTGGGTGGTTTTCTCTTCTTTCAAGGATGATTATACGTCTCTAAGTTCTGCCACCACAGACCTTGTTCTGCCTCCACAGACATTCACCAGCTGTTCCTGGGTCTTTCTGGTTTCCTTTTTTCCCAGTGGGTTCCTGGTTAGAGTTTGTCTTGTTGTGTTGTTGGGTGGGTGGTTTCCTCAATGTTTCCTCAAGGTGTGCCCGATCCTCAAAGTGTGCCCACTAATGTCCAGTCCCTGGATAACAAAGTTGATGAGCTCAAGGCTAGAGTTGCTTTTCAGAAAGACACCAGGGATTGTAACATACTCTGCTTCACGGAAACATGGCTCCCTCGAGATATACTGTCTGACTCTGTAAAGTTGGTTGGGTTCTCAGTACATCGCGCCGACAGGAACAAACATCTCTCCAGGGAAGCAGAAGGGTGGAGGTATATGTTTAGTGATTAACAATTTATTGTGTAACTGTGATAACATACAGGAACTCAAGTCCTTCTGTTCACCCGACCTAGAATATCTCACAATCAAATGCCGACCGTACTATCTACCAAGATAATTTTTGGCAATAGTAGCCACAGTGGTCTATATACCCCCTCAAGCCGATACCACGACAGCCCTCAAAGAACATCACTGGACATTATACAAACTGGAAACCACATATCCTGAGGCTGCATTTATTGTAGCTGGGGATTTTAACAAAGAAAATGTGTTATGCTACCCTTCCAGAATGCATATAAGGCCCTCCCCTGGCCTCCATTCGGCAAATCAGACCACAATTCCATCTTGCTCCTCCCTTCCTATAGGCAGAAACTCAAACAGGAAGCACCCGTGGAAAGGACTATTCAACGCTGGTCTGACCAATTGGAATCCACACTACAAGAATGTTTAGACCACGCGGACTGGGATATATTCAGAGTTTCTTCAGATAATAATATCGACACATATACTGATACGGTGAATGAGTTTATCAGGAAGTGCATAGGAGATGTCATACCCATTTGTGACTATTAAAACCTACCCCAACCAGAAGCCTTGGATAGATGAGAGCACTCAAGGAAAACTGAAAGCGCAAACCACCGCATTTATCCAGGGCAAGAAGACTAGGAATACGGAAAAATACAAACAATTTAGTTATTCCCTCCACAAAGCAATCAAGCAGGCTAAACTTCGGTATAGGGACAAAGTTGAGTCCCAGTTCAATGGCTCAGACACGAGACTTATGTGGCAGGGTCTACAGACAGTCACGAATTATAAAAAGAAAACCAGCGACGTCGCGGACACCGACGTCTTGCTTCCGGACGGCTGAACACCTTCACTCGCTTTGAGGATAATACAGTGCCACCGACATGGCCCGTTATCAAGGACTGTGGGGTCTCCTTTTCCGTGGCCGACTTGAGTGAGACAGTTAAGCGTGTTAACCCTTGCAAGGCTGCCAGCCCAGATGGTATCCCTAGCTGCATCCTCAGAGCATGCGCAGACCAGCTGGCTGGTGTGTTTACAGATATATTCAATCTCTCCCTATCCCAGTCTGTTGGCACCACATGCTTCAAGATGGCCACCATTGTCTCTGTACCTAAGAAAGCAAAGGTAATTGAACTAAATGACTATCGCGCCGTAGCACTCACTTCTGTCATCATGAAGTGCTTAGAGAGACTAGTCAAGGATCATATCACCTCCACCTTACCTCCTACCCTAGACACACTTCAATTTTCTTACCGCCCCAATAGATCCAAAGACGATGCAATCACCACCACACTGCACACTGCCCTGTCCCATCTGGATAAGAGGCATACCTATGTAAAAATGCTGTTCATTGACTATAGCTCAGCAGTCAACACCATAGTACCCCCCAAGCTCACCATCAAGCTTGAGGCTCTGGGTCTCAACCCCGCCCTGTGCAACTTGGTCCTGGAGTTCCTGACAGGTTGCCCCCAGGTGGTGAAGGTAGGAAACAACACCTCCTCTTCGCTGATCCTTAACACTGGGGCCCCACAAGGGTGCGTGCTCAGCCCCCTCCAGTACTCCCTGTTCACCCATGACTGCGTGGCCAAGCACGCCTTCAACTCAATCATCAAGTTTGCAGACAACACAACTGTAGTAGGCTTGATTACCAACAATGATGAGACAGCCTACAGGGAGGAGGTGAGGGCTCTGTGAGTGTGGTGCCAGGAAAATAACCTCACTCAACATAAACAAAACTAAGGAGATTATCGTGGACTTCAGGAAACAGCTGAGGGAGCACCCTATCCACATCAATGTGACCGTGGAGAAGGTGGAAAGTTTCAAGTTCCTCGGCGTACACATCACTGGCAAACTGAAATGGTCCACCCACACAGACGGTGTGGTGAAGAACATGCAACAGCAACTCTTCAACCTCAGGAAGCTAAAGAAATGTGGCTTAACACCTAAAACCTTGACAAACTTTTACAGATGCACAATTGAGAGCATCCTGTTGGGCTGTATCACCATCTGGTACGGCAACTACACCACCCACAACCGCAAAGCTCTCAAGATGGTGGTGCGGTCTGCCCAACACATTACCGGGGGCAAACTTCCCGCCCTCCTGGACACCTACAGCATGCCATATGAAGGCCAAAAATATCATCAAGGCATCAACCACCCAAGCCGCTGCCTGTTCACACCGTTATCATCCAGAAGCCGAGGTGAGTACAGGTGCATCAAAGCTGGGACAGAGAGACTGTAAAACAGCTTCTATCTCAAGGTCCATCAGACTACTAACCAGCCATCACTAGCACATCAGAGGGGGCTACCTCTAGACATAGATTAGGAATCATTGGCCACTTTTAGAAATGGATCATTAGCCACTTTAATAATGTTTCCGTATCTAGCATTACTCATCTCATTTGTATAAACTGTACTCCACACTATTCTACTGTATCTTAGCCACTTTTAAATTGTGTTTACATATTACACCACCCATCTCATATGTTTAAACTGCATTGTATTCCATACTACACCACTGACTGTTAAACAGCCATCTCCACCACATCAGAGGCTGCTGCTTATAGACATAGATTCGGGATCACTGGCCACTTTAAGAAAATGAAACACTAGCCACTTTAATAGTGTTTCTGTATCTTGCATTACATACTATTCTACGGTATCTTAGTCACTTTAATTGTGTGTAAATATCGCATCACCCATCTCATATTATATACTGTATTCTACACTATGCCACCGCTCTGACATATTTGAAAATATTCTTAATCCATTCCTTACTTAGGTTTGAGTGTATTTTGGGTATATGTTGTGAAACTGTTAGATTATACTGCACTGTCGTAGCTAGAAGCACAAGCATTTCGTTACACCCGCAATAACATCTGCTAAACACGTGTATGTGACCAATATTTGTTATTTTATTTTTGATTTGAGAGTCAATTTGTTCATTCTGGGAGATAATGGTTAACCAATACCGTAGGATACTATGTGTGTTATGTGCTGAGTGCAACTCTAGCCCCAGTGTCGTCTGTTAGAAAGACGCTACAAGCCGGTGATCCACTGTTAACACTTTCAATGGTGAATAGTTAAAGGCACAACAATGGCGGTTTCGACAAAGACAGTAAACTAAACAGGTGTGCCTGGATTTTCCATGATATCCAAAAGGAAAACCTGCTGATCAACTAAACCTGCCAAGTGGCCCATGGGTGAGGTTAGCTGGCCAATAGCCAGCCATTACAGGGAAGAAGACCCAGCCCTTCCGATAAATTCCCCAAAAGACTTTATCCAAAAACAGATTTGCCTAATCCATCCAGCCTGATGTTTACATCCTAAAAATATTAAGACTATATGGTTTATTGTGTTACTTGGCTCCAAGTCCAGTGGTTGTTAAATAATTGTAGAGTATGAGATTTGCAAGATAAAGATAAATGGTTGACCCCTTTCCCGAAAACAAGACTTGCTCAGAAGCTTTCAGAAATGTTTCTCGACAGTTGGACTTTGCTCATTGCTTCTATCTTTTTTTAAACTAAGGCATGCTATTATCACCATTTAACTTTGTTAATTCCTTTCAATAGAAAGCCTATGGCTTGGTAAAGTAACAAAAATGGATGGCATTGGCATATGTCATTCAGATGTTAAATTGATCTATATTAAACCTGGGAGTGGTCAAAATTTACACAATTGTTGCCAGGAGGAAAATAGGGGAGGGTCATGCTTTTTAAATTTCAGTCAGGGAGAGGGTTAAGTATGTTTTTATTTAGTCCTGGGAGGGTCATGTAATTTGTAATCTATTAACAAACCGAACGCAATTGTAAATCTAAGTGCTGGCGGTAAGCGGTTTGGGGGTGTGTAAGAAATATTTTTGCAATTTTCACAAGCAAAGATTATCGGCACAGTGCTGGCAGTGGCGCAAACGGGCTAGGTTTTGATGAGTAAACCAGTTGTGGTTGACTCAAGGCTTGACCCCTCACTGGCCAAACAAAACCTGCTTCATGGCTAAATATGTGGTTGCTTCAAGTTGTGTATTTATGTGTTCCCTTGGAATAAACTCCAATTACAATGTTAGTCCATTATAGTTTGATAAACAGCTTACAGAAACAAAATAACAAAATGTAGACCTATACCATATTTTCTAAATACTGTATGTTAACTTGAACCTGTTTGCAGTCCACATTGTTCTAAGTAATTGCATCGTTTCAATGTGGAAATATATACATAGAATTCACACTGATATAGGGGCTAGGCCTACTGTAAATTACATTATGGCTGAGCATGGACATGCCAAATGTTGTCAATAAGCAAGATCATATTCAATCGGATGAGGCCTAAAAGAGTGAAAATAATTATAATCAAATTCTAAACAAAAAACAACTTGTTTTAAATAGGCTATGTCTAACTACACTTACAGGCACCATTATTGCTCCCTGTGGGAATATAATATTAAAACAACACAGACCATGGAAGGTTTTTACCCACATCCAAACTGTTCACAGTAGCTGGACAAAGATCCAATGTCAAGAGTAAGGGAAAATATCCACTCACCGTTATACTGCTCCCAAATATAATGTTTTGTGAAGAAAAATATAAATGTAACATGCAACAATTTCAAAGATTTGACTAAGTTACTGATCATTTAAGGAAATCAGACAATTGAAATAAAATTAATTAGGCACTAGTCTATGGATATCACATGACTGGGAATACAGAAATGCATATGTTGGTCACAGATATCTTTAAAAAAAGTAGGGACGTGGATTTTAAAAAACAGTATCTGGTGTGACCACCATTTGCCTCATGCACCACGACACATCTCCTTCGCATAAAGTTGATCAGGCTGTTGATTGTGGCCTGTGGAATGTTGTCTTACTCCTCTTCAATGGCTGTGTAAAGTTGCTGAATATTGACAGGAACTGGAACACGCTGTTGTACACATCGATTCAGAGCGTCCCAAACATGCTCAATGGGTGACATGTCTGGTTAGTATGCAGGCCATGGAAGAACTGGAACATTTTTGCCTTCCAGGAATTGTGTACTGAAACATGAGGTGATAGCAGCAGATGAATGGCACAACAATGGGCCTCAGGATCTCGTCATGGTATCTCTGTGCATTAGAATTGCTATAGATGAAATGGAATTGTGTTCGTTATCTGTAGCTAATGCCTGCCTGCCTGCCCATACCATAACCCCACCTCCACCATGGGGCATACTGTTCACCACGTTGACATCAGCAAACCACTTACCCACAGGACACCGGGTACAGTTGAAACCGGCATTTACCGTAAAGAGAGCACACTTCTACACTGTGTGAGTGGCCATCAAAGGTGAGCATTTCTTACAATTTTACAATGCCAAAATGCAATTAGGTCTTGACCCTGGTGAGGACAACGAGCACGCAGATGAACTTCCGCGAGACAGTTTCTAACAGTTTGTGCAAAAAAATGTTGGTTGTGCAAACCTACTTTTCCATCAGCTGTCTGGGTGGCTTGTCTTAGACGATCCCGCAGGTGAAGAAGCTGGATGTGAAGGTCCTGGGCTGGCCTGGTTACACGTAGTCTGCGTTTGTGATGGATGTACTGCCAAATTCTCTAAAACGATGTTGGAGGCAGCTTATGGTTTAGAAATGAACTATCAATTATCTGGCCACTTCTCTGGTGGACATTCCTGCACTCAGCATGCCAGTTGCTTGCTGCCTCAAAACTTGAGATATCTGTGGCATTGTGTTGTGTGTCTAAACTGCACATTTTAGAGTGGCCTTTTATTGTCCCCAGCACAAGGTGAACCTGTGTAATGGTCATGCTGTTTAATCAGCTTCTTGATATGCCACACCTGTCAGTTGGATGGATTATCTTGGCAAAAGAGAAATGCTCAGTAACAGGGATGTAAACAAATTTGTGCACAAATTAGAGGGAAATTTCTGTGAGTATGGAACATTTCTGGGATCTTTTATTTCAGCTCATGAAACATGGGACCAACACTTTACATGTTGCGTTTATATTTTTGTTGAGTATTGTAGGCCTACGGTAGGGGTAGCCTACGGAGTAATTTGGTTTTAAAAATGTGAAACGGGAAGCAAGCAATTGTTACAGGAAAATCACTTCAATAATATCTTCTAAATTGGCGGTATTGAGAAGGTTCTCATCTCTCGTTTAATGATGGGTGTGGACACGTGGCCTACATCATAGGGGGGGTTTACACACCTCCAAAGCACAGCAATAATAATGTAAGCCTGTCTATAATACATATATCTGAATGTAAAATCAGCTCAGTGTTTTGCTCCTCTCTAACTTGATCTTTTAATAACGCTTTGGTGATTGGGATTGACTTCCAAGTGGTTTCACGAGCCACACCTTTTGATGGTCTTGACTAGCCTATTTGATTGTATTGGGCAGGACAAAAAGAAAACAGACTTCATTGAGAGGAGGGGAGGGTATGCTTGTTTCTTAATAAAATAAAATGAAATGGGAAAACCTTAGTTTTCTATGTTTCTAAATAAGAAGTATACAGGCACCAAAAGCACATTACTCTTGTTCCATGCGCTGTGGGCAGTATACGTCACGGCTGGATAGGCTGCGTTTTCGCTGTCAAAACCAGCTTTTGGTTGGTCTTAAATATTTATTTATTTATTTCACCTTTATTTAACCAGGTAGGCTATTAGAGAACAAGTTCTCATTTACAACTGCGACCTGGCCATATGCCTACCAGCGCTGCCTGAAATTAGCACGTTGGATCATGTTTTTAAGGACACACCTCAAATATTTCCACCCGTTTTATCTGAGCACAAGCTGATATAAGACAGGTTAATTACCCATCCTTGTGCAAGAGTTTGAAAATAGCAGACTTCTGGCTTTAACAGGTCAAAATTGCATACGAACTCAGGTGTTTGACACTACACTTCCTGGGGGATCCTTAAGGATCATTTAAGGGAAAAAAATGTCCCTTAAGCTCCCTGTATGAGCTTTAGGATAATATAAGGTTAAAAAAAATCATCTTAAAGTTCATTTAAGAACCTATACTCTGCCATCAGTTCATTTTTAAAGTTTTGTAGTCTTAATGGGTTGCTTTGAAGAATTTTTTTTTCAAAAGAGGGGTTCGTTTTGGAACAGCCGCCTTAATGCCAGCCGAAAATAGACCCCTAAATGTGCATAGGCCTACCTGATGATATGTGGCTGCTGTGTTTAAAAAAAACTGAGTGGCTTTCTCTTGAATTCATTGATGATCAGATACTTCAGTTGTAACTGGTTCTGTTGTGCAAAATCTTTACAGTTAATAGGCAACTTTAGCACTGTACCAAACTTGGAACTTGTTTTAACGATAGCCTATATAGAAATAAAAACCTCTCTGGTGATGCAGCATGCACTCATTCGTTGTCATGCTCTGTTGTGGTATTGAAAGATTGTCTCCAGTCATGTAAAATAATGTAGACCTGCATGAAATGTGTTTCTAAAAGCCATTTTTTTCTCTGACTGCAAATAAGATGCTACACAGTAAAAAGGGTAAATAAAGTGTTGATTTATTTGAACCCAGTATGAGTATTTTCAACACTATGAGGAGACAATGAGCTCTAGTGTTGGAATTAAATTGGAGTGTAAAATTATGCTGTCATTTTGAGAAAATGTGACACTACCTGTAGACTAACTCTAACACTATGCAGACTGGGACCAAATGTTATCTGAAACAGTCTTGAATACAACTCTATAGGAGTTTAATATAATGGAGATATTTTCCCTCCTACCCTTGTCCACGAATGTAGGCTAATGCTTTCTAAAACTGCATATCTAAAGACTCTGGTCTGTCCTAGGAGTGAGGGTAAATGGTAGGCATGTTCTCTGCTATCCACTTTCCTGCAGTCAAATGACCAAATCACCCTCTAGCGGCCTCATGGGTGGAATGTTTTAATATTTTTCAGAATTGCATAATTAATTAATAAACATATATATTCAGGCTGTATCACATCTGGTCGTGATTGGGAGTCCCACAGGGCGGCGCACAATTGGCCCTGTGTCGTCCGGGTTTGGCCGGGGTAGGATGTCATTGTAAATAAGAATTTGTTCTTAACTGACTTGCCTTGTTAAATAAAATACGGTTTTGTAATATTTCAGTCTTCTGTTGTGGTTCGTTCCTTGTTCCTTGTCAATCATTGGCTCATTGGTGAAATTAGCATTCAGACAATATCTTGAATTAAATCAATCAAAAACCTTTATTAATGCAATTGCAGACAGAAGTTGACAACAGGAACATAGCACGCATGTTTCCGAGTTAGTTCTGCAAAATAGTAAAGGGCCCGTTATTTTATTAAGCCAGAAGTCCAGCCTTAGTGATGTCACTGGCTATGTCATTACCTTCTACTCATGAGACCAAGCCCATGCATACACATCTATACAAACAAGAGTTTCAGTGTTATCTAAAGGCTCAGCAGTAAATGTCCACTCTCCAAGTTGATTTATAGTGGAATGTCTGACTAGTCTCTTATCTCGTTCACTCTCCTGCAGAGTTGTCTCACAGTCATACATCTCTCAGACCGTTTCTTTATAAGAGGCAGAGACTAGAGGAGTGCTCTAGAGGAGATCTGCATGGAGGAATGGGCCAAAATACCAGCAACAGTGTGTGAAAACCTTGTGAAGACTTACAGAAAACGTTTGACCTCTGTCATTGCCAACAAAGGGTATATAACAAAGTATTGAGATAAACTTTTGTTATTGACCAAATACTTATTTTCCATCATAATTTGCAAATAAATTCATAAAAAATCCTACAATGTGATTTTCTGGATTTTTTTTCTTCTCATTTTGTCTGTCATAGTTGAAGTGTACAGGCCTCTATCATCTTTTTAAGTGGGAGAACTTGCACAATTGGTGGCTGACTAAATACTTTTTTGCCCCACTGTATACATTGTGTGCAAAAGGCATGAGGAGGTAGGCGAATAATTACAATTTAGCAGATTAACACTGGAGTGATAAATGATCAGATGGTCATGTGCAGGTAGAGATACTGGTGTGCAAAAGAGCAGAAAAGTAAATACATAAAAACAGTATGGGGATGAGGTAGGTAAATTAGGTGGGCTATTTACCGATGGACTATGTACAGCTGCAGCGATCGGTTAGCTGCTCAGATAGCAGATGTTTAAAGTTGGTGAGGGAGATAAAAGTCTCCAACTTCAACGATTTTTGCAATTCGTTCCAGTAACAGGCAGCAGAGAACTGGAGGGAAAGGCGGCCAAATGAGGTGTTGGCTTTAAGGATGATCAGTGAGATACACCTGCTGGAGCGTGTGCTAAGGGTGGGTGTTGCCATCGTGACCAGTGAACTGAGATAAGGCGGAGCTATACCTAACATGGAATTGTAGATGACCTGGAGCCAGTGGGTCTGGCGACGAATATGTAGCAAGGGCCAGCCGACTAGAGCATACAGGTCGCAGTGGTGGGTGGTATAAGGTGCTTTAGTATCAAAGCGGATGGCACTGTGATAAACTGCATCCAGTTTGCTGAGTAGAGTATTGGAAGCCATTTTGTAGATGACATCGCTGAAGTCGAGGATCGGTAGGATAGTCAGTTTTACTAGGGTAAGTTTGGCGTCGTGAGTGAAGGAGGCTTTAGTTGAGAAATAGAAAGCCGATTCTAGATTTGCTAGGATAGGAATCACTGTCACCACCGATAAATTTATGATAATCGATCATTTCAATAAGCATTTTTCCACGGCTGGCCATGCTTTCCACCTGGTTACCCCTACCCAGGCCAAACTCTCAGCACTCCCTGCAGCAAATTGTCCAACCCCCCCTGCTTCTCCTTCACCCAAATCCAAATAGCTAATGTTCTGAAAGAGCTAAAGAATCTGAACCCCTAAAAATCTGCTGAGCTTGACAATCTGGACCCTCTTTTTCTAAAATGATCCGCTGAAATTGTTGTAACCCCTATTACTAGCCTATTCAACCTCCCTTTCATATCGTCTGAGATCCCCCATATCGTCTGAGATCCCCGAAGAATGGAAAGCTACAGCAATCATCCCCCTCTTCAAAGGGGGAGACACTATTGACCCAAACTGTTATAGACCTATATCCATCCTACCCTGCCTTTCTAAAATCTTCAAAAGCCAAGTTATTTAACAGATCACAGACCATTTCGAATCCCACCGTACCTTCTCCACTATGCAATCTGGTTTCCGAGCTGGTCATTGGTGTACCTCAGCCACGCTCAAGGTCCAAAACGATATCATAACCGCCATCGATAAAAGACAGTACTGTGCATGGGGGTGCCACAGAGTTCAATTCTCGGGCCGACTATTTTCTCTGTATACATCAATAATGTTGCTCTTGCTGCTGGTGATTCTCTGATCCACCTCTATGCAGACGACGCCATTCTGAATACATCTGGCCCTTCTTTGGACACTGTGCTAACAAACCTCCAAACGAGCTTCAATGCCATACAACACTCCTTCCGTGGCCTCAAACTGCTTTTAAATGCTAGTAATATTAAGTGCATGCTCTTCAACCGATTGCTGCCCGCACCCTCCTGCCCGACTAGCATCACTAACTCTGGACGGTTCTGACAACTACAAATACCTAGGTGTCTGGTTAGACTGTAAACTCTCCTTCCAGACTCACATTAAGTATCTCCAATTCAAAATTAAATCTAGAATCGGCTTCCTACTTCGCAACAAAGCCTCCTCCACTCATGCCACCAAACATACCCTCATAAAACTGACTATCCTTCCGATCCTTGAGTTTGGCGATGTCATTTACAAAATAGCCCCCAACACTCTACTCAGCAAACTGGATGTAGTCTATCACAGTGCCATCCGTTTTATCACCAAAGCCCCATATAATACCCACCACTGTGGGTGCTCTCATTGGTTGGCCCTCACTACATATCCATCGCCAAACCCACTGGCTCCAGGTCATCTATAAGTCTTTGCTAGGTTAAGCACCGCCTTATCTCAGCTCACTGGTCACCATAGCAACACCCACCCGTAGCACTCGCTCTAACCGGTATATTGCATTGGTCACCCCCAAAGCCAACACTTCCTTTGGCCACATTACCTTCCAGTTCTCTGCGGCCAATGACTGGAACGAATTTTAAAAATCTCCAAAGCTAGAGTCTTATATCTCCCTCTCTAATTTTAAGCATCAGCTGTCAGAGCAGCTTACTGATCACTGTACCTGTACACAGCCAATCTGTAAATTGCACACCCAACTACCTCATCCCATATTATTACTTACCCTCTTGCTCTTTTGCATCCCAGTATCTCTACTTGCACATCATCATCTGCACATCTATCACTCCAATATTAATGCTAAATTGGAATTATTTTAGCTTCTATTGCCTATTTATTGCCATCCTCCCTACTCTTCTACATTTGCACATACTGTACATAGATTTTTCTATTTTTATTTTATTTTGTGTTATCGACTGTACATTTGTTTATGTGTAACTCTGTGTTGTTGTTTTTGTTACACTGCTTTGCTTTATCTTGGCCAGGTCGCACTTGGCCAGGTCACAACTTGTTCTCAACTGGCCTATCTGATTAAATAAAACTGAAACAAGTCAAATACATTTTTTTATGTATCCTGGCACCGTGCAAGGGGCACAGATGAGCTCATTGTTCAAACACGGATTTCCACATTTCCATGTGTCCCAGTGTTCCAATACCAAAGCTACAGAGCAGAGGAGAGAAAAAGTAGAGGGAGGGAGTGATGCAGGGGGCTGCCTGCTGCACACATGGGCACACACTAAATCAAAGGCACTGTACAATCATGTATTGTACATGTACAATATTTTATCAACCTGCACCTTTTTGCTCTGCATTGAATATGTATTTCTATTGGCTAAGAACTCTGAACACTGCAAACAAACTGCTAACTACAAAACAAATCTGAACCTGGGAGAGAGACATACATACTGGAATAGGCAAATACACAACATCAGAAATGCTCATAGAATTAAATTGGCACTCAAACTGACTTTACAGATTCATTCATGCATGCAGACAGACAGTGCAGTTAGAGAAGTCACATGAACACACACAGTGGCAACCTCTGGCTCACTTGTCTCTAGCAATTTAGGGCTAGACCTGTTACCAGGACAACCACACCCCTCCCTCTGGCTTTGGGGGAGGTTTTTAAAAGCCTACCACTGAGTAGAGAGAGAGAGAGAGAGAGAGAGAGAGAGAGAGAGTAGATAAGTGGGTGTGATAAAACTGCCCAATATGATACTGAGAGAGAAAGAGAGGAAGTGAGAGAGAGAGAAAAAAGGGAGGAGAAAAATGGGAGTGTACATACAACTCTTGTTCTTCTACACAGTGTAAAAAAGGGGAGGGGACATCAAAACAATCAAGAGAAGAGAATCTCTGTTACCTTCTCATTCCTCCTCTGGAGCTAGAATCTCTGTTACCTTCTCATTCCTCCTCTGGAGCTACTGAAAACAGCAACAACAACAACCACCAACTGACTGAGACTTTTCACATATCAGAACTAGACAGTTCACATTCTCCCTCTTCAAAACACGACATTTAACCCCCTCCACCCTGTGGCCATGGGAGAAGACTCGTCGCACGCCGAGCGCCTCAGCAACAGCAGCAGCATTTTGGTCAACCCCCAGCAGTACCATGCACAGCAAGACAACATAGACCTCCTGGTGCCCAGCTTCAGCCCCAGCTCGGCTCCCTCCTCCCCCACTGACACCCTCTCCAAGTTGGGCTTGAAAACCCCCGGGAGCCCCGGAAGTCCCACCAGTCCCATGGCCAGGGATCAGGTGAGTGCCATCACAGTGGTGGCTCTACTCGACAAGCTGGTCAACATGCTGGAGGCGGTGCAGGAGAACCAGCTGCGCATGGAGCAGCGCCAGACTGACCTGGAGGGCGCCGTGCAGGGGGTACAAGGCGACGTGACTCGCCTGTCCAAGAACCACACCAGCACGTCCAACAGTGTGAGCAAACTGCTGGAGCGCTCGCACAAGGTCAACACCCACATGAAGGAGGTGCGGGAGCGTCTGGACAAGCAGGCGTCGCAGGTGAAGCGGCTGGAGGCCAACCATGGACACCTGCTCAAGAGGAACCATTTCAAAGTACTCATTTTCCAGGTAGGGATAGAGGGGTGGATGGATGGATGTGGTTTTAGTGTAAGGGGAAAAGGGAAAAGTGGTGAGGAAGAGAGAATATTGAGAGAATGAAAGAAATGTAAGAAGTGTGTTTGGGGATTGTGAGAGAAGGAGAGGGAACAATGTTAAACGTATGAAAAGTGTTTGTTTGTGGGGCCTCCTGAGTGGCACAGTGGTCACAGGCTCTGCATTGCAGTGCTAGCTGTGCCACTAGAGATTCTGGGTTTGAGTCCAGGCTCTGTTGCAGCTGGCTGCGACCGGGAGACCCATTGGGCGGCGCACAATTGGCACAGCGTCATCCAGGTTAGGCGAGGGTTTGGCCGGCAGGGATGTCCTTGTCCCATCGCACAATGGCTACAACGGGCACAGTGCACACTGACACTGTTGCCAGATGCACAGTGTTTCCTCTGACACATTGGTGGCTTCCGGGTTAAGTGGGCATTGTGTCAAAAAGCAGTGCGGCTTGGTTGGGTTGTGTTTCGGAGGACTCACGGCTCTTGACCTTCGCCTCTCCTGAGTCTGTACGGGAGTTGCGGTGATGAGACAAGACTGTAACTACCAATTTGATACCACAAAATTGGGGAGGAAATGGGGTAAAAAAAATAAAAGTGTTTGTGTGCATATGTGTCTTGTGTGTGAGAGCGAGGAACAGAATGTTAAAAAGGTTTGGGAGAATGTTGAAAGAGGTGTGTGTGTGTGTGTGTGTGTGTGTGTGTGTGTGTGTGTGTGTGTGTGTGTGTGTGTCAAACTTATTGTGGACGTTGGGAGCTAAATGCAAGGGTGTTTATGAGTGCAGTCTACACTGTAATGTTTGTGTTGTGTGTAAATGACAGGCTTTGCAGCTGTGTGAGAGAGAGAGACATGGTGTGAGTATGTAACTACAGGGGGAGTGGTGTTTTGAAGAGCTCTTTGGATGTGTAAAAGTGAGAGCGAGAGAATGTGTGTGTGTGGTGTGTGTGTGTGTGTGCGTGCTTGCGTGTGTGCGTGTGTGTGTGTGTGTGTGTGTGTGTGTGTGTGTGTGTGTGTGTGTGCGTGCAAGCTGTGTGAGGATGGTTGTGTGTGTCTGGGAACACCGCGGAGAGGATAATAAAGAAAAGCGTAGATCACAATGCGCACTTAAACTAGAACTGTTTTCAAGACCAAATGGCCATTATGTATAATGATCTACAATCAGTGGTGGAAAAAAGTGCCCAATTGTCATACTTAAGTAAAAGCAAAGATACCTTAATAGAAAATGACTCAAGTAAAAGTGAAAGTCACCCAGTAAAATACTACTTGAGTAAAAGTCTAAAAGTATTTGGTTTTAAATATACTTATGAATCAAAAGTAAATGTTATTGCTAAAATATGCTTAAGTATCAAAAGGAAAAGTATAAATAAGTTCACCAGGCGGCACAATTTTATTGTTTTAAACATCTACGGATAGCCAGGGGCACACTCCAACACTTAGACATCATTTACAAATGAAACATTTGTGTGTAGTGAGTCCGCCAGATCAGAGGCAGTAGGGATGACCAGGGATGTTCAATGGGTGAATCTGACCATTTTCCTGTCCTGCTATGCATTCAAATCAAATCAAATTGTATTTGTCACATACACATGGTTAGCAGATGTTAATGCAAGTGTAGCGAAAAAATGTAACGAGTACGTTTGCGTGTCAGTGAAAATGTATGGAGTAAAAAGTACATTATTTTCTTCAGGAATGTAGTGAAATAAAAGTAAAAGTTGTCAAAAAATATAAATAGTAAAGTAAAGTATAGATACCCCAAAAAACAAAGTAAGTAGAACTTGAAAGTATTTTTTACTTAAGTACCTTACACCAATCTAGTTAAATTAGATATATGCATTAAGAGTGAATGCATCTTGCTTTTCCTCCTGTCTGATTACTGAAGTGATTTACAATATATAAATAATAATATAATGTATAAAAGTATAATATACCACTTGGCAGACACTTACAGTACAATTACTGCATCCACATTTAATATGTGACTGTGATCCCTGCGGGAATTCAACCTGCAACCTAAGCATGATTAGTGTCATGCTCTTACCAACTGAGCCAACAGATAAAAGGTGTGATCAGATGATTTTAATAGTATTTGAATAGTGTTTCCCAACCTTACTCTTTGGTCAGTCCTAGCTCCATTATACTAAACATACGGAATTATTGAGTGGCCAGTATATTCTTGAATGATTTGATAGGGCTTGATACTGTATGTGTTCAGTCAGGAAAAAAGGCAAGTCATATTGACACAGGCTAAGCCCTGAGAGCTCATAGTCACTGATCTTATCTGGTTTCCCAGGTGCTATTGCTCTTGTTCAATAGCAACAGGTGCAAATACTGCACATTGGCTCCAACTGCATGATTCTAGTCTGGTGATTGTGCATTAGAGTTGGTTATCTACAAGTAATCCCTATAGTTGTTACCTACGTACAATTGCTTAACTGTTTTGAGTCCTTATAGTGTTATGGTCTATGATGATGTGACATAATGATGGGGTCATTGGGAGTAATGATAATGATAGGGTCATGGGGAATACTGATGGGTAATAATGATAACATTATCCGTACTGTATGACCAGCAACATACAGTAAGAGTAAAAAAACAAACATCAGAGGATGCCATTCTGTCACACAGTGCTACAAAGAACACGCTATGAGTCACAAAATACGCAACTCACTGATAAGGCATTTAGATTCTCACTCCGCACCCCTGAGTTCTCTTTTGTCTTTTGTTTGCTCCTGGCCTAGAAAATACGGTGCTCTGTACGTGCCACACAAGTTGGAAATGCCGCCGTGCTCGGTAAATACAGCACTGCCATGGACAGGCTGACAGGTCCCTGCCCCTCGGGTGCTCCTCTCCCTTAATCGAGCCCTAATTAGGCTGGAGGCAAATGTAGTGCTTAGTGTAGTTTGTAGATTGGCCCGTTGTTGGTTTGTGTTCGTGCTCCAGTGCTTTTCCTGTCTCCCTGACCTCCCGTCTTTCATGGGGAAACACATCTTCTCCCCTTCCCAGCCACAAAACAGAAAAGTCCAATGCCATGTGGTAGCTTCTGTTTGTGACAAAGTTGGTTCTTGATACCAAGGGGAGGGGAAAGGTGTTGGATTAGCGAGAGGGTAAACATTAATTTACATTAAAATGGGAAAGAGGTATAGTAATACAACTGTGAAATGTGACACATTTTGCTCTGCAGTTCCATGCATGTGTGTTTGTGCATGAGTGTGCACATGCATGCATAAGTGCATGTGCACGTGTGCAGGCATCTGTTTGTGTGTGTGTGCGCGTGTGTGTGCACATATGTGCAGTTTCCAAGATGAGTAGTGGAATTGGAGAGGTAGGATGGGAAAGGAAGTGATGACCTTTTATCACACACAATCAAAACACATTCAAATCCAACAGCATTGAATGAAAACACATTTCACAACCAAACAAAACATGCTGCATCCAGAAAACGAAACACTGCCTTATCGAAAGATGTTCTTTAATACATTCAACCTGAGCAACTTTGGATAACAGTGTATTCGTACTGGAGAGTGCAAACAGATCGTAAGTTGAGTGATCTTTGGTCTTGCCCATTGTATTTGTCATCATAATTTTTAACAAACACACTTGAATTAAGAAAGAAACATTTTGGCATCATATAAATTATTTTCTGAAATAAATTGAAGATTTCAGTAGTCAGCTTTGATTCATAAAGACTTTACTGCCATTGTCACAGAACTCTTGACCAAAGGTCTCTAGGCTTGTCAGCATCGGTGGCAGTGAGTAAGCACTGGTGTTTATTTATCCAAGTTCCTTATGCAGGATAAGGCAGAGCCAGTCCTGCTTTAGCTGCCTCACCCAGTTTTTTCTAATTTAATCCCTGATTCAACTAATCATTCTTTGAATACTTAAAAATGCATCCTTCCCTCCTTGTTTCCTTGAAATAAGCACACATCTATAAGGGATTGGATAGTTGAAAGTAAGGTTACCACCACTTTACTTTACCACCCCATTATCAATCCAACCAATTCAGATATATGATTACTTCAAGGAAGTTAGAAAGGAAGGAGACATTTCTAAAGTATTCCAACAAGGCCTATCATTTGAACTCAGGAAAAGCCTAACTAGACGTAAATATGATTAACTAACTTCAGGCCTTGCCAGTCAGTTACTGTGCTTATTACGCTCTCATATAATTCTATTCAACAATGTTGATGTAGTGTAGCTGTTAGTACATGTGTCAGTTAAGGGATGCATAGTCAACTCTATGGCGTCTATGTTATAGAACAGATCTATTTCCACAGGTCCTAGCAGGAGAACAAAACTGGCTTGAGGGTGCAGCTGTGATTTGTATGTGTGTGTGTGTGTGTGTGTTTGTGTGTGTGTGTGTGTGTCTGTATACTGTATTTGTGTGTATATGTGTGTGTGTGCGTGCGTGCGTGCGTGCGTGCGTGTGTGTGTGTGTGTCTACATCTCTCAGGTGTTATGTTCCAGTAGGCAAGGCTCACTTAACCTAGCTCAAGGCATGGTAATACCACTGAAGCTCACACTCACGTACAAATATCCTCTCCTTGCAAGCGTTTTGATTTTACCTCTCTTTCAAACAACAAAGCCTTCCATTTCGTAATCCCCCATGTCCATGGATGAGTTTGGTTCAGTGACACCTATCGCAACATGAAAGATGGCCTTGAATCCCAATACTCATCTGGGTCATGTTCATTAGGCACCAAACGGAATAAATCAGACTGGAACAAGGAGGGACTAACTGTAACAAGTTTTCCATTGAAAATATATTTTAAAAAACTGTTTCTGTCCCACAGCCTAATGTGGCTCTCTGTCTATGGAGACAGAGAAAGGTAGTCCTACAGACTCAAGTGAACAAGCCTGTTTGTTTGTCCTGTGGCTCCTCTCTTTGTTATCGGTCTCATTTTCCCTTTGGAGTTCATTCCTATTTTAATCTCCCTATTTATGAACACGCTACGAAGAGAGAGAATTGTATAAAAGCGGGGGAAGGAGAGAGAGAGGGAGAAGTAGAAAGAGAGAAAATGACAACAGAGAGAGGGGAACAGAGTGAAGAAGCCGAAAAGAAAAATTGAGGGATTGAGAAGGGAAAGGAGGAAAGGACATATGTGAAGTCAATTAGACAAAATGATAACACTAGGAAATGAGCCAAAACTATTGTATTATTCAATAAAAACATGTTTATTTTGGACCAGGTTAAGTCCATTTGTATGCTGTGAGGGCTAGAATTCAACAGTTTAGTGAACACACAACTGTATCCAAATATATATATTTTTGTATTTCTTAATTTTAATTAGCCAATTTCGTCCTCAAAGGCCCATAACGCCACGGAGTGTGTGTGTGTGTCATGACTCATGCACACACACACACACACACACACACACACACACACACACACACACACACACACACACACACACACACACACACACACACACACACACACACACACACACACACACAGACACAGACACAAAGCTCTTTGGTTATGTTCCACACGCAGGTGGTGACTTATCTGAGAGGATTACAGAATCTAATTGGAGGAGAAGAGGTGACTGAGGGAAACCAGCGGGGATCAAACCAAGCCAAAAAGGCTAATTGTCTCACAGAGCAGTAGGAAAGAGAAAACAATAGTTATCTTTCAGTGGCCTCAATCCAGATGGGATTCATGTCATTTTGCTTCTCTTTGTTCCTTTTTGACATTTGAACCATGGCACAGGCATCCACAGTTACAGGACAACGTCTAAAGGTCCAAAAGAGAGGCTGAGGAAAGAGAAAACAATAGCCAGCTTTTAATGGGTTTTATTCCAACAAACTAGAGCTTGAGAAAATGTTTCTAATGCTCTGTGTTGATTTGACCTTTGATCTCAAATAGAAGTTTCCAAGTCAAGTCCAAGTAAACACTGGAACAATCAAGCATAGCCCCAGGAAATAGGGGTGCTGAGGCCTCTAAAAAATATATATATATACATATAAAAACAATTATAATAATAAATAAAATAAAACACATATTTTGTCCCACCAAATGAGTGCACTAGGCCTTTATTACACCTGTATGAGAGTAGAAAAATACTTGTCAGCAGAGCGGAGACAAATACCCCGGTGCTGGTCGGCTGCTAGTCTAGCTGCTCTGAACAGCATGGTCTAGCGTTATGCAGGCCGACCAGCATGTTCTATGCTGATTAATCAATGTACATGCAAAAACACAGATATTGAAACAAACAATTTAAAACATCTAACTGCAATATGTGACTCACCACCTGGATTCAGTCTTATGTAGCAAAGTTTGAAATGGTGTTTTATACATTGGATAAAAATAAAGATTCAGAGCTACACAATAATATATCATACACTGCATTTGAGGGACAACGGGAAAGTTGATCAACTTGTAAACTCACTTTTGAGAAAATCGCCTTTGAATGTTTTGGTATCTAGTGAAGAGCTCTTCTATGTCTACACCAATACAGCATCGTTCACACCCTTTAGCCCCACCCATCTTATTTCACTCGTGGAGCTCACACTTGATGCTCTGGCCAATGATTTGTTTACCTCTAGATAACATGAAATAGCTTAACCAGCTCTGCTGGCAACAATTTCATTGCGCTTTTTTGCATACGTTTACTGACACCGGCCATATTCAACAGGTCTTGTACACACGTCATGTAACGTTAGCTAACGAGCCAGCCAGCTAACATTATCTAGTTTAAACAACAATGAACAGTGACAACAATGCCACAGTGCTGGGAGCAAACCAACCAGGTGCAATGTTAGCTAGCTAACATTAAGCTCTAACTACAAAAGCAAAAGGCTCTGGGAAACTAATAATAACATCAGCTAGAGAGCCAGCCAGCTAACATTAGCTAGCTTGCTAAATGTACAATTTAGCTTAAGGCATATAGCTAACTAGCTAGGTAAACAATTAACCTCTCTAGGTAAACAACGTAGGATCACACACGTCGGATTATTCAAGATGGGGAATCGGGTCACGTATAGCATGCATGGCAATATGATATGATGGTAGTGGGTTTGCAAACCAGCTACATTTTGATTTCTTGGGAGTCAACCTCACTTGAGATTTGATAGGGTCTCATTAGCATATTTGGGGGCATCTTCTAAAATGTGTTGTATTTGTGCCAATTGTTAGTGGAAATGTTGTACCAATTTAAGTGGTTTTATCATTATGTTTATAAAGTTTGAGAACCTTATTTATCCACTCCCAGTTCTGCAATCTTTGTCAGAACTTGTGTCAATCAGGAGCTGCACTGTTCATGTTCCATGAACTTAACCTGTTTGGGATAGGGTAGCGGTAATTTCACGTCCGGATGACAAGCGTGCCCAAAGTAAACTGCCTGCTATTCAGGCAGTTTATGCATATATTTAATGGATTTGGATAGCAAACACTCTCAAGTTTCGAAAACGTTTAAAATTATGTCTGTGAGTATAACAGAACTTATTTGGCAGGCGAAACCCCGAGGACATACCCTCCAGGAATTTTTTTCTTGTTGAGGTGACCATGTTTTCAATAGGTTTTCTATGGGAATCTAGATTTCGGAGGCATCTTGTTGCAATTCCTAGGGTTTCCACTAGATGTCAACAGTCTTTAGAAATTGGTTGATGATTTTCGGTTGAGTAATGAAGAAGTATGGCTATTCAGAACGAGGGTCGAGTCTAGTGTCCTGTTGTGTTTGGGGCGCGCGACCTAGCGCTCGCTCCACTTTCATTTTATTGAACGCAGTTTATTCCGTCTTAAATTTTATTGATTATTTACGGTATAAAATACCTAAAGTTGTATTAGGAAAGTTGTTTGAAGTGTTTGGACCAAGATTACAGGCAATTTATTAGATGTGTAGTCATTTTGGGCGAGTTGGAAACTGTGTTTCTTTTTATCAAACGCGCCAAATAAATGGACATTTTGGGGATATAACGATGGAATTAATCAAACAAAAGGACCATTTTTGAAGTTTATGGGACATATTGGAGTGCCAAAAAAAGAAGATCTTCAAAGGTAAGGCATGAATTACATCGTTATTTCTGAGTTTTGTGTCGCGTCTGGCAGGTTGAAATATGATTGCCATGTGGTTGTTTGATGGGGTGCTGTCCTCAGATAATAGCATGGTTTGCTTCCGCCGTAAAGCCTTTTTGAAATCTGACAAAAAAATTAATTAATTAAAGCAGTAAGCACCAGTGACTCGGTCAATAAAAAGTGGTTAGATGAAGCAGATGCTAAGCTACAGGACTGTTTTGCTAGCACAGACTGTAATATGTTCCTGGATTCTTCCGATGGCATTGATGAGTACACCACATCAGTCACTGGCTTCTTCAATAAGTGCATTGATGAGGTCATCCTCAAAGTGACTGTACATACATACCCCAACCAGAAGCCATTGATTACAGACAACATCCGCACTGAGCTAATGGGTAGAGCTGCCGCATTCAAGGAGCGGGACTCTAACCCGGACGCTTATAAGAAATTATCAATCAAACAGGCAAAGCATCAATACAGGACAAAGATCGAATTGTACTACACCGGCTCCGACATTTGTCTTATGTGGCAAGGCTGGCAAACCATTACAGACTACAAATGGAAGCACCGCCGAGAGCTGCCCAGTGACACAAGCCTACCAGATGAACTAAATTATTTCTATGCTCACTTTGAGGCAAGTAACACTGAAACATGCATGAGAGCATCAGCTGTTCCAGAGGATTGTGTGATCTCGCTCTCCGCAGCAGATGTAAGACCTTTTTAACAGGTCAACATTCACAATGACACAGGGTCAGACGGATCACCAGGACGTGTACTGCATGCGCTGACCAACTGGCAAGTGTCTTCACTGACATTTTCAACCTCTCCCTGTCTGAGTCAGTAATACCAACATGTTTCAAGCAGACCACCATAGTCCATGTGCACAAGAACACTAAAAGTAACCTGCTTAAATGACTACCGACCCGTAGCACTCACATCTGTAGCCATGAAGAGCTTTGAAAGGCTGGTCATGGCTCACATCAACACCATTATCCCAGAAACCCTAGACCCACTCCCATTTGCATACCCTCCCCAACAGATCAACAGATGATGCCATCTCAATTGCACTCCAGACTGCCCTTTCACACTTGGAAAAATTAACACCTATGTGAGAATGCTATTCATTGACTACAACTCAGCATTTAACACCATAGTGCCCTCAAAGCTCATCACTAAGCTAAGGACCCTGGGACTAAACACCTCCCTCTGCAACTGGATCCTGGACTTCCTGACGGGCCACCCCCAGGTGGTAAGGGTAGTTAACAAAACATCCACCACACTGATCCTCAACATGGGGGCCCCTCAGGGGTGTGTGCTCAGTCCCCTCCTGCACTCCCTGTTCACCCACGACTGCACAGCCAGGGACAACTCCAAAACCATCATTAAGTTTGCCGACGACACAACAGTGGTAGGCCTGATCACCGACAACAATGAGACAGCCTATAGGGTGGAGGTCAGAGACCTGCCTGTGTGGTGCAAGTACAACAACCTCTCCCTCAACATGATCAAGACAAAGGACATGATTGTGGACTACAGGAAAAGGAGGACTGAGAACGCCCCCATTCTCATCAATGGGGCTGCAGTGGAGCAGGAATGAGAGCTTCAAGTTCCTTGGCGTGCACATCACCAACAAATTAACATGGTCCAAGCACATCAATATAGTGGTGAAGAGGGCACGACAAAAACCTATTCCCCCTCAGGCGACTGAAAAGATTTGGCATGTGTCCTCAGATCTTCAAAAGGTTCTACAGCTGCACCATCGAGAGCATCCTGACTGGTTGCATCACTGTCTGGTATGGCAACTGCTCAGCCTCCGACCGCAGGGTACTACAGAGGGTAGTTCGCACGGCCCAGTACATCACTGGGGCCAAGCTTCCTGCCATCCTGGACCTCTATACCAGGCAGTGAGGGAGGAAGGCCCTTAAAATTGACAAAGACTCCAGCCACCCTAGTCATAGACTGTTCTCTCTACTACTGCATGGCTAGCGGTACCAGAGCACCAAGTCTAGGTCCAAGAGGTTTCTAAACAGCTTCCACCCCCAAGCCATACGATTCCTGAACATCTAATCAACTGGATACCCAGATTACTCTCTGTTATTATCTATGCATAGTCACTTTAATAAATCTACCTACATGTACATATTACCTGCATTACCTCGACTAACCGGTTCCCCCGCACATTGACTCTGTACCGGTACCCCCTGTATATAGCCTCACTATTGTAATTTTACTTCTGCTCTTTAATTGTTTGTTACTTTTATTCATTTTTATTTTGGGGGGGTATTTTTCTTAAAACTGCATTGTAGGTTAAGGGCTTGTAAGTAAGCATTTCAGTGTACTGTGCGTGTTGTATTTGGCGCATGTGACAGATACAATTTGGTTTGATTTGATTTGGAAACACCTTCATCGGCATTCCAGCAGTGTATTTGATCTGCGCATGTGCTAGCACCAGCCAAGTGAGCCTCCGTCTTTTGCGCAAGTAAGTAGTTTTCACATACAAACTTTGTATGTCCGAATTCCAAATCAAATTTGCTTCCCAAACAAATAACATGTTCGCTGAAGGAGAACAATTATTTTCTTTGATGATTTTCTGCATTTATCAGAGTGCCATCAGGTAGCCTGATTTCAGATGTGTCCATGTAAACAGGATCTGTCACAATTTCTGTGTTATTTGATTGTTGTTTCCTTAGGTTACGGCTGGTGGGAACCCTTGCCCTGTTTTCTAGTTTCCAGGTTACCCTGATTATTACATATTGGATTCACCTTTGTTTAATGACCTTCTCTGTTCACCTGGTTGCCTTGTTATTTAGGTTCCTTAGTTGGCCTGGATCTTTGCTTAGGTCTTATTAGTGTGCTCTTGCCTTATTTCTGTTCAGACTCTAAGTAAAAGTTCTGGATTTACCCTTACCTCTGTTTGCTGTGTTTCTCTGCGCCTGGGTTGGAGTTTGTACTAGCCTTATTGTTACAGGATTATTAGGGAAGTCGTTCATGTTACAAAGCATGTAAATGTTTTAATGAAACTATTATATTAATCTGACTATCCACAATAATCACATTGTGTGTATGTAACCGTTTTCATTGTCTTACCTCAGTTAGCCACTAAATCCCTAGTTGGAAACCAACTTTTTTAAACTGTGGGCTGGCATTTTGCCTACTGAGGGAATCTCCAAATAATTTGGTGAAGTACTGCAAGCTTGGTCCACATGGTCCAGCCCCTTAACAATTAGAGTTTCAGCCAATGAGCTTCATCCCCTCGCCATTTGATTGACAATATCAAGATGCACCTGAATCTTCATGGATGAGAGCCAGACCAGAACTAATGGAGTCAATGCATGGATTATGTAAACAATTGCCATTATTTTCAACATGTCAGCCGAAGAGGTAAGGTATACAGGCTATGTATAGTGTTTTTAAGAAACTGATGTATTTTATAACATCACCTTTTGTTAGTCGAGCTAGCTAGTGTTATGCTAGCTATGGCCAGAACCATGCATTTTAGAAACACGAAATCGTGAATAATGATGAGTGAGGCATAAATCATAGCCCCGAAAAAAAAATGCTAACATCCCTTGTTATTGTAATGGTGAGAGGATGATATTTGTGTGTCTAACTTTCTCACTCATAATTATTCCTGATTCATTCAGGATTATCCATAATCATGGTAGCATCCACATGAATGTAGAAATGTTTTGAAACATTCTATTCTTATTTATAATGATTTGGTTTTCCAAGATGGCGTAGCAGCAAGATGTGTTTGTTTTTGTCCCGCTTTTGTCCTGTGGAAATATTCAGCTTTCATCTCTGTAGACATTTCAATCTCTTTTTCCATTTTTGAATGAAATATCTTCCTGAAATCCGCCTCACCCATGTTACGGATCTGCAATTTTTGCAACTTTAGCACAGACACCAGCCGCTCTAGCCCGGATAATATCTGCCCGTCTGCACAGCGCGATATCAGCCCTGAGCATATCGGACTGCTTTTTACCCCCACCCCCCCTGCTACATCACCGGATTCCCGCCGCAAGCTCTGAACCATTACACCGTATCATCACAGCTAGCTAGCTGCTACCGAGTGGCTATCGCCCTTGTCCAGAAGCAAGCACCAGTTAGCCTCTAGCTAGACCCATTGCCCCGGCTTGCAAACGAAGTACACCAACTACAATACCTCTCTTGCCAATTGGCCAGGACCCTTTGTCGAAACGGAGCCCCTCCCATCCATCACGACTGATCTGCTGACGTATTTCAGCTGATGTGCTCTCAACCGGCCTCTGCTTCGTTGATGACGGTGAGGACACCCAGCTACTATCCCCGGCCCGCTAACTCTCTGAGCACCGTGTCTCCCGCTCGCCTAGTGTAGTGATGGCTAACGAGTGGCTCCCTGTTTCGTCCATTGCTGCTTATTGGACCCTATGATCACTCGGCTACACAGCTGATGCCTACTGGACTGTTAATTAACATGATACTTCCTTTTTTTATCTGTCGGCCCCAGCCTCGAACTCAGGCCCTGTGTGTAGCTAACTGACCCTTTCTGTCCATTCATCGCCATTTACCCATTGTTGTCTTAGCTGTTTACCCGTTGTCTTAGCCCTCCCAATCAACACCTGTGATTGCTTTATGCCTCCCTCTTATGTCAATATGCCTTGTATACTGTTGTTTAAGATAGCTCTCACTGTTTTGCTCGCTCTACATGCCTCGGTTAGCTCCCTTGCCCCCCCCACACACACATGCGGATACTGCACCTAGGTTAACTGGGGCTTCCAGAGATGCAGCCAATCTCATCGTCACTCAATGCCTAGGTTAACCTCCACTGTACTCACCCCCTACCATGCCCTTGTCTGTGCATTATGCCCTGACTCTATCCTACCGCACACAGAAGTCTGCTCCTCTTACTCTGTTCAAAATCATGACTAGCTTTTAAAAATGTGCATAAATCATTTTCATATGGTATTTACTTTCTGCAGCCGTAGCGTTATAGAAGTCTTGGTGTCTTCTGAACAAACCATGTTGACGTTTGTGCAAATGTATGTATTGTTCAAAAGTACACTAAAAAAAATCATTTTTATAAAGTTCCAAGAAAGCAACATTGTCTGTGAGAATATTATTTATAATTACAAAACATTTTACATAATGTTCTTCTTGCTCAATGATGGCAACTCCTATACAGGTATCGCCAATGCCAGAGGAAAGTCATGTTTAGCCTCTAGCTAGACCCATTGCCCCGGCTTGCAAACGAAGTACACCAACTACAATACCTCTCTTGCCAATTGGCCAGGACACTTTGTCGAAACGGAGCCCCTCCCATCCATCACGAATGTCCATCTACTTGGCATAAAGAGCATAGACAACATTTCATTAGCATATAGAAAAGTGTTACATGTCAAACAAAAAAATGCAGAGCCTTCCAAAACACTATGAGATTACAAAGTGGGAATTTGCACACAGTGAGTCATGAATATAAAGCCGTGCACCGGATTTACCAACATGTAAACATGTAGAGGGGCTGGGCATCCTGAAGATGCACAACACTACAATAATAAAATAAATAAAATCATGTAGATATTCTGGAATTATACTCTGATTCTGTTCTCATACCTAGTCCTTTGCTCATGTGAATCCTACAGTATATTTAGGGGATTTGACTTTAATGTGATGAATAACTTTACATTTTTTTTTATTTTAACCCCTTTTTCAATTATGATCTTGTCTCATCGCAGCAACTTCCCAACAAGCTCGGAAGAGGCGAAGGTCAGGTCATGCGTCCTCCGAAACATGCCCCACCAAACCACGTGCCTTGACACGCGCACGCTTAATTCGGAGGCCAGCTGCACCAATGTGTTGGAGGAAACACCATTTTACTGATGACCGAAGTCAGTCGGCAGGCGCCAGGTGTGCCATGAGTTGTTGGAGCGTGATGAGCCAAGTAAAGCAACCCGCCCCTAACCCGGACAACGCAGGGCCAATTGTGCACCACCCTATGGGACTCCCGTCTGTAGTGACGCCTCTAGCACTGCAATGCTTAGACCGCTGCGCCACTCGGAAGGCCCTAAAGAGTTCGTTTCTATCCCACCCCGGCTTCCAGACAGATCACCACAACACTGTCAGTTCCTACTGCTTGTTCAAGGCATGCCCTTTGAGCATGAAGCACACATTTACAATGGCGTTTACCTACACATTAGCCTTTTATGTTATCAAACTGGTTCCTTGACATTTTTCAAACAAAGTTGACCTTTTCACAATAACCAATCCGATTTGTTTTGCACAGAACAATTTCGATAAGGTTAATGCTCCTGGAAAGTCTGAGAATCCTGTCAATGTTAATTGACCTAATCGATATTAAATACACATTAGTGGATGTGAGAAGCATTGCCTCAAAGCAGAGTCTTCTAACATCAACAATCACATGGTTTGCCATGTCAATGGAGGCTTTGATATCATGAGTCTATCCATATGACGTACAGATTAGGGAATCTGAGGAGCATTGCCTCAAACTGACTCCTCTAAATGAACAGTGCTGTTCTATTGTATACCGCGTGGATTGATTGACCATTTTTTTAACATACATAAGAGCGTTTCAGCCAAACAGGCCTCCACATACAATTTAAAATATCATCAAGGATACCACAATAAAGCTTGAAAGCTTTGCTCGTGGCTGTGTAATCGACTGTGAATGGAGGCTTTGACAAGATCGGTCAATCCATAGGACGCACAAATGTGTGAAACTGTGAATCCGTGCAGCACTTCCTCTAAGCCGAGGCCTTTAAATGAAAAGCTTTCTTAGTCTTGATGATGAACTCAAGAGAACAGAACACTGATGACAGATTTACCTCCACCGTCACTGGAAGCTGCACATGCTTGGCATCCGCCTGATTCCACCTGAGCTGTGAATCATGCAGTGCGTGGCTTAGATAAGGTCCTGGGTATCTGGTATCTGCAGGTTAATAAAACAATCAGGAGTATCTATGGCATTTCATTTGGCTTCTCACGGTGGAGTAGAGTTTCAAATATTTTGTTAGGGCCGGTAATGTATGATTATTTGTTTATTTTGTTTATTGGTTTGCTATGATTGATTGATTTGCTATAATTGATTATTGGTTGCTTTGTTATGAGATATGTCTGATATGAGGCACTGTTCAGGATCACATTGCAAATATGTGTTACATGATCATTCCATGTGTCATCTTATGAGCACTAGACCTACACCATTTGTACAATCTTTTCCACCACAAAAATAAAATCAAAAGAGTTGTTCACACACCTTAGTGAGGGAAAAAGGTATTTGATCCCCTGCTGATTTTGTACGTTTGCCCACTGACAAAGAAATGATCAGTCTATAATTTTAATGGTAGGTTTATTTGAACAGTGAGAGACAGAATAACAACAAAAAATCCAGAAAAACGCATGTCAAAAATGTTTTAATGAGGGAAATAAGTATTTGACCCCTCTGCAAAACATGACTTAGCACTTGGTGGCAAAACCCTTGTTGGCAATCACAGAGGTCAGACGTTTCTTGTAGTTGGCCACCAGGTTTGCACACATCTCAGGAGGGATTTTGTCCCACTCCTTTTTGCAGATCTTCTCCAAGTCATTAAGTTTTTGAGGCTGACGTTTGGCAACTCGAACCTTCAGCTTCCTCCACAGATTGTCTATGGGATTAAGGTCTGGTGACTGTCTAGGCCACTCCAGGACCTTAATGTGCTTCTTCTTGAGCCACTCCTTTGTTGCCTTGGCCGTGTATTTTGGGTCATTGTCATGCTGGAATACCATACACGACCCATTTTCAATGCTCTGGCTGAGGGAAGGAGGTTCTCACCCAAGATTTGACGGTACATGGCCCTGTCCATCGTCCCTTTGATGCGGTTAAGTTGTCCTGTCCCCTTAGCAGAAAAACACCACCAAAGCATAATGTTTCCACCTCCATGTTTGACGGTGGGGATGGTGTTCTTGGGGTCATAGGCAGCATTCCTCTTCCTCCAAACATGGCGAGTTGAGTTGATGCCAAAGAGCTTCATTTTGGTCACATCTGACCACAAGACTTTCACCCAGTTCTCCTCTGAATCATTCAGATGTTCATTGGCAAACTTCAGACGGGCATGTATATGTGCTTTCTTGAGCAGGGGGACCTTGCGGGCACTGCAGGATTTCAGTCCTTTACGGCGTAGTGTGTTTTCCAATTGTTTTCTTGGTAACTATGGTCCCAGCTGCCTTGAGATCATTGACAAGATCCTCCCTTGTAGTTCTGGGCTGATTCCTCACCGTTCTCATGATCATTGCAACTCCACGAGGTGAGATCTTGCATGGAGCCCCAGGCCAAGGGAGATTGACAGTTCTTTTGAGTTTCTTCCATTTGCGAATAATCACACAAACTGTTATCACCTTCTCACCAAGCTGCTTGGCGATGGTCTTGTAGCCCATTCCAGCCTTGTTTAGCTCTACAATCTTGTCCCTGACATCCTTGGAGAGCTCTTTGGTCTTGGCCATGGTGGAGAGTTTGGAATCTGATTGATTGATTGCTTCTGTAGACCGGTGTGTTTCAGACAGGTAACAAACTGAGATTAGGAGCACTCGCTTTAAGAGTGTGCTCCTAATCTCAGCTCGTTACCCGTATAAAAGACACCTGGGAGCCAGAAATCTTTCTGATTGAGAGGGGGTCAAATACTTATTTCCCTCATTAAAATGCAAATCAATTTATAACATTTTTGACATGCGTTTTTCTGGATTTTGTTGTTGTTATTCTGTCTCTCACTGTTCAAATAAACCTACCATTAAAATTATAGACAGATCATTTCTTTGTCAGTACTTTAATACTTTTTCCCCTCACTGTATATAGAGATCCAGGTGCATAGAATCTCAATGTTTGACAAAAAAATTAACTCAGCACACTGGCATTCCTGCATGCTCCACAATGTGTTTAATTGGATATCAAAGCAATGTTTTGGTCAATAGACCTTAATTAGGCACCAAATGGACGTGAACGGACTGAAACAGGGAGTGAATACTTGGGCTCATTTAATTTTTTCCAGTCACCCAGCGTTTTAAAGTATTTTAAGTTGCATGCCCTAATGCACGACCCAGGTTTTCCCCCCACAAGTAACAATTAACATACTTGTGTTTTCTATTAAGTATTACGCTTAAAATATACATTATCCATGTGTCACAGTCACCAATTCAAAAAAAGAGAGACCTTTAGTCTATCAAGAATAATTTATGAAAAACGTGCTGTTGGTTGACTGGTCTGACTTTTAAGGGTGACTGATTGGTGTTCTTTCCGGGGAGGGCATGCAATTGGTGGTAAGTGAGTGATGGACAGGGTGGGAGGGGCTCTTCCTGTCCTTCTGGTTGGTCCAGTCCCTGACTTTGCACTAATGATAGCCTATTGACACATGATATGGTCCTAAAAGCAATGTGTGGCATCCTTCCTCTAGCTTCCAGCATTCTTCTTGTGTAATAGATTCCGGAGGGCACAAAAACTCCTAGTTTCACACACATGCACAAGCACACACAAACATACTTACTTTCCACTCTGGGTGATTTACTGAATCCTGACTTGAGATATATTACTCAAACACTTGAGCAAATCTACTTTAGACATCAACGCATGATTTACATAGAAGTTCATGTTATGCCAGCATATCTTGAGCCCTGAATGCATTTTTAAGGAGATAGTTTGTATGAAAAATACATGTTTGTATCAACATGAAGACAAGTTTCTTTTAATTTCACCTCCAGACATGTTTTTGATTGATCTGATTTTGATTGGTTTGTTGTGTGTATTTGCACTGTTTTGTTGAGTGCAAGAATCCAAACTTTTTTTCAGCAACAATAGAATACTATTTTAGTCTAACTGAATAGGGGCTTACTCTGGTGTGTGAAGGAGTGCTGTGTGTGGGAGTGAGGGTAGCGAGAAGCCCGTAAGAAAGGGTTTTAGTTTTTTCACAGTCAGTGGAGAGGCCCGCTCACGCACACACAGTTCTGTAGATTGTGAACTATAGGGTGTTGAGGCTGGTACCTGTAACTCGTACTGTTGAATAACTACTGCTCTGAAATTACAAACCACCAACTGTCATTTGGGGATTTATTAAACTCTTGAACCATGACATCCGTTTATGGCTGCCAAAGCATACAGCGGCAAATTTTGTACTGTGAAGTTGATATTTATATTCCAGACTCTGACATTGCTCATTATGATATTTATTGATGTCTTTCTTTACATTTTTGGGGGATTCGTGTGTATTGTATAGTTTGGCTTTACTGCACTTTTGGAGCTAGACTCATAAGCATTTCGCTGAACCTGTGTACGCAACCAATACCATTTTATTTGATTTAATATTTGTGTGGATTATATTCGTGATTAGATTACTATGATTTTGAATGACTACCTCATCTCTGTACCCCACACATACAATTATGTGTAAGGTCCCTCAGTCAAGCAGTGAATTTCAAACAGATTCAACCACAAAGACCAGGGAGGTTACCCAATGCATCGCAAAGAAGGGCACCTACTGGTAGAAGGGTAAAAAAAAAGCAGACATTGAATATCCATTTGAGCATGGTACAGTTATTAATTACACTTTGGATGGTGTATCAACACACCAGTCATTACAAAAATACAGGTGTCCTTCAAAACTCAGTTGCCAGAGAGGAAGGAAACTGCTCAGAGATTTCACCAGGCCAAAGGTGACCTTAAAACTGTTTCAGAGTTTAATGGCTGTGATAGGAGAAAACTGACGATGGATCAACATCATTGTAGTTACTCCAATACTAACTAAATGACAGAGTGAAAAGAAGAAAGCCTGTACAAAATACAAATATTCCAAAACATGTATCCTGTTTGTAATAAGGCACTAAAGTAAAACTGCAACAAAATAAATGGCAAAGAATTTAACTTTATGTCCTGATTACAAAGTGTTATGTTTGGGGCGAATCCAGCACAACACATTACTGAGTACCTCTCTTCAAATTTTCAAGCATGGTGGTGTCTGCATCATGTTATGGGTATGCTTGTCTAAGGATAGTTTGGGGGGATAAAAGGGAACTAACAGAGCTAAGCATAATCCTAGAGGGAAACCTGTTTTATTCTGCTTTTCAACAGACACTGTGAGACAAATGCACCTTTCAGCAAGACACTAACCTAAAGCACAAAGCCAAATATACACTGACATCGATTGTTCCAGAGTGTCCTAGTTACAGTTTTGACTTAAATCTATGGCAAGACTTTAAAATGGCTGTCTAGCAATGATCAACAACCAACTTGAGAGCTTGAAGACGTTAAAAGAATCATGAATGAATACGTATGAGAGATTCAAGAGTGACGCCTGAGTGTGTTTTCCACCACCATCAACAAAACACCAAATGATGGAATTTCTCGTGGAAGACGGGTGTCGCATAACTCGAATAGATTTCCAGATACTTGCAGAATCTATGCCAAGGCACATTGAAGCTGTTCCGGTGGCTCGTGGTGGCCCAATGTCCTATTAAGACACAATGTTCGGTTTCCTTTATTTAGGCAGTTATCGGTATGTTTAATGCGGATGCTTATATCTGATAACCATATACAATTATAGTGTGCATGGCTTTGTGTTCATCCGCTTGATTAATAAATTAATGACCTGAGGCTTGTTTCAAGTGATCATCCCATAACTTCACATGACCACCTTCCTAATCCTAACCCCGTCCTCCCCTCTGTTCTCCAGGAAGACAACGAGATCCCCTCCAGCATGTTCATCAAGGACTCCCCCAAGACCCGCCAGGCCAGCCAGCTTGAGGACGACGCCCCTGCGGCACCTGCCCCTTCTGTCACCGGCATAGATGCTAACCTCTCTCAGGAGGAGGGTCTCCATAACATCAGCCTGTACTCCTCCGACAATGACACCGGGGGTCTCCACGAGGACGACGAAGCCCTGGAGGGAGAGGCAGAGCTGGGCCTAGAAGCAGCCCTGCCCTCCTTCGAGAGATCCAGAGCCGACCGGCTGAAGCGCTCCAGCCTGAAGAAGGTGGACAGCCTGAAGAAGGCCTTCTCGCGCCAAAGCATCGAGAAGAAGATGACCAGGATCAGCACAAAGATCGTGCCACCAGCGAGCCGTGAGAAGATCAAGAAAAGCTTTACACCAAACCACCCTAAGAGTCCCACCGCCAAGAGCTCTTCTTTCAAGGTGTCGCCCATGACGTTCAATGTGAAGAAGTTGCGAGGCGAAGGGGAGGCCTCGACACAGCCCGGAGGCTCGCCTAGCGGGCAAGCCCACGTGGAGATCCCTCCCTTGGGTAGCATGGATGGGGATCTGCCCCTTGCCGAGGTGTACTCCCAGGAAGGGCTGGGTGTGGAGGGGGGAGAGGAGCTAGCTAGTCCTTCTACCCCTGGGAGCGTGCAGGCCGATTTGACCATCAATGGTGAAGCGGGGAGCCTTGAGTGTGATCTGACCATCGATCGTCAACCGGGGCTTGCTCTCCCGGAGCATGATGACGATATGGGGGAGGAGGAAGAGGTTTATGATGAGGTAGAGGAGCAGGAAAGCCTGGTGGAGGTAAAGGACCCCATACCTGCTGTAGAGCAAGCTTCATAATCTCATCCCTCTCAACTTTTGCTCCTGCACATTCCCTGGGTATTTTATGTTAACATGCCAAAACTGTAGTCATCCCTCCATCTTTCTAGCCTATCAATTTCTAAAAAATCTCAAGCCCCAGTGCTAACGATATGGAGCCCCTAAGCATTCCTGGCCCTCCAATGCCTCCAGCCCTGCATGTACGATTGATCCAGGAGATCCATGGACATGTCCCAGATCACCAAGCTTCCATTTCAGAGATCCTGATTTATCAAGAGTGATCAAGATATCCTGCATCAGTTGCTCCTGCCTGGTCTTTGGGGCTACCTTAGGAAAAGAACCAGCAAGCCAAGGGACTATAACTCACCTTCCCAACTGGAACCTAGGCTTCTGAACAGCACATCTCCAGGATGCTGAGCCAACTCACTCTCTCTGTTTATCTGTCTTTGCATGGGCCTCTCAGTCTGACGGATAGTCTCTTTGTTCTCCTGCCTCACTTGAATGCCGGTAAATCCTTGGCAAAGAGGGTAAAGCCCACAGCTTGGGAATGGTAGCCCATTGCCAGGTTGTCTGGGCATTGGTATGGGGCGGTAGCTATGTTTCTAAAGCAAGGTCGGTGTAAGGCTGAGGTTTGTGACATATGCATTTGACCCAGGTCTGGATGTAACCATATAACCCGAGTGCAGGGTAAAAATGGAGCCATAGCATTTAGGCAATTTCATGCCATTCCTACTTTAGTTCATTTATTTGCCATAATATATATACTCATCAGACCTCTCATGACAAAAACAGCTTGAAAAACACAGCTTGAACGTGGTAAGTGGTTAAGGGAGGGTAAGTCGATATTTCTGTATTAGGGTAAGGTCTACTGGGAGCACTATTGAGACAGAGGATGACTTGGGACCTTAAGGCTCTACAAACTGGGACTTTCCTAAACACCCTATATCAGGGCAATCATGATCTTACGTTTATGTATATATTTGATTATAGGGAGTTAAATATCAGTAGGCATAACGACTATATATAAAATCATATTTGAGTATGGTCACCTGACTTTCATAAATATACTGTAAAAATTGTAATGGAGTTGATTACGTGTGCATTCGGTGCACCTAAAGTTAGCATAGCACTCACATAACCAATGTTGACACATTCCTATATGGTTGAAACACACATGCACACAAACACTAGATTAACTAGCACACAGTTACAGAGGCACCCACAAAGACAATCAAACACACACTCATACACGCACGGAATTCTTCAAACTTACACAGGCTGTTGTGGGTAATTGCCATGCTGGAGTGAGGAATTCCTGTTTTGGAAGCCCTGTTGAAAAAAAACAGCATAGACCAGCATAGGCTGGTGACCAGCCTTCATTGTTTGGACACTGGTCACCAGCATTCCAGCATATGGTGACCACCCGCAAAACCCGCATCAAGTTACGTTATGCTAGCTTTGCAAAGTGATGTCTAATTCCTAATGGAATCCAGCCTGAACGGGGATATCCAACAATTTGAATGTTTATTCACCCACGATTTGCATTCAGAATGATTGCCAGGGTTTTGCCCTCAAAACATCAAATCAAGTTTTATTTATACAGCACATTTCAGACATGGAATGCAACGCAATGTGCTTTATTTTGGGGATGATAATATAGGTGAAATATTTACTACACAACAAACATAAGATAAAAAAAACTAAAGAATGGCACAAAAGAAACCAATGGCTGTGCTGTGTAGGCAGTTCAGGAGGAGAGTCAAAGGCTTTTTCTAAAAATGATTTTTGATTAGGCCTAATCCAAAAATGCACTCCTGCGTGCAGACTATCCTAAAGCTTTTGTTCTGTTCAGTTCAGTTTGAGAAGGAGAGCTCAAAGATGACGAGGACCAGAGGTCAACTTTGATTGCTTGCTACTACTATAATTTATTTTATTAAAAACAATGTTACTTTTCCATTCTGAAAGCGTATTGAGTTATTGGCCTCACAATCAGCCAGATTCGATTGTGGTGACTGAAACTTGAAACAGCAACCGTGGCACAATCAATTGGAAATTGACAGCTAATGGTGCTGAAAGTAGGCAAATTTGAGTAGGCATAATTAATTTGACTTTACTAACAACAAGAGGGCTTTGTGTTGGAGCCTATTTATTCATATTTAAGAAATAAGTGGTAGGCCTACCTGTTTGGCAGATTAAATTAGGCAATAGGCTGCTAATATAGATATATTTGTCAGTCAATTCCATGTCAGTGAAGGGGATATGAGGGTATGCCATAGCCCTACTTTTTATGAAAGAAAATGGCAAAAAGCACAAGCTTACCTCTTGTTAGTTTAATATTTTAAAACTGATCTGATTATATAACGTGATATATTAGAGCGCTTTGGTCCTTGATGCTTTACAATATGCATTGTCTCGTGTCTTTGACATTCAGAGGCTGAGACACAACCTTCTATAGCCAAGGACCCAAAAAATATACTTTGCTTGGGAAGTAATTCTAATTCTCTCTATCAATTGATTAGGCGATTCACTTTCTGTACAATAAATGTTTAAACCCAGACAACTTTTAGGGAAACCGTTGTGACCATCTCTCGTTGGGTTAAGCCACAGAAAAGGGCTATTTTTTTCTCAGACCTGCAAATACGATGATAGATTCATGCAATGCTTTTACTATAAAGGAGATCTTTCCCCCCCTACTCTCTTCCACGGTGGTCTATGAACCCACAACCTTCTGGCCAGCAGCTCTTGTGGGCTATCAAAATTCCTGCATTGCCATGTAATGCTTACAGGAAGAAGAACACTTTCTAAAACTGTTTCTAGAAGGCTCTGGTCTTTCCAAGATGTGAGGATAAATGGTATAGACATGTTCTCCGCTATCCACTTTGTTTAAATTATTATTATTATTTGGGGTATAAGGGTGATTCACTTTTTTTCAAGCATTCAGGGAGGGTTGAATTGAAATGTAACTGATGAACTGTCCATATTCATTTTAGAAAGATCCCATTTTCTCAATGTAACCCTTACTACAAAATAATGTTCACCACCTAAACTGGAACAGTTTCAGTAACGGGTGAAATAAGTTCAACTAAGATATTGGGTTAGTATGTATGTTATGTATCTTTGTGTAGCACAAGATAAATTAATTGATTAATTAAAACAATCAATGTACATGCAAAAACACAGATATTGAAACAAACTATTCTAGAAAATCAAACTGCAATATAGCATGCTGGGAAATATGATAATGATGACCATAGTTTAGCAGACCAGCTTGTCCAGCTAGACCATGCTGGACCAGCATACACTCCCAAGAAGAAGAAAAAGGTTATTTGCCAGGGCTTAGGGTAATTTTATTTTTCATATTAAGAATTCCCTATCCACAGTGTTTTCCTTTTATGCCATGAAATGCTACACTGTTGCAAAGTTCCTTTAATTGCATGGTACACTATAGGCTACTGATTGCAGTGAAAGGAAGGTAAACAACAAGTTACTGAATTTCTACAGCTGAATGAAGGTGTTAATGCTGTAAAAGGACAGTATGCTGGCTACCTAAGACTATACCTCACTTGAGATTTGAACTCAAACTCTTTGTTGCTAATGACCTGAACTTCCTGCTACACCACCAGCTCTATGTGCATGACAGAGCTTGGCCACAGATTTAAATGGCAAGAACACAGTTCTGTACACTGCTAGAAGCTGCCCAGAATCAAGTCAATAATTTCATAATTATCTGACAACACCAATGTGAAAATGTCAGTACTCAGGGACACTTAATGTAATGTGTCCATAAATGCTTTGGGGATTTGAACTTAGAGGCCTTTAGGTAGAAGTGCATTAATGTTTCAGCAGTGCCACCAGGTACATCTTTGGTACCAAGATGTACCTTGATGTACATTCAGAAAGTATTCACACCCCTTGACCTTTTCTCCATTTTGTACAGCCTGCATTTTAAATGGATTACATTGTGATTTCTTTTGTGACTGGCCTAACACAATGCACCATAATGTCAAAGTGGAATTATGTTTTTACGTTTTTTTACAAATTCATTACAAATTAAAAGCTGAAATGTTTTAAGTCAATAAGTAAATCAACCCCTTTGTTATGGCAAGCCAAAATAAGTTTGGGAGTAAAGATTTGCTTAACAAGTCACATAATAAGATCCATGGACTCACTCTGTGTGCATTGTGTTTAACATGATTTTTGAATGACTACCTCATCTCTGAAACATACCAGTGGTCTGGGGCGGCAGGTATCCTAGTGGTTAGAGCATTGGATTTGTAACAGAAAGGTTGCAAATCCCCAAGCTGACAAGGTAAAAATCTGTCATTCTTCTCATGAGCAAGGCAGTTAACCCACTGTTCCTAGGCCGTCATTGAAAATTAGAATTTGTTCTTAACTGACTTGCCAAGTAAAATATATTTGGGGGCATGGTCTAATATGTGTTTTTGTGCCAACCATCAGTGGAAGTGTTGTACCAGTTTAAGTGGTTGATGGTTTTAACACTGTCACACCTAGGGCTGTTATGGTGACCATATTACCGCCACACTGTCACTCATGAGTCATGACCGGATTAAAACTCCATGTCACTGAGTCACGGTAATCTCTTATGGTAGTACCCAACTTGCTAATGACCATCAGGTCACTAATGGCCTGTTACTATTGTCCCGCTAACCATTCTGACATCAATTCAAATCCAATCGAAAATCACATCAAACACTGATCATCAAAACAGTATCATGCATTTAGAACTCACCTCACTGTGATTAATCAGTCTGAAGAAAGAAGTTCAACAGGTTTAAACTTAATGGAAAACATGGTCATGGTCACAGCACTTTCTAAAGGTGATGATTAATTCAAAACATCCAAATGCATATTAGAGTTTATGCAAAGGCTTGGCCTAAATATGAGCTCAAGCCCGAAAAAAAACCCTGAGTTAAAATAATGATTGTGCCATTATAGAATACATAGCCTACCGCACATTAAGCATGGCAGAAATACATAAATATGTACATAATTGGTCTAGCCGATACCCCAAAATTAAACATATTCTAGTAATTGCTTTTGGAGTGTGGACTGTATTAATATGCATACTGGATGGACTTGTTACCTCATGCTACGCTCCAAACTTTCTATACATGAGTTGGGGAGAGAACATAGGCGATACTGTTGTTTTATTGATAGTACAGGGTGGCTTACAGAGTTACAGTGTCTTCAGAAAATATTCACACCCCTTGATTTTTTCAAAAAAAAAAATGTTTGTCTGAATTTAAAATAGAGTCAAATGAGATTTGTTTTGGTACTGGCCTACAGACAATACTCCATACTGTCAAGGTGGAATTATGTTTCGACATTTTTACAAATTAATAAAAAATGTAAAGCTGAAATGTCTTGAGTCAATAAGCATTCAACCCCTTTGTTATGGCAATCCTAAATACGTTCAGGAGTAAAAATTTGCTTCAGTAACATAAGTTTCATGGACTGACTCTGTGTGCAATACTAGTGTTTAAGATGGTTTTTGAATGACTACCTCATCTCTATACCCGACACATACAGATAATTGTAAGGTCCCTCAGTCCAGCAGTGAATTTCAAACAGATTCAGCCACAAAGACCGAGGTTTTCCTTACCAAGAAGACAGTGAATATTTGAGTGGCCGAGTTAGTTTTGACTTAAATCTGCTTGAAAATATATGGGAAGACCTGAAAATGGTTGCCTAGCAATGATCAACAACCAATTTGACATACCTTGAAGAATTTTGAAAATAATAATTGGCCAAATGTTGCACATGAGACATACCCAGAAAGACTCGAGATACCGTATATATATATATATATATATATAAATATATATAAATGTTTATATAAAAAATGTTTTTTTATATTTCTAATGTTGACAGAGTATTTTGTGAAGATCGTTGGCAATTTTTTTTTACAATTAAGTCCTTCTGAATCCCACTTTGTAACAAAATGTGGAGAAAGTCAAGGGGTGTGAATACTTTCTGCAGGCATAGTAGCCAATAATTTGGGACATTTTGAAACAAATTTTCTTCATGTCATAATGTTTCTTCAGAGCTGTCTAAAATACAATAGATTTATTGTGATGGTGCATATTAAAATAATTTATTAGACTTTAAATGTAGATGTTCCAAAGGCGAGCATCAGCAACTTGTATGAGTGGAGGCCTGGAGATGCTAAACATGTTTGTTACTTAACCGTCAATTACTGTGAGACTGGCAGTCTTTCGCATGACAATAACCGGCTGACAAAATTTCATGACCACTACAACCATAGTCACATGAACAGATCCAGTATTGTAGCAGGAAATTCAGGTTGCTGGCAACTGAGAGGTTGTGAGTTCAAATCCCAAGTGAGGTTGACACCAAAGTAATCAGTAATTTTACTGGTTGGCAAAACCACGCCCATCAGTATCATATTTCCCAGCATTGCAGTTAGATTTTAAGAATAGTTGTTTTCAATATCTGTGTTGCATGTACATTGATTGGTTAAGGAATACATTAATGAATGTTTTGCTACACAAAGATAAATAACTAAATTAATCCAATCTTTTAGTTGGACTTATTGCACCCGTGACTGAAATGGTTGTTCAAGTTTAGTCTAATTTTGTTTATCTTTTTGACACTGGCAGTCATTCTGAATCCACTCTGGATGGATTCCAATAGGAATTAAACATCACTTTGCAAGCCAGCATAATGTAACTTCTTGCTGGTCACCAGAGCCTGCAGGTAGGGAGGGGAAGTTCCTCATTGTTCAGCAGGTGAGCACCATGGTTTTGTAGTGGATGTGAGCTTCAACTGGAAGCTAGTGGAGTGTGCGGAGGAGCGGGTGACATGAGGGAACTTGGGAAGGTTTAAAACCATGCGGGCTGCAGCATTCTGAATAAGTTTATAGCACAAGTGGGGAGCCCAGCAAACAGCGAGTTGCAGCAGTCCAGACGGGAAAGGACAAGAGCCTGGATTAGGACCTGCACTGCTTCCTGTGTGAGGTATGAATGTTGTAGAGCATGAACCTGCAGGAGCGGGTCACTGCTTTGATGTTTGCAGAGAACAACAGGGTTATGCCAAGGTTCTTTGCACTCTGAGAGGGTTACACTGTGGCGTTGTCAACCGTGATGGAGAGGTCTTTGAGCAGGCAGGCCTTTTCTGGGAGGAAGAGCAGTTCTGTCTTGACGAGTTAGAGCTTGAGGTGGTGGGCCGACATCGAAGTTGAGATGTTTGGTCATGGATTTAACAATGGTGGAAACTCCCTCCAGCTAATGCCAACACCAATTTAATTATTCGAAATCTATGCCTGGGAGATTGGAAAGGCACACTTCTGGAGAAAGGGGGAGAATCGGAACAAATAAGGGATGATTTTTGAGGGGAGGCATAAGCTGAACAGAGAAGTGTGTCCACCTCTTTGCGCACATGCATGGCCTATCATTTTTTTACCACAAGCTATACTTAAAGTGTAAAATATCATGGCATTGCAACCAGGGCCACCATTTGTCACATTTTCATGACAGAAATATGTCCCGGGTTCACATCCCAGGTAAACACATGTCATGTAAAAACTATGCAAGGGAAGTGCTGTTGGTCATTACGGAGGTCTGGTAAACAAAGAAAAAATCCAATGCCTGTAACGGAAATTCTAATTTTCTCAACAACGCTTGAACGGGAAAGCGCAGCAAGAAGGCCTTCCTATAAATATTCCATGGTGTTTCATTGTCTGATGAAAAGTGTTTGAACTTTGAACAATGGAACCTATGGAGGAGGAAGAAGGCATATGTCTTAGATGATGAAATATAGAAGTAAGAAATATTTACACATTATATAATGAAATTATAAGCCTTCTATCTGTAATACAGTATCTATGGTATGTGCTCGTCCACATATGGATGGTGTTTCCTCTTATAGATATCACAGTACTGAAAAAAGTGCCAAACTTTAAATTTATGTGTACAATATGTAGAGATTACGATTAAAATGTGACTGATTTTGAGGTTTTTCTTGTTTGAAAAAAAAATACAGATACAATTTTAAAAAATGTCAGCGCTTTTCAATAAGCTTCATAGTGCTTTACATTGCATGGGAGTAACGCACCCCACCTGCTACCATTGTGTACAGTAGCACACCAACCTGGATGATGCACAGCATCCATTTTATGCCAGATAAGCTCACCACACATTGGCTCTCACAGTGAAAGAGGTGAATGTCACAGGTATCAAGTCCCCATACATGGAGTACTAGTATTGTTACTGTAACATTTTGGTTTTAGATGATACTTTATTTAGTCACATAATTTCACCCAGTTGTCGTCCCTCAAGCCAAATAACCTCTTTCTCCATGGCAGAAAACTCTTAGCAACATTTACTGTAACGTATTTTCTTCCTATAGACACTACTTGTAATTGATTTGCTCGAGTTCAGCATCACAATACGTAAATAAAGATTTGTAACAACTGTTGGAGTCTACCTGTGTTTCTTCAATTGCCACACCAAGTCATGTATTACTGACAGTGGAGGCTCCTCCGAGGAGGAAGGGGAGGAACATCCTCCTCAGTAAAATTTCATAAAAATGTAAATAGTGAAACATTAAAAAAGTCTTTAGATAATGGATTTTAAATACACTGTTTTGCAATGGTCTACAGTAACTTCAAAAGTACTGTCTGGGGTAGCACCGTGGTGTAGTCGGAGGACAGCTAGTCCTCCTCTGACTACATTGACTTCAATATAAAACATTGGAGGCTTGTCACCCCCTTCCATAGACATACATGGTAATTATGACCACTTCCGGAGGACGTACTCCAACCAATCAAAGCTTTTTCAGTATGAACTGACATGTTGTCCATCCAATCATAGCATGAGGATCAGAGAATGAACCTAGTGTGTTGTATTGAGATTGTGCCACAGAGCATTATGGGGTGGCAGTGTAGCCTAGTGGTTAGAGCATTGGAATAGTAACTGAAAGGTTGCAAGTTCAAATCCCCGAGCTGACAAGGTACAAAATCTGTCATTCTGCCCTTGAACAGGCAGTTAACCCACTGTTCCTAGGCCGTCATTGAAAACAAGAATTTGTTCTTAACTGACTTGCCTAGTAAAATAAAGGGGGAAAAAAAGGTTTTATTTGTTGAGAAGCTTAGTGACGTTGTTGGATAGAGATTAAGAGTGATAGTTTAGGATATTATTCTATTCAAATTACAGGAGACGGAGAAGGTATCAAATAAATTGTTTTCTTGATTTTAGAACTTGATTTTTGGGTCCAGTTCGTGCAATTTATAAATGTGCCTTGCTAACTTCAGTAGCTAGCTAGCTACCAGCGTGAGTGTGCAGTTTTCGCCGCCATAATGGTAGACTTTTTGTTGAAGAATCCCTTTCATTCTCTGGGGTACATGGAAAAGGTGTATATTAAAAGTGGGGATCGACCTCTGTCTGAGATCAGTTTCATGAAGAATGATGAAAAGGTGAGGGCATTCAACACCAACTGGTATCAAAAGTATAGCTTGTTAAGAGGGGGCCTTTCATCAAGCCGCCTGTATTGCTGGCCTTGCCTGCTTTTTGGAAAGTCTGAGCTTTGGTCGAAAGGTGAGTACAGTGACCTTGAGAACATCGATTTTCAGCTAAATGGTAAAACAAAAGCATGGAGCATATAAATGCCCACATCAGATTCAAGCTTCTGGGAAAAAGCTTCATCGATTAGGACAAAGGCCTTCATATTCAAACTATGCAACACAACAAGAAAGTAAGAAGAAACGGGGATGTTCTCAAGCAGTTTATCAACACCACTGCATTTTCGGGCATGCAAGAATTTGCTTTTAGAGGACACGACAAGAGGGAAAAATCTGCCAACAAGGGCAACTACAAGAAGCTTGCAGAGGTAATTGCACATTACGATGCTTTACTTGCTGAACATATCAAACTTCCGAATGTCTTTTCTGGGGTGTCGAAAACAATTCTGAATGATTTGATAGCTTCTGTCGCATCATCCATTAAAAGTGAGATTAAAGAGAGAGGTTGACACAGTGCATTTTTTCACATGAGCTCAAGCAGGCTGTCACGCCCTGACCTTAGAGAGCCTGTTTAATCAAATCAAATCAAATTTATTTATATAGCCCTTCGTACATCAGCTGATATCTCAAAGTGCTGTACAGAAACCCAGCCTAAAACCCCAAACAGCAAGCAATGCAGGTGTAGAAGCACAGTGGCTAGGAAAAACTCCCTAGAAAGGCCAAAACCTAGGAAGAAACCTAGAGAGGAACCAGGCTCTGTGGGGTGGCCAGTCCTCTTCTGGCTGTGCCGGGTGGAGATTATAACAGAACATGGCCAAGATGTTCAAATGTTCATAAATGACCAGCATGGTCCAATAATAATAAGGCAGAACAGTTGAAACTGGAGCAGCAGCACGGCCAGGTGGACTGCGGACAGCAAGGAGTCATCATGTCAGGTAGTCCTGAGGCATGGTCCTAGGGCTCAGGTCCTCTGAGAGAGAGAAAGAAAGAGAGAAAGAGAGAATTAGAGAGAGCACACTTAAATTCACAGAGGACACCGAATAGGACAGGAGAAGTACTCCAGATATAACAAACTGACCCTAGCCCCCCGACACATAAACTACTGCAGCATAAATACTGGAGGCTGAGACAGGAGGGGTCATTTATTTATTTCTCCATTTGGTTAGGTCAGGGTGTGATTTGGGTGGGCGTTCTAGTTTTCTATTTCTTTGTTGGCCGGGTATGGTTCCCAATCAGAGGCAGCTGTCTGTCACGACTTCCACCGAAGATGGCTTCTCTCCCTGTTCGGGTGACGCTCGTCGTCAGCGGTCTACTAGCTGCCACCGATCCTTTTTCCTTTTCATTTGGTTTAGTCTGTCTTGTCATTCACCTGTGTCCCATTTTGGTTAATTGGTGGGGTATTTTAATCTTGCCCTACCCTCTTGGCTTTGTGCGGGATTGTTTCGTTTACTGTCATTTGTTTGGGTTGCGTTTTCGTGTGTTCTGTTGAACAGGTGTTTTTCTGGACTGCGTTCGGGTGGTGTTGAGACTAATATTGTGGTCCTGTTCCTGTTCTTTGGACTTAAAATAATAAATTAAAATAAACGCCCTTTCTTTACATTTGCACTCTCCTGCGCCTGACTACACACCCACCTACTCTCCTTGGGGAGAACCTGACAGAATCCCGCACCGAATATCATGGAGTCAGCAGGAGCAGATGCGCCCTACCCGTCCATGGAGGAGCGTGTCCTCCAGCATACAGCCGTGCTACACCGTCTGGGGACGGCCATGGATCAAGTGATGGCGAGAATGGAGAGATGGGAGAGGAGCGGCCTCCCTACCCCGTCTTCAGCCACTCTCCAGCCTGCACCACCACCTTCTCCGGCGGCGTCCGGCCCCAGCGGGATTCGGCTCGCGCTCCCGAGGGTGTACAATGGGATGGCTGCCCGGGTGCAAGGGGTTCCTGCTCCAGCTGGAGCTTTACCTGGCGACCGTTCACCCGACTCCCTCGGGAGAGGAGAGTGTCAACGTCCTCGTCTGCTGCCTTTCGGCAAAGTCCTGGAGTGTGCCAACGCGGTCTGGGAGGGTCCAGACTCGGCGAGGGACCATTACCCAGAGTTCACGCGGCTGTTTCATCTAAGGCAGCAGACGAGGAGTGAACAGGATTTTGCGCTGGAGTTCCGGACCCTGGCCGCCGGCGCGGAGTGGAATGACAGGGCCCTGATGGACCATTATAGGTGTAGCCTGCGGGAGGACGTCCGCAGGGAGCTAGCCTGTCGTGACACCACCCTCATTCTGGACCAACTGATCGACATGTCCATCATCAACAACTTGCTGGTTGCTCGCGGGCGTCCAGATCAGGTCCTGTTTGTTCCACCCCCCAGCACTCCAGCTCCGACACCCATGGAGTTAGGGGGTTCTGCAGCTAGGGTGACCGGAGGAGGAGCCTCCTCCTGCTCCAGTTGTGGTCGGAGAAGACACACTGCTGACCAGAGCTGGAGGAGCTCATCTGGGAGTCGAGAGGGCAGGCAGAGCACTTCTCAGACACCTCAGGTGAGTCAGCACCCGGCTCACCCAGAGTTTCCTGTTGGTCATATGTATGTGTTGATTTCCTTTCCTGAGTTTTCCCCTCTTTCCCAGCATAAGGCGCAAGTAGATTCAGGCACAGCGGGAGTTTTATGGACCGCGGGTTCGCACTTAAGTTAGTGATTCCCTTGGTTCAGATGGACCAACCATTCCCCATGCACCCATGCACGCCCTAGACAGTCGACCGTTTGGGTCAGGGCTGATCAGGGAGGCCACGGTTCCACTGGACATGGTGACGCAGGGGAGTCATGGGGAGCGGATTAGTCTCTTCCTCATTGATTCTCCTGCGTTTCCGGTGGTGCTGGGGATTCCCTGGTTGGCTTATCACAATCGCAAAATTTTGTGGAAACAGGGGGCTCTTAAGGGGTGGTCAGGGCGACCCAATTACCACCTCATCGACGAGGGGATTGTGAGATAAACCTCCAGGTGAAAGCCGCACTTCCCAGGAGTCACGTGTATCCCCTGTCACAGGAGGAGACAGTGGCTATGGAGACATATGTCACCGAATCTCTGGGACAGGGGTACATTCGGCACTCCACATCACCCACCTCCTCAAGTTTATTTTTTGTGAAGAAGAAGGAGGGAGGTCTGCGTCCGTGCATTGACTATAGAGGTCTAAATTCCATCACAGTGGGGTTCAATTACCCGCTACCTCTCATCGCCACGGCGGTGGAGTCATTCCACGGAGCACGCTTTTTCACTAAACTGGATCTCAGGAGCACGTTTAACTTGGTGCGAATCGGGAGGGAGATGAGTAGAAGACCGCGTTTAGTACCACATCTGGCCATTATAAGTACCTAGTCATGCTGTATGGGTTGAAAAATGCTTGAGACGTTTTTCAATCCTTAGTAGACGAGATTCTCAGGGACCTGCACGGACAGGGCGTGGTGGTTTACATCGATGACATTCTGATCTATTCCGCCACACACGCCGCGCATGTGACTCTGGTGCGCAAGGTACTTGGGCGACTGTTGGAGCATGACCTGTACGTCAAGGCCGAGAAATGTGTGTTCTCTAAACAAGCCGTCACTCTTTCCTGGGGTATCACATTTCCACATCGGGGGTGGTGATGGAGTGTGACCGCATTGCGGCCGTGCGTAATTGGCCGACTCCAACCACGGTAAAGGAGGTGCAGTGGTTTTTAGGGTTTGCCAATTACTACCAGATGGTTTATCTGGGGTTTTGGGCAGGTGGCTGCTCCCGTTACCTCACTGCTGAAGGGGAGCCGGTGCGTTTGCGGTGGTCGGCGGAGGCGGACAGAGCTTTTGGTCGTCTGAAGGCGTTGTTTACCGATGCTCCCATATTGGCACATCCGGACCCCTTTTTGGCATTCATAGTGTAGGTGGATGCGTCCGAGGTTGGTCTTGGAGCCGTGCTATCACAGCGCTCGGTACGCCCCCGAAGCTTCGCCCCTGCGCTTTCTTTTCGAGGAAGCTCAGTCCGGTGGAGCGAAACTATGATGTGGGGGACCGGGATATGCTGGCTGTGGTAAAAGCTCTGAAGGTGTTGGCTTGAGGGGGCGCAACACTCTTTCCTCATCTGGACTGACCACCGTAATCTGGAGTACATCCGGGCGGCGAGGAGACTGAATCCTCGTCAGGCAAGGTGGGCGATGTTTTTCACCAGATTTAATTTGATCATATCTTATAGACCAGGTTCCCTTAAGGCTAAGGCTGACGCACTATCCCGTCTCTATGATACCGAGGAGCGGTCTATCGATCCCACCCCCATACTTCAGGCCTCTTGTCTGGTGGCACCGGTGGTATGGGAGGTGGACGCCGTGGACATCGAGCAGGCGTCACGGTTAGAACCTACTCCACCACAGTGTCCAGCTGGTCAGTGGTACGTCCCACTTGGTGTTCGTGATAGATTGATCAGGTGGGCCCACACGCTACCCTCCTCTGGTCATCATGGGATCAATAGGACGGTGCGGGGTCTTAGGGGGAAGTACTGGTGGTCCAAGGATGTGAGGGTTTATGTTTCCTCCTGTGCGGTGGGCGCCCAGTGTAAGGCTCCTAGACACCTGCCTAGAGGGAAGTTACAGCCCTTCCCCGTTCCACAGCGGCCTTGGTCACACCTGTCTGTGGACTTCCTCACCGATCTTCCTCCGTCACAGGGGAACACCACGATCCTGGTTGTTGTGGATCGGTTTTCTAAGTCCTGTCGTCTCCTCTCTTTGCCCGGTCTCTCTACGGCCCTACAGACTGTGGAGGCCCTGTCTACACACGTCTTCGGCACTACGTGGTGCCTGAGGACATAGTTTCTGATCGGGGTCCCCAGTTCACCTCCCGGGTTTGGAGGGTGTTCATGGAGCGTCTGGGGGTCTCGATCAGCCTGACCTCTGTTTTTCACCCTGAGAGTAATGGGCAGGTGGAGAGAGTGAACCAGGATGTGGGATGGTTTCTGCGGTCGTATTGCCAGGAACTGCCAGGAGAGTGGGCGAGGTTCGTCCCATGGGCCGAGATGGCTCAAAATTCACTTCGCCACTCCTCCATGGACCTGTCGCCGTTTCAGTGCGTGTTGGGCTATCAGCCGGTCCTGGTACCATGGCATCTGAGCCAGACCGAGGCTCCTGTGGTGGAGGATTGGGTGAGCTGGAACCTGCCACCCTGATCCGCTACAGACTCTGGCCTGCCACCCCCCATCTGCCACAAACAGCAATTTCAGTGGACCTCCTGCGCCAGTTTTCAGCCCTGCAGCTGGAGTGTGGGGTGTCTTTGAGGGGAATTACCTTGGTTTTTCACAAATCGAATGCATGCTGGAAGGTTGTTATTGTATTTTAAATCGGAAATAAAACCATACAGGATTGTGTTTTTTACTGTGAGGAGTAGTTTTATTTTCATTCTATCTGCAGACAGTTGAGTTCTACCGGAAGCTCACAAATTAGTCATTTGAGGAGTTCAAACACTGGCAGTTTGAACGAGAGACTGTCAGGAAGATGGCGCTACTGACCTTGGACGGAACAAAGTGTCCTCTCTGTCCACAGGTATGTCAATGATAACAATTAAGGAACAACAATAAGTAAGCAAGGATTCTTATTTGCATTCAGTGTTGTTCATAATTGATGAGGGGAAATATATCTAACCTTAGATGTCGTTCTCATATATCTTCTATCCTTGTGCAGCAGGTAGCCTAGTGGTTAGAGTGTTGGACTAGTAACCGAAAAGTCGCAAGATTGAATCCCTGAGCTGACAAGGTAAACATTTGTCCAAGTCATGGGAGGCGGTACGGGATTGCCAGACAGGGCAACATTTTCTGTGTGGCTTTGCCACCCAGGCCGCTACGGTTGCCATGAAAGCCTGTCTGGATCCACAATATGCTGGATAACGGGACTCTGGTAAAGTTAGGTAGACCAATCATCTGCTTAGTGGATACACCGATTACAGATGCATTCACGGCGAAACTACAGTGACCCATGTTTCCCAAATAGCACAAGGGTTTAAGTAATAGCCTTGCAAATATCCATTCCCTGTATCTCTAATAATTTTGTATAATTCATTATTTGCATTATTTTTTAAAGGAAAACGGTCATTAAAGTATTGCAGCTGATGCCCTATTTGGTCTTCCCAGAAAAAAGATTGCCTGGGACAAGCATCGAGGGTCCCTGCTTTGTAGGAGAAGCATCAGACACACCAACTGAGGTATACTGGATTTTGAAGAATGGGATGTATTTCACAATCAATTAGTATCACTAGCCCTCTTCTGTGTGACTTGTGTGACGTGTGTTTATGTGTATATGTGTATAACCAACAGCTGGGCTAATGTTGGAAAAGTTAAAATGTTTGATTGAAATCAGGAGAAGCCATTTATCCTTGGTGATGCGACACTAGCATTGAACTATTCTATCCCTAATATTTATAATACAGATCAGATGAAACATGAACTGCATAGAGAATGTGTCTTTTTATTCACTCTTTTTACGGGAGTGCCCGGGATTTCAAGCAGGGAATGTGCTGTGATCAAAACCCCAAAACTGGACATAACTGGTGTGTTTGGGATGGCGTGCAGGCACGAGCATCTACTGAAGTTCCTGATCCTGAAGAGAGGAGAGAAGTATGGTTGATGGATGAATGTGGATGGATGGATGGATTTTTCAGATGTATAGCTGATGTATAGCTGATTTTTTTAGTTACAGTGGCAAGAAAATGTTTGTAAACCCTTTGGAATTACCTGGATTTCTGCAGAAATTGGTCATCAAATTTGATCTGATCTTCATCTAAGTCACAACAATAGACAAACATAGTGTGTTAAAACTAATAACACACAAATTATTGTATTTTTCTTGTCTATATTGAACACATAATTTAAACATTCACAGTGTAGGTTGGAAAAAGTATGTGAACCCCTAATGGCTAATGACTTCTCCAAAAGCTAATTGGAGTCAGGAGAAAGCTAACCTGGAGTCCAATCAATGAGACGAGATTGGAGTTGTTGGTTAGAGCTGCCCTGCCCTGTAAAAAAAATCACTAAATTTGAGTTTTTTATTCACAAGAAGCTTTGTCTGATGTGAACCATGCCTCGAACAAAAAAGACCTCAGAAGACCTAAGATTAAGAATTGTTGACATGCATAAAGCTGGAAAGGGTTACAAAAGTATCTCTAAAAGCCTTGATGTTCATCAGTCCACGGTAAGACAAATTGTCCATAAATGGAGAGTTCAGGACAAGTTCAGCACTGTTGCTACTCTCCCTAGGAGTGGCCGTCCTGCAAAGATGACTGCAAGAGCACAGCACACAATGCTCAAAGAGGTTAAGAAGAATCCTAGAGTGTCAGCTAAAGACTTACAGAAATCTCTGGAACATGCTAACATCTCTGTTGACGAGTCTATGATACGTAAAACACTAAACAAGAATGGTGTTCATGGGAGGACCCCACGAAGAAGCCAGTGCTGTCCAAAAAAAAGCATTGCTGCACGTCTGAAGTTTGCAAAAGTGCACCTGGACGTTCCACAGCGCTACTGGCAAAACATTCTGTGGACAGATAAAACTACAGTTCAGTTGTTTGGAAGGAACACACAACACTATGTGTGGAGAAAAAAAAGCACAGCACACCAACATCAAAACCTCATCCCAACTGTAAAGTATGGTGGCGGGAGCATCATGGTTTGGGGCTGCTTTGGAAAAATGAATTCCCATGTTTATCAAGACATTTTGCAGGAGAATGTAAGGCTGTCTGCCAATTGAAGCTCAACACAAGTTGGGTGATGCAACAGGAAAACGAACAAAAAACACAGAAGTAAACCAACAACAGAATGGCTTCAACAGAAGAAAATATGCCTTCTGGAGTGGCCCAGTCAGAGTCCTGACCTCAACCCAATTGAGATGCTGTGGCATGAACTCAAGAGAGGAGTTCACACCAGACATCCTAAGAATATTGCTGAACTGAAACAGTTTTGTAAATAGGAATGGTCCAAAATTCCTCCTGACTGTTGTGCAGGTCTGATCCGCAACTACAGACCATGTTTGGTTGAGGTTATTGCTGCCAAAGAGGGGAGTTATTAAATCCAAGGGTTCACATACTTTTCCCACCCTGCACTGTGAATGTTTACACGGTGTGTTCAGTAAAGACATGAAAATGTATCATTTCTTGTGTGTTATTAGTTTAAGCAGACAGTGTTTGTCTATTGTTGTGACCTAGATGAAGATCAGATCAAATTGTATGACCAATTTATGCAGAAATACAGGTATTTCCAAAGGATTCACATACTTTTTCTTGCCACTGTATATATAACATTGGCTACGATGACTGATGTCAGACTGTCATTTGAGGCTTGCAAATGCTGTGTTCCTGCTAGGGGACCTGAAAGCAATGCAGGGACCAAACATCACAACGTTTCTTCACTATGACATTGCATGCCTGCTACAGATAAAATTGATAGATCAATCTATATTAGCTATTATAATACATGAGATAATGTATTTAATATTTAACCAACACGCTGTAGTAAGAGATTCATGAATAGCTTGATACGGTTTTATGAATAGCTTGAAATGGATTGCTCCATACCTGCATTGTAATCATAAGTAATATTTTACACAAAAATGCACAAAATAACTGCTCCGACACTCAATTATTTTGACATTTAGAAAAACTCTTTATAATTTATTCTGTTAAACACCAATTCTTTGTAGTTGCAGACAGCAGACAGCCCTAACAGTATTAAGAAACAGCTAGTTGTAATGTGTCCTTGTCCCTTAATGAATCATCATCACCCATTGTAATGCTCATTATGGTTTCTGATTGTACTTTCCATTTCTGGTCACTGATTGAACCAGGTATGTGACTGGTAGTGGGCTTGCTGATGGAGATGAAGAGGTTGTGGTCCTACCTTATAACATTTGGGAAGTTCACAAAAGAGATGACACCATCTCATCACATTGACACTCTCACCGATGACCACCTCTACTACACAGCCAGGGTCAGGGAGGAATAAATTGTGGCAGCAGGTAGCCTAGTGGTCAGAGCGTTGGGCCACTAACCAAAAGGTTGCTGGATTGAATCCCTGAGCTGACAAGGCTGTTCTGGCCCTGAACAAGGCTACCCCACTGTTCCCTGATAAATAAGAGTAAGTTCTTAACTAACTTGCCAAGTTATATAAAGGTTAACTGGAAATCAGTTAAGTATTAAAATAACCCATTGTGTTGATATCATTTTGCACAATGTATATTCACCTTCACATGTTATAATACCAGCAATAAAACTCAGTCGGCAGAAGGTCTTGTAGGAGGGAACCGAGGCAAAGGAGGAGTTGATGGTGCTGCTAAATAGCATTCCAGGTTAGATTCCATGTGTTTTGCTCATCATTTTTCTTAATATGTAATTATCCTTTTCTACAACTTCTATCAGATGAATTGGAAGCAGGGCTTCAGTAGCTGGAGGCTTTCTCTTACAGAGCTCCTCTTTATGGAATAGTTTGCCGACGTGAGAGAATCAGGCTCAGTCTCAACCTTCAAGTCTAGACTGAAGACTTCTCTCTTCTGTCAGTCTTATGATTGAGTGTTGTTTGGCCCATGGGTGGGAAGGTGAACAGAAAGGTACTACCCCCCCACATACCACCCCACCCATAAACATTGACTTCCTTAAACATGAAAGCCATCTGGTCTTTACCTGACCCTGCTGGTCATCTATTGTAATGGGATTCATGTTCGTCATGTTTTAATGAACAAAATCACTGAACACAAAAATACAAAATAACAAATAGAAAGACAGAAACGAAAACCGAAACAGTTCCGTGTGGAACACACAGACACAGAAAACAAACACCCACGAAACACTGGTGGGAAAAGGCTACCTAAGTATGATTCTCAATCAGAGACAACTAACGACACCTGCCTCTGATTGAGAACCATACCAGGCCAAACACAAAATACAACATAGACTGCCCACCCCAACTCACGCCCTGACCATACTAAAACAAAGACAAAACAAAAGAACTAAGGTCAGAACGTGACATCTATGAACATTTGAAAGTGTTTATGTGTGCTCTATCCTGTTCTGATTATCCATCAGTCTGACCAGCATGCACACCATGAACCGTTTGTATTGTGCTTCTGTCTCTGCATTGCTTGCTCTTTTGGGTTTAGGCAGGGTATCTGTAAAGCACTTTGTGATGCTGTTTTACAACTGCTGATGTAAAAAGGGTTTTATAAAATACATTTGATTTGATAATGAAATCCTTGCTGTGGTTTGACTGACAATTTGATATTTTAGTAAAATTCCTAACATTGTCCATAATATATTTTTCTCTAACTTGTGAGCATTGCACATGTATAACTTAATTTGATTTTGTTCTGCAATAGATTTAATTAGGGCCTTGATTATGTTGTAGGCAGCACACAGTAGGATTTGGAAGTTTGGATCAGATCACACTTCACGCTGGATAATCCACTCTACACTCAAATCGATGTTGCCTTCCTAACTGGTTAGCTTTATGATGAGATGCTTTCATACTGTTATATTTTCGCTTATATGTTTGTATAATATTTTCTAGGTCTGACATGATGCCCCTGTCAATCCCCGATGATAAGAACGCTCAGTTGACTCCTCAGCTTGAAAAATAAATAGCTTTTTAATGATGTCTCCATATTTGTCCCACTGTATTCAGGCTAGTCAATATAGGTTTTAAACCTTTTAACATAAATGCTTACGTTTCAGCCTGGAGATTATGTTGAAGGCCATGGAGAAGAGAAACTGGATTGTACACTACACTGCGCAGCAATTTTGGTCTGCAAGTCTGCAAACTAAGAAGACTCACTGTCTGCTGGCCACAATCCATAGGCTTGTCCTGGAGTGCTCTTTCTATTGTGGCCTGGTCAGAAAGTATGCAGGTATTGAAGCCAATTCAGTGTTGAACACTGCATCACGCCCTGGCATATCACTGCTGTTGTTAACTCATTCACCCAGATGCTTTGAACTATATGAAAGAATTCTATCAAACTTCAAGATTTTCATTAGCATTTCTTAAAATAGTTTTTCAGATGGACAAACCATTGCTGTGCGGCTCTCCAGAAAAATCAAGCAGACATCAGAGAATAAAACAGCAGATTAACGCTTACAATGGAAGGAACAAGTCACCTCAATTCCCCCCAATACTTGGGCAAAGTGTGGCCGAGCCAACACGCTTTCACCTGGGTGCCTCTGTGCTGTCCGAAATGAAATGCAGAACATATTAAAGCTCCAGCAAGCATTTTCAATGTTGGCTGGTGATGGTCCAGTCAGCACAGATGAAGAGAAGGACAGTGATTCAGAAGCTGAAAGTGGTTGAGGAATGAATGTTTGTGTGTACGTGTGAGTTCTATAGGGACAAACTATACACCGAGTATTCCACAAATTAGGAACACCTTCCTAATATTGAGTTGCACCCCCCCCCCTCCACCTTTTGCCCTCAGAACAGCCTCAATTTATCAGAGCATGGACCTGTACCCCCACACATTGAATCGGTACCCCCTGTATATAGCCTCGTTATTGTTATTTTATTGTGTTACTTTTTTAAACTTTAGTTTATCTAGTAAACTCTATTTTCTTAAACTGCATTGTTAGTTAAAGGCTTGTCAGTAAGCATTTCACGGTAAGGTCTACAGGTGTTGAATTCAGCGCATGTGACAAATACAATTTGATTTGACTCTACAATGAGTCGAAAGCGTTCAACAGGGATACTGGCCCGTGTTGACTCCAATGCTTCCCATAGTTGTGTCAAGTTGGCTGGATGTCCTTTGGGTGGTGGACCATTCTTGATACATTTGTGAAACTGTTGAGAAGGAAAAACCCAGTAGCGTTGCCATTCTTGACACACTCAACCGGTGCACCTACTACCATACTCCGTTCAAAGGCACTTAAATCACTTGTCTTCCCCATTCACCTTCTGAATGGCACACAGGCAATCCATGTCTCAAGGCTTAAAAATCCTTCTTTCTCCTCTCCTTCATCTACACTGATTGAAGTGGATTTACAGGTGACATCAATGAGGGATCATAGCTTTCACCTGGATTCACCTGATCCTGAAAGAGCAGGTGTTCTTAATGTTTTGTATACTCTGTGTACATGCATATATTATTACCAACCTCCGGAGAATTAGACACAGGTACTGGTGCAGCCCAACCTCCAGCTCCAGCCTCAGCCTATCCTCCAGTTAAAGACCCAGGCCCTGTTCAATCTCCACTCCCATCTCCAGGCCCAGCTCCAGCTCCACTCCCATTTCCAGCTCTAGGCCAAGCACCACCCCCAGCTGCAAACAGATATTCTAAAATCTGCTCCATCTTTTCATAATCAGCAGACACATTTACCCAGAAAAAAAACAATAAAAAGTGGTAGATGGATACATATATAGTAAAGCTCACCGTTGCCCTTTAGTGAGAGCAGTGGGCACATTGAGTATCTGTTCAAAGGGAATGTCCTGATTGTCTAAAGTAATGGGTCAAGTCACTGCCGGTACTGTACATGTCAATGTTGTTCGTCTCAATGACCAAGACATTACAATTCCGCATTGAAACATTGTAGAGAGCATTGATTGCATCTTACTTATTGTGAACTTGATGCCAGGGCCTGCCTCCAAAATGGAAGATAGTTGGTCCATGCCATAGTGGGAGGGCTTTTTTAATTCTATCCCACCTGGCATACCCTCTACTTCAATGACCACCCTTTTGGCAGCCACAGCCATATATGGAACTCTGCCCTGTCCACCTGCTTCATCATAACAGAAACAAGTGAAGGAAGATCAAGTGTACGCATTATTCCAAGCTTCTACCAGTGATCCATGAATCTGCTTACTTGAATGTAAACCAACAAGGCATAGCCACCACATGTTTTTATAAATCAAATGTCAGCCCTGTATCCAGAACTCTGTCTGTGAATTTTAGTGGTTACATTTTTTAAGCTTGCTTAAAAGCAGAGCAAGACTGTTATTTAATTGTTGAATCACAGATATACAGTACATTTTAATAGTTATTTCAAATAAAATGGTACATACTATACTTCTGGTTGAATAAAGCTTGTACTCCTTGCACCCTAGCCTTGACTGTGAAGCTGCAGGTTTGCCAAGATGTAACAATAAAAGAGGCACAGTGCTGTATGAGTGTGTTTAAAGGGATTATAGATGTACAGATATAGGATCTAAATTTGAGTCAGTTTGCTACAGCAGGAAAATAATCCTGCAGTAAAAGTAAAATGTGGTATGTGGATTTTAATGAATTTACATTTTTGTTGGGGGTTGATACATTTATCGCAGGGGAAAATCAATTCTGACATTTCTAAATGGAAATTACAAACCTCAGAATCCTTTTCAAACCTCAAATACACTATAAGTTAAAAATGTCCTGCATTGCATAAAAGTTGTCCTGCACCTGGATGATCAAATTAAGATCCTACATCTGTATGCTTGAGGTTAAGTGTTACCAAAGTTACCATATTTTTAAAATATGTGTATCAGAAAAGTGTACAGAAAACTTGGCGATCAGAACTTGGCCCTCAATAAATTCCTTTCCCCTCCCAGATGAGGCTGTGCTGACTGGTATGGGGTCCTCGGGGTTGTGGACAAGGAAAGCTGTGTCGACCCCCATACCTTCCAACTTGATAACCTAACAAAAAATTATGTAGAAATAGACAAGATAAATAATAAATTAAATTAGATGTAAAAAAAAAGATAATGCCTAAAAATGCTTATAGGAAAAGAGTTGGTGAAAAGACTGAAATCCTCTGGTATGAAAAATGCCTGTTCTCGCTATCTTAAATCTGTATCTCAAATTTAACTCCAACTATCAAATCAAAATACATTACTTTAAGTTAAACCTTCAAAATGTTATGATTTACCATTGTGACCCTACAGTATATATTCCCACAATTGATTTCAGGCGTCTTAAATTATCTTTGACATTGAATGCCTTCGGTTTCCCCTTCAACTCCTGACCTCCTGCCTGTAGCTTGTCTGCCTCCTCATTGTAATGGGCTTTTGTGGCAGGTGGTAATGCCTGCCATTTGCCCTGTGTATCCGCTAAAACTCCTGACATACAACAGAAAACATGACAATGTCAGTGACATTGTTTTATCTATCTATTCTATCAAGGCATTACTACAACAAAACATTTACTTGTTGTAGTAATATGTGTCAGACAGAGTCAGTAGAGTTTAGAATTTATTGTTTGACCCATACATTTCTGAAGAGAAATCCCTCTGATCATTCATCTAAAAATAATAATTGACCTACATCAAAGACACACCGATTGAGAAATGCATACAGTCCACAATACCTGAATGCCCGACTTGCTCTTGTAATTGCAAAACCGTAATTAAAGCCAAACCTGCACAAAACTTTCGCTTTAAGGTGGTCCCTCATAAACAGGTTGTAACCTGACACATTACATTTGTAACATTACCTCCTGTCTCAGCCTCCAGTATTTATGCTGCAGTAGTTTATGTGTCGGGGGGCTAGGGTCAGTCTGTTATATCTGGAGTATTTCTCCTGTCTTATCCAGTGCCCCGTGTGAATTTAGGTCTGCTCTCTCTAATTCTCTCTTTCTTTCTTTCTCTCTCTCGGAGGACCTGAGCCCTAGGACCATGCCTCAGGACTATCTGGCATGATGACTCCTTGCTGTCCCCAGTCCACCTGGCCGTGCTGCTGCTCCAGTTTCAACTGTTCTGCCTGCGGCTAAGGAACCCTGAACTGTTCACCGGACGTGCTACCTGTCCCAGGCCTGCTGTTTTCAACTCTCTAGAGACAGAAGGGGTGGTAGAGATACTCTCAATGATCGGCTATGAAAAGCCAACTGACATTTACTCCGGAGTTGCTGACATGTTGCACCCTCTACAACCACTGTGATTATTATTTTTTGACCCTGATGGTCATCTATGAACATCTTGGCCATGTTCTGTTATAATCTCTACCCAGCACAGCCAGAAGAGGACTGGCCACCCCTCATAGCCTGGTTCCTCTCTATGTTTCTTCCTAGGTTTTGGCCTTTCTAGGGAGTTTTTCCTAGCCACCGTGCTTCTACACCTGCATTGTTTGCTGTTTGGGGTTTTAGGCTGGGTTTCTGTACAGCACTTTGATATATCAGCTGATGTAAGAAGGGCTATATAAATACATTTGTTACATAGAATATATAGTAGATCAGTACAATACATAGTTTTTTGTGGAGGGACAGCTTGACTGGGCCAGTTTTCTTTCATTCCCTAACCAATTCTAGAGGAAACAATAGCAACAAAACACAATAGTAAAGACTACTGCATCACATTTCCATATCAGAGTAATTGCACATAATACTTTATTAAAAGAGTAGACACAAAAATATTGCTCCACCAACTCAGCTTTTTATCTAGCAGATGATTGAAAAAGTTATACTAAGAGTTATCTTTATTGTGTCACAACCAGAGGGACAGTGATGGGTGTTTTGAATCTGGGTTTTACCGGGCAATATGAAACTAGAGGCAAAATACAAATAGCTACTCAAAAAAGTTAAAATAACATAACAATCAACATTATTATCACAACAGCAGAGGACAGGATCCAGGATTTGCATGTTATGTTTTCAGAATTTGATGTCATAACCCTCTGATAGCTAGCCAAGGGGAAGAGGTAGGGAGTGCATTGGGACCAGGTGAGGGAATCCAATAGCCCGACAACAATGGATGAATGAATACTTAATTGTTCCAAGGTGGCATTTGTTTGGGAATAATGGCACACGTGTAACAAATCACAGAACATTCAACACTTCACTTAAATACAACATAAATATCACAAGACAAGATCAGACAGACAAATAGATAGAGGTATACTGTAGGTGCTGAATTATGGTTAAGTCTTCCTGGATTGAGGAACCTAGTGCTGGTTGACATGAATGACTTGTGTGCCCCGTTTGTTCTACGGAGTGGGGATTTGAACCTTCGGCCTGGCAGCAACTGTTGGTACTGGTCGTATAGTGGGTGTCTGAGTAACATTTTCTGGATTTATGGATGGTTCTTGATTTGTAGAGTGATGTGATGCTTTGAGACTTGACCCTGCCGAACCGTACCACTCAAGGAAGCAGAAGGTTAAGATGCTTTCAATGAATGTCTAATATAAAAGGTGAATCATCAGGAAGGCCGTAGGAAGATTCCTAAGTAGTCCTAAGCCAAATGTTTTGTCCAGAACCCAGGGAGATATTACAAAAAGACAAAACCCTTTCTTATGTTCACAGAATACAAAACATTAATGACCCTCACCTCCACCACTCTCCGACAGTCCAGTTCAGGTGGCTGCCTCAGCCATCAAAGGCGACCCTCTCCTCGTTATTCTCTGGTCAAATAAGGCTTTCAGAATCTTTCTTTGTTCATGACAAATGTATGATCTTCTTTATCTTAAGAACAGAATGACACTTCTTAAGACATATCCTAATCCAGTGTTATACAGTGCCTTGCGAAAGTATTCGGCCCCCTTGAACTTTGCGACCTTTTGCCACATTTCAGGCTTCAAACATAAAGATATAAAACTGTATTTTTTTGTGAAGAATCAACAACAAGTGGGACACAATCATGAAGTGGAACGACATTTATTGGATATTTCAAACTTTTTTAACAAATCAAAACGAAAAATTTCAGTCTCTCGATGTGCAAAACTGATAGAGACATACCCCAAGCGACTTACAGCTGTAATCGCAGCAAAAGGTGGCGCTACAAAATAAATGTCGTTCCACTTCATGATTGTGTCCCACTTGTTGTGGATTCTTCACAAAAAAACAGGCTGTTGCTCGGGGGGTTGATGTCCTTGATGATCTATTTGTTCTTCCTGTGACATCGGGTGCTGTAGGTGTCCTGGAGGGCAGGCAGTGTGCCCCTTATAATGCATTGGGCAGACCGCACCACCCTCTGGGGAGCCCTGCGGTTGCTGGCGGTGCAGTTGCCATACCAGGTGGTGATACAGCCTGACAGGATAATCTCAATGATGCATCTGTAAAAGTTTGTGAGGGTCTTAGGGGCCAAGCCAAATTTCTTCAGCCCCCTGAGGTTGAAGAGGTGCTATTGCGCCTTCTTCACCACATTGTCTGTGTGGGTGGACCATTTCAGATTGTCAGTGATGTGTACACCGAGGAACTTGAAGCTTTTCACCTTCTCCACTGCGGTCCCGTCGACGTGGTTGGGGGTGTACTCCCTCTGCTGTCTCCTGAAGTCCCCATCAGCTCTTTCGTTTTGCTGACGTTGAGGTTATTTTCCTGGCTGTTCTATATTGGTTTGTCTCTTGCAATTCAAGTGTCAACACAATTCACACTGTGCCTTAACATGTTTTATTTGTCTACTAATAAATTCAAACTAAACCCTTGAGAGAGTTTTTGCCTATCATGCTGTACCAAAAGCAATGGCCACCAACTCTGATTGTGTTGCAATAAAGAGTCTTGCTGTTACCAGTGTAACAAAACAATCTAAAGACACTATACACAGACGAGATGGGAGACCATGACCAGTACGTCACATCATTCATTTGATATTTCGCGTGAGCAGTGGCAGTCTTTCTGAATTTGTAAAGTAGAATATGGGTCGGCCATCGATCAATGACCAATGCGCAATGCGCGAGACTGCTCTCTAAACAAAAACAAAACTGAAACTATAGAAGTGCAAATAAGCCATCATGGGGCAGTGTGCCCACAAAAGCCTGGGACTTGGTTGGAGGCAGTACAGGGTCGTATTCATTAGGCACCAAACAAAATGGTTGTCCTATAAGAAATGCTTGTTTTTAGTTTTCTATTGCAAAATAAAGTTTTGCTACTGTCCGCACCAATAAATATGACCTAGTACTTTCACAGGTTTACAACAGAGCTACCTAACCCTCTTCCTGGAGATCTACCATCCTGTGGGTATTCAGTCCAACTCTAAACTAACATGCCTGTTTCAGCTATTGAGGATCATGTTCCAGGCCCTGACCAATTTGCAGATAATACATTGCATCAACCAATATTGCATAGCACGTAATTTGCCTGCCACATCATCGACTGCGCAGTCAGCATTAGATTGCTTTTCCCCTATATCATATGGGTGGCATTCCTGCCTGACTAAATTGCAGATCCCTGACAAATCTTGTGAATCTTGGATAATTGTTTAACACATCAGCTAACCACATCATATGATATTGCAATGTAATGTCCGACAGTTGATGACGTGGCGCACAACCATTGGTTGAATCAATGCAACGTTTTCAACGTAATCAGGCGCGTCTGTGGTTAGCTGTTATGTTCAACACTAGCCTCGTGTGGCCATCCTTCCAAATCTTGTCTCGTTGAATCGTGTTGGAAATCTGGAGAAATCCAGTATAGAATTATGGGTTTGGATGAGAGCGTAGGTTTTTCTTCAAACCCTTATCTAGCGTACCTAACTAACTGGTTGATAAACTGAATCATGTTACAGGATGGTAGCTCTCCAGGAACAGAGGTGGTAAGGGCTCCTGAGTGGTGCAGCGGTCTAAGGCACTGTATCTCAGTGCTAGAGGCCTCACTACAGACCCTGGCTCGATTCCAGGCTGTATCACAATCGGCTGTGATTGGGAGTCCCATAGGGTGGTGCACAATTGGCCTAGTGTCGTTAGGGTTTGGCAGGGGTAGGCTGTTATTTTAAATAATAATTTGTTCTTAGCTGACTTGCCTTGTTAAATAAATAAAAAATTAAAAGCCCTACAATAGTGATTTTGGATTTGTAAGAAAATGTATAAAAGTAGAGGCCAAATAATCTGAACCAATTATGCTAATCTGTTATGTTAACTATCCAAGCGTTGTAATACACCCATAAATTAAGAAGCAATGAAGTCCACCTCAAACGCACCTGTCTCGACCTGCAACGCGCCCGCAGGCTAGCAACGCAAACGCAGCCTAGCAACGCAAACGCAGCCTAGCAATGAACGCACCCGTGTAGACCTGCAACGCTCCCACGGGCTAGCAATGTCAGTTAAAATAGCTGCAGCCAGCTGGGCCACGAGTTGCTGGAGCTCGTTCAGAGTTCACGTTTAAAACTACGTTTTAAATATTTTTATGAATTTAAGGAGCTGCAAACGCAATGCTCTCGTATTATTTCTTCATGACCATTTTGCTTCCTATGGCGGGCAAGTAAGGTCTGGTATTCGGCCATGCTGGAAATGTGATCTTGCGTTATTTTGTCATTGTCAATACAGTACATCTACACCACGATATGAAACGTTGATTTGAACCTTCTGACCAACTAGTGGGTCATGCGGCGCCCCACTGTCTGATTATATTGCGTGATTTCTGAACGCTATTATATGGGGTGATTTTTCAGTCTTATCAACTGTAGGCTATTAATAAGAGCAGCTGCCTATAGCCTATGAGTCCTTTACATCTGGTCTGGGTAAACTAATTGGTAACGTTATGTATTTATAGTCCATGTGTGGGTGTCAGGAGAAAATGTGAATGTGATCAAATTTAGTTTATATTCAAAATTGGGCTGCCTATAGTTTTTAATCCAAAATCATTAACTGGAATAAATCAATCAACATAAGTGATGACAGATGTGAGTAAATGTTTTATAAGGCCAACAGTTGCATAGGCCTGCATGACGCAAACATGCATAAAGCAAGCTCAGCCCTGTGAGTTCTATTGTCCATCAGTTGTTGTCAATGTGTCTGGGATGAGGAAATCCCACTCCTAATCTAGTCTAAATATAATTTATATGAACAAATATAAAGGTAGCTGCAGTTTGACAGGGTTTTCATCCCCCCCAGGGCCAGGAGTGTTTTTCAGGAGTTTTTAAAACCTTGTGACCTGATTTGGAAAAGCTAGTCCCACATAGCCCATATAAAACCTTTTTATAACTGATTAATCACTGTCATACCTTATTGGGTGCAGAGTTTTCCTAGTTAGGTTAACATATAAGGAAAAACTCCAGGACCCAGGGGGTAAAAATTGCCCCACCACTCTGGGACCTATGGTGCCACCAGTCGGCTTGGTATGTGGATGATCAGGGCTTTCGTCAGGTATGTGGATGATCAGGGCTTTATTCAGGAACATTTCTTGGGCTTCTTTGATGTGTCAAGTGGGCGAGATGTTCAGTCTGTAATTGAATTTATGAATTTTGAGATGTCTGAGTTTAACTTCATAGAGAAACTCGTTGTCCAAACCTACGATGGCGTAGCTGTAATGGAATGTATCTGCTATTTGTATTTACAGCTAAGTCCCCTCCTGTTCCCTGACTAAGAGGTGATGACTACTCCACTCCACTACCATTGTCAACTTTCTCCTGACATGAACTGAAGCCACGTCTCATGTGCCCGCTCATCCACTGGAACATTGAATGTTTCCCCTCCAAGCACTGTGAGTACCCCTATCAAATATCTCTCATTACTGTATGTAGAGTCAATCACGTACACATACACAACCACATTATTACACATCAATGATTTTACTCCTTCCTTGGACTAACTAATTCTTAGCTCTTTTGTCTAACTGTGTAGTGTGTTGTTATTGAGTTGCTTTGTGTGTCACCAAATTAGCTTGAGATGATTTTACTGCAACACTGCATCCAAGTTCCTGACATAGGTGTTTCAAAGAGCTACCAGTCAAGGCGAGCTTATGAATATAAGCTCCCCCACCCACTCGGCCTGTCTTTTTTCGAACTTTCTGGTAGTTAGCCATGAGAGAAAAAGTACATTTTCAAATTTTTTAGTTGCATTTTTAGTTGCATCACCAAAATATTATTGGTGATATTTTAGTCACTCAAAAGGCTATTTTATATGGGAATCATAATGACTGTTTGGGACCTTTCTTATTAAAGGGATAGTTTGGGATTTTGGCAATGAGGCCCTTTATCTACTTCCCCAGAGTCAGATGAACTCATGGATACCATTTCTAGTTGCTAACTAGCGTTAGCGCAAATTCCTGTTCCTGAGCTGTTCCCATAGGCTTCCAGTCATTGCACTAACGCTAGTTAATATTGGCTCGCCAAACTACCTCTAACTTCCTTCATACTGGATGCAGACAGAGCCGTCATGCCGATAGGTAGCACAGGTGCACGTGCCCTCTCAGATTTTACCTGTAAAAAAAATTATCATAATAATTTGAAAAAATTAAAATATATCTCTGTTAAGACTGCTAGCCACCTAGCAATTTTATGAAGTTGGCTTTAGATAGCCCAGATAGGTTCCTAATCTCCCGACCTCATAACTAGCTACCAAAAAGCCATTTCAGGCTATCAATTAAGTTAGAGTAGTTAGCTGACATGCCTGCTGGGTTGGTAGAAACAAGCAATAAGTAAATGTACTGAATAAGACTCACATTCTTTTCAATCTTTTACCCAGATTTTAGCAGAGATGCATATTTAGTTTCTTTAAAAAATAACCACCAGTCAGGATGATACAGACAGCTCAAGAGATACAGTATCCTTAGATATGCAGTATAGCTGAGCGATTAGTGTTTTTTTGGGGTCGGTTCGGTTTGATTATTAAGAAGTAATCACAGTTTTCGATTTTGGTTTCGAATATTTATGTAAACATTAAATGCACAATGCATCATGTCAGTTGTATGCTGTAACAACACAGAATAATAATAATAAAAAATGTAACCTTTATTTAACTGGGCAAGTCAGTTAAGAACAAATTATTATTTACAATGACGGTCTACAATTAGTAAAAGTCCCATGATGGTAGTGACTGCCCATTACTGAGTACCAGTTATTAACCATCATTTATTCACATTACTTCAATAAAATATTTCAGTTGTTGGGTATGTTACATTTGTTTTATTTTATGACTTTATTATTTCATTCTAAGTCATCATCTCATCTATATAGAGCTGCTGCTTATGTTGTCTGACAAAATCACTATTTTAGTAATTAGGTAAATAAGGCATACTTTTATGACTGCTAAATACCAACTATCAATCACTTAGATCATGTATTTTCAGGTACAGATACCTCATGAAGCAACTGCTTTCTATCCCTTTCTATTGCGCATTATTCTGTCTCTTCTCTCCATGCCTGCCCAAAACTAACCTAATGTAGGTGGCATAAAAGAAACACACCGACACACAATGGCTTATGGTCATTGTAATTAAATACCACGTTTTCTGTACTAAACTATGTAGAATTTTGTCCTGTTGGAAACTACAACTCCCTACTATATCGCACAGTTCTGGGCTTGATCTGATTTATCGCTAGAAAAACTATGCAATGTGCACATTGAGCTCACAGAAAAAAAACAGAAGGAAATGGAATACAAATAATTGAAATGACATCGGTCCCCAAAAAAAAAGAAAAATGAAAAATAACCAACATTTTGGTTAATCACTCAGGACTAATATGCAGAAAAATATACCTATTTTTTTTAAACAATGAATTAAGCATAATGAGGGCCTGACTGGTGCAGCGGTCTAAGGCACTGGATCACAGTGTTGCATCATCACTACAGCCTGGTGTTCGATCCCAGGCTATGTCACAACCAGCCGTGACCGGGAGTCCCATATGGCGGCACACAATTGGCCCAGCGTCATCCGGGTTAGGGGAGGTTTTGGCCGGGGGGGCTTTACTTGGCTCATCGCGCCCTAGCGACTCCTTGTGGTGGGCCGGGCGCCTGCAGGCTGACTCTGGTCATCAGTTGTATGGTGTTTTGTCCGACACATTGGTGCAAGCAGGTGGTAAGAAGTGAGGCTTGGTGGTTCATGTTTCGGAGGACGCATTACTCGACCTTCACCTCTCCTGAGCCCGTTGTGGAGTTGCAACGATGAGACAAGATCATAATCATGAAATTGGGAAGAAACAGGAGGTAAAAAAAAAATTCAGTATAATAATTATGGCTCCAGACTGGAGGAAAATGCTGTTTCAGGTTTTTTTTAATGCTATTTTCTCCATTTTTAGGATGGGGCACCTAGCACCAGTACAGATAACTCCCCAGCAATCCTCACGTACTTTGTGCCCCCTCAGATTTGAGGTGCATGACGCCCCGGACGCAGATAAATAATTTTATCCACAAATTAATCTAACTCCGGGGAAGCAGATAAAGGGCTTCATTGCCAAAATCTCAAACTATCCATTTAACATTGCATACATTCTAAAAATCATGTATTTATGCTATGACATTCATTATTAAGAAAATTAGATTGATTATCTCTTTCAGAAAGATCAAACTTCACATCATGTTTGTTCCATGCATGCCAAACAGTCATTGGAAGACATCAGTTGGAAGATACCAGAGTAGTTGGTCTTTGTCTCCCCCTAGTGGTTTGTTTTCTTTATAAAACTACCTCTATTTTTGTCTTGCATAACTTCACAAAAGGTGACTATGGAAAGTTTAGCCAACTAATGAAATAAAACATTAAACAAACTCAAGTTTCATGTGGACTCTATGGTTAAAGAAAATAACAGATTGCTTTGTGGTATGGCTCTAAGGTTAGCACATTTTAATTGGACAGACAGGCTGGTATGGTAAAAAACTTGAACGCACTACCAGCACTTTGAAAAGTTGATGTACACCTTAAAAAATATAAATGCAACATGTAAAGTGCTGGTCCCAGGTTTCATGAGCTGAAATAAAAGATCCCTGAATTTTTCCATACGCACAAAAAGCTTATTTCTCTCTATTTTTGTACACAAATCTGTTTCAATCCCTGTTAGTGCTCAAGATAATCCATCTACCTGACAAGTGTGGTAGTATATCAAGAAGCTGATTAAACAGCATGATCATTACAGAGGTGCACCTTGTGCTGGGGACAATAAAAGGCCACTCTAAAATGTGCAGTTTTGTCAAACAACACAATACCACAATATCTCAAGTTTTGAGGAGCGTACAATTGGCATGCTGACTGCAGGAATGTGCACCCGAGCTGTTGCTAGAGACTTGAATGTTAATTTCTCTACCATAAGCCACCTCCAACGTTGTTTTAGAGAATTTGGCAGTGTATTCAACTGGTCTCACAACCGCAGACCACGTGTAACCATACCAGCCCACCTACCGCCACATTAGGCTTCTTCACCTGCGGGATTGTCTGAGACCAGCCACTCAGACAGCTGATGAAACAGAGGAGTATTTATGTCTGTAATGAAGCCCTTTTGTTGGGAAAAACTCATTCTGATTGGCTTGGCCTTGCTCCCCAGTGGGTTGGGCCAGTCTCCTAAGTGGGTGGGCCTATGCACAGGCCCACCCATGGCTACGCCCCTGCCCAGTCATGTGAAATCCATAGATTAGGGCCCAATTAATTTTTTTCAATTGACGGATTTCCTTATATGAACTGTAACACTGCAAAATCTTTGAAATTGTTGCACGTTGCGTTTATATTTTTGTTCAGTATAATTTCCTGTGGATATATTCTCACATTCTTACGTGCAAAAAAGTACATCATTTTCAGAAACATTCTGGCTTGTAGAGTTCGTCAGAGGAAACTTTCCTGATCAAAACGCTTTTTTTTTTTTACCCGAGGTAGAATTCAATGCAATTCAAAGTCCGGTCTTCGGGTTAGGTAAGCACATTCTGCTGCTATGCAATAATACGAAAGCAATTGGACGCGAACTAATAGTTGTGCAAAAATACGAAAGAAAACATAAAAATGGTTTTGTTATTAAACTCACCTGGTTCGAGATCGTAATCACAGAAAGTGTACGAGCACAAAACGTTATACCAAAAAGTTTATAACTAACGCTATATACTCCTATATCTCTAACTCTTTTTATCAAGTCACGGTGGCCGAGAGGTTAAGGCGTTGGACTCGAAATCCAATGGGGTTTCCCCGCACAGGTTCGAATCCTGTTCGTGACGAATTTTTGTAGAGATTTGACTATTGCTAAGTTATTGAATTTTTAGATGTAGTTTACCCAAATCGAAAATATATATTTAACAGAGTAAATGCCGTCATTTGGCATACCGAACATACACAACAGTGTCATTGCCAAGAAAGAAATATATGAACTATATGGTATATTGGATATAGATATAATTTAACATTATAGCATAAGTGCACAGCACACTTTATAACACAATGTGCAATGTGATACAATGTGACTAGCACTGTAAATATAATCTCACAAGTTATCTTTTGTCGCGTGGCTGTCTGGATACATCTTTAAAGATAGCGTATTGCGAAAGTCAATATGGTATTGCTATGCACCAAATTCTGCACTGCTAGATCAGCCAAAGCTAATAATTCGTCAGTTTTGTGATTTAGAAGAAAGTAGACAAAGGGTTTAAAATAAATCGGGAGAGGGAGTATAGTCAGTGATTATTTATGGTTTTGAAATGGAATAAAAAATACCCTCCCGTGCACCCCTTTCTAGCCAGTGAAATGGAATGGTCGGGTGTATTTATTCGACCGGCGAAGCACGTTGACGTAGTTAGGGGGCATTGTTTGAAGAGCAGGGGGGAGCGTGCCACAGTTGTCTAGATTTAAACTCGCCGAGAATTTTCTTTAGCCATAATTCAATTCTAATTACTAGCAACACTTGGATTTGTTTATCAAATAATTATATATAGCGGCCATGTATTAGCAACATAGACACGTACGAGTTTGTGTTGTAACAAAGCTGAAGTTGGACAGCTAACGTTAGCTAGCGCTACTTCCTCCATCAGACTAGAAATGAGTGTTAATGTTACCTATAATTTATAATTGAGCCAACATCAGTCTTTTTCGTTATGTAAGTAGTTAGTTAGTTCAAGTAAAGCACAAGTTTTGCGTAAACTCACCATTGTGAGAATATTCAGGCTAACGTTACTGCTGTAGCTAGTTAGCACCAGATAAGGAAAGAGATTGTCAGGCGGTTAAACATTTTTGACGTTCATATTTTTTTATTCACCATAAACTGGTGTTTTAGATTAATACTTAGCACAGTAAGCATATCGTTTAATGTAGTTGGCTAGCTTTATGTAGTGTTTTTTTCACGTGTAACTAAGATTGTTCTAGCAGGAAGTACAGTAACCTTAAGAGAATAGCTTGGTAGAAAATGGAGTAAAGCAGCTATAGTAGTCCATCCATTGAAAGCAAAAGTAACGTTAGCTTGTTATCCTTTTGGAGGCTAGCTTTATAAATCGGGAACCCCACATCTCCTTTGTTTCAGGTTGTGGCAAAAAAAAAAAAAAAACGTTTCTCAAATAACTTTGTATAGACCGCTAGCAAGTTATGACAATCCCTTTATGTTGAAAACTAACGTTAGCTGGCTAGTTTGCTGCTAGCTTCCGACCGAATGCTGCTACCGATTGCATAGCTTTCTAGACAGCTTGCTAGCGTGTCACTTTCCCAATTGCTTCCTAAAGATGTCGAACGCCATAAACGAAGGTCTGTTCTTGATAAAAGACGTGAAGCCTGGATCGAAAAATTTAAATATCGTATTCATTGTTTTGGAAATAGGTAAGTTGGTGGAGATAACAATGTCGTGTTTCTCGTGTCATGTCAACCTAGATTCGTTACCGTTTTCTTAAAGGGCCAGAGGAACAATTGAGTCGATTGTGCAACTTAGTGCAAACATGTAATCGTGAGTATAAAAAAATGCCTCCGTGTAATAGCATACAATTACCTGTATTTATTTGTTGTTGCTTTGGACATGTTCTGACAGGGTGCCATATTACAGCCATGAGGACTTGGTCACCCATCACAAAGGCTATGTAGACGAGCTGTGTTTATTGAATTGCATTTCTAAAGGGGTAACGTCACTTGCTCTTGTTCTTTTCTCATATGTTAGGACGGGTAACCAAGACGAAGGATGGCCATGAGGTGCGTTCCTGCAAGGTAGCGGACAAGAGCGGAAGCATCGCCATCTCTGTCTGGGATGAGCTGGGCAGCCTCATTCAGCCTGGGGACATTATCCGGCTGACCAGAGGGTATTGACCCCTACCCACACCCATTGGGCTTACTGCAATGATTCTCATCTCTGGCATTGGCTACCCTCATGGTTGTACATATTGTTCTAGCCAAGCACAATAACATCCCATTTAACTACTCATTAAGCCATTTGATATGTTGAATCAGGTGTGCTTTTACTGGACTAGAACAGAAATGCAACCTTGGATTGGAGATGAGAAACACTGCATGACCGGTAGAGGCCTTGACTGATATGAGCAGTTAGTATATGGAGCATACACTCCCCTGAGCACCTACACAGGCTTACCATTGATTCTGTTATGACAAGAATCTTAGAAAAGTGAATAGAAGTACAGCAAAATGTGTTGCTATGAAAACCCATGAGCTGTTTTCCCCTCTGAAATATATAATTCACATTTTTCTAAAGTCAGTAGAAATGGAACTGATCCCAACCCCAGTACTTTGTTAGCTAAATACAGTATCTTGATTTTCCTCCATCTCTGCAGCTACGCCTCCATGTGGAAGGGCTGCCTGACCCTGTACACTGGAAGAGGTGGAGACCTGCAGAAGATCGGAGAGTGAGTACAGTCTATTTATACCACCAGGAACTTCCTGTATTTCACGAGAATTCAGCTGGCCACTTGCCACACTCTTTATGATTTAGTGATGCATAAAAGCAGAGAACACAAAGTGAGACTGTCTTCCCCCCCAAAACTGTGGTTAGGGTAGTATTGATGACTCATGTTGAAAAAGTGGTAGTGTAGGAATCTCATACCAAGAAAAGCAGAAAATAACACTGATATCATGGTATGGGTAGCATTCAACAGGCCTGAAATTTGATTAAAGAAAAAAAAGTATCTTAACTTGTCCAATAAGAGTGCTTGTTTTTCAAAAAATAATGTGCAACTCCACTGCCCCTCCACTATTGTATTGTAAACATGGCTTGTTCTATCAAATAAAACATGTCTGTTCTTACATATATCTACAATAGTTGAGCAAAAGAGGAATTACATTTAGTTTAAGAATACAGAAGGTTATATTGCTTTGAAATAGGTTTGGCGATAGCATAGTTTATCGACAATGATTGACAGCCATGGTCGACGTTGAAGACATCGTGATGTGCCAAGGTGGTTTAGAGTATTTGAGTGGCGCCACGCAGTACATTTGTCTTGCAGGGCAGCACACAAGTGACATTGAGTATTTCTATATGCTATAGCCCATTTCAATAAATGTTGTATAGCATACAGAATGTATGAGGAATGTAGTTCTGAAAGAACAGAATTTCACCAAATCAGCACAAGATGTCCAGTTTTATAACACACTCTTTTACTATCTGTTTAAAAAACGTAGCCTATGTTCCATTCTCTCTCCATTCGATAGGCTATGAATATGACTGAAGGCGACGCTTCATTGTTTTATGCATGGCTTTCTCCCGATCAAACAATGACTGTAACAGAATTATTTGAAAGCCTTAAGGTAGGATTAATAACAAGAGGACAAACAATAGCCTATAGAAAAAGCTAATGACCATTTTATTGAAGTTTAACCGTTATTATGAAATAAATTATCCATGCCGGCTGGGAAAATTCTTCCATGCAGGGTTGAAAACCAAATAGGCCTAATTGGAGGATAGGTAATTGGCCAATCATAAAAGCTTTAAGACCAGTTTAAGTTATGAACATTAGCTTTTTTCCAAGGATTCTAGCCTATCAGTGTTCTCCTAAAGTCGAGGCTTTCAAAAATAACAAGAATGAAAGTCTGTAACCTAAGCCTAGGCATAGGCTATTCTCAAGCACTGCTGTGAGAGATCGAATAAACAATATTTATTTTTCTATTTTGAGGCAAATAAAGCAATTATTATCCAGTTCTGAAGACTAGACTGCTTCTATCCAGGCCATGATGTAGGCCTAAAACCTAGCTCACTACGGTAAGACAGCCCGTTCATCATCAGTCACTGCTCCATCATGTGCAAGCCACAGACACAACTGTTCTGCTCCTCCACCAGCAGGGAACATAAGAAAAGATGTGCCATTGCCTGCACTGCCCATGCTTTCAACCACATTGACTTAAGTCATGATTCGTCCCGTTGCATTAGGTTTCACACTATAGCCCACCCTTCGTTTTAGAGGAGTTATATTTTTTCCAACCAAAAAATACATTTTGGGTGGCCAATCGGGGCGATAGCATCGTATATGAATGTTTTATGGGTACATAATCATGATTGGACAAAGGTTGACATCAACCAACCCTGCTTTGAAATATAGGTGTCATGTATACTGAACAAAAATAAACGCAACATGTAAAGTGTTGGTCCCATGTTTCATGAGCTGAAAAAAGATTCCCAGTTTTCCATATGCACAAAAAGCTTATTTCTCTCCAATTTTGTGCACAAATGAGTTTACATCCCTGTTAGTGAGCATTTCTCCTTTGCCATGATAATCAATCCACCTGACAGGTGTGGTATATCAAGAAGCTGAATAAACTGCATGCTCATTACACAGGTGCACCTTGTGCTGGGGGCAATAAAAGGCTACTATAAAATGTGCAGTTTTGTCACACAATGCCACATATGTCTCAAGTTGAGGGAGTGTGCAATTGGCATGATGACTGCAGGAATGTCCACCAGAGCTGTTGCCAGAGACTTGAATGTTCATTTATCTACCATAAACTGCGTCCAACGTGGTTTTAGAGGATCTAGCAGTAAATCCAACCGGCCTCACCGCAGACCACGTGTAACCACGCAAGCCCAGGACCTCCACATCTGGCTTCTTCACCTGTGGGACTGTCATGAGACCGGACGACTAATGAAACTGAGGAGTATTTCTGTCTGTAATGAAGCCCTTTGTCGGGCCTGGCTCCCCAGTGGTTAGGCCTATGCCCACCCATGGCTGCTCCTCTGCCCAGTCATGTGAAGTCCATGGATTGGTGCATAATGAATTTATTTATATTGTCTGTTCCTTATATAAGCTGTTACTCAGTAAAATCTTTGAAAATGTTGCATGTTGCGTTTGTATTTCTTCAGTATAGTTTCAAGCTGGCTACATTACATTGTTTTAATGCTTTTCGGTACAAGTTGATGCATGCAACATTACTTGAATGTGCTGGGTTACTTTTAAATATCAATGACATGCATGCAGTATTAAAACACAGGGTTAATGTTCCTAACATTCACTAAATGTATTCCCTCCCATAGGTTTTGCATGGTGTATTCCGAAGTGCCTAACTTCAGTGAGCCCAACCCAGATCTGCTAGCCCAGAACAACCAGCAGAACAAGACTGTAAGTACCTCTACCGTACCCTGGTCCCAGATCTATTTGTTCTGTCTTGCCAACTCCTATGGGCATTGTTTTTGCCAAACATGTTGGCTATCCAGCACAAACAGCTCTGTGACCAGGCTAACGGTAGCCCACCTCCAGATTGCTCAAGAGGGTTGTTTAATTAAAAACGAAAAGCTGAAATGTAATTTAGTCAATAAGTAAAACATTTCTTAACAAGTCACACAATTTGCATGGACATAAATTGCATACATTAAGGGAACATTTTGACATTCGCCATATGGTTAGTGAGAAAGTCCACATTGCAAATGTACGGTCCCTTACTAGACGTCCAACAACATTTCTAAAATTCGGACGGCGGCGGGCCGTGCAGCAGGGCCGGATCTTCCAGGAAGTCATTAAACGAAGTCTCTCGGACATTCGGTTTCCGTTTTATAAAATGTTCAAATTTTGGTCATTTTCCGCTGTCCCGGTAAATCCTACAAGAGGGCGAATGGAATCATATTGCAAATGTACAAAACATCACCAATCACAACGTGGCCTTTTCTCCTAAACGGAAAAGACTTCGAAGACGAAACTTGGTGAGCATAGGTTTGGCACAATGGGCAGTTGGCCCCGAACAAGATGGCGTCCAGGCCTCAACGGTTTTTGAGTTATGGCCATTTTTCTGGGATTAAAGGTAAAAAATTTAAATAGAGCAATAGTTTTTCCATTTCACGTCAATGTAAATGAACCTACGGTGTCAATAAAAAAAGAACCAGCCATTTATCTATCGTAATTTAAGAGAAATCGTACAATGTCATATTGGTGATGTTCAAAAAAAGGTGTTTAAAGAAAATTACAGATCCAGTTGCAGCGTGTTCAGACTAATCTTTTTGAATTGTGTTTCCGAGCTATGCGAGATTTCTGTGATTTTCTGAAATAACACACTCATTCAACCCTCTGTAAATAAGTCTTAACTCAATATTCTATAATTGCCTACTCAAAGGATATGAGGATATGTGTTCACTTTCAGCTTCCTGTGTAAACCGGAAGTGCCTTAAAATGGTGTCAGGTGCTGTTTCGAAGGGTTAAAAAGGTCTGATCTTTTCAAAACTTAATGTGTTATTAGGCAACCCTCGTGAACTGTAAATCAGTCATTTCTCCCAACAGATGTCAAAGAAAAGCTCTCTCTCACACACACACAGCAAGGATGGAGTGATGAAGTGCGGTGCTTAAAGACACAGAGCCTGCAATGGCATTTCCATATTCTCAAGGCCGTGCCGAGTTCAACAAGATGCCCCGCCCCGCTTGACCGTAGCGCGCTCAGCGACCGTGATAAAAGTAGGCCAAAATGAAGCCTGGCCCTAAATTTAATTTGCTTTTGGGTGACAGTGGGAGAACCTTTTAGGGTGAGAAGCACAATTTGACCCCCGGAACATTCCCGGGGTCCTCCCGATCTGTGCAAGCCTAAACTTGACCGTGTGGCATTAACCTTTAACAGTAAAACAGGTTTTTTTTCATCTCACAGTTTACAATGACTTCTTTCCCCATAGGAATACATTGCCTGCTCCCCTGAATTCAACTTGAAGCCTATGTGGGTTATGAATGCCTTATGAACCTGTGTTCGATGACAGTCCATCAGGCCACTGAGGTCTACCTGTGTCGATTCTAAGCTTCCTGAAGCAACCGGAACTGGTTAAAATCACCCTAAAAGTGTTTTTCCATACCCAAACTGATGTTTGATAGAAATAGTGAATTCAACACAATGTAAATCAGTCAGTTCTTAACGTATAGACTTAACTCAGGATTCAGTAAAAGCATACCCCAATGAGGATATGTGTTTACTTTTAGCTTCCTGTACCAACCGGAAGTGCCATAGTTGGTGTCATAGGGGCTGTTTCAAAGGGTTAAACAAGTCAGATCTTTTCAAAACTTCATATGTGCAACCCTCGTGAACAGAAAATCATTCAAACAAACGGAGGTATTTTGGGTATAAAAATCTTTATGGAACAAAAGGAACATTTGCTGTCTAACTGGGAGTCTCGTCAGTGAAAACATACGAAGACCATCAAAGGTAAACGGTTAATTTGATTGCTTTTCTGATTTTCGTGACCAAGCTTCCTGCTGCTAGCTGGACATAATGCTATGCTAGGCTATCGATAAACTTACACGAACGCTTGTCTTGCTATCGCTGTAAAGCATAATTTCAAAATCTGAGACAGGGTGATTAAAGAACCGTCAGACCTAGAGTTCTGAAACTTTAGAAACCTGTTCTAGAGCTCAGGTCGATAGTGCGTGGTGAGTTATGTGGCTCTAGAAGGTTCTCGGACCGAGAAACAGCCTCGTATATTTGCAATAACTTCAATTCATTTGGACCATTATGAAAATGACGACATTTAGAAAAGTCCCAGAGTCGCAAGACTAGGTCCTTTGAAAACGGCTCGGCCCATAGAGACGGATCCCAACGTTTCTGTCTGATAGCTCATTCAAGGACCCTGTAGCAAGGCATGGAAAAAAGTGGATTTTCAGAACCAATTAACCTCTTGCGTCGACCCGAGACGCAGACGTCTCATCTAGCCATCAGCAAATGCAAATGCGCTACGCCAAATGCTAATAGCACTCGTTGAAACTCAAACGTTCATCAAAACACACATGCAGGGCACTGAATTAAAGCTACACTCGTTGTGAATCTAGCCAACAAGTCAGATTATTAAAATGCTTTTCGGCGAAAGCATGAGAAGCTATTATCTGATAGCATGCAACACCCCAAAATACCTGAAGGCGACGTAAACAAAAGAATTAGCGTAGCCGGCGCTACACAAATAGCAGAAATAAAATATAAAACTTTCATTACCTTGGACGAGCTTCTTTGTTGGCACTCCTATATGTCCCATAAACATCACTATTGGGTCTTTTTTTTCGATTAAATCGGTCCATATATACCCAAAATATCCATCTATGGAAACTGTGTGATTCAGAAAAAAACACTGTTTCAAAACGCTACGTCATTTTTTTAAATTAAAAAAGTTGACGATAAACTTTCTCAAAACACTTCGAAATACTTTTGTAATCCAACTTTATTAGTAAACGTTAATAATCTATCAAATTGATCACGAGGCGATGTGTATTCAATAGCTCCACGATTTCAAATCATCTTCCGAAATCTCTCTTCCTAAACTTCCTGTCGGAGACCGGATGGAAAGTGGTCTCTCTTCCTCGTTTGACCAAGAAACAACGAGAAGGCAATTGACAAGACTGGTGACATCGTGTGGACGCTGTAGGACTTGCAATCTCGGGCCCATTTAATTTCGTGCCCCTTAAACAATACATGCAAGTGGCGCATGGATATTTTTTTTTTCAGTGATCAGTTTTTCTTGCGCTTTTCGATGAAACAGACGCTCTGTTATAGTCACAGCGGTGATTTAACCAGTTTTAGAAACGTGAGTGTTTTCTATCCACACATACGAATCATATGCATATACTATATTCCTGGCATGAGTAGCAGGACGCCAAAATGTTGCGCGATTTTTAAGAATGTTCGAAAAAGTAGGGGGTCGACTTAAGAGGTTTAAGGTCTTGCTCGGGCACCAAATGACCTATCAAGCCGAAATGTTTTCGGAGTCGCATCAGCTAGGCCTACACATAATATCAGAACTGGACCCGCAGCTATAAGGTAACTTTGTGTTTTATGTTTTTATTATGGTTTGAACAGAAGGCGCTGTTAATTTTGGGCCAACTCTGAAATATGTGATAGTTGTCTTCTAAACGAGTTGGAAAAAGTGGGTGTGGTTTCAGTTTGTATCAGTTTGGTCCAGAATGACATTTAATTGACTGATGGACGGTGACTTGCTGTCTGACTTTTGTCCATTTGCAATATGTTTAAACAGTGCGGTACCATCACCAAAATGACATTCTGAAATCAACACCAAAGAGCGATGGAGTGGAACCAGAATCACTGCCCGGCCATCCGAGTTCATCGGGCCAGTCAATTTCGCATTCCTGCAGTATTTTTGAGCATGACAAATTCGTGATGGTAAATGCACATTGAAACATACTGCAAATGCACAGCCGTGCACCTGCTGATTGGAACGGGTTACCAGGAGCACATTTTTAAAATTATTTTTAATGCCTTACAGGGTAGCAAGGGGTCCACGGTTGGGTAGGGAGCACCCCCCCATCCGTGCCCATCCAATAGGGGGTGCCCCTTGTCATTTTGGACGTTTTTCAAAAAATCGTTAAAACAACAGTCCCACTTTTCCCTCTTCATACATGACAAATAGACCATCTAGGTTGATTCATGGCTTAACATAGTGCTATATATCATTATGGCAGTATAAATACCTTTTGGACATGGTTCACTGACTTTCGGGTTTGTAAACCGACTTCCATTGATCGTACATGGCAAATGGACATAATATCCTGATTTGGAACTTTCAAATCTTTCATATTGCATTTGTAAATTTTTTATGGCATTTGGCCCAAAAAAATAACGTGACTTGATACGAATGAAATCATATTGCAAATGGACGAAACATATACCCTATGGACAAGTAAAAAAATAATGATAATCAAATATGACTAAAGTATGTTGATACAGTTCTTATACATGTGTAATTGACACATCTAAATAAGTTTTTGAAAAAATGTTCAATTTTTCAAAATTGTACTCTTAGGTCTTGACTGCAATATGAAAAATTACAGTGGAGCGCACTCGCCATCTGTTGGATTTTTGCAGTGTTACACTTGGTATTTGCCATATGGCATTTGCAATCAACTTTGAATGAAACAACGCCCGAATTGAGTGGTATTGGACACCGTGTATATATTTCGTACGGTGCCAATATGTTCCCATTCATTTTTGTACATTTCAGGGGGGTGTTCCCTTACATCCAATTAGTGTATAAACATTATTTTTGAATGACTATACATAATCTCTGTACTCCTCACTTAATGATCTGTAATTTCCCTCAGTCGAGCAGTAAATTTCAACCACATAGACCAGGGAGGTTTTCCAAAGAACGGCACCTATTGGTACATGTGTAAAAAAAGAAAAGCAGACATTGGATATCCCTTTGAGCATAGTGATGTTATTAGTTACACTTTGGATGACAATATACCCAGTCACTTCAAAGATACAGGCGTCCTTACTAACTCAGTTGCCAGAGTGGAAGAACACCACTCAGGGATATCACGAGTCCAATGGTGACTTTCAAATAGTTGCAGAGTTTGATTTCTGTGATAGGACAAAATTGAGAGTGGATCAACAACATTGTAGTTACTCTACAATATTAACCTAATTGACAGAGTGAAAACAAGGAAGCCTGTACATAATACAAATATTCCAAAACATGGATCCTGTTTGCAGTTTTATTTCAGTGCCTTACTGCAAAAAATGTGGCAAAGAATCTAACTTTGTCCTGAATAGAAAGCATTATGTTTTGAGGCAAATCCAACACAGTACCACTTTCCATATTTTCAAGCGTGGTGGCCGCATCATGTTATGGGTTTTCTTGTAATCGGCAAAGACTAGGGAGTTCTTTATGATAAAAAAAATGGAGTAGCGCCTATCTACTTTCCAACACCCTGGGAGACATTCACCTTTCAGCAGGACAAGAACCTAAAACACAAGGCGAAATATACACTGGAGTTGCTTACCAAGACTACATTGAATGCTCCTGAGTGGCCCAGTTTTGACTTAAATCGTCTTGAAAATCTATGGCAAGACATTAAAATGGCTGTCTAACAAAGATCAACAACCAACCTGAAAGAGCGTGAAGAATTATTAAAATAATGTGCTAATATTGTACAATCCTGGTGTGCAAAGCTCTGAGACATATCCAGAAAGAGTCTATATGATTGAAACAGACTTCAAGTAACTCAAAAGGAGAACACGTTTCTGAGAGAATCTGGTACTTAATGGTATCAAAGAAATATGTTGAAGATCCTGTAAGTCTTGTGAAATTATTTCTTACAGCACTACAGATCTCAGGTGATGCTGTTGACAAAATCAAACTTCGAGATATGAGCGCCCAATCGTTGCCAAATTTTTGCATTCCTTAAAGACAAAATAATGGTTAAATGCCTGGGTCAAATAATTTCTGGCATGAACGGTCCAGTTCCTGAAGGAAATTGCAGAACATTGCAAACGTCTGTTCCCACTCTTCAAGGTGAATAGATTAAAAGGGCAATGTGTAGCTCTCGTAGATAAACTATATTGATAACAAATTGTGCCAAGACACCAGGACCATTCCATGGCTTTTCTAAATATTACAAAATTCCCAGAGTCGTTGAATAATGGACCACCCAATACTATCCATGGTAGGGATTGTAATATTTTTTGGGGGGGGAAACTGTAAAATGCAACAATTGATAAAGAAATTAACTACAACTACACTATACCATTCAAGATGGGGAATGTTGTAAAATAATTAGTATTCAACTTTCTATTTATAGTATTTATAAATAGATGGCATTAGAAGAGAGGATAATTATTGAAAAAGTACATTTTCAAATATAAGGAACTGGAACACAAGTACTCAAGCCTGAAATTGGGTAGGAATCAACATGGTAGGAATAAAACAGAGGACATAAGGCACAGTTTGTGCGGGTGTAAGGTGGGGTGTGTGTTTTTGTGTTTTGGGAAAAGTGGCATGAAAAAAGAATGGTTGCAAATGTCAGGGTCCATCCATGTGCGTCTATGAGCAGAAGTTGAGATCTTTCAATTTTGTGCAGATATGGGATATACATTTTTTTAAATTCTTAGTAGTTTATTTATTGTCCTATCATGGTGGAACGTTCCCCAACTCTATACCGTAGACACCCACCTGAGCGACCCCTACTCTAAGGAGAAGTCCTTATCTGTTTTATAGGCCTACTGCAAGTAGCCTATACCCAGCCAAGATGGAAAGATAAATGCAGTCAGACACCCACTAAAGCTGCACCACCCCCTCAAGATTCTGAGCCTGCCTGGCAGAGTTGGTCCTTCAAAGCCTCTGGATGGGTGAGCATAATATTCAACGATTTTCTCAGTCGCTAATGAGAACCTTGACCATGTACCTAGCCAGTGGGGTGCCCCCACCCTGGTAGTGACAGTACTGGCAACACTAGCTGCAGTAACCCATGGGGAGGGGGTCACACTCAGGCAATAAGAGAGGGGGCAAATTATTGTGTCCCCGGTGGCACAAAATAATTGAAGATCTGACTGCACAGATATGCTTGGGAAAATGGTCACAACGGGGGACCTGTGTGTGTTTCAGTGGAAGGTGTTGTACCTGATCTCGAACAGCTAGGACTTGACATTGGTTAATCAAATCTTCCCATTCTTGCTCAATGTTGCATGCCTTTTCAAACAGCTACAACTATGTATTTGCACATCAAGTCCTTTCTTGACTTGGATGGCACAACTGTACAACATCTGAGCTTGTTGTGTTTGTGTGGAAGGGTGTGTGTTTATCCCACATCTGATAATATGGGGTAATGATGTTCGGAACAATATAGGATGAATCACAATTTTCAAAAAATAATAATTGCTTGCCAAAAATGTACATTTTGTAATGGCCATCCTGGTTATAGGTAACAATTCTTTGCATGAGCTGCCTACATTATTACACATTATTTGTTAATTGTGGAAATTAAGATGTGCAAGATTTTTAACATTTGTTTGTTTTTAAATTGTATATAATACAATTGAGGTGAGGGTGTTGGAAATGCTTTTGGTGGTTGATCTGCTTCTGTTCTGTGTTCACTTGGATGACAACCCAACTTGGGATAGGGGGAGGTTTTAGCGGGTGTAATAGTGGAGGACAATTGGATGTTTACATAGTAGCAATGTAAATATCATGGTACAGCTATATGGACACTCAATCATTATGGTACATTTTAACAGTAACTTTACAAACGTGTATTATAAACAGAATTTGGTGCGGGGTGGCGAAAAATGATTCTCCCGTAGGCAAAGAAACTCAGAAGGGGTGACTGTATTAATGAACAATTTTGATCAAAATGTCCAAACAGATCTGCAAAGTAGATGGATTATATTTAAATGTGTTATTGGATCATGAACAGATTTGGCTCATTTATTTATATGGTCCAAATAGTGATCCACGCTTGTTTTAAAAATAAATTATTATAATGTATATCAAACCTACAAGCAATACAAGATGTATTATTATGGTGGGAGATTTGTAATACGGTTTTAAACACCTCAATGGACTGTAAAGGAAATCACATTACCAATTTTAACCCTCATGCACTTAAGGAGATCATTAATATCATAGATGCATTAGAACTAGTGGATATATGGAGGTTATAAGAGGTTATGTTATAAGAAATATTGAACTGGATGGAATATGGGAAAAATGCGCCAAATTCTTTTTTTAATCTTCAATTTAAAGTGTTACCAAAAATAATTTACAGAAACTTGTTACAAATTAGTCACCCATGTTTCACAAACTATATTTTGAAAGCGGAAGCACAGTACTTTAAAAGCATATGTTTTTGTTTGTCTCCTCTAACCGAAGCTGATTGTATGGATTTTTTTCCCTATTAATAATGTAAAATGAACAGCTGCACAGAGACTCGTGAAGGCTGAATTACAGAGTGGGATTCTTGATGCAATTAAAACCTTTAAGTCCAGTAACTCCAGGGCTGGAAGGCATACCAAACCTTTTTTGATATACCATGAGGACATTTTTTATTAGCTTGTTTTCACCACTTAAATAAAATTGGTAGATTGTCAGATACTCAACAAGGTCTGATTTCATTATTACTGAAACAGGACCCAAGTGGTAAATTATAAAGATCCAGTCCATTAAAAAAAATTGAAGGCCCCTTACACTTAAGTGTTGTGATGCAAAATGCATAGTATTAAAAAGGTATTGCCATATATTATTCATCCTAATCAGACTATTTTATTTTTTACATGGACGGTACATTGTAAATAAGACAAGTACGGGAAACAGTAGAACACTAGCTGACTTAAAGGTTTTTGATAAAATACAACTGGGATTTATATATAAATGGCTCGCATATTATAATTTTGGAGAATCTCTTTATACAATGTGTTAAAGTTATGTATAGTAACCCTAGATGTAAAATGGTGAAGAATGGCTACTTCTCAGAAAGTTTTAAATTGTCAAGAGGTGTAAATCAAGGTTGTCCACGATCAGCATATCCATGTATGGCCATCTAAATGTTAGCGATTAAAATCAGATCCAGCAATATCAAGGGACCATAAATCTCGGACTTTTATGCTGATTAATGTTTTCTTTGAAATCCCAGATTTGGATCCCTCCACAGCCACATAGATGACATACTTTTTAAAAACTGTAGTTTATTTCTTTATCAATTGTATTTTGTTTCCCTTTATTCACATTGAAGAGTGAGTACAGAACATTGCGCCATTCTGCAATTTCCTTCAGGAGCTGATCATTCAAGCCTATATACTGAACTATATTATGCATTGGATCACAAAAAAATTATTTTACATTATTGTGTAGTTTTCCAAATAAAAGGTCTGACAGTGATGTGAATATATTTTTCGGGAAATCGTCTCACTAAAATACATGATAATAAAGTTAGCAAAAATGGATACGATCTTGCTGCCATAGAAAGGAAAATCCCTGTATTTGTTAAAATCACCCTGAGTAACTCTTGAGTCATATCCCAGTTGCTTTATGGCCTTGCCTACACCTAGCAACCTATTTTTATTATATAAGCAAAAAATACATGTTTTTACTTGGAACGGCAAGCTAGATAAAGTTAAACGGGCCTATTTATATAATGAATGTGAATTCGGAGGGCAGAAATGATTAACCTCCACGGGATCGGTGTCTGTATACCGGGACGGTTGAGCTAACGTGTGCTAATGTGATTATCATGACAGTTGTAAGTAACGCAAACTTTCCAGGACGTAGACATGTCTTATATGGGCAGAAAGCTTCAATTCTTGTTAATCTAACTGCACTAGAGGTTGACCGATTTTAATCGGAATGGCCGGTTAATTAGGGCCGATTATAACAATCGGATATCGGTATTTTTGGACACCTATTTGGACGATTTGTATTTATTTAAAAAAAATTACACATTTATTTAACTAGGCAAGTCAGTTAAGAACACTTTCTTATTTTCAATGACGGCCTAGGAACGGTGGGTTATAACTGCCTTGTTCAGGGGCAGAACGACAGATTTTTACCTTGTCAGCTCGGGGATTCAATCTTGCAACCTTACGGTTAACTAGTCCAACGCCCTAACCACCTGCCTTACATTGCACTCCACGAGGAGCCTGCCTGTTACGCGAATGCAGTAAGATGCCAAGGTAAGTTGCTAGCTAGCATTAAACTTACCTTATAAAAAAACAATGAATCATAATCACAAGTTAACTACACATGGTTGAAATTACAAGTTTATCTAGCGTGTCCTGCGTTGCATATAATCGATGCGGTGCGCATTCGCTAAAAAGGACTGTTGCTCCGTGTACCTAACCATAAACATCAATGCCTTAAAATCAATACACAAGTATATATTTTTATACCTGCATATTTAGTTAATATTGCCTGCTAACGTGAATTTCTTTTAACTAGGGAAATAGTCACTTCTCTTGCAACAGAGTCAGGGTATATGCTGCAGTTTGGGCCGCCTGGCTCGTTGCGAACTGTGCGAAGACTTTCTTCCTAACAAAGACAGCCAACTTCACCAAAAGGGGGATGATTTAACAAAAGCGCATTTGCGAAAAAAGCACAATCGTTTCACGACTGTACCTAACCATAAACATCCATGCCTTTCTTAAAATCAATTCACAGAAGTATATATTTTTAAACCTGCATATTTAGCTAAAATAAACCCAGGTTAACAGGCAATATTAACCAGGTGAAATTGTCACTTCTCTTGTGTTCATTGCACGCAGAGTCAGGGTATATGCAACAGTTTGGGCCGCCTGGCTCATTGCAAACTAATTTGCCAGAATTTTATGTAATTTTTATGACATAACATTGAAGGTTGTGCCATGTAACAGGAATATTTAGACTTATGGATGCCACCCGTTAGATAAAATACGGAACAGTTCCATATTTCACTGAAAGAATAAACGTTTTCGAGATAGTTTCCGGATTCGACCATATGAATGACCTAAGGCTCGTATTTCTGTGTGTTATTATGTTATAATTAAGTCTATGATTTGATAGAGCAGTCTGACTGAGCGATGGTAGGCAGCAGCAGGCTTGTACACATTCATTCAAACAGCACTTTTGTGCATTTTGCCAGCAGCTCTTCGCAATGCTTCAAACGTTGAGCTGTTTGACTTCAAGCCTATCAACTCCTGAGATTAGGCTGGTGTAACCGATGTGAAATGGCTAGCTAGTTAGCGGGGTGTGCGCTAATAGCTTTTCAATTGGTGACGTCACTCTCTCTGAGACTTGGAGTAGTTCCCCTTGCTCTGCAAGGGCAGCAGCTTTTGTGGAGCAATGGGTAACGATGCTTCGAGGGTGACTGTTGTCGATGTGTTCCTATACTGTTATACTGTTACACTGGCAATACTAAAGTGCCTATAAGAACATCCAATAGTCAAAGGTATATGAAATGCAAATGGTATATAGAGAAATAGTCCTATAAATCATATAACAACCTAAAACTTCTTACCTGGGAATATTGAAGACTCATGTTAAAAGGAACCACCAGCTTTCTTATGTTCTCAACAAGGAACTTAAACTTTTGCTTTTTTACATGGCACATATTTCACTTTTACTTTCTTCTCCAACACATTTTTTTAACATTATTTAAACCAAATTGAACATGTTTCATTATTTGAGGCGAAATTGATTTTATTGATGTATTATATTAAGTTAAAATAAGTGTTCAATCAGTATTATTGTAATTATCATTACTACAAATAAAAAAACTTGGCCGATTTTAATCGTTATCGGCTTTTTTTGGTCCTCCAATCGGTATCGGCGTTGAAAAATCAGTCGGTCGACCTCTAAACTGCACTGTCCAATTTACAGTAGCTATTACAATGAAAGAATACCATGCTATTGTTTGAGAGTGAAACAAACATTTCATGGCAAGTGGTTTGATACATTCACCTCTGGAGGTAAATCATGTTCTTTCATTCTGTAATCTTGCTCTGATTTGTCATCCTGAGGGTCCCAGAGATAACATGTACTGTAGTTTGGTTTGATATATATTTTTATATTCAAATGTAGAAACTGGGTTCTACAGTTTGAACCTCTGCTGTCTCTGGCTCCACACCCACCCCACCCGGCCCGGCTATCTAGATGTGTGAAAGTTAGCGTGTAAACTAATGATCCATCATGTATGACATTCCTGGGAGTGTGTAGACTTAATTTTGTATTACCATATCATTTTTGTATGTTCTCTCTAGTTATGTACTTGAAAATGTATCAATTGACCAATTTGGCACGTTTGGGCAGACTTGATACAAAACATTGTCCAGTGATCCAGTGAAGCAATGCAATAATCTGAAACTTTGCACACTCCAAAATCTAAATTGCACCTAAACTACAATATTATATGGTCTTTCTCTTGCATTTCAAAGATGGAACAAATAAAAAAATATATACATGCAGTGCATTTGGAAAGTACCCCTTGACATTTTCCACATTTTGGTAGGTTACAGCTTTATTCTAAAATGTATTTAAAAAAAAATAATTTAAAAATCCCACATCCTACACACACTATCCTATAAAGTAAAAAGTTTTATGGCAAACGTATTAAATAAAATACATACCTTATTTACACAAGTATTCAGACCCTTTGCGATGAAATTTGAAATTGAGCTCATGTGCATTCAGTTTCCATTGATTAGCCTTGATGATTGGAGTCCACCTGTAGGGAAATTCCGTTGATTGGACCTGATTTGGAAAGGCACACAAGTCTATATAAGGTCCCACAGCTGACAGTGCATGTCAGAGTAAAAACCAAGCCATGAGGTCAAAGGAATTGTCCGTAGAGCTCCGAGACAGTATTGTTTTGAAGCATAGATCTGGGGAAGGGTAACAAAAAACATCTGCACCAGTGAAGGTCCCCAAGAACACAGTGGCCTCCATCATTCTTAAATGGAAGAAGTTTGGAACCACCAGGACTCTTCCTAGAGCTGTCTGCCTGGCCTAACTGAGCAATCAGGGGAGAAGGACCTTGGTCAGGGAGGTGACCATGAATCTGATGGTCAGACAGCGCTCCAGAGTTCCTCTGTGGAGATGGGAGAACCTTCCAGAAAGTCAATCATCTCTGCAGCACTCCACCAATCATGCCTTTTATGTTATTGGCCAGACGGAAGCCACTCTCCAGTAAAAGGAAACCTGGCACCATCCCTACGGTGAAGCATGGTGGTGGCAGCATGCTGTGGAGATGTTTTTCAGCGGCAGGGACTGGGAGAGTAGGTGGGATTGAGGGAAAGATGAACGGAGCAAAATAGAGATCCTTGATGAAAACCTGCTCCAGTGCGCTCAGACTGGGGAGAAGGTTCAGAAGAATGGGAGGAACTCCCCAAATACAGGTGTGCCAAGCATGTAGCGTCATAGCCAAGAAGACTTGAGGCTGTAATTGCTGCCTTAGGTGCTTAAAGTACTCAGTAATGGGTCTGAAAACTTATGTAAATGTGATTTCGGTTTTATTTAAAAATTTGCACACAATGTTTTTGCTTTGTCATTATGGGGTATTGTGTGTAGGTTGTTTATATCCCCTAATCAATTTAATACATTTTAGAATAAAGCTGTAGCGTAACAAAATGTTGAATACTTTCCAACTGCACTGTGTATTTACAAAAGAAAAGATATGGGGGATTGGAAATAATGCAGACAATTACATTGGTGGAAGCTGCAGTATTAAAGCTGATCTACCCCCCAAAAAAAAAACTTGCAGGTGTAAATGCTGCCAAAGGTGACTAACATGTATTGACTCAATACTCATCTAATCCAGATCTATGGGTGTCTTCTTTTTTATGGCAAATGTTAGAATTTTTCTTCCACTTTGACATATGTATTTTGCGTAGATTGTTGACAAAAAAATGACAAATCCATTTTAATCCCACTTTTGTAACACCACAAAATGTGGAAAAAAGTGAAAGGGTGTGAATACTTTCTAAAGGCACTGTAAATCAGATGCTAATTAAAAAGCAAGAACAACATCAACGGCAGACACTCTAGAAAAGGAAATACTCAGTTTACACACCTAAATCAATGTTCATTTGAAAGCACAAACAAAAATCTAATTCCACTTTCAGAGAACAGGAATTGCCCATCTGTCTCAGACTCTACATGTGTAAAGTGTTTTTAGTTTTTAAGTGTCTTAATGAGGTGGGTTAGTTATACCCAAAATATTGAATGGTGTGAAGTGATGCTTAATGGACTTTAAGTGTTTTCTAATGCTCTCACCACGTCTCCCCTTGCAGGGCAAATCGGATCAGAGGGGGAATTCTCCGCCTAATCAGAATTCAGGTACACCTGCTCAGTCAGGTAAGTGATAATTGGGGTGGTGGGGCAGTTGATCTATTCAGAAAATCCCCAATGAATCACACTTTAATTTCACTAATTTGTTCATATTGGCGTATAACAACTGAAATCAGTCTAGATTTCCAGGCTAGTTGAGGTCCAGAAACATCTAGCCCCTATCCCCAGTGTAGATGAAAGTATTTGATGGGTATAAGCAATATGGCAAAAATGAAGTCCATCTAACCTATCAGGGGGTGAGGTATTAGTTCTGTTTGATTAGATAGACCCTTTGTACACACAACTGTGGCAGAAGCATTCGTGTTGGGCTATTTAAAGTAGAACCTGCTTTGACAACTGTGGAGAATGGGCGTTTCTATTCCGTTTTGCGCAGCGGAATCGATGACCTACGAGGTGAGAAATGTTATGCTGCTCTATTTTCTCTGTTTGTGGGGATGCATTCTGCTTCGTCCAGTCAACCAGAAAAGGTTGAGGGATAGAGGTTGCTTTAAATTGTCACACTTTCACTTGTTTTTGCTGCCTTTGTGTGTACAGAGTAAACCGGATGACGGCCCACCATGTGAGCAGGTTTGGCGGGGGCACTGTTCTCTGGTATATTGTCAACAAAAGCCTGATGGATTGTTCAGAAACGTATTCATTCCATAAAATGAATGTAAAAAAGATTCTAACTGGCTTAGTTCTAAACTCAGCAAAAAAAGAAGCCTCTCTTTTTCAGGACCCTGTCTTTCAAAGATAATTTGTAAAAATCCAATAACTTCTCAGATATTCATTGTAAAGGGTTTAAACACTGTTTCCAATGCTTCCAACCATAAACAATTAATGAACATGCACCTGTGGAACAGTCGTTTAGACACTAACAGTTTACAGACAGTAGTCAATTCAAGGTCAGTTATGAACGTTTAGGACACTAAATAGGCCTTTCTACTGGCTCTGAAAAACACCAAAAGAAAGATGCCCAGGATCCCTGCTCATCTGCGTGAACGTGCCTTAGACATGCTGCAAGGAGGCATGAGGACTGCAGATGTGGCCAGGACAATAAATTGCAATGTCTGTACTGTGAGACGCAGAAGACAGCGCTACAGGGAGACAGGACAGACAGCTGATCATCCTCGCAGTGGCAGACCACATTTAACAACACCTGCACAGGATCGGTACATCCAAACATCACACCTGCGTGACAGGTACAGGATGGCAACAACTGCCCGAGTTACACCAGGAACGCACAATCCCTCAGTCTGTCCACAATAGACAGAGAGGCTGGACTGAGGGCTTGTAGGCCTGTTGTAAGGCAGGTCCTCACCAGACATCACCGGCAACAACGTCGCCTATGGGCACAAACCCACCGTCACTGAACCAGATAGGACTGGCAAAAAGTGCTCTTCACTGACATTGTGGTTTTATCTCACCAGGGGTGCTGGTCAGATTTGCGTTTTATCAAAGGAATGAGCGTTCCACCGAGACCTGTACTCTGGAGCGGGATTGATTTGGAGGTGGAGGGTCCTTCATGGTCTGGGGCGGTGTGTCACAGCATCATCGGACTGAGCTTGTCATTGCAGGCAATCTCAATACTGCGTTACAGGGAAGACATCCTCCTCCCTCATGTGGTACCCTTCCTGCAGGCTCATCCTGACATGACCCTCCAGCATGACAATGCCACCAGCCATACTGCTCGTTCTGGATCTCAATCCCATTGAGCACTTCTGGGACCTGTTGGATCGGAGGGTGAGGGCTAGGGCCATCCCCCCCCCCAGGAATGTCCGGGAACTTGCAGGTGCCTTGGTGGAAGAGTGAGGTAACATCTCACAGCAAGAACTTGCACATCTGGTGCAGTCCATGAGATGCACTGCAGTACTTAATGCAGCTGGTGGCCACTCCAGATACTGACTGACTTTTGATTTTGACCCCCCCTTGTTCGGGGACACATTATACCACGTCTGTGGAACTTGTTCAGTTTGTCTGTTGTTGAATCTTGTGTTCATACAAATATTTACATGTTAAGTTTGCTGAAAATAAATACAGTTGACAGTGAGGACTTTTCTTTATTTGCTGAGTTTATGCGTTTTGTGTTGCTTATACCCATCAAATCCTCTCTGATCTACATGCAGTGCCTTAACTTCTTGGATATAGGGGGCGCTCTTTTAATTTATGGATAAAAAACGTTCCCATTTTAAACAAGATATTTTGTCAAAGATGCTCGACTATGCATATAATTGACAGCTTTGGAAAGAAAACTCTGACGTTTCCAAAACTGCAATGATATTATCTGTGAGTGCCACAGAACTGATGCTACAGGCGAAACCAAGATGAAACTTCAAACAGGAAATGAGCAACATTTTTGAGGCGATGTTTTCCATTGTCTCCTTATATGGCTGTGAATGCGCCCTGAACAAGCCTACACGTTCTGCCGTTTCCCCAAGGTGTCTGCAGCATTGTGACGTGTTTGTAGGCATATCATTGGAAGATTGGCCATAAGAGACTACATTTACCAGGTGTCCGCCCGGTGTCCTTTGTCGAAATTGGTGCGTAATCTTCAGCTGCACCATTCAGCCATGTGATTCAGAGGAGAGAGGAGACTTCCACGAACGATATATCATCGAAGAGATATGTGAAAAACACCTTGGATTGATTCTAAACAACGTTTACCATGTTTCAGTCGATATTATGGAGTTAATTTGGAAAAAAGTTTGGCGTTTTGATGACTGAATTTTCGTTTTTTTTTTGGTAGCCAAACGTGACGAACAAAACGGAGAGATTTCTCCTACACAAAGAATCTTTCAGGAAAAACTGAACATTTGCTATCTAAGTCTCCTCATTGAAAACATCTGAAGTTCTTCAAAGGTAAATGATTTTATTTGAATGCTTTTCTTTTTGTGAAAATGTTGCCCGCTGAATGCTAACGCTAAATGCTACGCTAGCTATCAATACTGTTAAACAAATGCTTGTTTTGCTATGGTTGAAAAGCATATTTTGAAAATCTGAGATGACAAGTGTTAACAAAAGGCTAAGCTTGAGAGCTAGCATATTTATTTAATTTCATTTGCGATTTTCATGAATAGTTAACGTTGCGTTATGGTAATGAGCTTGAGGCTGTATTCATGATCCCGGATCCGGGATGGCTAGAATCAAGAGGTTAATGGGTCAGGCATGTCAATGTACATGGTCATACTTGTTTTTGAACTTCTTTTTGCTAGTGCCAAATTAGGCCACCTACAAGTAACTGCCAAAATATAGGGATCCAACCGTGTCTTAACCTTTCTCCTACAATTCCTGTGGCCCTGTGGAAATTTAACATAAAAACATCCCCATCAAAATCTGTCTAGTGATGTTTTTTTTTTTTTTGCATGGGCTGTCTCAAACCACTCTCTCTGTTAATATCGCCCTTCTGTATCTGCGGTGAAAGGTGGCAGAGCTAGAGCTGTTTGTCAGACCATGAAACATCCCAAAAATCTGTCTTCTCACATGTCTAAAGCTTCAGAACGGTTTGGCCTACAAACTATTATGACCCCTCTGTGGAAAGATGACTCTCACGAACATGATGGGGTTGCTCTACGCACCCCCACAAGTGTCAAGGGACTTGTCTGAAGGTGGAGATAGTTTAGTGCCTAGAATAAGGGGTTAAATACATGTGTATGTTAAATAAAAAATAGTTTCCTGATCTTTTATTTCTCAGATATAGGACAAACACTTCAGAACCCCCCTCCCCCAAGTAAAAAAAGAAAAAACGATCTGTTACATGTGGTGAATCTGTTATTCAAAGCATTTCTATGGGGTAATAGCAGAAATTCTAAAGGCAATAATTTTTAACTTGTTGCTAAATGCTTCTTGGCATGACCATCTTAAAACAATTCCATATTTTAGCTTATCCAGCTACAGATTATGCACACTGGCTCCTTGTGGTCTGCTAACTTCAAATACCATCCGAAATGAGTACTTTTGTTATCAACTGAGTCAGTCGACTGTCTGCTCTACAAATTACATCCTAAATAACTACTCAATACTATTTCTGGTTCAATCAGTCAATTTACCCTTGATGCATCACGGTTTTGATGCTCTCCAACACGGTCATTAACTTTGTTCCTAGGCGTTGGTGTGTTACGCACACTAGCTCTGGTCCAGGGCGTTATGTTAACCACTGTTGCGTGTGCAGCTAGCTCGTACAACAATGGACACTTGCTGCCTGCAAGCTTGCTGCTCGCAAGTACGACTTTCAGGGGTAGGCAACCCTGGTACTTAAAGTTTTGGATTTAACCAACCTAATTTCATCACCTGTGCTGTTGGTGGCGGTAATGCACCACTTGTTATCTTGTCTCATTTCCTATGTCTTACAATGTCTGTGTGTGAAGTCATCTGCTGGAGTCAGACACTGAAAAATAATAGCCTCCCCCGCAGGCCGTAAGCATGATGGGATATTAATTGCCTAAATAACTCAAACCACGCCTGTGTGGAAGCACCTGATTTCAACCTACTTTGTATCCCTCATTTACTCTAGTGTTTCCGATGCTTTGGCATTTGCATGTGCACTATATGACCAAGTATGTGGACACCTGCTCATCAAACATCTCATTCCAAAATCATGGACATTAATATGGAGTTGGTTAACCCCTATGCTACTATAACAGCCACCACTCTTCTGGGAAGGTTTTCCGCTAGATGTTGGAACATTGCTGCGGGGACTTGCTTCCATTCAGCCACGAGCGTTAGTGAGGTCGGGCCTGATGTTGGGCGATTAGGACTGGTTCAGTCGGCGTTCCAATTCATCCCAAAGGTGTTCGATGGGGTTGAGGTCCGTGCTCTGTGCAGGCCAGTCAAGTTCTTCCACACATCTTGACAAACTATTTCTGGAACTTGATTTATGCACAGGGGAAATGTCATGCTGAAACAGGAAAGGGCATTCCCTAAACTGTTGCCACAAAGTTGGAAGAACATAATCTAGAATGTAAGATTTCTCTTCCCTGAAACTAAGGCGTCTAACCCGAACCATATAAAAACCAGCCCCAGACCATTATTCCTCATCCAGCAGACTTTGCAGTTGGCGCTATGCATTTGGGCAGTTGGCGTTCTCCTGACATCATCCGCCAAACCCAGATTCATCGTGGACTGCCAGATGGTGAAGCGTGATTCATCACTCCAGAGAACACGTTTACACTGCGCCAGTCTAATTCCTCTATATAGTGTATGTCCATGTTTAACTGGAATTGTTAGTTTGGGTTTCTGAATGGCAGTCTCACATATCTTTATTAAATTGGTGCTACTGTTATCTAAGCATAGTGGACTCATGCATTTTGTATGTTTGGTCCATGGCGGGCGGCCTTTCTGGCCTGCTGCTTTCATGTCAAGTTATGATGCTAATCTCTTTGCCATGTCCATTCAAAGGATTAAGAAAGCAGTAGTCTGCTATATTTGATTAAATGAACTCTGACACGTTTCCCCTCCTATGGGATATACACAGTTGATCATGACTGCTGTTCTTAGCATTTTTACCCATCCCTTCTCTTCCCACAGGTAACGGTGCCATGATACCATTTGTCAACAACAACAGTTCTCCCTCCACTCCTCGTGACCCTGTCTTTGGGGGTGTGGGGCGGACTAACGGCCGTTCCCCTGGCAGCGCAGCTCCTCCAATGTCCGCTGTGGGACCTCCCAGTGCCCCCAAGCCTTCGGTCACTATTAGCAATGGCAGGGACCCCCGGCGTGCGAAGAGATGAAGCTGGCATGAGGGACATCTTTCCCCCGGCCTCTTAACCTCCCCCCACCCCCTCACTCTCCCCTTTCCATCTACCTTTTGAACAAGCCAAACCTGGCATTCACAACAATATCACTGAAAAAGACTAGTTTCTGATCTGCAGCTTATACTGGTTAACCTAGGCCGTTGTCTTTCTCTAGTTGAGCTAATGTTTGTTGGTTATGCTGTCAATTGCATAAAGCACCTCACTGAATAATTGTGACCTAAACATGAACCCAGTAGCAGGACTTGCAAAGCTCTGGACATAAAGTAAGTTTACCCCCTTCCACCACCATAATTGCCAATTTTGTGCCAATGTTATTGACAACCCTCCCTGTGCCTCCCTCTCGCCCATCTTGTTGGCTGAAACTATACACCCTACTTGACCACTAGATGCACTTTCTTCTCTGTAAGTCAAAGTGAATGCATCACTAATTTGATTAAGGAACAGATTACTGCGGATGGGGAAAGCCTTACGTAGGCGAAACAACTTTTTGGACAGAATTAACTAACAAAACCCCCCCTTGGAAGGATCACAACTCCCTTCTCAACCAAAACATATCAAAAGTGACTGAAAAGAAAGGTGATAGTTTGATTTTTAACGGTAGGTTGATTAGATTTAGTTGAGAATGGCTACAGGTTTCATGAGGACTAGTTTATTTGCTGTCCAGTTATGAACAATACATTTGTTAGGTGGGAACACTTAAGAGGTGTATATTATAAATATATTTTACTGACATTTTGATTTCTGTTTCATCTCTGAGATAGATGGTGAAGTAGCTAATGAGTGCAATAAATAATATTGTCACATTTAACTCTAGCTATGTTCCTCATTCTGTCAAACAACTTTAATCAAGACTGAGTAATACATTTAATATTTTTTATCACATGAACACATTTCCAATGAACGACAGACAGCGTTTCTGATATGCCAAAACTAGCCATAAGGCTAATATCCTTAACTTTAATCGATAGTCCAGAGGCTTATTCAGTAGGAGAACATATTTACCTTGTTGCATGTCTACCCTGTGGGCCGGGTTTCCCAGACAGGTTAAACGTAGTCCAGGACAAACAATTATACTCAATGGAGATTCTAAATGGAAAGTATTTTAGTCCAGGACTAGGCTTAATCTCTGTCCAGGAAACTGTCCCTATATGTCTATCTGAAACACTTAAAATGTTGAAACCTATTGAATAAGCTCCAGGGATCACCCAACTGCCCTCAAGTAGAGAGACATCGTGAAGATCTGTCATGTAGTGTTTATTTATATACCACCATTATACAGTGCCCTCCAGTGTCCATTCACTCAAGTTCTTGGCATGCCTTGCGCAGGAAACTCTTTCCATGAAGGGCCAAGAGTCTGCTGGTTTTTGTTAAGACCTAGTCAACCAGGTGAGAGGAGTGCCTTACTAATCAGCGACCATATTTGATCAAGTGCAAGAGCAAAAACCGCAGACACTCAGCCCTGTGTGGAATGAGTTTGACACGTGCCTTACTGGGATCATTTGGGCTGCTGCTTAAAAAAAAAAGTAGTGCTTTTTTGGTAGTCGTCTGTGCCATATTGTACCCTTCAATTAGATTGTTATGATCAAAGTTTATAATCCATGCTTTGCAATCTTATTTATTTCCCAAGTCCAGTTGGAATGACCTCATTGTTTCATAGTGCAGTTTTGGCAATAGTCTGAACTAAACGATGCATTCAGAAGGCCTACATATGTTTGAGTAATTTATAAGCAGATATATAAAAATGCATTCCAAATGTGTTAACCCTTAAGTATGTTTGCTTCTAGCCACAATATCAAGCTCATTCAGAGATCTAGACAAATGTTAAGAGACAAGTCCCAAATGACAGTTATTTTGGCCCATTGAATATGGTTAGTTAATATTGTAAGACAAGCTGCAGTATGATGACAATTAGTACTTTCCTTATTTTACCCCAGTGGTCTGTTTTGAAACTTATTTTGTAACCACACATTGCAAGAGACTAAACACACATGGCCTCATATCCTATGTTTCACAAAGCACCTCTGACCACAGACAGGGAAGGCTTTGGCCTGTGATAATTTCCCTGCACTAACTGATAGGCACTGTGTCACGTTCCTCAAAAGATTTAATAGCTTCAGGCTATTCTGGATATTAATTAACATTAAAAAAGGGTTATCTATTCTTTGATATTCTAAAATAGGGTTGGTTTCCCAAACCCAGATAAAGCCTATTCCTTTACCAAAAAGCACTTTAAATGAAGACTCATTGAGCATGCATTTTTGCTCACGACTAGTCTTAATCTGTGTCTGGAAACTGGCTCATTATAAAAATAAGCAATGTAATACAGTGAGAGTGCTTACTCAGTTGTTGGGTATGTGAGCTTTATATTTTGAAATGTATAAAATATTTCCTAGACAAATTGTTGGTTGAATAAATGTACAGTGCATCAGACACTTTGACAGAGGACAACAGCACAATATTTTTGTAATATGTCTTTGGTATGTTATGAAATGTGCTCCTAAAAGTGAGTGTGCATGTGTTTTTTGTGTATGTATGAACTACATCCTGGGTGGTAAAAGTTGATCACAATGGAAGTGGAAGTGTGGAGATACAGCTGGTGATTAGACTGTAAGAATTGTGTCCTTGGAGTCATTTTCTGCTCTCAGATGCTTGAAAACAAATGTACGCTTTGAAATAAGAAACATTACCTCGCACATGTGCATGCCATATAATGTTTAATCTTCCTAATAATGATTATTCTCTTACGGCTATTTTCTGTTTCAATTTTAGTATTATTGTGACCAGTTACTTTTCTGGTGACAAGGTGAGTGGTTGAACATTTTTAGAAAAACAAAGTGGTCATTGTCATGACTGGAGAGTTTTTAGTGTAATTTCCCTTCTGGTAGTAAAAGAAAAAAATAGTAACAATTTATAGAGTACATCAGTGTTCTAGTACATGATCACTTAAATTAATGAGCCTTAAAGGAATAGTACACTCCAAACCAATGTTTAAAAGATTTATGTAGCCTCAGGTGCTCTTCAGTCATTCTACAATATCTGTTGAATGGATAGTATGAAGGGAAATTTGCATGATCTACCTCAAATTAATGGAAAAGATCTGTTCAACCAATGTTTTGAATTTGAGTGACAATATTATATTGCTACATTTAATTAACCTCATGGACGTAAAGGCCCCTGAAGAGGACTAGCAAAGTTCTGGTATCTGTAATTTTTGCTTTTAAATTGATCTGTGGATGCCGTAGATCAAAATGACTACCATTCAGCAATAGCCCTAGTTCTCACGGAGTCTGGAGTATTGCCACGTTCATGTGCTAGTCGGACTTGTAGCTATACTGCTGCTGCGTTCAGCCAATTTAGCAAGCCAGAAATTTCAGAGTTTCCTAGTCGGGGAACTCCAAATTTCAAAGTTCCCCTGACTGGCATGTCAACATATCTCTTTGACCTTTGTGACTCAGGCTGTGAAATCTGGCACCACTAATTTGGGATGTCCCGCCCACCATTTCATTCGCTCTTTCGACTGTCCATTATCTTCTGGCTGAATGCTCCATCGCAGCCGTTGACAAAGCACATGCCTGAAATCCTTAGATCCTAGCACAGCAGAAGAGCATGATTTTGATACACTAGCACAGGGTTGGGCAACTGGTGGCCCATGGTTCAGTTTCCAATAGATTTTTTATGTTAAATTTGGGAACTCAGTCCGGGTCTCAATTTACTGTTGAGAGTTAGAATAGTAGAAGACACAGACAGGGTGCAGTTTCTCTTGTCAGTCACTGACAGTCACTCAATTAGCCCATGTCAACATTCTTATTTCATTTTTTAGATTGGTAAGTTAGTCTAGCGGCCATCTATCAAAATTTCTAGTAATCATGGTCGAATTACTGACTTGGGGGGCCCCATTGATTTTGTTAGTCACCCTCACTCAGATATAAGTTTAAAAACGGCAAATATTTCTCTTCGTCCCAATACAAAATTAATATAATTTTCAAAGTGAATATAATATTGCAAAATCTTCTCTATGCCATGGCAAATTGTGTAGAATTAACCCAAAAATTCCTGTCGGGGGGGCATCTTAAAAAGTTTTGCCCGTAAGGTGGGGTGGGCAACCCCAACAATTTCGCTTATGGCCCCCAAAAGGATCGGGCCAGCTGTGACGGCATGTGTGGGTATGCATACCCACGAGCCACTGCGGCCCCTCATGATGACTTAGATTTCTTTTGTGGCCCCCGCCCCCATCAAAGGTGCCGATCCCTTTGTATTGTAAACTCCACTTCCTTTCTGTAAATGTCATTGTGCACTCAAATAATTGACTCCTGACAGTATGTAAATAGTTATATTGTATGTTCGTGTCGTCAGGTCGGCTAGTATTTGTATCGTGATCCTGCCTTGTGCGTTGTATATTGTGAAATAATAAAGAGTGCCGATCCCTGCTCTAGCAGATTCAGGGATTGATTTCAAATCAAATCTAACTTTATTTGTCATGTGCCAAATACAACAAGTGTAGACTTTACCATGAAATGCTTACTTACAAACCCTTAACCAACAGTGCAGTTCAAGAAGAGTTCAAATATTTACCAAGTAGACTAAAATAAGAAGCAATAATAAAAAGTAAGAATAACAATAACGAGGCACCGGTAACGAGTCAGTGTGCGGCGGTACAGGTTAGTTGAGGTAATTTGTACTTGTAGGTGGGGGTCATATTAAAAAATATATTTTTATCATAATGTACTGTGTACTTAAGCTTGTGTCCTCAAAAGTAACTACACCTCAGCAATGTATAACTATTTTTACCAGAAAGGTGAGATTTTTGTCTTTCTTGGAGCATGCAGCATTACTAGTTATAGTTTATGGCCCTCATGATAAATAACTTTTGGGATTACATCTTGTTATATCTAGAAAAGGCTCTTGTCACATGTAATTTACAATAACGCTGGTTTCAACAGATCTCATCAGAAGTAAATTAGACGTTTCCTGTGTGGTGTGGGGTGGGGACGCAATTTGTGATATCTGTTCGTCGACAAAGCAAGACATGGTCACAATGGCAGGTAAGTCAATCAGTTCATTCCTACAACATGACACATACTTTTTCAGTTTATTTGAATGTGCATTTTTTTTTTTTTTACAACACTGGTTGTTATTAACACAGGCTCATTATGTGGTATCTCAGCTTATTTTGATTCAGAAAAACAGCTCTCATTTGTCCTGACATTTTATTCAATTAGTTTTATAAATTAATGAATGCTATGGAATCAATGCTCTCACATTAAGGCATTTCAAAGCCTTTTTGATATCACTGCAAGTCATGCACTGGAAAAAGTCTAATTTATAATGTAATGTAGTAAAAAAGAAAAGGATCTTACTGATTCCCATCAAGTATTACCATAAGGTGTATTGCTGTAATTCCTTTTGAGGAAACCAAACTGCAGACACTACCAATGCATTTTGCCAAAAGAGAAAAGAAATTGTCCATTTAGCGCTTACTATTTTTCTATACTGTTATATCTAGAAAAGGCTCTTGTCACATGTAATTTACAATAATGCTGGTTTCAACAGAGATCTCTTCACAAATTCATTAGAAGTAGGGACGCGATTTGTGATATCTGTTCGTCGACAAAGCAAGACATGGTCACAATGGCAGGTAAAGTAATTTAGTTCATTCCTACAACATGACACGCATACTTTTTCCGTTTATTTGAATGTGCATTTTGTTTTTCTACAACACATTGGTTGTTATTCACACAGGCTCATTTTGATTCATAAAATTAGGTAATACTGATTCCTTGTCAAGTATTACCATAAGGGGTATTGCTGTAATACCTTTTGAGGAAATCACTGTGCAGACACTATACCAATGTATTTTGCCAAAAGAGAAAATAAATTGTCCATTTACTATTTTTCTATACTATCCATTTTGATTCAAGAAAGTGTAACCGTTTACCATCTTCTTTTCAGACCCAAATATCTCATACCTTTTGATTGTGGAGGACTTTGGTGAATACTTCAACTACACTGACTTCAACACAACTTATGAGCTTGACGAAAACACCCTAACCTGCAATACTTCCCCCATTTCCTCCGGTGTGACAGTCGTCTTATGTGCGTTATATGTCTTCATCTTGCTCTTGGCCATTCCTGGGAACATGGTGGTGGGGCTGGTGATAGCCTCCAGCAAGCAGCCGCTGTCTCCCTCTGACTTATACCTCCTCCACCTGGCTGTGGCCGACTTCCTGTTGGCTCTCACCCTCCCTTTCTGGGCCGTTTCTGTCACCGTGGGCTGGGTCTTTGGTGACGCCATGTGCAAACTAGTCAGTGTCTTTCAGGAGGTCAGCTTCAATGCCAGCATCCTGTTTTTGACCTGCATCAGCGTAGACCGTTACCTGGTGATCGTGCGAGCCATGGAGGCATCCAAGGCTGCTCGTCGCCAAGAGGTCAGCTGGGGCACCTGTGCCACTATCTGGCTCGTGGGTGGCCTGCTGTCCCTGCCCGGTCTCTTCAACCATGTCATCTTCTTACCCAGCACAGAGAGGATGACATGCGCCGAGAGTTACGACCCAGGCAGCGCTGAGGCTTGGCGGCTGGTCATACGGGTTCTCGGGCACATGTTAGGGTTTCTACTCCCTTTGACAGTTATGGTGGTGTGCTATGGTGTGATTGTGGCTCGACTCCTGCGGACCCGGGGCGGTTTCCAGAGGAACAGGGCCATGAGGGTGATTGTTGCGCTGGTTTTGGCCTTTCTGCTTTGCTGGATGCCCTACCACCTGGCTGTGATGGCGGACACCCTATTCCGGGCGAAAGTGGTGGGGTATGGGTGCCGAGAGAGGAACGCTGTGGACACAGCCATGCTCGCCACCCAGAGTCTGGGCCTGCTGCACAGCTGCGTCAACCCGGTTCTCTATGCCTTTGTCGGAGAGAAGTTTAGGAGGAGGCTGCTCCAGAAAGTGGGTGTGATGGAGCAGCGAGCGTCGTTGACCAGGGCCAGCAGATACTTCTCTCAGACCTCAGAGGCCACCTCCACATTCATGTGATCTTAAAATGTGTTTTTATCCCTGATTATAAGAAGAATCAATGAGTCATGATGAGGACTCCGATGCTATGCTGTGGGTGTGCAGGAATACGCCCAAATAAATATCAACAAACTGGACTTTTAAAACAGCCTTCTTACTTGAGACCACATTTGTCTTTACATGTATTATTGTATTAACTCAATGCATCAATTTTTTTTGTTTTGTGAAAAGGAAGTGTAACGCCCCTGGTGGGTTTTGAACGCATGTCTCCCAGCATGTAGGCAAACACTGCTCCAATAAATCTGTACCATTTTGTGGGGTATAGTAACAGGTCCAAGCAAGGTCCATGACATTTATTTCTATATATATATATATATATTTTTTTTTACTCCCTTTTCTCCCCAATTTTCGTGGTATCCAATTGTTAGTAATTACTATCTTGTCTCATCGCTACAACTCCCATACAGGCTCGGGAGAGACGAAGGTCGAAAGCCATGCGTCCTCCAAAACACAAGCCGCACTGCTTCTTAACACAGCGCGCATCGAACCCAGCCACACCGATGTGTCGGAGGAAACACCGTGCACCTGGCGACCTTGGTTAGCGTGTACTGCGCCCGGGCCCACCACAGGAGTCGCTGGTGCGCGATGAGACAAGGATATCCCTACCGGCCAAACCCTCCCTAACCCGGACGACGCTAGGTCAATTGTGCGTCGCCCCACGAACCTCCAGGTCGCGGCCGGCTGCGACAGAGCCTGGGCGCGAACCCAGAGTCTCTGGTGGGACAGCTAGCCTGCGATGCAGTGCCCTAGACCACTGCACCACCCGGGAGGTCTGACATTATTTTCTATTCATAAACATTGTTAGGGAAAATTCTGAAAAGATTAAGTACGTCCAAAAAAATATTGACATAACAAACTTGGCGACGCCATACATATGCATGTTTTCCGTTATAAATCAGACCTTTCATAAAACTGTGCGTGAATTCACCTTTTTATGTTGACAATAGCACCTTTTTTTTGCTAAAAGAAAGAGCAATGGCAAATCTTGATTACACTCCTGTAGAGGTGTGGGCAGAATGTTTTAATAATTTAGTGACTTTAAAAAAACTAAATATGCATGCTATCAAATATAGCAGGTACCAAACACTTGATTGTACATTAGAAACATCGTAAGTGAAATTCTACAGCCCACGCTTCTACAGTATGCAAAATACAAAATGTTAATGTTGTTAATCAATAAATTATGTTTATCTCTTGCCTTGGTTTAGTCTCTGATATTAAATAGGCTATTTAGAAGAAAAAGAAACGCACACCTATTAAGAGGAGATGCTGGCTAGCGGAGTAGAAAACTTGAAAATAAAAGAGCCGCACACTAGGAGCTCAGATGCAAAAATGTAATTACCAACTTTTCGACAGCCAAGCTGTCTTCATCATAATCAATGATGATATAATCAAACACTGCGGGATTATTCGTTTATATAGTGTCAAAAGACACAGGTGTCTAATCATGGCCAAGAGTGGCCTAATATCATTGGTTAATAATCAAATATTAAAATGTCATACAAAGAACAAATGGATAGCATACGATCATAGATTAATTTGACTACACAAGCTTACAAACAATTACAATGGCAAAGTCACAATAATCACAAGAATGGCTTCAGATCAAAGTCTACGTTGAGACCGAAGGGCACAAGGGTCTTTAAATGAAAGATCCAGGCAGCCTCTCGTTTTAACAATAAATTATCAAGGTCACCCCCTCTCCTAGGGAGGGTGACATGTTCGATGCCAATATAACGCAGAGACTAAATCGAGTGGCCTGCCTCCAAGAAGTGGGCCGCAACTGGATAAGTAAAGTTTTTACACCTAATGGTGCTACGATGCTCTGAGATATGTACTTTTAATTCGCGCTTTGTTTTACCTACATAATTTTAACCACAAGGACAAGTTATAAGATAAATAACTGCCTTAGTGGAACACGTAATAACACCTTTGATTGGGATCGATTTCCCTGTTTGTGGGTGTTTGAAGGATCTACATTTATAAGTGCCATTGCATTGAGCACAGCCATTACATTTAATTTCCATCCAGTAGGGGCGCAAATAGACATTGTTCAGGAATATCTTGGTGGTAAAATCAGTTTTTACCAATTTTCTCAATGGCAATATTAATCTGATCATTCTTGTAGCCCCTCTCCTTGAACTTTCTTTGCGTCCCAGCCATATTTCTGTCGAAATCGGATTGTTTTTTGCAAATTCTTTTGATTCGATAGAATTGGCTGTAGGGCAAACTATTTTTATTAAATAGGCTATTACCTTGTGCTCCTATTGCATAGCAATACTGTAGCCTATACCCATTCTGTCAAATATTTAACATAATCTACCAGTCTATTTACTGTGTTGGCAGAATGCTTTCTGTGAATGTTTCTGAAAGAGAAAATGATGGCAAATTGTTGTGGACCTGTCAGTAGAATGTTTGTAATTTAATGTTTTGTATTGACTTTCCCCCCAACCTAATGCTGGACTGTCAGCAAATTGTCTAGGCTACTCAAAAACAAATAATTGAATTATAAAATAAAATATACGATTTTATATAAAATAAAACACAGATTTTCGCTCTTCTCACTAACTGCAAATGGCTGCAACTTATGTTTTAAGTGTGTTGTGATGTATGGTCATATTTTTGCAGTTTTATTTAGTTTTGTTATTTTATGGGGCCATGCCGTGTCAATTTTTAGGCCGCCTAGGTATTTGCATTTAAATTAATGTGTATGAGTGCTGTGACATCAAATGGGAGCGTTAGTGAGATCGTGAGGTTTCTTCTTCAATCTTGTAGAATGCCTACTACTGAACACCACTAACGTCTCTCCGTCATCATTCTATCCTGTTAATTCAGGTATGTAATGTGCAATATATTGAGGTAACATGGCTAATTACATAGTCCATGAGTTTAGTGACGTGTAAAGGAGGGAGTTTTAATCGAGTGAAAAACTTGTATGTTCCCCATTGTAAGTAATGAAGGTTGGCTAGGTTGCTAATGGTTTACATGGAAGAGAAGGGATTAGATGGCACCCAAACCTTTTTTGTACTTTTTTTCAAGTGTATTAGCTCTTATTTGTTTTATTTTCTAGGAACGAAGGCAGTTTAGTTCAAGAAATATACGCGATGTGACGTTAAAATGTGTAACTTATTTTTTACAAATATCAACAGTTTAACAGTTCATGAGCTTTATGCTAACCAAATGTACAGTTGAAGTCGGAAGTTCAATCCAATTGTTCAACCACTCCACAAATTTCTTGTTAACAAACTATAGTTTTGGAAAGTCTGTTAGGACATCGACTTTGTGCATAGCACAAGTCATTTTTCCAACAATTGTTTACAGACAGATTATTTCACTTATTCACTGTATCACAATTCTAGTGGGTCAGAAGTTTACAATCACTAAGTTGACTGTACCTTTAAACATCTTGGAAAATTCCAGAAAATGATTTCATGGCTTTAGAAGATTCTCATGGTTCACATAATTTCACATAATTCACATAATTTGAGTCAATTGGAGCTGTACCTGTGGATGTATTTCAAGGCCTACCCTCAAACGCAGTGTCTCGTTGCTTGACATCATGGGAAAATCAAAAGAAATCAGCCAAGCCCTCAGAGAAAAAAATGTAGACCTCCAAGTCTGGTTCATCCTTGGGAGCAATTTCCAAATGTCTGAAAGTACCACATGCATCTGTACAAACAATAGTACACAAGTATAAACACCGTGGGACCACGCAGCAGTCATACCGCTCAGGAAGGAGATGCGTCTCCTAGAGATGAACGTACTTTGGTGCGAAAAGTGCAAATCAATCCCAGAACAACAGCAAAGGGCCCTGTGAAGATGCTGGAGGAACAGGTACAAAAGTATTTATGTCCACAGTAAAACGAGTCCTATATCGACAATCTGAAAGGCCGTTCAGGAAGGAAGAAGCCACTGCTCCAAAAACCGCCATAAAAAAGCAGTCTACAGTTTGCAACTGTACATGGGGACAAGGATTATACTTTTTGGAGAAATGTCCTCTGGTCTGATGAAACAAAAATGGAACTGTTTGGCCATAATGACCATCGTTATGTTTGGAGGAAAAAGGGGGAGGCTTGCAAGCCGAAGAACACCATCCGAACCTGTGAAGCACGGGGGTGGCAGCATCATGTTGTGGGGGTGCTTTGCTGCAGGAGGGACTGGCACACTTCACAAAATAGATAGCTTCATGAGGAATGCAAATTATTTGGATATATTGAAGCAACATCTCAAGACATCAGTCAGGAAGTTTAAGCTTGCACGCAAATGGGTCTTCCAAATGGACAATGACCCCAAACATACTTCCAAAGTTGGACAACAAAGTCATTGTATTGGAGTGGCCATCACAAAGCCCTGACCTCAATCCTATGGAACATTTGTGGGCGGAACTGAAAAATTGTGTGCGAGCAAAGAGGCCTACAAACCTGACTCAGTTACACCAGCTCTGTCAGATGGAATGGGACAGAATTCACCAAATTCATTTTTGGAAGGCTACCCAAAACGTTTGACCTAAAGTTAAACAATGTTAAAGGCAATTCTACCAAATACTAATTGAGTATGTAAACTTCTGACCCACTGGGATTGTGATGAAAGATGTATAAAAGCTGAAATAAATCATTCTCTCTAATATTATTCTGACATTTCACATTCTTGTGAAGTGGTTATCCTAACTGACCTAAGACAGGGAAGTTTTACTAGGATTAAATGTCAGGATTTGTGAAACTGAATTTAAATGTATTTGGCTAAGGTGTATGTAAACTTCCGACTTCAAATGTAGCTTTGCTAAGCGCCAGTGGGTTTCAGCTATTGTTAGCTTACGTGTTAGTGGTTTAGAAGGTAATGGTTGTAGCATTGTTTAGCACAGGTGTCAAGTCATTTGTAGCTTTTGAAAATTGACACAGTGGGGGTTGGTATCTTAGGAAAATGAATGAAACCAAAACGGTGTTATTATATTAGGTTATGATCTGAGATAATATACATGTGTACTATGCATTAAGTGTGTTGGAACACCCAATAAACATGTAGACATGCCCCGTAAGATTTTCATTTAATGTGGGGATTCTGCCTGCGGCGCTTTCCAAAAGTATTATATTAGGTTATGATCTGAGATAATAATAATACAGTAATATGGATAATTTGAGGTATAAGGTTAAAGCATTATACAGGACTTGACTTACCCTTAACCAATACAAATATAAACACTTAGAATATATCCTCCACCCTGGTAATGCATTTTGAAATAAACCCCATACCCTGTCAAATAGAACTAATGAATGTTGAACATGATTTTCTGTATTTACCTACTCAACTGTTTTAAAGTGTTAGGTAGAGATTTATTATGGACAGAGCATGCCATCTACTGGGGATTGAGACAGTGCCAACCCAGTTAATACATATTGATCTCTCCAAAGCATTACATATGAATCTTAAAATGGACATTTTAATAAATATGAAGCAGAAAGTGAATATCCAACAGATTGGTAATACAAACAATGCCTTCCAATATGGAGAAAGTTATCGTGTTTATTTTAAACCTTGCAATAGAGGTAAAAGCAGAATGTTTTTAGAATGGTCTGTGTGTATAAGTAGTAGATTGAGAAGGTATTCCTTTTGGAAATAAGCGAGTCCTAGATGAAGGAAGCAGATTATGGAGACTAGTAAAAGTAACAGTGTCATCTTATAGTCGTGCTGATACTAAACTCAAAGTTCTGACTTCAGTCTGGAAAGGCTGTTTTCAACACGATGCGTTGATAATGACTGGTGGCTGTGATTTTACTAGTTAGTTCTGCTCTTTGTCTTTCTCCGTCAAACACCCACGAGCACCACCCCCTTTCATTACTACTGATGGATTTTCAAATCCAAACAACGAGGTCTCAACCGTCAGGATAAAACATCTTTGAGAGACTTAATGTGTCCACTCAATTTCTGAGCAAATATTGCATTAACAACCAGCCTCGTTTCCAGACAAATGAGTCAGCTTTTCCTCGCTGTGTTGCTTCAGCCAGGCTAATCATCATATCCCCCATTTGTACAAAATACTTACTTGCCTGCTTGCAATACAATATTTTTACCACTAGAAAATGTGCAAACGCATGGTCTAAAGTTTGCGTGGAGGAAAGGACATTCTCACAGCAAGTTCAGCTTTTATGAATGCCAACTTTGTGTGAACTGGCGCATGCATGTTTTGGTGTATATGTTGTACGTACACAACGTTTTTAAGTGAGGCCCTGGGAGAGGAGTGACTTTTTTTTTTTTGCCTTTGCAAAAACTCATTTTATCTTGCAATTGTATAACGAATATAGTTTGTGCCAGTGCCGTTTAAGATGAGGGAGGATTTGCTATATGAGCATGGTTTTATATCTATTACAGCATATTGGATGACTCATTCATATTCCATTCACCCAGTTCAATGTAACAGCGATAGATTTAGGCTACTACATGATCCTCAAATTTTCCCTATACCCATCATGAGGTTGCTACAGCCTAGCCTATGAATGGAAGTTTAGAACGTATGTGCACACAGGTCGAGAGAAAGATTTGAGGTGACAGTGAGACAAGGACAGACAGTGACATTTTCAATACACTCTTGCCTGCATCTAGCTGATCTATGGTGTAATTATTAGTCCAACACTTGCAAACGATAGTATCTATCGAACAAATTCAGGTATGTTTATCTCTGTTTCATTCCATTTGCTTCCTTTTAAGAAACATCTTTCAACAGAATTGGCGGAATGAATACACCCCCTGATCACGTGTAAACACAGTTCAGTTTGATAGCAGCCAAGTTGTTGTATTCCTTCTCACATCTATATGCTCTCCACACACCTTTTCCCTTCGCTTGTGGACTTCAATGCATATCGGCTGTATGTGATCAGGCGAAAAAAAACTTTCCATGGCAAACCATATCATAACCACTACACACAGCCTACATAGTTGTCACCATATTAGCTAAAGCAACGTCATAGTCAACATAGCTAATATAACTAACGTGTTAGTAAACCAGCAACCAACCAGCAGTGATGTTACTGTGTATTGTCATGAAACAGTTTAGCACTGAAACCGGTGGGCCCCAATGGCAATAAATTCTTAAAACCAAAAGCTTACCTTGACTTGGAAGAGTTCCAGTGTTGTGTTGGATAGTCATAGCCAGCTAGCTAACATAGCTTCTCTCTGTTTGAGCAGGGTGTTTGCGTAGGTTAAACTAGCTAGCTGCATTTGCTAGGTAAGTAAGTGAAACTGTAAAAAAAAGGACAATCGCTCTCTCTTGCTTCTCCCATATTTTGGATGAAATGTATTTGTCAAACTGTTGAACTATTGTCTTTCTTTCTCATAGTCAACTATTCACCACATTTTATGCACTGCAGTGCTAGCAGCTGTAGCTTATGCTTTCAGTACTAGTTCCATTCTCAGATCCTTTGATTGGGTGGACAACCTGTCAGTTCATGCTGCATTGTGCTACCGTACAGAGTACTGAAGACCTTCATTGCAAAACAGTGTGTTTTAATCAATTATTTGGTGACGTGAATATATTCTGTATAGTTTTATCTGAACAGGTTAACTTTTTAAATTAAAAATAAATATATTTTAATGAAATACCCCGAGGAGAATGGTCCTCCCCTTCTTCCTCCGAGGAGCCACCACTGGATATAATCAGGTTGTTGGGCAGTTATATGCTGGAAAGTCTTGTTAAAAAAAGTTGTTTATTAAATGTTGAAGTGTATAAATACCACACTGCAGTGTAATGCTTGAACAACAAGTTTAATATGCTATCTCTTTACCATACTAGTACATACAGTACAAAACATGGCTTCATTTGAACTGATTGAGAAACCTTGCGGTTTAAAATAAGAACAACAGGGGTTTGATATTACAGATTGGATTAGATTAGAATGTGTCATTGCATGCAGAGCATATCCTGGTAATTATTAATACCTTTTAGCCTGAAACAGATTTCATCTGGAAAAAGGAGAAGGCCCTTACTGATTTTGCCAATGTTTTGCTGTCACTTGATTAGAATTTCTAGATTTTCTTTCAACTTTAGTGTTACCGAGTTGCGTTAATGGCTTGACATTAGATTCAGTCACTGTTATGAACTCTTAAAACTTGTAAATGAGTACCTGACAGTTGTCTGAGAATCAATTTAGGAACAAGTATTCAAACAAATTAGATACTTAGCTGCTTGTGATTTAATGAAACCGTGTGGACTGAGATCTTGACTGCCTAATGCCTACAGTATATTGCTTTCCCTCCTGAATATTTTTTGTGAAGTTGCTTGTGAGTTTGCATTTGACCTACAAATCAAATATTTTCTCAACCCCTTCCTCCCTGCTCACGGTGGCACTGTCCAACATGCTCTGGAGACCACATGGTTGTCTAAAAATGACAAGAGGGCAGGAGCTAAGGGGGACAAGGTAGATATATCAGCATGCAACCGTCATCATTCTGATGCTTTCTAGTTCTGTGGCTGGCACTTCCACTGAGAACTTGCCTGGCAGAGGTAGGGGGAGATCATGATTGAGAAGGCTTAGCTCTTTTGGCATAGGAGGGGGGGCAGACTGTGCATTTGGTGTGACTAAGCCTGGTGCATAATGAATTGGAAACAAAGCAAGTTTGTCAGGCAGAGCCAATCCCAAGAGATGATCTTGGGAGTAAGGGAATAGAATTTGACAGGGTCCAAGGCAATTTTTCTTTGTCTCGTGCTCAATGTGTTCAAGCCAAGAACCGGCACAAAAGGGAGGAAAAGCAAGAGAAACCAGCCAGCGGAAAGGAAGGTGAAAGGCACAGGCCAGCAACTTGCAAAAGGCAATACTGGGATCTTTTAATGCAACATGATCCTGTAGGTCTTGCCATAAAAATACCGTCAGGCAGGAGCATGCACAGTCTGTATATGCCTAATTGCTATGGAATGATCCATTTGTTTAGCCTTTTTTTCCAATTGAACTTTCAAAGTTGTTTGAATTGGCTCATGTATTGCTAATAATATACATGTATCTTCTGCTATCAAAGTTTTAAAGCAAATAAATGTAATTAATTAAATTGGATTTGATTACCTTCAAAGTGCCCAAGCCAGGTTTTGTCACAGCTTTTTTTGGAAGTTAGTGTTATGTTTGAAAGTGTTAACAATACTTATAATAATCAAAATGTTAAAGTGTAGTTGGGAAAGAAAGAAAATAAATTAAGAAAAAGGGCCCATTTGGGACACATTGGGACACATTTTGAAAACACAACTGATGCTATTATAAGAAGGCAGCACTGTGACAATGAACAAGGCAGAGCTGCAGATGACCCTGAAGAAGGGAGCGGATGAGGGGTGCGCGGCGTCCCAAGCCCCATTCCTCCAAAGCGGGCCAAGGCCTACCCTTACCCAGACCAGGCGGTCCCGAACTCTGGGGCTTCCTTGTTCCCCACCCAGACCCCTCCAGCATTCGTACGCAAAATGAGGAACGCCGCTGTGGGAACCATCTGCGACATCCGTCTGAAAGTGGTGGTGGTAGGAGACCCACAGCCCTCACTCTACTGGTACCACAACGACGACATGCTGAATATGGTTAACCAGCGATGCCGGCCTCCACACCTGCATTGCCAGCAACCACTTGGGGGAGGTGCAGAGTAGCGCCATGCACGCCGACCTGGAGGAAGGTAATGTAGACAGATTACTTATCCTATAGTTTTGTTAAACATCCCTGGCCTCTTATCAATGTGTTACAGTTCAAATAGGTAATAATTTTGGATTTATGGATTTAACATGATTGGGCAGGGGAGCAGCCATGGGAGGGCATAGGCCCACACTGGGGAGGCAGGGCTTTATTACAGACATAAATACTCCCCACTTCTCTGGCAACAGCTTTGGTGGACATTCCTGCAGTCAGCATGCCAATTGCACGCTCCCTCAAAACTTGACATCTGTGGCATTGTGTTGTGTGACAAAAACATTTTAGAGGGGCCTTTTATTGTCCCCAGCACCTGTGTAATGATCATGCAATTTAATCAGCTTCTTGATATGCCACACCTTTCAGGTGGATGTATTAGAATCCAAGATGGTGTAGCAATCAGACGTCTTTTGTATATATATTTTTTCTTAGCATATATTTTTGATATTTTTCTTAACCTCAACTTCAACATACTCTCCTGCAATCCGCCTCACCCAATGTCGTATGAATCTGCTATTTTCTTTACGTTTGAACCGGAATCCCCAACAGAAGCTAGCCAGTTTACTAGCTAGTAGTCAGCTAGCCACTGCTAGCGGTCATCAGCTACCTTTAGCCCGGACAACTCTCGCCAGTCTGCACAGCGCGACTCAAACCAGAGCAGATCAGGCTTCTTTTTCTCCATATCTCCGGATTCCTACCGCAAGCTCTGAACCTTTTCACCTGGATCATCGCAGCAAGCTAGCTGCTATCCGAGTGGCCACTCCCAGCTAACGTCTCTGTCCCGAAGCAAGAACCAATTAGCCTGGAGCTAGCCTTTGCTAGGCCCATCTCCCGGCTTGCTGAAGAGGTCCATCAGTCATTCCTTGCGCTACAATACTTATTTTGCCAATTGGCCTCGACCCCTTTTACTGCCAACACGGAGCCCCACCGACCCATCACGACAACTACCGATGTAATTTGCCCGAGGGGTTTTTTCAACTGGTTCCTCTGTCGCGACATCCCCTGAATGCCCATCTGCTAGCCTGCTAGCTGCGGCTCGCTAGCTGTCTAGAGCATATCAAACTGTTAGCTGAAGAGGCCCATTGGACAAATTCTTTGGCGACTATACCTATTTTGCCAATTGGCCTGGACCCTTTTACCACACGGAGCTCTGCTGCTCCATAATGACTGATCTGCTGACAGAACAGCACGAGGCGGCTACAACAGACTTCTTTCTTTGCGACGCCCCTCTAAGGCCCTTGTGCTAGCTTGCTAGCCCTGGCCTGCTAGCTGTCTGAATCGCTGTGTCTCCGGCCCGCCGAGCTACTCACTGGACCCCTATGATCACTCGACTACGCATGCCTCTCCCTAATGTCAATATGCCTTGTCCATTGCTGTTTTGGTTAGTAATTATTGCCTTATTTCACTGTAGAGCCACTAGCCCTGCTCAATATTACTTAGTTAACCCTTTAGTCCCACCTCCCATTCATGTGGTGACCTCACCTGGTTTCAATTATGTTTCTAGAGACAATATCTCTCTCATCATCACTCCATGCATAGGTTTACCTCCACTGTATTCACATACTACTATACCTTTGTGTACATTATACCTTGAATCTATTCCATCGTGCCCAGAAACCTGCTCCTTTTACTCTCGGTTCCAAACGTACTAGACAACCAATTCTTATAGCCTTTAGCTGCACACTTATCCTACTCCTCCTCTGTTCCTCTGGTGATATAGAGGTTAATCCAAGCCCTGCAGTGCCTAGCTCCACTCCCATTCACCAGGTGCTCTCATTTGTTGACTTCTGTAACCGTAAAATCCTTGGTTTCATGCATGTTAACATTAGAAGCCTACTCCCTAAGTTTGTTTTATTCACTGCATTAGCATACTCTGCCAACCAGAATGTCCTAGCCGGGTCTAAATCCTGGTTTAGGAAGACCACCAAAAACCCTGAAATTTCCATCCCTAACTATAAAATTTTCCGACAAGATAGAACTGCCAAAGGGGGCGGAGTTGCAATCTACTGCAGAGAGCCTGCAGATTCTGGTCTGTGCCCAAACAATTTGAGCTTCTACTTTTAAAAATCCACCTTTCCAGAAACAAGTCTCTCTCTGTTGCTGCTTGCTATAGACCACCTTCTGCCCCCAGCTGTGCCCTGGACACCATATGTGAATTGATTGCCCCCTATCTATCTTCAGAGCTCGTGCTGTTAGGTGACCTAAACTGGGACATGCTTAACACCCCGGCCATCCTACAATCTAAGATTGATAACCTTAATCTCACACAAATTAGCAATGAACCTACCAAGTACAACCACAAATCTGAAAACACGTTCTCCCTCATAGATATCATCCTAACCAACCTGCTATCTTCAACCAGGATCTCAGATATCACTGCCTCATTGCCTGCGTCCGTAATGGGTCTGCGGTCAAACGATCACCCCTCATCACTATCAAACGCTCCCTAAAACATTTCAGCAAGCAGATCTTTCTGATCGACCTTACCTGGGTATTCTGGAAGGATATTGACCTCATTCTGTCAGTAGAGGATGCCTGGTTATTATTTAAAAGTGGTTTCCTCACCATCTTAAATAAGCATGCCCCATTCCAAAAAATTTGAACCAGAAACAGATATAGCCCTTGGTTCACTCCAGACCTGACTGCCATTGACCAGCACATAAACATCCTGTGGCGATTAGCATCGAATAGCCCCCGCAATATGCAACTTTTCAGGTAAGTTAAGAACCTACATACACAGGCAGTTAGGAAAGCAAAGGCTAGCTTTTTCAAACAGAAGTTTGCATCCTGTAGCACAAACTCCAAAACGTTCTGGGACACTGTAAAGTCCATGGAGAATAAGAGCACCTCCTCCCAGCTGCCCACTGCACTGAGGCTAGGAAACTGTGACCACCGATAAATCTGCGATAATTGAGAATTTCATTAAGCATTTTTCTATGGCTGGCCAACCTTGGCTACCCCTGGTTACCCTTACCCCGGTCAACAGCCCTGCACCCCCCACAGCAACTTGCCCAAGCCTCCCCATTTCTCCTTCATCAAAATCCAGATAGCTGATGTTCTGAAAGAGATGCAAAATCTTGACCCTTACAAATCAGCTGGGCAAGACAATCTAGACCCTCTTTCTAAAAATTATCCACCAACATTTTTTGCAACCCCTATTACTATCCTGTTCAACCTCTCTTTCGTATCGTCTGAGATCCCCAAAGATTGGAAAGCTGCCACGGTCATCCCCTTCTTCAAAGAGGGAGACACTCTAGACCCAAACTGCTACAGACCTATATATATCCTACCCTGCCTTTATAAGGTATTTAAAAGCCAAGTTAATAACAAACGGATCACCGACCATTTCGAATCCCACTGTACCTTCTCCGCTTTGCAATCTGGTTTCCGAGCTGGTCATGAGTGCACCTCAGCCACACTCAAGGTCCTAAATGATATCATAACCGCCATCAATAAGAGACAATACTGTGCAGCTGTATTCATAAACCTGGCTTTCGACTCTGTCAATCACCACATTCTTATCGGCAGACTCAACAGCCTTGGTTTCTCAAATGACTGCCTCGCCTGGTTCAGCAACTATTTCTCAGAAATTCAGTGTGCCAAATCGGAGGGCCTGTTGTTCATACCTCTGTCAGTCTCTATGGGGGTGCCACAGGGTTCAATACTCGGGTAGACTCTTCTCCGTATACATCAATGATGTCGCTCTTGCTGCTGGTGATTCTCTGATCCACCTCTATGCAGACAACACTATTCTGTATACTTCTGGCCCTTCTTTGGACACTGTTAACATCTTGGCGCACCCATTCTCGTCAACGTCCACTGAATTGCAGAGCGTCAAATTAAATTACTAAAAATATTTAATTTTCATGAAATCACAATTGCAATATAGCAAAACACAGCCTAGCTTGTTGTTAATCCACCTGTCAGATTTCAATAAAGCTTTACAGCAAAAGCGTTTATGTTAGGACATCTCTCTCAGCAGACAAAACATTACAAACAGCTCACAGCAAAGTAGATTGGTCACGAAAGTCAGAAAAGCAATAAAATGAATCGCTTACCTTTTGATGATCTTCGGATGTTTGCACTCAGGAGACTCCCAGTTACACAATAAATGTTCCTTTTGTTCCATAAAGACTATTTTTATATCCAAAATACTTCCATTTGGTTTTGTTCAGAAATCCACAGGCTCAAGCGGTCACACCAGGGCAGACGAAAATTCCAAATAGTATCCGTAAAGTTCGTAGAAACATGTCAAACGTTTTTTTATAATCAATCCTCAGGTTGCTTTTACAATATATAATCAATAATATTTCAACCGGAGCGTAGCTTTTTCAATAGGAGAGAGAGAGAAAATGTCTGCTCCAAGCTGTTGCGCATGCAAAACACTGCTGGCACCCAGCCATCCACTGACGCGAAGTGATCATCCTCGCTCATTTTTCAGAATAAAAGCCTGAAACTATGTTTAAAGACTGTTCACACCATTTGGAAGCCATAGAGAAAGGAATCTGGTCGATATCCCTTGAAATGGGGGGAAGGCATGTAATGGAACAGAGAGCTTTCAGGACAAACAGCACTTCCTGGTTGGATTTTCCTCAGGTTTTTGCCTGCAACATCAGTTCTGTTACAGACAATATTTTGACAGTTTTGGAAACTTTAGTGTTTTCCATCATAATCTGACAATTATATGCATATTCTAGATTCTGGGCCTGAGAAATAGGCAGTTTCATTTGGGTATGTTTTTCATCCAAACATCAAAATACTGCCCCCTACACTCAAGAGGTTAACTAACCTCCAGACGAGCTTCAATGCCATTACAACTCTCCTCCCGTGGCCTCCAACTGCTCTTAAATGCAAGTAAAACTAAATGCATGCTCTTCAACCGATTGCTGCCCGCACCTGTCCAGCATCACTACTCTGGACGGTTCTGACTTAGAATATGTGGACAACTACAAAGATCTAGGTGTCTGGGTAGACTATAAACTCTCCTTCCAGACTTGCATTAAGCACCTCCAATCCAAAATGAAATCTAGAATCAGCTTCCTATTTTGTAACAAAGCATCCTTCACTCATGCTGCCAAACATACCCTCGTGAAACTGACTATCCTACTGATCCTTGACTTCGGCGATGTCATTTACAAAATAGCAGTCTATCACGGTGCCATTTGTTTTGTCACCAAAGCTCCATATACTGTACTACCCACCACTGCGACCTGTATGCTCTCATTGGCTGACCCTTGCTTCATATTTGTTGCCAAACCCACTGGCTCCAGGTCATCTATAAGTCTTTGCTAGGTAAAGCCTCACCTTATTTTAGCTCACTGGTCACCATAGCAGCACCCACCTGTAGCATGCGCTCCAGCAGGTATATTTCACTGGTCACCCCCAAAGCCAATTCCTCCTTCGGCCGCCTTTCCCTCGAGTTCTCTGCTGCCAATGACTGGAAAGAACTGCAAAAATCACTGAAGCTGGAGACTCATAACTCCCTCACTAACTTTAAGCACCAACTGTCAGAGCAGCTCACAGATCACTGCATCTGTACATAGCCCATCTGTAAATAGCCCATCCATCTACTTCATCCCCATACTGTTATTATTTTTTTTATTTAGCTCTTTTGCACCCCAGTATCTTTACTTGCACACTCATCTTCTGCACATCTATCACTCCCGTGTTTAATTGCTATATTGTAATTATTACGCCACTATATGGCCTATTTATTGCCTTACCCCCCTTATCCTACCTCATTTGCACACACTGTATATAGACTTTTTCTATTGTATTATTGACTGTATATTTGTTTATTCATATACATGTTGTTGTTTTTGTCACACTACTTTGCTTTATCTTGGCCATGTCGCCTGGTTAAATAAAGGTGAAATGAATGTTTTATTATTATTTTGTCAAAGGAGAAATGCTCATTAACAGGGATGTAAACAAATTGGTGCACAAAATGTGAGAAATAAGATGTTTGTGCGTATGGAACATTTCTGGTATCTTTTATTTCAACTCATGAAACATTGGACTTTATATGTTACGTTTATTTTTGTTCAGTATAGATTTTTTATATATTTTTTTAATACCCTTTTGGGGCCATGTTTTGGGCATCCCCTCTAATTTCGGTTAACCCAGAAGTAAAATCTTGCGTAATTTGGTCAGCTGCATGATTAACTTCTGGGTTTATACGTGTTCGAAATTGAGTTCCGGAGTTTTGCGAAGTCTCCACCCTTGTAAAAGGAAACACTCAGACAGTATGGGCACACGCGCAAAGAACTCAAAGCACTGCCTTCGCCCAATCCTGATGAATCCAAATAACCAGTGACGAAAACCCAAAGACCGGAACGACTGCTGCTCTTATCTCATGCAGCCCATTCATCCCTGGCAGATTCTGAGTACACTTAAATCTGCCCACAAAACCCCACCCCACCCTCAGCCTCACGACCTACACACCACTATGGAGGCATGAACCTAGACAGTAACTAATACTCCCATGTGTAATACTCCCATTCACACTTGGAATTTGTGGGCAAATATGGTTTGATATTATTTAGAAATACTTCAACAGTTTTTTTTATCTCCACATTGCTCTTTCTATACCATTATCTCATGACATCACAGTTTACCTATTGAGTCCCTCAATGCTCAGAGCTTGTGAAAAATTGAAGGGTTCACATAAATGGCATGATTAATCATTTAATTGAACCAGTCAGAATATGTAATCTGATTTGTATGATGTTTGTGCAGAGCTAAAGAGGGAGTAATACTGAAGAGTGATAATGTGATCATTTCTTCTCTGGCCAACTCGTAATGGTGGGTAATAGGGAAGAACTGGGTAATGCTTTACTTACAGTCTGTAGGTATATTGCGGTATAATGCTGTTATAATTCCTTGTATGACTATATGACCCCCTTCAAATGTCGTATTATCATTTCATGATGATCCTGACTAACCTAGCCATTTTGGTTCAGTTGAAATGTTGATACATAGAGATATAACTTTTTATTAACTTTAGTGTAAGACACCATTAAGGTTCATACATGCTTATAACAAGTTATAAAGCATTATACCCGCATGCCTCAAGTGTTACCAACAGGGGTAGAGTTATTTATCCTGCTAGGTTACCTTGTTAGGCCAGATGACTGAACCTTGAGGCATGTTTCATTGGCACAGGAGTGATAGGTAATCTAAATTGCTACATACAACAGTGGCAGCTTGTTTAGAGTCATTGGGTCCACACCTGTATGGCATAGATTTTAGGACACCCTCAGCTTCAACTGCCTCTGTCCCTACTGCAACAAAGTGCTTTTCGATTAAATGGGTGTTGACTAATTATTTCTTGCTCTTTGAATCTTGCTGCTCTGTCCTCACTTGAAACCGTCTCAATCCTCGGCCCTGACTGTGCCTTAACCTCCTCTCGCGCTCTCTCTCTATCCCCTTTCACCCTCATCGACAACCATATCTCCACTGAATGTTATTTATACCCATGGAATGTGCCAGGCATTAGATTTTATGATGTTAATAGGCCACAGCCTAGCCCCACCCCCCTGCAAGAGGTTTTCAGGGGTCTCTTATCAGTACCCAAATCTTAATGGCCAGGGAATGAGACAAATTTGATTTCAAACCCACACATCCTCTCAAAGCAACTCTAACCGACTTCAAGGACCTATTTATGCTCAATGGTGAAAATGCCCACTCAGTACAGTACTTATTCACTATCAGCCTATAGGCCCAGGGATTTTGATGGCTGGCTGGCTATTTTTACAATTTTCTACATTGTAGAATAATAGTGTAGACATCAAAACTATGAAATTACACATTTGGAATCATGTAGTAACCAAAAAAGTGTTAAACAAATAAAACTATTTTATATTTGAGATTCTTCAATAGCCACCCTTTGCCTTGATGACAGCTTTGCACACTTTTGGCATTCTGTCAACCAGCTTCATGAGGATGTATTTCAATTAACAGGTGTGCCTTAAGTTAATTGGAATAGGGTGCCATGTAGTGCACTAGATGGGGAATAGGGTGCCATTATGTGTTTGAGCCAATCATTTGTGTTGTGACATGGTAGGGGGTTATACATAAAATAGCCTATTTGATTAAAGACCAAGTCCATATTATGGCAAGAAGAGGTCAAATAAGGAAAGAGAAATAACAGTCCATCATTACTTTAAGACATGATTGTCAGTCAATGTGGAAAATGTCAAGAACTTTGAAAGTTTCTTCAAGTGCAGTCGCAAAAACCATCAAGCGCTGTGGTGAAACTAGCTCTCATGAGGACCGCCACAGGAATGGAAGACCCAGAGTTATCTGTGCTGCAGAGGGCAAGCTCATTAGAGTTACCAGCCTCAGAAATTGCAGCCCAATTAAATGCTTCACAGAGTTCAAGTAACAGACACATCTTCACATCAACTGTTCAGAGGAGACTGTGTGAATCAGGCCTTCAAGATCAAATTGCTGCAAAGAATCCACTAATAAAGGACACCAATAGGAAGAAGAGACTTGCTTGGGCCAAGAAACACGAGCAATGGACATTAGACCGGTAGGAATTTGTCCTTTGATCTGGAGATCAAATTTGAGATGTTTGGTTCTGCTGTGTCTTTGCGAGACACTGTGTGGGTGAATGGATGATCTCCGCATATGTGTTTCCCATCGTAAAGCATGAAGGAAGTGGTGTCATGGTGTGGGGGTGCTTTGCTGGTGACACTGTCTGTGATGTATTTAGAATTCAAGGCACACTTTACCAGCATGGCTACCACAGCAATCTGCAGCGATACGTCATCCCAGCTGGTTTGGGCTTAGTTGGACTATCATTTGTTTTTCAACAGGACAATGACCCAACACACCTCCAGGCTGTGTAAGGGTTATTTGACCAAGAAGGAGAGTGATGGAGTGCTGCATCAGATGATCTGGCCTCCAATCCCCGACCTCAACCAAATTGTGATGGTTTGGGATGAGTCAGATGGCATAGTGAAGGAAAAGCAGCCAACAAGTGCTCAGCATATGTGGGAAGTCCTTCAAGACTGCTGGAAAAGCATTCCAGGTGAAGCTGGTTGAGAGAATGCCAAGAGTGTGCAAAGCTGTCATCAAGGTAAAGGGTGGCTATTTGAAGAATCGAAAATATAAAATAAACTTTTTTGGTTACTACATGATTCCATATGTGTTATTTCATTGTTTTGATGCCTTCACTATTATTCTACAATGTAGAAAATAGTAAAAATAAAGAAAAACCCTTGAATGAGTCAGTGTTCTAAAACTTTTGACCGGTGGTGTACATGGATGAATGTTTCACGGAAGAATGCTTCACCCAAACTCTGACCATTCTACTCGCCCTAGCAGAGCTGGTTAGGCTGTTTTCATGTTATCCAGAGTGTTGGTGACTGTAACTACTCCTGGCAGCAATTTAATTACGCTTTTTTTGCAGACATTTATTAACTTCAGCTATATTCAACCGATGTTGAGTGATCGTAAATTCATCAGTTATTCTGCACTGGCACACTCGGGTCGAGAGTGCTCTGAAACTGTTGCAGTGACATTCTATTGAAATAGATACTTGCATAGTGGAGTTTTTATAAAATTTTACTACGCGATACATAAAAAAAGCTGCATTAGACAGGATTCCCTACACATACTGACCAGCTCAAAAATGGACAGAAGCGTGCTATATGGCAGACCAATCCAAACTCATCTCTCGGCATTATCTCAGACAAAAATGGCTAGCGAGAAGGTTGCTGTCTTTCTGTGGCTTAACCAACTAGGCTCGTAATTTAACCATTTTATTTGTATTTACAGATGGTATACAAGTTTGTTATTAAGCCACATGAAACATCACATGTTCGAGAAGGAATTTCCACCAAAAAAACAACGCATTTTGATTTTAAGAAGTTTATGTTCAAATGGCTCTCCTGTGAAGTAGTGACCTGCGACATACGCCTAGTTTCCTGACACAGGGCACAAATGTAATTGCTTAAATATACTTAAGAAGCAAACGTATAGGTATAAATCATTTCCCATTTCTTATATTAAGCAAACCAAACGCCACAACTTAAAAAAACAAATTAAGGATAGCCAGGTGCACATTCCAACAATATACAAATTAAGCATTTCCGTGTATTGAGTCCGCCAGATCATAGGCAGTAGGGATGACCAGGGATGTTCTGTTGATAAGTGTGTGAATTTGACCATTTTCCTGTCCTGCTAAGCATTCAATATGTAACGAGTACTTCTGAGTGTCAGGATAAATGTATGGAGTAAAAAGTACAGTATTTTCTTCAGGAATGTAGTAAGATAAATTAAAAGTTGTAAAGTACAGTTAGCCCAAAAAAACTAGTACTTTAAAGTATTTTTACTGAAGTACTTTACACCACTGTTCTTCTGTACAGTTAAATTAGATCTTTAGAAATTGGAGAAGCGCTGTGATACAACATGTTTTTTTAACTGTTGTTTAAAGCTAAACTTGCTTTTTGCCTCCGTAACCTCTGGTCAGAGCATTCCATAATGACATGGCTCTATTCTTAACTGAGCAACGCATTATATATGTTTTTGGTTTGGGTACTGTGAAGAAACCCATAGAGGCATGTCTGATTGGGTATGTATGCAAATAGATTAAACAAGTGGTTGGGTGTTTTTAACACACAAATGTTTCTTAAAAATACTAGAAGTGAAGTAATCAATTTCTCTTCAAACCTCAACTATGAAAGACTATAATTAAAGTTCTTGTTGTTAGCTCTGTGCGTGCAGTTGAGGGCAAGGTGTGTTGCTTTGTTTTGAGCCAACTGCAGCTTTGGTAGGTCTTTCTTTTCTACACCTGACCATATTACCAAACAGTAATCAAGATGGGACAACATCAAAGCCTGAACAACTAGTACAGTTGAGCTTTGTGTCAAAAACGCAAAACATATTTTTACAACAGCCATACCTCACCCAATCTTCACAACAACTTTGTCAATATGACATGACCATGATAACAGACCATCCAATGTTAGTCCTAGGAGTTCAGCTTCTTAAACTTCTTCAATGGTCACACTCTTTATACACAACTCCTGTAGAGGATTAGGTCTAAGATAATTCTTTGAGACAAGTACAACACTTTTGGTTTTAGATGCATTTAAGACCAGTTTGTTGTTGAGTACTCATTCTGACACTGACTGTAACTCCTTGCTAAGAGTTTCAGTGAGCTCACTGGCTGTAGGTACTGATATGTAGGGTGTACAATCATCAGCACATAGTCATTTTAGCTTCTTGTGGCAAATCATTTGTAAAAATAGAGAAGTGTAATGGCCCAAGGCACCTGCCCTGAGGGATACCGCACTGTACATATCTGATGTTAGAGAAGCTTCCATTGAAGATTACCCTTTGCATTCTATTGGATAAGTAACTCTCCAACCATGTGATGGCAGGTGATGTTAAGGATTTTCAATATCAAATTATGATCACCAACTACTTTTCCATCCACAGTTTTCATATAGTATTATTTTTTTTATACGACAGCTGTGATGGAAACAGGAAGTTTCGATACAATTGTATGAATGTAGACAGATAATTTGTTTATTTGACATGGTGGGATCTTTTGTTGTTGGTAAAATGTGTTATGCGAGAAATGGCTTTGGAAACTTGAAGCAAACTTGGAGTCACGCGATGATGTGGCTGGACTACACACCATTACTGCTCAGGAAAACAATGCAGTTTATTAGGCTACAGATTAAATAAATGATGCTGAACTTCACAGGGTGATAAAAGTGCACGCTATGAGCTTGATGCTGCTTTCTAATTATTATCAAGGTTCTTATTCTGGTGACACAATGATCGATTGCTTGACTGCCATTTGACTAATAAAAATATTCTCGCTCTTATACATAATTATCTCATCATGTAGACTAGCCTACCTGCACAGCCTACTCGCACTATATCTGCTAGCTGTTAGCTAGAACACGTGCCAAGACCAGAGTAGGCACATTTGCTATTTAATGCAACAGTTTGTGACAAAACTATTGTTAGAGTTGAAAATGAAATGTGGGACATGAAAACTTAAGTGGAAAATTACCTTTTGTGTGCACTACGTCATCACGCACTGATTTGTATCCGCAATGAGTCAGTTTGGTGGAAAATGTGCATATTTTCTTTATGCAGAATTTATATTCGCATGACAATCTGTTGCCAATTGTATGGAAACCTAGCTAATAAAATGGCTGCACTGAAAGTTAACATTACAGCTACAACTAACATCTCAAAATCAATTTATTTATCAGTCATCTGAGTCAGTGTAGTACAAGTTGAGTGCCCTTCCCTATATGCATTATATGCATGCTGAAAGTCAGTAAACTTGTCCTTAAAAAAAATTAAAATAGCATTGTATTTGTTCAAACACAATTCTCTCCATCGGTTTGCTAAGAACAGGCAGCAAACTGATTGGGCAGCTGTTAGGGCCAGCAAAGTGTGCTTTACTAGTTTTAGGAAGTGGAATTTCTTGAGCTTCCTCCTATGCCTGTGGACACTCGCACTCCTTTAGGCATTGTACGTAGGTGTGGCAATACAGTCTGCTACCATTCTCAATAGGTTGTCTATACCTTGTGGCTTATCATTATTGATGGATAGCAACAGTTTTTCCACCTCTTCCACACAAACTTGACCAAATTCAAAACGGCAATCCTCTTTCATTGTTAATGTTTAATACACAAATATAATAGTTCACGGTTCAATGTTGTCATTTTACTTCTCAATTTGTCCACTTTATCAGTAAAATAGTAAGTTAAATGATTGGCTATATCAAAAGGTTTTGTTATAAATGACCCATCAACTTCAATGAATGGAGATTAGTTGGGTTTTCTGCCCATAATTTAAGGTCCTCCTAAATCTTTTCCCATAAATTACAAAAAACTATCTTGTTCTAGTAATATAATTTTAAAAATCATGATACATTTAGTCACAACATTTCTCAATTGACAGTATGTCAACCAGTTAGCTGAGCAGCCTGACTTGTTAGCCAGCTTTTTTGCATAATTTTTTTGAACCATACAATTTTTAAATTCATCATTGATCCAGGGGGCTCTAACTGTTCTGTTAGTTTCTTAACAAGTGCATGTTTGTCAACAATTGGCAAGAATAATTGTCAGCGTCGTGTGTGTATAGGTGGCAGGGAAGTCAGGTGCAGGAGTGTCAAAATGGAGTGTAAATGGTGTCTTTTAATAAATGTCAACAGAACATGCTCCAAAACACTAAAAAGTACAGACATGAAAAAAACATGGGTACGAGGACCCGTCGCGCACCAACACAAATAAACACTGACAAAACAATCTCTGACAAAGACACGAGGGGAAACAGAGGGTTAAATACACAACAGGTAATGAATGGGATTGAAAACAGGTGTGTGGGAAGACAAGACAAGACAAGACCAATGAAAAATGGATCAATGATGGCTAGAAGACCGGTGACGTCGAACGCCGAGCACCGCCCGAACAAGGAGAGGCAACGACTTCGGCAGAAGTCATGACAATAATTTAAAAACTCAAATTGCTGCATCTGGATTCTCCTCCCTATACAGATCAGAGTTCTGAGAAAACATTTTACATGAGCTCTTATGAATAACTTTTAGGCCCTGCCTTTGGTACTTTGGCTTTCTGTGGTATTGCCACAATGTTATGGTCACTACAGCCAATGGTAAGTTATATTGCTTTGGAGCAAAACTCTGTAGCGTTGAAGACATGATCAATACAAGTGGATGTCACGGACCCAACACTATTGATATACACTGTAGTTGTTTGCATTTACTGCAAATTGAATGTACAATTGTGTAAGCCTGCCTTGCAATGCAGCTGAAGTAACATAGCTAACTATTTACTTGTTTATTGTGCAGTGGAGGATAAAAATAACTATGCCTAATGCTGTGTAGCTAGCTACAGTATGTAGCCGATCTGTGTATGGACCCTAAAACATTCGTATGAATATTAGTTCAGAACCTAAACTATGAACCTCAGCTATCATAGTTGTTGTATCAACTTCAAGTCCGAATGGCATTAATGAAGCCTATGAATAGAGTAGAATATAATAACACTATTGTGCCAAGAATGCAAGTCCTATATACATGTACTGTAGTTATCACTCATGAGATTCCCACATTGTAACCTGTACATTGAATGTAATCCCTGATCATGTACTCCATGTACTTCCTTGGCAAATAAAGGTGAAGTTCAGGTATGAATCTGAGACATTCTTTTCAGTTATATCAAACTCCATTATTTGAATGATGCTGTGTCTGCATGTATGTATTACAATTACACTTCAACAGTGTTTACCGCTCCTGGGACATCAATGATTACACATTGTAACTATACAATAGACTAGAAACATGATTGATTTGTAATTCATATATACAGAAAAAAAACAAATCATATCTAACTCCCTTCATCTGCATTAATCTGAGGACACAGGATAGTATTTCAATGAGATACTTAATTTCAACCAGTGGAGATTGTGAAACACTTTATTGAAAGAAGTTCATTAGCCAGGTGTTATAAATAATGAATACATGCATTATAATTATGTTAATGTAATATTATAAATACAAGTTCAATCTGTACTTCAACAAGGAAGAAAGACGAGGTGGGGAGAGAGGTGTAGAAGACAGAAAGGGAAAATGTAAGAACAGTGACAGACAGCATATGGTTAATGAATTACCGTGCTACCCTAATATTCTCAGTTCATCACAATTGCAGTGCTTCCTAACCAGTCTTGGGCTCCCAGTTGGCCCGAAGGTTATCTTAGGAACGGGAGAGGTGGCGATGACGGGACTGGCTTCCTCTCTCACATCAAAACATACCTGTAGATGAGAGTGATGGATAGAGAGAGAGCATGATTAAGCCTTGTTTTTTTTATTCTAACACAGCCAGTCATCATAATCATCAGGAGGTGAAATGCAAAACTGACCTTGGATAATTAACACTGGGACTACTACATCTGTCTGTATTTCAATGTAAAGCATCCCTTTATTAATACTCCCTGTTGACCCACAAACAGTAGAAGATACTGTATGTGACGCAGACACCTATCAGAGTGTACCTGAAACATTTAAATATAGAGGGCTATGTGTCTCACTACTTGGTTATTGCAAGTTTAAAACCCTAGGGAAATCATGACTTGGCAGCAACAGATAGGCCAGTTAATTACCTCTGGTTATGGACACTTTTGCCATAAATGAAGCTTCCATGGCCTGTTCTTCAGACAGTGAACATCTGGCAATATCTACATTTTAGACCACTTGATCAGCTCGCTCTCTGAAAGTAAAGAAAATAGCTTATTCATCCTTTTGTAAAATAAAGCTAACCATTACACTGTCATTGTTACGGTTTTCTTCAGGTGAAAGAGAGTCGGACCAAAATGCAGCGTGGTTAATTCGATACATCTTTAATAAAGATGAAACACGAACAATACAAAAACGTAACGTGAAAACCGAAACAGCCTAAACTGGTGCAAACTAACACAGAGACAGGCACAATCACCCACGAAACACTCAAAGAATATGGCTGCCTAAATATGGTTCCCAATCAGAGACAACGAGAATCACCTGACTCTGATTGAGAACCGCCTCAGCCAACCATAGACTATGCTAGAGAACCCCACTAAGCCACAATCCCAAAACCTACGAAAAACCCCCATACAAAAACACAACACAAAATAAACCCATGTCACACCCTGGCCTGACCAAATAAATAAAGAAAACACAAAATACTAAGACCAGGGCGTGACAGTCATGAATTATGATTATATATCGACTATGAAACAAATATGACATGGCCTGCGACCTGCTTATGAGTTGCCATGAAAGAATGTTAGATTAATTCAACTGACACTGAATTGTGGGAGCTAACTACTAGCTATGAATAAGTTGGACGGAAGAACACCCAGTGCTGCTTACCTGAGATGCCATCATCATCCGTCCTTCTTCGTAGGTGTCGGCTATTCTTCGTAGGTGTCCGCTTCCTTTTGTGTCGCAAAAAAGTTAGTTTCAGAACAATTCTTTTTGATTGAAAATTTAAAAAATACCTCCATAGCGTATAAGAATTTGCCTGAGAATAGCCAAACCTTCATACAAACGTGCTATTGTATGCAGAATTCTTGACGCACAACCGAAGATGCTGCCATATCCTGCCAGCACGCCCACAAGCGAGCCACTCAGGCACAGAATGATGATGCGTGGAAGAGGGAAAGGAGCAACAATTTGTTGCAAGTTGGGGAGGGGGGTTAATAGCTGAACAATAGACTATTCAACCTTTACTAAAGAATAGTCTATTAGCCGAGCTAGGTGTGAAAACCCCCCTCCTATCACAGACCAGATTTGCCCTAACGACCAAGGGGTAGCTTGCTACTCAATGTAATAAAGTAATGACTTTTCAAATAAGTTACCTTACACGTTATGTTGACTGACAATTGTTAGCTACACTGTCCTTACCAACCATATAGCATATCATTACAGCAGTATGCAGCTAACGTTAGTAACTATACATCAAACTTGCCAGTATATTAACTATAGGCTATCTAACTACCCAACGTTTATTGACTTGATTATTCCCATCATTCTTAGCTTAGCTAAATGGTATGGTCGCTGTGCGTTCTCAATAGACATTTGGGTGCTTTCATAAATTAGCTCTGGCTATCAATAGGCTGGACAATAGAATGAGTCAAAATTCACCCAAGGCTGAAAAATGGCTTAAGAACGTTGGCTAAACTGAGAATGCTGTTCATCGACTACAGCTCGGCATTTAACACCATAGTGCCCTCCAAGCTCGTCATCAAGCTCCCCGTCATCAAGCTCCCTGCACCCTGTGCAACTGGGTACTGGACTTCCTGACGGGCCGCCCCCAGGTGGTGAGGTTAGGCAACAACATTTCCACCCCGCTGATCCTCAACACTGGGGCCCCACAAGGGTGCGTTCTGAGCCCTCTCCTGTACTCCCTGTTCACCCACAACTGCGTGGCCACGCACGCCTCCAACTCAATCATCAAGTTTGCGGACGACACAACAGTGGTAGGCTTGATTACCAACAACGACGAGACGGCCTACAGGGAGGAGGTGAGGGCCCTCGGAGTGTGGTGTCAGGAAAATAACCTCACACTCAACGTCAACAAAACTAAGGAGATGATTGTGGACTTCAGGAAACAGCAGAGGGAACACCCCCCTATCCACATTGATGGAACAGTAGTGGAGAGGGTAGTAAGTTTTAAGTTCCTCGGCGTACACATCATAGACAAACTGAATTGGTCCACCCACACAGGCAGCATCGTGAAGAAGGCGCAGCAGCGCCTCTTCAACCTCAGGAGGCTGAAGAAATTCGGCTTGTCACCAAAAGCACTCACAAACTTCTACAGATGCACAATCGAGAGCATCCTGTCGGGCTGTATCACCGCCTGGTACGGCAACTGCTCCGCCCACAACAGTAAGGCTCTCCAGAGGGTAGTGAGGTCTGCACAACGCATCACCGGGGGCAAACTACCTGCCCTCCAAACTACCTGCTATCATCCAGAAGGCAAGGTCAGTACAGGTGCATCAAAGCTGGGACCGAGAGACTGAAAAACAGCTTCTATCTCAAGGTCATCAGACTGTTAAACAGCCACCACTAACATTGAGTGGCTGCTGCCAACACACTGACTCAACTCCAGCCACTTTAATAATGGGAATTGATGGGAAATGATGTGAAATATATCACTAGCCACTTTAAACAATGCTACCTAATATAATGTTTACATACCCTACATTATCCATCTCATATGTATATGTATATACTGTACTCTATATCATCTACTGCATCTTTATGTAATACATGTATCACTAGCCACTTTAACTATGCCACTTTGTTTACATACTCATCTCATATGTATATACTGCACTCAATACCATCTACTGTATCTTGCCTATGCCGCTCTGTACCATCACTCATTCATATATCTTTATGTACATATTCTTTATCCCCTTACACTTGTGTCTATAAGGTAGCAGTTTTGGAATTGTTAGCTAGATTACTTGTTGGTTATTACTGCATTGTCGGAACTAGAAGCACAAGCATTTCGCTACACTCGCATTAACATCTGCTAACCATGTGTATGTGACAAATAAAATTTGATTTGATTTGATTTAAACTGGAACACTAGCCTGAGACCATAGCAAATTAATGGAATTGAACATTCTCGGAGCCTGTTTTGACTGGTGTGATGCTTAGAATGGCACAAAAAATGTATCCCTTTTTATTTGACCACTACAATCTGTTCATCGGATGAAACTGGAAAAAAACAACTTGTGTAGAAAGAAACATTTGCACCTCGATGGTCTTAACTGTGCTTATGTCTGCGAAATGAGAAAGTAGGGAAAACATGAAATCTTCTGACTATTTCTGGTCTAGCGATCGATGACAAACGAGCTCGCTGCACAGACTTACATAGTTACAAAGAGGAGATTCTCCTGTTAATATGGTGCCCGCCTTGAAAGAATTTAAATATACACAGTGAGATATTTGGCAAAATAGACCGGCATGCCTCTACATAGGAAAACAATTGGAATCAGGGTTCCAAGGGCAAAAAGTATTTTGGGGCTAGCATTTGATGACAACCAAGCTAGCTGCCCAGGCTTACATAATTAGAAAGAGGAGATTCTCATGATTAAACTGCCGTCTGACATGAAAAAATCTAAATATACCCATTACAAGATATTTGGCGAAATAGACAGACATGCCTATATTTCCCCCATAGGAATAGAATGTTCGGTAGGCGATGTGCCAGAACAGAAGGCAGACGTTTTACGTGCCCCCAACCAATTGTGTTTCTTTGTTTGTTTATCTGCATTGTTTGTAAGTTATTTTTTTAAACTATTTCTGTACATAATATTGCCGCTACCGTCTCTTATGACCGAAAATAACTTCTAGACTTTAGGACTGCGATTACTCACCACGGACTAGCAGAATCCTTTTCCTTCTTTCACAACTCTGACAAGCCCGGGGTTGATAATATACGGCTCCCTCGGTAACAGGCCCCGACCCCAGTGATCTGTGTGAAGATGAGGTGGAGAAAGAGAGGCCGGAGGGCGGGCTGCATTCTGAGTAGTAGGAAGCGATTGAATAAAGCCCCACTCCCCTCAATTCTGCTCGCAAACATACAATCTTTGGACATTAAAATGGACGAGTTATTGGGAAGATTAAATTACCAACGGGACATTCAAAACTGTAACATCTTATGCTTCACGAAGTTGTGGCTGAACGACGACAATATCAACATACAGCTGGCTTGTTATACGATGTTCCGGCAGGATAGAACAGCTGCGTCTGGTAAGACAAGGGGCGGCGGTCTATGTATTTTTGTAAACAACAGCTGATGCAAGATATCTAAGGAAGCCTCGAGCCATTGCTTGCCTGAGGTAGAGTTTCTCATGATAAACTGCAGACCACATTACCTACCAAGAGAGTTTTTATCTATATTCTATGTAGCTGTTTACATACCACCACAGTCAGAGGCTGGCCGTAAGTAAACAAGAAAACGCTCACCCAGAGGCGGTGCTGCTAGTAGCCGGTGACTTTAATGTAGGGAAACTTAAATCAGTTTTTCTTCATTTCTATCAACATGTTAAATGTGCAACCGAAGGGAAAATAACTCTGGACCACCTATACTCCACACACAGAGATGCATAGAAAGCTCTCCCGAGCCCTCCATTTGGCAAATATGACCATAATTCTATCCTCCTGATTCCTGCTTACAAGCAAAAATTAAAACAGGACACACCAGTGACTAGATCAATAAAAAGTTATTAGATGAAGCAGATGCTAAGCTACAAGACTGTTTTGCTAGCACAGACTGGAATATGTTCCGGGATTCCTCCAATGGCATTGAGTAGTGCACTACATCTGTCATTGGCTTCATCAATAAGTGCATTGATGACGTCGTCCCCACAGTGACCGTACGTACATACCCCAACCAGAAATCATGGATTACAGGCAGAATCCGCCCTGAGCTAAAGGGTAGAGCTGCCACTTTCAAGGAGCAGGACTCTAACCCGGAAGCTTATAGGAAATCCCACTATGCCCTCCGATTAACCATCAAACAGGCAAAGCGTCAATACAGGACTAAGATCCAGTCTTACTACACCGGCTCTGACGCTCGTTGGATGTGGCAGGGCCTGCAAACCATTATAGACTACAAAGGGAAGCACAGCCAAGAGCTGCCCAGTGACACGAGCCTACCGGACGAGAGAAACTATTTCCATGCTCCCTTCAAAGCAAATAACACTGAAACATGCATAACAGCACCAGCTGTACCAGAAGACTGTGTGATCATGCTCTCCACAGCCAATGTGAGTAAGACCTTCAGACAGGTCAACATTCACAAGGCAGCAGGGCCAGACGGATTACCAGGATGTGTACTGCGAGCATGCACTGACCAACTAGCAAATGTCTTCACTGACATTTTCAACCTCTCCCTGTCTGAGTCTGTAATACCAACATGTTTTAACCTCTCTTGGGTAGTGGGCAGTATTTTTACGTCCGGAAGCTCAGGCCCAGAAGCTAGGATCATCCTACCGGAAACCCAGAATGTTTTTCATTTTCATGAAATAGAAAAACCATAATATTAATCAAATGAATTAAGCAAGTACCAGTCAAAAGTTTGGACACACCTACTCATTCCAGGGTTTTCTTTATTTGTATTATTTTCTACATTGTAGAATAATAGTGAAAACATCACAACTATGAAATAACACCAGTCTTCCACGTGCCCCACATTCTGTAGTACAGACATGGCCTGCTCTCTCTTATGTAAGGAACTAGGCACTTTCCCATGTTTACTACAGTATGTATTGTAGACTGTACAGTAGCCTAATAAACAAATCAACATTTTGTTAATAAAATAATGATAAAAAATGACTCTGTCAAATGCAGATGTTGATTTAGTTATGGATCCATTATGAATTACTATGGGAATAAATATCACTGATTTACAGAAATATTGGAACAAAGTTGTCTAATGAAGACAAAAAAATTAGAATCCTCCAATCCTGTAGCCTACTTCCCAGCGTCACGTTGTACAGCGCTATATTTTCCATTCCATCCTAAAGGAAACCCTGAGAAAAACTAAAACCCTCGTTTTTAGTTTTTCCCTGAATAGAAACACCATAATGTGAATCAAATGAATTAAGCCAAATTTCTTAAAATAAATCCCATATACTATGTCATTACAAAAAAGGTTTTAAATTCTCTGGTAATGTCAATACACCAGCAGGGTAGCCTAGTGGTTAGAGCGTTGGACTAGTAACCGGAAGGTTGCAAGTTCAAATCCCTGAGCTGACAAGGTACAAATCTGTCGTTCTTCTCCTGAACAGGCAGTTAACCCACTGTTCCTAGGCTGTCATTGAAAATAAGAATTTGTTCTTAACTGACTTGCCTAGTTAAATAAAGGTAAAATAAAATAAAAAGTATGGAATACTATCAACTGCTTCTCAAACATGCCCTCTGGTGGTCAAACCAGTAACAGAAAAATGTCTGGCAATTTAATGACGTGCCACAGAATGCAAGGTGTGCCGCAGTATGACACAACTTTTAAAGGAGGAACCACTGTATGTTTGGGACAAATCCAATAAAACACATTACTGAGAACCACTCTCCATATTTTCAAGCATAGTGATGGCTGCATCAGGTTATGGATATGCTTGTAATCGTTAAGGACTGGGGATTTTTTGGGGATAAAAAAGAAACCGAATGGAGCTAAACCTAGTTCAGTCTGCTTTCCACCAAATACTGGGATAATTAACCTTTCAGCAGGACAATAACCTAAAAAACAAGCCCAAATATACTGTACACTAGACTTGCACACCGAAAAGACAGTGAAGGTTCCTGAGTGGCCAAGTTACAGACTTGAAAATGGTTGTCCAGCAATGATCAACAACCAATTTGACAGAGCTTGAAGAATTCTGAAAATAATAATAGGCAAATATTGTACAATTTAGGTGTGCAAAGCTCTTAGAGGCTTACCCAGAATGACTCACAGCTGTAATCGCTGCCAGAGGTGATTCTAACATGTATTGACGCAGGGGTGTGAATATTTATGTAAATGAGATATTTCTCTATTTAATTTTCAAAAAATTTGCAACCATTTCTAAAAACACGTTTTCAGTTTGTCATTATGGGGCATTGTGTGTAGATGGGTGGGAACAAATCTATTTAATACATTTTGAATTCAGACTGTAACACAACACAATGTGTAATACATTCTGAAGAGACTGTATCATATTGGGATTACTCCGAATATCACACATGGACATTTACTATGGCTAGATATAGACTCATTCAATATCCTGAGATATGTGACATGCTATTTTCTTTCTTCATGTTGACAAATACTGACTATTCATCACATATCTTTGTTTTCTCAGCACGTTCAATATATTAAGCTATATTGATTCCAGATATGGCCGGATATCCTGAGATAGGCCTACGTGGATGTCTTATTTTCTCTGTATGATGACAAATACTGACAGTAGATCCCACATAGTGTCACGCCCTGACCTTAGAGAGACGTTTTATTTCTCTATTTGGTTAGGTCAGGGTGTGATGTGGGGTGGGCATTCTATGTTTTGTTTTTCTATGATTTTGTATTTCTATGTTTTGGCCGGGTATGGTTCTCAATCAGGGACAGCTGTCTATCATTGTCTCTGATTGGGAACCGTACTTAGGTAGCCCCTTTCCTTCCTTTCTTTATGGGAAGTTAACTTTGTTTGTGGCACATAGCCCCTAAGCCTCATGGTTGTGTTGTGTTGTTTATTGTTTTTGTCTGTGTCATTTCTAATAAAGGGAATATGTACGTTCACCACGTTGCGCTTTGGTCCTCTTCATTCGACGGCCGTGACAGAACTTCCCACCACCAAAGGACCAAGCAGCGTGGTAAAGAAGACTCCTGGACATGGGAGGAGATCCTGGACGGTAAGGGACCCTGGAGGCAGGCTGGGGAGTATCGCCGTCCAAAGGAGGAGTACTGTCATGCCCTGACCTTAAAGAGACGTTTTATTTCAGCCCCAAAACATCACTGCTCTAGAGGAGATCTTCATGGAGGAATTGTCCAAAATACCAGCAACAGTGTGTGAAAACCTTGTGAAGACTTACAGAAAACGTTTGACCTCTGTCATTGCCAACAAAGGGTATATAACAAAGTATTGAGATAAACTTTTGTTATTGACCAAATACTTATTTTCCACCATAATTTGCAAATAAATTCAGAAAAAATCCTACAATGTGATTTTCTGGATTTTTCTTTCTCATTTTGTCTGTCATAGTTGAAGTGTACCTATGATGAAAATTACAGGCCTCTCTCATCTTTTTAAGTGGGAGAACTTGCACAATTGGTGGCTGACTAAGTACTTTTTTGCCCCACTGTATATATATATACTTAGTCTGGCTGACTAAGTACTTTTTCATAAAGAGTATCCCCACTGTCTCTAGATTGAAAAAGCAGGTCTGGGACAGGTATATGAACACACCACTAGAGGTTGATATCTTCAACCACCAACTTACCATCCTGAGAAAAGGCTGAGTATAGCCCACAAAGATCTCCGCCAAACGGCACAACCTGAGACAAGGGGGGGAGACGCCATCCGACACAGACAGGAAGATCACGTCAGTGACTCAACCCACTCATCCTGAGAAAAGGCTACCCACAAAGCACCCCCAAGGGGGGCGCCAACACAGACAGGAAGATCCCAGGGACGGCATGAAAGAGCACCAGTAAGCCAGTGACTCAGCCCCTGTAATAGGGTTAGAGGCAGAGAATCCCAGTGGAGAGAGGGGAACCGGCCAGGCAGAGACAGCAAGGGTGGTTCGTTGCTCCAGAGCCTTTCCCTTCACCTTCACACTCCTGGGCCAGACTACACTCAATCATATGACCCACTGAAGAGATGTGTCTTCAGTAAAAACTTAAAGGTTGAGACCGAGTCTGCGGCTCTCACATGGGTAGGCAGACCATTCCATAAAAATGGAGCTCTATATGAGAAAGTCCTGCCTCCAGCTGTTTGCTTAGAAATTCTAGGGACAATTAGGAGGCCTGTGTCTTGTGACCGTAGCGTACGTGTGGGTATGTACGGGAAGACCAAATCAGAAAGATAGGTAGGAGCAAGCTCAAGTAAAGCTTTGTAGGTTAGCAGTAAAACCTTGAAATCCTTGCCTTAACAGGAAGTCAGTGAAGGGAGGCTAGCACTAGAGTAATATGATATGTTTGGGGGGTTCTAGTCAGGATTCTAGCAGCCGTATTTAGCACTAACTGAAGTTTATTTAGTGCTTTATCCGGGTAGCCGGAAAGTAGAGCATTGCAGTAGTCTAACCTAGAAATAACAAAAGCATGGTTTAATTTTTCTGCATCATTTTTGGACAGAAAGTTTCTGATTTTTGCAATGTTACGTAGATGGAAAAAAGCTGTCCTTGAAACAGTCTTGATATGTTCGTCAAAAGAGAGATCAGGGTCCAGAGTAATGCCGAGGTCCTTCACAGTTTTATTTGAGACGACTGTACAACCATCAAGATGAATTGTCAGATTCAACAGAAGATCTCTTTGTTTCTTGGGACCTAGAACAAGCATCTCTGTTTTATCCTAGTTTAAAAGTAGAAAGTTTGCAGCCATCCACTTCCTTATGTCTGAAACACAGGCTTCTAGCGAGGGCAATTTTGGGGCTTCACCATGTTTCATTGAAATGTACAGCTGTGTGAAAGTTAACATTATGTTTTTGAATGACATCCCCAAGAGGTAAAATATATAGTGAAAACAATAGTGGTCTTAAAACGTAACCTTGAGGAACACCGAAATTTACAGTTGATTTGTCAGAGGACAAACCATTCACAGAGACAAACTGATATCTTTCTGACAGATTAGATCTAAACCAGGCCAGAACTTGTCCATGTAGACCAATTGGGTTCCCAATCTCTACAAAAGAATGTGGTGATCAAAAGCAGCACTAAGGTCTAGGAGCACGAGGACAGATGCAGACCCTGGTCTGATGCCATTAAAATGTCATTTACCACCTTCACAAGTGCAGTCTCAGTGCTATGATGGGGTCTAAAACCAGACTGAAGCATTTCATTGTCTCCAGGAAGGCAGTGAGTTGCTGCGCAACAGCTTTTTCAAAACATTTTGAGAGGAATGGAAGATTTGATATAGGCCGATAGTTTTTTTATATTTTCTGGGTCAAGGTTTGGCTTTTTCAAGAGAGGCTTTATTACTACCACTTTTAGTGAGTTTGGTACACATCCGGTGGATAGAGAGATGTTTATTATGTTCAACATAGGAGAGCCAAGCACAGGAAGCAGCTCTTTCAGTAGTTTATTTGGAATAGGGTCCAGTATGCAGCTTGAAGGTTTAGAGGCCATGATTATTTGCATCATTGTGTCAAGAGATATATTACTAAAACACTTGAGTGTCTCTCTTGATCCTAGGTCCTGGCAGAGTTGTGCAGACTCAGGACAACTGAGCTTTGAAGGAATACGCAGATTTAAAGGGGAGTCCGTAATTTGCTTTTTAATGATCATGATCTTTTCCTCAAAGAAGTTAATGAATGTATTACTGCTGAAGTGAAAGCCATCCTCACTTGGGGATTGCTGCTTTTTAGTTGGCTTTGCGACATTATCAAAAATAAATTTCAGATTGTTCTTATTTTCCTCAATTATGTTGGAAAAATAGGATGATCGAGCAGCAGTGAGGGCTCTTCGATACTGCACGGTACTGTCTTTCCAAGCTAGTCGGAAGACTTCCAGTTTGGTGTGGTGCCATTTCCGTTCCAATTTTCTGGAAGCTTGCTTCAGAGCTCGGGTATTTTCTGTATACCAGGGAGCTAGTTTCTTATGACAAATGGTTTTAGTTTTTTAGTTTTTAGGGGTGCAACTGCATCTAGGGTATTGCGCAAGGTTAAATTGAGTTCCTCAGTTAGGTGGTTAACTGATTTTTGTCCTCTGACGTCCTTGGGTGGCAGAAGGAGTCTGGAAGGGTATCAAGGAATCTTTGTGTTGTCTGGAAATTTATAGCATGACTTTTGATGCTCCTTGGTTGGGGTCTGAGCAGATTATTTGTTGCAATGCCAAACGTAATAAAATGGTGGTCCGATAGTCCAGGATTATGAGGAAAAACATTAAGATCCACAACATTTATATCATGGGACAAAACTAGATCTAGTGTATGACTGTGACAGTGAGTAGGTCCAGAGACATGTTGGACAAAACCCACTGAGTCGATGATGGCTCCGAAAGCCTTTTGGAGTGGGTCTGTGGACTTTTCCATGTGAATATTAAAGCCACCAACTATTAGAATATTATCTGCTATGACTACAAGGTCCAATATGAATTCAGGGAACTCAATGAGGAATGCTGTATATGGCCCAGTAGGCCTGTAAACAGTAGCTATAAAAAGTGATTGAGTAGGCTGCATAGATTTTATGAGTAGAAGCTCAAAAGACGAAAACATCATTTTTGGGGGGGAAATTGAAATTTGCTATTGTAAATGTTAGCAACACCTCCGCCTTTGCGGGATGCACGGGGGATATGGTCACTAGTGTAACCAGGAGGTGAGGTTTCATTTAACACAGTAAATTCATCAGGCTTAAGCCATGTTTCAGTCAGGCCAATCACATTAATATTATGATCAGTGATTAGTGATCAGTGATTAGTTCATTGACTGCCATTGACTGCCTTTGAAGTAAGGGATCTAACATTAAGTAGCCCTATTTTGAGATGTGAGGTATCACAATCTCTTTCAATAATGGCAGGAATGGAGGAGGTCTTTATCCCAGTGAGATTGCTAAGGCAAACACTGCCATGTTTAGTTTTGCCCAACCCAGGTCGAGGCACAGACAGCTGAGCTGACTACACTGACTGTGCTAGTGGCAGACTCCACTAAGCTGGCAGGCTGGCTAACAGGCTGCTGCCTGGCCTGCACCCATTGTGAAGCTAGAGGAGTTAGAGCCCTGTCTATGTTGGTAGATAAGATAAGAGCACCCCTCCAGCTAGGATGGAGTCCGTCACTTCTCAGCAGGCCAGGCTTGGTCCTGTTTGTGGGTGAGTCCCAGAAAAAGGGCCAATTATCTACAAATCCTAACTTTTGGGAGGGGCAGAAAACAGTTTTCAACCAGCGATTGAGTTGTGAGACTCTGCTGTAGAGCTCATCACTCCCCCTAACTGGGAGAGGGCCAGAGACAATTACTCGATGCCCACACATCTTTCTAGCTGATTTACACGCTGAAGCTATGTTGCGCTTGGTGACCTCTGACTGTCATCCTAACATCGTTGGTGCCGATTTGGATAACAATATCTCTATACTCTCTACACTCGCCAGTTTTAGCTTTAGCCAGCACCATCTTGGATTGAGGTCCGGCGACTGAGATGGCCATGGCAGAACATTGATTTTATTGTCACAGAATAATTTCTGCGTGGATCTTGAGGTATGTTTTGGGTCATTGTCTTGTTAGAAAGTCCACCTATGGCCAAGTCCCAGCCTTCTGGCAGAGGCAACCAGATTGTTAGCCAAAATTGCCTGATACTTGGTGGAATTCATCATGCCATCAATATTAACCAGTGCCCCTGGACCTCTGGAATTAAAACAGCCCCTAAAACATCACTGTCCCACCACCATATTGCACTGTGGGTATGAGGTTCCTCTCCTTGTATGCATCCCTGTTTCAATGCCTGTCTATATATAATTCTACTTTGACATTTCGGGGTATTGTGTGTAGACCAGTGACAAAATATAGCAATTTAATATATTTTAAATTCAGTCTGTAAAACAATAAAATGTGGAAAAAGTCAAGGGGTGTGAATACTTTCTGAAGGCACTGTATAAGGAGATTTGAAGTGAGCTAGTCCAGTGAGGCAACATGCCTTCTGTTTAGAGTTAAGTGAGATGGCTTCACTGCAGTGGTGGCTTCCTGGGTCTTGGCTATTGAGCTAATTAGGCTGTTGCGGTGACAGCCACGCTCCGTGCTGTCCTTTGACAGACAATATGTCATCCATTTTGGAGTCCACTGTATGATACGTTTCAGAAAATATGTGGATTTGTTCATGCCTAAGTATAACGGCTTAGAAATGTCAGCATGCTGACACATTCCCTTCCCAGAGTTAGAATATTCTACAAATATGTAAGCAGGTATACGAGCATCAGGTGCATGTCTTGAACTTATCTCACCTAGATATCTCCCTGGACTCATACGGTAACAGGGAGATTTCTGAGGTCATGTAGAAACTGGATCCAAGTAGAAACTGTCCCATTAGGGAGAAAGTCCTATATCTAATAAAATGTCAGATATCCGTAAATATACAATATAATGTCAAAAGTTTGGACACCTACTCATTCAAGTTTTTTTCTTTCTTTTTTAAAAACTATTTTCTGATTTGTAGAATAATAGTGAAGACATGAAAACTATGAAATAACACATATTAAACAAATTAAATATACAGTGGGGAGAACAAGTATTTGATACACTGCCGATTTTGCAGGTTTTTCTACTTACAAAGCATGTAGAGGTCGGTCATTTCTATCATAGGTACACTTCAACTGTGAGAGACAGAATCTAAAACAAAAATCCAGAAAATCACATTGTAAGACTTTTAGTAATTCATTTGCATTTTATTGCATAACGTAAGTATTTGATACATCAGAAAAACAGAAACTAATATCTGGTACAGAAACCTTTGTTTGCAATTACAGAGATCATACGTTTCCTGTAGTTCTTGACCAGGTTTGCACACACTGCAGCAGGGATTTTGGCCCACTCCTCCATACAGACCTTCTCCAGATCCTTCAGGTTTCGGGGCTGTCGCTGGGCAATATGGACTTTCAGCTCCCGCCAAAGATTTTCTATTTGGTTCAGGTCTGGAGACTGGCTAGGCCACTCCAGGACCTTGAGATGCTTCTTACGGAGCCACTCCTTAGTTGCCCTGGCTGTGTGTTTTGGGTCATTGTCATGCTGGAAGACCCAGCCACGACCCATCTTCAATGCTCTTACTGAGGGAAGGAGGTTGTTGGCCAAGGTCTCACGATACATGGCCCCATCCATCCTCCCCTCAATACGGTGCAGTCGTCCTGTCCCCTTTGCAGAAAAGCATCCCCAAAGAATGCTGTTTCCACCTCCATGCTTCACGGTTGGGATGGTGTTCTTGGGGTTGTACTCATCCTTCTTCTCCCTCCAAACATGGCGAGTGGAGTTTAGACCAAAAAAGCTCTATTTTGTCTCATCAGACCACATGACCTTCTCCCATTCCTTCTCTGGATCATCAGCTGGACCTGGACATGCGCTGGCTTGAGCAGGGGGACCTTGCGTGCGCTGCAGGATTTTAATCCATGACGGCGTAGAGTGTTACTATTGGGTTTCTTTGAGACTGTGGTCCCAGCTCTCTTCAGGTCATTGACCAGGTCCTGCCGTGTAGTTCTGGGCTGATCCCTCACCTTCCTCATGATCATTGATACCCCACGAGGTGAGATCTTGCATGGAGCCCCAGACCGAGGGTGATTGACCGTCATCTTGAACTTCTTCCATTTTCTAATAGTTGTGCCAACAGTTGTTGCCTTCTCACCAAGCTGATTGCCTATTGTCCTGTAACCCATTCCAGCCTTGTGCAGGTCTACAATTTTCTCCCTAATGTCCTTACACAGCTCTCTGGTCTTGGCCATTGTGGAGAGGTTGGAGTCTGTTTGATTGAGTGTGTGGACAGGTGTCTTTTATACAGGTAATGAGTTCAAACAGGTGCAGTTAATACAGGTAATGAGTGGAGAACAGGAGGGCTTCTTAAAGAAAAACTAACAGGTCTGTGAGAGCTGGAATTCTTACTGGTTGGTAGGTGATCAAATACTTATGTCATGCAGTAAAATGCAAATAGATTACTTAAAAATCATACAATGTAATTTTCTGGATTTTTGTTTTAGATTCCGCCTCTCACAGTTTAAGTGTACCTATGATAAAAATGACAGACCTCTACATGCTTTGTAAGTGCCAGTGTATTAAATACTGCAAAATCGGCAGTGTATCAAATACTTGTTCTCCCCACTGTATGCTATATTTGAGATTCTTCAAGGTAGCCACCCTTTGCCTTGATGACAATTTTACACACAGGCATTCTCTCAACCAGCTTCATGAGGAATGCTTTTCCAACAGTTTCCACATATGCTGAGCACTTATTAGCTGCTTTTCCTTCACTCTGCGGTCCAACTCTAATGACCTTATCCTCTACAGCAGAGGTAACTCTTCTTTTCCTGTGGTTGTTCTCATGAGAGCCAGTTTCATCATAGCCCTTGATGGTTTTTGCGACTGCACTTGAAGATACTTTAAAAGTTCTTGAAATGTTCCACATTGACTGACCTTCATGTCCTAAAGAAGTGATGGACTGTTGTTTCTCTTTGCTTATTTGAGCTGTTCTTGCCATAATATGGACTTATGTCAAATAGGGCTATCTTCTGTATACCACCCCTACCTTGTCACAACACAACTGATTGGCTCAAACACATTAAGAAGGAAAGAAATTCCACAAATGAACTTATAACAAGGCAAACCTGTTAATTGAAATGCATTCCAGGTGATTACCTCATGAAGCTGGTTGAGAGAATGCCAAGAGTGTGCAAAGCTGTCATCAAGGCAAAAATATATTTTCATTTGTTTAACACTTTTTGGTTACTACATGATTCCATATGTGTTATTTCATAGTTTCAATGTCTTCACTATTATTGTACAATCTAGAAATTAGTAAAAATAAAGAAAAACCTTGAATGAGTAGGTGTGTCCAAACTTTTGACTAGTACTGTATATATAAAGATATCCCCTGATATTGACCCTTTTCTTCCAGCGGTTATTTAGTAAATTATGTTAGTAGACGGCATCCGTCAAAGCAGTGATTTATGGCCTATTTTATGGGTCACGTGGTTACGCCCATGTATGTACATCCTGTCCTTTCGTTCTCACGGTATCGAGTGGGTGCTTATTTAACCAGATAGTGCATCCTATCATTCCGTTCTCATGCTATCGAGTGAGTGTTTATTTAACCAGATAGTGCATCTGTTTATGTTAAAGCTTAAAGCTGTCATGATGATTTATGTGTAGTGACCACGTTGAACTGTGGAAAGTGTTTGAATATTTCAAAGAGTATTGCCCCCTGTTGTAGTGAACTTAGGGCCTGGCTGTTGTATATTAAACAGTAATGTCTGGGGTATTGGTCAGCCGGAGTATAAGTAAGAGCTGTGAACACTATGAGCGACCTCAATAAACCCCAGAAAACTAAATAAGTAATTAAAATAAACCCAGAACACTAAAGAAGAAATTAAACATGTCTCCTAGACAAATTGTAGGTGTACTGTGTTCCTCGTGTGAAGAACACAATGACAAATGCAATAAAGGAATTCTATTGGATGCCCCTGATTGTTTTAATGGAGTGCTGGATATGAGTGACGGCCATGTGGGTTACATTTTCCAACCGGACGATTCAACTGTGAAGATTTTCACAAACAGCGTCCACAGCACCCTTTTTCAAACAAAAGCCAGGAGCTTTTTTCCTGCGCTGGGGGATGAGAGAATTGATTAAAATACAGCTTGCGCGATGCCAGATTGAACAGGCCCTGAGTGGGACAACCCTGACTGGGTACGCACTGAAAGAGGAAGTCTGCGGGCGAGATGATTTGAAAGCCATAAGAATCTCCTCAGTGGCGTATAGTCCCGACTCCAAAGTGACAATTTTAGGTTGTCCTGAATTCAATAGTTCCAATGCAACCAAATCAGTTAGTTCGTATGTACTAATAAAGCCTGCACGGAGGTCAACGATTTGATGCCTGTTTTTAGCTTTAGGTGGGGGATTATCATACATTCCTTAACATGATGAAACAACTGGAAAGTATTTTCCAACATCATGAACAATTACGCCGATGGGCGCTTCTATCCTTAAGACAGACCCGGGGCCTAAAGGCAAGACGGTTGATCAATCCAGGGAAAGAAAACATATGGAACCTAGATGGAGCGGGATATCATGCAGGGAAGAGACATTGTCTGAACCGGTCAGCCCCTGAAGATGGGGATTTAGAGACAGCTGGATGTGTTGGTTGACCATAGAGCCTCCTTTCGGCTTCAGAGAAAGGCTTGTGTGTGTGTGTGTGTGTTTCAAAACAATGTTTTTTTCGGGGGGTGTGTCTCTCTGAATGTCAGTCCAGCTCCTTGTTCGGGCGGCGTTCGGCGGTCGACATCACTGGCCTTCTAGCCATCGCCAATCCGCTTTTCATTTTACATTTGTTTTGTCATTGTTTTACCCACCTGGTTTCAAATCCCCAATTACATGTTCACTATTTAACCCTCTGTTTTCCCCATGGTTTTTGTGCGTGATTGTTTTATGTATGTTCGCTCCGTTTTTGTAGGCTCGGTATTACGATATGTTATTGGAATATTTGAGTAAAGTTTCTTGTGTTACTCATCTCTGCTGTCTGCTGACTCCTCTGCACCAGCCACACCCAGACCACTACACTGCAGTTGTTTTTAAAACAATGTTTTTTTCTACACATTGTTTTAAACACTTGAGGATCATTTGCACATAGGATTCTCCAAACAAACATTTTTCCTGAGGATGGGGGTTACGTCCCAGGGTTTACAGACACCTAGAGAATCTTCAAAATAATCAAAAGGACTTGTTATATCAATACAGTCTTTCCTACAACAGACAGTTATAAATATATGCATTTAAAGGGTATTAAAGTGGTGTACTAAATATATACTGTAATAATATATAAATATATACTGTATATATATATATATATATATATATATATATACCTGTTGTATAACACATTTTTTTGTGTGTATAAAAACATTCTGGCTTTGGTTAAATATTGCATAGTAAAATTGTTTAACTAATTACAACATGTTTAAAAGGTCTCTACTAAAGATTTAGAATGAAATAAAAGGTTTAAAATTGTATCTTACCTTTAACGAAAGGAATCTCAGTTTTTTCTCTATGTCTATGTACCTCAAAAGATCTGTGTGTGTGTGTGTGTGTGTGTGTGTGTGTCTGCAATTGTGTTTGAAACAATTCAACATTAGGGGTAATTTGCACATAAGGCTCTCAGGTGTTATTCAGTGGGTTAATATTAACTGAGTTAATATATTAATTTATTTGAAATGTATTTGAAATTGACATTTTTATATAATATATATTTAATTTTAGTACACTATTTTGTATATATATTTTTTACAGACTCCTCCCAGGCGTATACAGACACAGAAGGCCCAATATATCAAAAGGAAGAGGCCGCATAAAACAACTATCTAATTAATGTTTCTCAGACTAACACACGGTTGAGAGTCCTATTTACTAAAGAACAATCATTAAGACAAAACACAAAAAGTTGTAATATAATCTGTATACATGTCATTCTATACTGAAAACAGGTACATTCTGAAAGATTTTGATGTTGATATGATAACACATTTTTATTAATCTCTCAATTTAGGATAATACTGTTTATTTTATACTTTACTTAAATTGTATTATTATTCTTGTCTCATACCATGCTAATACACTACCGAGCAATGCAAACAGATGTGGAATTAACCCCATAACAGGTGTGTGTCTTTTTGGATCAAGAATTGATCAAGGATACCAATAGACTTGATCAGATCCTCTTCCCTATTCAGGCATCATATAATGCACAGCCACGTGCAAATCCATACAACTCCACCAATAAAACATTGAAAACCTTAACATGACTACTTCAATGTCATTATTTTCGTCACTATCCATCAATGGTTGAATTGCGTTCTTTTTCTTTGTACATGCATCGAGCTTCCAATGGCTGGAAACAGGGTAAATTGAAAAAGACCCAAATAAAACGTATGTGAAAAGATGTGGCCAAAGTATAAACCTTTGCTGTTTTTTAATGAAATGTCTTGTTGTGTTTTTGTTACAACCACCAGGTCTTCCTAACATTTGCCATAACTTGTAAGCCGTACATCCTGAATGTGTATGGGCTCCCAAATATGTACCTGGGAACACATGGGAGGGGTGGGAGCACATGCCCTTCTACGAAATTGAGCTGAGAACATAATTGCTATATTGTAATTAAAATCATTGACCCATAAGAGAACACATGACCAAAGCAAAGCATGACCCATATAGAATTAAAACAACATTATTCTTAATGAGAAATATAATATAATAAACAAATGTTTGCATTATGAAAGACTGTCTCCAACAATGTATTTAGCTATGCATAAAACTTTGATATTGTCAGTAAGGTCATTTAGACTAACAATAGACAATAGTTATTGTGGGAGGTTTAGGGATAAATATAGTCAAATCAAATCAAATCAAATTTTATCACATACACATGGTTAGCAGATGTTAATGCGAGTGTAGCGAAATGCTTGTGCTTCTAGTTCCGACAATGCAGTAATAATCCAACAAGTAATCTAACTAACAATTCCAAAAAAACTACTGTCTTATACACAGTGTAAGGGGATAAAGAATATGTACATGAAGATATATGAATGAGTGATGGTACAGAGCAGCTTAGGCAAGATACAGTAGATGGTATCGAGTACAGTATATACGTATACATATGAGATGAATAATGTAGGGTATGTAAACATTATATTAGGTAGCATTGTTTAAAGTGGCTAGTGATATATTTTACATCATTTCCCATCAATTCCAATTATTAAAGTGGCTGGAGTTGAGTCAGTGTGTTGGTAGCAGCCACTCAATGTTAGTGGTGGCTGTTTAACAGTCTGGTGGCCTGTTTGAGGCTGTTTTTCAGTCTCTCGGTCCCAGCTTTGATGAACCTGTACTGACCTCGCCTTCTGGATGATAGCGGGGTGAACAGACAGTGGCTCGGGTGGTTGTTGTCCTGATGATCTTTATGGCCTTCCTGTAAGATCGGGTGGTGTAGGTGTCCTGGGGGCAGGTAGTTTGCCCCCGGTGATGCGTTGTGCAGACCTCACTACCCTCTGGAGAGCCTTACGGTTGTGGGGGGGAGCAGTTGCCGTACCAGGCGGTGATACAGCCCGCCAGGATGCTCTCGATTGTGCATCTGTAGAAGTTTGTGAGTGCTTTTGGTGACAAGCCAAATTTCTTCAGCCTCCTGAGGTTGAAGAGGCGCTGCTGCGCCTTCTTCACGATGCTGTCTGTGTGAGTGGACCAATTCAGTTTGTCTGTGATGTGTATGCCGAGGAACTTAAAACTTACTACCCTCTCCACTACTGTTCCATCGATGTGGATAGGGGGGTGTTCCCTCTGCTGTTTCCTGAAGTCCACAATCATCTCCTTAGTTTTGTTTATGTTGAGTGTGAGGTTATTTTCCTGACACCACACTCCGAGGGCCCTCACCTCCTCGCTGTAGGCCGTCTCGTCGTTGTTGGTAATCAAGCCTACCACTGTTGTGTCGTCCGCAAACTTGATGATTGAGTTGGAGGCGTGCGTGGCCACGCAGTCATGGGTGAACAGGGAGTACAGGAGAGGGCTCAGAACGCACCCTTGTGGGGCCCCAGTGTTGAGGATCAGCGGGGTGGAGATGTTGTTGCCTACCCTCACCACCTGGGGCCAGTACCCAGTTGCACAGGGCAGGAAGGGTCCAGTACCCAGTTGCACAGGGTGTTGAATGCGGGGTCGAGAACAGCCAGGGTCCAGATGGGTTGAGAGTTGGTTGAGATTGCTGTGGACCTATTTGGGCGGTAAGCAAATTGGAGTGGGTCTAGGGTATCAGGTAGGGTGGAGGTGATATGGTCCTTGACTAGTCTCTCAAAGCACTTAATGATGACGGAAGTGAGTGCTACTAGTCATTAGTGGTAGTCATTTAGCTCAGTTACCTTAGCTTTCTTGGGAACAGGAACAATGGTGGCCCTCTTGAAGCATGTGGGAACAGCAGACTGGTATAGGGATTGATTGAATATGTCCGTGAACACACCGGCCAGCTGGTCTGTGCATGCTCTGAGGGCGCGGCTGGGGATGCCATCTGGGCCTGCAGCCTTGCGAGGGTTAACACTTTTAAATGTTTTACTCACCTCGGCTGCAGTGAAGGAGAGTCTGCATGTTTTCGTTGCAGGCAGTGTCAGTGGCACTGTATTGTCCTCAAAGTGGGCAAAAAGTTATTTAGCCTGCCTGGGAGCAAGACATCCTGGTCCGTGACTGGGCTGGTTTTCTTCTTGTAGTCCGTGATTGACTGTAGACCCTGCCACATACCTCTTGTGTCTGAGCCGTTGAATTGAGATTCTACTTTGTCTCTATACTGACGCTTAGCTTGTTTGATAGCCTTGCGGAGGGAATAGCTGCACTGTTTGTATTCGGTCATGTTACCAGTCACCTTGCCCTGATTAAAAGCAGTGGTTTGCGCTTTCAGTTTCATGCGAATGCTGCCATCAATCCACGGTTTCTGGTTAGGGAATGTTTTAATTGTTGCTATGGGAACGACATCTTCAACGCACATTCTAATGAACTCGCACACCGAATCAGCGTATTCGTCAATGTTGTTATCTGACGTAATACGAAACATATCCCAGTCCACGTGATGGAAGCACTCTTGGAGTGTGGAATCAGCTTGGTCGGACCAGCGTTGGACAGACCTCAGCGTGGGAGCTTCTTGTTTTAGTTTCTGTCTGTAGGCAGGGATCAGCAAAATGGAGTCGTGGTCAGCTTTTCCGAAAGGAGGGCGGGGCAGTGAAGGATCATGAATGTTAAAGATTTGTTCACAGTGGGCATTCTGAAAGTGGGGGATGCGTTTCTAGTGGATAGACCATATGTTTAAATAGAAAATAGGCAAAATAATGAAAAATAATCTAATACAAAATTACATAATATGCAATGAATTACTGACTTTTTCATTTGTAATCACTATTAAAACCCAAATGAAACCTTTGGTTTATATAGCCCTGGGGTGAATGAAAAAAGTTGTATATGTATTAAGTTGTTCAAATCTTAGATTACATGTAAAAAAACAACTCAATGCTGAACTAAATAAATATGTATTTGTATTATAACCTCTGAAGAACTTGTTTACAACTCACAAGTATTATTAAAAATGTAGTACATAACAGTGTAATACTACAGTAATACTACAGTACTACAGTACGGACCTGTCTTCTGTCTTCTGGATATGTGTGTGTAGTGTGTGTGTAGTACTGTAGTACTGTATATAAAACATCAGTGACTCTTTGATTCACCAAAGTTTCTTGTTCTCTACAGTTTAACATAAACAATATTTCACTCCACTCTAAAAATATACTTTTGGATTATAAACATGTAAATAAAAAATTGAAAAGGAATACTAAAATAGCCAATGTATCGTCATGTCATATACATCATAACCCGAGGGGGATCACAGTTGTTCAAATGTTGCATATACATTTTTTAGTATCTCGAATTTGTGTTATATGTTAGAATGTCTAATAAACAACTATATTGTATACATTAATAATATTGTTTTGTCAGAAATATATAAATATAATAATAATAAAGTTTTACCTGCACCTGTATGCAGACGATACAGCTGTGTACTCTATCGTCTGCCCTGCTGATCATGCTCTATCATATCTAACTACATTATGCTTTCATTATTTTGCATAAAATCTTTATTGACCTTAAATTATTATTGAATGCGTGTAAAACTAAGTATATGTTGTTTTCTAGAGTGTACAAAAATCATTCTAATGATTGAAGTGTATGTACCTAGTAAGTTATATTAGTATAGACGTTAAGCTGACTTTTAAAAAACATATTGATGAGTTAGTTAATTAAGAAGCTGAATATAAAAAAGGGGATTTTTATATAGAAATAGGTCAGGCGTCTTGCGTACAAAGCAGATCTTTCAATCTTTGTTCTTACTGGTTCTAGACTATGTTGAAATAATCTATATGAATGCAGCTGCCACTTCATTAAAGCCTTTAGATGCATTTGACCATAGAGCACATTGTTTTATTATGGGTGCTGGTTCAGTACACATCCCTACATTCTCTATCATAAAGTAGGCTGACCGTCTTTGAGGTCATGTAGGTCAATTCATTGCTCTCTTTGCCTTTATAAAGCTCTTTGACATACTGTAAACTCCCTCTGTTGCTAACAATATCCATTAGATGTACGAGTCAGAGTTATCATACACAGTCTCAGGGATTGCTAACTCTGGAAATTCCTTTGGTCTGTACAGTTAGGTAAATCAGCTCTTTGCAACTTACTTGTGGAATAATCTCCAAGCTTCTCTAGTGATGTTTTGGTGTCTCTAGGTTAATTCAGACTGCTGAATGCGGCCTTTTATTTATTTACATAACCATTAAAGGAGTTTGTGAAACCATTCAGTCATGGATGTATGTAAACTTATTTAATACGTATTGCTTGTTATTGAAGACTACTGTTGTACATTGAAAAACATTTGTTTGGAGAACCCTGTGTGCAAATGACCCCCTAGTGTTTAAAAAGGTGTTTAGAAAAAAAACAGTGTTGTAAAACAACTGCAGACACACACACACACCCCGAAAAAACAACCACGGTGTCACACCCTGACCGTAGATTGCTTTGTATGTTTCTATTTTTAGTTTGGTCAGGTTGTGATGTGGGTGCGTATTCTATGTTGTAGGTCTAGGTTATTTTTCTATGTGTTTGGCCGGGTATGGTTTTCAATCAGAGGCAGCTGTCTAATGTTGTCTCTGATTGAGAGCCATACTTAGGTAGCCTGTTTTCCCATTTTGAGTTGTGGGTGATTATTTTCCGTTTCAGTGTTTTCACCATACGGGACTGGTTTGGTTTTCCTTGATTATTTTGTTTTCAGTGTTCAGTTTATTAAAGGCATCATGAACACGTACCACGCTGCGCTTTGGTCTACTCCTTCTTCCACCAACGAAAATTGTTACATGCAGAGACACACACACACACACACCCTGAAAAAAACATTGTTTTGAACCACACACACGCCCGCACAAACACACATCTTTCCCAGAAGCCTTTCTCTGAGACCGAAAGAGAGAGAGAGAGAGAAAAAACTGAGATTCCTTTCGTTAAAGGTAAGATACATTTTTAAAAGCCTTAATTTAATTCTAAATCTTTAGTACAGACCTTCTAAACAAATTATAATCAGTTAAACAATTTTACTATTCCGTTCTTACAGAAAAAGGGGAGGCTCTATGGTCAACCAACCAACACATCCATCCATCTCTAAATCCCCATCTTCAAGGTCTGACCGGTTCAGACAACGTCTCTTCCCCCACGATATCCCGCTCCATTCAGGTTCCATATGTTTTCTTTCCCTGGAAAGATCATCCGTCTTGCCTTTAGGCCCTGGGTCTGTCTTAAAAGCCCCCATCGGCATAATTGTTCATGATGTTGGAAAAGACTTTCCAGTTGTTTCATCATGTTATAAGGAATGTATGATAATCCCCCCCACCTAACACGGAACCCAAACCGGCTTCGCGCGTGCGCCATCGTGCGCTATCGTGCCTACATTTTTTTGTCCCCCTACACCAAGCGCAACACGACATGCAGGTTAAAATATCAAAACAAACTCTGACCCAATGACATTAATTTGGGGACAGGTCGAAAAGCATTTAACATGTATGGCAATTTAGCTAGTTAGCTTGCACTTGCTAGCTAATTTTTCCTGTTTAGCTAGCTTGCTAGCTAATTTGTCCTGGGATATAATACTGAGCTGTTATTTTACCTGAAATGCACAAGGTCCTCTACTCCGACAATTAATCCACACATAAAATGACCAACCGAATCGTTTCTAGTCATCTCTCCTCCTTCCAGGCTTTTCCATCTTTGAACTTACATGGTGATCGGCATCTAAACTTTCATAGTATTACCACGACAACCTACAAAACAGTTCGTCTTTCAATCGCCCACGTGAGTATAACCAATGAGGAGATGGCATGTGGGTACCTGTTTCTATAAACCAATGAGGAGATGGGAGAGCAAGCACGATCTGCGTCAGAAATATAAATTCTATTTTAGCCCTTGGCATCGCAGACGCTCGTTGGCGCGCACGGGCAGTGTGGATACAATAATTTAATAATATGTATTTCTAAATGTATTTTGAGACGCTCGCGCACGTGATATGTCTGTCTGGTCAGCATATAATGTTAAAGACAGGCACAAAATCGTTGACATCCGTGCAGGCTTTTGAAAATACATACAAACTAACTGATTTGGTTGCATTGGAACTATTGAATTCGGGACAACCTAAAATTGTCACTTTGGAGTCGGGACTATATGCCACTGAAGAGATTCTTATAGCTTTCAAATCATCTCGCCTGCAGACTTCCTCTTCCAGTGCGTACCCAGGCAGGATTGTCACACTCAGGGCCTGTTCAATCTGGCATCGCGCAAGCCGTATTTTAATCCATTCTCTCATCCACAGCGCAGGAGAAAAGCTCCCGGCTTTTGTTTGAAAAAGGGTGCTGTGGACGCTGTTTGTGAAAATCTTCACAGTTGAATCGTCCGGTTGGAAAATGTAACCCACATGGCCGTCACTCATATCCAGCACTTCATTAAAACAATCAGGGGCATCCAATAGAATGCCTTTATTGCATTTGTCATTGTGTTCTTCACACGAGGAACACAGTACACCTACAATTTGTCTAGGAGACATGTTTAATTTCTTCTTTAGTGTTCTGGGTTTATTTTAATTACTTAGTGTTCTGGGGGTTTATTGAGGTCGCTCATAGTGTTCACAGCTCTTACTTATACTCCGGCTGACCAATACCCCAGACATTACTGTTTCATATACAACAGCCAGGCCCTAAGTTCACTACAACAGGGGGGGCAATACTCTTTGAAATATTCAAACACTTTCCACAGTTCAACGTGGTCACGACACATAAATCATCATGACAGCTTTAAGCTTTAACATAAACAGATGCACTATCTGGTTAAATAAACACTCACTCAATAGCATGAGAACGGAATGATAGGATGCACTATCTGGTTAAATAAGCACTCACTCGATACCGTGAGAACGAAAGGACAGGATGTACATACATGGGCGTAACCACGTGACCCATAAAATAGGTCATAAATCACTGCTTTGACGGATGCCGTCTACTAACATAATTTACTAAATAACCGCTGGACGAAAAGGGTCAATATCAGGGGATATCTTTATATATACAGTACTAGTAAAAAGTTTGGACACACCTACTCATTCAAGGTTTTTGCTTTGTCCCAGAGCAGTTTCTTTCAGTTTCCTAGCAAACACCTTGACACACTGTTTGTTCAGGTTTACTAGGTTGTACATCAGCTGAGTGTTCATGTCATGGTGGTTTGCTAGGTAAGCATTGTTCAAGAGAATTGTTCACAGCCTCTAGACAGCTCAGCATTGTTGCTCTGAATAATGTGAAAAGGCACATCAACACATGGCAACAGGGTGGCAGGTAGCCTAGCAGTTAATAGCGTTGGGCCAGTAACCGAAAGGTTCCTGGTTCAAATCCCTGAACCGACTACGTGAAAATGATGTCTGTGCCCTTGAAAAGAGTATCTGCTAAATAATGTTAGGAAATCTCTCTGCATCTCTGGCTGCATTGCAGGAGCTACAGTGGTTCTTACTTTAAAAGTTTTGAGCTTATGCCGTGACCGTTTGCGGTAGATGGTGGCAGATTGTGGTAAATTGCATCATTCTGTCATTACACCACACTATCACCAGATGAAGTTAGAACGATGATCTATCGGTAGTCTAAACTGTAAAACAAATGGACTTTTCGTAAATTAATGGAGGTGTTTTCAGTCTGACACTAGAGTCCTGCATCATACAAAAAATGTTTTGCTGGCGGTGATCCTAGGGTTGAGAGAGACCTTGGGTAAATACAATGGCGCAATTACACTTGACAATGTGGACTGACGATTTTCGAAAAATAGGCAAGTGGGCTTTTAGTTTCTCTCCCTCTTTATTTACCACAGTGTGAAAGAGTGATAGAAGAGTGATAGCCCCTCTATATAAAGTGAGTCCTTTGCTGATGTGAAGAAGAAACGGAATGAAAGTGAGTCCAGTGAGGATTTATCAGTACGAATGTATTTTATATTTTTAGACAATAAAAAACATACACATACAGATGATAACTACATCACACCTGCCCAGACCCACCTGCTCACACCCCCATCTCCAGTGTCCGCATCACTCTCTGTCACATTACCTCAAACTGCACCATTTTGTTTCTCTCCGTTGCCCATGTCCTCTCATTGCCATCAAATCATTAGTACCTGTGTGAATTGTAATATGTTTGGCACAATTTTATTTGTTGCTTGACAAACTTTTCAAGGCACTTACTGTTGTTGGGCACTAGGATTGGGCGGTGTACAGTATATTGGGGTATTTGGAAAAAGCCATAACATGGTTTTTCAATGCCGTCAACTATGCATTTGAAGTTTTTCCATAAATGTTATTATTTGTGGCTACTTTAAGTAAATACCTGGAGTCAACTTGTGTAATACTTTAGGAGATAAAGTAGATTGCGTTCTTCATTTCACCTGCCATGTGATTTTGCATTATGAAGCTTACTGTAGTTCCCCTGACCAGTTGAGCCAGTCATGTGTTTGTTTGTAAATAGCACAATGGGAGATAACAGGAGCTGGTGAGTCCATAGCGTTCTATGTTGTGTGGTGCACATGATGTGATGAAGTTACACTTGTTTGCATTTTGCTACTAAATGTTTGCCATCAGATATCTTATAATGGCTATCTGACAGAAGTCAAAGAGCTCTGGACGAGTTATCTGAACAGTTGCAATTTTTTCCTGGTGCTTCCTACTCATGTTTTCTTCTCCTCCATTCTTCTCCCCTCTGCGCCGTGTACACATATTTCTCTTCCTTCAGCAATGTATGCATCACAACTTTGTTCATTTGCACAATTTCTCTCGTTCACATTCTCTTGTAAATGTCCACACTCACCGAAAATGACATCTGGTACCTACTAGCTATGCTTGTATAACTTTATGACCTGGATTTGCCTGTCCTTGCAATTAGTTTATGTTTGTTTTTTCTCGTTAGCATTTAGCTAACAGCGTCTATATGATTTTGCTATTAGTTTGTACTATTTTGTTTGGATTCTGGTAATAGAGCCCCAATGTGCTCTATTTGCATTTTTAGCACCCCCTTGCTAGTTATACCGTAAATCCTGGGATGAGAGAAGGACGGTATGACAATATGAAAATCTGGATTACCACCCAAGCCTATTGGGCACCATAGCTTTCTGACCGACATGCCAGGGAGCAGCAGTTTCAATCTGAGAAATGTCCCATTGGAGTCACAATATGAAGGCCATAGGGTGCTCTGCCTGTGTGCTGCAGTCCCAGCATGGGTCCTCTGGTGCTGGTACTCTGGGGCTGGGATGTGAGGATCGATCTCGGGGAGGCCTGGTCAGACCTGCTGGTGTGGGATGAGCAGTTGTAGAGGGTCTGGTTACTGATCTCTTGTGCCGAGTATGTGTGACTTCCGGATGTTCACTATGAGAAGCAGTGATACTGCTGATGAGGGGATGTGAGTGTGGTAGTGAGGGTTAAGGTAAGCTCCAGTTGTTCTCTTAGAGTATGGAAGCTGGTGTCTCTGCATTGTAGCAATTCTATAGACTGCTGACAACTCCCTTTGTAGCTCCTCCATGTTGCCAGCTACCTCTCTCCTCATGATGCTCTCAACCTTTGCCAGTTTCTCTTTCAGCTCTTCCTTTTCCTTCCTCAGAACTGACACTGCACCCCGAAGCTCATTCACCTCTACCTCCAGTAGGGAGATACTCCCAAATCTCTGGGACAGGTTGGCACTCTCCATGTCTGCTAGGATGGCTTGGTTAAATATGAGGGTGGGGGGACTTTTGGAAAACGTTTTCTCATCAGGTCTGTTTTCTGATTGAAGTTTAGCAGTGCCATTCTCTTTCAAGGAGTGTGCTACCACATATCTTGGGAAGTCACATATCTTGGGTCTACCAAAACATTTCTGCAGCACTGAAGGTCCCCAAGAACACAGTGGCCTCCATTATTCTTAAATGGAAGAAGTTTGGAACCACCAAGACTCTTCCTACAGCTGGCCGCCAAGCCTAACTGAGCAATCGGGGGAGAAGGGCCTTGGTAAAAGAGGTGACCAAGAACCTGATTGTGACTCTGACAGAGCTCCAGAGTTCCTCTGAGAAGATTGGAGAAGCTCTGCAGCACTCCACTCATCAGGCATTTATAGTAGAGTGGCCAGACGGAAGCCACTGCTCAGTAAAAGGCACATGATAGCCAGCTTGGAGTTTGGCAAAAGGCACCTAAAGACTCTCACATAATGAGAAACAAGATTCAGGCAGGGACTGGGAGACTAGTCAGGAGTGAGGGAAAGATGAACGGAGTAAAGTACAGAGAGATCCTTGATGAAAACCTTCTCCTGTGCGCTCAGGACATCAGACTGGGGCGAAGGTTCACCTTCCAACATGACAACTACCCTAAGCACAAAGCCAAGACAATGCAGGAGTGGCTTCGAGACAAGTCTCTGAATGTCCCTGAGTAGTAGCCCAGCCAGAGCCCGGACTTGAACCGGATCAAATATCTCTGCAGAGACCTGAAAATAGCTGTGCAGCAACACTCCCCATCCAAACTGACAGAGCTTGAGAGGATCTGCAGATAAGTATGGGAGAAACTCCCAAGTACAGGTGTGCCAAGCTTGTAGCATCCAACCCAAGACAACTCAAGGCTGTATTTGATTAATTATATTGTTATGATGACAGGTGCTTCTGTCTTGCTGTTACCTCTCTTGGCAAACTTCTCAACTTCCATTTAATAGATTAAAACAATAACAATAGTCAGGTAAAAAATGGCAACCAGAATATTAGCAAAATAGCCACATTTGTATTTATTCAAGCTGTTTTCCAGTAACATTTACTTGGATACATCCATAACAATGAGCATACACTGAGTACCAAACACTAGGAACACCTGTTCTTTCCATGACATAGACTGAACAGATTAATCGAGGTGAAGCTATGATCCCTTATTGATGTCACTTGTTAAATCCACTTCATCCGGTGTACTGTAGATGAAAGGGAGGAGACGGGTTAAAGAAGGATTTTAAGCTTTGAGACAATTGAGACGTGGATTGTGTATGTGTGCCATTCAGAGGGTGAATCGGAAAGACAAAAGATTTAAGTGCCTTTGAACGGGGTATGGTAGTACATTAGGTTTGAGTGTGTCAAGAACTGCAATGCTGCTGGATATTTCGTGCTCAACAGTTTCCTGTGTGTATCAAGAATGGTCCACCACCAATAGGACACCCAGCCAACTTGACACAACTATGGGAAGCATTGGTGTCAACATGGGACAGAATCCCCGTGGAACGCTTCGACACCTTTGCGAGTGTGTGCCCTTACAAACTGAGGCTGTTCTGAGGTCAAAAGGGGGTGCAACTCAATATTAGGTTGTTTTGTTCACTCAGTGTATATCAGACTCATATTCGTCTTCAGTGGAACTTGAGAGTATACTGGAAAATCTTGGTCATTGATCAAAGTTCATATCAAACACACAGAATAACCATGCTCCCAGGGCCTCCAGAGTGTTGGGGGTGACAGCTGGGGCATAATCTTAACGTCCATCATATTAACGTCTCTGTCAATAACTGACGGTTCACCTAAAGCACTGTATGTCAGCATCCTGGGCTGAAATCGGTCTCTTCGTGGGTACAGGTGGGGTGAGGGTGGTAAGTCTTCAGGGCAACAAAGGCTTGGTACATGCTCACCCACTATGTCCTTACCCTCTGGCCCCACACTGTCCTCACCAGATTCCTTCACACAGACCTATCAATGCGCGGGGGGAATGTGGTGTAGTGCAGGTGGAATGTGTTGTGCAGGGGACAAGTGGTCAGAGGAATCAGTGCCTTGGGGTTAGAATGTCTCAGAAGCTAACTTCTGGATCCAAAGCGGTCTTCTCCCCTCCAGTGGCACTGTGGTGATTGTGCAGGCCATATCTCAGTTCATAGTCATCAGAGTCGCTGTCAGAGTTCTGCTCTGCCTGCTTTGTTTGGGAAAGTCTCCTCTGCTTTCTCCAAAGGAGGTGATCACAGGGCAGGAGAAGGTTTATGTGGAGCACTTTTCCTCGTTACCCATTCTCTCGTTTCACCTCATACACTGGACTCTCAGGGTGTTTCCTTTGAAGGACTACATGGACTTTATCCTCACAGTACAACCTTAGTTTGCCTGGCCCTCCTCTATCAGACAGGTTTATCATAAGAAATCTGTCTCCAGGTTGTAGCTCCTGACCGTGGACCTTCCTGTCCTAATGGCTTTTCTCTCTTTCAGCCCGCCCTCATTAGCTTCCTCTTCCGCCAATGACTTCCAGGTCGAATAGCAGGTCTATGGGCCTTGGGGACCTTCCAAAAAGAAGATATAAAGGAGCCTCTGTTGCCTTTGAGTGTTTGCATTTGTAGGCATGCACTATCTTGGGGAGTGAGGTTTTTCAGTCCACCTTTTCCTCTTCAGTCAGGTCCTCAATATGCTGAGTAGCATCCTATTGACCCTCTGGACTAGACCGTTCCCTTCAGGGTGATAAAGGGGGTTGTGGGATCCACATACTCCACTCAGTTCTTTTAACCTTGTGAGCAGCTGGTTTTCAGATTCTTTTCCCATGTTGTGATGCATTTTTCTGGGGGAACAGACCTTGAGGGCAAAGATCTTCTCAGCGACTGTTTTCGCTGCCTTGTTTTCGGTGGGGCAGGCCCGGGCAAATCTTGTGTAGTGACCCATCATCACTAGGATGTACTCATATCCCTGCTTACATGTTTCCAGATTGAGGAAGTCCACAGGAACCACTTCAAATGAGTTAATTGACTTGATGTTGTTGAGTGGGGCTCTGGTTTGCTTTTTGGGTTTCTTCTTTTTCAGGCACTTACACTCTTTTGTGACAGTGTTCAACATCGACATGCATTCTTTGCCAAAATAATTTGTCTTTGATGATGCTCAGTGTTCTCTCCACCCCCAAGTTACCCATCTCCTGGAGCAAAAGTGAGTGGAACCCTTGTGGTAGAACAAGTTGGTCTTTTTCAGCTGTCTTTCGATGTAGGACTCCATATTTGTTGATGTATAGCTTGGGACATTTAACCATGATGTACACATCTGGACGTTCGTTGCTCAGGCACTGCTTGGAGGATCGCTGGTTTTGAGTTGTTTAGAATTTCCTGATTGTCAGAGGTCCAGTTGATGGGAACACGAGGGCTTTTGGGTGTTGTTCTTTGTGCTCTTCCTCCTTCCTTTTCCTGAGGCTACAGTAGGCTTTCATATAGACTCTGGGGGGGGGGAGGCTAGTAGGGCATACAGTGGCTTGGCAACCTTGGAGAAGTCTGGGATTTATGGCCTGTAGTAGCAGAGGAAGCCCAGTATTTGTCTGTTCTCCCACGGTGGCTGGTTTCCTCTGTTTTGCGGCTTGGACTGGGGAGATGTCATTGGGTCCATAGTGTATCAATCTCCACTCACCATATTCTCCAAGAACCTGACGTTCTTCAAGAAGGTTTCACACCTCTGTAACACTGTCCGGACATGCTAAAGGTGATCTTCAAAGCTGGGGGTGAGGAACAGGTTGTCATCCAAGTAGGGCTGGGAGATGGTGTCTCTGAGGCCTGATAGACATTCTTCCATGGTTCTCTGGAACTCAGCAGGAGCTGATCTGAGGCCAAAGGGGATCCTGACCAACTGGAGAAGGCACCAATGGGTGATGACGACTGTCAGTGGACAGATTTCAGAATCTAGGAACCTTTGATGGTAGGCCTTTTCATGGTTTAGGACAGAGAACCATGAGCTGCCACTCAGTGAGTCGGGCATGTCCTCGATTCTGGAGATGGGGTGTCGGATCACGAACAGACTTGTTGTTGAGCTCCCTGTAGTCACAGCAGAGCCTCAGGCTTCCATGCTTCTTCCTCACACACAACACTGGGAAGGAGTATGTTAACCGTGACTGGGTTACCCAACCTTTGTTTAGCAGGTCCTGGAGATACTATTTTACCTCAATGTGGAGTGGCTTGTGGATGGAGATGTAAGTCTTCTGCACTGGTGTAGGGTCGTTTAGGGTGATGTGTATGTTCACAGATGGGATAAAACTGAGGTCGTCATCATCATATGCAAAGGACTCAAATTCTTCTTGCAACATCTCGCTCACTTTCTCTCTCTGTTCCTGACGTTGAATCCAATGATGGGGATCTCTGCCACACCTGGTTGTCTGACATGAGAATGGGAGCTGTTATGGCTTCCATTGACTCGCTGCTCAGTTTGAATTGTACTTCAATCCAGCCAGTGAAGGGGTTTTCAATCTGATTGGCTGCCAGTCCCATCAGTTTTCCTGGGCCCCAACAGCTCTTCAATGGGTCAGAGGGTGGTGTGTGGGAGCTTTTGTCCTCCAGGCTTCATTGATGATGCTGGCTTGAGCTCCGGTGTTCCACAGGGCCTCTATTGTGATTTCATCAAGCTTGAACCTGACTAGACATTGCCATCCAATCAGATTGATGAGCTGTGTTTTGTGCTATGGCCTCGTATAGTTCAATCAGCACCCATTTGTGGATGAGATTAAGAATGTGCAGTGGTTAGAAGTGTGTAGTAAGGATGATCCTGAAATATCACTAAGTTTGTCTCTGAAATTATTTATGAGTATAGCTGATAAGTATGTCCGTTTAACCTCTCTTGGGTAGCGGCAGTTTTTTCACATCCGGATGAAAAGCGGGCCCAAAGTAACTCAGGCCCAGAAGCTAAGATATGCATATAATTGGTAGATTTGGATAGAAAACACTCTAAAGTTTCTAAAACTGTTAAAATTATGTCTGTGAGTATAACAGAACTGATATGGCAGGTGAAACCCAGAGGACAAACCAACCCCCCCAAAGACATTTCAGCCTACCACTATCTTCTGTCACTTTTATTATAAGGCCAAGTCCTCCCAGATTGAAGGTCTAGGGCTTCCACTAGATGTCAACAGTCTTTAGAAAGAGTTTCAGGCTGGTTTTTGGAAAAATGTGGCAGATATGGTAGTTTTTCTAGGTGGCTCGCATTTTGGCTGCAGTGTTTCCAAGCGCAAGAATGAGAGCACGTTCTTTGGTATTTTTCTCCGGTAAAGACAATAACGATTCTCCGTCTTAAATTGTATTGTTTATTTACGTATTAGGGTACATAAGGTTTGATTATAAACGTTGTTTGACTTGTTTGTAAAAGTTTATTAGTAACGTTTGGGATTCATTTTGTATGCATTTTGAAGGAGGGAGTTTTTATGGATATAAAGGACATTATTGAAGAAAAGGACCATTTGTGATGTAACTGGGACCTTTTGGAGTGCCAACAGAAGAAGATCATCAAAGGTAAGGCATTTATTATATTGCTATTTCTGACTTTCGTGTCGCACCTGCCTGATTGAAATATGTTTTTCATGGATTTTTATGCAGGGCGCTGTCCTCAGATAATCGCATGGTGTGCTTTTGCCATAAAGCCTTTTTGAAATCTGACACATCGGCTGAATTAACAAGAAGTTAAGCTTTATTTTGATGTACTACACTTGTGATTTTATGAAAGTTAAATATTTATAATTCTGTAGTTTGAATTTTGCGCTCTGCAATTTCACTGGATGTTGTAGCATCCCACCTGCCCATAAGAAGTTAAGAAAATGCACTGTGAGATCAAACGGTGCCCCGTGGATTGATGATGAGCTGAGAAATATAATGATTCAACGTTATGATGCCAAAAAAGTAGCAGATAAATCTGGGACTCTGTTTGATAAGCAAAGTTATTGTAAGTTAATAAATCTTGTGACCAAGCTAAACAAATGAAAGATGAAGGGATTCTATCAGCATAAAATTGATGAAGAAAAGGGTGATGGGAAAAAACTGTGGAGAACGTTGAACGCTATTATGGGTACGAATTCGAACATGTCCGCCTCTTTTGTTGAATCAGAGGATATATTTATTACAAAACCACACAACATCACAAACTACTTTAATGAATATTTTACAGGCAATGTGGACTAGTTGAAGAATGCTATGACTCCAACTGATGGCTCCATGTCATATACCCTCATAAAAGATTGTATCATGAAGGAGAGGCAACGCATGTTCGAATTTCATCAAGTAGAAAGGGAAGAGGTAGAAAGGACGCTGTTGTCTCTTTCGGATGACAAGTCACCTGGTGCAGATAATCTTGACGCCACATTGCTTAGAGTTACAGCTAACCAAATATCTACCCCAATCTCTTACATTTTTAATGAGTGCTTGATGTATGGGGTGTGCCCAGAAGTCTGGAAAGAGTCAAAGGTTATTCCACTACCTAAGGATAAAAAAAATAAAATAAAAACAATCTGCATTCACTGGTCTTAACAGTTGTCCTACAAGCTTGCTGCCTGTGTTAAGTAAATTATTGGAAAAATGTGTATCTGTATATATCAAGGATTATTTCCCATGTAATTGTCTGATAACGGGTTTCCAGCATGCATACAAATAAGGGCATTCTACGAGTACGGCCTTAGCCGTGATTGGTTAAAGAGTATGGGTGACAGGAAGTTAGTTGGTGCAGTGTTGCTAAATTTCAGTGCAGCTTTTAATGTAATTGACCATGAACTGTTACTAGGTAAACTCAAAGTTAAGCTATCCCCCCTTCTTCTCAATTTCCGCCTGAAGACATACCCAAATCTAACTACCTGTAGCTCAGGCCCAGAAGCAATGATCTGCATATTATTGGTATCATTTGAAAGAAAACACTCTGAAGTTTGTGGAAATGTGAAAGGAATGTAGGAGAATATAACACAATATATCTGGTTTAGATAATGCAAGGACAAAACCATACGTTTTTTCATTTTATTGTTGTTGCATCATCTTTAAAATTAACAAGACAAAACAAACTTTCAGATAGGATGATGGGGACAATTTCAGTGAAAAACATAAGAGGGCAACAATACTTGTGCAAAGTTTCAGGTTGATAACTTCCGGAATGAGTGTGCTACATGACATTTAGCATGAAGTCGTCACCCAGGTGTCCCACACAAGTTGCCCAAATGTACCCAAGTGGCCGAATTGGTGAAGTTATACATTTGGAAGCAAATAACTATATACAAAATACCAAAATGCTATTCTAACACCCCCCCCCAAAAAACCCACAAAAAATACCATTTTGTTTTTTAAATTTACAAAATAACAAGAGTAACTATTTACACACTTTCAATATTTGGAAGACCCTCAGTCCTCTACACAATATTGTGCTGCTGATGCCATGTGCCATAGCAGTCTCTTTCTGCTGTAAAGCAGAGCGTCACCAAGCATGTGGTGCAGGTGATAGGGGACTTCATTTTGCAAAGAACACAACAACTCCTCCATGCTGTGCCCTTTTGGCCCTGAGGCACATCCATGCCTGCAGAAATAAATGTGGGCAGATGAACACCACTTGTGGCAGGAGCAGAAGGGACAGAGGTAGAGGGGCCAGAACGTGGTGCAGTGGTGCTGTAGCCAGCAAGCTCATTGATGAGCAGCTCTCTGAAGGCTAGCTGGGAGATGGAGGGCTTTCCACAGCTCTTAGCAATTTCTTTGTGTAGGATGAATGCATTCAGCACAGCAATGTCGATGAAATTATATAAGAATGTCTTGTACCATTTCATCGTCTTGTGGAGAACATTGTAATAGCCTATCAGTGCATCTGACAGTTGTAGTTGTAGTCCTTCACAGCAGCTGGAATGGGGACATTTTTTGTGGTCCATGCCCCGCTTACCGTCCTTCACACGCCTGACGACGTGATCGCCACTGAAGGACTTGTGGATTGTTGTACACATCACCACCTCTCTGGTATCCATCCACTTCACAAAGAGCAGGCCATCTTCACGGATCCATCGCATGGTACCCCGATCAGCCTGCTTAGGCATGTCGTTCACCACAAGCCCACACATCCAGCTTCCTAAGTTCTGCAAACAGGGTAGGGCTTGTGTAGAAGTTATTCACAAACAGTTTGTAGCCCTTCCCTAGCAGTTGAAAACCCAATAACTGCATTACAGAGTCATAGCTAAGTCCCTTACCGGTAGCAAAACTGTTCTTCCCTTCATAGACAAAAAAAATTGCAAGTGTAGGCACACACAGAATCAGCCAAAACAAACAGCTTGTAACCCCACTTAGTTGGTTTGTTTCTCATGTATGGTTTGAGGTCAATTATGGCCTTTGAGGCTACCATCCGCTCATCTATGGACAGGTTCTGGGCTGGCTGAAAATAGGTCTTTCAGGCCTCAACAATGTTGGGGTAGAGAGGTTTGATTTTGCAGAGTCTATCAAACGTTGCTGTGCCTCTCTTCTTGTCATTTTCCTCGTCAACTTCTGGGTCACTGATATGAAGCACCTGTGAGAGAACCAGAAACCTTTTGTAAGACATGACAGTGAGGGGGAAAGGCAGTTGGTAGAGAGATTACGTTTTCCAGTAGTCCCTCAGGGTTTTCAGCTTCACCAGCCCCATGTATATGACCAGTGAAAGGTAGCAGAAAAGGTCTGACATGGAAATGGGCTTCCATGCTACTTTTTTGCCTGCTTGCTTCTTCGCCCCATACGTGTTAGACACGAGCGAATCAACAACAGATGGGGTGAAAAACAGCTGAAAAAGCTGAAGGGGGCTACACGTTGCAGTTATGTTCAGCTGAGGCCCTGGCTGCCTTTTCGGCCTAAATGTTGGTTGAGGTGGCTCCACATCATCTTCTAGGACAGTGTGCCAACGCCCGTCTGTCCCTTTGTTTGCAGGTTGCACACTTCCCCTCCTCCGCTTCTTTGTCAGTGCCTTCACACCTCTAGATGGCCCGGGAGGTGTGGAGCGGGAGACAGCAGGGGTCCACCTCGAAGAACCAGCTTAAGTGGGGGATGGACACCTTGGCACTGGGGGCTCCCATTCGGAGTCAGTGTCACTGTGAAAGAAAAAAGGTTCAGTTAGAATAGTTTCACGTATGAGCCCTGTATCAACAGATAAAATAAACCGATATATATAGAGTACAGGGAACATAATCACTAGGTTGTAGTGCTGTTCCATTTCACTCTGGACATTGTTGTAGGCCTGGCCTCCCCTCAACAGCCTCAAATAGGCTATTTCATGTGGGGGTGGGTTGGAGCGGCAGACACACGCATCTAGGCCATGCTCCCTCTAATCCACAATACGTTGATTGAGTGGAGGAAGCATGGTCGCTGTGTTGAGATGTGTGTGTTTGCTGTTACATTCTACTCCATTCCATTTTTATATACAGTGGGGCAAAAAAGTATTTAGTCAGCCACCGATTGTGCAAGTTCTCCCACTTAAAAAGATGAGAGAAGCCTGTAATTTTCATCATAGTTACACTTCATCTATGACAGACAAAATGAGAAAAAAAATCCAGAAAATCACATTGTAGGATTTTTAATGAATTTATTTGCAAATTATGGTGGAAAATAAGTATTTGGTCACCTACAAACAAGCAAGATTTCTGGCTCTCACAGACCTGTAACTTCTTCGATATAGGGGGCGCTCTTTTAATTTTTGGATAAAAAAACGTTCCCGTTTTAAACAAGATATTTTGTCACGAAAAGATGCTCGACTATGCATATAATTGACAGCTTTGGAAAGAAAACACTCTGACATTTCCAAAACTGCAAAGATATTATCTGTGAGTGCCACAGAACTGATGCTACAGGCGAAACCAAGATGAAATTTCAAACAGGAAGTGCCCCAGATTTTGAAGGCGCTGTGTTCCAATGTCTCCCTATATGGCTGTGAATGCCCCAGGAATGAGCTTACACTTTCTGTCGTTTCCCCAAGGTGTCTGCAGCATTGTGACGTATTTGTAGGCATATCATTGGAAGATTGACCATTTTACACTACATCTACCAGGTGCTCGCTTGGTGTCCTCCGTCGCAATTATTGCGTAATCTCCAGCTGCGTGTATTTTTCCATTTGCTTCCGAGGAGAAACACAACTGCCACGAATGATTTATCATCGAATAGATATGTGAAAAACACCTTGAGGATTGATTCTAAACAACATTTGCCATGTTTCTGTCGATATTATGGAGTTAACTTGGAAAAAAGTTTGGCGGTGTAATGACTGAATTTTCGGGTTTTTTCTTAGCCAAATATGATGAACAAAACGGAGCGATTTCTCCTACACAAATAATATTTTTGGGAAAAAATGAACATTTGCTATCTAACTGAGAGTCTGCTCATTGAAAACATCCGAAGTTCTTCAAAGGTAAATGATTTTATTTGAATACTTTATTGTTTTTGTGAAAATGTTGCCTGCTGAATGCTAGGCTTAATGCTATGCTAGCTATCAATACTCTTACACAAATGCTTGTGTAGCTATGGTTGAAAAGCATATTTTGAAAATCTGAGATGACAGTGTTGTTAACAAAAGGCTAAGCTTGTGAGTGAATATATTTATCTCATTTCCTTTGCGATTTTCATGAATAGTTAACATTGCGTTATGGTAATGAGCTTGAGGCTATGATTACGCTCCCGGATACGGGATTGCTCGACTCAAGAAGTTAAGAGGCTCCTCTGTCCTCCACTCGTTACCTGTATTAATGGCACCTGTTTGAACTTGTTATCAGTATGAAAGACACCTGTCCACAACCTCAAACACTCCAAACTCCACTATGGCCAAGACCAAAAAGCTGTCAAAGGACACCAGAAACAAAATTGTAGACCTGCACCAGGTTGGGAAGACTGAATCTGCAATAGGTAATCTGCTTGGTTTGAAGAAATCAACTGTGGGATTAATTATTAGGAAATGGAAGACATACAAGACCACTGATAATCTCCCTCGATCTGGGGCTCCACGCAAGATCTCACCCTGTGGGGTCAAAATGATCACAAGAACGGTGAACAAAAATCCCAGAACCACACGGGGGGGACCTAGTGATTGACCTGCAAAGAGCTGGGACCAAAGTAACAAAGCCTACCATCGGTAACACACTACGCCCCCAGGGACTCAAATCCTGCAGGGTCAGACGTGTCCCCCTGCTTAAGCCAGTACATGTCCAGACCCGTCTGAAGTTTGCTAGAGAGCATTTGGATGATCCAGAAGATTGGGAGAATGTCATATGGTCAGATGATGGTTGTTTTTCTGCAAAGGGACCAGGACGACTGAATGAATGGGGCCATGTATCGTGAGATTTTGAGTGAAAACCTCCTTCCATCAGCAAGGGCATTGAAAATGAAACGTGGCTGGGTCTTTCAGCATGACAATGATCCCAAACACACCGCCCGGGCAACGAAGGAGTGGCTTCGTAAGAAGCATTTCAAGGTCCTGGAGTGGCCTAGCCAGTCTCCAGATCTCAACCCCATAGAAAATCTTTGGAGGGAGTTGAAAGTCTGTGTTGCCCAGCAACAGCCCCAAAACATCACTGCTCTAGAGGAGATCTGCATGGAGGAATGGGCCAAAATACCAGCAATAGTGTGTGAAAACCTTGTGAAGACTTAAAGAAAATGTTTGACCTCTGTCATTGCCAACAAATGGTATATAACAAAGTATTGAGAAACTTTTGTTTTTGACCAAATACTTATTTTCCACCATCATTTGCAAATAAATTCATAAAAAATCCTACAATGTGATTTTCTGGATTTTTCTTTCTCATTTTGTCTGTCATAGTTGAAGTGTACCTATGATGAAAATTACAGGCCTCTCTCATCTTTTTAAGTGGGAGAACTTGCACAATTGGTGGCTGACTAAATACTTTTTTGCCCCACTGTATATATATATATATATACACACACACACACGCGCACACAAACTCAGGCTATGGGTCATATACATACAAACATACCCCCACTCACAATGTATAGCCAATGTGTAGGTTTGCTGTTACATTCTACTCCATTCCATTTTTATATATATATATATATATATACACACACACAAACATAGGCTATGGGTCATACACATACAAACATACCCCCACCCACAATGTATAGCCAATGTGTTCTTTACACATTTCATTACATTTATATATATATTGCAAATAAAATTTTTAAAATCAGGAATAATTTTTTATATTATTAATTTCAAACAACGGTATTAAAATGAGAAGAACTTACTGGTCCAAAACGATGCCCTCGCCGTGCAAAAAATAATCCTCCATCTTGGAATCATAGCTATGTTCGCTAACTGAATCATCCAGGAGAAACTCTGTCTCACTTTCTCTATCAATTTCTTCTATAATTTTGTATACATCTGTATATCTAGACTTGAATTTTGCTTTCCCTGACTTAGTTGCCATAATGTTTGATATGAAAATAGCTGAAGATGCGCTCTACCAAAATACTGCTGTGCGTGACACGCGTAGCTCCTTCCAGAATGAATCTACGCCCGAGTTTACTACATGGGCTGGTCTTCCAACAGCTAACTATTACATATTGCCGTTTACCTCAGCTCATTGGCTATCTACCAAGCTAGATTTCAAGACGATCAGTGGTCATTGGCTTAAAATACAGTCAATCAACAAAACAGTGGTCATATGATTGGTGCACAATGAGGTCATTACTTGTTGTCTTCAAATCGGTTTCCTTCGGTCAATAAGTCCCGCGAAAATAACAATCCCTTTAACCAGTTGATTTCAATGAAACATGACTGGATAAACGCACGTTTAGTATGTGTATTTACATCAAATGTTTTGTCGAAAGTTGAATGAGACGGAATTCACGACACAAGCGGTTCACAAAATGTTTCGTGTTCGGCTATAAAAATGGATTTTATCAAACAAAAGACCATTCATTGTATAACAATGAGCCTTGGGATTGCAAACAGAGGAAGATCTTCAAAGGTAAATGATTTATTTTATTGCAATTTGTGATTTTGTTACACCTGTGCTGGTTGAAATTTTATTTTGGTATGGGGCTCTGTCCTCAGATAATCGCATCGTATTCTTTCGCAGTAAAGCCTTTTTGAAATCTGACAACGCAGTTGGATTACCAAGATTCTAGGCTTTTGAACCATGTGAGACACTTGTATTTTCAGGAATGTTTAATATTACTATTTATGTAGCGCTCTGCCATTTCACCGGATGTTGTCGAATTCAATACCGCTAACGGGATCTGTGCGCAGAGAAGTTAAGTCTGCAGCTCTATCCTGGATGGAAAGCTATCTATCCAGGAGAAGGGAGAAGTGTTCTTTAAAGGTAGCCTTTCAAACGTTAGATATACACTGTGGTGTTCCTCAAGGAAGTTGCTTAGGACCACTTCTCTGCTCTATCTTTACTAATGATTTACCTTCGGTAATGAACAAAGCAAGAGTGGTCATGTATGCTGATGACTACAATGTATAGTGCAGCATCAGAATTTAATGAGCTAACAGATGTAATGAGCAGTGAACTAAGAATGGTGTCTGAGTGGGTTGATATGAACAAATTGGTGTTGAACATTTCTAAAACTAAATGTATTGTACAACCCAAGCCAAGGACAAATCACCTTAAATCTACAGTTTTATATAGAGCCATACAGTGCCTTGCGAAAGTATTCGGCCCCCTTGAACTTTGCGACCTTTTGCCACATTTCTGGCTTCAAACATAAAGATATAAAACTGTATTTTTTGTGAAGAATCAACAACAAGTGGGACTCAATCATGAAGTGGAACGACATTTATTGGATATTTCAAACTTTTTTAACAAATCAAAAACTGAAAAATTGGGCGTGCAAAATTATTCAGCCCCCTTAAGTTAATACTTTGTAGCGCCACCATTTGCTGCGATTACAGCTGTAAGTCGCTTGGGGTATGTCTCTATCAGTTTTGCACATCGAGAGACTGAATTTTTTTTCCCATTCCTCCTTGCAAACCAGCTCGAGCTCAGTGAGGTTGGATGGAGAGCATTTGTGAACAGCAGTTTTCAGTTCTTTCCATAGATTCTTGATTGGATTCAGGTCTGGACTTTGACTTGGCCATTCTAACACCTGGATATGTTTATTTTTGAACCATTCCATTGTAGATTTTGCTTTATGTTTTGGATCATTGTCTTGTTGGAAGACAAATCTCTATCCCAGTCTCAGGTCTTTTGCAGACTCCATCAGGTTTTCTTCCAGAATGGTCCTGTATTTGGCTCCATCCATCTTCCCATCAATTTTAACCATCTTCCCTGTCCCTACTGAAGAAAAGCAGGCCCAAACCATGATGCTGCCACCACCATGTTTGACAGTGTGGATGGTGTGTTCAGGGTGATGAGCTGTGTTGCTTTTACGCCAAACATAACATTTTGCATTGTTGCCAAAAAGTTCAATTTTGGTTTCATCTGACCAGAGCACCTTCTTCCACATGTTTGGTGTGTCTCCCAGGTGGCTTGTGGCAAATTTAAATGACACTTTTTATGGATATCTTTAAGAAATGGCTTTCTTCTTGCCACTCTTCCATAAAGGCCAGATTTGTGCAATATACGACTGATTGTTGTCCTATGGACAGAGTCTTCCACCTCAGCTGTAGATCTCTGCAGTTCATCCAGAGTGATCATGGGCCTCTTGGCTGCATCTCTGATCAGTCTTCTCCTTGTATGAGCTGAAAATTTAGAGGGTCGGCCAGGTCTTGGTAGATTTGCAGTGGTCTGATACTCCTTCCATTTCAATATTATCGCTTGCACAGTGCTCCTTGGGATGTTTAAAGCTTGGGAAATCTTTTTGTATCCAAATCCGGCTTTAAACTTCTTCACAACAGTATCTCGGACCTGCCCGGTGTGTTCCTTGTTCTTCATGATGCTCTCTGCGCTTTTAACGGACCTCTGAGACTATCACAGTGCAGGTGCATTTATATGGAGACTTGATTACACACAGGTGGATTGTATTTATCATCATTAGTCATTTAGGTCAACATTGGATCATTCAGAGATCCTCACTGAACTTCTGGAGAGAGTTTGCTGCACTGAAAGTAAAGGGGCTGAATAATTTTGCACGCCCAATTTTTCAGTTTTTGATTTGTTAATAAAGTTTGAAATATCCAATAAATGTCGTTCCACTTCATGATTGTGTCCCACTTGTTGTTGATTCTTCACAAAAAATACAGTTTTATATCTTTATGTTTGAAGCCTGAAATGTGGCAAAAAGGTCGCAAAGTTCAAGGGGGCCAAATACTTTCGCAAGGCACTGTAGGTGAATGTACCTCTTTACCAAACCATATTTCTCAGCAAAAAGTAAATCCACCTTCAAGAAAAAAATGATAGAACATCTAATGCGATAGACCATATGACTGGACAGGAAATAGAAAGCATCAACTGAATGTTAACCTCTAGTGACACTCCATCCCGTGACCGTTGTCATCATCTGACACTAATTAAAATAACACAACGGACATAAATATTACTAGAAAATATTCATATTCATGAATATCACAAGTGAAATATATTGAGACACAGCTTAGCCTTTTGTTAATCAACCTGTCATCTCAGACTTTCAAAATATGCTTTACAGCTAAAGCTAGACAAGCATTTGCGTAAGTTTATCGATAGCCTAGCATAGCATTTTGTCCAGCTAGCAGCAGGTAACTTGGTCACGGAAATCAGAAAAGCAATCAAATTAAATCGTTTACCTTTGATGAGCTTCGGATATTTTCACTCACGAGACTCCCAGTTAGATATCAAATGTTCCTTTTTTCCAAAAAGATATTTTTTTTAGGCGAAATAGCTCTGTTTCTTCTTCACGTTTGGCTGAGAAATCGCCCGGAAATTGCAGTTACGAAAACGGCGAAAAATATTCCAAATTAGCTCCATAATATCGACAGAAACATGGCAAACGTTGTTTATAATCAATCCTCAATGTGTTTTTCAAATATCTATTCGATAATATATCCATCGGGACAATTCGTTTTTCAGTAGGACCAATGGGAGTAATGGCTACCTCTGTATTTTACGCGATAATCTCTCTGGGAGCATCAGGTGACCACTTGCGCAATGTAGCCGCCTACGGGCATTCTTCAACATGAATGCATAAAACTACGTCACAATGCTGTGGACACCTTCGGGAATACGGAGAAAGAGTAATCTGGTTGATAGCCCATTCACTGCTCAATAGGGACACATTGGAACGCAGCGCTTTCAAAACATGAGGCACTTCTGGATTGAATGTTTCTCAGGCTAGCGCCTGGAACATCACTTCTGTTATACTCACAGACAATATTTTTACAGTTTTGGAAACTTTAGAGTGTCTTCTATCCTAAGCTGTCAATGATTTGCATATTCTAGCATCTTGTCCTGACAAAATATCCCGTTTACTACGGGAACGTTTAAAAAAAAATGAAAATACTGTCCCCTAGTCACAAAAGGTTAAATGTGTTTCCTGTCAGGTATTTTAATTGTCTGTATTGTCTACTTGTTGAATGTTTGTGAAGTCTTGATTTGTGGTTGTTTGTAATGTCTTGTTGGTGTTGGACCCCAGAATGATTAGCTAGCGTTACGGTGTTAGCTAATGGGGATCTTAATAAAAATGACATATTACAAAATTACATATAGACTGGGGATACCCAACCAGAAATCATGGATTATACAGGCAACATTCACACTGAGCTAAAGGGTAGAGCTGCCGCTTTCAAGGAGCGGGACTCTAACCCGGAAGCTTATAAGAAATCCTGCTATGCCCTCCGACGAACCATCAAACAGGCAAAGCATCAATACAGGACTAAGATCGAATCGTACCATACCGGCTCCGACGTTCATCGGATGTGGCAGGGCTTGCAAACTATTGCAGACTACAAAGGGAAGCACAGCCGAGAGTGACACAAGCCTACCAGACGAGGTAAATAAGTTATATGCTCGCTTCGAGGCAAGTAACACTGATACATGCAGCATGAGACCATCAGCTGTTCCAGACGACTGTGTGATTACGCTGTCTGCTGTCAATGTGAGTAAGGCCTTTAAACAGGTCAACATTCACAAGGTCACAGGGACAAACGGATTACCAGGACGTGTACTCCTGTGCATACGCTGACCAACTCGCTGAACAATGTCTTCACTGACAATTTCAACCTCTCCCTGTCTGAGTCTGTAATACCAACATGTTTCAAGCAGACCACCATAGTGCCTGTGCCCAAGAACACTAAGGTAACCTGCCTAAATGACTACCAACCCGTAGCACTAACATCTGTAGCCATGCAATGCTTTGAAAGGCAGGTCATGGCTCACATTAACACCATTATCCCAGAAACCCTAGACCCACTCCAATATGCATACCACACCAACAGATCCACAGATGATGAAATCTTTATTGCACTCCACAGTGCCCTTTCACACCTGGACAAAAGGAACACCTATGTGAGAATGCTATTCACTTACAGCTCAGCATTCAACACCATATTGCCCTCAAAGCTCATTACTAATCTAAGGGTCCCTGGGACTAAAGAACTCCCTCTCCAACTGGATTCTGGACTCCCGTACAGGCCTCCCCCAGGTGGTAAGTGTAGGTAACAACACATCCACCACACTGATCCTCAACACGGGGGCCCGTCAGGGGTGCATGCTCAGTCCCCTCCTGTACTGCCTGTTCACTCATGACTGCACGGTCAGGCACGACTCCAACACCATCATTAAGTTTGCTGATGACACAACAATGGTAGGCCTGATCACCGACAATGATGAGACAGCCTATAGGGAGGAGGTTAGAGACCTGACCGTGTGGTGCAAGGACAACAACCTCTCCCTCTAAAAATTGTCAAAGACTCCAGCCACACTAGTCATAGACTGTTCTCTCTGCTACCGCACGGCAAGCGGTACCGAAGCACCAAATCTAGGTCCAAGAGGCTTATAAACAGCTTATAACCCTAAGCCATAAGTCTCCTGAACAGCTAATCAAATGGCCACCCAGACTATTTACATTGCTCCCCCCCACATATACTGCTGCTACTCTATGTTATTATCTATACATAGCCACTTTAACAACGCTACCTACATGTATATATTACCTCAATTACCTCAACACTGGTGCCCCCTGTATATAGCTCCACTATTATTATTTACTGCATTGTTGGTTAAGGACTTGTAAGTACACCCGTTGTACTCGGCGCATGTGACAAATACAATTTGATTTGATTTGTACAAAAGTATAACTTGAATTTTGTGGCTGTGGTGTGAAGCTAGCTGGCTGGACCGGGTACTAACCTGGCACCAACCTGTGAAGTTCATAGGAACATGTCAAATATGGTGAGAAATGAAAGCTTATAGTCTTTTTATTTGAGAATTTGTTTTTAACCTTTATTTAACTAGGCAAGTCAGTCAAGAACAAATTCTTATTTTCAATGACAGCCTTAGGAACAGTGGGTTAACTGCTTTGTTCAGGGGCAGAATGACACATTTGTACCTTGTCAGCTTGGAATTTGATCTTGCAACATTTCAGTTACTAGTCCAATGCTCTAACCACTAGGCTACGCTGCCGCATTTTTATCCTAAATATTAGGAATAAGCAAAGGTTTTGATTTCTGGTCAAACAGATGGAAAAGGGGTCTTAGAAAACATCTACCAGAAAAACTATTTTAACACCCACACCAGTAGAGAACCAATTATTTTTTACTTAAAGACGATGGCCAGAGGATATCCCTAATGTTGCACAACGATTTAAGTCAATAAGTCATTGTTTTAGTCAAAGTATGATACACATTATTTATCCTCCTTTAAAGGTATTAGAAACACATCAAAACACTCATGTTGAAGTAAAGACTACTGCCAACTAATATCAACAAATTTAGTTTTTGATATATTATTTGCCTTGTGTGAGACAATGTTTAAGAAACATTGCCCTGTGCCTTGAAATTCTTTACCAAAAACGTACACATCTATAAGATATTTTCTCATTTCTCTGCCTCATGAGGAAAGAGGATAATGAAAGGAAAGTAACAAGTAACAAGAAAAGGTAGACCTACCAATTACTTAGTGTTTTGTACTGATATCTATTTGGTTTATGAATTATTAACGGATTAAAACTTGAAATTCTGTAACCAAATTGGTAACAGAATTTCAGAAGAATCAGTAATGGAATTACAGGAATTTAATTGGCTACAACTGGAAATCATATTAGTCACAAACCACAGTTGGGCCACCTGCTACAGTCCTCCTTTCCACTGGCATACTGTTATGTTCAGCTCATTACTGTTTTTAGCTTTCTGTCTTCTGGAGGTCAAAGAAAATGTGAAAACAGTCTGGACAACTCCTCCCTCAAGTTAATGTCACTTCTAACGGTTCTTTTGGACACTTACTTACCCATGAGCCCTCGCTCTTACCATTTACTGTTAACAGCATCCTTACCACTGAGCAACGATCGATGCTGAACATCCATGGATGTTGAAAAGCAGTTGAAATTTAGTCAGTCCATCCTGGCCTTGATTTCAAAGTCCACAGACATTGTTTTTTGGTATTGACCGGACCGGCTTTAATTTCGGTGTCCACATAATGTATGTTGATTTTTGGCCCGGACCGGACATGATTTGGCCCAATATAGATGTCCATGATTGGTTTATATTTTATCCAGTCTGAACCGGACCAAATCTGAACCAATCTTAGATGTCTATGTTTCACATGTTTGGAGAGCACAGTAATGCACTGTATACTGTACTGTCCGGAACTATACTTTACTGTACACTACTGTACTGTGCCTAACTATACTATACTTTACTGTACTGAACTCTACTGTTCTGTGCTGTACTGTACTCTACTGTACTCTACAGTGCTGTACTTTAACGTCCAAACCTGTCAAACATAGTCATCTATGATTGGTTCAGAAATTAGTTCTTGTTTGGGAGCTGAAGTCATTAAAATAATAAATCAAATCAAATCAAATTTATTTATATAGCCCTTCATACATCAGCTGATATCTCAAAGTGTTGTACAGAAACCCAGCCTAAAACCCCAAACAGCAAGCAATGCAGGTGTAGAAGCACGGTGGCTAGGAAAAACTCCCTAGAAAGGCCAAAACCTAGGAAGAAACCTAGAGAGGAACCAGGCTATGTGGGGTGGCCAGTCCTCTTCTGGCTGTGCCGGGTGGAGATTATAACAGAACATGGACAAGATGTTCAAATGTTCATAAATGACCAACATGGTCGTATAATAATAAGGCAGAACAGTTGAAACTGGAGCAGCAGCACGGTCAGGTGGACTGGGGACAGCAAGGAGTCATCATGTCAGGTAGTCCTGGGGCATGGTCCTAGGGCTCAGGTCCTCCGAGAGAGAGAAAGAAAGAGAGAATTAGAGAGAGCATATGTGGGGTGGCCAGTCCTCTTCTGGCTGTGCCGGGTGGAGATTATAACAGAACACGGCCAAGATGTTCAAATGTTCATCATGTCAGGTAGTCCTGGGTCATGGTCCTAGGGCTCAGGTCCTCCGAGAGAGAGAGAGAGAAAGAGAGAATTAGAGAACTGGAGGCTGAGACAGGAGGGGTCAGGAGACACTGTGGCTCCATCCGAGGACACCCCCAGACAGGGCCAAAAAGGAAGGATATAACCCCACCCACTTTGCCAAAGCACAGCCCCCACACCACTAGAGGGATATCTCCAACCACCAACTTACCATCCTGAGACAAGGCTGAGTAGACCGAGTATGTTCTTCAAAAGAGATAAAAATGGAGCTCTAGGGAAAGCCCTCCTGTTTGCTTAGAAATTCTAGGCACAATTAGGAGGTCCTTCACAGTTTTATTTGAGACGACTGTTTGTAGGTTAGCAGTAAAACCTTGAAATCCATTAAGATTAATTGATCAAATTTTTGGTTCTAGATTCAACAGAAGATCTCTTTGTTTCTTGGGACCATCATTTTTGAACAGAAAGTTTCATTTTTGCTGTTACTAGATGGAAAAAAGATGTCCTTGAAATGGTCTTGATATGTTCTTCAAAAGAGAGATCAGGGTCCAGAGTAACGTCCTTGTTTTATTTGAGACACTGCAACCATCAACAGAAGATCTCTTTGTTTCTTGGGACCTAGAACAAGCATCTCTGTTTTGTCCGAGTTTAAAAGTAGAAAGTTTGCAGCCATCCACTTCTTATGTCTGAAACACATGCTTCTAGCAAGGGCAATTTTGGGGCTTCACCATGTTTCATTGAAATGTACAGCTGTGTGTCATCCGCATAGCAGTGAAAGTTAACATTATGTTTTCCAATAACATCCCCAAGAGGTAAAATATATAGTGAAAACAATAGTGGTCCCAAAACGGAACCTTGAGGAACACCGAAATTTACAGTTGATTTGTCAGAGGACAAACCATTCACAGAGACAAACTGATATCTTTCCGACAGATAAGATCTAAACCAGGCCAGAACTTGTCCGTGTAGACCAATTTGGGTTTCCAATCTTTCCAAAAGAATGTGGTGATCGCTGGTATCAAAAGCAGCACTAAGGTCTAGGAGCACGAGGACAGATGCAGAGCCTCGGTCCGATGCCATTAAAATGTCATTTACCACCTTCACAAGTGCCGTCTCAGTGCTATGATGGGGTCTAAAACCAGACTGAAGCATTTCGTATACATTGTTTGTCTTCAGGAAGGCAGTAAGTTGCTGCGCAACAGCCTTTTCTAAAATTTTTGAGAGGAATGGAAGATTCGATATAGGCCGATAGTTTTTTATATTTTCTGTGTCAAGGTTTGGCTTTTTCAAGAGAGGCTTTATTACTGCCACTTTTAGTGAGTTTGGTACACATCCGGTGGATAGAGAGCCGTTTATTATGTTCAACATAGGAGGGCCAAGCACAGGAAGCAGCTCTTTCAGTAGTTTAGTTGGAATAGGGTCCAGTATGCAGCTTGAAGGTTTAGAGGCCATGATTATTTTCATCATTGTGTCAAGAGATATAGTACTAAAACACTTGAGCGTCTCTCTTGATCCTAGGTCCTGGGAGAGTTGTGCAGACTCAGGACAACTGAGCTTTGAAGGAATACGCAGATTTAAAGAGGAGTCCGTAATTTGCTTTATAATAATCATAATCTTTTCCTCAAAGAAGTTCATGAATTTATCACTGCTAAAGTGAAAGTCATACTCTCTTGGGAATGCTGCTTTTTAGTTAGCTTTGCGACAGTTTCAAAAAGGAATTTCGGATTGTTCTTATTTTCCTCAATTAAGTTAGAAAAATAGGATGATCGAGCAGCAGTAAGGGCTCTACGGTACTGCACGGTACTGTCTTTCCAAGCTATTCGGAATACTTCCAGTTTGGTGTGGCGCCATTTCCGTTCCAATTTTCTGGAAGCTTGCTTCAGAGCTCGGGTATTTTCTGTGTACCAGGGAGCTAGTTTCTTATGAGAAATGTTTTTAGTTTTTAGGGGTGCAACTGCATCTAGGGTATTGCGCAAGGTTAAATTGAGTTCCTCAGTTAGGTGGTTAACAGATTTTTGTCCTCTGGCGTCTTTGGGTAGACAGAGGGAATCTGGAAGGACATCAAGGAATCTTTGTGTTGTCTGTGAATTTATAGCACGACTTTTGATGTTCCTTGGTTGGGGTCTGAGCAGATTATTTGTTGCAATTGCAAACGTAATAATAAAATAGTGGTCCGATAGTCCAGGATTATGAGGAAAAACATTAAGATCCACAACATTTATTCCATGGGACAAAACTAGGTCCAGCGTATGACTGTGACAGTGAGTGGGTCCAGAGACATGTTGGACAAAACCCACTGAGTCGATAATGGCGCCGAAAGCCTTTTGGAGTGGGTCTGTGGACTTTTCCATGTGAATATTATATTTACTCATCAGTACAGCAAGTCCCACTTGGCGCTTCAGATATGCTTTGCAATTAAACTTGTAAATGTAATTGTTGCCTACTTGTAGGCCTTCTATCAGTCTCTTTGCATCAAGGACCACATTGGAAATAAGCGTTGCAGAATATGTTAATGTGTCATTTTCTGTACAATAATTCTCACACAAAATATAAATCAAATCAAATTGAAATAGCTGGAAGGTGGAAAGATAGTATGAACATTCACAACATTTGAAAATGCTGATGTTTTGAAGGCCAACACCAGAAGATTAGCCCAGCGTTTTACATTCTGTGTGTAATTTAATTTTGAATAACCTGACTGGCGCTCAACGTAACAGTGCTCCTGTTACCACTGAATAAAAAAGCATCAACCAGCCAGCTGCAAGTTGAAAACCAATCTATCATTCCACATCATGTGCATAGTCATATTTCATTGAGTAAAGCCATGAATAACCCTATGTGTACAAAAAACATTTACACATGAGGAGACAGTGGGACAGATTTACCAAATATTTGCAACTGTACCAGTAAAAGACAAGAGAAAAAGCTAAACCATTTAAACTGCCTTTACTTGAATGCCTTATTCCTTCACTTTACCTTTATTTGACCCATTGGTAACACTTTATTTTAAGGTACATATAATATTCACAAATTTGTTGTGTGTAAGTGTGTATATAATTGAGTTTTTTCTTATTTAAACATTAAAAGTCATGTATTAGAGGCCAATCCTTAACCTAATTATTAGCTTTAATAAAGGCATATTAATAGTTAATAAAGTGTCACGACTTCCACCGAAGTCGGTCCCTCTCCTTGTTCGGTCGGCGTTCGGTGTTCTAGCTACCGCCGATCCACTTTTAATTTTCCATTTGTTTTGACTTTGTTTCACACACCTGTTGTCAATCCCACAATCACCTGTTCATTATTTAACCCTCTGTTCCCCACATGGTTTTTGTGAGTGATTGTTTGTTGTATTGTGGTCCGTATTGTGTGGCCGTGTATATTACGTGTATATATTTAGATTTTGAGCAAAAGTGTTTTGATTACTCATATCTGCTGTCCTGCGCGTGACTCATTTCACCAGCTACACACAGACGACGTTACATGAAGAGCCAGTAACACAAGAATCAGACTCATAGTTAGCTGTCTCAATGTGGGATTAATAAGGTCGTAGTACATCAATGTGTTACCTATTCTAAATTGTGACCATATTTTTACTTGCAGAAAAATTGTCCAGAAATGACCTTATTGTAAATAATTATTATTATTTAACCAGGCAAGTCGGTTAAGAACACATTCTTATTTACAATAACTGCCTACCGGGAAACAACGGGTTAACTGCTTTGTTCAGGGACAGAACGACATATTTTTATGTTGTCAGCTAGGGGATTCAATCCTGCAACCTTTCGGTTACTGGCCCAACGCTCTAACCACTAGGTTACCTAAGAAAGGGGCACACCTCCCCTCATATATGCCATTCATTCAACATTCAAGTAAATATTTGATGTAAAAAACAAATATTATAAGGACTCACTCTGTGAAATAATAGGGGTTGACCTGATTTTTTAAATACTACCCCTTTGTCTGTCCCCCATATATACAACAATACTTACAATCTGTAAGGCCCCTCATTCAAGTACTGAATGTCAAGCACAGATTCAAGTACAAAGACCAGGGAGCTTTTTGAAAGCTTCATAAAGAAAGGCTATAATTGGTAGATGGGTAAAAAGAAGCACGGTCAAGTTAATAATTATGTTGTGGTTGATGTATTAAAACACCCAGACACATCAAAGATGCAGTCATCCTTTTGAACTGGGCTGCAGGACAGGGAGGAAACTGCTTAGGGATGTCACCATGAGGCCATTGGTGATTAGAAGGCCAGCATCCGAATTCGCCTCTTCACTGTTGACGTTGAGACTGGTGTTTTGCGGGTACTTTTTATTGAAGCTGCCAGTTGTGTACTTGTGATGACAGAAGTGAGTAATGATAGTCATTTAGTTCAGTTACCTTTGCTTTCTTTGGTATAGGAACAATTGTGGACATCTTGAAGCAGGTAGGGACAACAGACTGGGATATAGAGAGATTGAATATGTCCCTAAACACTCCAGCCAGCTGGTCTGCACATGCTCTGAGGATACGGCTTGGAATGCCGTCTGGGATGCCGTCTGGGCCGGCAGCCTTGTGAAAGTTTGCTGACGACACAATAGTGGTAGACCTGATTACCAACAATGACGAGACAGCCTACGGGGAGGAGGTGAGGGCTATGGGAGTGTGGTGCCAGGAAAATATCCTCTCACTCAATGTCAACAAAACAAAGGAGATGATCGTGGATGACCTATCCACATCAACAGGACCGCAGCTTCAAGTTCCTTGGCATACACATCACTGACAAACTGAAATGGTCCAAACACACAGACCGTGTGGTGAAGAAATTTGGCTTGGCACCTAAAACCCTCAACATTTTACAGATGCACTATAGAAATACAGAGACTGAAAAACAGCTTCTATTTCAAGGCCATCAGACTGTTAAATGGCCATCACTAGCACATTAGAGGCTTCTGCCTATATAAACAGACTTGAAATCACTGGCCAATTTAATAAATGGAACACTAGTCACTTTAATAAATGTTTACATATTTTGCATTACTCATCCATATGTATATACTGTATTCTATTATGTTCTACTGTATCTTAGTCTATGCCGCTCTGACATTGCTCGTCCATATATTTATATAGTCTTAATTCCATTCCTTTACTTAGATTTGTGTGTAATATTTTGTGAAATTGTTAGATATTACTGCACTGTCGGAACTAGAAACACAGCATTTCACTAAACACCCGCAATAACCTCTGCTAAACAGTTGTATGTAACCAATTAAATTTGATTTGAGGTTTAGAATGCTTAAATTATTTTCTCACATTGGCCACAGAGTATGAGAGCACACAGTCCTCATCAGGCCGCGTTGGCTGCTCAATGTTGTTTTCCTTGAAGCAGGCGAAGAAGTTGTTTAGCTCATCTGGGAGAGAGGAATCGGTGTCCGCGAGGTGGCTGGCTTTCCCATTGAATTAGGACTCTACTTTGTCGCTGTACAGATGTTTTGCCTCTGATTGCCTTACGGAGTTCGTAGCTGGTCTGTTTGTACACATCCATGTTCCCAGTCACCTTTCCATGGTTAAATACAGTGGTTTGCACTTTCAGTTTTGTGTGAATGCTGCCATCTATCCATGATTTTTGGTTTGGATAAGTTCTAATTGTCACAGTGGGAACAGCATCTTTCATGCACTTCCGGATGAACTGAATCTATGTATACGTCAATACGTTTCACGGGCTCCTAACCATTATGCTATTTTGTGTGTTTTTACACATTGTTTGGAGTATACCAAGTCAGTCACCGGCTTCATCAGTAAGCACATCGACGACGTCGTCCCCACAGTTACCGTATGTACATACCCCAACCAGAAACCATGGATTATAGGCAACATCCGCACCGACCCACTTTCAAGGAGCGGGACACTAATTCAGACGCTTATAAGAAATCCTGCTATACCCTAAGATGAACCATCAAACAGGCAAAGTGCCAATACTGGACTAAGATTAAATCTGACTACACGGGCTCCGACGCTCGTCGGATGTGGCAGGGCTTGCAAACGATTACGGACTACAAAGAGAAACGCGAGCCTGCGTGACGGGCTAAATGCCTTTTTTCTCTCGCTTCGAGGCAAGCAACATTAAAGCATGCATGAGAGCACCAACTGTTCCTGACGACTGTGTCATCACACCGATGTATGTAAGCAAGACCTTTAATTCAACAAGGCCGCGGGGCCAGACAGATTACCAGGACGTGTACTCCGAGCATATGCGGACTGATTGGCAAGTGTCTTCACTGACATTTTCAAACTGTCCCTGACCAAGTCCTGTTTCAAACATACCACCATAGTCCCTATGCCCAAGAACGCAAAGGTAAACTGCCTAAATTACTACCACCCCGTAGCACACATGTCGGCAGCCATGAAGTGCTTTTAAAGGCTGGTCATGGCTCACATCAGTACCATCATCCCAGAAACCCTAAACCCACTCCAATTCACATACCATCCCAACAGATCCACAGATGACGCAATCTCAATTGCACTCCACACTGCCCTTTCCCACCTGGAAAAAACACCTGTTGGGGACCTTCAATGCTGCAGAAATGTTTTGGCACACTTCCCCAGATCTGTGCTTTGACACAATCATGTCTCGGAGCTCTATGGACAATTCCTTCGACCTCATGGTTTGGATTTTGCTCTGACATGCACTGTCAACTGTGTGACCTTATATAGACAGGTGTGTATCTTTCCAAATCATGTCCAATCAATTGAATTTACCACAGGTGGACTCCAATCAAGTTGTAGAAACATCTCAAGAATAAGCAATAGAAACAGGATGCACCTAAGCTCAATTTCGAGTCTCATAGCAAAAGGTTTGAATAGTTATGATTTGTTTTGTGTACATTTACAAAAAATTCTAAAAAACGTTTTTTTCTTTGACATTATGGGATATTGTATGCAGATTGATGAGGAAAAAAATATATGTAATACATTCTAGAATAAGGCTGTAATGTAACAAAATGTGGAAAAAGTGAAGGGGTCTGAATTCTTTATGAATGCAGTGTATTTGCAAACATTATTTATTAATTTTTTTCACTTTGTCATTTTGGGGTATTGTGTGTAGATGGATGGAAAAAAATGTAATCCATTTTGAATTGAGGCTGTAACCAGTGGCAAACCGTGACTACAGTATGGGACTTAGGGACCAAAAATCTTCCAATATATTGTATCAAACAAAAACGGTGACCGTAATACCTGTTCACTCATTGGCACTGAAGAAGAGCCAGTTGTGGTCACACAGCATCACATAAGAATAAGCAGCCACTCACTCCAGTAGGCCCCATGAAATCATACCAATACAAAAGCACAACCATTTAATGTCCAAAATTAAATGAACAAACCAGCTATTACTTCCCATTGCAAGTATATTTTATCACGTTCGTTACAATAACGATCTAAATAATGATAATAATGATCTAAAGTTTAAATGCAACAATGTTTCACAGTCAATATTTTCAAAGAGATAGCTAACAACAAGCGAGCTGCAACAAAAAACAGTGCCACCGTGTTGACTAAGTTTGAAAGTTAATTAACGAAGTTCTTCTATTAGCTGGATCGACTCCATTAACAGGATCGATATGACAACAGCCAGTGAAAGTGCAGGGCGCCAAATTCAAAACAACAGAAATCTCATAATTAAAATTCCTCAAACATACATGTATCTGATACAATTTTAAAGGTAATCTTGTTGTTAATCCCACCACAGTGTCTGATTTCAAATAGGCTTTACAGCGAAATCACCACAAACAATTATGTTAGGTGACCACCAACCCACAGAAAACACAGCCATTTTTCCAGCCAAAGAGAGGAGTCACAAAAAAGCACAAATAGAGATAAAATTAATCACTAACCTTTGATGATCTTCATCAGATGACACTCATATGACTTCATGTTACTGCAACCGGCCACCACTATAGTACAACAAAATACATTCTGATGAGAAGTAACTCACAAGCATATAATGAAAATAAAACATCTTATCTATGTTACCCAACTAATTCTGATTATTCCCCAACATAATTTTTATATATCCTTCACTGAATAGGAAGGACTAAGTCAAGGGGTATGAACACTTTCTGCCTGCACTATATAGGCCTCAATGTTGGAAATTATGACTTTGGATCAGTGATGTAAAGTATTTAAGTAAAATACTTTAAAGTGCTTCTTAAGTAGTTTTCTGGGGGTATCTATACTTTATTTTAATATTACTGTTTTGGACAAATTTTACTTCACTTCATTCATAAAGAAAATAATGTATTTTTTACTCCATACATTTACACTGACGCCCAAAAGTACTTGTTACATTTTGAATGGTTATCAGGACAGGAAACTGGTCCAATTAACACACTTATCAAGAGAAAATCCCCGGTCATCCCTATTGTATCTGGTCTGGCAGACTCACTAAACACAAATGCTTTGTTTGTAAATTATGTATGAGTGTTGGAGTGTGCCCCTGGCTATCCATAAAAAAACAAAAAACAAGACAATTGTGCTGATTTGTTTGCTTAAAATAAGGAATTTAAAATAATTTATACTTTACCTTTGATACTTAAATATTTTTTAGCAATTACATTTACTATTGATACTTAAGTATATTTAGAACCAAATACTCTTCGACTTATACTAAGTAGTATTTTACTGGGTGACATTCACTTTTACGTGAACATTTTCTATTAACATAACTATTAACATAACTTTACTTTTACTCAAGTATGAAAATTGGATACCTTTTCAACAGCTGCTTAGGTCTTTGGAGTAACCTAAAGTTACTTATAAGCAACTGAAGATCATTCTCTACATGTCTGCAATGTTGTAAAAAAATCGGCTAGGTCTTTCCCTATATTGTACCCGATTTAATACTGAGAAAATGTATACGTTTTTACAGTAGTATTTACTGATAGCCGGAAACACATTTTGTGACCTTGTCTCTTCTGATGAAAACTATGTGTTGATATTCTGTGAACAAAGCACCTTACAGTGAATTTTGCATTCATTGATGACAATTGTATTCAAAGTTTTGCAAATGTAAAAAGCGTACCTACAATGCAGGTACAAAGGCTAGAAAATTATCAGACATTCTTGAAATGTATGTAGATAAGCATTGGACCATTCTTGCTACAGGCAAGTTTAACCACAGTTCCAAAATTAACAATTTAACACTGTATAACATCTCAATAGAGCCGTCACAACAGACCCTGGTTCGATCCTGGGGTATATCACAACCAGCCGTGATTGGGAGTCCCATAGGACGGCTCACAATTGGCCCAGCATCGTCTGGGTTAGGGTTTGGCCGGGGTAGGCCGTCATTGTAAATAAGAATTTGTTCTTAACTGACTTGCCTAGTTACAGTTGAAGACGGAAGTTTACATACACTTAGGTTGGAGTAATTAAAACTTGTTTTTCAACCACTCCACAAATCTCTTGTCAATAAACAAACTATAGTTTTGACAAAATGGTTTGGACATCTACTCTGTGCATGACACAAGTCATTTGTCCAACAATTGATTACAAACAGATAATTTCACTGTATCACAATTCCAGTGGGTCAGAAGTTTACATACACTAAGTTGACTGTGCCTTTAAACAGCTTGGAAAATTCCAGAAAATGATGTCATGGCTTTAGAAGCTTCTGATAAGCTAATTGACATCATTTGAGTCAATTGAACGTGTACCTGTGGATGTATTTCAAGGCCTACCTTCAAACTCAGTGCCTCTTCACTTGACATCATGGGAAAATCAAAAGAAATCAGTCAAGACCTCAGAAAAATAGTAGACCTCCACAAGTCTGGTTCATCCTTGGGAGCAATTTCCAAATGCCTGAAGGAACCACGTTCATCTTTACAAACAACACTACGCAAGTATAAACACCATGGGACCACGCAGCCGTCATACCACTCAGGAAGGAGACGCGTTCTGTGTCCTAGAGATTAATGTACTTTGGTGCGAAAAGTGCAAATCAATCCCAGAACAACAGCAAAGGACTTTGTGAAGATGCTGGAGGAAACAGGTACAAAAGTATCTATATCCACAGTAAAAGGAGTCCTATATCGACATTACCTGAAAGGCCGCTCAGCAAGGAAGAAGCCACTGCCCCAAAACCGCCGTAGAAATCCAGACTACGGTTTGCAACTGCACATGGGGACAAAGATTGTACTTTTGGAGAAATGTCCTCTGGTCTGATGAAACAAAAATGAACTGTTGGCCATAATGCCCATTGTTATGTTTGGAGGAAAAAGGGGGTGGCTTACAAGCCTGAAGAACACCATCCCAACTGTGAAGCATGGGGGTGGCAGCATCATGTTTTGGGGGTACTTTGCTGCAGGAGGGACTGGTGCACTTCACAAAATAGATGGCATCATGAGGAATTAAAATTATGTGGATATATTGAAGCAACATCTGGAAGGAAGTTAAAGCTTGGACGCAAATGGGTCTTCCAAATGGACAATGAACCCAAGCATACTTCCAAAGTTGTGGAAAAATGGCTTACGGGCAACAAAGTCAAGGTATTGGAGTGGCCATCATAAAGCTCTGACCTCAGTTCTATAGAAAATGTGTGGGCAAAACTGAAAAAGTGTTTACGAGCAAGGATGCTTACAAACCTGACTCAGTTACACAATCTCTGTCTGGATGAATGGGCCAAAATTCACCCATCTTATTATGGGAAGCTTGTGGAAGACTACCCAAACCGTTTGACCCAAATTAAACAATTTAAAGGCAATGCTACCAAATACTAATTGAGTGTATGTAAACTTCTGACCCACTGAGAATGTGATGAAAGAAATAAAAGCTGAAATAAATAATTCTCTCTGCTCTTATTCTGACATTTCACATTCTTTAAAAAAAGTGGTGATCTTAACTGACCTAAGACAGGGAATTTTTACTAGGATTAAATGTCAGGAATTGTGAAAAACTGAGTTTAAATGTATTTGGCTAAGGTGTATGGAAACTTCCGACTTATAATAAAATAACACTTCATTTATGAACAGCATATCTACTACATCTACAGATGAACAGCATATCTATTGACTTGCATCGTGATACTGATATTCTTATGATAGTGGTCCTCTATGGTCCTCCATGTATGCACACATGACTCAGATAAAAGCGTCTGCTAAATGACATAGTTTGCTGAGCATCTACAGATGAACTATCCATTCTAGGTGTTACCCCTTTTCCCGCTTATTGTCCGTTTGTATATAACATATTTTCCATTTGGTTGCATGTTTGTTCACCCTGACACTTGTTTGAGCTCACCTCCTTGATAGTTTCCTCTCCGTAGTATGAACACACCCTCAATGTCTTTAGAGCATTTGTGTGCTGTGCACAGTGCACATCATGGCACTGTTTAAGTGAGTGGTTCTCTGTGAGCTTTAGCAGGCTCAATGTATCGATACAAAAAAATAATAATAATAATGTATTTTCACATACACCAGACAGGTGCAGTAAAATGTGTTGTTTTACAGGGTCATCCATAGTAGAACGGTGCCCCTGGAGCAAATTAGGGTTAAGAGCCTTGCTCAAGAGCACATTGACACCTTGTCGGCTCAGGTCTTCGAATCATCAACCTTTTGGTTACTGGCAAAACTCGCTAACCTCTAGGCTAGGAGAGGAGAGTGAGGGCTTAAGCAAGAAAATGGGGTGAGCTGTGTATGCAGTCATGCAGTTCTAGCCTGTTATGTTATCATCTCTCCTAAAATCCCTGACTGACAACATTTTTCTTCAGGGTGTTTGGCTTTTGATACAACATTTGATGTATTTCAGCCTTGTGTGTGCATGTGTGCAAGTGTGCGTAAAACATTTGTGCGTGTGCGTGTCTTTGAGTGTTTACTTAAATCAATGGGAATATCTAATGATATGAAACAAGGAACATTATCTGTGTTGAAAATAAGTGTAACAGGGAAGAAGAAATGTTTCAATTATTTTATCTGCTCAAATAGCTGATTTACTGTACTAGGTGCAAACCATGCTGTAGAGCAACAGTAGTTTACATATTCAAAATACAGCCCTCGGCTCGTTTGATGTAATATTCAATAGTTCTTCAAGGATGCAGAGGAGTGAGGAGAGCCCTTACACAACACTGCCTCATTAAGCCAGCCAAGGACTTTTATCTCTAGACAGAGACTTGGGAAGGAAAAATAGAAAGAAAACACATGGAAAGAAATGTCAACCTACGCTTGCTTCTTCTAAGTACTATTTTCAGGAGACGCTGATTCACTCCCACTGCTGCCTCATTCTCCTTGTGGTGGGAGACACGGCGTAGGGAATGCGCTCCTATCACTGGCTACTGTTGTAAAGAGGCAGCTTATTCTTTCTCAAAAGCTGATAATATTTTGTGCTCTTTTGCCTGTCGACATAGCATCTGTGCTTTACAAAGGTGGCATTCCTTTACTGAGCCACGTGGACCTTCATGAGGATCAGTGAGTGAAGGGATGTGAGCTCGCTTACACTCGAACACTCGTCGTATTGATTATGTAATAAATCCAAGTGCCTTGAGGTCCGTTTTTTTTTCCGCACAGCACATTGGAAAATCCAATTGTTGAATGACAGATTCCGTTCATTAAGTTAAATTCTTGATTGTTGGAGTACGATTTCCTAGTCAAGCGTAGTAAGATGTTGTTATGTTTTCGACAAGAATGACCTGGACATTATCGTGAGTGTGATGAGAAATATAAAACTGAGACCCAACCAGAAGAATTGTCAAAGAAAGACCCATGGCAGCCATGAAGAAAACCAGGACAAAGAAATGCCTCCAGGTGAGTTCCAACTTTCTCTCTGTTGGTTTTGGTTGTATCTTTACCTGTCCTGAAAGAATAATGATTTCTCTCTAAGCTTTATCAGTCATAGTCCAATAAATGTTTTATATACCCTACATTAGCATATTCTAATGCAGGTTCCTGTCACATTGCACCATACTTTATAATGTGTGGGACTTGATCTACACACGGATTAATGCTTCTATATGATGGCTTGATATGCAATGATTTATCTAAATGTGTCTTGAGAACTACGCTGCCAAATCTGTTAGTGGCAAATGAGCATTGCCCCCATACCAATATAGGCAGTAGGCAATGAGATGCCCTGCTTCGATGCCATGGAGATGATGAGAGGTTGTCAGATTGATCCACTTGCAGGAATTGTTATTCTCACAATCTGGCAATGTGCTTATCCACAGAGGACCTCAGTATCCAGAAAGATCAGCAGCTGTTTGGAATGAAAAATCATCTTCTATGTTTTTCCCCCTAAGCAGTGAAAGATCAAAATTAGGACCCTGCTTATAAAGTATCATACTCAGTACACTCACTGCATGCACTTTGAACTAGCCTTATAAGAATTTACAAAACATCTTTCTTGATCTCAGAAAAGTTTGCATCCTGAAAGACTTGTCTACATGACAACCATTGTCATTTTTACCAGCCTGTCACCTATTGAAACTAGGCACTTACAAAAGACAAGTACCTTATGCCATATGATGTATGCCCCAGGCTATAGGCAGCTACTGTATCACAACCTTTGTTTACTTGCCACAATCTCAGGAATTCAATATTTTCTTCGATAAGTTCTTTAACTAAATGAATACATGGTAGATAAGAATGAAGAGTGTCGATAATATAACCTGTTGATCAAATCAAATCGTATTAGTCACATGCGCCGAATACAACAGGTGTAGATCTTACAGTGAAATGCTTACGTACGAGCCCCTAACAAACAATGCAGTATTGAAAAATAAGAGATAAAAGTAACAAGTAATTAAAGAGCAGCAGTAAAATAATAATAGCGAGACTATGTACAGGGGGATACTGTTACAGAGTCAATGTGTGGGGGCACCGGTTAGTTGAGGTAGTATGTACATGTAGGTAGAGTAATTAAAGTGACAATGCATAGATTAATGCATAGAAAGGGGGGCAATGCAAATAGTCTGGGTAGCAATTTCACTAGATATTCCGGAGTCTTATGGCTTTGGGTTAGAAGCTGTTTAGAAGCCTCTTGGACCTAGACTTGGCACACATATACCGCTTGTCATGCGATAGCAGAGAGAACAGTCTATGACTAGGGTGGCTGGAGTCTTTGACAATTTTTAGGGCCTTCCTCTGACACCGCCTGGTATAGAGGTCCTGGATGGCAGGAAGCTGGGCCCCAAGCTGGGCCATTCGCACTACCCGCTGTAGTGCCTTACAGTAGGAGGCCGAGCAGTTGCCATACCAGCCAGTGATGCAACCAGCCAGTGATGCAACCAGTCAGGATGCGCTCGATGGTGCAGCTGTAGAACCTTTTGAGGATCTGAGGATCCGTGCCAAATCTTTTCAGTCTCCTGAGGGGGAATAGGTTTTGTCGTGCCCTCTTCACGACTGTCTTGGAGTGCATGGACCATGTTAGTTTGTTGGTGATGTGGACACCAAGGAACTTGAAGCTCTCAATCTGCTCCACTGCAGCCCTGTCGATGAGAATGGGGGCGTGCTCGGGCCTCTTTTTCCAGGAGTCCACAATCATCTCCTTTGTCTTGATCACATTGAGGGAGAGGTTGTTGTCTTGGCCCCACATGGCCAGGTCTCTGACCTCCTCCGTATAGGTTGTCTCATCGTTGTCGGTGATCAGGCCTACCACTGTGATCATTAAATCAAATCAAATTCACATTCACATGGTTAACAGATGTTAATGCGAGTGTAGCGAAATGCTTGTGCTTCTACTTCCGACTATGCAGTAATATATAACAAGTAATCTAACAATTCCATAACAACTACCTTTTACACACAAGTGTAAAGGAATGAATAAGAATATGTACATGTAAATATATGGATGAGCGATGGCCAAATGGCATAGGCAAGATGCAGTAGATGGTGTAGAGTACAGTATATACATATGAGATGAGTAATGTAGGTTATGTAAACATTATATAAAGTGACATTGTTTAAAGTGACTAGTGAGACATTTATTACATCCAAATTTGTATTGTTAAAGTGGCAGATTTGAGTCCGTAAGTTGGCAGCAGCCACTCAATGTCAGTGATGGCTGTTTAACAGTCTGATGGCCTTGAGATAGCTGTTTTTCAGTCTCTCGGTCCCAGCTTTGATGCACCTGTACTGACTTCGCCTTCTGGATGATAGCGGGGTGAACAGGCAGTGGCTCGGGTGGTTGTAGAGGGTAGTGCCTTCTTCTCCGGCGCCATGTAGTAGATGTTGTGCAGCCTCAACTTCATGTTCAGAGAGGGCTGTTTTGTAGCTGTGTATGAGGACTCAAAGGACCAGTCAAGTATGTGGGCCTTATTTGGCAGGTCCCACTGCCATTTTGGAAAATGTAACAGTTTTCAAGTTTTATTAGTTGTATGTATGGGATACACAATGGTATACACAGTCCAACTAAACGCTTACTTGCAGGTTCCTTCTCGGCAATGCAACAACAATAAGAAATAATACACGAAAAAAAATACAAACAGAGTAAATGGCTCAGTAGAAAAATTTCACGTTTCACAAACATTTTTCACGTGAACAAATCACGTAAAAAAATGTCACTTGGGCAAAACAGACGTGTGAGTCTGTTTCACATTGGCTTTTTCACATGTGATATTAATACCTCAAAGTTAACTTGTTTTGACATCGCATTGTTCTTTTTAGCTCTATAGATTATGTATTTTGGAAGTTTTCAGTGTATCTTGAATGCTTTGAGACAATGTGATAAAAACAGTGTTTGCAAAAATTTCAAAAAGTTAACTTGAGTTAACCTTTCGACAACACTCCGCTGAAAAGGCAACGCGTGAAATATATATATATTTTTTTAGAAATGTGTAACTTTCACACATTAACAAGTCCAATACAGCAAATGAAAGAGAAACATCTTGTTAATCTACCCACCGTGTCCGATTTCAAAAATGTTTTACAGCTAAAGCACAACATATGATTATGTTAGGCAAGTCGAAAAAAGACACAGACATTTTTCCAGCCAAAGATAGGAGTCACAAAAAGCAGAAATATAGATAAAATTAATCACTAACCTTTGATGATCTTCATCAGATGACACTCATAGGACATCATGTTACACAATACATGTATGTTTTGTTCGATAATGTGCATATTTATATCCAAAAATCTCAGTTTACATTGGCGCCTTACATGCAGTAATGTTTTGATTCCAAAACATCCGGTGATTTTGCAGAAATACTCAAAATAAACATTGATAAAAGATACAAGTGTTATTCACAGAATTAAAGATAGACTTCTTCTTAATGCAACCATGACAGACTTTCTAACAGCTGTATATTACCTGCCAGGCTCTCTAAAAATGTTACCTTTGAATCAGAAATCCCGGGAGGAGACACATTACTCACTCATTCATCTCTCACATGTTGCATCATACAGCTCCAATAATGCATGTACATGTGCATGCAAAGGAAAGGATATTATCCCTGTTATTGTATAATTACAACAGATAAACATTTGCTGTATTATATTTCTGCATTGTAATTCAGTTTAACATGTCATTAAATCACTTTTTGTTTCTCCTTTCAGAAAACTGGCCTCTCATAGCCGCCATTTGGATCATCCTCTCATGGTTTTGGAGTTAGGAATAACAGGTTACTAGAACACATTACCGATGTCAAGTCTGACAGTTAGTGGCATGCCTATTTACAATATATTTATTTTTTGATCTGATATGTTTGCTCATTTAGTTTTCCAATTATTTTGGTAAAATATTGTAATAATAAAAGTGTCAACGGAAATCTTCTCTGTTTTTGTTAAATAACATTCTATGATCACAATCACCATTAACACCACTATTTCATGTGATTTAACTGAATTGGATAAGTTGCACATATGAATAAAATTGAGTACATATTCATATAACTGTAGTATAGTATAATTCTGTTGATGTTATCTAATTCAAGCTCATACTCAAGTTAAGTCTAGCCATTTAGATGAACATCAGATGATCATTCTGTTTGAAGCAGTGAGCTCTAAGCATCTAGTCATCCCATCTTGAGGTGGAGAACATCTCATGAGAGCTGCTGGGTTACTGATGACTCAGTGGAGTCTTATCTATTCCGAGCTCTACCCATGACTTTGTGTGGTGGAGCTGTATGTTGAGAATGTTTGGCAGTCTGAATAACTCGGTGATGCTGCGAAGATGTTCAGGTGGTGTGAACAATGATGCTGTTGAGTACAGCTTAGCTGAAATTTGTGTTCAGTGAGTAGTGTTCTGTTTGAGTTGTACTGATGGCAGTGAGCCATCACTGATGGCAGTGTCTCACTCTGTCTTACATGAGGCAGTTTTAAATTACTGCTCTGTGACGCTTAACTCAAACTTGACAAAATGTCTGTCTTGCTATTTTGTGTTTGGTATGCAAAGACAAGGAGAAGTATCCGACTGGCCACAAAATGGTTGAATCAACGTTGTTTCATCCTAATTTGTCAAGGTATTGTGACATGGAATTTATGTAGAAAATAAGCCATATATAAAAGTATGTGGACACTCCTTCAAATGTGTGGATTGGGCTATTTCAGCCACACCCATTGTGACAGGCGTATAAAATCGAGCACACAGCCATGCAATCTCCATAGGAAGTATTGGCAGTGGAATGGACTTACTGAAAACCTCAGTGACATTCAGCATGGCACCGTCATAGCATGCCACCTTCGAAACAAGTCAGTTCATCAGATTTCTGACCTGCTAGGGGCTGCCACGGTCAACTGTAAGTGCTGTTATTGTGAAGGGTAAACATCTATGAGCAGCAAGGGCTCAGCTGCAAAGTGGTAGGCCACACAAGCTCACAGAACAGGACCGTCGAGTGCTGTCCTTGGTTGCAACACTCACTACCGAGATCCAACATGCCTCTGGAAGCAACGTCAGTACAATAACTGTTCATTGGGAGCTTCATGAAATAGGTTTCCATGGCTGAGCAGCATCTAACATGTATTGACTCAGGGGGTCGAATACTTATCTAATCAAGACGTATTAGTGTTTTATTTTGTAATACAACAAATGTTGAAAATGTCAACGGGTGTGAACACTTTCCAAAGGCACTGTAGCTATGGAAACATAATTTATCCTTACTGCAGCACAGTAATGGTAAATGTCCTTGGTACCATCTTGGTTCATCACTGCTTACTTAAAGTCCGGAATTTAATCGTTGCAAATTAAGATTTCAAAATCAATTGTCAGCTTCATGCTTTTGGGACACATCAAACGCACCTCTGAAAGTGCAATGCGGAAAATTCTCTATTTGCAAACATTGAAATCTGAATATAGCTTCCTTTTGGCACCTGATTTGTTTATATTACTGGTAGCTTTGTCCTCTTCTCTATGTAATGTTGGCTTTTCCTAATGCAATGCTTCACAATCCATTCCTGGGGGACCTCTCACAATTTGGCTCGGACTCAGCGATGACACACATATTTCAACTAATCAAGAGCTTGCAAAAGGTCTGAGTTTTGATAAATAAACAAGTTGTGGGTATCGTGGATTGGATCCTCACTTTGTCATTCAGAACGTGCTCCATGGCTATGTGGTTGCTTCAAATAGTGTATTTACGTTTTTTTTATGTATTGTATCATCATCATTTCCAATTTGAATGTTAAATATCCTGTCCCATATTTGCTAAATATGTTGAAAACTTTTGAAATCCACATTGTTCTTATTGCATTGCTTCAATATAGAAATACGTTGTTAAACATTGGCTAGAGCATTCACAGTGATATAGGGTCTAGGTCTACTGTAAATTGCAGTCTGGACATGGACATGCCAAACGTAGTCAATAAGCAAGATTAAATTCACAAAGCTATTGATAAGGCCTGAAAAGAGAGTATAATACTATTCTACAAATTCTAATAAAAATGAAACAACAACATGTTTTAAATAGGCTATGTCTAAATATAGTTATATTACAGAAAAATCCACTTAGAGCATTTTATGCGCATCTAAACTTTTCACACGAATGGATAAAAATCCAATATAGAGAGAAAGGGGGAATGTCCACTCAACATTATACTGCCCACAAACGTAATGTTTTATAAACACCATGCACCATCTTACAGATCATATTTTGCAATTCTCCAGAAATAGCAGATGGAATTGCTTCGCATTCGTGCCGTGTACGTTCTCAACATAAACCCATAGATGGTGAATCTTTCTAATAAGTATGTTTTTTAAGCAAATTAAACGAAAAACAATCAATCTGCTTTTTAAACCAACAGCAATATTTCTAAATAGAATCGGGTCAGAAGCATCATATCATAATTTACTTATCTCCTTCCATGGCCTGTGTGCACACATAGGCTTAAATGTTGTTATGCATAACATTCACGCACATATACAAAATACTAGGCTCCAGTCAATTGTATTGTTGCCTATGTTGCTAGGCAGATAAAAAAAAATCTCTGGTTGATATGGCATTATAGGATTTAATAGTTTGTAGGAGCATGCGTCTTGGGTAATCGGACAAGTAGCGCTCTTTGAAAATGGAGATGAAAAGCCTACTCGAACAAGCAACATAAAGTATGCGGGTAACAGTGCCTTTGAAAAGTAATCAGACCCCTTGACTTATTCCACATTTTGTTATGTTACAACCTTATTCTAAAATGTATTTAATAAACAAAATTCCTCATCAATCTACACACAATACCTCATAATGACAAAGTGAAAACAGGTTGGTAGAAATGTTTGCAAATGTATACAAATTTAAAAACAGAAATACTTTATTTACAAAACTATTCAGACACTTTGCTATGAGACTCGAAATTGAGCTCAGGTTCATCCTCTTTCCATTGATCATCCTTAAGACATTTCTACAATTGATTGGACATGATTTGGAAAGGCACACACCTGTCTATATAAGGTCCCACAGTTGACACTGCATGTCAGAGCAAAAACCAAGCCACGAGTCCAAGGAATTGCTGTAGAGCACCGAGACAGGATTGTGACGAGGCACAAATCTGGGGAAGGGTACCAACAGATTTCTGCAGCATTGAAAGTTCCCAAGAACACAGTGGCCTCCATCATTCTTAAATGTAATAAGTTTGGATCCACCAAGACTCTTCCTAGAGCTGGCATTCTGGCCAAACTGAGCAATCAGGAGAGAAGGGCCTTTGTCAAGGAGATGTCCAAGAACCCGATGGTCACTCTGACAGAACTCTATAGTTCCTCGGTGGAGATGGGAGAACCTTCCAGAAGGACAACCATCTCTGCAGCACTCCACCAATCAGGCCTTTATGTAGAGTGGCCAGACGGAAGCCACTTCTCAGTGAAAGGCACATGACAGCCTGCTTAAAGTTTGCCATAAGGCAAACAAGATTCTCTGGCCTGATGAAACCAATATTGTACTATTAGGCCTGAATGTTTGATTTACCTTTATTTTTTATTTTACCACCTTTTTCATGGTATCCAATTGTTAGTAGTTACTATCTTGTCTCATCGCTACAACTCCCGTACGGGCTCGGGAGAGACAACGGTCGACAGCCATGCGTCCTCCAAAAACACAACCCAACCAAGACGCACTGCTTCTTAACACAGCGCGCATCCAACCCGGAAGCCAGCCACACCAATGTGTCAGAGGAAACACCATGCACCTAGCGACCTGGTCAGTGTGCACTACGCCCAGCCCACCACAGGAGTCACTAGTGCCCGATGAGACAAGGATATCCCTACCGGCCAAACCCTCCCTAACCTGGACGACACTAAGCCAATTGTGTGTTGCCCCATGGACCTCCCGGTCGCGGCCAGCTGCAACAGGCTCGAACCCAGGGTCTCTGGTGGCACAGCTAGCACTGAAATGCAGTGCATTAGACCACTGCACCACCCAGTGATTTACCTTTAATTAACTAGGCATGTCAGTTAAGAACAAATTCTTATTTTCAATGACGGCCTAGGAACAGTGGGATAACTGCCTTGATCAGGGGCAGAACAACAGATTTTTACCTTGTCAGCTAAGGGATTCGATTTTGCAACCTTTCGGTTTCTAGTCCAACACTCTAACCACTAGGCAGGCTACCTGCTGCTGCGAATGCCAAGCGTCACATATGGAGAAATCCCGACACCTTCCCTGTGGGGATGTTTTTCAGCACTAGGGACTGCAAGACTAGTCAGGATCTAAGGCAAAGATGAACAGAGCAAATTACAGAGAGTTCCTTGATGAAAACCTGCTGCAGAGCGATCGGGACCTCAGACTGCGGCAAAGGTTCACCTTCCAATAGGACAACGACCCTAAGCACAAATCAAATCAAAATCAAATCAAATTGATTTATATAGCCCTTCGTACATCAGCTGATATCTCAAAGTGTTGTACAGAAACCCAGCCTAAAACCCCAAACAGCAAGCAATGCAGGTGTAGAAGCACGGTGGCTAGGAAAAACTCCCTAGAAAGGCCAAAACCTAGGAAGAAACCTAGAGAGGAACCAGGCTATGTGGGGTGGCCAGTCCTCTTCTGGCTGTGCCGGGTGGAGATTATAACAGAACATGGCCGACTGCGAGCCAAGCCTAATCGGCCAAAATCAGTGCCCGACCTCATTAATGCTCGTGGTTGAATGGAAGCAAGTCCCCGCAGCAATGTACCAACATCAAGTGGAAAGCTTTCCCAGAAGAGTGGAGTTTGATACAGCAGCAAAGGGCGGGACCAACTCCATATTAATGCCTAGGATTTTGGAATGAGATGTTCGATGAGCAGGTGTCTACAGTACATACATTTGGTCATGTAGTGTACTTTGGATTTGAAAAAAGTAATCATCGTCTCCATTGATTTGATTGATTTAATTCAATTTTTTTTAAACTTAGATTAATGTTGCTGATGGAGATGTGAATCCAACATATCAATTATTAATTTGTAGACAAACTGGAATTGAAGTCAGTGGCACAGATTGAACTATCCAAGCAAAAGATACATCTTCAAATGTTGATATTTGGTTTCCTTATCAACCAAGCACAATTGAATATTGGTTTTGTAATACAGTAAATAGCTTAAAGTTAAGGATATCTTACAAACGAATGTAACATTCAACCTTAACATGTAACACATCCGTGAGGTTACTGTAACTGTATATTTCTTCTTATGTAATCATATAGCGTGTGCACGTTCAACATAGCATGTAGAGGTCTTTACAGGTGAGTGGAGATCATCACAATTGCTGCAGAACCTCGAGAGGCATTGGTCACTTGCACCATGTACTTTAATGTAATCTCAACTGCAATCCAGGTCGTTTGGTTCTGCTTCCCAGATGAAGCACAGTGATAACCCATTAATCTGTTGTATAAATAAACCAAATATTTGGCACTGTATTCCCATTGGAACTTTACTGTGCTTTTACATTGTTAAAAGCACAGTTATAGACATTTGCGTGCTAACTAAACCAAATATCAGACTTTTTTTTTCATTGGAATTTGGTTGTGCTTTTAGATGGTTGAAAGCATAGTGATAACAAATTAGAAATTCAACTAACCCTTGGCTGTCTTTTTGAGTGGATAAATATAGCTTGCAATCTCATTGATCAACCTCTCAACCAAATGTTACCCAATTATCCATGTTGAAATTATGTGGTGTGCCTAGTGAGATGATTCACTCATGATGATCAAACTGACTCAAGAAATGTACAATAGTAAATTGCTCCAAGGTAAGAATTAAAGTCTAATGTTACTGCTAGTTCGAAACAGCTTTCCCACTTGACCTCTAACATTGCAAGACTGTTGATAACATCAAATGTCATAGTAAATTATGCAAGACATTAATAACAATGGTTACTGAACCACCAATTAGCTGAAACATATCATGATAGAGGTCTGTCTTGAGTATCTGCCATTTGTGAGGGATGGTACTTAGTATCTTCAAAAAGTATTCACACCCCTTGACTTTTTCCACATTTTGTTGTGTTACAGCTTGAATTTAAAACGGTTTATATTTAGATTTTGTGTCACTGATCTACACAAAATACCCAATTATGTCAAAGTGGAATTATGTTTTTCAGAAATTAATTACAAATTAATTTAAAATAAAAAGCTAAAATGTCTTGAGTCAATAAGAATTCAACCCCTTTGCTATGGCAAGCCTAAATAACTTCAGGAGGAAGAATTTGCTTAACAAGTCAGATAACAAATTGCATGGACTCACTCTGTGGTCCTTTAGTCAAGCAGTGAATTTAAAGCACAGATTCAATGACAAAGAATTCACTCATAGTAAAAATGTAAATGAACAGACTTTGAATATTTCTTTGAGCATGGTAAAGTTATTAATTACACTTTGGATGGTGTATCAATACACCCAGTTACTACAAAGCCCAAGTCGTCCTTCCTAACTCAGTTGACAGAGACCGCTCAGGGATTTCTCCATGAGGCCAATGGTGATTTTAAACCAGTTAGTGAGTTAAATGGTTGTGATAGGAGAAAACATAGGATGGATCAACAACATTGTAGTTACTCCACAATAATAATCTAAATTAGCTGCCAAAGGTGATTCTAACATGTATTGACTCAGGGGGTCGAATACTTATCTAATCAAGACGTATTAGTGTTTTATTTTGTAATACAACAAATGTTGAAAATGTCAACGGGTGTGAACACTTTCCAAAGGCACTGTAGCTATGGAAACATAATTTATCCTTACTGCAGCACAGTAATGGTAAATGTCCTTGGTACCATCTTGGTTCATCACTGCTTACTTAAAGTCCGGAATTTAATCGTTGCAAATTAAGATTTCAAAATCAATTGTCAGCTTCATGCTTTTGGGACACATCAAACGCACCTCTGAAAGTGCAATGCGGAAAATTCTCTATTTGCAAACATTGAAATCTGAATATAGCTTCCTTTTGGCACCTGATTTGTTTATATTACTGGTAGCTTTGTCCTCTTCTCTATGTAATGTTGGCTTTTCCTAATGCAATGCTTCACAATCCATTCCTGGGGGACCTCTCACAATTTGGCTCGGACTCAGCGATGACACACATATTTCAACTAATCAAGAGCTTGTTTTTTAGTTAAATCAGGTGTGTTATTGCTGGGCTATGAAAAGGAATGAATCCTAATTTCCACTTTTGTAAGATTTTCATTTAGTTATACATTGATGTCAAAGTGATAATTTGACTTGAGTGTTGTAGGTTAGGATTCACCCCATGGTTTTAAAATGGAATGTCATGCAAGACCATATGTTGTCAATCCACTTGAGTCTAATACCTTTTTCTTGTCGCTCTTTCAGACTCCGAGACCACAGAAGACGAAGGTGGAGACCACATTGAGACCAAAGAAGGAAGCAGAGGTATTCAGAACCAGGCTATGCATGCAGGTACCATGTCTTTTCCCATCCTTGTCTCAAATGCATGAAGGAGAATACATGAAATGCCAACAGTTTAAGGTGTGGCAAGATATATTTTGAGAACACCTGTGTAGTATTCACTCCAAGCAACATGGTAGTTGTAAGGGCTCTATTTTAACAAACCTAACATAATGGTAAATATTAGCGCTGGTGGTAGCGTTATAGGTTCGGGGTGTGTCAGAGATATTTTAGCTGTTTTCAGAACTTGAATTATGTGCACAGAAGCAGGTGGTGGTGCAAAAGGTCTGAGTTTTGATAAATAAACAAGTTGTGGGTATCGTGGATTGGATCCTCACTTTGTCATTCAGAACGTGCTCCATGGCTATGTGGTTGCTTCAAATAGTGTATTTACGTTTTTTTTATGTATTGTATCATCATCATTTCCAATTTGAATGTTAAATATCCTGTCCCATATTTGCTAAATATGTTGAAAACTTTTGAAATCCACATTGTTCTTATTGCATTGCTTCAATATAGAAATACGTTGTTAAACATTGGCTAGAGCATTCACAGTGATATAGGGTCTAGGTCTACTGTAAATTGCAGTCTGGACATGGACATGCCAAACGTAGTCAATAAGCAAGATTAAATTCACAAAGCTATTGATAAGGCCTGAAAAGAGAGTATAATACTATTCTACAAATTCTAATAAAAATGAAACAACAACATGTTTTAAATAGGCTATGTCTAAATATAGTTATATTACAGAAAAATCCACTTAGAGCATTTTATGCGCATCTAAACTTTTCACACGAATGGATAAAAATCCAATATAGAGAGAAAGGGGGAATGTCCACTCAACATTATACTGCCCACAAACGTAATGTTTTATAAACACCATGCACCATCTTACAGATCATATTTTGCAATTCTCCAGAAATAGCAGATGGAATTGCTTTGCATTCGTGCCATGTACGTTCTCAACATAAACCCATAGATGGTGAATCTTTCTAATAAGTATGTTTTTTAAGCAAATTAAACGAAAAACAATCAATCTGCTTTTTAAACCAACAGCAATATTTCTAAATAGAATCGGGTCAGAAGCATCATATCATAATTTACTTATCTCCTTCCATGGCCTGTGTGCACACATAGGCTTAAATGTTGTTATGCATAACATTCACGCACATATACAAAATACTAGGCTCCAGTCAATTGTATTGTTGCCTATGTTGCTAGGCAGATAAAAAAAAAATCTCTGGTTGATATGGCATTATAGGATTTAATAGTTTGTAGGATCATGCGTCTTGGGTAATCGGACAAGTAGCGCTCTTTGAAAATGGAGATGAAAAGCCTACTCGAACAAGCAACATAAAGTATGCGGGTAACAGTGCCTTTGAAAAGTAATCAGACCCCTTGACTTATTCCACATTTTGTTATGTTACAACCTTATTCTAAAATGTATTTAATAAACAAAATTCCTCATCAATCTACACACAATACCTCATAATGACAAAGTGAAAACAGGTTGGTAGAAATGTTTGCAAATGTATACAAATTTAAAAACAGAAATACCTTATTTACAAAACTATTCAGACACTTTGCTATGAGACTCGAAATTGTGCTCAGGTTCATCCTCTTTCCATTGATCATCCTTAAGACATTTCTACAATTGATTGGACATGATTTGGAAAGGCACACACCTGTCTATATAAGGTCCCACAGTTGACACTGCATGTCAGAGCAAAAACCAAGCCACGAGTCCAAGGAATTGCTGTAGAGCACCGAGACAGGATTGTGACGAGGCACAAATCTGGGGAAGGGTACCAACATATTTCTGCAGCATTGAAAGTTCCCAAGAACACAGTGGCCTCCATCATTCTTAAATGTAATAAGTTTGGATCCACCAAGACTCTTCCTAGAGCTGGCATTCTGGCCAAACTGAGCAATCAGGAGAGAAGGGCCTTTGTCAAGGAGATGTCCAAGAACCCGATGGTCACTCTGACAGAACTCTACAGTTCCTCGGTGGAGATGGGAGAACCTTCCAGAAGGACAACCATCTCTGCAGCACTCCACCAATCAGGCCTTTATGTAGAGTGGCCAGACGGAAGCCACTTCTCAGTGAAAGGCACATGACAGCCTGCTTAAAGTTTGCCATAAGGCAAACAAGATTCTCTGGCCTGATGAAACCAATATTGTACTATTAGGCCTGAATGTTTGATTTACCTTTATTTTTTATTTTACCACCTTTTTCATGGTATCCAATTGTTAGTAGTTACTATCTTGTCTCATCGCTACAACTCCCATACGGGCTCGGGAGAGACAACGGTCGACAGCCATGCGTCCTCCAAAAACACAACCCAACCAAGACGCACTGCTTCTTAACACAGCGCGCATCCAACCCGGAAGCCAGCCACACCAATATGTCAGAGGAAACACCATGCACCTAGCGACCTGGTCAGTGTGCACTACGCCCAGCCCACCACAGGAGTCACTAGTGCCCGATGAGACAAGGATATCCCTACCGGCCAAACCCTCCCTAACCTGGACGACACTAAGCCAATTGTGTGTTGCCCCATGGACCTCCCAGTCGCGGCCAGCTGCAACAGGCTCGAACCCAGGGTCTCTGGTGGCACAGCTAGCACTGAAATGCAGTGCATTAGACCACTGCACCACCCAGTGATTTACCTTTAATTAACTAGGCATGTCAGTTAAGAACAAATTCTTATTTTCAATGACGACCTAGGAACAGTGGGATAACTGCCTTGATCAGGGGCAGAACAACAGATTTTTACCTTGTCAGCTAAGGGATTCGATTTTGCAACCTTTCGGTTTCTAGTCCAACACTCTAACCACTAGGCAGGCTACCTGCTGCTGCGAATGCCAAGCGTCACATATGGAGAAATCCCGACACCTTCCCTGTGGGGATGTTTTTCAGCACTAGGGACTGCGAGACTAGTCAGGATCTAAGGCAAAGATGAACAGAGCAAATTACAGAGAGTTCCTTGATGAAAACCTGCTGCAGAGCGATCGGGACCTCACACTGCGGCAAAGGTTCACCTTCCAATAGGACAACGACCTAAGCACAAATCAAATCAAAATCAAATCAAATTGATTTATATAGCCCTTCGTACATCAGCTGATATCTCAAAGTGTTGTACAGAAACCCAGCCTAAAACCCCAAACAGCAAGCAATGCAGGTGTAGAAGCACGGTGGCTAGGAAAAACTCCCTAGAAAGGCCAAAACCTAGGAAGAAACCTAGAGAGGAACCAGGCTATGTGGGGTGGCCAGTCCTCTTCTGGCTGTGCCGGGTGGAGATTATAACAGAACATGGCCAAGATGTTCAAATGTTCATAAATGACCAGCATGGTCGAATAATAATAAGGCAGAACAGTTGAAACTGGAGCGGCAGCACGGTCAGGTGGAAGTTGAAACTGGAGCAGCAGCACGGCCAGGTGGACTGGGGACAGCAAGGAGTCATCGTGTCAGGTAGTCCTGGGGCATGGTCCTAGGTCTCAGGTCCTCCGAGAGAGAGAAAGAAAGAGAGAAGTAGAGAATTAGAGAACGCACACTTAGATTCACACAGGACACCGAATAGGACAGGAGAGGGACTCCAGATATAACAAACTGACCCTAGCCCCCGACACATAAACTACTGCAGCATAAATACTGGAGGCTGAGACAGGAGGGGTCAGGAGACACTGTGGCCGCATCCGAGGACACCCCCGGTCAGGGCCAAACAGGAAGGATATAACCCCACCCACTTTGCCAAAGCACAGCTCCCACACCACTAGAGGGATATCTTCAACCACCAACTTACCATCCTGAGACAAGGCTGAATATAGCCCACAAAGATCTCCGCCATGGCACAACGCAAAGGGGGGCGCCAACCCAGACAGGATGACCACATCAGTGAATCAACCCACTCAGGTGACGCACCCCTTCAAGGGACGGCATGAGAGAGCCCCAGTAAGCCAGTGACTCAGCCCCTGTAATAGGGTTAGAGGCAGAGAATCCCAGTGGAAAGAGGGGAACCGGCCAGGCAGCGACAGCAAGGGCGGTTCGATGCTCCAGAGCCTTTCCGTTCACCCTCCCACTCCTGGGCCAGACTACACTCAATCATATGACCCACTGAAGAGATGAGTCTTCAGTAAAGACTTAAAGGTTGAGACCGAGTTTGCGTCTCTGACATGGGTAGGCAGACCGTTCCATAAAAATGGAGCTCTATAGGAGAAAGCCCTGCCTCCAGCTGTTTGCTTAGAAATTCTAGGGACAATTGGGAGGCCTGCGTCTTGTGACCGTAGCGTATGTGTAGGTATGTATGGCAGGACCAAATCAGAGAGATAGGTAGGAGCAAGCCCATGTAATGCTTTGTAGGTTAGCAGTAAAACCTTGAAATCAGCCCTTGCCTTGACAGGAAGCCAGTGTAGGGAGGCTAGCACTGGAGTAATATGATCAAATTTTTTGGTTCTAGTCAGGATTCTAGCAGCCGTATTTAGCACTAACTGAAGTTTATTTAGTGCTTTATCCGGGTAGCCGGAAAGTAGAGCATTGCAGTAGTCTAACCTAGAAATGACAAAAGCATGGAGTAATTTTTCTGCATCATTTTTGGACAGAAAGTTTCTGATTTTTGCAATGTTACGTAGATGGAAAAAAGCTGTCCTTGAAATGGTCTTGATATGTTCTTCAAAAGAGAGATCAGGGTCCAGAGTAACGCCGAGGTCCTTCACAGTTTTATTTGAGACGACTGTACAACCATTAAGATTAATTGTCAGATTCAACAGAAGATCTCTTTGTTTCTTGGGACCTAGAACAAGCATCTCTGTTTTGTCCGAGTTTAAAAGTAGAAAGTTTGCAGCCATCCACTTCCTTATGTCTGAAACACATGCTTCTAGCAAGGGCAATTTTGGGGCTTCACCATGTTTCATTGAAATGTACAGCTGTGTGTCATCCGCATAGCAGTGAAAGTTAACATTATGTTTTCCAATAACATCCCCAAGAGGTAAAATATATAGTGAAAACAACAGTGGTCCTAAAACAGAACCTTGAGGAACACCTTGGCTTTACACAAAGCCAAGACAATGCAGGAGTGGCTTCGGGACAAGTCTCTGGATGTCCTTTTAAGTGGCCCAGCCAGAACCTGGATTTGAAACCGATCAAACATCTCTGGAGCGACCTGAAAATAGATGTGCAGCAACGCTCCCCATCCAACGTAACAGAGCTGCAGAGAAGAATGGGAGAAACTCCCCAAATACAGGTGTGCCAAGCTTGTAGCGTCATACCCAAGAAGACTCGAGGCTGTAATTGCTGTCAAAGGTACTTCAGCAAAGTATTGAGGGTCTGAATTCTTATATAATTATATAAATAAGCAAACAGTTCTAAAAAAAAAAACGTTTTCGCTTTGTCAAAATGGGGTATTGTGTGTAGATTGATGAAGGGAAAAAAACTATGTAATACATTTTAGAATAAGGCTGGAACATAACGAAATGTTAAGGGGTCTGAAAACTGTAGTACCTTTTTTTCCATTTTACGACAGTGGGCTAAATCAGAGTCACACAGAATGTTTCTTGGTAGTCTTAAACAAATCTTCTTTGAATCAAAAATATATACCTCACACACAGCTATGGGCTTATACAGTTAAAATGTATTCTATTTTGAGTTTGCATCACAATGTTACACTTTATTTACAGAATACTGAAATAAAACAAAAATGTTTGACATAGAAACACCTGATTGTCAGGTGTTGAAAAAAGTCTATTAATTTGAAATTATGAAACATATTAACATTCCACCAATGAGGCCACTAGAGGGTGATTTGGTCATTTGACTGCAGGAAATGGCTACAACATTTTAATTCATAGGCTACTTGGCTAAAGGCAAAGATAAAAATATGCACCTATGTGATGCTGCTAAACCAGCCTTGATTAAGCGGAGGTTGGTTTTTAATGGTTTTTAATCAAATAGTTTAGTTTTTATGTTTCTTTAATAGTTTTTATGTTTCTAAATTCGAGATTCACTAGCACAAAATGCACATCTCTCTTCCATGGGCAATGTGCATAATGGCTGGTTAGGCTGCCTTTCCGCTCTCAAAATCCATGCCATTATCAACTGTGTTACAGTACCTGTAGGACCTGCTTTTTTGTGGTCTTAAAACTTCCCATTAGCACTGCATGAAATTGTCAGTGTTTTTAAGAACACACCTCAAATATTGCCCCCCCTCCCACCTCAGTGCAAGTGAGCTGATGTTAGACAGGTAAATTGCTGAACCTGCTGTTAGGGCTGGAAAATGACATTTTCTACATGACAAAATTGCAAACTAATATGCATTTAACACTTGCAATTCCTTAGCGCCAGCCAAAAATAGAGCTCATAGAGCTCATAGACTTCGTAACCTTCACGTTCTCTGCACCAGATAGCTGAATATAATTTAAGCCATCAGTTGGATCCACAGCATTATCTGTACAAAAAGAAAAATGACTGAATCTTTTTTCCATGGTTGCTAGGATTTGAAAAGGAAAATTGCTCTTAATAATTCTAGGGTTTAGGCATATTTGTCCTACCTGTTTCTCACAATTACAGGTAACAATGCCAACTGAGGTACACCCTTGTTCTGAATTATTAAAGTATTTCAGATAGAATAACTGAAATATTGGCTAACAAACAAAACTATTTCTGTTTCATGTTTTATCTTGCCACAGGGGACAGAATGATGGACAGCTGGGGCAAAGGACTTCAAGACATCTCCAAGCCCTCCAGGTAAGCAAACAGGGTGGAGCAGCCACCCAGATCAAGCACCAAGGGGCCAAGTCTCTGATAAGAGCACATATGCTAATCTAACTGGGCCAGTAGAGGAGTCCAAGGAAAGTGTGTCTTTAGCAAGCGGTTACTATGACAGCAGGTTCAGTATCTATAATGGAAGGATACTCAAACCATACTCCTTTAGGTAAACATTACCAAGAAGCCTGGGTAACACACTTAGGATAGCAGAAAATATTAAAGCGCACCCATCTCAAACACCCGCAACACAAGTTAATACAAGTATTGCTGATGACTTACTATTACACTGTGCAACACATAATAATGCTTTAAGAAGTGGATTGTTGCCCTTGGGAAAGCTCGCACTTAAAAAAGAATAAAGTCACTATGGTGTGTGTATGCATTTGCTGTCACCACATGAATGGAGGTGCAGGTGATATACTGAGGAGGATCACTCAGGGATTTACTTGAGTAGCTGTTACAACAAATTTCACTACTGATATGATTAGTAAACATTCCTTAAAGAGGCAATCTGCAATTTATATACTTTGGTACTTTGAAATGAATGATATACTATACACTGAGTATTCCTAAACATTAGGAACACCTCAGAGCAGCCTCAATTTGTTGAGACAAATACACAACAAAGTGTCGAAAGCGTTCCACAGGAATGCTAGCCTATGTTGGCTTGAATGCTTCCCACAGTTGTGTCAAGTTGGCTAGATTTCCTTTGGGTGGTGGATCATTTTTGATACACATGGGAAACTGTTGAGCTTGAAAAACCCAGCAGCGCTGCAGTTCTTGACACAAACCGGTGTGCCTGGCACCTACTACCATACCCCGTTCAAAGGCACTTACAGTTTCTGTCTTGCCCATTCACCCTCTGAATGGCACACATACACAATCCCTGTCTCAATTGTCTCAAGGTTTAAAAATCCTTGTTTAGCCTGTCCCCTCCCCTTCATCTACACTGATTGAAGTGGATTTAACAAGTGACATAAATAAGGGATCATAGCGTTCACCTGGATTCACCTGGTCAGTTGTTATAGTCAGTGTATATACTATATACTGCTGGCAGACAGGGAGTTGAACTCTGGGTTGTTTATATACCTATTGATTCTTGAAGAATACAACTTTAAATGACTCATGAGCCTACTTCAACTGTCTTCCCCATTAGAACCCCAAAATATAAGCTTGTATTACTCCATTGTTTGTAAACAATGTATTTGAACACAAACACTAAAGCCTCAAAACATAGTTAAAACTATAACTATGATCTTATGGATGGTCTGTTCTTGCATCCAGTTTGAGAGTAGTTACATTTCTCCAGCCCCATCCCTCATCTGTTTACCAAAATCAGTGGCTGGGGGGTCCAGCTCATTATTGTTTGAATCACAGATTGTCCCTTTTAGCATCAAATTACTTTTTGTCTATATTTAGATTAATTCTCATTTTGTCTCACAATTTCCTTCAACTCCACCATTATAATTTTGCTTTCCATTTTGACCAACACCAGTCAGTGAATTAAAATAAATAAAGTGGGCAAATTGTGCAAACAAGCAGTTACTGCATTCCAAACATTTCCAAAGTTTGAGCATAGCCTTGCTTCTTTAGCTTTGTTTGCAATTCACATGGACTTATTTATATTAACTGCCATTCAGAACACTGTTTTCATCACATTGCATGTGTGAGGTATCATTGACACCTTTGGTTCTTTTATGGTTGTTATGCATGCCATTGTTGAATAGATTATTTTCAGTTTGCCATGCTGTTTACAATCTTGTGATTTAACAAACAGAATGATGTGCTTGAAATCTTTTGTTTCATATAAAGTGTAATATAATTTTGGCAGTCCAATAGCTCTATTTGTACAAACCAAATGCAAACATGAATCTTAGTGCATTCACAAGAATATTTGAGCTATTTTGATGGCAGGAATTATGGGCGCAACCCCTGGGGTTAGCGTAAAGCGGCAGGCTTTCTATCAATTCATAAATTGTAGGTGTGACAAGGGCTTTTTATGTGGTTGCTTCAAGTTGTGTGTTTATGGTGTTTGATGTCCAATTCGCAATGAAGGCATTGATGTTCGTCCTATCCATTGAAGATAGTTTATTAAATATTATAGGGCTACATTAACTGTATAATAGGCCTAGTTATAACAAAGATTTATAACATTTTTGAAATACAAAAAAGTAGGCTAGTTGGCTTCAACATGGAAGTAGATTTGGCTACATGTTGTATTTGCATTTCGAAAATTGCATTTCATGTCCGAGCCATGGACATTGCCTTCCAAACATTATAATAAGATTAGGCTCCCTTCGCCGTTGATATGACCCGTATGGTGACTTGCCAAGTAAAGAATTGTAAAGGTAAACAAACAAACAGGCAAACATCAATAGTGAATTCAGCGCCACAGACAGAATTACCACAATTTTACATTTAGGTCCAACAGAGGAAAGTGGAAGATCATATTTTTTTTCAAAATGATCAACGAAAAACAATAAGCAATCTTTTTTTATCAACAATGTTTCTAAACAGGCTTCCTGCAGACACTTAGAAACCTGGCGCTTTCCCATCCAGACCCAATAGGCATAAATATATATTTATTTTTTAATATAATATTTAAAACATACAATATACTTGCAGTGAAGCCGCTCAACAACTGCATCACATTAGTCATCTAACAGCCTCCCATCCAGAAACACACACAGAAGCAACCAGGGTCAACACCCTGATCCAAGACCCCCCACAGGGAAAAATAAATACAATAAATCCATTCCCCACCCCCAAAAGCCTCCCCCACACCAACAACCAACAAAATGAACAAAAGAGGACAAAGAGAAAGACAAAGGAAAACAGAAAACAGCAATGCAAAAAAAAGACATCAAGGACAACAAAAATCATAACAGCAAGGCCAATTGAATATGTTTGAGTGCATGTATGTCACTATTTACATGTGTGCATTTGAATGAGAGTGTGTGTATATGCATGTATACAAACACCTGCACGGCATCAGCCTCAGGCAAACCGACATTAACTGTAACAGCACTGCCCCTCAGTGTCAAACAAACATACTTTTTGTTATGTTTTATTTTGACTTAATTATTACTTCTATCTTTGACCGTCATTCTATCCTCCGCCCAGCATCTCCACTCCCACTTGTCTCCAAATTACACATGCCAACCTTCAGCTTCCCTCAGCCCATCCCACCTATCTCTGCTGGCCACCCTCTTCGGATTTCTATGCACAGTATATCTGTTTAACATACAATTTCAATCTATCTAATCGAATAGAAGATACACAGATTGCGAGTTTAAGATCAATACTTTTACTAAGAGTATTAGTATACAGTATTAGTCATTGAATGACCTGGTCTCTCCAGATCTCCAAACAGTACTATTTCTAGGGTCAATTTTAGATCACTGTTATACATTTTCAACTATTCCTGGGCAGTACCAAAATAAATGGTCTATTGATTCTGTATCCTCACAACAAAATCTGCAGAGCTTCGATGATTGTATGCCACAAATACTCAACATTTTATTGGTGGCAAGAATTCTATATAATATTTTTAGCTGAAAAGCACGAAGTCTTGAATCCTGCTTCATTTTATATATCAACTCATACACCCTGTACCATGAAATCGGTAAATCAAAAATCTCTTCCCAAATATTTTGCAATCTCTATGGCACAACTGTCAACATCCTGGTCCTCAAATAAAACTGGTATACTTTCCTATTTATGCAATTTGTATTCCTCCGTCAGTTGTGATCCTTTATATTGGGCAGACAGACCAGTTCCCTACCTCCTCCCACTGCCACCTGCCTCCTCCATTTTGGGGGTAATGCTGTAATCAATTAGTTGTAATCTTGGATTGAGCAGACCTTCCCATACAGTTCTGATAACTCCATGAAAGACATAACTCTACCATTCCAATTTACAATACCATTTAAAAACAAAATACCCTTTTCAAACATCTTTTCCATGAATACAGGTATTTTATCAACCAGCACATTTGAGTTCAGCCATAATATTTGTTGTAATATTTGTTCTATCTTTTCATGGGAATGAAATATAAATTTTAGCCAGCTCTGGAATGCTTGTTTGAAAAACATTCAACGAAAGATTCAATTAATTCAATTAATGGAAATGAGACATGGCATGAAGTCAAAAAGGCAATTTTTAAGCTTTTGTTAGTAATCTACTTGAGATCTATTTAGGGTTCAAGTAAAACTTTGAGTAAGTAAATCTTTTAGAGAGCGGTTTAGTGCTTTTATATTTAATCATCTCAACCCACCCAATTCATATTCAATATATAGGTAGACACGCTTTATCTTGTCTGGTTTAGCATCCCAGATAAAGCAAAATATTTTCTGCTCATGTGATTTGAAAAACAAATCATTAGGAGTAGGCAGCACCATAAGTAAGTGAGTAAACCGAGATATGACTAAGGAGTTAATCAGTTTTATATTAAAAGTCATTTTGAAGAGCTCATTTATATATTTTGTGATGTGAATACCAAGTATGTCTACTTCACCGTCAGCCCATTTCACAAGTAAACTGCAGGGTAATGTAAAAGTTTTATTTTTTAAAGGTCCAATACGTAATATTGTACACATAATAATTAGGTTTTAGTCCAGAGAATCCAGAAGATGTCTCTAGATCTTCAATGAGACATTGCAGGGATCTAGCTTACGGACTTAAAATAAAACTTGAGTCATCGGCATACATGGAAACCTTTGTTTTTAAGCCTTGGATTTCTAATCCTCTAATGTTGTTATTTGATTTTAGTAGCTAGGATTTCAATGGCCTTAACAAATAGATATGGTGACAGAGCACACCCTTGTTTAACGCCTCTTGACAATTCAAAACTCTGAGAAGTAGACTATTTTACACCTGGGGTTGCTATACATTACTTTTACCCATTTTATAAAAGAATCACTGAAATTGAAAAAAATCCAGGCATTTATAAATACAATCTAGTCTGACTTTGTCAAAGGTCTTTTCAAATTCCGCAATAAATATCAGGCCTGACATCTTAGATGGTTCATGATGTTCTATTATTTATAGTAGTTGTCATGTAATATCTCCAATGTATCGTTCGTGTAATGGATGAACAATACCTGGTAAAACCTTTTTACTTCTGAGTGCTATGCATTTCGCTATTATTTTTGCATCACGACATTGAAGTGTAAGAGGCCTCCAGTTTTTAAGATAGACTGTATAGACCTTCCTGCTGAGTACCTGACAGACTACCATTTCTATAGGAGTGGTTAAAACAAGCTAACATTGGAGCTTTGAGTATATAAAAAAAGCCTCAAAAAGTGATTCATCTATATCTTGCCCTTCGCATTGATATAAATCTTTTTTTTTTAATATAGAGACCCGTTCCGACCAGACCCAAGGATTTTTTTAAGCTACTTTATTAACCGGAGCTGATAAAGTGCAAAGGAGAGGAGATAGAAATTGACCTCTCTCTATCAGGGGCCAATCTGTGTGTGTAGACTACTGTAAATATGAGCGAGTGACATGGAACAGGGAGGCGTTAGAGACAGCAACCAACCAAACCGATTCACGCTATAGTAGACTAATAGCTGCCATAGCTAGGTTATTTAACATCCAATAGGATTATGTAGTACTGGTTTTGACTGAGTCAAATCAGGAGAAGCTAGTTAAGCTAGCTAGCTAGGCTAATCGACACTGCATGCACTTTCTCATCTTACAAAGTTACAAACAACAACAACTCCATTCAGAATATAAAGTAGCAGTCTACCTGTGGCTCTTAATCGTTGTAGCTTTTTCTTCTCCTTGAAGTTTTAATTATTTAATTTAACTCAATTTTCCCTTAAATAGATATCTCTTTACTTTTGCCCCCCTTGAAGGCTCTATAACTGTAGCCTATTGCCGCTATGATTACTTATGATTGGCCAACAAAAACAAAAATTGCTACAGGCGCCACTCTCGTGAAAAGCAAAGAGCAGAAGCATAAATAAAAAAAATCTCTCTCTCTCTACCACAGCAGTTACATTCGGATCTGCATGGGTCCTTCCGGATAAGTCCGTTAAAATTACACATACCTGAGACGCCTGACAATCAGGTCCGACCCAGACCCGTGACATTCTGGATCCGGATCCGCTCAGGTCCCGGATCGGGTCTCGGGTTTTCGGGTACAGGTGAATCCGTGAGGGCCACTACTGTCACTGACATTTTTCATTCAATGGGCATTGCACATAATGAGTCAAAACGTTTTACAAAAGCTGGAAAAAAATCTAATATAAAGAAAAAAGGTGAATGTCTGCTGACTTTTGCTGCTCCCGAAGATGATATTTGAATAAACATTGGTGATAGGCTACTGATTAGGCTATTGTGCACTTCCGCTTGCAAAATTGATGCCATAACCAACTGCCTTACTGCTATGACTAGCTTTTTAAATATTCCCAGTTGCACTGCATGAAATTGGCAATTTGGTGCATGTTTTTAAGGACACAGCTCAGATATTTCCATTCCTCCCACCTCAGCGCAAGAGCCTTGATGTTAGACGGATAAATTAACAACCCTTGCGCAAGGGTTGGAAGATAGCAAAGCGCCTACAAGCATGTGCGTATGAAAATAGCACTGTCTTAACGCCAGCCGAAAATAGAACTCCCAGTGTTAATGATATCCTTGACAATTCTCACACTGGCCCAGGTATCATTTAGAACTCTTTCTCTAACAGATCATTTCCCATAACCATCTTCTTTCAGGAGCCAATCTGAAAATGTTTTGAGGGAATCCTCCCCACAAGTCCTCCCATCCCTCTCCCCCAGAATTATTAAATGCCCCTCCACTTCTCCAATGCCAAGCTGCTCTGGATCAGCCCCGAACACACCCCTCACACCCCGCAAGACACATTTTGTACCAACCGACTACCAAGACACAATCCCTGCTGAATTTGAGGAAATGTTAAGACATCCAAAATTATCTGCCATGTCTCAAAGCAGCACTCAGAATTCCCTTACTCAGACACCTGTCAGTGTCAACGAGTGCTCCCACAAGGACTACCAGCCTAGGCAGTCCCTAAAACTGACCAGAGCAAGATCCAAGATCTTTGAGAAGGTGCGCGGTTTTGAAGAGCGAAGGCGACATTATGGCCATGAAGGCTCCATCTCGGGATGGTCCTGGGCCGGGTTCAACTACACTGGGTCTGTCGACTCAGACGATGGAGGGAACTGGTTGGGCATCTCCAGAGGGAGTTCGAGGGAAGACCTACTAGAGGCTCTGAAGGAGGACGCTGCTGAACGGAGGTCCAATTTCAGACAGAAGGCTGCGTCCTTAGAGGACTGCAGGCCCCGTACCACCCAGAAGGTCCAGGAATTTGAGAACAAGTTCACTGAAGAGCCTCAACGAATCAAGAAGCTTGTGGGTAAAGCTCACATGAAGAAGTCCTTCTCCATTGGGCAGCTTTCACTCAGGGCAAGAGGCAGGCAGCCTTTGAGGAAGATTGAGCCCCTCCCACCGCAAATTCTCCAGAAGCTCCAGGAAAGGGAGCGAGCCCATCAGGAGAAGGAGCAGAAAAAGGTGGTGCCACCAAAATCACCACGACTGCACCTACAAGCACGGCAAGACCAGCCTTCGCCCCAAACCCACGAGATTGAGGGCCCCTCCATGAGTAACATAACAGTCAGTAGATTGGGAGAAGTAGCATTCGCTCCAGAATCTATGCAACTGGCTGACTTATCGAGACAGAGGCCAACAAGACAGGTAAATCCAGTCAGTCCAATCAAGGAGATCCTTCAGAGGTCTCCATCACCAGTTGTTCAGAGGGTATGTCATATGCAAGAGTCTCAGCACATCCAAGAATCTCCTGCACAAAAGTCCCCAAAGGAAGAATCGTCAGGAAGAAAAACACCTGTAGAGGTAGCCTTAAGAAAAGTAGAGTATAAACCAGAAAGTCCATTGGTACAGAAAAAGCCTACCGTTGTACAAGAGCATCCAATACAACCTCTGCAAAAACCTCCATGGCTGGTTACCTCTTCAACAAATATTCCAGTCTCCCCATCTGAGGAAAAAATGGAAGTGGAATTAATCAAGCCAGCCCGCAAGGTAATCATACCTACCATCATTGTCAAAGAAGAGCCCATGGAAGAGGAAGCTCCTCCAGAGACTGCCAAGTCTAAAGAGGTGACCAATGTGAAAGAAGGCCAAACACAGAAGACCTGGGGGAAGGGTCGCTGCGCTAGGCCCATGTCTCCAGAGTTAGGTGCGAATATTTTCTATATTTTTTGGTCAAAATGAAAATGTCTGTCATGTGTATATTAGAGGCTTCTTACCTTATTAACCTTGTCTTTTCAAACTACAATGCTAATGGGTATTCCTCAGCTCTGAACACAGCCATGAATGTTTTTGTCATTTCGTTGAAACTGGGTTTTAAAATTAGGTTTCGTAATCTGTGCAGATTCTTCAGACGACTCTTACGTGTCTGCTGAAGAGGACCCCTTGGAGGCCCCTATGTTTGAGTTTCCTCTTAAGGACACTGTGGCAACTGCTGGTACTGAGGTCCTGCTGAGAGTCATCATTGCTGGCACTCCTCTCCCAGAAGGCAAGCTATCTCAATCTCTCTGTAGCACATACACTGAGTGTACAAATCATTAGGAACACCTTCCTAATATTGAGTTGCATCCCCTTTTGCCCTCAGAACAGCCTCAATTCGTTGGAGCATGGACTCTACAAGCTGTTGAAAGCGTTCCACAGGGATGCTGGCCCATGTTGACTCCAATGCTTGCCACAGTTCCAATGCTTCCCACAGTGTGTCAAGTTGGCTGAATGTCCTTTGGGTGGTGGACCATTCTTGATACATATGGGAAAAAACCCAGCAGCTTTGCAGTTCTGTACTCAACCCTGGCAGCTTCTACCATTCCCCGTTCAAACCACTTAAATATGTATATTTGATATCACCTCAGCTTATATTTGTGTCCTGATCTGTGTCCTTATCTAGTTACCTGGAGGCGAGACAATATTGAGATCACTAACAGCCCAAACTATGGGGTCAAAGTGGAGGGAGAGCGGTATTCACTTCTCATCAAATGTGCAAAACCAAGTGATGCTGGAATGTACTGTGTGACAGCTGCCAATGAGGCTGGGAGAGCATCTAGCAGTGCCACCCTTTCCATAAAACCAGGTAAGCATGAGTTGCAAAATTGCATTGGTTACATCACCCCCCCCCCCTTGAACCTGATGTCTGATTGATGTCTTTAGCCTTTGGGAATGGCACCTGACTTTAGCTAACAGAGGTCTGTACTTGGATGGTTGCATCAGTAATGGCATACCATTCTACACTCTTCGAAGAATATGTTCTATCTCGAAACTAAAAGGATTCTTTGGCTGTCCCCATAGGAGACCATTTGAAAAACCTTTCTGTGTGTCAGGCAGAACCCTTTTGGGTTTCATGTAGAACCCTTTCCACAGAGGGTTCTACATGGAACCGAAAAGGGTTATATTTGGACAGCTGAAAAACAACTTTTGGAACCTTTTTTCTAAGAGTGTAAGTCCTTTGGTTATTTCAGAGATGAATTAAAGGATGTTGTGGACATTTGAGTCACTCCATTGACCTATGTGTGTGTCATTTTTATTTGCACTTCCAGAGAAAGTGTCATTTAAATTTGCACATCAAAGCTTTCAAATTTGATGAGTACAAGTAAATGAATATCAGTGGGGAAAAAGTCTGATAAGTCTTTAACAAAACAGCATACTTCTGAACAACTTCCCTCAAGTGATTCCCATAAACAGGGAAATAGATAAACATTACTTTTGTGATGTCATGCAGTGAATGATTCATGTGGAGGTTTTCCAATCGGATCAAAAGGATGTACTTTGTTATTTTGTTCTTCATAAAGTTATTTCCTCATTTATCCTCACCCACTCCATCTTTCATAATCTCTCTCTCTCCACAAAATGTGTGCAAGCTATATATTCCAGCTGAGCCAACTCACTTATAGTTACCATAGCAACTAGGAGGCTAAATTGAACCAATACATTGTTAAGGAACACCGGCTTCCTTGCCATATAAATCCACTGTTGTTGTTCAGATATCACGCATCTTGTCTAAGGTAAATTACACCATGGCCTTGATTTTTAAGCATAGGATAATTTTTGTATAAATTTAACCATACAACTCATCAGTTAATTATTTAATCTAGAACTTATATTACTCAAATGAGAAAGTTTTGAGTAATAACTTTTTTTCAAGATGGTGATATTATTTACAGAGTACAAATGAATGAGAATTAGAATACTTGTATATGAGGGAGAAAAAAGAGAGGGAGGGAGGACAAGGTTAACACCTGAAGTTAACAGGTAAAACACTCGTGATTATGCTAACACACACACATTATAGTACATCATTTGTCGTTTTTACTTAACTCCTTTGTACACGGTCACCATTTACATAGACATACAGTACCAGTCAAAAGTTTGGACACACAGACACATTCAAGAGATTTTCTTTATTTTTACTATTTTCAACATTGTAGAATAATAGTGAAGACATCAAACTATGAAATAACACATAGTAACCAAAAAAGTGTTAAACAAATCTAAATATATTTTAGATTTAGATTCTTCAAAGTAGCCACCCTTTGCCTTGATGACAGCTTTGCACACTCTGGGCATTCTGTCAACCAGCTTCATGAGGTAGTCACCTGGAATGCATTTCAATTAACAGGTGTGCCTTGTTAAAAGTTAATTTGTTGAATTTATTTCCTTCTTCATGCATTTTAACCAATCAGTTGTGTTGTGACAAGGTAGGGGTTATACAGAAGATAGCCCTATTTGGTAAAAGACCAAGTCCGTATTATGGCAAGAACAATTCGGAAAAATTCAAGAACTTTGAAAGTTTCTTCAAGTGCAGTCATAAAAACCATCAAGCACTATGATGAAGCTGGCTCTCATGAGGACCGCCACAGGAAAGGAAGACCCAGAGTTACCTCTGCTGCAGAGGATAAGTTCAGAGTTCTCAGCCTCAGAAATTGCAGATCAAATAAATACTTCACAGAGTTCAAGTAACAGACACATCTCAACATCAACTGTTCAGAGGAGACTGCGTGAATCAGGCCTTCAATGGTCGAATTGCTGTGAGGAAACAACAACTAAAGGACACCAATAAGAAGAAGAGACTTGCTTGGGCCAAGAAACATGAGCAATGGACATTAGAGCAGTGGAAATCTGTACTTTGGTCTGATGAGCCCAAATTAAAAATGTTTGGTTCCAACCGCCGTCTTTTTGAGACGCAGAGTAGGTGAACAGATCATCTCCTCATATGTGGTTCCCACCGTGAAGCATGGAGGAGGAGGTGTGATGGTGTCTGGGTGCATGCTGGTGACACTGTCTGTGATTTATTTAGGATTCAAGGCACACTTAACCAGCATGGCTACCACAGCATTCTGCAGTGATACACCATCCCTTCTGGTTTGCGCATAGTGGGTCTATCTTTTGTTTTTCAACAGGACAATGACCCAACACACCTTCAGGCTGTGTAAGGGCTATTTGACCAAGAAGGAGAGTGATGGAGTGCTGAATGTTGACCTGGCCTCCACAATCACCCAACCTCAACCCAATTCAATCAATAAAATGTATTTATAAAGCCCTTTTTACATGAGCCGATGTCACAAGGTGCTGTACAGAAACCAGCTTAAAACCCCAAACGGCATGCAATGCAGATGTAGAAGCACAGTGGCTAGGAAAAACTCTAGAAAGGCCAGAACCTAGGAAGAAACATGGAGAGATGGTTTGGGATGAGTTGGACCGCAGAGTGAAGGAAAAGCAGCCAACAAGTGCTCAGCCAATGTGGGAACTCCTTCAAGAAGGTTGGAAAAGCAATCCAGGGGAAGCTGGTTGAGAGAATGCCAAGTATATGCAAAGCTGTCATCGAGGCAAAGGGTGGCTACTTTGAAGAATCTCAAATATAAAATAGATGCTTTTTTGGTTACTACATGATTCCATATGTGCTATGTATTAGTATTGATGTCTTCACTATTATTCTACAATGTAGAAAATAGTAAAAAATAAAGAAAAACCCTTGAATGAGTAGGTGTGTCCAAACTTTTGACTGGTACTGAACATGATTTTGTAAGTCCCCTATGGTCTCATAAAACACCCCAAACACCCAAGGTTGACAAATTGAATATTCGGCATAATAACTTAAATAAATAAGAGATTATTACTACTTAATTGAAATGGTTATCATGCTTATATATATTTTTTTTTACAATTAATTACAGTAAATAGTTGTTAATGAATAGTTCATAAATTGTTTTTTAATGCTTATTCATGAAAGTTATACGGATGCCCAAGAAAACATGTAATAACGTAGACCCTTGGAATTATCTAATTTGAAAGACTTTCTCGTTTGAATGACCTATTAAAAAAATGAAACGTCATTGCTATTTTGTATAATTAGGCCTAATTTGTTATGCAGCTTGTCAGACAATGTAATGGTTGCTGCAGCCATTCATTCACTGACTCCATCCATTGAAAATATTATTCATTGACAGTTCTTTGATAACCTACAGCACGACTGCCTTTGAATGCCAGAGCATGTAAGTGGACAAGTGTGGAGCAAGGAGCACAGAATAATTTGAGCAGATTAAAAAAAATGGTGTCGTACCAATAAGCTTCACATGTGGATTGAGCGTGGGTAATGTGCACTACAAATTAAATATTATTATTATTATGAAGACAGAAAAAAAGCATATGTAAAAGCTTAATTACATGAAGGAATATTAGTGGGAATATAGCCAAAATATAAACGAGAGAAATGAGAATGGAATATATTTGAAAACCCGAAAATTGATAAATACATTGATATGAAGCTGCCCTGTCTGTGGATGCCATAAAAATTTAAAAATAATTGTTGTTGATTTGATTGGAGAAAGAAAACAAGTAGGCCCTCAGGTCAGGACTCAATACTGCTATCTACACAGCCTTCCTTGATTCTGATCTAGAAAGAAATGTTGAATGAAATGTGTAAGACACAAGAAGTAAACAATAGTTTTCCATCAATAGAATCAATGTAGTGTTTAATTCCACACACGCCCTCTTCTGCTGCATCGTCAGTCTGATGTTCTACCTCCTCCATTATCGGAAAAATCTGGGACATACACTGTCTGTTGGTAAAGCTGCTGTTGGGAGACACCGACTCAACGCCGAAAACTTTGGAACTCAAGAACTCGGATACCTGTGACAACACCTGCTACCAACTAGCCAGCTAGCTAGCTAGGTTGCAATGGAGTCCGCTTCGACTGGAATAGCTAACTAACGTTTCCAGCGCTGTAGAATCTGTGTTTATTATTCTCATGCCCACGACAATATTGACAATCCGTAGTTCCAATGCGGCAATTGTTTGCTAGCGGGGGACTACAGGAATGAGGTGGCTATGCTTACAAACATATCGCAATTCTGCGCATAGCAAACAAAACTCAATTATGGGAAAAACGCAAATTGTTCTCAAGTCCTACGGCAGGACGCCGCTCGGGCATAATTGCTCGTATTATAAGGAGGATGGGATTCACCCAAATCATTTGGGTTCCTGGATCCTTTCACAGCATAATAAGGCTGCGTTGAGACAATGACTTGAAATCAAATCAAATCAAATGATATTTGTCATGTGTGCTGAATAGAATAGAACAGGTGTAGACCTTACAGTGAAATGCTTACTTACAAGAAAAATACCTGCTAAGTAAAACAAAAATAGATAAGAAAAAAACAAACAAATAAAAGTATCAAATAATTAAAGAGCAGCAGTAAAATAACAATAGTGAGGCTATACAGGGGGTACCAGTACAAAGTCAATGTGCAGGGGGCAGTCGAGGTAATTGAGGTAAAATGTACATGTAGGTAGAGTTATTAATGTGACTATGCATAGATAATTAAAGAGGGGGGGATGCAAATAGCCATTTAGCTTAGCTGTTCAGGAGTCTTATGGCATGAGGGTAGAAGCTATTTAGAAGCCTCTTGGACCTAGACTTGGCGCTCCGGTACCACTTGCCATGCGGTAGCAGAGAGTACAGTCTATGACTCGGGTGGCTGGAGTCTTTGACAATTTTTTGGGCCTTCCTCTGACACCACCTGGTATAGAGGTCCTGGATGGCAGAAAGCTTGACCCCAGTGATGTACTCGGCCGTATGCTCTGTAGTGCCTTGTGGTCAGAGGCCGAGCAGTTGCCATACCTGGTAGTGATGCAACTAGTCAGAATGTTCTCGATGGTCCAGGTGTATAACATTTTGAGGATCTGAGTACCCATGCCAAATCTTTTCAGTCTCCTGAGGGGGAATAGTTCACGTCAACTTTGAAGAGGCGACTCCGGGATGCTGGCCTTCTAGGCAGAGTTGCAAAGAAAAAGCAATATCTCAGACTGGCCAATAAAAAGAAAAGATTAAGATGGGCAAAAGAACACAGACACTGGACAGAGGAACTCTGCCTAGAAGGCCAGCATCCTGGAGTCGCCTCTTCACTGTTGACTTGAGACTGGTGTTTTGCAGGTACTATTTAATGAAGCTGCCAGTTGAGGACATGTGAGGCATCTGTTTCTCAAACTAGACACTCTAATGTACTTGTCCTCTTGCTCAGTTGTGCACCGGGGCCACCCACCCCTCTTTCTATTCTGGTGAGTGCCCGTTTGAGTTGGTCTGTGAAGGGAGTAGTACACAGTGTTGTGCGAGATCTTGTTTTTTGGCAATTTCTCGCATGGAATAGCCTTCATTTCTCAGAACAAAAATAAACTGTCTAGTTTCAGAAGAAAGGTCTTTGTTTCTGGCCATTTTGAGCCTGTAATCGAATCCACAAATGCTGACACTCCAGATACTCAGCTAGACTAAGAAGGCCAGTTTTATTAATCAGAACAAGTTTTCGGCTGTGCTAACATAATTGCAAAAGGGTGTTCTAAAGACCAATTAGCCTTTTAAAATGATGAACTTGGATTAGCTAGCACAACGTGCCATTGGAAGACATAAGTGATGGTTTCTGATAATGGGCCTGTACGACTATGTAGATTTTCCATTTAAAATCTGCCTCAATAGTTATTTACAACATTAATGTCTACACTGTATTTCTGACAAAAAAAAAAATCTTTCAAAAACAAGGACATTTCTAAGTGACCCAAAACTTTTGAACGGTAGTGTAGGTGTTCATTTTATCCAGGTGTGAAAGGGCAATGTGGAGTGCAATAGAGATTTCATCATCTGTGGATCTGTTGGGGCGGTATGTATATTGGAGTGGGTCTAGAGTTTGTGGGATAATGGTGTTGATGTGAGCAATGACCAGCCTTTCAAAGCACTTCATCGCTAAAGACGTGAGTGCTATGGGTTGGTAGTCATTTACGCAGGTTACCTTAGTGTTCTTGGGCACAAGGGCAATGGTGGTCTGCTTGAAACATGTTGGTATTACAGACTCAGACAGGGAGAGGTTGAAAATGTCAGTGAAGACACTTTCCAGTTGGTAATCCGTCTGGCCCTGCATCCTTGTGAATGTTGACCTGTTTAAAGGTCTTATTCATATCGGCTGCGGAGAGCATGATCACACAGTCGTCCGGAACAGCTGATGCTCTCATGCATGCTTCAGTATTACTTGCCTCGAAGCGAGCATAGAAGTAATTTACCTCATCTGGTAGGTAGGCTCGTGTCACCGGGCTTCTCGCGGCTGTGCTTCCCTTTGTAGTCTGTAGTAGTTTGCAGGCCCTGCCACATCCGACAAACGTAGGACCGGGTGTATTAGAATTCGATCTTTGTCCTTATTGACGCATTGCCTGTTTGATGGTTCGTCGAAGGGCATAGCGGGATTTCTTATAAGCATTGAAAGTTGGCTGTAATCAATGGCTTCTGGTTGGGATATGTATGTACAGTCACTGTGGGGATGACGTCATCGATGCATTTATTGATGAATCCAGTGACTGATGTTGTGTACTCCTCAATGCCATCGGAGGAATCACAGAACATATTCCAGTCTGTGCTAGCAAAACAGTCCTGTAGTTTAGCATCCGCTTCATCTGACCACTTTTTTATTGACTGAGTCACTGGTGCTTCCTGCTTCAGTTTTTTTTCCCATGTAAGCAGGAATCAGGAGGATAGAATTATGGTCAGATTTGCCAAATGGAGGGTGAGGGAGAGCTTTGTACTCATTTCTGTGTGTGGAGTAAAGGTGGTTTAGAGTTTTTTTCCCTCTGGTTGCACCTTTATCATGCTGGTAGAAATGAGGTAAATCGGATATAAGATGACCAGCATTAAAGTCCCTCTGCCATTAGGATCCCCGCCTGTGGGTGAGTGTTTTCCTGTTTGCTAATGGTTGTATACAGCTGTCACGCCCTGGCCTTAGTTATCTTTGTTTTCTTTATTATTTTGCTTAGGCCAGGGTGTGACATGGGTGATTTATTGTGTTGTCTTGTCTAGGGGTTTATTAGATTTATGGGGTTGTGTTCAGTTTAGTTGTCTAGGTAAGTCTATGGTTGCCTAGAGTGGTTCTCAATCAGAGGCAGGTGTTTATCGTTGTCTCTGATTGGGAATCATATTTAGGCAGCCATATTCTTTGGGTATTTTGTGGGTGATTGTTTCCTGTCTTTGTGTTTTATGCACCAGTTAGGACTGTTACGGTTTTCACGTTTATTGTTTTGTAGTTTGTTCATGTTTGAGTTTTCTTATTAAAGAACCATGAACTATAACCACGCTGCGTTATGGTCCGCCTCTCCTTCCCAGAAAGAAAGCCGTGACAACAGCTCTTTGAGTACGGTCTTAGTCCCAGCATTTTGTGGTGGTAAATAGACAGCTACAAAGAATATAGATGTAAACTCTCTTTGTAGATGTGGTCAACAGCTTATCATAATACACTCTACCTCAGGCGAGCAAACCCTTGACACTTTCTTAGATATCGTGCACCAGCTGTTGTTTACAAATATAAACAGACTGCCTCCCCTTGTCTTACCAGAGGCTGCTGTTCTTTCCTGCCGATACAGTGTATAACCCGCCAGCTGTATGTTTTTCATGTCGTCGTTCAGCCACAACAAGGTGAAACAGAAGATATTACAGTTTTTAATGTACCGTTGGTAGGATTTACGTGCTTGTAGTTTGTCCACTTTATTATCCAATGATTGTATGTTGGCCAATAGTACCGATTGTAAAGGCAGATTAGCCACTCATCGCCGGATCCTTACAAGGTACCCCGACCTCCTTCCGCGATATCTCCGTCTCTTTTTCCCTCTCGTCCGACTCATTAAAGAAAAATTATTTGTCCAGTTCAAGGTGAGTGATCTGATGTCCAGAAGCTCTTTTCGGTCATAAGAGATGGTAGCAGCAACATTGTAAACATGTAGAAAATAAGTTAAAAACAATGTGATAAATTAACAAAATATCACGGTTGGTTAGGAGCCCATAAAAGGGTAGCCATCCCCTTCGGCTCCATCTTCAATCTTCAACTACCCAAGCCAAGCTCATTTAATCCTTACCATTATGTCGCCAAGTTGTCATAATGATTCAGCAAATGTGCATTATCCCAGGGGTGCTGGAAGATGCAATGTAAGTAACCTAATTTATGTCCCTCTTACTGCCCTGAATGCCTCTGCTGATCCTACAGCTATTGAATGCAGTAATCATGTGCCTATGAACCAGAATTATACTGTTAGCACTGAGATGTGTACCCTAGCAGGAAGTCAACTGTATGCAGCTCACCATGCACTAACATAAATAACCTGAGCATGTCTACCTCTGCTAAGCTTCCCAGTAAAGCAATAAAAACAATCAAGCATCCCAGAAAAGTGTTAAAATAGCCCGCGTTAACATATGTAGCTTAAGAAACAAGGTTCATTAAATCAATAATTTGCTAGTAACAGATGGCATTCATATTCTGTCTCTGAAACTCACATAGATAATACCTTTTATGATACAATGGTAGCAATACATGGTTATGAAAATACAGAAACGCCAAAGGTGGAGGTGTTGCAATTTATATTCAGAACCACATTCCTGTAAAGCTTAGAGAGGATTTCATGTAAATACTTTTGAATAAATATGAATACAGGTTCATCTGCCTCACCTAAAGCCCAATCTGGTGGGAAGCTGCTATAGACCACCAAGTGCAAACAGTCAGTATCTGGATAACATGTGATGCCAACAGAGAGGTATATTTTCTGGATGATTTATATATTGACTGGCTGCCCACTCAAGAGAAAGCTTCAAACTGTAACAAGTGCAACCAGTCAACCTACCAAGGTAGTTACAAACAGCACATTAATGAAATTATCAGTGATCACATCTTTACTAATGCTGCTGAAATGAGCTTGAAAGCAGTATCCAAATCCATCGGATGTAGTGATTACAATATAAACTCAGCAAAAAAAGAAACATCCCTTTTTCAGGACCTTGTCTTTCAAAGGTAATTTGTAAAACTCCAAACAACTTCACAGATCTTCATTGTAAAGGGTTTAAACAAAGCTTGCAGATGGTATGCAATTAAGGTCATAGTTATAAAAACTTAGGACACTAAAGAGGCCTTTCTACTGACTCTGAAATACACCAAAAGAAAGATGCCCAAGGTCCATGTTCATCTGCGTGAATGTGCCTTAGGTATGCTGCAAGGAGGCATGAGGACTGCAGATGTGGCCAGGGCAAGAAATTGCAATGTCTGTACTGAGACGCCTAAGACAGAACAACAGGGAGACAGGACAGACAGCTGATCATCCTCGCTGTGGCAGACCACGTGCAACAACACCTGTACAGGATCGGTTCATCCGAACATCACACCTGCGGGACAGGTACAGGATGGCAACAACAACTGCCCGAGTTACACCAGGAACACACAATTCCTCCATCAGTGCTCTGACTGTCGGCAATAGGCTGAGAAAAGCTGGACTGAGGGCTTGTAAGCCTGTTGTAAGGCAGGTCCTCACCAGACATCACCGGAAGTGCTCTTCACTGACCAGTCGCGGTTTTGTCTCACCAGGGGTGATGATCAGATTCGTGGTTATCGTCAAAGGAATGAGCGTTACACCGAGGCCTGTACTCTGGAGCGGGATTGATTTAGAGGTGGAGGGTTCGTCATGGTCTGGGGCGGTGTGTCACAGCATCATCAGACTGAGCTTGTTGTCATTGCAGGCAATCTCAACGCTGTGCATTACAGGGAAGACATCCTCCTCCCTCATGTGGTACCCTTCCTGAAGGCTCATCCTGACATGACCCTCTAGCATGACAATGCCACCAGCCATACTGCTCGTTCTGTGCGTGATTTCCTGCAAGACAGGAATGTCAGTGTTCTGCCATGGCCAGCAAAGAGCCCGGATCTAAATCTCACTGAGCACGTCTGGGACCTGTTGGATTGGAGGGTGAGGGCTAGGCCAATTCCCCCCAGAAATGTCCAGGAACTTACAGGTGCCTTTGTGGAAGAGTGGGGTAACATCTCACAGCAAGAACTGGCAAATCTGGTGCAGTCCATGAGGAGGAGATGCACTGCAGTATTTAATGCAGCTGGTGGCCACACCGGATACTGACTGTTACATTTGACCCCACCCCCTTTGTTCAGGGACACATTATTCCATTTCTGTTAGTCACATGTCTGTGGAACTTGTTCAGTTTGTCTCAGTTGTTGAATCTTGTCATATTCATACAAATATTTACACATGTTAAATTTGCTGAAAATAAATGCAGTTGACAGTGAGAGGACGTTTCTTTTTTTGCTGAGTTTACTAGCCATATCTAGGAAGACCAAAGTTCCAAAGGCTGATTCTAATATACTGTATAAGAGGTCATACAATACGTTTTGTAGTGATTCCTATGTCACGGATGTGAAGAATATTTGTTGTCCTTGGTGTGTAATGAGAAGAAAAACAGACGCTGTACTTGACACATTTATGAAATTGCTTATCCCATTTACGAAAACTGTTAAATCCGTTTGGATTGATGAGGAATTGAACAATTGTTTGGTTGACAGGGATGAAGCAAAATAAATTGCACAACCAATTGGCAAAGGTACTGCAAATTAACCTGAATAAAAAGAAGGATAAACTACACTTTGAAACAAAGATAAAGATGACAGTAAAAAGCTTTGGAGCACTTTAAATGAACTCGCTCCATAATTGATTGAAACAGATCGCTCATTCATCACAAAACTAACTGATATTGCCAACTACTTACATTATATTTCATTGGCAAAATCAGCAAATTTAGGCATGAAATGCCAGCAACAAATGCTGACACTACACATCCAAGTATATCTGACCAAAATTATGAAAGACAAACATTAATTTTGAATTCTGTAAAGTGAGTGTGGAAGAAGTGAAAAAAATATTGTGGTCTATCAACAATGACACCAGGGTCAGGGTCTGAAAACAGAAATTGACTGAGGATAATAGCAGATGATATTTCCACTCCTATTTGCCATATCTTCAATTTAAGCCTACTAGAAAGTCTGTGCCCTCAAACCTGGAGGGCAGCAAAAGTAATTCCTCTACCCAAGAATAATAAAGCCACTTTTATTGGCTCAAATAGCCGACCAATCAGCCCGTTACCAACCCTTACTAAAGGGAAAAAATTGAAAAATTGTGTTTGACCAGATACAATGCTATTCTGCAGTAAACAAATTGACAACAGACTTCCAGCACACTAATAGAGAAGAACATTAAACAAGCATAGCATTTACACAAATTACTGATGATTGGCTGAGAGAAATTTATGATAAAAAGATTGTGGGGGCTATTTTGTTAGACTTCGGTGTGTGTCTTGACATTATCGATCAGAGTCTGCTGCTGGAAAAACATATATGTTATGGCTTTACACTCCCTGCTATATTGTGGATAAAGAGTTACCTGTCTAACAGAACACAGAGGGTGTTCTTTAATGGATGGATGCCTTTCCAACATAATCCAGGTAGAATCAGGAATTCCCCAGGGCAGCTTGTCTTAAAAAAAATGTTTTTAACATTTATTTAACTAGACAAGTTAGTTAACACATTTTTATTTACAACGACGACCTACCAAAAGGCAAAAGGCATCCTGCGTCGGTGGGGGCTGGGATAAAAATATGTATATACAGTATGTAGGACAAAACATACATCACAACTCGACTGTCTAGGCCCCTTACCTTTTTCAATATTTACTTACGATATGCTTTTTGAGTAAAGGAAGTGTGTCTATATATGCAGATAACGCAACACTATACACATATGTGCCTACATCAACTGAAATGACTGCAACACTAACAAAGAGCTGCAGTTAGTATCAGAATGGGTGGGAAGGAAAAAGTTATTTCTAAATATTTCCAAAACGAAAAGCATTGTATTTGGGACAAATCATTCACTAAACCCTAAGTCTCAACTAAATCTTGTAATGAATAATGTGGAAATTGAGCATGTTGAGGTGTCTAAATGGCTGACCCTTAGATGTACATAGAGAGCTAACATTTATAATATGCATGCATGGAGGAGAGATTGACTTCATCACTACTTGTATTTGTGAGAGGTATTGACATGTTGAATGCACCGAGCTGTCTGTTTGAACTACCGGCACACAGGTCAGATACCCATGCATACCCCACAAGACATGCCACCAGAGGTCTCTTCACAGTCCCCAAGTACAGAAAATACTATGGGAAGCGCACAGTACTACATATAGCCATGACTACATGGATCTCTATTCCACAATAAGTAACTCATGCAAGGAGTAAAATTTGATTTAAAAAACAGAAAAAAATACACCTTATGGAACAGCGGGGCTGTGAAGCAACACAAACAGGCACAGACACATGCATACAAGCACACAATAACATATGCACTCTACACACATGTACACATGGATTTTGTGTTGTACATATGTGGTAGTAGCGGCCTGAGGGCGCACACTTAATGTGCTGTGAATGTACTGTAATGTTTTTAAAATTGAATAGCTGCCTTAATTTAGCTGGAACCCAGGTAGAGTAGGGGATCCATAATAAATACAAATACAAATCTAGGGAGGTAACATGATATCATAAGGGAATTGCTTATACCGCACTCAGTGGTATATCTAGTTATCTCACGCTCTGGAGGAGAGGTAGCCTATGTGAGTACTTTAACAGTAGGCTGAACATAAAGTTAAAGTATCTATCACCAATAAATGTATGAACTTCAGAGATAATGGACTGGTTTATGCTGCGAACAACATGCTGTCATTATCCTACCAGAATCGCATACAAAGAGGTTTGTGATAGGCCATCAATTGTTTTTGAGTACAGTTCACAATAACAGGAAAAAATACATGTAATCGCCCAAAAAAATGAAGAGACAGTAAACTTTCATGATGACACTTGACTGATGGTTTACTGAAACATGAGGAAGCTAACTACCCGATTTTCAATAGAGCCGATGACAGCCTATTAATTTGATGATAAGGCAAAGTACAAATTCTTGATTTGAAAGCACCCTCGCTTGAGACGGAGAACCGTGCTTAATGGATTATGGATTTGGCGGACAGGTTACAAAATAAATCCTTGCATTGCAGGGATCAACTTGCTGTGGCAGTTTTATATCCTCATGCAATAGTAGCAGTAACAAAATAATAATAAACGATTACTACCTTACTATTCTGCGCAGACTGACGCAGACTGATTAGGCTATTTCAAAGACTTCAAGCTACCTACTGTCAAAAGCCACCTACTGCGCAAAACATTTCAGAGGTGAGCACAGATTATTTGGACAATAATGATGTGCAGAGTTGTTTTTATTAGCGCTTAACTAATATATAATTGTGGGGTTTTTGGTAAACAAAAGTGTCACAATACTTAGGGGCATATTTATGATTCAAGGCATTTGGAGCTGAGCAGAAATCTTTGTGTCTTCAGCCAAACCTGGTCTGATATCACGAAGAAGATTTGTCCTGTCCGTATGGGGATTTAGATTATTAAACAGTCTTGTAGGGACTGCAGATTACCAGTGTGGAACTGCTTTTACTCACCAATAATCTGTGTTCTCCTTTGGTGATATCACCAATGCCCTCGGTGACAGTCTGTTCATTACAGCCAAAAGCTGTTTAGTGGTGTTTGTAGTGAGTCTCGTGTAACGTCTGTACGTTCAGGTGATTGTGTACTTCAGTCTTATAGATAGTGTAGTCTTCTACAGTAACACTGCCCTTGTTTGCTAGGCGGACTAATATATAGGTGTCATTCTGGAGATTTAAGGGCTTGTTTCTCAGAGTGGGTAAAGTTATTCCTGACATAGGGAATAGAGGCTTCTAGCTTGGATATGTCTTTACGCGCCAGTCTGTAGTACACTCTAAAAAGAAAAGGTTCCTGGAGTATCATTTAGGGGTTCTTCCAATTGAAACTATGGGGGAACTACTATAAGTTCTTCAAATAACCCCTTTTAATGGATCCTCAAATAACATTTTGAATAACCGTTTGGGGTACATTTTTTAACTATCCCTCCCCCCTCCCTTATTAATATTAATAATAATATGCATATAACAGACTTCCAGCACACTAATAGAGAAGAACATTAAACAAGCATAGCATTTACACAAATTACTGATGATTGGCTGAGAGAAATTTATGATAAAAAGATTGTGGGGGCTATTTTGTTAGACTTCGGTGTGTGTCTTGACATTATCAATCAGAGTCTGCTGCTGGAAAAACATATATGTTATGGCTTTACAATCCCTGCTATATTGTGGCTAAAGAGTTACCTGTCTACCTGTCTATATATTAATAACAGTAATAACACAATATTTTAGGTGTCAGTGTTTATTATGATTTTCGTAACAAAGAAACATCTAAATATGAGGTAAACTTGCAGCAGAGACCCAAGTCGAATGGGTATATCCTCTGGCGTTAAAGTGTTGATGTTTTCCGTATCCATAGCCAGAATGAATTTTGCAGTGCATGGTGATCGAACAGATTTCCTGTTATATTCATCAGAGGTGTAGGGAGGGGGAAGTCTATGAATCCAAAAAATAGTAATTATACAGATGATTAACAAAACATGCACACAACAGTATTCATACCTTGATTTTTGTGGTAAATGTAAATGAAAAAAAAAACAGTTTTGATAATGGTTTTCATACACATACCTTGTCCATAATGTAGAGGCCTATGGGATATTCATTGAAGTGGTAAGGGAGGAGGATGGTACATGTGATCTGCATTACATAAAAATTCCAATAGACATACCTTGTGTACCCCCTGTCTGTATACCTGCAGACACAGACACAAAAGTGAGCAGTTCAGTCATCTAAACCCAATACAGCTAGCCTTCAACATTCTCTTATTACCTCTTTGTTGATTGATATCCATTGAATTGTTTCCATTTTCTGTTTTCGAAAGATTTGCACAAATATGAAAAGATAAAAACAATATTCATTTAAATATGATACATGTTACAAACCTTACCTTAAATTGAGGAGAGCTTTATATTTTCCAGTTAAGTGCCTGCACCTGCTGTCCTTTCAAATTCAAATGCAAATGTTTCAGTTGGGCAATTAGGTTCCTGCAAGAACCCCCACCAACGAAGGAGATCCTCGATGAACCTCACCTTCTATGGGTTCTTGGAAGAACCTTTTGGGGGAAATGTTCAGTGCCAAGAACCCTAAGGTTCTTCGAAGAACTTTGAGGATCTTAGAGGAACCCTTGTTGGACCCCTAATTTTTAGAGTGTAAGTATCCACAGCTGGATTAATAGGCCCAGGTGGAATGAATGTAGATGGAGCTCTAAACACACTTTTCATGTTGGACATGAGGTTGCAAGCTCTAAAGAACAGTTTCTGATGTGCATATGAATTAGTAGTCAAAACGGGTTGCAGTTGTTCATTCTAAAATTACAGGCTGATTTCCTACTATATGTATTATTTTGTATATAATTTCTGTAAATAGTTCACTAAGTTTATTGAACCATACCAGCCGCTTACCTTGTTTTCTTTCTCCAACCCCCCCACAAAATTGCATAATAGACAAAGTAAGAAATTTAAAAAATACCAGCTTCATCTCAATGTATTTTACATTTTTTTGTTTTTCAAATATATTAAATTCTCCTTTCTCTTGTTTATTATATGGCTATATTCCCACTAATATTCCTTTGTGTAATTAAGCTTTTAGTAATTAAGCTGTGTAATTAAGCTTTTAGACGTCTTAATACATTTGAACTCCTTCAAAATAGGAACTACATATTCTAATGTTAGAAAGAATAATATAAACTAGATATAGGCTACGGTGGGTGGGGTTGGCTAAATAATTCAAACTGAATAGGCCTAAAGAATAGTCATGAAGTAAAGGAAAAAGGCAGAGCATGCCCAGAGCTTGTGGCTGAGCAATACCAGAGCGAAATTGGATCAGAAGAGAAGGCTGACACCATTTTTTGGAACCCCGACTTGCTGTGACTATTGATATGGAGATTGCGCAGACATAGCTGCTGCCCACTCTGTTGCCTATTTAGCTTCTCTTGAGTGCTCCCACTGCCGCTCCCCCCTCATTGACATGGAGTGGAAACTTAATGTTGTACACTAAAGATACAGTATGGTTGACATGTTTGAACTATGCATTCCATGCCTCAAGCGTGATTTATTTTTTCAGTTGGGGTGTTAGGCTACATGCAGCTATCCTGCTGTACACAAAAGATATGATCGACATTTTTGTACAAATGTTGTTGTCTGTTGTAACAGTAATTTAGCCAAGCATATCAAACACTGAATCAGAATCTGGCTGTACAGGAGATGTTCAACGTCTCCACTCACGCCAAATTCTGGTTCAACACAAGCAAGACACATAGAGGCAGCGATTATTTTCTCATTATGATTGCAAAGATTGACTATTTCTTTTTCCAGCAACTCTCGCTACGATATGGCAGTATAATATCTAGGAAGATTATCATCACAAATAAAAGATAGTCTAAAGTAGTAGTTGACAAACGACGAAAGGAAAAATAGTGCTCTGGGCGGTGCAAAACAAACTTGCACATTGTCAGACCCTGGTTACTGGTCTGGGTAAACATTCTTGGGCTGCCTAGAACGTTCTGCTGCCCAGAGGTGGAGAAGCTTGGTAGCCTACTCATGCGGTAATTGCACGATAATTTAGTAGCGCAATAGCAGTTGGTAGTGCCGGTATGTAGTTAAAACACAGATTGTTTTATGCCCCAATGCAAAACTCAAGTGGGAGTTATATAATTTTTTCAGTAACTCTGGCTTGTAGATATGATATGGCAGCAACTATAAAGATTAGCCTACATCATCACACAAAACACTGATTGTTCTTGCTCCAGTCCAATATATGGGGACTGTGTCCTTGTGCAACAGCTGACAGAGACAGTTGTCTATCCATCAATAAATATTTGTAGGGATTTTTTTACATTTCAGCTGTTCAGTAATATGAGGCAGAGATAAAGTTATCCGTGAAGTTACTATAAACACTGATACAAGTAATTTTTTAAGACATGTCATACTTATGAATTGAAATGCTTATAAGCCTTACTGTATTTATACATGTTTACAATTAATACAATTACTATTTATTAATAGTGTTGTGAATGCAGATATACCCTTTTTATGTCCCGTGTGTGGGGTGATTGGCAATAGTGTTGGCCAATCATCAGTCAGCACCACATTCATGTTCTTTGTAACTCTCATTTTGGGGCAGTTGATTTGACGTATGGCCCCAGCATAGAACCCATATTGAAGAGAATAAGATTTGTTGTGGTCTTTCCACCCATGTCATCCACATCAGCTGTACAGTGAGTTATTAGTTAGCTAGATGCATAGTGCTAGCCAGGTTAAGGTTAGCAACTGAGGTGACAGCATTAGCTAACGTTAGCTCACACTCAGTGAAGATCTCAAACCACAATAGTTTATAAATAATTTATAAGTGCTAATAAATAAATGTTATTATATAGTGGGACAGAATATTAAAAAGAGTTAAGTACAAATGATTTACTCATCATTACACATTTACTTGATTGTTTGCCATTGCTTCCTATCTTCCTATCAGTTCTCTTTTTTAGATGTAACATCACAGCCATTCAAGTCACATGTATCAAATCAAATCAAATTTTAGTGTGTTAGTATACTGTAATGTAGCTGTAGGGAGGAGACCTTTTCAAAGCATCTATTCTTTACAATATCACCATGGATACTAATTCACATGCAGTACAGTGCCTTCAGAAAGTATTCATACACCTTGAATTATTTCACATTATGTTGTGTTACAGGATGAATTTAAAATGGATTATTTAGCTTTTTTTCTCACCCATTTCCAAACAATCCCCCAGAATGAGAAAGTGAAAACATGAAATTAAAAGTATTTAATTTGTAGAATCACCTTTGTCGATGATTACAATGTTGAGTCGTTTTGTGTCACGACTTCCGCTGAAGTTGGTCCCTCTCCTTGTTTGGGCGGTGTTCGGCGGGCGATGTCACCGACCTTCTAGCCATCGCTGATCCATTTTTAATTTTACATTGGTTTTGTCTTGTCTCACATCACACCTGGTTTCAATCCCATCATTACATGTTGTGTATTTAACCCTCTCTTTTACCTCATGTCTTTGTCGGTGATTGTTTGTTGTATGTATAGGTGCTATGTCTGTTATGCTGTGCGACAGGTTTTATTTACCCACTTTTCTTTATTTTGTATATGTTGGTTTTTGGAGTTTGTGAGCTTTCATTAAATACTCAGTTTATTATTGAACCAAGTTCGTTCTCCTGCGCCTGACTTCCCTACCACCAGCACGCACCACATTACAGTTTTGGGTGTGTCTTTATCAGCTTTGCACATCTGGAATTGGGGATTTTCTCCCATTCTTCATTGCAGATTTTCTCAAGCTCTGTTAAATTATATCGGGAGTGGCAGTGAACAGAAATCTTCAAGCCTTTCCACAGATTTTCAATGGGATTCAAGTCTGGGCTTTGACTGGGCCACTCAAGGACTTTCACATTCTTGTTCTGAAGCCATTCTAGCGTTGATTTGTCTGTAATCTTGGGGTCATTGTCCTGTTGGTACGTAAATCTTTGCCTCAGTCTAAGGTCATTTCCAACCTGAAGCAGGTTCTCATTAGGACTTTGCCTGTATTTGGCTCCATTCATTGTTCCCTCTATCCTAACAGTCTCACAGTCCCTGCCACTGAAAAGCATCCCCATAGCATGATGCTGCCACTACCATGCTTCACAGTAGGGATTGTGTTAGATGGGTGAAGAGCTGTGCCTGTTTTTTTTCAGAAATAACACTTTGCATTCAGGCAAAAGAGTAAAATTTTTGTCTCATCCGACCACAGAATCTTTTGCCTTATGCTCTGAGTCTTTCACGTGCCTTTTTGCAAACACCAGACGTGCTGTCATGTGCCTTCTCAGGAGTGGCTTCCATCTGGCCACTCTCCCATAAAGCCCAGATTGGTGATGTTTTTCTCGAAGAAGCTCAGCCCGGCGAAGCAAAACTATGATGTGGGGGACCGGGAGCTGTTGGCTGTGGTCAAGGCCTTGAAGGAGTGGAGACATTGGCTTGAAGGGGCTCAACACCCTTTTCTCATCTGGACTGACCACTGCAACCTGGAGTACATCCGGGCAGTGAGGAGACTGAATCCTCGTCAGGCAAGGTGGGCCATGATGTTAACCCGTTTTGTTTTCACCCTTTATTTCAGACCAGGATCCCAGAATGTTAAGGCAGAAGCACTGTCCCGGCTGTATGACACAGAGGAGCGGCCCATGGATCCCACCCCAATACTCCCGGCCTTCTGCCTGGTGGCGCCGGTAGTATGGGAGCTGGATGCGGACATTGAGTGGGCGTTAAGTGCAGAGCCCTCTCCCCTCCAGTGTCCCGCTGGGCGTCTGTACATTCCGTCTACTTTCTGTGACCGGTTGATCTATTGGGCCCACATGTCACCTTCCTCTGGTCATCCAGGCATCGGTCGGACGGTGTGCTGTCTGAGTGGGAAGTACTGGTGGCCCACCTTGGCAAAGGACGTGAAGGTTTATGTTTCCTCCTGCTCAGTATGTGCCCAGTGTAAGGCTCCTAGGCACTTGCCCAGAAGTAAGCTACACCCCTTACCCGTTCCACAACGGCCTTGGTTGCATCTGTCGGTTGATTTTCTCACCGATCTTCCTCCCTCACAGGGTAACACCACTATCCTGGTCGCTGTGGACCATTTTTTCAAGTCCTGTCTTCTCCCTCTGCCCGGTCTCCCTACTGCCCTACAGACTACGGAGGCCTTGTTTACATTTGTCTTCCGGCACTACGGGGTGCCTGAGGATATAGTGTCTGATCGGGGTCCCCAGTTCACTTCGAGGGTCTGGAGGGCATTCATGGAACGTCTGTGGGTCTCGATCAGCCTTACCTCGGGTTTTCACCCCAAGATTAATGGGCAGGTGGAAAGAGTGAACCAGGATGTGGGTAGGTTTCTGCGGTCTTATTGTCAGGACCGGCCAGGGGAGGACCGGCTCTGCCACTCCTGCACCAACCTCTCACCCTTCCAGTGCGTACTAGGGTACCAGCCAGTTCTGGTGCCTAGGCATCAGAGTCAGACCGAGGCTCCTGCTGTGGACAACTGGTTCAGGCGCGAGGAAGAGACCTGGGACGCCACCCATGTACACCTCCAGCGGGCCGTGCTGCGCCAGAAGGCCAGCACAGACCGTCACAGCAGTGAGGCCCCGGTGTTCGCACCTGGGGACCGGGTCTGGCTCTCGACCCGAAACACGCCCCTCCGCCTGCCCTGCCAGAAGCTGGGGCCGCGGTTTGTGGGGCCATTTAAAGTCCTGAGGAGACTGAACAAGGTTAGTTACAGGTTACAGCTTCCCCCTTGGCTTGCGCTAGGTTTGTTTCTAACCTAGGTTTGTTTGTTTTGTTTAATCCGGTTCATGTTACCGTGGTTGTGCTTTGTGCTGCCTCACCTGTCCCTTTGGGCCAGGGTATATATTAAAGTTCTCCTGTTATCACCCATCTCTGCTTTCCTGCGCCTGACTTCCCGGCAACCAGTCACTCGCCTCGTTACAAATATGGAGAGAGAGAGATGGAGGATGAGCTTCAATCACAACCTTTCTGTGTTTACTACTACTACACACTGGTATCATTTCTTTAAAAAATAAGAGAGTGCTCTGAAATCAGAGTAGATAGCAATATCGAATTTACTCAGGTTTGTTTATCAACAGTTGTCAGAGTGACATCATGAACATTCTATTGAAATGGTAACTTGCATAGTGAAGTCTTTTGTTTCGACATGTATCTAGCTAGTTAAACAATGAACCATGATCCCAACTCATAACGTTACTACCCTGCATGAATCTGCAGGTAGCTAACAAACCAGGTTCAATGCTATAACTAGCAATGCAATTTACTCTGAGATATGAATAAAATTACTACACAGATCACACACGAAACATTAGCTAGTGAGCCAGCCAGCTAACGTTAGCCAGATAGCTAACAGTAAGCTTAAACTTGAAATGTAAATGACTTTCTGACAAAATTACAAATGTGTAATATCTAAAAATGTAGCTAGCTAGCCTATCTTATCCGTTACATGGATGGACGCTTCTCCCTCTGTCACGGATGCCATGGTTGCCCTTAGTTTGAAGATGTAATCCAGAGACAGGTGTTTTGTACAATAGCCTTCTGTGTGTTTTCTTTTCAACTCCCTCTGCATATTTGCAATAAAACAGCAGAATTTCCTTAGCTATCATACTCATATTTCCACTGGGCATTCCACTGATTTCAAAACTCAGTCCCCCAGAAAGTGGAGAGCAACACTTTTGCAGTTCTCGTAAGTGATATCTTTAAAAAAGCTGTGTTAGAAAATATTACCTACACATACCGACCAGCTCACGTTATAGACAGAAGCGTGCTACATGGCAGACCAATCCGAACACATCTCTCGGCATGTCCAGCCCACCCATTATCTCAGCCAATCATGGAAAGGGGAAAGGTTTCTGACTTTTTCCGTGGCTAAACCAACTAGGCTCATAATTTAACAATTTTTATCCTATTAAGAGATAGCATACAAGTTCGTTATTAAGGCACATGAAAGTCCACATGTTCCAGAAGGCATTTCTGCCCCCAAAAAACATTTTTATTAAAAGGAAAAGTTTACATTCAAATGGCTCTCCTGGGAAGTAAGGACATACGACATACACCTAGTTTCCTGAAATGAGTCACATATATAGATTTTTTTTAAATGGATTCCGTATTTATTCACTTCTTAAAACTACCCCTCCCGGATCCGGGAGAATTGTCATCAACTACACTAATTAGCATAACGCAACGGACAAATAATCTTACTAGAAAATATTAATATTCATGAAATCACAAGTGAAATGTAGTGAAACACAGCTTAGCCTTTTGTTAATCACCCTGTCATCTCAGATTTTGAAATTATGCTTTACAGCCAAAGCAAGACAAGCATTGTGTAAGTTTATCGATAGCCTAGCATAGCATTATGTCCAGCTAGCAGCAGGAAGCTTGGTCACGAAAATCAGAAAAGCAATCAAATTAAATCGTTTACCTTTGATGAGCTTCAGATGTTTTCACTCACGAGACTCCCAGTTAGACAGCAAATGTTCATTTTGTTTCATAAAGATTATTTTTATAGCCGAAATACCTTATAGCCGAAATACCTTTTTATAGCAGAAATACCTTTTTCTTGTTCAGGTTTTGTTGAGAAATCCACCGGAAGTTGCGGTCACGACAACGCCGGGAAAAAAAATACAAATTAGATCCATAATATCGACAGAAACATAGCAAACGTTTTTTATAATCAATCCTCAAGGTGTTTTTCAAATATCTATTCGATAATATATCAACCGGGAGAATTGGCTTCTCAGTAGGAGCGAGAGGAAAAATGTCCGCCTTTGTCTATTACACACAAATCACTCTGAGAGCCCCCACCTAACCACTGACGCAATGTTGTCGTTCGGCGCACATTTTTCAAAATAAAAGCCTGAAACTATGTCTAGTGACTGTAGACACATTAGGGAAGCCATAGAAAAATGTAATCTGGTTCATATCCCTTTCAATGGTCAAAAGGGATGCATAGGAACGCAGAGGTTTCAAAATAAGAGTCACTTCCTGATTGGATTTTTCTCAGGCTTTCGCCTGCAATATCAGTTCTGTTATACTCACAGACAATATTTTTACAGTTTTGGAAACTTTAGAGTGTTTTCCATCCTAAGCTGTCAATTATATGCATATTCTAACATCTGGTCCTGAGGAATAGCCTGTTTACTTTGGGAACGTTATTTTTCCAAAAATGAAAATAGTGCCTCCTAGCTTTAAGAGGTTTTAATGACATAAAACAATTAAAGCCTTGTTCACCTTTGGATACTGCGATCACAACATGGAATAAAGTACATCATCTTATTATAATGTATATTCAACAGAGCCCATGCAGGAGCCGCAGGGGAACCTGGGTGTTCTTAGGGACATCAACAGCCCTATCACATCTGATGAAGAGTACCTCAGCCCACTGGAGGAAGGCATGGATTTTGGAGGGCCTGAGACAAGGAAGATAGTCGACACACGATTCAAGGAGCCCCCTGCATTCCAGGTGAGACTGTAACACTGATCCCAAAAGGATCTCTCGTGTATCACTTGGCTATCCTCCACTTTACATTATTCTGTTGTGGTAAAGTTAAGCATAGGGGCAAGGAATCAGTTTGGGATTTGGCAAATAGAGCTTTCACAAAACTTTTTATTGACAATTTGCAATACACTGTAAAATCTATAAATTGTTTTAATTCAACTTAATTTCAAAGCACATATTGTATGGTGATTCATGCAGTGGATGTTCCAGTAACGCTTTACTTGACACCCAGCGTCATAACAGGTTATGACACGGTCATAATCATGTCTTAACTGCTGACATAACTTGTCATAACCTGTTATAATATGATCATAACTGTCATGACATATATTTAGACAAAAAAAGAAACGTATCTTTTTCAGGATCCTGTCTTTCAAAGATAATTCATAAACATCCAAAAAACTTCACAGATCTTCATTGTAAAGGGTTTAAACACTGTTTCCCATTTCCCATAAACAATTAATGAACATTCACCTGTGGAACGGTTGTTAAGACATTAACAGCTTACAGATGGCAGGTAATTAAGGTCACAGTTATGTAAATGTAGGACACTAAAGAGGCCTTTCTACTGACTCTGAAATACACCAAAAGAAAGATGCTCATCTGCTTGATCGTGCCTTAGGCATGCTGCAAGGACAAATGAGGACTGCAGATGTGGCCAGGGCAAGAAATTGCAATGTCCGTACTGTGAGATGCCTAAGACAGCGCTACAGGGAGGCAGGGCGGACAGCTGATCATCCTCGCAGTGGCTGACCATGTGTAACAACACCTGCACAGGATCGGTACATCCAAACATCACACCTGCGGGACAGGTATAGGATGGCAACAACAACTTCCCGAGTTTTACCAGGAACGCACAATCCCTCCATCAGTGCTCAGACTATCCGCAATAGGCTGAGAGAGGCTGGACTGAGGGCTTGTAGTCCTGTTGTAAGGCAGGTCCTCACCAGACATCACCGGCAACAACGTCGCCTATGGGCACAAACCCACCGTCACTGGACCAGACAGGACTGGCAAAAAGTGCTCCTCACTGATGAGCCGCGGTTTTGTCTCGCCAGGGGTGATGGTCGGATTCGCAAGGCCTGTACTCTGAAGCTGGATCGATTTGGAGGTGGAGTGTCCGTCATGGTCTGGGGCGGTGTGTCATAGCATCATCGGACTGAGCTTGTCGTTATTGCAGGCAATCTCAACGCTGTGCATTACAGGGAAGACATCCTCCTCCCTAATGTGGTACCCTTCCTGCAGGCTCATCCTGACATGACCCTCCAGCATGACAATGCCACTAACTATACTGCTCGTTCTGTGCGTGATTTCCTGCAAGACAGGAATGTCAGTGTTCTGCCATGGCCAGTGAAGAGCCACGGATCTCAATCCCATTTAGCACGTCTGGGACCTGTTGGATCGGAGGGTGAGGACTTGGGCAATTCCACCCAGAAACGTCCAGGAACTTGCAGGTGCCTTGGTGGAAGAGGGTCACAGCACGAACTTGCAAATTTGGTGCAGTCCATGAGGAAGAGATGCACTGTAGTTCTTAATGCAGCTGGTGACCACACCAGATACTTACGGTTACTTTTGATTTTTATCCCCCCTTTGTTCAGGGACACATTATTCCATTTCTGTTTGTCACATGTCTGTGGAACTTGTTCATTTTATGTCTCAGTTATTGAATCTTGTTATGTTCGTACAAATATTTACACGTGAAGTTTGCTGAAAATACACGCAGTTGACAGTGAGAGGACGTTTTATTTTTTGTTGAGTTTATATTGCATTATTTTATGGCTGGTTATGGCATCTACATAAGAGTGTCAAAACCCACATCACCTACCACACATGTCAAAACATTCCATTACACCATAGCCAAGATGTCACGTCTACTCAAGGTGGGTGGAATCAGGCGCAGAGAGCAGATAGCGATATGAAAGTTTATTCTCCGGTGAACAAGAAACACGGTCAACCCAAATACACACAGGGTGAACAATCCAACACAGGATAAAAGGCGAACCGGAGAAAATAAGAACACAAGACACACCGACAGACATAGATGACAAAATAAACAATCCCGCACAAAACAAGGGCAGGACAACCTACTATATATACACAGACACTAATTAACTAAACAACACACAGGTGAAACCAATCAGACAAAACCAACAGATACACGAAAAGGGATCGGTAGTGGCTAGTAGGACGGTGACGACGACCGCCGAGCACCGCCCGAACGTGCAGGAGAGCCAACCTCTGCGGAAGTCATGACAGTACCCCCCCCCCTGACGCGCGGCTCCTGCAGCGCGCCGCCACCGTCTTCGAGGACGACCCGGAGGACGGGGTGCTGGGCGATCCGGGTGGAGGCGGTGGAAATCTATCAGGAGAGAAGGGTCCAAAATGTCCCTCACCGGAACCCAGCATCTCTCCTCCGGGCCATACCCCTCCCAGTCCACGAGGTACTATAGGGCCCCCACCCGGCGTCTCGAATCCAGAATGACTCGAACTGTGTACGCCGGGGACCCCTCGATGTCCAGAGGGGGCGGAGGGACCTCAGGCACCTCACCTTCTTGCAGGGGACCAGCCACCACCGGCCTGAGGAGAGACACATGAAACGAGGGGTTAATACGGTAATACCTAGGAAGTTGTAACCTGTAACACACCTCGTTTATTCTCCTCAGGACTTTGAACGGCCCCACACACTGCGGCCCCAGCTTCCGACAGGGCAGGCGGAGGGACAGGTTTCGGGTCGAGAGCCAGACCCTATCCCCCGGTGCAAACACGGGGGTCTCACTGCGGTGCTGGTCAGCGCTCCTCTTCTGCCGTTCTCCCGCTAACCGTAATGAGTCCTGAACGGCTTTCCAGGTGTCCTTGGAGTGCTGTACCCATTCCTCCACCGCAGGAGCCTCGGTCTGACTCTGATGCCATGGAGCCAGGACCGGCTGGTAACCTAACACACACTCAAAAGGAGACAAGTTAGTAGAGGAGTGGCGTAAGGAGTACTGGGCTAGTTCGGCCCATGGAACATACCTTGCCCACTCACCAGGCCGGTCCCGACAATAGGACCGCAGAAACCTGCCCACATCCTGGGTACGCGCTCCACCTGCCCATTACTCTCGGGTTGAAAACCTGAGGTTAAGCTAACCGAGACCCCCAGTCTCACCATAAACGTGCTCCACACTCTGGACGTGAATTGGGGACCCCGATCAGAGACGATGTCCTCAGGCACCCCATAGTGCCGGAAGACATGGGTAAACAAAGCCTCAGCAGTCTGCAGGGCCGTAGGGAGACCGGGCAACGGAATGAGGCGACAGGACTTAGAAAACCGATCCACAACGACCAGGATCGTAGTACTTCCTTGGGACGGGGGAAGGTCGGTAAGAAAATCCACCGATAAGTGTGTCCACGGCCGTTGTGGAACGGGGAGGGGTTGTAATTTCCCTCTAGGCAGGTGTCGAGGAGCCTTGCTCTGAGCACACACTGAGCAGGAGGAGACATAAAATCTCACGTCTTTAGCCAGTGTGGGCCACCAGTATCTCCCTCTCAGACTCTGCACTGTCCTCTTGATACCAGGATGACCCGAGGAGGGAAGAGTATGAGCCCACCGAATCAGCTTGTCCCGGACCACCCTCGGCACGTACTTGGTCCCTACTGGACAGTTCGGAGGAGCCGGCTCTGACCGTGAGGCCCTCTCTATCTCAGCGTCCACCTCCCATACCACCGGTGCCACGAGACATGACGGTGGAATGATGGGAGTTGGCTCAACTGACCGTTCCTCGGTATCATAGAGGCGAGACAGTGCGTCAGCTTTGGTGTTTTGGGAGCCTGGCCGATATGTGATGGTAAACTGGAACCTAGTAAAAAACATGGCCCATCTAGCCTGTCGTGGATTTAGTCTCTTAGCTGCCCGGATGTACTCGAGATTACGATGGTCAGTCCAGATGAGAAAAGGGTATTTAGCCCCCTCAAGCCAATGTCTCCACACCTTCAGAGCCTTGACTACAGCTAACAACTCCCGGTCCCCCACATCATAGTTTCGCTCCGCTGGGCTGAGTTTGCTCGAAAAGAAAGCACACGGGCGATGGCACGCCCGAGCGTTGGGACAGCACGGCTCCAACCCCGCCTCGGACGCATCCACCTCCACTATGAACGCTAAAGAGGGGTCCGGATGCGCCAATACGGGCGCATTGGTGAACAGCTCCCTCAGACGACTGAAAGCTCTGTCCGCCTCTGCTGACCGGTCCTCCCTTCAGCAGTGAGGTGATGGGAGCAGCCACCTGACCAAAACCCCGGATAAACCTCCGGTATTAATTGGCAAACCCTAAAAACCGCTGCACTTCTTTCACCGTGGTCGGAGTCGGCCAATTACGCACGGCTGTAACACGATCATCCTCCATCACCACCCCGGAGGTGGAAATACGATAGGAAGGAAGGAAGGAAACGGACTGTTTGAAAAACTCACGTTTCTCCGCCTTGCAATACAGGTCATGCTCCAGTAGTCGCCCAAGTACCTTACGCACCAGAGACACATGCTCCGCGCGTGTGGCAGAATAGATCAAGATGTCATCAATGTACACTACCACTCCCTGCCAGGCCGTGTGACACAAGATGTCATGTTATATATATATATTTTTTTAATTTACCATTTTAAATTATCATTGTAATTGCACACACATTGATGTCAGACATGCACCTATCCCAATGCTATGTTGCTGATGACTGGGATGAATGCAGGAGTAGATTTCAGGAGCAGGACAATACATCCTTGTTTTGACTGATGATTGATATAAGGGAAAGTACGTGATAGGCCTATTGGGCTTGTATTATTATGATGGTCGTAAAGCTTCTTGACAGTGTCATGTGTATTTTCTTAATCCAAGTAAAGTCCTGCAGGATGATCATAATGCTTCATGACAGTTTCATGAAGTTTATTTTCTACAAGTTATTTAAAATATAATGGGAAAAAGAACATGACTTCAGAATTCATTACAACAACAAAGGGTGTAAGAAACAAACTTTCTAACAAAAGGAAACTTCTTGGCAGGGAAAAAATTAATTTCAAAAAATGTGGGTTTTGACACTCATGTGATATTATATATGTATTATATATGTATGTATTATATATACAATCATATGACATCATAATGTATTAAGACACTGTGTGTCATGTAAAGTGTTACCGATGTTCCATATAGTGTAGTTTGCATTTCAAAAGTGACAGCATGGAAATTAGTCTATGTGCTGTCAACTCCCATTTCAAAATGGCTCATCCTCTGTTTTAACAGGTAACTATGAATGATCAAGCGGTCATTGAGGGGCAAGAAGTGACCATGTCTGTCCGACTAAATGGACAGCCCAAACCCATGCTTTATTGGTAGGTTTCCTTACGCCATTAAATCATCAATTCAATGCTCTGTGTATTTAATCTTAACTGAAAAAGCCTGCTGTAATGTACAAGAGTTATTGATACAATACAGAATTTGTTTTGTCATGCATACACTACATCACCAAAGGTACAGTATGTGAACACCTGCTCGTCAAACGTCTCATTTCAAAATCCTGGGCAATGATATAGAGTTGGTCCCCCCTTTGCTGTAATAACAGCCTCCACTCTTCTGGGAAGGTTTTCCAGTAGATGATGGAACATTGCTGCCCGGACTTGCTTCCATTCAGCGAGGTCGGGGCACTGATGTTGGGGGATTAGGCTTGGCTCACAGTTGGCGTTCCAATTCATCCCAAAGGTGTTCTATGGGATTGAGGTGATCGCTCTGTGCAGGCCAGTCAAGTTCTTCCCAACCGATCTCAAAAAAACATTTCTCTATGGACCTCCCTTTGTGGTAAAACAGTAAAGGGCCATCCCCAAACTTTGGCCCCAAGTTGGAAGCACAGAATTGTCTAGAATGTCATTGTATGCTCTAGGGGTAAGATTTCCCTTCCCTAGAACTAAGGGGCCTAACCCGAACCATGCCCCGGACCATTATTCTTCCTCCACCAACCTTTTCACTATGCATCGGGGCAGGTTGCGTTCTCCCGTCATCTGCCAAACCCAGATTCGTCCGTCGGACTGCAAGATGTTGAAGCGTGATTCATCACTCCAGAGAGCCATTTTCACTGCTCCAAAGTCCAATGGCGTCGAGCTTTACAGCTCTCTAGCATACGCTTGGCATTGTGCATGGTGATCTTTGGCTTGTGTGCGGCTGCTCGGCCATGGAAACCCATTTCATGAAGCCCCCGACGAACAGTTCTTGTGCTGACGTTGCTTCCAGAGGCAGTTTGAAACTCGGTAGTGAGTGTTGCAATCGAGGACAGACAATTTTTACGTGCTGCGCCCTTCAGCACTTGGTGGTCCCGTTCTGTGAGCTTGTGTGGCCTACCACTTCGAGGCAGAGCCGTTGTTGCTCTTAGACCAGCCCTGGGGAATTATTTTCTATGGAGGGCCCCATCATATGACAGGATTATACATCATGTGCATGACTGTGTTGACAGATATATCTAGTGTAATACACTTATTTAACTTTAACATATAAACCACATCCATGTTCTCCTATTGGTAGGTATTTTCATTACTATATTTTACTTAATTTATTACATGCAATGAACTACACAGAGGGAAAAGTTCACTGTGCATTCAGCACCACGGACAGAACTCTTATTAACCGGTATGCACAAAAACACAAGAAAGAGAGAGAGCTCAACATTACATTTGGCAAGGGGGCAGTATCCTGAATATCTGCCTGACTGACGTGTCCAAAATAAACTGCCTGTTACTCAGGCCCAGAAGCTAGGATATGCAAATAATTGGTAGAATATGATAGAAAACACTTTGAAATCCATTCAGATTTTTGTTTTGAGGTCGCTGGCCTTTCCAATGAAAGTCTTTGGCTCTGTATATAAAAAATAGCTCACAGATTGCAGTTTCAATGGCTTCCACTAGATGTCAACAGTCGTTATACAGGGTTTCAGGCTTGTTTCTTGAAAAACAAACAAGTAATTGTAGTTTTTCCAAAGTGAGCTAATCAGGAATGGTAGGCTTTTGTCCGTGTGAATGAGAGCATACTCTTCGTTATTTTCCTTTCCAATTGAACACTGTTCTTTCCGTCTGAAATATTATTGTTTATTTACATATTAGGGTACTTGGGGATTATATAGAAACACTGTTTGACTTGTTTGGACAAAGTTTACCAGTAGCTTTTTGGATTCCTTTGTATGCATGTTGAAGTTGTGGATTACTGAAATGAATGTGCCAACTAAACATACTTTTTTGGGCATAAAGAAGAATAAAGAAGGACTTTATCAAACAAAACAAACATTCATTGTGTAGCTGGGACCCTTGGGATTGCAAACAGAGGAAGATCTTCAAAGGTAAGTGATTTATTTCATCGCTATTTGTTATTTTGATGTGGGGCGCTGTCCTCAGGTAATCGCATGGTAAGCTTTCTTGGAATCTGACAACGCAGTTGGAGTAACAAGAAGTTAAGCTTTTAAATGATATAAGACACTTGTATGTTCATTAATGTTTAATATTATGATTTTGTCATTTGAATTTGGCGCCCTGCAACTTCACTGGACGTGATCCCGCTACGGAACACCTAGCACAAAGAAATACTACTCAATCAGTGTGAGGAGTGAAGTCTCTGATGGCCATTGACTAGAGCAGTGAAGTCAGGTATAGTTTCTGATGTTGCTATGCATAGGATTGCTGAGGTTAGAGTCAGTATGACCTTGACATGTTATATTTCATCACTGAAAATGTCTGTTCACATACATAGTTTGACCCAAACAGTACAAACATCTGACAACGCAGTTGGATTAACAAGAAGTTAAGCTTGTAAATGATATAAGATACTTGTATGTTCTTTAATGTTTAATATTACCGTTTGACCCAAATAGTACAAACATCTTCTGAGCATGACTCCTAGTCTTTGGAAAGTTTTGTTCATCGAGAGATGCATAGAACCTTGTCAGTGACATTGTTTTGAATAGTTCTCCAATCACTGCATCAGACTGAAGATCGATAAGCTCAAGTTACAGGTCAGTGGGAGTGATATAGGCAAGTCAGTTAAGTTTAAGCACCGCAACTTTGTCACTCCATCCTTGCTGTGTGTGTGTGTGAGAGCTTTTCTTTGACATCTGTTGGGAGAAATGACTGATTTACAGTTCAGGAGGGTTACCTAGTCACACATATGAAGTTTTGGAAAGATGTGACTTTATAACCCTTCAAAACAGACAGTGTGACCCAATGAAAGGCACTTCCGGTTGGCACAGGAAGCTATAAGTGAACACATGTCTTGATTGAGATAGCCTCTTACAGAATCCTGAGTTTTAAGTCTTTAAGTTAAGAATTGACTGATCTACACAGGGTTGAATGCAGTGATTTTCATAAAGACAGGTTATGTGTTTCAAAACACTTTTAGGGTGATTTTAACCACTTCCGGTTGCTTCAGGAAGCTTAGAATTGTCACAGGTAGACCTCATAGTGGTCTGATGGACTGTCATAGAAGACAGGTTCATAAGGCATTCATAACCCACATAGGCTTCAGGTTGACTTTAGAGGAGCAGGCAATGTATTCCTATGGGGAGAGAAGTCAATGCAAACTGTTTGATGTAAACACCTTCTTTTAACTGTTAAGGGTTAATGCAACACGGTCAAGGTTAGGCTTGCACGGATCGGAAGGACCTCAGGTACGTACCTGAGGTCGAATTGTGCTTCTCACAATCTCAAATGACATTTAGGGCCAGGCTTCATTTTGGGCCTTCTGTTTTTCAAGGTCGCTGCACTCAGAGCGAGCTACGGTCAAGCGGGGCATCTCGTTGATCTCGGCACTGTCTGGAGACTATGGTGATGCCATTTTTTGTGTTGATTTCAGAATGCCATTTTGGTGATGGTCCCTCTCCGTTTAAACATATTGCAAATGTACAAAAGTCAACTAGCAAGTCAGTGTCCATCAGTCAATTAGATGTCATTCTGACACCAAACTGATACCAATTGACATCAAACCCACTTTTTCCAACTCATTTGGAAGCCAACTATCACATTTGTCAGAGCAGGCCTATAATTCACAGCGCTTTCAGTTTAAAACATATTAAAAATGTAAAACACATAGTTACGTTCTAGCTGCGGGTCCAGTTCGGACATTATGTGTAGGCCATTGTGAGACGACCCCGAATCCCGAGTTTCGGCTCGATAGGTCCTTCGGTGCCCGAGCAAAACCCTAATTGGTGCTGAAAATCCACTTTTTTCCATTCCTTGCTACGGGGTCCTTGAATGAACTATCGGACAGAAACATTGGGGTCCGTCTCTATGGGCCAAGCCGGTTTCAATGCACCTAGTCTTGCGTCTCTGAGACTTTTCTAAATGTCGTCATTTTCGTAATGGTCCAAATGAATTGAAGTCATTGCAAATGTACGAGGCTGTTTCTCAGTCCGAGAACCTTCTAGAGCCACGTAACTCACCACACACTATCGACCTGAGGCCTAGAACAGGTTTCTAAAGTTTCAGAACTCTAGGTCTGACGGTTCTTTTTTAGCTCGAACAAAGGTAACTAATTGCAGGCACTGTCTGTCTCGACGCACCCCAATGGGTCCCTCCTTCCAAGTTGTGTGTGTGTGTGATTTAGTTTTTCTTTGAAATTTTATGGGAAAAATGACTGATTTACAGTTCATGGGGGTTGCCTAATCACACATATGAAGTTTTAACCCTTCGAAACAGCCCCTGTGACCAATTATGGCACTTGGTTGGCACAGGAAGCTATAAGTAAACACATATCCTGATTGGGGTATGCCTTTACAGAATCCTGAGTTTTAAGTCTTTACGTTAAGAACTGAGTTATTTACGGAGGGTTTAGTGAGTGTGTGTTATTTCAGAAAATCACGTAAAATCACAGAAATCTCGCAGAGCTCTGCAGCACACTTTAAAAAGATTCGTATGAACACCCTGCAACTGGATCTGCAACTGTTTAAAAATATATATATTTTTGAACATCACCAATTTGACATTGTACGATTTCTCCTAAATGACGATAGATAAATTGCTCGTTCTTTTATTATTGACACCGGAGGCTCCTTGACTTTGACGTGAAGCGGAAAAATTATTGCTCTATTTTCATTTTGGACCTTTAATCGCAGATAAATGGCCATAACTCAAAAACCGTTGAGGCCTAGACGCCATCTTGTTCGGGGCCAACTGCCCATTATGCCAAACCTACGCTCACCAAGTTTTGGCTTCAAAATATTTTCCGTTTTGGAGATAAGGCCACGTCGTGATTCGTGATGTTTTGTACATTTGCAATATGATTGCTTATGCCCTCTTGTTGGATTTACCGGGACAGCGGAAAAATGACCAAAATTTGATTATTTTATAAAACGGAAACCGAATGTCTGAGAGAGTACGTTTGATGACTTCCCGGTAGATCCGGCCCTGCCGCACGGCCCGACGCCGTCCGCGAACGTCGACGTCTAATAAGGGACCGTACATTTGCAACATGGACTTTCTCACTAACCATATGGTGGATGTCAAAATGTTCCCTTAATTAAGGTATGGAAATGTCAGGACAAGTTGTAGACAGCAATGCTCTCTTTGCACACCAAGCACACAGCTTTCCCTGATACCTCAATAAAGAAATATTTTGATGTCCACTCTTGCTTGATCACCCTACATTCATTGTCTACTTTCCTTTTCTTTGAAAAACAAAGGCCTTTGCCCAGGCCTGTCCTAGATGTTTCCACTTCACAATAACAGCACTTACAGTTGACTGGGGCAGATCTAGCAGTGCACACATTTGACTAACTGACTTCTTGGAAAGGTGGCATCCTACAATGGTGCCACGTTGAAAATCACTGAGGTCTTCAGTAAGGCCATTCTACTGCCAATGTTTCTCTATGGAGATTACATGACCGTGTGCTCGATTTCATACACCTATTAGTAACAGGTGTAGCTGAAATAGCCGAATCCACTCATGTGAAAGGGGGTCCACATATGTATATTGTATCTTGCCATTAGAGTTTTGTGCATGGCATGGTTCACATTGGCAAGACAATGGTTTCTATATTTACAATGTAGTCTTTATAAAACCAGTATACTGTAGTTCCCTCTCCATTGTCATGCATCTCTAAACATTGCAAAACATTTCTAAATATAGAACTCTCTCTTTGTTCAGGCTGAGGGACAGGGAAACGATAAAAACAGACTTGCACCACACAATGTGTGAGACCAAGGACGGCACTTTTGAAATGACCATCAACTCTGCTCAGAAGTCGGACACGGGAGTGTACACCTGCAAGATCATCAATGAGTATGGAACAAAGCAGTGCGCATGCAAACTGGAGGTGAAAGGTACAGTACAGCAAGGCTGTCTATTTCCAATCCCTCTCTTTGCTGTATGCCAATCAAATAATACAAAACGTTGGATAACATATATGTGAGGTACATATAATGCCTTATAACACCTATACTGTGTCATAACACTGACTCTAAGCATAGTAATAAGAGCAGTTGTTCTACCTGCAGATTGTTTACGCTACAAAGCTTGACAGATAGCTTACACTCTTCCAGTAAATAATCAGAAGGCATTGGTACCGTTAAGAATCTTTAGTAGAAGACATTTTGTTTGAAAACTGTAATAGATACAGAAAGGAGAAACTGTATGAGAAAGTCACTATATACATTCACACGAATGGATACAAATAAAGAACAGCATCTCTATCGCGAGTTAGCAACAAAAACTAGCCTAGCTAAACAACATGACCGTGCAGATATGATGACAATCACAGGAAAGGTACCACTAAACATATACACATAATCTAAGTGTCCATATTCAGTAGCTTAATAATTATGATTTAGCTTTGTCACAAGAGATATCTGAACACTTAAAATAGCTAGATACATCCAAAAACCAAGAAGCTAAATACCATCCTAAAACGATAGCTAGCATGCTAACGCACAATGTTAAGTGAATGGGTGATAGTTAGCATAATTAGCTTAGCATCATCGGAATTTAGGAAACTAGAATAAACATGTAAAAAACATAAATATTCTAGAAACCCAATTTGAATTAGCAAAAGCATTTTCTAATAACTCGAAAGTATGTAAAGACTCATCTTTAACCAAGGCCTACTAAGGTGAAAAAATTGAGCTTGTCTGTCTGTTCTGTTCTGACAGGAAATAGCTCTGCACTGAATGTTAGCAATTTAAAAGCTATAGTACCCAAATTTAACACTAGATGACAACATAGGACAACATAATACTTTGTACAGAAGTACAGCTATCATAACAGTAGTATTAAGCTATAAACTCACAAGTCATTAAAACATCCTAATAAGCAGTGGTGGAAAAAGTACCAAATTGTTATACTTGATTAAAAGTATTGTAGCGACCCTCACAGACAGCTGTGTGTTATGCTGTTAGTTGTTTGTGTTGTTTGTGCAAGTTTAAGACCATGTTTAGCCATTGTTCTCTCTCTTACGTCTGGTCTTCACAAGAGAAGGTCACGGTTGTTTTATATGGGTATTTTTGTCGGTGCCATCGCCTCGCTTCAGGTCCTTAGAAAACTATGCAGTTATTTTTTTTTGTAGGTATTAATTCTTACATTGTTAGCCCAGAAAATCTCAAGTGTTATTACATTCAGCCGGGAATAACTATTGGATGTAAAAGCGATGTCAACTTATCAACATTACGACCAGGAATACGTCTTTCCCGAAGCGGATCCTTTGTTCGAACTCCACCCTGGACATGGGTTCTTATCTCGGAGGAAGACCCAAAACAACGCAGTCGCAGCAGGAGAGGCAGACGGAACGGCCTACTGGTCATACTCAGAAGGCGAGCACACCATCCACCTCTTCCGAGGATATTAAATCACCAATGTCCAATCTCTAGATAACAAGGTGGACGAAAATAGGCCCCAAGTTGCCTTCCAGAGAGACACCAGAGATTGTAACATTCTCTTTTTCACGGAAACATGGCTCACTCGGGACATGTTGTCAGAGTTGGTACAGCCACCCGATTTCTTAATGCATCGTGCCGACAGAAACAAACATCTATCTGGTAAGAAGATGGGCGGGGGTCTATGCCTTATGATTAATGACTCATGGTGTAATCACAACAACATACAGGAACTCAAGTCCTTTTGTTCACCTGACCGAGTATTCCTTACAATCAAATGCCAACCGCATTATCTTCCAAGAGAATTCTCTTCGATTATAGTCACAGCCGCGTATATCCCCCCAAGCAGATACCTCGTCAGCCCTGAATGAACTTTACTGGACTCTATGTAAACTGGAAACCATATATCCTGAGGCTGCATTTATTGTAGCTAGGAATTTTAACAAAACTAACCTGAGAACAAGACTTTCTAAAATCTATCAGCATATAGATTGCACGACACGAGCTGGTAGAATTCTGGATCATTACTCCTCTAACTTCCGTGAGGCCTACAAAGCCCTCCCCCGCCCTGCATTCGGCAAATCTGACCATGACTCCATTTTGTTGGTCCCAGCCTATAGACAGAAACTAAAACAGGAAATGCCCATGCTCAGGTCCATCCAACGCTGGTCTGACCAATCGGATTCCATGCTTCAAGATTGTTTCAATCACTTGGACTGGGATATGTTCCGAATAACCTCAGACAATAACAGTGATGTATACGCTGACTTGGTGAGCGAGTTTATTAGCAAGTGCATCGGCGATGTTGTACCCACTATGAATATTAAAACCTTTCCTAACCAGAAGCCGTGGATTGATGGCAGCATTTGCACAAAACTGAAAGCGTGAACCACCGCTTTTAGTCATGGAAATGCGACAGGAAACATGACCGAATGTTTTACAAACAGAGCAGCTGTTCTCTCCGTAAGGCAATCAAACAAGCAAAGAGTCAGTATAGAGACAAAGTAGAGTCGCCAATCAACAACTCAAACACGAGACATACTGTATGTGGCAGGGTCTACAGTCAATCACGGATTACAAAAAGAAAACCAGCCCCGTCGCAGACATCGACGCCTTGCTCCCAGACAAATTAAACAACTTCTTTGCTCACTTTGAGGACAATACAGTGCCACTGACACTGCCCGCTACCAAAGCCTGTGGGCTCTCCTTCTCCGTGGCTAACTTGAGTAAAACATTTACACCTGTTAACCCTCACAAGGCTTCCGGCCCAGAGGGCATCCATAGCTGCGTCCTCAGAGCATGCGCAGACAACCTGTCTGGTGTGTTTACGGACATATTCAATCCATCCCTATCCAGTCTGCTGTCCCCACATTCTTCAAGATGGCCACCATTGTTCCTGTTCCCAAGAAAGCTACAGTAACTGAACTAAATGACTATCACCCCGTTGCACTCACTTCTGTCATCATGAAGTGCTTTGAGAGGATCACATCACCTCCACCCAATCTGATACCCTAGACCCACTCCAATTTGCTTACTGCTCCAATTGGTCCACTGACGATGCAATTGCCATCACACTGCCCTATCCTTTCAGGACAAGAGGAATACCTATGTAAGAATGCTTTTCATTGACACAGCTCAGCATTTAACACCATAACACCCTCCAAACTTGTCATTAAGCTCAAGACCCTGGGACCTTGACCCCGCTCTGTGCAACTGGGTCCTGGACTTTGACGGGCTGCCCCAGGTGGTGAAGGTAGGAAACAACATCTCCACCCCGTTGATCCTCAACACTGGGGCCCCACAAGGGTGCGTTCTCAGCCCTGTCCTGTACTTCCTATTCACCCATGACTGCGTGCCATGCACGCCTCCAACTCAATCATCAAGTTTGCAGACGACACTACAATGGTAGGCTTGATTACCAACAATGACTAGATGGACTACAGGGAGGAGGTGAGGGCCCTCGGAGTGTGGTGTCAGGAAAATAACCTCTCACTCAACGTCAACAAATCAAAGGAGATGATTGCGAACTTCAGGAAACAGCAGAGAGAGCACCTCCCCATCCACATCTACAGGACAGTAGTGGAGTAGGTAGAACGTTTTAAGTTCCCCGGCGTACATATCACAGACAAACTGAAATGGTCCACCCACACACACATTGTGTTGAAGAAGGCACAACAACCTCTCTTAAACTTCAGGAGGCTGAATAAATTTGGCTTGTCACCTAAAACACTCACAAATATTTACAGATGCACAATCGAGAGCATCCTGTCGGGCTGTATCACCGCCTGGTACGGCAACTGCACCGTCCTCAACCGCAAGCCTCTCCAGAGGGTAGTGCTGTCTGCACAATGCATCACCAGGGGCAAACTACCTGCCCTCCAGGACAATTACAGCACCCGATGTCACAGGAAGGCCAAAAAGATCATCAAGGACAACAACCACCCGAGTCACTACCTGTTCACCCTGCTATCATCCAGAATGCGAGGTCAGTACAGGTGCATCAAAGCTGGGAACAAGACACTGAAAAACAGCTTCTACGTCAAGGCCATCAGACTGTTAAATAGCCATCACTAACATAGAGAGGCTACTGCCAACATACAGACTCAAATCAATAGCCACTTTAATAAATTGACTATACAAAGGTATCACTAGTCACTTTAAATAACGCCACTTTAATAATGTTTACACATTATATTACTCATCTCATATGTACAGTATATACTGTATTCTATACCATCTACTGCATCTCACCTATGCTGCATAGCCATCGCTCATCCATGCAGTATATTTATATGTAAATATCCTTATTCATCCCTTTATATTTGTATCAAGTAGTTGTTGTGAATTTGTTAGATTACTTGTTAGATATTACTGCATTGTCAAAACAAGAAGCACAAGCATTTCGCTACACATTAACATCTGCATGTGACCAATAACATTTTATTTGATTTGGATTTGATTTGATATTTGGCGTGGACTATGGCCAAGCAGTAGCCTGTGAGGAGTTGGGTTAATAAACCGTGAATTCGTAAACTCAAACCTCTGTCTGGACAATTTGTCCTTTATGATCTAGCCAGGTCATTACAGTATAGATACCTTCCACTATGGGATCCCCCCCCCAGATCCTTATGAGGTTTTAATTAATAGAAAGTTATTCAAGTGAAAGTCAGCGAGTAAAATACTACTTGAATAAAAGTTTTAAAGTATTTGGTCTAAAATATACTTAAGTATCAAAAGTAGAAGTAAAAGTATAAATAATTTTAAAATCCTTATATTAAGCAAGAATTTTCTTGTTTCTAAAATATACAGATAGCCACTCCAACACATTATTTACAAAATATGAATTTGTGTTTAGTGAGTCCGCCAGACCATAGGCAGTAGGTTTGATCACATGTTCTCTTGATAAGTGTGTGAATTTCACAATTTTCTTGTCCTGCTAAAAGTAAAATATTTTGTACTTTAAAAGAACAATATTTTCTATAGGAATGTAGTGAAGCAAAAGTAAAAGTTGTCAAAAATATAAATAGCAAAGTACAGATACCCAAAAAACTACTTAAGTAGTATTTTAAAGTATTTTTACTTAAGTACTTTACACCACTGCTTCAAATCCATGATTATTGCACAACTTTGAAAACGCAGGTGATATATTAAGTATATACCTTACTAAATACTTAACTTTTAGACTGCCAGATAACGAATGAGACACAGATTTTACAAAATATTCTCTCTTGTCCTGTGTATCCTCTAGTGCCACCAGTGGAGCCAGGCCTAACAATTATCCGTCCAGTGATGGACATCACAGCGGACGCAGGTGAGACTGTTATGTTAGATTGCCACATAATTGGACCACTGGACACAGACGTCGATTGGCTTGCAGATGGTAAACTAATCCAGCCATCTCTGCTCAACTGCAAAATGCATTTTGACGGGAAAAGGTGCATGCTGCTCCTCAACTCAGTGCACGAGGACGACAGTGGCACCTATATGTGCAAGCTGACCTCTGCCAAAGGTAAACTCTTAAGTGCACCGTCATCTGCTTCGCTTGTCCTCTTCACTTCTGTGGTTTAGAATAACCAAACATATAGATTAACCAAAATATAAATTAGCTTATATATATTATTGTATACATATACAGTATCATATCATATAGATGATAACATGTAAGTCATCAACTTCCCAGAATCAAACTGGAGTTCTTGAAATGAGTTGAATGACCATTTGAATTAATAAAACCGGTACTGTAAATGTTTTACTTAATTTTCAACTTTATTTTCAAGTTTGTTTCTTTAAGTAGGCCTTGTTTTGTTTTAGAGGAACTGACTTTAAGTGGCCAACTCAAAGTCATCCCTTCCATCAAGCCCCTTTTCACCCGCAAGCTGGATGCCTTAGAGGTGATTGAGGGACGTAACGCCCGCTTTGACTGCAAGGTCAGCGGAACACCACCTCCAAAAGTCAGCTGGAGACATTTTGGTAGGAGACCCATTTTCATCATGTTCACCCAGCCAAATAATTTCCTATAAATAGCCTACTATTTGAAAGTATTTTCAACTACTTATTTCAAACACTATTTTCAAATACATGGGTTAAATCATGTGAGTGTATTTGAGTATTTTAAAATACATGCCAATACTTTCCAAGTTTATTTCTGAATACATTTCAATAATTAACTACTTCCAGATCTATGTAAAAGTAATTCAAATATTTTATATAGTATTTGAACCCAGGTCTGGCAGGTACACAATGTTACATAGTAATTACTACAGTTATATTTGTTTGTGGCAAGCAAATTTCAAGGTTTAGCAAATAAAATCACTGTGCAGACAATGTCTCAATGTCTGTATGTCCTCTTTTCTCCCCAGACCATACACTGGTAGAGAGTGACAATGTGCAGATCTTACAAGAGGGAGGACGTCACTCCCTCATAATCTCTCATGTCACCAACGAAGATGAGGGCTTCTACACAGTCATCTCTTGCAATCCACACGGCGATGCCGAGAGTGCCGCTGAACTCTATGTCCAGGAGCCCAAACCTGCTATGTCATCTCAAATGTAGGAACACACATACCACCTACATTCCTCACCATATGTATTTGGACAGTGAAGCTACATTTGTAATTTTGGCTCTGTACTCCAGCATTTTGGATTTGAAATATGACAGCAACAGTACCAGAATTCCACCTTTTATTTTAGGGTATTTTCATATATATCTGTTTTACCATTTAGACATCAAATCACTTTAACTTTGTGTCCCCCATTTGAAGAAATCATAATTATTTGGGTAAATTTGCTATAGTGTGTTAAAGTAGTCAAAACTTTAGTATTGGTTTTATAATCATTCCCTGTAATGACTACATCAAGGTTGTGACTCTACAAATACGGTTGGTGCATTTGCAGTTTGTTTTGGGTCATGTCTTGTCCAATAGTAACTCAAGGTGTCATTTTGGAGTGAGAATAAAGTGAGAATAAAATATGTTTCTATGCACATTCTCTCGATGTGCAAAACTGATAGAGACATACCCCAAGCGACTTACAGCTGTAATCGCAGCAAAAGGTGGCGCTACAAAGTATTAACTTAAGGGGGCTGAATAATTTTGCACGCCCAATTTTTCAGTTTTTGATTTGTTAAAAAAGTTTGAAATATCCAATAAATGTCGTTCCACTTCATGATTTTGTCCCACTTGTTGTTGATTCTTCACAAAAAAATACAGTTTTATATCTTTATGTTTGAAGCCTGAAATGTGGCAAAAGGTCGCAAAGTTCAAGGGGGCCGAATACTTTCGCAAGGCACTGTATTCATTTGGATGCTGCCATGATCATGACAAATGCTGAATGAATCATGAATAATGAAGAGTGAGAAAGTTACAGAGGCACAAATATCATTATTCATCATTATTCATGATCCATTTATGAATTTTCTTAATCGTGGCAGCATCAGGAAGAATTTAGAAGTGCTCAGAAACATCCTCTCTGCACATTTGGAAATAAAATTACTCCAGGCACCATTCACCAATAAGTTACTATTGTGCAAGACATGTCCCAGAATATACCCAAAACAATCTGCAAATGCACCCAACTGTAACGGCTCTCTTCAATCTCCTCCTCTGACGAAGAGGTAGAACAAGGATCGGACCAAAATGCAGTGTGATGATGATTCATGATATATTTTAATGAAGGAAAACCTATACATACAGAAACTACAAAACTAACGGAATGAAATAATGAAAACCGAAACAGCCTATCTGGTGAAAATACAAAACACTAAGACAGGAACAATCACCCACGAAAATACTCACAGAATATGGCTGCCTAAATATGGCTCCCAATCAGAGACAACGAGAATCACCTGACTCTGATTGAGAACCGCCTCAGGCAGCCATAGACTACGTAGACACCCCACAAAACCCCTAAGACAAAAACACACCACAATAACCCATGTCACACCCTGGCCTGACCAAATAATTAAAGAAAACACAAAATACTAAGACCAAGGCGTGACACCAACGAGATGTCAAGCTTGATGTAGTCATTGGGTGCAAGCGATTTGGGACCAAGCGCTAACCTTTAGACTAGTTTAAAACTTATTTGGGATCGGTGTCCCGTCCACGGGACAGTTGAGCTAACATAGGCTAATGCGATTAGCATAAGGATGTAAGTACACAAGAAAATTTACCAGGACATAGACATATCTGATATTAGCAGAAAGCTTAAATTCTTGTTAATCTAGCTGCACTGTCCAATTTATAGTAGCTATTGCAGTGAAAGAATACCATGCTATTGTTTGAGGAGAGTGCAACATTTTGAACATGAAAAGTTATCAATAAACAAATTAGGCACATTTGAGCAGTCTTAATACAACATCTTGAACAGAAGTGCAATGGTTCATTGGAACGTTTCACATACACTGCTGCCATCTAGTGGCCAAAATCTAAATTGCATGATGATGGTACAAAAAAAATACAAAAGAACAGTTGTTTTTTCTTTAGTTTATCTTTTACCAGATCTATTGTGTTATATTCTCTTACATTCCTTTCACATTTAATTTGTCCAAATACTCCAAGTGATTTCTTCCAATGGAAGGGACTAGATACTGTATATAAATAACGTGGGGGAGACTGGGGACAATTGTAACACCTTCAATTTCTCCTAACAGAAACTAGCTAGAGTGACAAAACTCAGTACATGCCCATTAAAGTTCTCTCCCTGCTTGAAAAGTTTAAGCCAAATATCTCACCATTTGCTCATTTTATGGGCAAATGTTGGTTATTTAGGTGTGTAAGTAGTTTGTTCCACTGGCTGTACATTTTTTATACTATCCTGAGCCTTAATGTCCAAGAATTTGAACTAACATAATTTTCATCACTTTATATTTGCTTAACATTGACATGATTGACATGTGTCACTATTGTTTCCTCTTGCTAGGCACATGATGTTTTGCCATGGCTGCTAGGGTTGGGGGGAATTGTAACACAGTGTGAAAATGACCCTGAGTCAAGCAGCCAAATGATGAAAACAAGTTATTTTAACTTTAAGATAGTATGAATTATACAAATAATTGTGTAATTGTCACAATTCAATATCCTTGGGGTCATGTAGAGTGCCAAAGGAGTTGTAAACATATATGACCTGGGCACCATTAGACTATTCAATATATTGTGAGAGGAACCGAACCAAACAGGGGTGTTACTGTAAATATTGGTTACATACATAAAAATAATTATTTCTTGCAAAATCATTACATATGTCTATGATGATATGATAGTTCATAAACGTTAATGTTTTTTAAAAGTTAATTGAGTTTATTTGGTTTATTTCTTAGGCATTCCATTTGACCCCAGTTACTCTTACAATTGCCCCTGGCATGGGGGCAAATGTAACATCAGGACTTTTCAGATTAAAATCTATATTTTGATCCGACCGTTTTATGCACAGACCTAAATCAAATCAAATTTTATTTGTCACATGCTTTGTAAACTACAGGTGCAGACTAACATTGAAACGCTTACTTAAGGGTCCCTTTTCAACAATGCTGAGTTAAACATAAAAATAAAATAAAAATACAAATATTGACACCAGGAAGAAATACATAGTGAATAATGAATAACAATAACTAGTAAAAATAGCGTGGCTATATACAGGGAGTACCAGTACCGAGTCCATGTGCAGGTGTACGTGGTAATTGAGGTAGCTACTGTATGTACATATACAGTAGGTAAGTGATTAGGCAACAGGATAGATAATAGACAGTATCAGCAGCATTTGTGGCGAGTGTGAAAGTGTGTGTGTGTGTGTGTGTGAGTGTGCTATCAGTATGCATGTGTCCACGTGTTATGTGTGTGTGAAAGTATGTAGTATGTGTTTATGTGTCTGTTGGGGTGTTAGTGTAAGTATGTGTGAATGTGTGGGTAGAGTCCAGTGTGTGTGCATCGAGTCAGTGCAACAGAGTTAGTGCAACATTTTATGAATGATTGAGACAGATGTAAGTTTCTTATATAAAAAAATGACCGCCCTATTTCAAAGGGTCTCTGAACAATAGAGTAAAATTCAATACAATACATTTTGTCCCCGGTCTTCCCTAATTTTATGTCTAAGTGTTAAAGCATATACACTATATATACAAAAGTTTGTGGACACCCCTTCAAATTAGTAAATTAGGCTATTTCAGCTACACTGGTTGCTGATAGGTGTATACAATCGAGCACACAGCCATGCAATCTCCATACACAAACATTGGCAGTAGAATGGCCTTACTGAAGACCTCAGTGACTTTCAACATGGCACTTGGATACCAAAAAGTCAGTTTATAGGATTCCAACAAGTCAGTTCGTCAAATATCTGCCCTGCTAGAGCTGCCCTGGTCAACTGTAAGTGCTGTTATTGAGAAGTGGAAACATCTAGGAGCAACAACGGCTTAGCTGCGAACTGGTAGGCCACACAAGCTCACATAATGAGACAGCCGAGTGCTGAAGCACATTGCGCGTAAAAATAATTTGTCCTCGGTTGCAACACTCACTACCGAGTTCCAAACTGCCTCTGGAAGCAACGTCAGCACAAAACTGTTCGTCTGGAGCTAAATGAAATGGGTTTCCATGGCCGAGCAACTGCACACAAGCCTAAGATCACCATGCGCAATGCCAACTGTCGGCTGGAATGGTGTAAAGCTTGCTGCCATTGGACTCTGGAACAGTAGAAACGTGTGATGAATCACGTATCACCATCTGGCAGTCCGACAGACCAATCTGGGTTTGGCGGTTGCCAGGAAAACGCTACCTGCCCCAATGTATATTGCCAACTGTAAAGTTTGATGGAGAAAGAATAATGGTCTGGGGCTGTTTTTCATGGTTCAGGCTCCTTAGTTCCAGTGAAGGGAAATCTCAACGCTACAGCATACAATGATATTCTAGACTGTTTGGGGAAGGCCCTTTCCTGTTTCAGCATGACAATGCCCCCGTGCACAAAGCGAGGTTCATACAGAAATCGTTTGTCGAGATCGGTGTGGAAGAACTTTACTGGCCTGCACAGAGCCCTGACCTCAACCCCATCAAACAGTTTTAGGATGAATTGGACCGCTGACTGCAAACAAGGCCTAATCACCCAACATCAGGGCCCGACATCACTAATGCTCTTGTGGCTAAATGGAAGCAAGTCCCCACAGCAATGTTCCAACATCTAGTAGAAAGCCTTTCCAGAAGAGTGGGGGCTTTTATAGCAGCCAAGGGGGGACCAACTCCATAGTATTGCCAATGATTTTGGAATGAGATGTTCGACAATCAGGTGTCCACATACACTACATGACAAAAAGTATGTATGAAAATCCCCTCAAATAAAACATTCTCCACTATTGTGTCATATTGATCAAATGCTGGAGAATAGAGACAATTTAAGTTTTAGCTTCACTGTCTAAATACAACATTTTGAAATAATCTAGCCTAGATTTCACAATCCATATTAAGCACATTCAACAAGTTGCTCTCTCTCTCTCTCCAATAACTCCCTCACTCTTTTTCATTTCCCTCCCTCCCTGATCTCCTCCCTCCAAAGGGTGAAGCTAGAGAAGATGCCGTCCATCCCGGAGGAGCCTGAGGTGCTGGTCAACGAGGTTGAGCGCTTCATCATGCCTGACTTTGTCAATCCACTGTACGACGTGGACGTGATTGAGGGCAAGGAGGCCGTGCTCAAGTGCAAGGTGGCCGGCCTGCCGTACCCCACAATCGTTTGGTTCCACAATGGCAAGAAGATCGACAGCATGGAGGACAGGAAATTGACAGAGTGTGAGTTGAGATTAGTACTTTATTAGTGCAGCTATATACACCTTAGCCAAATACATTTAAACTCAGTTTTTCACAATTCCTGACATTTAATCCAAGTAAAAAATCCTTGTCTTGGGTCAGTTAGGATCACCCCTTTATTTTAAGAATGTAAAATGTCAGAATGATAATATAGAGAATGATTTATTTCATCACATTCCCAGTGGGTCAGAAGGTTACATACAATCAATTAGTATTTGGTAGCATTGCCTTTAAATTGTTTAACTTAGGTCGAACGTTTCGGGTAGCCTTCCAGATGCTTCCAAAACTATAGTTTGTTAACAAGACATTTGTTTAGTGGTTGAAAAATGAGTTTTAATGATTCCAACCTAAGTGTATGTAAACTTCCATCTTCAACTGTAAGTCCAACTGTGACTTTCATACACTTGCGCATCACAACACATTGTAAAATTGTCCAAAAAGAAATGCACCACAATTTATAGATATTGTGCCTATATTTGATTAATCAGTTGTTGTACAGCAATGTTTTTTGGGAATCATCTAGAACGCAAACAACGGACTTTTAGCAGGATATAATGATTAGCTTAACGCTATGATGCACTTTGGGAAACTCACACCTGTGCTGTTCCTCTTTTCCAGTCAGAGACATCCACAGCCTGGTCATCAGCTCTGTCTGCCATGCTCACGGAGGGGTGTACAAGAGTGTCATCTCCAACAAGGTGGGCAAAGCCACTTGCTATGCCCATCTATTTGTGACTGGTGAGGAATCCCAGATTACTTTTTGTTAATACTTACAGTACTTTAAGCTGTTAGGTTTTCTGAGTAAATAACCCACGGACACTAGTGGAGCTTAACCAAGTTTAATTCTTCCCAAAGGGTCTACACAGCTGTATTTAGGCATAGACATGTTTCCACCACTACAAATATATATACTCCACTTTAGGAACTCCTCCTTCTCTCAAATAATTACAATTTATGGTTCGACAGGAAGAGGGTAAAAGGGTAATGAACCATAATTTCTCCCTTCAGGGGATCTGACCTGACCTCAACCCCTCCTTTGCCTAATCCACAGATGTCCATATACTTCTTCTATAGCAATCCTGTGGCATCCAACACATTCCAAAGCCATCTGTCTTTCTACAGAGAACCATTAACCTCTGACATAAAAACCAGTCTCTTCCACTCCTTTTCTACTATGCTTATGCGTACAGCAATGTTCAAAGTCCACCCCGAATCCAACAGTCCCTCCTTTTGAAAAATAGCTTCCTAATGTTAAATTTACATAAACTTGGAAATTACTTCAAAAAATGACAATAATACATGAATTTAAAAAACGAACAAATTAGTATCAATGAACAAACAATGATAACAAAACATGAATTGACAGAAACTACCAAATGATTATAAATGAACAAACAATGTTAACAAACATTCACAGTGAGGTTTACAAACTCAGAGACATATGGCCTCTGTTCTATGATCACACCATACACAATTGTATTTCCATCTCTCATCACACAACAAATGACATTTCAGCTGAATCTGCTATCTTGTTACATGTCAGCTGGAGCTGCTATCTTGTTACATGTCAGCTGGAGCACTTTTTGTTTCTCCACTCTCTCCTGCTGGTTCCTAAGAGTGTGATAGCATACGACTTGGAAAGCAACAAAAAGACACACAAAACATAACAGTATTAAATAGAGTGCTGAGTAATCTCAAGAGGATGTAATGTTGATTAGGGATACGCACTTGCATATCAGGTGATGTGCCTATCAGGTGAAAATGGAGGGGATGACTTGGGAACACCTCTTGGAACCTGGGGCATAAAGGGGAAGACTGGGCGAAACCATGAGTAGGCTTTTTAGGGCTTTCATTTTTCTGGAATCCAGCAGAAAAAGTATCCTGGTGTAGTCAGGTGAAGAGAGAGTGGGAATTGTTATGGTGTCAGACTTTGGTTTTCAAGCATTTATAATTATGCAAAGCTTCTCACGTTGTTAATTAACCTCTTGTGATGAGCAATCCCGTATCCGGGAGCGTATCATAGCCTCAAATGCATTAGCATAATGCAGCGGACATAAATACCCCTAGAAACTTTTCCTATTCATGAAAATCGCAAATGAAATGAAATAAATATATTCAAACACAAGCTTAGCCTTTTGTTAACAACACTATCATCTCAGATTTTCAAAATATGCGTTACAGCCAACGCTAGACAAGCATTTGTGTAAGTTTATCATGGCATAATGCTATGCTAGCTCTGCTGGCAGCAGGCAACATTTTCACGAAAATAAGAAAAGCAACCAAATTAAATAATTTACCTTTGAAGAACTTCGGATGCTTTCACTCAGGAGACTCCCAGTTAGATAGCAAATGTTCCTTTTTTCCAAAAATATTATTTTTGTAGGCGAAATAGCTCCCGTTTCTTCATCATGCTTGGCTGAGAAATCGACCGGAAAATGCTGCAACTATAACGCCAAACTTTTTAAAGAATTTGCTCCATAATATCGACAGAAACACGGCAAACGTTGTTTAGGATCCATCCTCAAGGTCTTTTAAATATATATATTCGATAATATATCCGTCGAAGTAATTGGTTTCTCATAAGAAGCGATTGGAAAAATGGCTACCTCAGTATTTTACGCGAGATTTTCTGCGGGAGACACCATGTGACCACATGCTATATATGGTCCCTTACGGCCATTCTTCAATGGAAATGCCTAAAAAGACGTCACAATGCTGTAGACACCTTGGAGAATATGTGGAAAACGTAACCTCATTCGTAGCTCATTCACAGCCATATAAGGAGTCATTGGCATGAGGCGGTTTAAAAAAATGCGGCACTTCCTGGTTGGATTTGTATCTGGGTTTCGCCTGTAACATCAGTTCTGTGGCACTCACAGAAAATATCTTTGCAGTTTTGGAAACGTCAGAGTGTTTTCTATCCAAAGCTGTCAATTATATGCATAGTCGAGCATCTTTTCATGACAAAATATCTTGTTTAAAACGGGAACGTTTTTCATCCCAAAATTTGAATAGCGCCCCTTAATGCTTAACTGGTTTGCAACACAGCAATTACATAGGTTTTCCTTGCTTTGCCTCGACTGGGTGGAGTTTTTGCCATATTGCGCGCACCTTGCCAAGGGTTTATGGGCTCGAGGTCAATTTGGGATTCAGCATACTTTGATGCATACACAAGAGGGTCATTTTGCCATTCTTCATTAACTTTAACTACAGTGTTGATGGAATAGGGGACCTGGGCTGCAGTCCAAATAAAAAGTAGACAGCCCTTGGCCCTAAACCCTCAGTCCTTGAATTAGGGTTTACATCGTCACAACCGAGTGTACCTTCCCAAGCGAGGGAGAGTGATGATCGGAGAGGCAATCTCAATGGTGGAAATCTTGAAATTGAGATAAAAAACAACCAACCTAATTAATGTACCTAGCAAGCTAACGTAGCTAGCTAGCACTCCAGTCAGGTAGCCAGCTACAGTCACCCACAGTTGGCTAGCTAGTTTTATAGTTTGGTCATTTATAAATATATATATGTTTATGAAGCTATCTACTTTTTAATAGGGTCCTCACTATGAGACTCTGCCAATTTGCCAATGCTAAAATCAATGTCATATACACTATCGTTCAAAGGTTTGGGGTCACTTAGAAATGTCCTTGTTTTCCATGAAAACATACATGAAAATAGTTGCAAAATGAATAGGAAATATAGACAAGACGTTGTCAAGGTCATAAATAATGATTTTTAATTGAAATAATAATTGTGTCCTTCAAACTTTGCTTTTGTCAAAGAATCCTCCATTTGCAGCCATTACAGCCTTGCAGACCTTTGGCATTCTAGTTGTCAATTTGTTGAGGTAATCTGAAGAGATTTTGCTTCCTGAAGCACCTCCCACAATTTGGATTGGCTTGATGGGCACTTCTTACGTACCATACGGTCAAGGTGCTCCCACAACAGCTTAATAAGTTTGAGATTCGGTAACTGTGCTGGCCACTCCATTATAGACAGAATACCAGTTGACTGCTTCTTCCCTAAATAGCTATCGCATAGTTTAGAGCTGTGCTTTGGGTCATTGTCCTGTTGTAGGAGGAAATTGGCTCCAATAAAGTGCCATCCACAGGGTATGGCATGGCGTTGCAAAATGGAGTGATTGCCTTCCTTCTTCAAGATCCCTTTTACCCTGTACAAATCTCCCACTTTAACACCACCAAAGCACCCACAGACCATCACATTGCCTGCACCACGCTTGACAGATGGCGTCAAGCACTCCTCCAGAAACGTTTCATTTTTTCTGCATGTTCTTTTTTGTGATCCGAACACATCAAACTGAGATTCGTCTGACCATAACCATTTTTAGAATCTTCCTCTGTCCAGTGTCGGTGTTCTTTTACCCATATTAATCTTTTCTTTTTATTGGCCAGTCTGAGATATGGCTTTTTCTTTGCAGCTCTGCCTAGAAGGCCAGCATCCCAGAGTCGCCTCTTCACTGTTGATGTTGAGACTGGTGTTTTGCGGGTACTATTTAATGAAGCTGCCAGTTGAGGACTTGTGAGGCATCTGTTTCTCAAACAAGACACTAATGTACTTGTCTTCTTGATCAGTTGTGCACTGGGGCCTCCCACTCCTCTTTGTATTCTGGTTAGGGCCAGTTTGTACTGTTCTGTGAAGGGAGTAGTACACAGCGCTGTACGAGATCTTATTTTTGGGCGATTTTTGGAATAGCCTTCATTTCCTAGAACAAGAACAGACTGACGAGTTTCAGAAGAAATGTCTTTGTTTCTGGTCCATTTTGAGCCTGTAATCAAACCCACAAATACTGATGCTCCAGATACTCAACTGGCCTTTCTAAATAAGGCCAGTTTTATCACTTATTTAATCAGGACAGCAGTTTCAGCTGTGCTTACATAATTGCAAAAGGGTTTTCTAATGATCAATTTGCCTTTTAAAATGATAAGCATGGATTAGCTAACACAACGTGCCATTGGAACACAGGAGTGATGGTTGCTGATAATGGGCCTCTACGCCTATGTATATTTACAACATTAACAATGTCTACACTGTATTTCTGATCAATTTGATGTTATTTTAATAGACAAAACATGTGCTTTTCTGTCAAAACAAGGACATTTCTAAGTGACCCCAAAATTTGGAACATTAGTGTATATTTTGTTTTTGCAAGCTAGCTTAATAAATTTATCTGACATACCGAAAATAAAGCCCTGTTGATTAAATTTGACAGTTCACGGCCGCTGGAGTATGACACATGACTACAGTTTGGATTGATTTGTGGGTCATTATCAATGACACAAGTGATCAAAGTTGTTCACTCGCTCCCTCTAGCAAAATCGAGGGCAGAGGGGTCAAGTTTTGTGAATTGAACCTCCACGTACGATTGCAATCGAACTGTATCCATTTTCGATGGGGATTCCTCAGAGGGAAAGTTGCTAGCGCGAGGGCTTAGAGGGTAAAAATATGTTTGGACTGCAGCCCTAACAAACGTTTCTAACAATTGTTCAAATCTATTATAAAATATATATCCTCCTATTCAAGAAGTTAGTCCTTTACTGTAGGGTAGGTGGTAAAGGGATACTGTTTATATGAATAGGGGGATATACATTTTTATCAAAGATAAAAAACACTTATGGTGTTAAACACTTACTGTTTGGTTCTTTTCAGATGTTCTTCCAGACCCTCCAGATGGGCCCCCAGTAATAGAGGCGGTTACTGGCAAGACTATCACCCTGAGCTGGAAGAAACCCCGGAGGCTGGATCCCTCTATTGGTAATTTTCATTTCACTAGCATTTCTATCATTCATTATAATGTGGATTGCGGGTAACCATGGTTCCCTGTATTTCAAAAGCTAGCTGCTAGACAGTTGTAACATCACCCGATGAAAAATAAAAATTAAGTGAAGAATGATGTACAGTGGGGCAAAAAAGTATTTAGTCAGCCACCAATTGTGCAAGTTCTCCCACTTAAAAAGATGAGAGAGGCCTGTAATTTTCATCATAGGTACACTTCAACCATGACAGACAAAATGAGAAAAGAAAATCACATTGTAGGATTTTTAATTAATTAATTTGCAAATTAGGGTGGAAAATAAGTATTTGGTCAATAACAAAAGTTTATCTCAATACTTTGTTATGTACCCTTTGTTGACAGAGGTCAAACGTTTTCTGTAAGTCTTCACAGGCCTCTATTATATTTTTAAGTGGGAGAACTTGCGCAATTGGTGGCTGACTAAATACTTTTTTGCCCCACTGTATATCTTGACTGTATTTGGTATTACCAAGTTTATAATCAAAGGATACAGCACCAGGGTGAATCATTGATTGATTAAGAGTATTGAGTAAGATGAGGCTGGTGGCATTTTCGTAGTACAGGATAAGCTCTATACTGAACTAAAATATAAACACAACATTTAGTGTTGGTCCCATGTTTCATGAGCTGAAATAAAAGATCCCAGAAATGTTCCATATACACAAACAAAACATTTCTGCACAAACGTTCAGAAACCATCTCAGGGAAGTTCATCTGCTTGTTCATCCTGACCAGGGTCTTGACCTAACTGCAGTTCGGCATCGTAACCGGATTCAGTGGGCAAAGACTCATCTTCGATGCCCACTGGCACACTGGAGAAGTGTGCTCTGCAAGGATGAATCCCGGTTTCAACTGTACCGGGCAGACGTTTGGGCGAGCAGGATGCTGATGTGAACAGAGTGCCCGATGGTGGAGTTGGGGTTATGGTATGGGCAGGCATAAGCTACAGACAATGAATACAAATGCACTTTATCGATGGCAACACAAATGCACTTTATCGATGGCAATTAGAATGCACAGAATGCACATGATGAGATCCTGATGCCCATTATTGTGCCATTCATCTGCCACCATCACTTCATGTTCCAGCATGATAATGCACGGGCACGTCACAAGGACCTGTACATAATTCCTGGAAGCTGAAAATGTCCCAGTTCTTCCATGGCCTGCATACTCACCAGACATGTCACCCACTGAGCATGTTTGGGATGCTCTAGATCGACATGTACGACAGCGTGTTCCAGTTCCTGACAATATCCAGCAACTGCACACAGCCATTGAAGAGGAGTGAGACAACATTTCACCGGACACAGGCCACAATCAACAGCCTGATCAACTCTATGCGGAGATGTGTCGCTCTGCATGGGGAAAATGGTGGTCACACCAGATACTGACTGATTTTCTGATCCACACCTCTTTCTTTTTTTAATGTATCTGTGACCAACAGATACTTATCTATATTTCCAGTAATGTGAAATCTATAGATTAGGCCCTACTGAATTAATTTAAATTGACTGATTTCCTTATATGAACTGTTACTCTGTAAAATCTTTGAAATTGTTGCATGTTGCATTTATATTTTTCTTCAGTGTAGTATATGTTCAAGTTCATTCTGTTTGAATGCCATTCCAACAGGTCAAGGTTATCATCTGTCTACATGTATTCACACATATCAAAAAATGTATTTTTGCCATTTGCAGATCCCAACACGTTGATGTATGCCATCCAACAACAAGCACTGGGCTCGATCCAGTGGACCATCATAGTGTCCAGTCTGAAAGACCCTTGCTATACAGTGACCAGCTGCTCCAAAGGAGTCTGCTATGCCTTCAGGGTCCTGTCAATCACCACCAAGGCCTTTAGCAAACCCTCTCCGTCCACAGACCCAGTGCAACTTGTCAACAGAGGTATGAGCCATCAAATGAGGACAACATGAATTGATGACATGATGCCTATATTAGTGGTTCGTGGCAAGGGCTGGTTTAATAACAACATGTAAGCATGGCTTGCACTCTCTCCTTGTCCAAAAGACTGCTGACAAGGCTTATAACAAATATGTAGTTTTGAAAATGTGATGAACTATCCCTTTAAAGAGATTTAATTTCTTCCAAGGTCCATATCTTCAGGAGGGTCCGGTGATCATTGATAAGCCAGACATAGTCTATGTCCAGGAGAACCTGTCATTCAGCATCACCATCACTCTGAACCACGTCAACGCTTCAGTTATCTGGAAGAGGCAAGTCACACACTGTACCACTACAGCTGAAACACTAACAATAATGTATTAACATGGTTATTTTAAGCATATGCTTTAAATTTGAAGGTACAATTTAACTCATAGTTAGTATACACTGAGGGTACAACAATTAAGGACACTTGCTCTTTCCATGACATAGACTGACCAGATGAATCCAGGTGAAAGCTATGATCTCTTATTGATGTCACTTGTCAAAGCCACTTCAATCAGTGTAGATGAAGGTAAGGAGAGAGGTTAACTTCTCAAAGTATAGGGGGCAGCATTTTCACTTTTGGATAAATATCGTGCCCAATTTCATCTTCCTGCTACTCATGCCAAGAATATAAGATATGCATATCATTAGTAGATGTGTATAGAAAACACTCTGAAGTTTCTAAAACTGTTTGAATCATGTCTGTGAGTATAACAGAACTTATGTAGCAGGCAAAACCCAGAGGACTAACCGTTCAGAATTTTGTTTTTTGAGGTCTCTGCCTGTTCAGTGAGTTCTCATTGCTAGCTAGGCATAATGCTATGCTAGGCTATCGATAAACTTACACAAATGCGTGTCTTGCTTTGGCTGTAAAGCATATTTTCAAAATCTGAGATGACAGGGTGATTAACAAAAGGCTAAGCTGTGTTTGAATATATTTCACTTCATGAATATGAATATTTTCTAGTATGACAATTCTCCCGGATCCGGGATGGGTAGTTACAAGAGGTTTTAAGAAAATCTATTTGCATATTTACCAAAGGGCCCCAGGGGACTGGTATTTCCCCCTTTGGACATATGACTCACATTGTGATTCATGCATCCCCCCCAAAAAACAACACTTGTTGTGTTGGTTCCACTTGTCACCAGAGGGCGGCAAAGACCGTCCAAGAGACATTAACGACACTTAGGCGTGTCCTATTTATTCATTATAATTTCCCTGGGATCTCCTCCCAGACCTGGACTAAAGCATCCGCCAACTCCTGGACAGTCTGTGGTGCAACGTGGCGTTGGTGGATGGAGCGAGACATGATGTCCCATTATGTACTTAGCATCAAGTAGCTTGGTCATGAAATCAGAAAAGCAATAAAATTAATCGTTTACCTTTGATGATCTTGGGATGTTTTCACTCACAAGACTCCCATTTACACAATAAATGTTCCATTTGTTCCATAAAGATTATTTTTATATCCAAAAAACCTCTGTTTGTTTGGCGCGTTATGTTCAGAAATTCACAGGAAAGAGCGGTCATGACAACGTAGACGAAAATTCCAAATAAAATCCGTAATGTCCACAGAAACATGTCAAACGTTTTTTACAATCAATTCTCAGGTTGTTTTTAAAATATATAATCGATAATATATCAACCGCAACTGTCTTTATCAGTAGGAGAGGGAGAGGCAATGGCTGCCCAAACTCTGTTGCGTGAGCAAAACTCATGCGAACACCTGGCGCGATGTTATCTTTCTCACTCATTTTTCAAAATAAAAGCCTGAAACTATGTCTAAAGACTGTTGACACCTTGAGGAAGCAATAGGAAAAGGAATCTGGTTGATATCTCTTTAAATGGAGCGAAGGCAGGCTATGGAACATGGAGCCAAAATAGAAGCCACTTCCTGGTTTGATTTTCCTCAGGTTTCGCCTGCAATATCAGTTCTGTTATACTCACAGACAATATTTTGACAGTTGTGGAAACTTTAGAGTGTTGTCTATCCTAATCTGTCAATTATATGCATATTCTAGCATATGGGCCTGAGAAATAGGCCGTCTACATTGGGAACGTTATTTTTCCAAACATAAAAATAGTGCCCCCTAGCGTCAAGAGGTTAAGGTGCATCCTTTCTAACCCGTGAAAAACCCACTAAAACCAAAATAAAAGACCCCACACAATAAATCAGTATTAATAACACCACCAACAAATATTAATTTGGTAAAAACAAACAATACGGCCAGGCAATACTTAATTTGGGAGATCCCTTAATTTAGTCTACCCTGACAATGTTTCCTCTTAATATGTATTACTAATTTCTGTTGGATATTCAGTTTCTACTTCACACTGTCTATTATTTTAAGATTGATATGTAATGTGCTGAATTTATAAAATACATCAGCCAATTCACAAGGGAAGAGATACACTTTGGTGGGAGCTTCCTTTTTAAATATCCTTTCATTCTCAAAACAAGGTTATGGGCGTACTGCCAAATTGCAGATACTGATAGTGAGGATTCAGTCAGTCACTTGCCTGAACAAAGAAATTGATTATAAGAAAAGCAGAAACATAGAACACAGAAATTGGTTATTAGAAAAGCACAAACAACATTTTCCATCACATGTCCTTGTTTTGTACACTCAGTGTATGTGGCCCATGTGGGAATCAAACTCACAACCTTCATATTGCCAGCAACCAGCACCATACTCCAACCCACTGTGCCCTCAATCAATTGGCCATATTGTTCTTAACTGTATTTGAAAAGCACCATGCCCGTTCTCTGGCCTTCTTGTTTGCTTCACAACAATTGAGTTCACAAATACGCCAGTGTGCAAGAATGCCATTTTAATACCAAGTACTGTAGGATAAAAATATAAGATGTGTGAAACAGACACACAACAAAAGTTCTTACCTCTAAAATGTAACATCACCACGACAATGGGATATCTAAAGCTGCCTTATTATTCTCTTCGATTAGGAGTGGAGTGGTCCTTGCAATCAAACCTGGGCTGTATGAGATGAGTATGCCTGATGATGACCAGCACTCTCTGAAGATCATGAGGGTGAAGAGTGGGGATGTGGGTCAACTGATGTGTGTTGCCTCCAACAAGTTTGGCGTCGACTCCTGCATCTTTAGTGTGGAAATGGCAGGTGAGTGCAATACTGTCAGATTATGATAATGGATTGAATTTACAGTATGTATCTCTCTTTGCAGCTGCTCAAAGCGCTTTGCATTGCATCTTCTCATCCACTATAGTAAGGGAATACCCCACAGAAATGGACAAAAATGAATGGGAAGTCATTGGCACTGGCCAAACCATATACACGGTGTCCAATACCACTCAATTCAGCATTGAATCGTGTAAAGTTGACACTTTAAAATCCAACAGGTGGCAAGCGCGCTCTACCGTGGTTTTTCATACTGCAAATGGAACACAAGTCAACATCCAAAAGCAAAATTTTGAAAAAGTGAAAAAAATTTCAAAAACGTATCACCCCCAAAAAAGTGCTTCCTGGACCGTTTTTCGAAATTCTTTAGATTTTTTTGTCAATTAATAAACATGTGTAAGAACTGTATGAATATACTTTTGTCCAATGTATTATCATATTTTTATTTTATTTACTTGCGCATAAGGCATATGTTTTGTCCATTTGCAATATGATTTCATAGGAAGTCAAAAGTCAAAAGTCAAAAATAGCAACATTTTATAAAAAACTTCACACACCCAAGTGCTTTCTGGACCGTTTTCACACACCCAAGTGCTTTCTGGACCGTTTTTTCGAAATTCTTTAGAATTTTGTGTCAATTACACACGTATAAGAACTGTATCAACATACTTTAGTCGTATTTTATTATATTAAAAAAAAAATGTTTACTTGTGCATAAGGAATATGTAAACTTTAAAAAAAATTTTTTTTATCAACCTCGTAAAAAAAGTGCTTTCTGGACCGTTTTTCGAAATTGTTTCGATTTTATGTCAATTAATCATGTGTAAGAACTGTATGAATATACTTTTGTAATAAGGAATATGATTTGTCCATTTGCAATATGATTTCATAGGAAGTCAAAAGTCAAAGTCAAAAGTCACTTTTTTGGGGGCCAAATGCCATAAGAAATTTGACATGCTCAAAAATCCTGCAGAAATGCAAAATTGACTGGCCTGATGAACTCGAGATGGCCGGGCAGTGATAGTTGTTCCTTTCCATCACTCAATGTGTTGATTTCATCATGTCCATTTGGTGATGTTTTTTTCACTATTGAATCATATTGCAAATGCACGTTTCCATCGAGTGATGGAAAGGAACAACTATCACTGCCCGGCCATCCCGAGTTTCAATGGGCATTTACCATCACAAATTTGGCATGCTCAAAACTCAAACTATACTTCGCTCAAACTATACTTTTGTCAACTTTTATTATCATTTTTTTTCTTCACTTGTGCATAAGGCATACGTTTTGTCCATTTGCAATATGATTTCATAGGAAGTCAAAAGTCAAAGTCAAAAGTCACTTTTTCTATGGCCAAATGCCATAAGAAATTTGGCGTGCTCATAAATCCTGCAGAAATGCAAAATTGACTTACCTGATGAACACAGGATGGCCGTGCAGTGATAGTTGCTCCTTTCCATCTCTCGTTGTGTTGACCTCATCATGTCCATTTGGTGATGTTTATTCACTGTTGAATCATATTGCAAATGAACGTGCATTTGACTGGCCTGATGAACACAGGATGGCCGGGCATTGATAGTGGTTCTTCTCCATCGCTCGTTGTGTTGATTTCATTATGTCCATTTGTTTATGTTTTCTCACTTTTGCAAAGTCACTGTGCATTTGCAATATGGTTCAATGGGCATTTACCATCACGAATTTGTCATGCTATAAAAATCCTGCAGGAATGCGAAATTGACTGGCCCGATGAACTCGGGATGGCTGGGCAGTGATTCTGGTTCCTCTCCATCGCTTGTTAGGGTTGATTTCAGAATGTCACTTTGGTGATGGTACCTCACTGTTTAAACATATTGCAAATGGACAAGAGTCACCAACAAGTCACCGTCCATCAGTCAATTAGATATCATTCTGACACCAAACTGATACAAACTGACACCAAACCCACTTTTTCCAACTTGTTTAGTAGCCAACTGTCACATACTACAGAGCTGGCCCAAAATCCACAACGCCTTCTATTCAAACCATAATAAAAACGTAAAACACGTTCCAGCTGCTGTGACACCAATTATGGCTCTTCCGGTTGGCACAGGAAGCTATAAGTCAACACATATCCTCATTGACGTATGCTTTTACAGAATCCTGAGTTTTAAGTCTTCACATTAAGAACTGACTGATTTACACAGGGTTGAATGCACTATTTCTATCAAACTGCAGGTAGAGTATGGATATACACTTTTAGGGTGATTTTAACCACTTCCGATTGGTCCAGGAAGCTTAGAATCGACATAGGTAGACCTCATAGTGTTCTGATGGACTGTCATCGAAGACAGGTTCATACGGCATTCATAACCCACATAGGCTTCAGGTTGACTTTAGAGGAGCAGGCAATGTATTCCTATGGGGAGAGATGTCATTGTAATCTGTGAGATCAAAAAACCCTGTTTTACTGTTAAGGGTAAACATGGTCAAGGTTAGGCTTTCACAGATCGGGAGGACCTCAGGATCGTACCTGAGGTCAAATTGTGCTTCTCACCCTAACGGTTCTCTCACTGTCACCCAAAAGCAAATGACATTTAGGGCCAGGCTTCATTTTGGGCCTACTTTTTGTCACGGTCGTTGCACTCAGAGCGAGCTACGGTAAACGGGGCGTCTCGTTGAACTCGGCACAGTCTGGAGACTATGGTGATGCCATTTTTTGTGTTGATTTCAGAATGCCATTTTGGTGATGGTCCCTCTCCGTTTAAACATATTGCAAATGTACAAAAGTCAACTAGCAAGTCAGTGTCCATCAGAGCGAGCTACGGTCAAGCGGGGCATCTCGTTGAACTCGGCACAGCCTAGAGGATATGGAAATGCCATTGTAGGCTCTGTGTGTCTTTAAGCACCGCACTTTGTCACTCCATCCTTGCTGTGTGTGTGTGTCTGTGTGTGTGTGTGAGAGAGAGCTTTTATTTGACATCTGTTGGGAGAAATGACTGACTTACAGTTCATGTGGGTTGCCTAATCACACATTTGAAGTTTTGAAAAGATCTGACCTTTTTAACCCTTGGAAACAGCCACTATGACACCATTTAAGGCACTTCCGGTTGGCACAGGAAGCTATAAATAAACTCATATCCTGATTGGGGTATGACTTTACAGAATCCTGAGTTTTAAGTCTTTACGTTAAGAACTGAGTTATTTACGGAGGGTTTAGTGAGTGTGTGTTATTTCACAAAATCATAGAAAATCACAGAAATCTCGCAGAGCTCCGCAACACACTTTAAAAAGATTTGTATGAACACCCTGCAACTGGATCTGTAACTGTTTTTTTTAAAAACACTTATTTTTGAACATCACCAATTTGACATTGTACGATTTCTCTTAAATGACGATAGATAAATGGCTGGTTCTTTTTTCATTGACACCGGAGGCTCCTTGACTTTGACGTGAAGCGGAAAAATTATTTCTCTATTTTCATTTTAGACCTTTAATCCCAGAAAAATGGCCATAACTCAAAAACCGTTGAGGCCTAGACGCCATCTTGTTCGGGGCCAACTGCCCATTATGCCAAACCTACGCTCACCAAGTTTCGGCTTCAAAATATTTTCCGTTTTGGAGATAAGGCCACATCGTGATTCGTGATGTTTTGTACATTTGCAATGTGATTGCATATGCCCTCTTGTGGGATTTACCGGGACAGCGGAAAAATTACCAAAATTTGATTATTTTATAAAACGGAAACCGAATGTCCGAGAAAGTTAGTTTGATGACTTCCCGGTAGGTCCGGCCCTGCCGCTCGGCCCGACGCTGTCCGCAAATTTTACAAACGTTTTCGGACATCTAGTAAGGGACCGTACATTTGCAATATGGACTTTCTCACTAACCATACGGCGAATGTCAAAATGTTGCCTTATGTATGTAATGGCCATTAAGAAGTTAGCTACTTTTTCAAAATGCCTTGCTGCATGCAGCAAGGTACATCATCAGGAAATGTTGTGTGCTTCATGTTTTGTTTCCTTGCCATCATACTTTGAGTATCGACATACTGAATAATGTGACAACAGTATCTAATACATGTTCATGTTCTCTCTGTAGCACCACCAACCTTTGAGTCCATCATGGAGGATGTGGATGTGCACATGGGGGAGACACCTTGCTTGGCTGTGGTTGTGGAGGGCAAGCCCATTCCCGACATCCTTTGGTTTAAGGTGTATATCATTGTAACATTTTATGAAATTGCACTCATGCCATATATATACTCTATAGATAACTAGTTTGATAACCAGAATCTAGGTACTCAGCTGGTAACTGCTGAGAAGGTACATAAACAATGACTTGTAGTGACAGGATACACCAAATTATGTTTAAAATTAGTTTATAAAGACTTCATAAAGCTTTCATAAAGTGTTCATAAACACTACATAGATGTGTCACAAATAATCTATGACTCTATGTCATGCCCATCACAAGGAGTCGCTAGAGCGCGATGAGCCAAGTAAAGCTCCTCCGGCCAAACCCTCCCCTAACCCGAACTACAATGGGCCAATTGTGCGTACTTTTGGGTGTCATGGAAAATGTATGGAGTAAAAAGTACATTATTTTCTTTAGGAATGTAGTGAAGTAAAAGTGGTAAAAAAATAAAAATAATAAAGTATAGATACCCCAAAAAACTACTTAAGTAATACTAGTATTTTTACTGAGGTACTTTACACCACTGTTCATAAATGTGGCATAACTGTGTGGCATCATTACCAATGTCAACTGTGACATACCCCTATGTTGTATATGACATAATCCTGTGCTTCTTAAAGGGTGACAAAAGCATGGCTTACTAAGGCTTTATAAATCCTATTAAATTCAGCCATCACAAAACATCTAAAACCTTGTCATACACCCTGCTGAAAGATTGTAACAGGTTGTAATCGAGCCCTGGTCTCCAGCACGGGAACAGAATACCTGGTGGCTAGGTAGTCTCCGGTTCGACTACTCCAAATCATATTGGCTCTGACACACAAACACATGCATTGCTGGTCCATTGACTCATCTAAATTCCCCTCACATCATGAGATCACTTTCATAAATCGGCAGTGCGTTTATAATCTATTTATTGGCACTTCATGTAGTGTCCTGTAATACTTCATTTGAAGTGAGACACCTTTGGTTATTCATAACACATCCATAAAGACTCTATATTACTTGACCCTGTACCCTCGCTATTGCTAACACAAGAAAGGTCAAATAAAAGTGAAAACAATACAAATACACAAATACACTTCTCCGTGAGCTGGCGGATGAATGGTTCCTGCCTCTGCATGCTGGAGGTACTGCATGTTGGATCCAACCTTGAAAGTAACAACAAAGAAAGTTTAGCTGGTCTGTTAGATATGCCTTTGTCACAACATCTGGATAAGGGCATTTCTTTGCTGCACTGAGAGGACAGATGAACTGCATTGTAGAAATGGTCCTACTATGTGTTATTATTTAGCCTCTATACCTACAGGTTGTATATTAGGGGTGAATCATTTCCCCATTCATTCTGTATGATGATGGAGGCAGGATGGCAGGAACCTCCTTCCTGGCCACATCGCCAAATGGGTCTATTGGGGACAACAACATTTCAAACAAATTCTAATTAATGATGTGATCAGGAAGGTATATTGGATCAGGGCATTAATATGTCAAATTCCATAATAAACCAATAAAGTATAATGTCAAAAGCTTAATTATGAATGGCGTAGTATATTTGTCATGTTGTCTTACCATTAGAAGGGTTTCAACATCTTCTGCGAGTTCACTTTCCCTCTCCTCCTATGGAAGACAACAACTTACGCCCGATGCCACTCTGTCACTCATAGCCCATCACAGGTCACCACTGCATTTGAAGAAACACAAAAGATAGATATTTTAAAACAATGTCCAAGAGTGAATAGATGGATGCTCAAACCATAACTTTTATCAAATGTCGTAAATGAAAGATGTTTGTCTGTCCTAACCTATCAGCGATGTTGGCAGTTAGTGCAGCAGTCTGGGAATGAAGTTGTTGAGGAATGGGATGAGGTAGAGGAGGAGGGCATCTCAAGCACTGGGGACAGCTTGGATCTCAGTGCCTTCATTGGCTACCTCAAATCAAATTTATATAGCCCTTCGTACATCAGCTGATATATCAAAGTGCTGTACAGAAACCCAGCCTAAAACCCCAAACAGCAAGCAATGCAGGTGTAGAAGCACCTGGAGAGCTTATTAAAAGAGATAAGGGTCAAAGCAACACAGGAACCAATGCAATAACAACCAATGCAAAGAAATGTATATGCTGCATCTCAATGCAATAACAACAAACGGAATGCAATTAATACATTTCATTTATGAGACTACAAAACAAATAGACCCAGCTAGCTAGCTAACTTTTTTCTGAGCTAGACTCACCTTCAATAATAAGGATTTTCCACTCTGTTGTCCTGCACAAACAGTGTCTGTAAACAATACAAAAGTAAATATTATAATAGGGACAATTTAGGCCTCTTTCATTTACAAATCTCATGACAAGAGTGTGGCTTTGAGATATAGCTAATTGAGTACATAAGGGGGATTTCTATTTAGCTGAGCCTATTAGCTACAGTATCAGTCAAAGGTTTGGACACACCCACTCATTCAAGGGTTTTTCTTTATTTTTAATATTTTCAACATTGTAGAATCATAGTGAAGATATCAAAACTATGAAATAACAGATATGGAATAATTTAGTAGTCAAATGAAAATATATTTTCAAAGTAGCCACCCTTTGCCTTGATGACAGCTTTACACACTCTTAGCATTCTCTCAACCAGCTTCATGAGGAATGGTTTTCCAACAGTCTTGAAGGAGTTCCCACATATGCTGAGCACTGGTTGGCTGCTTTTCCTTTACTCTGTGGTCCAACTCATCCCAAACCATCTCAATTGGGTTGAGGTCGGTTGATTGTGGAGGCCAGGTCATCTGATGCAGCACTCCATCACTCTCCTTGGTCAAATAGCCCTTACACAGCACGGAGGTGTGTTTTGGGTCATTGTCCTTATGAAAAATAAATGATAGTCCCACTAAGTGCAAACCAGATGGGATGGCGTATCACTGCAGAATGCTGTGGTAGCCATGCTGGTTAAGTGTGCCTTGAATTCTAAATAAATCACACACAGTGTCACCAGCAAAGCACCCCACACCATCACACCTCCTCCTCCATGCTTCACAGTGGGTACCACACATACAGAGATCATCCGTTCACCTACTCAGCATCTCACAAAGACACGGCAGTTGGAACCAAAAATGGCAAATCCACCGAAGTCGGCTCCTCTCCTTGTTCAGGCAGGCGTTTGGCGGTCGACGTCACCGGCCTTCTAGCCATCACTCTTCATTGTTCCATGTGTTTTTCTCGCACACCTGGTTTACATTCCCTAATCATACTATATATATATTCCCTCTGTTCCCCCCATGTCTTTGTGTGGAATTGTTTTTGTTACGTGTTTTGTGTGACGCGCCAGGCTGGGTTCTACCATGTTCAACCTGTAGTATGTTTAATTGTTAAACATTTCGCATCTTTGAGACTTTGTTGCGCTTTTCACTTTTGCCTTTGGTTGGAGGTTTATTTGACGCAGTTGAGTCTGTCTGTTGTTTGCTTCTGCCAAATAAAGTGTGCGCCTGATCACAACTCTCTGCCCTCCTGCACATGACTTCTACACTAGTATTGGACTCATTAGACCAAAGGATAGATTTCCAACTGTCTAATGTCCATTGCTTGTGTTTCTTGGCCCAAGCAAGTCTTCTTCTAATTGATGTTCTTTAGTAGTGGTTTCTTTGCAGAAATTCAACCATGGTCTGATTCACGCAGTCTCCTCTGAACAGTTCATATTAAAATGTGTCTTAAAATGTGTACTTAAACAATGTGAAGGATTTATTTGGGCTGCAATTTCTGAGGCTGGTAACATTTTCTGAGGCTGGTAACTTCAAGAAACTTTACATTTTCCAGATTGACTGACCTTCATGTCTTAAAGTAATGATGGACTGTCATTTCACTTTGCTTATTTGAGCTGTTCTTGCCATAATATGGACTTGGTATTTTACCAAATAGGGCTATTGTCACGTTCTGACCATAGTTCTTTTGTGTTTTCTTTGTTTTAGTGTTGGTCAGGACGTGAGCTGAGTGGGCATTCTATGTTGTGTGTCTAGTTTTCCCATTTCTATGTTTGGCCTGATATGGTTCTCAATCAGAGGCAGGTGTTAGTCATTGTCTCTGATTGGGAACCATATTTAGGTAGCCTGTTTTGTGTTGGGTTTTGTGGGTGGTTGTCTTCTGTCTTTGTGTCTATGCACCAGATAGGACTGTTTCGGTTTTTCACATTTGTTGTTTTGGTATCTTGTAGTGTTCACGTTTATGGTCTTTATTAAACATGTTGAACTCTAACGACGCTGCGCTTTGGTCTGATCCTTCGTCCACAGAAGAAAACCGTTACAGAACCAGCCACCACAAAAGGACCAAGCGGCATAGTAATGGGCAGCAGCAGCGAAGTCAGGATTTCTGGACATGGGAGCGAGATCTGGACTGTGTCACTACTTGGGAGGCGATAGACAGGTGGGCGGTCGACCCAGGGAGAGTGCCGGAGCCCGCCTGGGATTCTCTGGAGCATTGTGAGAAGGGGTACCGGCGAATGGAGTCAGAACGGCGGCGCGGTAGGAAGCCCGGGAGGCAGCCCCAAAAAATTATTGGGGGGGGAGGCACACAGGGAGTGTTGCGAAGTCAGTTAGGAGACCTGTGCCAACTTCTTGTGCTTACCGGAGAGCGAGAGAGACCGGGCAGGCACCGTGTTATGCTGTGGAGTGCACGATGTCCCCAGTGCGGGTGCATAGCCCGGTGCGGTACATACCAGCTCCTCGTATCGGCCGGGCTAGAGTGGGCATCGAGCCAGGTGCCATGAAGCCGGCTCTACGCATCTGGTCTCCAGTGCGTCTCCTTGGACCGGCATACATGGCACCAGAGTCTCCCGCCTGTCCAGAGCTGCCAGAGTCTCCCGCCTGTCCAGAGCTGCCAGAGTCTCCCGCCTGTCCAGAGCTGCCAGAGTCTCCCGCCTGTCCAGAGCTGCCAGAGTCTCCCGCCTGTCCAGAGCTGCCAGAGTCTCCCGCCTGTCCAGAGCTGCCAGAGTCTCCCGCCTGTCCAGAGCTGCCAGAGTCTCCCGCCTGTCCAGAGCTGCAAGAGTCTCCCGCCTGTCCAGAGCTGCAAGAGTCTCCCGCCTGTCCAGAGCTGCAAGAGTCTCCCAGTCTGCCCCTCAGTCCTGAGCTGCCCCTCAGTCCTCAGCTACCCCTCAGTACTGAGCTACCTCTCAGTCCGGAGCTGCCCCTCAGCCTGGAGGAGTTCTTTTAGTCCAGAGGTGTCCCTCAGTCCTGTGGGCCCATTTATTAGGGTTCCCAGGTCAGGGTCGGCTGCGAGAGTCGCCGTTCCTAGGAGGAGACTGAAGCGGACAAAGACTATGGTGGAGTGGGGTCCACGTCCTGCGCCAGAGCCGCCACCGCGGACAGATGCCCACCCAGACCCTCCCCAATAGGTTCAGGTTTTGCGGCCGGAGTCCGCACCTTGGGGGGGGGTTTGTCACAACCCAAATGATTGGCTGAAACGCATTAAGAAGGAAAGAAATTCCACAAATGAACTTTTTAACAAAAAGTTCCAGGTGCATTCCAGGTGATTACGCCACGAATCTGGTTGACAGAATGCCAAGAGTGTGCAAAGCTGTTATCAAGGCAAAGGGCAACTACTTTGAAGAATCTCAAATATAACATACATTTTCATTTGTTTAACCCTCTTTAGGTTACTACATGATTCCATATGTGTTATTTCATAGTTTTGATGTCTTCACTATTATTCTACAATGTAGAAAATAGTAAAAATAAAGAAAACCCCTGGAATGAGTAATGTAAACTCACCCCATTCCGTACAAATGTGCGCAACCGCAACATTCTAACAAGGCTATAAAGAAAACAAATGGGATTGTAGCGACTGTGTTGACGTCAAAATCAGGGGTGTGAACTAGGTTTCTATTCAAGCGTTGATAGACATGGTAATGCCTCTATAGTATTGGAGAAAAGTTGAAAAAACTGACCCTCCGTTACATCTTGACGTCTCATGTCGTAACGTACAGCACGCATAATGTAACTATTTCTGTCTTACAATCTCTCTCCACCAGGTGTAGCACTTCTATCATCCTTTAAAAACAAGAAATGGACAGTGACGGGGGTAAGGGGGGGATACCTAGTCATTTTTTGCGTCTTCACTGCATGTGATCATCATTCTCAAAGCCGCTGTTTACTCTAAGATCACTTTAGCACTTTAGCCCTAAAAACCCGATTCAAATTCAACACAAACCTTCAAATAGGTATGTAATGACACATTATATAAACTCTTTATAGTGTTTTATTTACATTTTAGAGGCGATAGGGTGATAAGTTGAACAGATCAAGTGAAAAAAAGCAGTTTTCCCACACATCTCCTCTCCTTTTCACTACCACGCATTAGATTTGCTTCCCCACCCGCAATTTTTAAAAAGACCAGACGGGGCTCATTGCCTGCTTGAATTATGCCGAAACGGGCAGCGTTTAGGTCATGTAATTGATTTTGTTGGAAAGGGGAGAAATTGTGCTTTACAATGGTATTGACATTACAGTTGATCTGGAAGTACTATGTTTTTGGGGCGTTAAAATAAGGGCAATTGTACAGACCAAGGCGATGTACGAGTTTACGTTAGGTGTGTCCTATATTTTTACTGGTACTGTAGCTAGCCACATTCCGTATTGATATAGCTAGCTAGCTTATGCTGCTAGCTAACATTAGCAATTGCTGTGAAGTCACCAAAATTATTTGAAATAACTATTGAAGTAGCCATGCAGGCATGTACACAGATAAGGGTCTAACAGTACATGTGCCTGAGTACCTGCCCCTTTGCCCTCCCACTCGCCAAGCTCCCTTATAGGTGGTGGTATAATAAATAAAAAAATTGCTTACAGTTTTTCATTTTCTACAGAGTGTCACATTCGACATTCAACATTGTCACATTTGACGTTGGTTGTTAAGTCACACAGTTATGCCGCATTTATGAATCCTTTATAAAGCATGGCATACTGTTGTAGATTATTTGTGACATTTATGTCATGTTTCTGAAGGCTTGTGAAGGCTTTCTGAGACCTTTATGAGCTGCACATAATTTAAAGGATAACTTCCCCACTTTCAACCTTATTTTCATTCTCCATCACAATCCCATTGTCTACATATGAGAAAATTGCACATTTCTATGTTTTGTAGAAATACAAACATTTTAAAATCTGTGATTTTTAAACACTGTGAGATTCGTGGTAATGTGGGGAGCAAGAAAATACCCTCCTTATGGCTAGAAACTCATTGTAAGATTTGAAAATCACAGTTTTTGTTTTCTTTTAATCCTACTCTAATATTTCAAAGATAAGCATGTTTTAGGACCTTTCTTATCTTTTTTCCCCCAGATCATATAAATGCACTATTTTCCAAAATGTAGACAATGGTTTGGTGCTGGAGATAATGAATATGAGGTTGAAAAGTGGCAGAATTTCCTTTAAAGCATGTCCACATTATATGCATGTTTATTTTCATGAAAACTGATTAATTCCAGAGTGACATAGTGTTACTTTGTTTTAGGATGATACATTGTTGTGCGAGAGTGGTCACATCACCTTTGTGTATGATGACAACGAATGCTCCCTTGTGCTGCTCAACACAAGTCCAGAAGATTCAGGGGTGTATACCTGCACAGCCAAGAACCTGGCTGGTTCTGTGTCCTGTAAGGCTGAGCTCACCGTGCACACAGGTAAGCCTTGGGGTACCATTCAATCAATTATGCATTCCAGTATTGACACAGAGGCATAGTCGTCTGATGTTTTCAGACCTCAAAGTAGACGAATGATGAGATATATCCACATCCTAGGCCACCAGTTGTATCGTTTCAGCTATATTCTTTAATCCCCAAATTACAGGAAAATATTAGTACCGTCTAATTTCCTGGTTGTTTTATTCTGTGATTATCTTTTCAATTCATTTAGGATATTTGAGTAGACATCTACACAACCGATGTCGAAGGACATGGATTCATCTTGTTAGACTACTTTTCTAAAAACATCTGACAAACTTTCATTTTGGAGTGAACAGTCAGATTGTTGAGATACAGCTATGTAGAGGCAGATTAGCAGTTGGGAATGTGATTAACACAGGCCCGAATACTATGAAATGTGGGCCTGTAATTAGGCTACATTGTAATTGTGTCCTCACTTCTGTGCTACCTTGCAGTTAAAGAAGACAAGGAGGATACAATGGAGGACGAGGAGACCGTTCTCAGGAAGATGCGCCGGCTGACTGACTACTATGACATCCACGAGGAAATAGGGAGGTGAGGCACCTGTTTGTAAATAAAGATAGAAAAAAAAGAGCAACAAAATAGATGGTAATTTTCCACGAAAAGAAATTGTGAGACCTGCTTTAATTCTTTAAAAGTATTTTTGTGGTAGTGGAACATTTTAGATTTGAAAAGCAGAGAAGTAGACTAAGATTTCATACGCTCTAAGTTTTTGTTTAACTTGTTGGGAAAGTGATCAAAGTACCTGATTTGTGGTATAGACCTTTTCACACTGCATTGTCCTTAAACCTGGGATATCCTCACTGCATGAAAAGACATGTTTCTGGGTTGAACATTCCAGATCACTTTCCCTCAAACTAACGGTTTTCAGAAATTATCAAGGTGTCACACATACACAGCTTCGGCACACCCAGTGTGAACATTGGGAAACGAATGGGCTGGTGTTCAGACGATATGAACGGGTCTGTAAACCCGAGGTGATTGGGTTGAATATTCACAAAAAACTTACCCGGGAATGAACAGCATCTCTCAGGGTGTCCTGACAATGTGTACTGAGGTTGTGTGTGTGTGAGTGTATGTCTGGAAAAACTCCTGATCACTTTTACAAACCTACAATACTCACTCTCCCACCTCATAAATCTCAGAACCTTGCCGTGGTGAAGGCGTCAAGGCATGCGTACTAAGTGGTGAAAATGCTAGCTGGAAAATGCTAGCTAACATTATTGCTAATTTGCTACACCAGTTGCAGTAGTCAACACTAAAATAATCTTTAGGCTTGTTTAGAAAACATACCGTTACTCTGTGTTGTTACTATCAAACATCCAAACTACACCAAACTATGGTTGTGCATACCGGACAAACTGGTAAAACACATTTGTTTCCCTGAAAGGAGCTAGTAATATTAACGTTAGGCTATACAATGCTACTTTTTCAAACATCTAAACCCACTTTCACATTATACATTCACAAAAAATACAAAAAAATAAACATTTGTTAAATTGTTATCTTTAAATACATTTTGGAAAAACGTTAACCATTGATACACAAATGAGTAGGCCTTACTTTTAGCTAGGTAGCTATACACATCACAAAATTAAAGTCAAGTCTATTTGTCAAATCCACTGGCTGGGCGTTAAACTGTAAACGAACTATACAGGTATTCATTCGTGGACAGGTTTGAATTTACACTTCACCTTATATAAAAGCATTTTAATGTTTGATTTGTTATCTTAAAAAATTCAGTAACAACTCCAAAAAAGGATGGCACTCATCCATTTTTATGTCCAGAAAGAACTGCCTTTAGCTGAGAACTGAGGAAGTTTGTTTACAATACCAAGAAGTCAAACAACTTTGGGAGGTAAGACCCCAAGAAATTGGGCAACTAACCCTAGTGGTGAACGTAAGAACTGCAGTCAAATAAGACTGAGTATAATACTTCTGTCAAGGAAACGTTATTTAATTGAATTTTTTGCGAAATAGAGGCATATTAAGACTAAAGAAACAAGACACAGTGTTAGTGCCGGAATTGAACAAATAACTCTGTAAATGGTAAGCATTGGCCGAGTAACAAGCTAAAAAATAGGATTTTGATTCCCATTCAATGTTCTATAAATAGGACTTCTTCACGGTCAGTTTTGTCCTATTATTTTTGGTTGAACAGTAAAGCAATCCAAATGGAGAAAACACATTAAAATCACTTAGAATTAATTTGTAGCCACCTAGGGCATATTTACAACTTGTATCATTCAGAAACATCAAATACTGTCATACAGTCAAAAATGTGCAAAAATAACTTAGAATTCATCTGTTGCCATCCTAGGGAATATTTACAACTTGTATCATTCAGAAACATCAAATACTGTCATACAGTCAAACATTTGCAAAATCACTTAGAATTCATTTGTTGCCATCCTAGGGCATATTTACATCTTGTATAATTCAGAAACATCAAATAATGACATACAGTCAAACATTTGCAAAATACAGTGATATGATATTTTGGCCATATCGCCCAGTGTTAGATATACAGTCCCTTTGGAAAGAATTCAGACCCATTGACTTTTTCCACATTTTGTTAGGTTACAGCCTAATTCTGAAATGTTCCTCATCAATCTACACCCAATAAACCATAATGACAAAGCAATAAAACAGTCTTTTAGACATCTTCGCTAATTTATAAAAAATATTTATATTTATAAATATTAAATTTACATAATTATTCAGACCCTTTACTCAGTACTTTGTTGAAGCACCTTTGGCAGCAATTACAGCCTCGAGTCTTCTTGGGTATGACGCTACAAGCTTGGCAAACCTATAATTGGGGAGTTTCTCCCATTCTTCTCTGCAGATCCTCTGAAGTTCTGTCGGGTTGGATGGGGAGCATTGCTTCACAGCTATTTTCAGTACACTCCAGAGATGTTCGATGGGGCCACTTAAGGACATTCAGAGACTTGTCCCAAAGCCACTCCTGCGTTGTCTTGGCTGTGTGCTTAGGGTTGTTGTCCGTTTGGAAGGTGAACCTTTGCCCCAGTTTGAGGTCCTGAGCACTTTGGAGCAGGTTATCATCATCCTGAATATCTTGAAATTTCAATCCCTAACTATAACATCTTCCGACAAGATAAAACTGCCAAAGTGGGCGGAGTTGCAATCTACTGCAGAGATAGTATGACAGAACTCTGCAAGCTATCTAGGTCTGTGCCCAAACAATTTTAGGTTCTACTTTTAAAAATCCACCTTTCCAGAAACAAGTCTCTCACCATTGCCTATTGTTATAGACCACATTCATCCCCCAGCTGTTCCCTGGACACCATATGTGAATTGATTGCACCCCATCTATCTTCAGAGCTCATACTGTTAGGTGACCTAAACTGGGACATGCTTAACACCCCGGCCGTCCTACAATCTAAGCTAGATGCCCTCAATCTCACACAAATTATCAAGGAACCTACCAGGTACAACCCTAAATCCGTAACCATGGGCACCATCTTAGATATCATCCTGACCAACTTGCCCTCTAAATACACCTCTACTGTTTTCAACCAAGATCTCAGCGATCAATGCCTCATTGCCTGCATCCGTAATGGGTCAGCGGTCAAACGACCTCCACTGATCACTGTCAAACGCTCCCTGAAACACTACAGCGAGTAGGCCTTTCTAATCGACCTGGCCCGGGTATCCTGGAAGGATATTGACCTCATCCCGTCAGCTGAGGATGCCTGTTTGTTTTTAAAGCCTTCCTCACCATCTTAAATAAGCATGCCCCATTCACGAAATTTAGAACCAGGAACAGATATAGCCCTTGGCTCTCTCCAGACCTGACTGCCCTTAACCCACACAAAAACATCCTATGGCATTCTGCATTAGTATCGAACAGCCCTGTGATATGCAACTTTTCATGGAAGTTAGAAACCAATATACACAGGCAGTTAGAAAAGCCAAGGCTAGCTTTTTCAAGCAGAAATTTGCTTCCTGCAACACAAACTCAAAAAAGTTCTGGGACACTGTAAAGTCCATGGAGAATAAGAACACCTCCTCCCAGCTTCCCACTGCACTGAGGATAGGAAACTCTGTCACCACCGATAAATCCACTATAATTGAGAATTTCAATAAGCATTTTTCTACGACTGGCCATGCTTTCCACCTGGCTACCCCTACCCCGGTCAACAGCACAGCACCTCCCACAGCAACTCGCCCAAGCCTTCCCCATTTCTCCTTCTCCCAAATCCAGTCAGCTGATGTTCTGAAAGAGCTGCAAAATCTGGACCCCTACAAATCAGCCAGGCTAGACAATCTGGACCATTTCTTTCTAAAACTATCTGCCGAAATTGTTGCAACCCCTATTACTAGCCTGTTCAACCTCTCTTTCGTGTCGTCTGAGATTCCCAAAGATTGGAAAACAACTGCAGTCATCCCCCTCTTCAAAGGGGGGGACACTCTAGACCCAAACTGCTACAGACCTATATCTATCCTACCCTGGCTTTCTAAGGTCTTCGAAAGCCAAGTCAACAAACAGATTACCGACCATTTAGAATCCCACCGCACCTTCTCCGCTATGCAATATGGTTTCAGAACTGGTCATGGGGGCACCTCAGCCACGCTCAAGATCATAAACGATATCGTAACCGCCATCGATAAGAAACAATCGTGTGCAGCCATATTCATTGACCTGGCCAAGGCTTTCGACTCTGTTAATCACCACATCCTCTTCGGGAGACTCGATAGCCTAGGTTTCTCAAATGATTGCCTCGCCTGGATCACCAACTACTTCTCCGATAGAGTTCAGTGTGTCAAATCGGAGGGCCTGTTGTCCGGGCCTCTGGCTGTCTCTATGGGGGTACCACAGTGTTCAATTCTTGGGCCGACTCTCTTCTCTATATACATCAATGCTGTTGGTGTCTCTGATCCACCTCTACGCAGATGACACCATTCTGTATACTTCTGGCCCTTCTTTGGACACTGTGTTAACAACCCTCCAGACGAGCTTCAATGCCAAACAACGCTCCTTCCGTGGCCTCCAACTGCTCTTAAATACAAGTAAAACCGATCGCTGCCTGCACTTGCCCGCCCGTCCAAAATCACTACTCTGGACGGTTCTGACTTATATGTGGACAACTACAAATACCTAGGTGTCTGGTTAGACTGTAAACTCTCCTTCCAGACTCACATCAAACATCTCCAATCCAGTTAAATCTAGTATTGGCTTCCTATTTCGCAGCAAAGCATCCTTCACTCTTCCCCTACTGTATTTATTTACTTTGCTCCTTTGCTATTTCTACTTTGCACATGCTTCCACTGCAAATCTACTATTCCAGTGTATTACTTGCTATATTGTATTTACTTCGCCACCATGGCCTTTTTTTGCCTTTACCTCCATTATCTCACCTCATTTGCTCACATTGTATATAGACTTATTTTTCTATTGTATTAAATCAAATCAAATCAAATTTTATTTGTCACATACACATGGTTAGCAGATGTTAATGCGAGTGTAGCGAAATGCTTGTGCTTCTAGTTCAGACAATGCAGTAATAACCAACAAGTAATCTAACTAACAATTCCAAAACTACTGTCTTATACACAGTGTAAGGGGATAAAGAATATGTACATAAGGATATATGAATGAGTGATGGTACAGAGCAGCATAGGCAAGATACAGTAGATGGTATCGAGTACAGTATATACATATGAGATGAGTATGTAAACAAAGTGGCATAGTTAAAGTGGCTAGTGATACATGTATTACATAAGGATGCAGTCGATGATATAGAGTACAGTATATACGTATGCATATGAGATGAATAATGTAGGGTAAGTAACATTATATAAGGTAGCATTGTTTAAAGTGGCTAGTGATATATTTACATCATTTCCCATCAATTCCCATTATTAAAGTGGCTGGAGTTGAGTCAGTGTCAGTGTCAGTGTGTTGGCAGCAGCCACTCAATGTTAGTGGTGGCTGTTTAACAGTCTGATGGCCTTGAGATAGAAGCTGTTTTTCAGTCTCTCGGTCCCAGCTTTGATGCACCTGTACTGACCTCGCCTTCTGGATGATAGCGGGGTGAACAGGCAGTGGCTCGGGTGGTTGATGTCCTTGATGATCTTTATGGCCTTCCTGTAACATCGGGTGGTGTAGGTGTCCTGGAGGGCAGGTAGTTTGCCCCCGGTGATGCGTTGTGCAGACCTCACTACCCTCTGGAGAGCCTTACGGTTGTGGGCGGAGCAGTTGCCATACCAGGCGGTGATACAGCCCGCCAGGATGCTCTCGATTGTGCATCTGTAGAAGTTTTGAGTGCTGTTGAGTGCTTTTGGTGACAAGCCGAATTTCTTCAGCCTCCTGAGGTTGAAGAGGCGCTGCTGCGCCTTCTTCACGATGCTGTCTGTGTGAGTGGACCAATTCAGTTTGTCTGTGATGTGTATGCCGAGGAACTTAAAACTTGCTACCCTCTCCACTACTGTTCCATCGATGTGGATAGGGGGGTGTTCCCTCTGCTGTTTCCTGAAGTCCACAATCATCTCCTTAGTTTTGTTGACGTTGAGTGTGAGGTTATTTTCCTATTATTGACTGTATGTTTGTTTTACTCCATGTGTAACTCTGTGTCGTTGTATGTGTCGAACTGCTTTGCTTTATCTTCGCCAGGTCGCAATTGTAAATGAGAACTTGTTCTCAACTTGCCTACCTGGTTAAATAAAAAAATGTAAAATACATGGAAGAATGCTTCTCCCTCTCTATCATGGATGACATGGTTGCCCTTAGTTTGAAGATGTAATCCGGAGACAGATGTTTTATACAACTGCATATTTACAATCAAATGCCAAAATTTACTCCATCTTCTTAGCTATCATACTCTGCTTCCACCGAGCATTTCACTGATTTTAAAGCTCGGTCCTCCAGAAAGCAGCGAGTAAAACCTTTTCAGTTGTTCGTGATATCTTTCAGAAATGCCGCATTAGAAATAATTAGATACACATACTGACCCAACTCATGTTATAGACAGAAGCATGCTACATGGCAGACCAATCCGAACTCATCTCTCGGCATATCCAGCCCATCCATTATCTCAGCCAATTATGGCTAGCGGGAAGATTCCTGTATTTTTCTTGTGGCTGAACCAATTAGGCTCATCATTTTTTTCTTCTTATTTACAGATGGCATACAAGTTTATTATTAAGGCACATTAAAGTTCATATGTTCCAGAAGGCATTTCTGCCAAAAAAACACATTTTGATAAAACAAAAAATGCCTCTCATGTAAAGTAGTGATGCATGACATAAGCCCAGTTTCCTGAAATGAGTCACAAATGTAATACAGCATAAGTGAATTTGTACATATACTTATGACACCTTCAAATGGGGAATTTACAGTGCCTTCAGAAAGTATTTAGACTCTGACTTATTCCACGTCTTGTTGTGTTCCAGCCTGAGTTTAAAATAGATTAAATTGAGATTTTGTATCACTAGCCAACACATAATACCCAATCATATCAAAGTATAATTATGTTTTTAGAAACGTTAACAAATTAATAACAAATGAATAGCTGAAATTTCTTGGGTCATTAAGAATTCAGTCACATGAGTTGAATGGATTCACTGTGTGCAATAATAGTGTTTAACATGATTTTAGAATGACTACCTCACCTCTGTACCTCACACATACCAATATCTGTAAGGTCCCTCAGTTGAGCAGTGAATTTCAAACACAAATTCAACCACAAAACCCAGTGAGGTTTTCCAATGCCTCACAAAGAAAGGCACCTATTGGTAAAAAAATGCAGACATTGAATATTCCTTTGAGCGTGGTGAAATTATTAATTACACTTTGGATGGTGTATTAATAATACACCCAGTCACTACAAAGAATCAGACATCCTTCCTGACTCAGTTGCCGTAGAGGAGGAAACCGCTCAGGGATTTCACCATGAGGCTAATAGTGACTTTAAAACAGTTAGAGTTTAATGGTTGTGATAGGAGCAACTTGGGGATGAGTCAAAAACATTGTAGTTATGCTACAATTACTAACCTAAATGGCAGAGTCAAAAGAAGGAAACCTGTACAGAATAAAAAATATTCCAAAACATGCATACTGTTTGCAATAAGGCACTGAAGTAAAACTGCAAAATACATTGGTAAAGATATGAACTTTATTTTGTGAATACAGAGCATTATGTTTGGGGCAAATCCAACACAACACATCACTGAGTACCACGCTTCATATTTTCAAGCATGGTGGTGGCTGCATCATATTATGGGTATGCTTGTCATCGGCAAGGACTAGGGAGTTTTCTATGATAAAACGACACAGAATAGTGCTAATCAGAGGCAAAATTCTAGAGGAAAAACCTGGTTCAGTCTACTTTCCAACAGATACTAGGAGAAAAATGTAGGACAATAACCTACAACAAGGCCAAATATACGCTAGAATTGCTTACCAAGATGACATTGAATGCTCCTGAGTGGCCTAGTTACAGTTTTGACTTAAATCTACTTGAAAATCAATGGCAAGACTTGAAAATGGCTGTTTAGCAATGATCAACATCCAACTTGACAGCTTGAAGAATTTGTTAAAGAATAATGTGCAAATATTGTACAATCCAGGTGCGTAAAGCTCTCAGAGACTTAACCAGAAATACTCACATCTGTATTTGCTGCCAAAAGTGATTCTAACGTGTATTGACTCAGGGCTGTGAATACTTAAATTAAAAATTAGATATTTCTGTATTTCATTTTCAATACATTTGCTAAAATGTCTAAAAACTTGTTTTCCCTTTGTCATTATCGGGTATTGTGTGTAGATGGGTATGAAAAATGTGTAGTTATTCCCTTTTGAATTTGTCCAAACACATACAGTTGAAGTTGGTAGATTACATACACCTTAGCCAAATACATTTAAACTCAGTTTTTCACAATTCCTGACATGTAATCCTAGTAACAATTCCCTGTCTTAGGTCAGTTAGGATCACCACTTTATTTTAAGAATGTGAAATGCCAGAATAATAGTAGAGAGAATGATTTATGTCAGCTTTTATTTCTTTCATCACATTCCCATTTGGTCAGAAGTTTAAATACACTCAATTAGTATTTGGTAGCATTGCCTTTAAATGGTTTTACCTGGGTCAAACGTATCAGGTAGTCTTCCAGAAGCTTCCCATGATAAGTTGGGTGTATTTTGGCCCATTCCTTCTGACAGAGCTGGTGTAACTGAGTCAGGTTTGTAGGCCTCCTTGCTCGCACAAACTTTTTCAGTTCTGCCCACAAATTTTCTATAGAATTGAGGTCAGGGCTTTGTGATGGCCACTCCAATACCTTGACGTTGTTGTCCTTAAGCCATTTTGCCACAACTTTGGAAGTATGCTTGGGGTCATTGTCCAGTTGGAAGACCTATTTGCGACCAAGCTTTAACTTCCTCACTGATGTCTTGAGATGTTGCTTCAATATGTCCACATGATTTTCCTACTCCATGAAGTCATCTATTTTGTGAAGTGCACCAGTCCCTCCTTCAGCAAAGCACTCCCACAACATGATGCTGCCACCCACGTGCTTCGCTACTGGGATGGTGTTCTTTGGATTGCAAGCCTCCCCCTTTTTCCTCCAAACATAACGATGGCCACACAGTTCTATTTTTGTTTCATCAGACCAGAGGATATTTCTTCAAAAATGTACATGTTTTCCCCATGTGCAGTTGCATACCATACATAGTCTGGCTTTTTTATGTTGGTTTTGGAGCAGTGGCTTCTTCCTTGCTGAGCAGCCTTTCAGGTTATGTTGACAGATACTTTTGTACCTGTTTCCTCCAGCATCTTCACAAGGTCCTTTGCTGTTGTTCTGGGATTGATTTGCAGTTTTCGCACCAAAGTACGTTCATCTCTAGGAGACAGAACGCGTCTCCTTCCTGAGCGGTATGACGGCTGCGTGTTCCCATGGTGTTTATATTTGCGTACCATTGATGAACGTGGTACCTTCAGGCGCTTGGAAATTGCTCCCAAGTATGAACCAGACTTGTAGTGGTCTACAATTGGTTTTCTGAGGTCTTGGCTGATTTCTTTTGATTTTCCCATGATGTCAAGCAAATAGGCACTGAGTTTGAAGGTAGGCCTTGAAATACACCCACAGGTACACCTCAAATTGACTCAAATGATGTCAATTAGCCTATCAGAAGCTTCTAAAATCATGACATCATTTTCTGGAATTTACCAAGCTGTTTAAAGGCACAGTCAACTTTGTGTATGTGAACTTCTGATCAACTGGAATTGTGATACAGTGAGATAAGTGAAATAATCTGTCTGTAAACAATTGTTGGAAAAATTGTATCATGCACAACTTGCTACAATACTTGCCTAAACTATAATTTGTTAACAAGAAATTTGTGGAGTGGTTGAAAAACAAGTTTTAATGAATCCAACCTAAGTGCATGTAAACTTCCGACTTCAACTGTACAGTGCATTCGTAAAGTATTTAGACCCCTTGACTTTTTCCAAATTTTGTTATTCTACAGCTTTTTTCTAAAATGGATAAAACATGTAAAAAACTCATCAATCTATGCACAATACCCCATAATGACTTAGCGAAAACAGGTTTTTAGAATGTCTTGAAAAAGTATTACGAATAAAAAGTATTCAGATCCTTTGCTAGGAGACTCAAAATTGAGCTCAGGTTCTTCCTGTTTTCATGAATCATCTTTGAGATGTTTCAACAACTTTGATTGGAATCCACCTGTGGTAAATTATATTGATTGGACATGATTTGAAAAGGCACACACCTGTCTATATAAGGTCCCACAGTTGATAGTGCATGTCAGAGCAAAAAACAAGCCATGTGGTCGAAGGAATTGTTCGTAGAGCTCCGAGACAGGATTGTGTCTAGACACAGATCTGGGGAAGGCTACCGAGAACACAGTGGCCTCCAACATTCTTAAACGGAAGATGTTTGGAACCACCAAGAATCTTCTAAGAGCTGGCCTCCCGGCCAAAATTAGCAATCGGGGGAGAAGTGCTTTGGTCTTGGAGGTGACCAAGAACCCAATAGTCACTCTGACAGATCTCCAGTGTTCCTCTGTGGAGTTGGAAGAACCTTCCAAAAGGACAACCATCTCTGCAGCACTCCACCAATCAGGCCTTCATGCTAGAGTGGCCAGACAGTAGCCACTCCTCAGTAAAAGGCACATACGTGTCCACTTGGAGTTTGCCAAAAGGCCCCTAAAGGACTTTCAGACCATGAGAAACAAGACTCTCTGGTTTGATTAAACCAATATTGAACTCTTTGGCCTGAATGCCAAGCGTCACATCTGGAGGAAACCTAGCACCATCCCTATGGTGAAGCATGGTGGTGGTGGCAGCATCATGCTGTGAGGTTGTTTTTCAGTGGCAGGGACTGCGAGACTAGTCAGGATCGAAGCAAAAATGAACAGAGCAAAGTACAGAGAGATCCTTGATGTAGCTGCTCTAGAGCGCTCAGGCCCTCAGACTGTGGATAAGGTTCACCTTCCAACAGGACAACGACCCTCAGCACACAGCCAAGACAATGCAGGAATGGTTTGGGGAGAAGTCTCTGAATGTCATTGAGTGGCCCAGCCAGAGCCCAGACTTGAACCCAATCAAACATCTTTGGAGAGACACCAAAATAGCTGTGCAGCTACGCTCCCCATTTAACCTGACAGAGCTTGAGAGGATCTGCAGAGAAGAATGGGAGAAACTCCCCTAATACAAGGGTGCCAAGCTTGTAGCATCATACCCAAGAAGACTCGAGGCTGTAATCGCTGCCAAAGGTGCTTCAACAAAGTGCTGAGTAAAGCGTCTGCATACTTAACTGTGATATTTCCGTTTTTGCAGTCATTTTCAGTCATTATGGGGTATTGTGTGTAGATTGATGAGGGGGAAAAACGCTTTAGTCCATTTTAGAATAAGACTGTAACGTAACAAAATGTGGAAAAGGTCAAGGGGCCTGAATACTTTCTGAATGCACTGCATATGAGAAACCATACTTACCATATTACTAATATGAAAGCAATGTGTCACTCAATACTTTGATCACTATACCATGGCTGAATTTTGATGTTTTAAAGGGGAAATCTGCGACTTTTAAATTGAGGAATATAACTTTAAATGCCTCGTGAGCTTAATTCAAATGTAATATCCCCAAATATAAGCTTGTTTTATTCTATTGTTTGTAAGCAATGTAATTGTAAACAAACACTGTATTGCGACAACATGGTTACAAATATAATTTTGATATCGTGGATGGTCAGTCCTTGCATCAATCAGTCCTTGCATCTTGTCTATGAATTTTAGTGTTTACATTTCTCCAGCCCCATCCCGCAGCTGTTTACCAAAACAGTGGAGGGGTCCCTGTTTTTTATTGTGTGAACTGCAGATTGCCCTTTTCATATCCAATTTGTTGTTGTTTTTGGTATGGTCAAAAAAATACATATCTTTAGAAATAGCATACCTGTTTTGTTTTATGTGGTTGCCCACACCATATAAATCTTAGACACCATTGGGCAGCAGTTTTCCAAAACAGCCACCAACCAGCTCGATGGGGCCAAATAGGACTGGTTTCATATGGGCAAAATTATTGGTAAACGTACTTATCACTGAAATAATTTTGCATGTATGAAACCAGTCCTATTTGGCCCCATCGAGCTGGTTGGTGGCCGTTTTGGAAAACTGCTGCCCTAGACTGTAATAGGTTAAGATCTCGAATTCAATCCTATCGCCGAAGGTCAGCACTATTGCACAATTAAAATTTAAAAGCTACATTCACTATAAACGCTGAATATGTTGTCTCAATCGGAAATTACCATTACATTTCAGCGCGCTTAAAGACCTATTTATTTTGACAAATCCTAGCTTTTTGTCAAAATGGGTGTCACATCCTGATCTGTTTCACCGTCTTGTGCTTGTCTCTACCCCCCCCACCAGGTGCCTCCTAATTTTGTCATCGTCCCGTGAATTTATACCTGCGTTTTCTGTCTGTCTGTTGCCAGTTCGTCTCGTCAAGTCATCCCAGTATGTTTTCTGTGTGTTACCAGTTCTCGAGTTCTTGTTTTCTAGTCTTCCCGGTTCCTACCTTTTTGCCTGCCCTGACCCTGAGCCTGCCAGGCATTCCGTCCCTTTTTGACTCTGCCTTGAACTACAAACTTCTGCCTGCTCTAGACCTGCCCTTTTGCCTGCCCCTTGTTATAATAAATATTCTGAGAACCGAACCATCCGCCTCCTGTGTCTGCGTCTGGGTCATATCATGAGTCGTGAAAATGGGTTACCTCTCTCCATGCTGGGCATAATAAGTTCCTATGGGATTTTACCTAAAGTGACATGTACAAGGAAGGTTTCCTGTCACATTTCTTAAAGGTTACACAATATATAATATTATATATCATTGTAATCAGTAGACTTCATGGAACATATAACTTTTTTCGAGTGTAAAATGAAAACTTTGTATTGAATACACCACTTTGAAAGTAGAAATATCCACATTGTATTCTGATTTCTGATGGTTTTTAATCATAGTTGTGATCATAAAGAAAAAAACAAAAGCCATTTGGTCATGGTTGTTGATTACATATGTTTCCTTAAACCCATACATACATTTTAAGCTATTTTGGGGCCAACACAGGGGAAACCATAACCCCAAAATGTCAATGCAGGTAAATGCATTTACAACCGATAGCGGGTGCTACAGGCTGACCTGAGGCTCGGCTGAAATAGCACTATGTCAGGTTTTGTTCAGTGCCAAAATTATACAAGTGTGCCAATTTTCACGTTTCTATAGCAAATCAAACACTTTTTGAGCTCATTACTGAACTATACATTTTTGTCTACATTTCTTTGTCTAAAGTGAGAAGTTAGCTTAATGAATGTAGTTGTGGTTACTAAAACAACTGTCATTTTTTATTTGTAGAATATATTTCTGTTCTGATTGTATTTATTTATTCGTTCAGTTACTAAAACAGCTGTATCGTTAGAACTGTATAATATACAGTATTTTGGTTCCGTTGCCAGATTTGAATAGCAGAGAAGTAAATGAAGATGTCATACCCTCTAACTTTTTGTCTAACTTGTTGGCAAAGGGCCTCCCGAGTGGCACAGCGATCTAAGGCACTGCATCTCAGTGCTAGAGGCGTCACAACCAGCCGTGATCGGGAGTCCCATAGGGCGGCATACAATTGGCTCAGCGGGGGGCTTTACTTGGCTCATCGCACTGTAGCGGCTCCTTGTGGTGGGCCGGGCACCTGCAGGCTGACCTCTGTCATCAGTTGAACTCTGACACATTGGTGCGGCTGGCTTCCGGGATAAGCGGGCGGGTGTTAAGCACCGTTTGACAGGTCATGTTTCGGAGGATGCTTGACTCGACCTTCGCCTCCCGAGCCTGTTGGGGTGATGCAGCGATGAGACAAGATCAGAATTGGGGAGAAAAAGGGGGTAAAATATACACAAAAAAAAGTTGAATACAAGCAACTCAAACCAGTCTACATGTTTTGAAGTTTGAATGACGTTTCTAGCTTAAACTGTGTAGGAGGAGTTGAGTGCTTAATAATAATAATAAGTATGATGAAAATTTAAGTGGTGGCTTTTGCCACACAAGCCCCACAATAACTAAATGGTAACTTTACAAGTAATGTTCGGCAGCCACAAAGTATTTTTGTGGTAGTGGAAGAAGTAAAAAATGTTTTACTGAAGCTGATGTCATGACAAACAAGTGCCCTCATAATGCAATGAAGATGACAAAGACAAAATGTTTGTGTATACTCTGATTGAAGTAAGACACAAGAAAAATGTAACTGTCTAACTTGTTTACACTGTTTGATTTGTTTGAAAAATAAACTTTCTCTGAAAACATATTGCATTTGTTCAATAGTTTTTCTCATTCATATTAACTCAATGAGGCTCATTCATGATTGTTTTAATCTTGTGTAGAGTAATGACGGTTAGTAATTGTGGTCAGTAGTTGTGGTCAGTAATTGTGGTCAGTAGTTGTGTGGTTGTGGTCAGTAGTTGTGGTCATTAGTTGTGGTCAGTAGTTGTGTGTTTGTGATTAGGGCTGTGGCAGTAATGACACTTTGTTATCGTCTCACGGTAATTGACCGTTAATTAACATAAACATGTTTTGCATCTCCAGGCCTCCACACAAACAAGCTGCATACAAGCCGCTGATGCATGCCTTTGGAACATCTACACTGAACAAAAACATGAACGCAACATGTAAAGTTTTGGTCCCATGTTTCATGAGCTGAAATAAAAATCACAGAAATGTTCCATAAGTTGATTTCTCTAAAAGTTTTGACACAAATTTCTTTACATACCTTTTGGTGAGCATTTCTACTTTGCCAAGATAATCAATCCACCTGACAGGTGTGGCATATCAATAATATGATTGAACTGCATGATCATTACACATGTAAACCTTGTGCTCGGGACAATAAAGGCCACTCTAAAATGTGCAGTGATGTCTCAAGTTTTGAGGGAGCGTGCCATTGGCATGCTGACTGCAGGAATGTCGACCAGAGCTATTGTCAAAGATTTTCATGTTCATTTTTCTACCATAAGCCGCATGTAATGTAATTTTAGAGCATGTTTGGAATGCTCTGGATTGACGTGTATGACAGAGTGTTCTAGTTCCCACCAATATCCAGCAACTTCACACAGCCATTGACGATGAGTGAGACAACATTCCACAGGCCACAATCAACAGCCTGATCAACTCTATGCAATGGAGATATGCTGCATGAGGCTAATAGTGGTGACACCAGATACTGATTGGCTTTCAGATCCACACCCTTACCTTTCTTAAAGATAATTGTGACCAACAGATTATTCCCAGTCATGTGCAATCCATAGATTAGGCCCTAATGAATTGATTTAGCTGATTTCCTTAAATGATCTGTAATTCAGTAAAATCTTGTTGTTGCCCTTAAATTTTTGTTCAGTATTTAAAACAGTTGAATAGATCAATTAAATATACACCATCACAATAAATCCATTATTTATTTTAGGCAGATCTAAAGAAACATGATATGAAGAAAATGTTTTTCAGTATTTTTGGCCTATTGTATGTTATCTGGCTATGTGCCATGCCATAGGATGTAGGCTTGTTCATTTAGCTGACAAGATGTGCTTGTAAGAATATAATTGAACTTAGCTGAATAAAACAGAAAGGATATTTTTCCCATTCCGGTGCAATATGTTGTGGCTATGTTGAGTGTAAAAGTGATCATTTGAAGCAGGTCCTATATGCTAGACTAAGAGTTACTTGGCAATGTCAGTTGTGAATTATATAAACCTTAGAATGACTTAGACATCAAAACATATATGGGCTGCATGATGTTACTATAGGCTATTGATGATTTGAGAAAGTCGCAGAAAAAGCTTGCTCTCTGTTCCTTGCCTCAGGCTGCACAACTGTTCTCTCATTGAGTGATCATATGTTCACCCATCAGACTATTCTCAATTTACTCTGGTCTTTACTAATGTGTAAAATTTGCTTTGATTTAGAATGGCCCATTATCAAATGGGCAGGAACAGGACCAGAATCATCGATAGATAGTTTGAAGCATAGCGTAATATAACCAGTTCATCCAGTATGAATAATAATACAGTCCACACTCAAAGGGGATTACTAGAATTTGTTTAATTAAGTATAGGCTATACCAATTATTTATCAAAGACATATTAAATCAGTTTTGTTTTATGTTTTTCTGCTGTGCATAATATATGGAAGGCTATGTATTGTATAACGGCACAATCATTACTTTAATTCAGTTTTTTTTTTCAGGCTTGGTCTCGTATATAGGCCTATGCTTATGCATAAGTGCTAATATGCGTATGTGTGTTTTGAATGAATCATCAACTTAGAATGCACTGTCCATTTTGTTGTGTTAGGCTTTGAAACAAAAAGCGCAATACTGTTTTGATGTTGTGTTTTATGAGATTTTCGAAGCATTTGCATTGATGTCAGAGTGGTTGGAAGGACAATAGAGCACTGAGTACCAGGCCATTAGTGACCTGATGGCCATTAGCGACTAAGGTACTACCAGAATACATAAAAGGAGATTACTGTGACTCAATGGTCTCATGGAATTTTACTGCCGGTGTGGCGGTAATACAGTCACCACAACAGCCCTAGTTGTGGACAGTAGTTGTGTGGCCAGTAGTTGTGTGGTTGTGGTTAGTAATTGTGTTCAGGAGTTGTGGTCAGTACTTGTTTGGTTGTGGTCAGTAATTGTGGTTATTGGGCCGGCAGGGTAGCCTAGTGGTTAGAGCGTTGGACTAGTAACCGGAAGGTTGCAAGTTCAAACCCCCGAGCTGACAAGGTACAAATCTGTCATTCTGCCCCTGAACAGGCAGTTAACCCAATGTTCCTAGGCCGTCATTGAAAATAAGAATTTGTTCTTAACTGACTTGCCTGGTTAAATAAAGGTAAAATTAAAAATTAGTTGTGGTCAGTAGTTGTGCTGAGGAGTTCTGTGGTCAGTAGTTCTGTGGTTGTGGTCAGTAGTTCTGTGGTTGTGGTCAGTAATTGTTGTGGTCAGTAGTTGTGTGGTTGTGGTCTGTAATTGTGATCAATAGTTTTCGTCAGGAGTTGTCGTCAGGAGTTGTGTTCAGTAGTTGTGGTCAGGAGTTATAATCTGTAGTTCTGTTGCTGTGGTCAGTAGTGTGGCTGTGGCCTGTAGTTGGTATGTGGTTAGTAATTGTGGTCACTAGTTGTGTGTACAGATCATTAATCCTGACCACAACTACTGAGCACAACCACACAACTGCTGACCGTAACTAACTACCACCACTACTGACCACAATTACTGACTACAACCACAACTACTGACCACAATTACAGACCACAACATCACAACTACAGACCACTCCTGACAAAATGGCAGTTGTTTGGGAAAAAAATGGGGGAAATGTGTTAATTCAGTTACTAAAACAGCTGTGTTGTAAGATCTGTAGTAGAAAGTTTTTAATAGCAGAAAAGTTGACAAAGATATCGTACCCTCTAACTTTTTGTCTAGCTTGTTGGGAAAATTGTAAAAATGACTGTTTTTTATAAATAGTTAGAACATGTTGTTGATGTGGATACTAAAATAGCTGTAACTTTTTATCAGAATATTTTTGTTTCCGCATTCAGATTTGAAAAGCAGAGAAGTAGAGGAAGATTTCATACGTTTGAACTTTTTGTCTAAGTTGTTTGCAATGTGGTAAAAGTAGCTGATTTGTTTCAAAAGTTGCATTGTTGCATTTACAGTGAATGGAATGGTGGAAGTGATTATGTCACAATGGGGTCTTTTAGAATGTTGAAAAAAGTTCCATGATAGTGAATGAAGATGGACAAAAAAGGACATAAAGCTTAATAGTTTAAAAAGTATAAAATATATAAAACAATCTGTATTTTAGGACCTCAATCTGGACCAGTCTGCACATTTTAAAATTTGAATGCCGTTTCTAGCTTAAATGGTTTAAGAGGAGTGGCGTTCCAAATAATATTACGAAGAATAATAATATTAATATTAATCGTAATAATATTACAAAGAAAAATAAGTATGTCGAGAGATTTGAAGGAGGGACTCTTGCTTCACAAGCCCATTAATAATAAGAACTATGTCTAAGATTTAAAGTAGAAACTCTTGCTTTGCAAGCCCCATTAATAATAAGAACTATGTCTAAGATTTAAAGTGGAAACTCTTGATTTGCAAGCCCCATTAATAATAACAATAAGAAGTATGTCTAAGATTTAAAGTGGGGACTCTTCCTTTGTAAGCCACATTAATAATAAAAGTCAGAAATAAGTGGTACATTATTTAAAAAGTGTGGCTATTTCACAAGCCTCACTAATAATAAGACAAAGATTTAGAGTGGGACGTTTGTTACTTCAAATCCCACTAATAACAGACTCATTAGATAATTTCCTGTAATCAGATAATTTCTTGTAATCAGCAGTCAAAAGAACATCAGATTAAACTGTCATGATCTGTCACATGTTATCTACTCTTATTGTAGAACCATGTGCCAACAAACATTCATAAATTCAAATGTTTTAATGAATTGTAAGGACTATATCCTTATAAATGTTCTAAATATGAAATGTGTATTTATTCAAGGTTTAGAAATTGTTTGGTAATGCTTAATCATGAAAGTGACTGTAAAGTGTTACCTCCAAATCAATCGTTTTATTTATTTTTTCAGAGGGGCTTTCTCCTATGTGAAACGAGTGACGCAGAAGGTTGGTAAAATGGAGTATGCTTCCAAGTTCATCTCTGCCCGAGCCAAGAGGAAGGCCTCTGCTCTGAGAGAGATGAAACTACTATCTGGGCTGGACCATGAGAGAGTCCTGTATTTCCATGATGCCTTTGAGAAGAAGAACGCAGTCATCATTGTCACAGAGATGTATCCTTTTGGGAGTTCATACTGACTGGTGCCTGTCACATAGATTACATATACCATTTGACTTGAAAATTGGGGAAATTGGCAGCTATAATGGTCTTTCTGAGGTTAGCTCCTCAGGTGATAGCTTGTCGATGAGCGAGTGCAGAGTCTCGGCCAGGTACGACTTCACTTTCCGCTTTACGGTAGGAATACCCATCACCATGGAGACTCCAGTGCGGTAGACACATGCATACACCTACACACTCGCATTCACACACATGCAGGCACGCGCAAGCACACACACAAACACACAATCACATGGTGATAGTAATAAGCATAACGTTCCTATGTTGGACTATTTTGTCCCCCATTCATCTCATGCCATAATTATGAAGTATTTTCAGTGTCAGAAATGTATTTCTCCTTGATCAATTCGTCAAGATGCAATGAGGAGTTGCTGGAGAGGTTAACAAAGAAATCTACAGTAATGGAGTCAGACGTGAGTTGGTTACTGTGTGCTTCGAGGACACTCCTTACAAAAAATAATTTGTTGCGGCACTTCCCGCAAGTTTGTGGCAAATTTGCTGCAAACTAAATAGTATGCTACAAAATGTTGCCAAAAGTTTGCAAATGTTTGTCACTAATGGTGAACCTGCGGCAAACCTGCGGCAATAATAATATTTATTGCCACTAGAGGCAAAAAGTTTGCCAGAGGTTTTATTATAGTAAATAATGATCTCATAATTATATTTGAATCTGTGGCAAACCTGTGGCAAACAGTTTACCAGAAGCCTTTTCTGGGTAACACGTGAGTTCCAAGACAAGTAACTGTTGACAACCAGTCAGGAGAAGAAAAATCACTTAGAAAATGCAAAACAAGTTTTCCAGCTAGCTACCTACCAAAGTTGTCTGGTAAGTGTCTAACTTATTAATTAAACTTCCTAGTAAACTTCAAAATGGTGTTTAAAATGATGCCTGGTTAGCAATGTCATGTTTTATGGAATAGAGTGAAACACATTTTGTTGCTATTTCAGTTTCACTCTGTCAGCACCACCAGCTAGTGCTCAGCCAGCTATCTAAGGTTAGCTATCATACCTCTGCACAATTGATGTGAGAACTAGCTAGCTAACTAATTATTTGCCCCAACACCATTTTTGGATGAATACGTTTCTGTCTTTGCTAGCTGACACAGCTAGCTAAGGTTGCAACAATATGAGCAAACTTGACATCATAGCAAAAATTAACTTTTGCAGATGGATACCCTTCCCTTACCCATGAGGTTGAAAGCCATGGAATTGGGAAGAGGATGCATCAACACCCTGGAAAGATGTTTGTGGTGGACTGACTCATAAAACTTTTTTGAGTGATAAATTACTGTTGTGTTCAAGCTTGATAAGGTAAGTAAATCACTTTTATTCATAAAGCCCTTCTTACATCAGCTGATATCTCAAAGTGCTGTACAGAAACCCAGCCTAAACCCCCAAACAGCAAGCAATGCAGGTGTAGAAGCACGGTGGCTAGGAAAAACTCCCTAGAAAGGCCAGAAGCTAGGAAGAAACCTAGAGAGAATATCAGCTGTTACCTGCAGCTCATTGAGAAATGTCTGACACATGAGGCTTTCACAGAGACTCAGAGGAAGAGACTGGTCTCCTGGAAGCAGCAGGTTCTCAAACTGCTCCGCCTGTTCCCAAGAAACTATTTATTTAGGTTATGAGGGGTGGCCAGTCCTCTTCTGGCTATGCCGGGTGGAGATTATTACAGAACATGGCCAAGATGTTCAAATGTTCATAGATGACCATCAGGGTCAAATAATAATAATCACCGTGGATGTCGAGGGTGCAACAGGTCAGCACCTCAGGAGTAAATGTAATTTGCCTTTTCATAGCCGATCATTCAGAGTATCTCTATCGCTCCTGCTGTCTCTAGAGTTGAAAACAGCAGGTCTGAGACAGGTAGCACGTCCGGTGAACAGGTCAGGGTTCCATAGCCGCAGGCAGAACAGTTGAAACTGGAGCAGCAGCACGGCCAGGTGAACTGGGGACAGCAAGGAGTCATCAGGCCAGGTACTCCTGAGGCATGGTCCTAGAGCTCAGGTCCTCCGAGAGAGAGAAAGAAAGAAAGAAAGAAAGAAAAAGAAAGAAAGAGAGAAATAAAGAAAGAAAGAAAGAGAGAAATAAAGAAAGATAGAGAGAGAATTAGAGAAAGCATACTTAAATTCACACAGGACACCGGATAAGACAGGAGAAATACTCCGATATAACAGACAGACCCTACCCCCCCGACACATAAACTACTGCAGCATAATTACTGGAGGCTGAGACAGGAGGGGTCGGGATACACTGTGGCCCCATCCAACGATACCCCCGGACAGGGCAAACAGGCAGAATATAACCCCACCCACTTTGCAAAAGCACAGCCCCCACACCCCTAGAGGGATATCTTCAACCACCAATTTACCATCCTGAGACGGCCGAGTATAGGCAGAGTATAGCTCACAAAGATAAATGCATGTATTATTCTCATGAATGTAGCCCATACATTCATTCTTTGTAACAATTAGATCTTTCATTTCTTCAAACAAGTAGCTAGCTCATCTTGATCCTGTGTTGTCTCTTACCTCATTATTTCTAGAAGAAATCAGTTACTAGTCAAAAATACAGATTGAGCCAAGCGATAACTGAGGACAGAGAAATATATGTTCAATCAAACTGGGGACAGAGAAATATATGTGCAGCTGGTCAAGGCTTTTTGCATGCCTGGCTTTTAGATGTAAGTTAACAATACTTCATTTTGGAACAATAATACAAATTGCCATATTAGGCACAACTCAATTTTATGTTGCTTTTATTCCACCCAAGCCTTATACACCTGAGTCAGGAAGAAGAGACAAATAGTAGACAATGGTCTAGATTGAATATCATAATTAGATGATTCGTTTGAATCAATTGTGCAAATCTTTTATACTCTGGTAGATTTAAAAGGCCTAAGTTCCAGTTTATTCTAGCTGAATCTTTTGTTTATATAGCATTTATACAAGGCAGAAACATTGTTTCCTTGCTGATGAAAATAGAGAATACCAGTTTTAATGAGAAGCATAGCAACATCAAGGCAACTTTGTAACAGCTGACCCCGTTTTTCCAAAGACTACCATTTAAAAATAGAAAATGTTTTCAGTAATTGCTTTCAGTATCCTAATATTGTTTTTGTTTTGTGTTTTCTGATTGTTTCAGTGCATGCATTCAACAAGCTTTGGACAAAGGACTTCCACAGGGCCGCCAGCTCCAAAGTTCACTCAAAAAGGCAATAGTTCTGAACTGGGTTTGATTTAGTTTTTGTTGTTTTAAATTATTTCAATTTTGTTAATTATTTTTTAAACATCCATTGGTTGAAAGCTCATTGCTCAGTTATCGCTTGGCTCAAGTAAATTGTGTAGTTGACATCCCTGTAGTTTTCACATTTCTCTCATGTAAATGTTGTAGCTACATAAGAAGATTAAAACTATTTATTTATGAAATATTCAGTCTTTGCTCTTTTTTTCATTAGCATGCTGATTATTTCAAGTTATATTGGATTTATTTTTTTATCTCTTAAGACATTGAATACATGTTGTTTAGAATATTTAATACATTTAGTATGTTTAGTTTTCTCTGTGAAAAGTTAATTTAAAGTTATATTACATTGCATATTCATAATGAGTTTGCAGCAAATATGCAGCAAGCAGTAGAATGTTTGCCACACGTTTCCCAGATTTTTTTGCCAGAACTTCACAAGTCACCACAAATTTGCCTCAACAGTTTGCCACAAAATGTATTTGCCTGCGAAAATATAAGCTTGCGGCAAATTGCCTAAAGATTTGCCACAACTGTTTGCCAGAATATGTTTTTTTTCCCGGTAAAGGACTTCATTATGAGGTCATGAGAACAGTGACCTCTATTGAAAGATCATTGAACTCTTGCCTGTAGCAACCAACCTGGCCCCTAGAATTATTCTCTAAGCAGACACAAAGAAAACCAAGTAAATCCACACACTTTTACAGGAGTAAATGTGACTTTGGGTAAAACTTGATATGACCAAACCACCCCGTGTCTCTTATTGTATAAGAATTTGTGTCTCCCATCGTATCTTTATAACATGTACCATAGAGTAATGACTGTAATACAGCCAGGTCCATAAGTGGAATGTGACACAATTTGCATCACCTTGGCTCTGTACGCCACCACAATGGATTTGAAAGGAAACAATCAAGATGTGTTTTAAGTGTGGATTTCCATCTTTAATTTAAGGGTTTTGTCAAAATGATTGTATGAACCATGTAGGAATTACAACAATTTTTATACAATTTACTGCAGCTGTCTTCAGTTCCTGCTTGTTCTTGGGGTATTTAGCCTTCAACAAGTAAAATGCATGCTCAATTGGATTCAGTTCAGGTGACTGACTTGGCCATTGCAGAACATTCCACTTCTTTGCCTTAAGAAAGTATTGGGTTGCTTTCGCAGTATGCTTCGGGTCATTGTCCATCTGCACTGTGAGGCACCGTCCAATGAGTTTTGAAGCATTTGACTGAATCTGAGCAGATACTATAGCCCTTAACACTTCAGAATTCATCCTGATGTTTTTGTCAGCAGTCACATCATCAATAAATACAAGGGAACCAGTTCCATTGGCAGCCATACATGCCCACGCCATAACACTACCTCTACCATGTTTCACAGATGAGCAGTTCCTTCCCTTCTCCATACTCTTCTCTTTCCATCATCCTGGTACAAGTTGATCTTTGTCTCATTTGTCCATAGGATGTTGTTCTAGAACTCTACAGGCTTTCTAAGATGTTCTTTGGCAAACTCTAATCTGGTCTTCCTGTTTTTGAGGCTTCACAATGGTTTAAATCTTGTGGTAAACCCTATGTATTTACTCTGGTGAATTATTCTTTTGATTGTTGACTTTGACACAGAGACACGTACCGCCTGGAGGGTGTTCTTGATCTGGCCAACTGTTGTGGAGGAGTTTTTCTTCACCAGGGAAAGAGTTCTTCTGTCGTCCACTACAGTTGTTTTCCGTGGCCTTCCAGGCTTTTTGGTGCTCCTGAGCTCATCAGTGCATTCTTTCTTTTTAGGAATGTACCAAGTAGTTGATTTGGCCACACCTAATATTTTTGCAATCTCTCTGATGGGTTTATTTGGATTTTTCAGCCTAATGATGGCTTGCTTCACTTGCAGTGACAGCTCTTTGGACTTCTTCATATTGGGGGTTAACAGCAACCAATTCCAAATGCAAATGCCACACTTGAAATCAACTCTAGACCGATTCCAAATCTGCTTACTTGTAAATGAACTAATAAGGGAATAACACATACCTGGTCATGGAACAGCTGAGAAGCCAATTGTACAATTACTTTTGGTACCTTAAAAAGAGGGGGGGTTCAGTTATAAAAAAAAGTGTTGTAATTCCTACACTGTTCATCTGATTTGGATGTAAATACCCTCAAATTAAAGCTGAAAGTATGCACTTTTTTAAATTTAATTTCAACTCCAATATGCTGTGGTAGAGAGCTAAAATAATAACTTGGTCATTGTCCAAATATTTATGGACCTGACTGTACCTATGCTTGGTATACCTGTAGATCCGCTCCTGCATGAGACAGTTGCTGGAGGGTGTGGATTACCTTCACCATCAAAACATCATCCATCTGGATATCAAGGTAAACACATCTTCACTGAAAAGAGAGATTTAAAGATATGTCACGAGAGGGATTCTGGTTAGTACTGTGTTTTTTTTGTTTTGCAGGTGTCCGTTTAAACAAGGAATATATACCCCTGAATGCAGTAATTTGTCAATATGATGATCTTTATTCTGAACTCTGACCTCATCTTTTGGGTTTCCCCCTAGCCTGATAACATCCTCATGGCAGACCACCATGGTGATCATATCCGCATCTGTGATTTCGGAAACGCCATAGAGCTCACACCCGACGAGGCTCAGTACTGCAAATACGGCACACCAGAATTTGTTGCCCCAGAAATTGTCAACCAAACTCCTGTGTCCAAGGCAACTGACATCTGGTAAAAATGCTGAAGGCCATGAAAGTGTTAAAAACTTGATACATATCACAAATGGATCCTCTCTAATTCTCTGCTTTTTCTTCCAGGCCGATTGGAGTCATTACATATCTGTGGTAGGTACACGTTAAATGTGTCTTACATTTGGTGTGATCCCATAAGATTATTAATTACAACTTAAAACCTCTTGTGACTAGGGGGGAATATTTTCATTTTTGGAAAAATAACGTTCCCAAAGTAAACGGGATATTTTGTCAGGACAAGATGCTAGAATATGCATATAATTGACAGCTTAGGATAGAAAACACTCTAAAGTTTCCATAACTGTAAAAATATTGTCTGTGAGTATAACAGAACTGATATTGCAGCCAAAAGCCTGAGAAAAATCGAATCCGGAAGTGCCTCATGTTTTGAAAGCTCTGCGTTCCAATGCGTCCCTATTCAGCAGTGAATGGGCTATCAACCAGATTACTTTTTCTACGTATTCCCCAAGGTGTCTACAGCATTGTGACGTAGTTTTATGCCTTTATGTTGAAGAATACCCGTAAGCGGCTACATTGTGTAAGTGGTCACCTGATGGCTCTCAGAGTGATTCTTAGGTAAAATACAGAGGTAGCCATTTTTCCAATCGGACCTACTAAAAAACAATTTTCCCAGAGGATATATTATCGAATAGATATTTGAAAACAACCTTGAGGATTGATTATAAACAACGTTTGCCATGTTTCTGTCGATATTATGGAGCTAATTCTGAATATTTTTCGGTGTTGTCGTGACCGCAATTTCCGGTCGATTTCTCAGCCAAACATGAAGAACAAACAGAGCTATTTCGCCTACAAAAATAATATTTTGGGAAAAAAGGAACATTGGCTATCTAACTGGGAGTCTTGTGAATGAAAACATCCGAAGCTCATCAAAGGAAAACTATTTAATTTGATTCCTTTTCTGATTTTCGTGACCAAATTACCTGCTGCTAGCTGGACATAATGCTATGCTAGGCTATCGATAAACTTACACAAATGCTTGTCTTGCTTTGGCTGTAAAGCATATTTTGAAAATCTGAGATGACAGGGTGATTAACAAAAGGCTAAGCTGTGTCTCAATATATTTCACTTGTGCTTTTCATGAATAGGAATATTTTCTAGTAATATGTATGTCCGTTGCGTTATGCTAATTCGTGTCAGTCGATGATTACACTCCCGGATCAGGGATGGGGTGTCACTAGAGGTTATTAAGCATGGATTTATGCATATGCACACTTTACAAGCCAATGGGATAAATTAACACCACATATGTAGCTGTTGATTCCTATTTGTATTGCTATGAGAGAGACCCTATCAGACATGCCATCGACCTGCAGTAATATTGGAACGTGGCTCTAGAAATCAGTGAACAATTAGCATGAGGAAGAGATGTTCACAAGTGTTTCTGCATTTCAGCCTGACTGGAGTGTCTCCGTTTGCTGGAGAGAATGACCACAGATCCGTGCTCAACATCAGGAACTACAATGTGGCCTTTGAGGAGAGTATGTTCACTGACCTGTGCCGAGAAGCCAAGGGATTCATCATCAAACTGCTGGTGGCAGACAGACTGTGAGTGGCAACTATAGATTTTAACAAGTTAAGGCCAAAACTTGAGATGTCCATGTGCTAGTTCAAATTTCAGGTAAATCATGCGTTTGATTGAATACAAGTTCAAGACAATTTAAGTTGCAGTTGTCAAGATAGGATGTGTCTCTTCTAGATTCACGTTTCTTTAGTTCTTATACATTTGTGGGCTTCTTCACCCTCACTAGAAATCAAATGTAAATGGAATCATGCCATCCCTTTAGGAGGCCTGATACAGAAGAGGGTCTCCGTCATCCATGGTTCAAGGTGAGACATGTAAACTTTGACTCATATGTGACGCACAACACACAATTACTTCAGGGATCTGTTCTGACTAGAGATGCATCATCATATACACTATATATACAAACGTATGTGGACATCCCTTCAAATTAGTGGCTATATCAGCCACACCCGTTGCTGACAGGTGTATAAAATTGAGCACACAGCATTGCAATCTCCATAGACAAACATTGGTAGTAGAATAGCCTTACTGAAGAACTCAGTGACTTTCAACGTGGCACCGTCATAGGATGTCAACTTTCTAACAAGTCAGATCGTAAAATTTCTGCCCTGCTAGAGCTGTCCCGGTCAACTGTAAGTGCTGTTATTGTGAAGTGGAAATGTCTAGGAGCAACAACGGCTCAGCCGCGAAGTGGTAGGCCCTACAAGCTCACAGAATGGGGCCGCAGGCTGCTGTCTTTCCTCAGTTTCAACACACACTACCGAGTTCCAAACTGCCTCTGGAAGCAACGTTAGCACAGTAACTGTTTGTCAGGAGCTTCATGAAATGGGTTTCCATAGCAGAGCAGCTTCACACAAGTCTAAGATTACCATGCACAATGCCAAGTGTCTGCTGAGGTGGTGTAAAGCTCACCACCATTGGACTCTGGAGCAGTTGAAACATTCTCTGCGTTCTCTGGAGTGATGAATCACGCTTCACCATCTGGCAGTCCGACGGATGAATCTGGGTTTGGCAGATGCCAGGAGAACGCCACCTGCCCTGAATGTATAGTGCCAACTGTAAAGTTTGGTGGAGGAGGAATAATGGTCTGGGGCTATTTTTCATGTTTCGGAAAACATGATCAGGCCCTTTAGTTCCAGTAAAGGGAAAACTTAATGCTACAGCATACACTAACATTCTAGATGATTATGTGCTTCCAACTTTGCGGCAACAGTTTAGGTAAGGCCCTTTCCTGTTTCAGCATGACAATGCCCCCCATGCACAAAGCGATGTCCAAGCAGAAATGGTATTTCAAGATCGGTGTGGAACAACTTCACTGGCCTGCACAGAGCCCTGACCTCAACCCCATCAAACACCTTTGGGATGAATTGGAACGGCGACTGTGAGCCAGGCCTAATCTCCCAATATCAGTGCCAGACCTCACTAATGCTTTTGTGGCCGAATGGAAGCAAGTCCCCACAGCAATGTTCCAACATCTAGTGGACAGCCTTCCTAGAGGAGTGGAGGCTGTTTTAGCAGCAAAGGGGTGACCAACTCCATAGTAATGTCCATGATTTTGGAATGAGTTGTTCGACGAGCAGGTGTCCACATACTTTTGGTCATGTAGTAATTTGGTAAGATATTGAGCAATTTCAAAATTACACATGTTAATCTATTTTTTTCATACAGACCCTTACCAAGGGGAAGGCAATAAGCACAGAGACCCTCAAGAAGTTTGTGGCTCGCCAAAAGTGGCAGGTTTGTCATCAAAGCTTTTTTTTATTTAATTGTATCTCCTTCCACCTTATATTTGGTTATGTCCATCTTTTGCAGCGGTCCCTTATCAGCTACAAATCCAAAATGGTCATGAGGTCAATCACTGAGTTGCTGAATGACTCATCCAGCCACATCTCCATCGCTGTTCCCAGACATCTCAAAGAGGGCTCACCCCCACCATCATCGTCCTCTGACTCCGACGAAGATATTGACAGGCTGCCCTTCATTCCAATGCCACTCAGTATGGAGTTCTCCGGATCAAGAATGTCTCTAAACGAGATCCAGGAAGGCAAAGGACGGTCAAATGGCACTATTGAAAGTTCAGGGTCAGCAGTCACCCATGGCCAAGAGGCGATGGAGTGTGAATCCATGGGGAAAGAGAAAGAGGCTGGAGATTCCACAGGTAGGGGGCGCGCCAGGAAGAGGTTGACGCAAGAAAATGACAAGGGGTCCTTGGATGAGGAGTTGGCAGACTTGGCGCAAGTATCTGAGAATGCTAGAAGGCCCTTGTGCAGAGGCTCGAGCTTGGAGTTGGACAAGCAAGAGGGTGGACCCAGAAGGGGGCAGCTGCATAGAGGGGGCTCTGCTGACAGTGCGCTGCTACTCCACATCGTTCCAGAAGATAGAGCAGATGACGAAATCACTGAAAAAGGCGGACAAGTCCTCAGAAAGGCGGTATCCATGGAGTTCCCTAGGAGGAGCGTGAGTCCAGGTCCTCTGAGTCAAGAGGACTATGCTCACAAACTGGAGCTGATGAGGCAGAGGTTGCTCCGAGGTGGCTCTGTGTACAAGAAAATGAGCGGCCTGCGAGGACCCCTGCTGGAGACACTGGGTATGGATGATGGAAAGTGGCGGTCGTCGTTGCTGGAGTGCTACTCGCGCACTACCCGCTTATGGGTTCCTCCATTAACCAAGGCAGTCTCAAGCGACGAGCCCAGAGTGGATGTGCTCAAACCCAAATTCCTTCGCAAGAGCGCCTCCTTCAGTCAAGGAGATGATGCAGAGCCCGTTCCCCTGCACCGACGCACCGGGGTACCACTGGAAATCCCACTGGCTCAGATAGAGGAGCGAAGGCTAAAGGAGGCCATATCCATGTCTGCTCTCACTGAGCCATTCAATAATGACTCCTGTCCCGTGACTCTCATGGAACCTACCCCTAAACTTCCCACACCAAGCTCAGTGCCTAGGGAACATGAGACAAAAACTAAGATGGAGGAAGAGGACTCATCAATAGACAAGGAGATGAAGACTGAGAAGTCCATTCATGAAAAAACGATGATGGAACCAGAGTACACGGACCCGAGGGAGCCTATCCCTCCTTGGAGGGAGTATAGCCCTCCTGTGAGGGTTCTTAAATTAGAGGAACAAATGAAGAAAGATAAAGAAGAGATTGAGGAAAATGAGACTGTTCCTGTTGTTGAAGAAAAAGCTAGGGAAGTTGAAGAAGTACACAAAGAAGTACAAAAAGAAGTAAAAAAAGTAGAAAAGGAACTGAAGGCACAAGTGAAATCTTCTAAGATGGTCATTACTACAAGTTCTAATAGGGTCACGCCAGCACCAGCATCTTCAAGGGCACCAGCACATGTTATGACTCCCTCTCCACCTGCCCTAACTGTGCTCCCAGATGGTAGGACCTCTGCGTACACTAGTATAATGCAGACCATCATGGTCCCCTTGCTTCAGCCCCTAGTTAGCCCCCCGTTAGCAGACTCCACCCCTGTGGTTGTTCCAGTCCCTGTGCAAGCCCCATTTCTAGCACCAACATTTATAAACACACCTACATCTGTCCCGGGCCCAACAAAGCCAGTCACTCTGCTATCCACACCAGGGGAACAGCCTGCAGTCTATTCAAGGGTGGCATCCCCCGAGCCCAAGGAACCGAGTCCACCCAAGGTTTCCCCATGCACTACACCCCAGTCTGAGCTCTTGCCAGTGGGACAAATCCTCTACGGCATTGCCTCTGAGGAAGTATTTGAGGCCCGCTTCAAAAAGCGTGAGTATTCTCTAACGCGAGGCCTGCAGCTTCTCAACTGGTCAAAGCCTGAGAATAAACCAGTAGCCTCTTTGGACTCTGCCAAGTCAGGCGAAGATGTATACCGCCCTCGGCCCATTGGAGCGCCGTTTGTGTTTGTCCCCAGGAGACTGGAGGAGAAATCTAAGTCGGTGCAGGATCTCTGTGAGACCCAGAAGGACGAAGGCTTTATGAGAAGGCTTTCCATGCATCTCAAGAGGACTCCTTCAACCGAAAGCAAGGAAGAAAAGCCCAAGGAGGAAGAACCAGTGACTCCCAGGCGCCGGCTCTCCTGGGCTCTCCGCAGCCGAAGAGGATCCCATTCCCAGGAGAGGAAGGAGGTGGAGACGATGAGGATGGATGGGGGAATAGAAGCCGAGGTGGAGCAGGAGGACAAGGAGCCGGAAAAGCCCAACGAGTCACCGGTTATGGCCATGCGTCGGAAGATCGAATCGACGGTGTCCAGGATATCCAGGAGGATCCGCAGCGCCTCGGAGGAGCGAAGGATAGCGTCCGAGGAAAAGGAATCCAACAAGCCAGAGAGCAAGAAGACACCCCTGTTCTCCATTCTGCACAGGTCGACTTCTGAGGGACGTATCCTAAAGAGTATGGCTGGATCCGGTATCCCTCAAAACCAGCTGGCTTCTCAGTCAGGCACCGGAACCTCCTCAGAGTCCATGGAATCTATGTTCAGCATCAAGTCGGAGAGAGCATCCAAGGGTACGAGACTTCTTCACCTTGAAAATGTTCAATCAAATATAGAAATAACATTTATTTTGAATTAACATGTTCCCCCTGCACCTGAAAAGGTCATATGTGTTACTTTCAAGATGATTACTTAGAATTAGACTAAATGTAATTTTAACAATGAAAAGGTGCATTTTCACCGCACAGACACAATGTCACTATTATGTGGTGCTTGAATCCCATTTTAAGGATGCAGGTTCATTTGAGAACTGGTAAATGTAAGAGACTCAAAACACATTTTTGTTTTAGAATTATGCAAACCTTCCCACACCCTTCCTCAAGCAAACCTTTGTTCTTACATACTGAGATGACATACAAGAAAAAAAATAACAAACTTCCAATAGAGGCTTCACTTTGTGTGCTAAGCTCACCTTTTTTCTTCGTTACTATTTCTGTTGATTTCAGTTTGAGTTATATTTGTTCCCTCCAGCAGGGGCAGAGGTAGGAAGGAGGTCCCGATGGGACCGTTGGGGCCTAACCAGAGCTAGCAAGAAGGGCAAGATGGTATCGGAGTCTCACATCCCCACGGCTATTGCCAGAGAGAATGACACCCTAAGCTCCTGCTTGTACACCAGACTGGCATCTGGTAATCCTTAAAGCCCTTAATTTCTTGAAATTATTCCAAATGAAAATATTTAATATTGGTTTCCTTACCCTGTAAGCAGTCAGCAGTCAGTGGACAAGGAGAAACAGCAATCCATGATGATGCCTTGGTTTTGTTTACCTGGCTGCTGTCGCTAAATGCTAACTTTAGCAATTGTGTCCAAAAAACAATACCTGTCAATGTCCCCCAAATTAGCATATGTTAAATATCAAACCAAAATCATCCCTAAGTGTCTGAAATTGATTATGCAGTGCAATTCATTTGATTTGAACTTTCCTGATTTCTGTAGTATTGCATTGGCCCAAGCAAGCAACAACACCACTGAACTCCTCCCCCTGAGTATGAGTACTGCCTGTTGTCAATGTGTCAATGTAGTTAATTAGCTAGGTTAATATAAGCTCACATGGCTAGTTGTAGCAACATTATCCATCTATCAAGTCAGCTAATTAGCCATAGTCCTCCCTTCTACAAATTGAATTTGGAGGCGTGGAGAATAACTGCTACAATACCAAATTAGCTAATGGTAAATCAGTCACAGTTAGATAATCAAGCTAGCTATTGAGGTGCATTTGTTCAAGATTGTATATACAGTGCCTTCGGAAGGTTTTCAGACCCCTTGACTTTTCCCACATTTTGTTACATTACACCCTTATACTAATTTCCTATACTAATTTCCTATACTAAAAAACAAAAAACAGAAATACCTTATTTACTTAAGTATTCAGACCCTTTGCAATGAGACTCAAAATTGAGCTAAGGTGCATTTTGTTTCCGTTGATCATCCTTGAGATGTTTCCACAACTTGATTGGAGTCCACCTGTGGTAAGTTCAATTGATTGGACATGATTTGGAAAGGCACACACCTGACTAAGGTCCCACAGTTGACAGTGCTTGTCAAGCAAAAACCAAGGCATTAGTTTGAAGAAATTGTCTGTAGAGCTCCAAGACATGATTGTGTCAAGGCACAGATCTGGGGAAGGGTACCAAAAAATGTCTGCAGCATTGAAGGTCCCCAAGAAAACAGTGGCCTCCATCATTCTTAAATGGAAGATGTTTGGAACCACAAAGACTCTTCCTAGAGCTAGATTCCAGACGGACGCCACTCCTCAGTGAAAGGCACATGACAGCCTGCTTGGAGATTGCCAAAATGAACCTAAAGACTTTAGGTGATGAAAACTTGCTCCAGAGTGCTCAGCACCTCAGACAGGGGTGAATATTCACCTTCCAACAGCTAAGACAATACAGGAGTGACTTCGGAACAAGTCTCTGAATGTACTTGAGTGACCCAGCCAGAGCCCGGACTTGAACCCTCTGGAGAGATCTGAAAATAGCTGTGCAGCGATGCTCCCCATCCAACCTGACAGAACTTGAGAGGATCTGCAGAGAAGAATCGGAGAAACTCCCCAAATACAGGTGTGCCAAGCTTTTAGTGTCATACCCAAGAAGTCTCAAGGCTGTAATCACTGTCAAAGGTGGTTTAATTAATTAGGGATAGGTATCCAGCTAGCGGGACACCAGTCGACAACATCCGGTGAAATTGGATGTGCAATTCATATTGGGTGCGCAATTCATATAAATTTTCGTAATATTAAACATTCATGAACATACAAGTATCTTATATAATTTAAAAGCTTAATCCTTATGTAAATGTGATATTTCCATGTATTTTTATTTTATATAAATTAGAAGAAAAAAAACAGTTTTTGCTTTATCATTATGGGGTATTGTGTGTAGATTGATGAGAGGAAAATGATGTGGACAAAGTCAAGGGGTCTGATTACTTTCCAAAGGCACTGCACAGTAGCTTGTTAATGTAAATTTGCTTATCAATCTGAACAGCATGTTGATACACACAGCTGTTGAAAGAGACTAGCTAGCAATCTCTGAAATACCTATCAAGCAAAATCTATATATTTTTGTAGGTCATTGCTAGTTATGGGACTGTGCCCTTTCTGTGGTGAGATATCAGCCTCTCAAAACATCCCTTAATCTCAATCACACAAAGTGCCCAACAGAAAGGGGCAGAGAAATCCCTCGCCAACAAATCCAGCTGTACTAAAGACATGGGGATATTGAATTGCATTGGTTGGTTTGTACAAACATGCTTAGTTAGCATTTGATGACAGCAGGCAGGTAAACAAAAGACTGCTTAAAATCGATTGAAATGATGCCTATTTTTCTTAATTGTTAATCACATTCCCAATTTGTCTCTCCTCCAGACTTCCCTCCCGTGTTCCACATCAAGTTGAGGGACTACACCCTGCTGGAGGGAGATCCCATCACCCTTAGCTGTCTCCCAGCTGGCAGCCCCCATCCACACATCTCCTGGATGAAAGGTAAAAGCTTATTATAAGAGCTAAACATAAAATCCATCACTAGCCTCCAATCTTTGTGTAACAAATCTTACAATATATTATAACTGCATCATAATGCATTACACCTGTTGGCTTTAAGGCTACCCTGGGGGCGGCAGGTAACCGGAAGGTTTGCAAGTTCAAACCCCCGAGCTGACAAGGTACAAATCTGTCTTTCTGCCCCTGAACAGGCAGTTAACCCACTGTTCCTAGGCCGTCATTGAAAATAAGAATGTGTTCTTATTAACTGACTTGCCTAGTTAAATAAAGGTTTAAAAAAAAGTAAAGTGTTCCTTTTTCTTCCTCCTCAGATAAGAAGCCTCTGCAGATTGACACCAGAATGAACATTATCTCCTGTCCTGATGGCAGGCAGCTGCTGATGATCATGACAATCACAAAGAAGGATGCAGGGCTGTATGAGTGTGTGGCAACAAACCTTCTAGCTTCGGTCTCCAGCTCCTGTATCCTCTCCCTCGCTCGTGAGTTAGAGTCACACGTGTCAGAGAAGGCAAGACAGAGAGAATCTCTCTCTCTGTGAGTGAGTGAGTGAGTGAGTGAGAGAGAGAGAGAGAGGGGGGGGGGTGGTGGTGGAGAAAGACAAAAAGACAGAGAAAAATAATTTAATGGTTATTTCTTGGTTTTCTATATGACAATGTTTCACTTTCTATTATTTAGGTGTGGATAGACCCCTTGACCAGTACAGCAACTAACCTACTCTAGTTTAGCGAAAATTCCTTTTGAATTCTGTTACTTCACAAGATGATACCAAATTAATTACCATCAACTTGATATGAATCTATCTTTAGACAAACTCTCTCGCAACTGGAAATCTTCTTTACCTGAGGCATTATATTAGGCATAACGCATTTATTGATTTGGATTGAATAGGACTGAGTTGCAATGATGATAATACCTTTCTGCCCTCATAGGTTTACCCAATCGTCCTGGGACTCCTGAGGTTCCCCAGCGCTATAAGAACACTGCCCTAGTCCTCTGGAAGCCCTCAGACAGTATGGCCCCCTGCACCTACTCTCTGGAGAGAAAAGCAGAGGGTGAGTCATGGTGACCCAAACCACCCCCTCGCCCCTACCAACTCTCTCAGAGGGCCCTCCGTTGTCACGTGTTGCTGAAAAAACTCAGAGGGAGACTTTCAGAGAGTGGCGAGGAGATCAATAAACTCATCAACTTCAGGACACGTTTGTGACTTGAATGATGCAATTTATGTTCCAGATTCAAATAATAAAACCAAAATGAAATTCAAATGAACAAATTCCAATATACAATATATAAATGTACAATATATAAACCTCTGTAACAGTTAACCATTTCATTTGGGAGGTGTTGTGTCAAGCTTTGAAATCCGATAAAAACAAATGCACATAAAATATAATTAGGCACGCCTCTGCATGAAATTGCGCAAACTCCAAATATATTGCGGAGCGTGTTGGGATACCCCTTCCCTCTGGAGCCTGCAGCCTTGCTTGCTTGGCTAAAGTAGCTATCAGTCTAATTAGCCCCTACACCCTCAATCATTTTCACTGTCTCAGCTTTGGGACACTTCTGTATATGGCGGAGGTACGCGTGGACTCGCAAATGTATAGCCGAAGGGTGGGGGAAGGGGGTGATTTGGGATTCAGCCACACTCACACACTACTTTGTTCGTATAATTTGAAAGCCATGCTGTCCAAATGCAGTTGTAACATACGCCAAATGTATGTAGTCCAACGCACTACTTCCCTCTTGTGGTCATTAGCAATATTGCAGTGCTGTTCTGTTCAATCACTGACAGACAATCACAGTTGTATTACCTCAATGATTCATTCAACTTCTTTCCATGGCCTTGTTCTCTGACAATGATTGAAATGTGTCTTTCTTAATTATATATTAAAATGAACACATAAAAATATGTCTATGGTCTTTCTCCCCCAGCTGAGAGTAGCTGGCTCATCGTGGCCACAGGAGTGGCTGACTGCTACTACAATGTGGTTGACTTGCCAGGAGAGGGCGTCTTCAGGTTTAGAGTGGCGTGTGTGAACAAGGCAGGCCAAGGACCCTACAGTAACCTCTCAGAGGTAGAGTGCCTGGACGCTTCAGGTATGTACTACTTTCTAGTATGAATAACTATTAGTAATATGAATAGATAAAAATCACATTGTATGTATGTAAGATTGACAAACTCCTGTGAACACTTATTCTCTCCATCAAATATGAAAGTGTCATAGAAAAGTATTTTTTTTTATATCATTGTACGAGAGGGAAAAAAGTGACACTAAAAACAGTGCTATTCTGAATCAACAGTGCCAACAAAATGCAGTGGATCAGTCGTTGTGAAGACAGTCCCTGCAGCACCAGTGGTCAAAACGTCAACAATGACAGTCCCCTCCTTGAAGCCTGCGCCTAGTAAAGGGGTGCACCCCGCCCCATCTTCTGCCCCATTCAGAGAGACCCCGTCTGCCTCCGCTTCCTCTTCTGCTGTACCACCGGCCAAGCCTATCGCTACTATCCCCGCCTCTAAACCTATTGATTCCAAACCCATAGTCCCTCAGACCCCAACCAGCGCTGCTTCCGCCCCCATGATTATTAGTGAGGTCCCATCCTACCTGGCCATCCCTGAGATCCAAAGCCTGCTTCCGGCTCAGCAAGCCCCAGCCCCGGCCAAAGCCAAGACCCTCAACATCAACGTCACGAAACCTACACCGTCTCAACCAGCAATCATAACCAAGCTCACTCCCCCTATCGTTCTTCCCAAACCCCAGAGTCCCGTCAATATCGTCTCGCCCATGATTAAGACCCCGCCCCCACTTGTGGCCCCTCTGCCCGCCGTCTGTAAACCCATTTTGTCTGTGCCCATGTATGTACCAATACTGGCTGCCTCACCACGCGTCACACCCGCCATCTCATCCCCAGTCATGCTAATTTCCAGCACGAGTCCAGTAGGGGAGGGTGGGGTTACACCCACACGTATGACGCCGTCAGGATGCAGAACGCCCTTGGGTGGACGACCTAGTGAGAGCACCCTGCGCCAGGGAGTGCCCCAGAAACCATACACCTTCATGGATGAGAAGGCCAGGTAAAGGAAGCATAGAAAATGAAATGTTCACAATGCTCCCACTGTGATGTGCTCAGGGATTAGGCTCCCACAGTGGTTTAATGAACTGTGTAACCTATGCAAGAAAGTAACCCAATCAAACAGCTGCATAGATTTTAGTTTTCTATTCAATATTGTGCAATTTCAGGATCATAACATTGAATGGGGTTATGACTGTGAAGGAAACAGTGTAGACATCAAGTTCTTTCATATTTTAGAGACGGCATTTCCCTCAAGACTGTCTTACCATAATATTATTGTTATTAATTATTGTATTTTTTATGCATCCCACTGAAAATGGACCTTTCTATAATTCAGTTAGAATTACTATTGAGTCAGGTGTAATGTTGATAAATTTAGAGAGACATCATATATTATGAGCCTTATTAAAAATACATTTTAAAGGTTTGTACACTCATAACAGCGTATAAAACATAATACCTGAAGACTTTAATAAAAGTGTCACCTCAAGATTGTTTTCTCTTTGTTTGTCTTAAAGGGGCCGCTTCGGCGTGATCCGAGAATGTAGGGAGAACGCCACAGGCAACCTGTTCATGGCTAAGATCGTGCCCTACGAGACAGACAACAAACAGACGGTGCTGCAGGAGTACAACATCCTCAAGTACCTCCACCACAATAAGATCATGGCTCTGCACGAGGCCTACATCACGCCCCGCTATCTGGTGCTCATCTCAGAGTGCTGCAGTGGGAAAGAGCTCATCTACAGCCTTATCGACAGGTCAGACAGCACAAATCCTTAGGTGTACCAACTTATGGAAATAAATGGAATATTTCTGTTATATATTTTTGTACTTGATGATTGCTTTTGCTCTGTATAGTGTTCCTGGGTCAGGGTTGGGGTCAATTCCATCAAATTATGTAATTGAAAAGCAATTTACCATCGAGGACCACTTTGGAAATTAGTGTTTCAATTAAGTGCTATCCTCTCATCTTGTGGAATTATTTTTTACCCAAATAAATTCAATTCAAATCAAATTACAGGAATTTGGAATTTCAGTTAACTTCCTCAATTGACAGAATTGAAATTAAATTGACCCTTTCATCCTTTGTTGTCCCTCTTGTCCCTCCACCCCCGAGATTCCGGTACTCAGAGGATGACGTGGTGGGCTACATCATTCAGGTTCTGCAAGGTTTGGACTACCTGCACAACCGCCGCATCCTCCACTTAGACATCAAGCCGGAGAACATCATCATCACATACATGAACATGGTGAAGATCATAGACTTTGGAAGCGCCCAGACCTTTGACCCACTCTTCCTCAAGAAGTTCAGCCCTCCTGTTGGAACTCTGGAGTATATGTGTAAGTCGTGAGGATTATCTAAATCGCGGCGTCTCAACCCGTTCCTGAGGGTTGAAACACAGGGGGTGAACATTTTTATTTTAGCATATAACTAACGTACTGTACCTGATTCAACTTAGCAATAAAGCATTTATAATAGGAAATCCTTATGTATAAGAATATTTATTGAAGGTGAAAACTTGTAAACTTGGGCAATATGAACATTTTCAAACATATCAAAATGTGTTCTGTGCAGCAAATGTTCTGTAGTCAACCGCTCTGTCTCTGTTGCACAATGCTGACACAGACAGTAAGAGTCAGCTTATAATACCATGTATAGATGCACAGAGCAATACATAGATAATGATCTAATCATACTTGATCAATTAATCATATGTTAATACCAGGTATGGAAACACATCTTAATTGTGTCCCTTTATGTGTCCTCCTATAGCTGAATGCCCAGACGTTATCTCCCTAACCTTTCCCTAACCTTTTTTATTTTTCCTAACCTTTCCCTAAAGCTCCCGAGATGTTGAAGGGGGATGTTGTGGGCCCTCCGGCTGACATTTGGAGTGTGGGCGTGTTGACCTTCATCATGTGAGTACGAGCAAGGCTTTGGGCCAATGCCATTTGAACACATTTGAACTCAAGCCAATTCCCAGTTCATTCAAACCATACCATTCATGACTGTCAATAGTCTTTTTACAGTTCTGTAAGGGTGTTATTTAATTAATTAATTCATTCACTTTCACTTAATTTCCTGAGTTGACTGAGCTGAAACGGAAATGACAATAAAGTGCGGCCATCTACACAGTGTTACAGCTGGACATCTGCTTTATATGAATAAAACCTAACTTTATTTAAAGTGCATCTAAAAACACAAATTGTTACATATTAATCTTTGACTGTGTTAATTTGTGTATTGCAAGTGCTCTGTCATACCAATTTAAACCCATTTCAATCGTTTTCAAGTTGCACAATCATTGACTGTGTTAATTTGTTTATTTTAAGTGCTCTGTCAAACCTATTTCAAACCCATTTCAAATGTTTTCAGGCTGAGCGGCAGGTTGCCTTTCATGGAGAATGATCCACAGGAGACTGAAGCCAGAATCTTGGCAGCCAAGTTTGATGTGGGAAAACTCTACCAGAACGTGTCTCAAAGTGCCTCTCTGTTTTTTAAAAAGGTCCTCTGTAGTTACCCTTGGTAAGCGATAATTGATACCAATTAAGTGCCGTTTTCTTTTGATGAATTGGTCAATTAATTATATTATGTACTGTCCGCACTGACATTGGCAAGTTCTTATTTTTCTTTGACATATCAATAAAGTAGGGTGACAACTACTTTCTCAGCGCTGCATCTTACTCACTCCAAAAAATTACAAATCATTGGATGTTGTTAACTTGATCTATACACATATTTTTTTCTGCCATTGATAGATAGTGCAAGATTGAGGAATTTAAGTCCTCACACCTACACCCGTTCAACATTGCTGCCAATGGCTGCCATAGCCCGTAATGAATGAATGATAGAATTTGTATTTTTCTGTCGTATCGCATTTATTATCAGTCCCTTGTGGGATAGTTTGTGATTTTGAGTTAGCGCTGCTTGACCCTGGGAGTGACCTCTGTTTCAGGGCCCGTCCTTCCATCAAGGACTGCTACAACAACTCATGGCTCCAGGATGCCTACCTGATGCGGATGCGGCGGCAAACCCTCACCTTTACCACCACACGCCTCAAGGACTACCTGGACAAGCAGCAGAAGCTGCGGGCGGGTGTGGCCACCAAGCACAAGGTCCTCCTTCGGTCGTACCAAAGCTCATCCCTGTCCCCCACCAGCCCTATACCCCCATCTCCCATGACACCGGTCACACAGTGAGCACGGCTTCATATGTCAAATGCATGAAGGCAGGAGCTGTTGCATGAAAGGAGGTGCCTAATCTATATGAGAAAGGTCCTAGGATCGAGCCCCGAATAACCCCCTTGGCCCTCTAACCTATTGAGATGAGTTGTGAGTTGAGCTTTTCAGACAAATGGACATAAAATCACAAAATCCAGCAATGGTTTGAGATATTATCAACCTCTCTGCCTCCACCATAGAGTCCCTACAGAGAATGTTCTTGTAATGAGACAATAACAGAATAGTTCTTTGTGTATTTCATGGTGTGATACATGTTTCTCAAGGGCTGGATGCCAGCTCAAAGTTCCAAACCTCTGCTCTCTCTTTTTAATACTCACAAGCTAGTAATTGTTTTATCTAAACCTCTTGTATCCAAGTATCTTGTATCTTCTCTTAACATCTAGTACATGTGTAATTTTATCTTCGAGCATTTTCGAGCTATAAATACAGTGTAGAAGATGTCCAAACTGATGCGTAAAGGTGCATAGCTTTCTGTAAGCATGAACGAGGCCACTGTACAATATACTGTAGGCTACAAACACGAAGGATTCTTTAGGCTACTTTCAGATTGACGCTTTATTCCTTTTATAAAGCCATAGTATTTGCTTTACATGTGTGCTCCTTTGCACTTTTTATCGATTGCCATTTTTATCCATGCATTTTCATAATTTCACCATTCGTTTTGCTATAGTTTATCATATTAGAGGTTTCATTAGTGAATTATCACTGATCAATGATTTGGAGAAAACTAAACCATGATCGTTCTCCTAGCATGTCACATTCTTTCATTTGGTAATGTTTAGGCCTATACTAAAGGTTATTTACAATACACGATTACAAATAATATAAAGACAACGCATGTAAACATCCATGCATAAATATCAACCCTGTCCAGGCCTGTTTGGTTAAATGCAATGCACCATTCGGAGATGCAATTGGTAGTTACTCTGTAACTTAACATGTTTCTGTTTCTACTCTGTGCATTAGGGACTGTCATTTGTATTTATACTGTGCATTAATTGTACACACATCCAGATACTTAGCTCGTTTGTGTGGTGACTGTCAGGGATGGGAGATTCTCTGAATATTTATTACTACGGCTGTGGACAGATCGAGGTTATTGGGACAGTAGCCTATTATGTCTTATATCGCTGGGTAACAAACAACGGTTGTAATGATGAGAGTATAAAACTATTGACTATAATCTTATGCTGTTTTCTGTTGATTTAAACAGCTTGTGTCATAAGGGGAGGTCCAAGGCAGGTTGGATTAATTTGCATACAGGACGGGACCAGGGAATCTGGTCACAATATTGAATTGACGTTGTGGGCAGATGAGAGACATTTTATTCCTATGTGTAGGCGTAACAAATCTCGATCAGATATTGATTGGGACATCTTGATTGGATGACGACAACCACATGTTAATGCAATGTGTAACCACAGCTTTTTACTGTAAGAATGCATATGATTGCAGACTATTCATCAGTTATTCATAATGCAGGTCCTCACTTAAATTAGGATGATGTTGGAGAAAGAATGTATTTTTGTTTTGGGTATATTGCCAAATGGTTACTTACTCAGAAAATAAATATATGTAGGTGCATGTCACATCCACGCAGATTAAGAAAATGTTAATTTATGAAACTGTTAGGTTTCACCTTTTTTTTAAACATTTTGTTAATCGATTATACGTTTTGCTATCTTCGTTATCAAACATTGAAACAGTATATATAACAAAATATATTTATTGTGTAGATAGAGTACCAGTTAAAAGTTACTTTTTTGGTTACTACATGATTCCATACAATGCCTTGCAAAAGTATTCACCCCAATTTGCATTTTTCCTATTTTGTTGCATTACAACCTGTAATTTAAATGGATTTTTATTTGGATTTCATGTAATGGACATACACAAAAGAGTCCAAATTGGCGAAGTGAAATGAAAATGAATTTGTTTAACTTGTTTAAAACAATAATGTTTTTATTAAATGGAAACGTGGTGTGTGCTATCAATCCCCTAAATAAGATCTGGTGCAACCAATTACCTTCAGAAGTCACATTATGAGTTAAATAAAGTCCACCTGTATGCAATCTAAGTGTCACATGATCTCAGTATATATACACCTGTTGAAAGGCCCCAGAGTCTGCAACACCACTAAGCAAGGGGCACCACCAAGCAAGCAGCACTATGAAGACCAAGGAGCTCTTCAAACAGGTCAGGTACAACCTTGTGGAGAAGTACAGATCAGGGTTGGGTTATAAAAAAATGAGAAACTTTGAACATCCCATGGAGCACCATTAAATCCATTATGTTAAGAATGGAAAGTATATGGCACCAGAACAAACCTGCCAAGAGAGGGCCGCCCACCAAAACTCACAGACCAGGCAAGGAGGGCATTATTCAAAGAGCCAACAAAGAGACCAAAGATAACCTTGAAGGAGCTGCAAAGCTCCACTTTAAGCCGTACACTCCACAGAGCTGGGCTTTATGGAAGAGTGGCCAGAAAAAAATTATCAAACATGTTTGGTGTTTGCCAAAAGGCATGTGGGAGACTCCCCAAACATGTGGAGGAAGATACTGGTCAGATGAGACTAAAATTGAGCTTTTTGGCCATCAAGGTAAATGCTATGTCTGGCGTAAACCCAACACCTCTCATCACCCCGAGAACACCATCCCCAAGTGAAGCATAGTGGTGGCAGCATCATGCTGTAGGGATGTTTTTCATCGGCAGGGACTGGGAAACTGGTCAGAATTGAAGGAATGATGGATGGAGCAAAATGCAGGGAAATTCTTGAGGGAAACCTGCTTCAGTCTTCCAGAGATTTGAGACTGGGACGGAGGTTCACCTTCCAACAGGACAATGACCCTAAGCATACTGCTGAAACAACACTTGACTGGTTTATGGGGAAACATTTAAATGTCTTGGAATTGCCTAGTCAAAGCCCAGACCTCAATCCAATTGAGAATATGTTGTATGACTTAAAGATTGCTGTACACCAGTGGAACCCATCCAACTTGAAGGAGCTGGAGCAGTTTTGTCTTGTAGAATGGGCAAAAATCCCAGTGGCTAGATGTGCCAAGCTTATAGAGACATACCCCAAGAGATGTGCAGCTGTAATTGCTGCAAAAGTTGGCTCTACAAAGTATCGACTTTGAGAGGGGGGGTGAATAGTTATGCACGATCAAGTTCTGTTTTTTTGTCTTATTTCTTGTTTGTTTCACAATATATCATATTTTGCATCTTCAAAGTGCTACACATGTTGTGGAAATCAAATGATACAAACCCCAAAAAATCACAAAATAGGAAAAATGCCAAGGGGGGTGAATACTTTCACAAGCCACTGTATGTGTTATTTAATAGTTTTGAAGTCTTCACTATTATTCTACAATGTAAAAAATAAAGAAAAACCCTCGAAGGAGTAGGCGTGTCCAAACTTTTTATTGGTACTGTATGCTATATATTAATTGTGGTATAATCATGAAGTGATGTGGCAGATGTGTGTCATGAAGTTGATTTTACATTACATTGTATTTCAGTTTTAATCAACAGCATCAGTGGGTTTGTTTAGAATTAAGTATTTAAGCAGGATTCTTCTAGTTGAATTCCATGGTCAGGTATGAGATTGCTTTTATGGCGGCTTGTGTGTCATGTCATAGAGTTTTGTATAAAATTATGATATGTTTGATTTATTGGATGAATGTATTTCAATTGATTGTGAAGATAGTATTACCATTTAAAGGGAGAGGGTAACTATTGATGTATGAAGACCAAGAAGTACTGAGCAAGACACCTCCAGTACGTTGAGAAGTAAACTAGTAAACTAGACAATCAATATCGGCTTTGTTGTGCGATTTTTCAGGGGGGGATAAAGACATTATGTTACTCAATTGTTTTTTGTGTGATTGTTTGGTTGTTTGTTTATTTGATTGCTTGAGTAATCACAATTGGTGCAGCTCTTAAACTTCTTTGCTCTGTGGAACCTCTGAATATGGCATGTGATAGGCATGGCAGTTATAAATAATAATAAAGAACATACAACTTAAACCCAAAAGTAGCAGTTTGTGTTATTTCAATTGAGCTTTGTGTTTTATCTTTCTTGATTACATTTAACAAGCACCTAAATAGAACTGATTAAATCAATTCTGTAATAGAATATTGCTGTTTTGAAAGATATGGCATACAGTACATAAATAAAAGCTAGAATCCTTAATTGAAACTATAACAAAGCGGCCACCTCGCCTGTCTTTCAGTAAAAAGCTGAGGGATGGGCCTGTAGAAATTTAACTACACTCAAAATGGATAGACAGAGCTATGAATGCAATGACTGACCATGCACGATATCAAAAGTATAGTTTTAAAAATGTTTTGAGGCTATACAGTGTTTGTTTACATTTACATTGTATACAAACATTTGGAGTAAAACAAGCTTGTGTTTTGGGTTCTGATGGGGTATTTCAGTTGAACTGAGCTCATGAGGCATTTATAAATGATATCCTTCAAGAATCAATATATACAGTACCAGTCAAAAGTTTGGACACACCTACAGTACTCATTCAAGGGTTTGTCCTTATGTGTACTATTTTCTACATTGTAGAATAATAGTGAAGACATCAAAACTATGAAATAACACATATGGAAATATGTAGTAACCAAAAAAGTGTTAAACTAAAATCTATTTTATATTTGAAATTCTTCAAAGTAGCCACCCTTTGCCTTGATGACAGCTTTGCACAATCTTGGCATTCTCTCAACCAGCTTCATGAGGTAGTCAACTGGAATGCATTTCAATTATCAGGTGTGCATTGTTAAATGTTAATTTGTGGAATTTATTTCCTTCTTATTGCGTTTGAGAAAGTCAGATGTGTTGTGACAAGGTAGCGGTGGTATACAGAAGATAGCCCTATTTGGTAAAAGACCAAGTCCATATTATGGCGAGAACAGCTCAAATAAGCAAAGAGAAATGTCCATCCATAATTACTTTAAGACATGAAGTTCAGTCAATCTTGAAAATTTCAAGAACTTGGAAAGTTTCTTCAAGTGTAGTTGGAAAAACCATCAAGCGAAATGATGAAACTGGCTCTCATGAGGACCGCCAAAGGAAAGGAAGTCCCAGAGTTACCTCTGCTGCAGAGGATAAGCTCATTATTAACTGTACCTCAGATAGCAGCCCCAAAAAATGCTTCACAGAGTTCAAGTACCAGACACATCTCAACATCAACTGTTCAGCGGAGACTGCGTGAATCAGGCCTTCATGGTTGAATTGCTGTGAAGAAACCACTACTAAAGGACACCAATAAGAAGAAGAGACTTGCTTGGGCCAAGAAACACGAGCAATGGACATTAGAACAGTGGAAATCTGTCCTTTGATCTGATGAGTCCAAGTTTAAGATTTTTGGTTCAAACCAACATGTGTTTGTAAGACAGAGTACAGTAGGTGAACTGATTATCTCTGCATGTGTGGTTTCCACCGTGAAGCATGGAGGAGGAGGTTTGATGGTGTGGTGGTTCTTTGCTGGTGAAACTGTCTGTGATTTATTTAGCATTCAAGGCACACTTAATCAGCACGGCTACCACAGCATTCTGCAGCGATACACCATCCTATCTGGTTTGCGCTTAGTGGGACTATCATTTGTTTATTAACAGGACAATGACCCAACACACCTCCAGGCTGTGTAAGGGTTATTTGACCAAGAAGGAGAGTGATGGAGTGCTGCATCAGATGACCTGGCCTCCACAATCACCCGACCTCAACCCAACTGAGATGGTTTGGGATGAGTTGGACCGCAGATTGGAAAAGGAAGTGGAAAAGCGATGAACGGGTGTTCAGCATATGTGGGAACTCCTTCAAGACTGTTGGAAAAGTATTCCAGGTGAAGCTGGTTGAGATATGCCAAGAGTTTGCAAAGCTGTCATCAAGGCAAATGGTGGCTACTTTGAAGAATCACAAATTTGTTTAACACTTTATTGGTTAGTACATGATTCCATATATGTGTTTTTTCATAGTTTTGATGTCTTCACTATTATTCTACAATGTAGAAAATAGTAATAATAAAGAAAAACCCTTGAATGAGTAGGTGTGACCAAACTTTTGACTGGTACTGTATATACATACACTACCATTCAAAAGTTTGGGGTCTAGTTTGAGAAACAGATGGGATTCTGGCCTTCTCGGCAGAGTTGCAAAGAAAAAGCAATATCTCAGACTGGCCAATAAAAAGAAAAGATTAAGTTGGACAAAATAACACAGACACTGGACAGAGGAACTCTGCCTACCGTAGAAGGCCAGCATCCCATAGTCACCTTTTCACTGTTGACATTGAGACAAGTATTTTGTGGGTACTATTTAATGAATCTGCCAGTTGAGGACTTGTGGGGCGCCTGTTTCTCAAACTTGACACTCTAATGTACTTGTCCTCTTGCTCAGTTGTGCACCGGGGCCTCCCACTCCTCTTTCTATTCTGGTTAGGGCCAGTTTGCACTGTTATGTGAAGGGAGACGTACACAGCACTGTACGAGATCTTCAGTTTCTTGGCAATTGCTTGCATGGAATAGCCTTCATTTCTCAGAACAAGAATAGACTGACGAGTTTCAGAAGAAAGTACCTTGTTTCTGGCCATTTTGAGCCTGTAATCGAACCCACAAACGCTGGTGCTCCAAATACTCAACTAGTCTGAAGAAGGGCATTTTTACTGCTTCTTTAATCAGGGCAACAGTTTTCAGCTATGCTAACATAATTTCAAAAGGGTTTTCTAATGATCAATTAGCCTTTTAAAATGATAAACTTGAATTTAGCTAACACAACGTTCCATTGGAACACAGGAGTGATGGTTGCTGATAATGGGTCTCTGTATGCCTATGTAGATATTCAATAAAAAATCTGCCGTTTCCAGCTACAATAGTAATTTACAAGATTAACAATGTCTACACTGTATTTCTGATCAATTTTATGTTATTTTAATGTACAAAAAATCAGCTTTTCTTTAAAAAAAGGATATTTCTGAGTGGGCCCAAAATTTTGAACGGTAGTGTATATAAACTCAGCACTGTCAACTGCGTTTATTTTCAGCAAACTTAAAACTTCTTCAGGCTACGGTCTATTTTTCTCCACTTCCTGTCTGACTGACGTGCCCAAAGTAAACTGCCTGTTACTCAGGCCCAGAAGCCAGGATATGCATATAATTTGTACCTTTGGATAGAAAACACTTTGTAGAAAAGTTAAAATAATGTATGAGACTATAACACAATTGATATGGTAGGAGAAAATCCACAGAAAAACCAACCGGAATAATTTTCAACTACATGTCAACAGTCTTTGTTCAAGGTTTCAGGCTTGTTTCTTCCCAAACGAGGAAGAATTTGGAGTTTTGGTACTGGGAGTCAGATTTGGAAATCAGTCGAAGTGACGAAGAAGACACGCACCTGCTAATTTTACATTCCTATTGAACATACTTCTTTCCGTATGAAATAGTATAGTTTAATTACATTTTAGGGTACCTGAGGATTAAATAGAAATGTAGTTTGACTTGTATTAACAAAGTTTAGGGGTAGCTTTTCGGATTCCTTTCTCTGCATGTTGGAATGAGTGGATTACTCAAATCGATGGCAGCAACTAAACTGATGTTTAGGGATATAAAGAAGGATTTTATCAAAACAAAACAACCATGCATGTTGTAGCTGGAACCCTTTGGATTGTAAAATCAGAGGAAGATTTTCAAAAAGTAAGTGAATTTATAATCGCTATTTGTGATTTTATGAAGCCTGTGCTGGTTGAAAAATATTTTGATCTGGGGCGCCGTCCTCAAACAATCGCATGGTATGCTTTTGCTGTAAAGCCTATTGTAAAATCGGACAATGCAATTAGATTAATAGGAATTTAAGCTTTTAACCGATATAAGACACTTGTATGTATTTAGATGTTTAATATCCATAATTGTTATGATTATTTATTTGAATTGCGCTCCCTCCAATTTCACAGGAAGTTGTCGACAGGTGTCTAGCCTAGCCTTAACATGTCACGCCTAGCCTTAACATGTGTAAATATGTGTATGAACATAACAAGATTCAACAACTGAGAAATAAACTGAACAAGTTCCATAGACTAACAGAAATGGAATAATGCGTCCCTAAACAAAGGGGGGGGGGGGTCAAAATCAAAAGTAACAGTCAGTATCTGGTGTGGCCACTAGCTGCATTAAGTACTGCAGTGCATCTCCTCATGGACTGCAACAGATTTGCCAGTTCTTGCTGTGAGATGTTACCCCATTCTTCCAGCAAGGCACCTGCAAGTTCCCGGACATTTTCTGGGGGGAATGGCCCTAGCCCACACCCTCCGATCCAACAGGTCCCAGACGTGCTCAATGGGATTGAGATCCTGGCTCTTCGCTGGCCATGGTAGAACACTGACATTCCTGTCTTGCAGGAAATCACACACAGAACGAGCAGTATGGCTGGTGGCATTGTCATGCAAGAGGGTCATATCAGGATGAGCCTGCAGGAATCAAATCAAATCAAAGTTTATCAAATCAAAGTTTATTTGTCACATGCGCCGAATACAACAGGATACAACCTTACAGTGAAATGCTTATTTACAGGCTCTAACCAATAGTGAGAAAAAAAGGTATATATATGTGTGTGTGTGTGTGTGTGTGTGTGTGTGTGTGTGTGTGTGTGTGTGTGTGTGTGTGTGTGTGTGTGTGTGTGTGTGTGTGTGTGTGTGTGTGTGTGTGTGTGTGTGTGTGTGTGTGTGTGTGTGTGTGTGTGTGTGTGTGTGTGTGTAGGTAAGTAAATAAATAAATCAACAGTAAAAAGACATTTGAAAATATTGTAGCAAGGCTATATACAGACACCGGTTAGTCAGGCTTATTGAGGTAGTATGTACATGTAGGTATGGTGACTATGCATATATGATGAACAGAGAGTAGCAGTAGTGTAAAAAGAGAGGTTGGAGGGTAGTGGGACACAATGCAGATAGCCCAGTTAGCCAATGTGCGGGAGCACTGGTTGGTCGGGCAAATTGAGGTAATATGTACATGAATGTATAGTTAAAGTGACTATGCATATAAGATAAACAGAGAGTAGCAGCAGCGTAAAATAGGGGTTGGGGGGGCACACAATGCAAATAGTCCGGGTAACCATTTGGTTACCTGTTCAGTAGTCTTATGGCTTGGGGGTAAAAACTTTTGAGAAGCCTTTTTGTCCTATACTTGGCACTCCGGTACCGCTAGCCATGCGGCAGTAGAGAGAACAGTCTATGACTGGTGTGGCTGGGGTTTTTGACAATATTTAGGGCCTTCCTCTGACACCGCCTGGTGTAGAGGTCCTGGATGGCAGGCAGCTTTAACCCAGTTACTGGGCCGTACGCACTACCCTATGAAGTGCCTTGCGGTCGGAGGCCGAGCAATTGCCGTACCAGGCAGTGATGCAACCGGTCAGGAGGATCTCGATGTTGCAGCTGTAGAACCTTTTGAGGATCTCAGGACCCATGCCAAATCTTTTTAGTTTCCTGAGGGGGAATAGTCTTTGTCGTGGTGTGTTTGGACCATTTTGGACCATTCTAGTTTGTTGTTGATGTGGACACCAAGGAATTTGAAGCTCTCAACCTGCTCCACTACAGCACCGTCGATGGGAATGGGGGCGTGCTCGGTGCTCCTTTTCCTGTAGTCCACAATCATCTCCTTAGTCTTGGTTACATTGAGGGATAGGTTGTTATTCTGGCACCACCCGGGCAGGTCTCTGACGTCCTCACCGTCGTTGACGGTGATCAGGCCACTGTTGTGTCGTCTGCAAATACAAGTTGTACACATGGAATTATAGATATACCTCTCCTTAATGCAACCGCTGTGTCAGATGTTTTTTTTAAATACGGAAAAAGCAAACCATGCAATAATCTGAGACGGTGCTCAGAAGGACCCGCATAACTTAGGACCAAAACTTCAAAAAGTTATATTACAGGTCAAAGAAACATTTCAAACTAAGTATAGAATCAATCTTTAGGATGTTTTTATCATAAATCTTCAATAAAGTTCCAACCAGAGAATTCCTTGGTGTATAGAGAAGCCATGGAACGCAGGTCGATATCATGTGAAATACGTACGACCAGGAAATAGCTCTCTGCCGGTAACCTGACTCATTCAGCTCTTATTCAGCCCCACAACACAGTAGAAGCCTCATTCATGTTTCTAAAGACGGTTGACATCTAGTGGAAGCCATAGGAAGTGCAACTTCATCCATATCCCACTGTGAATTCAAATAGGGCTGGGTTGAAAATCGACCAACCTCAGATTTCTCACTTTCTGTTTGGATTTCGTCTCAGGTTTTTGCCTGCCATATGAGTTCTGTTATACTCACAGACATCATTCAAACAGTTTTAGAAACTTCAGAGTGTTTTCTATCCAATACTGATGACAATATGCATATATTAGCAACTGGGACTGAGGAGCAGCCTGTTTCATCCAAGCTACTCAATACTGCCCCTGCAGCCATAATAAGATAAAAGCACAACCAAATTCCAATGAAAATCAATGTCTGATATTTGGTTCAGTTGGGACCTAAATGTGTTATCACTGCGCTTTCAACCATTTTAAAAACACACTGTAGTTCAAATGGGAATACAATGTCAGATATTTTGTGTTATCACTCTGCTTCATCTATTTGCACATCCAAATTACCTGGATTGCAATTGAAATGATTTAAGTACATGGTTGAAGTGATCAGTGCCGTTTGAGATTCTGTGCAGATTATTATACAAATTGTGAGGATTTCCAAAGACCTGTGACCCTAAACATGCACACTTTCTATGATTACATACAGTAAGAAGACATTTATTGTTACAGTAACCTCAATGTGGCCATGGATGTGTTACACATTTTTAGGTTGAATAAATACTGTTACATTAGTTTGTAAGATAGCCTTAAAATTAGGTTACTACAAAACTAATATTGAATTGTGTTTGGTTGACAACGCAACCAAATATCAACATTTAAAGGAGATATCTATTGCTTGGATAGTTCCACCTGAGTGACTGGCTTAATCCTATTCTTTAACTTTTATCATAAATGATATTATATGATTTATAAAGTGTGGTTACATTTCATTTGCTCTGTTAAGCCTGCATTTGGGATGACTTTGATAGCAATAGTGAATCAATTAAGTGGACATTTCTTAGCAATCATTCTCACGATAGCGCACCTGTAACTGTCAATGACAAATATCAAAGCTAAGCATGGCTTAATTAAAATTGGGAGACCGAAGTGTTAGCTGTAGATAGATCAACTCTACAGCAGGCATGTAGGTACAGTTGAAGTCGGAAGTTTACATACAATTAGGTTGGAGTCATTAAAACTAGTTTTTCAACCACTCCAACAAACTATAGTTTTGGCAAGTCGGTAGGACATCTACTTTGTACATAACACAAGTCACTTTTCCAACAACTGTTTACAGACAGATTATTTCACTTATAATTTACTGTATCACAATTCCAGTGGGTCAGAAGTTTACATACACTAAGTTGACTGTGCCTATAAACAGCTTGGAAAATTCCAGAAAATTATCTCATAGCTTTAGAAGCTTCTGATAGGCAAATTGACATAATTTGAGTCAATTGGAGGGGTACCTGTGGATGTATTTCAAGGCCTACCTTCAAATTCAGTGCCTCTTTGCTTGACATCATGGGAAAATCAAAAGAAATCAGCCAAGAACTCAGAAAAAAAATTGTAGACCTCCACGTCTGGTTCATCCTTGGAATCAATTGCCAAACACCTGAAGGTACCACGTTCATCTGTACAAACAATAGTACGCAAGTATAAACACTATGGGACTACGCAGCCATCATACCGCTCAAGAAGGAGACGCATTCTGTCTCCAAGAGATGAATGTACTTTGGTGCGAAAAGTGCAAATCAATCCCAGAACCACAGCAAAGGACCTTGTGAAGATGCTGGAGGAAACAGGTACAAAAGCATCTCTATCCACAGTAAAACAAGCCTTATATCAACATAACTTGAAAGGCCGCTCAGCAAGGAAGAAGCCACTGCTCCAAACTCGCCATAAAAAAGCCAGACTACGGTTTGCAACTGCACATAGGGACAAAGAGCATAATTTTTGGTGAAATGTCCTCTGGTCTGATTAAACAAAAATAGAACTGTTTGGACATAATGACCATCGTTATGTTTGGTGGAAAAAGGGGGATGCTTGCAAGCCGAAAAACAACATTCCAACCGTGAAGCATGGGGGTGGCAGTATCATGTTGTGGGGGTGCTTTGCTGCAGGAGGTACTGATGCACTTCACAAAATAGATGGCATCATGAGGAGGGGGAATTATGTGGATATATTGAAGCAACATCTCAAGACATCAGTCAGGAAGTTAAAGCTTGGTCGCAAAAAAATACAAAATGCTCTGTTAATTAGTTTTTTCAAATTCAATCAGTTTCCACGTTGATTCAACGTCATCAGATTGGGTTGAAATGAAGTGGAAACAACATTGATTCAACCAGTTTATGCCTAGTGGGTTGTGTGTCCAATCAAGATAATCCTCTGAAATATATATGCTAGCAGATATTATGGTGAGACTTTTCCTTCACTCTCTCGTACATTGTGGATCATTTGAGTTCTGAATGTACAATCTAGAGGTGGCGGTAGAATCTAGAGGGCCTTCTCTCATCTTCTCTTGGTTTACTTCCTCTTGGTCAAAGGTCATGTGGCTGTGACTGCATTCCAGGAGAGTGTAATGGTTTTCTTGACTTGAAGGAGAAGCGGACCAAAATGCAGCGTGGTTTCTATTCATGGTTCTTTAATAAAGAAAACTATACATGAATAGACTAACAAAACAATAAACGTGAGAAAACCTAAACAACCCTATCTGGTGCAAACACAGAGACAGGAACAATCACCCACAAACACACAGTGAAACCCAGGCTACCTAAGTATGATTCTCAATCAGAGACAACTAATGACACCTGCCTCTGATTGAGAACCATACTAGGCCAAAACATAGAAATACCCCCAAACATAGAAAAACAAACATAGACTGCCCACCCAACTCACGCCCTGACCATACTAAATAAATACAAAACAAAGGAAATAAAGGTCAGAACGTGACAGTAACCCCCAAATGTGCGGACTCCGGCCGCAAAACCTTAACCTATAGGGGAGGGTCTGGGTGGGCGTCTGTCCGCGGTGGCGGCTCTGGCGCTGGACGTGGCCCCCACTTCACCATAGTCTTAGTGTGACTTATTGTCCGATTCCATGGCCTCCTAACCACGGCGACCCTTCTCAATGGACAGAGGGGCAGCTCGGGACAGAGGGGCAGCTCGGGACAGAGGGGGGGCTGCTCGGGACAGAGGGGCGGCTGCTCGGGACAGAGGGGCTCTGGCGCCTCTGGGCCGAGGGACTCCGGCGCCTCTGGGCTGACTGGCGGCACTGGCGGCCCCTGGCTGACTGGCGGCACTGGCGGCCCCTGGCTGACTGGCGGCACTGGCGACCCCTGGCTGACTGGCGGCACTGGCGGCCCCTGGCTGACTGGCGGCGCTGGGCAGACTGGTGGCACTGGCGGCGCTGGGCAGACTGGCGGCTCTGGCGGCGCTGGGCAGACTGGCGGCACTGGCGGCGCTGGGCAGACGGGTGGCTCAGATGGCGCTGGGCAGACGGGTAGCTCAGATGGCGCTGGGCAGACGGGAAGCTCCGGCAACGCTGGAGAGGAAGGCTCTGGCAGCGCTGGACTGAGTAGCTCTGGTGCCTCTGGAATGAGGGGCGGGAGCTCTGGTAGTGCCGAACAGGCGGGAGACTCCGGCTGCGCTGGAGAGGAGGAAGGCTCCGGCAGCGCTGGACAGGCGGGAGCCCCTGTAAGGATGAGCCGGAGAGACAGCCTGGTGCGGGTGGCTGCCACCGGAGGGCTGGTGCGTGGAGGTGGTGACGGATAGACCGGACCGTGCAGGTGCACTGGAGCTCTTGAGCACCGAGCCTGCCCAACCTTACCCGGTTGAATGGTACCGGTCGCCCTGCCAGTGCGGCGAGGTGGAATAACCTGCACTGGGCTATGCAGGCGAACCGGGGACACCGTGCGCAAGGCTGGTGCCATGTAAGCCGGCCCAAGGAGAAGCACTGGAGACCAGATGCGTAGAGCCGGCTCCATGGCACTTGGCTCGATCTAGCCCGGCCAATACGCGGAGCTGGAATGTACCGCACCGGGCTATGCACCCGCACTGGGGACACCGTGCGCTTCACAGCATAACACGGTGCCTGCCCGGTCTCTCCAGCCCCCCGGTAAGCATAGGAAGTTGGCGCAGGTCTCCTACCTGGCTTCGCCACACTTCCTGTCTGCCCCCCCACCAATACATTTTTGGGGGCTGACTTTCGGGCTTCCATCCACGCCGCCGTGCTGCCTCCTCATACCAGCGCCTCTCCGCCTTCGCCGCCTCTAGCTCTTCTTTGGGGCGGCGATATTCTCCAGGCTGTGTCAAGGGTCCTTTTCCATCCAACTCATCCTCCCATGTCCATTTCTTTTCTCGCTGCTGTTGCTGTTGCCCGTTACCACGCCGCTTGGTCCTGTTGTGGTGGGTGATTCTGTAACGGTTTTCTTGACTTGAAGGAGAGGCGGACCAAAATGCAGTGTCGTTTCTATTCATGGTTCTTTAATAAAGAAAACTATACATGAATAGACTCACAAAACAATAAACGTGAGAAAACCTAAACAGCCCTATCTGGTGCAAACACAGAGACAGGAACAATCACCCACAAACACACAGTGAAACCCAGGCTACCTAAGTATGATTCTCAATCAGAGACAACTAATGACACCTGCCTCTGATTGAGAACCATACTAGGCCGAAACATAGAAATACCCCAAAACATAGAAAAACAAACATAGACTGCCCACCCAACTCACGCCCTGACCATACTAAATAAATACAAAACAAAGGAAATAAAGGTCAGAACGTGACAGAGAGGGGCGCCAAGCTAGAGGAAAGGGTGTTTTTGCTGGGCCCTGTCAATTTACACAACTTTTAACCGAGTGAGAAGATGTCTAGGATAATTTTGTAATCTCTAAACCAAAATCAAATAAGTTGTATAGATATATAAATTAGTGTGAGTTCAAAGCAATCATGGAATTAGTAGCCTGCCTATATTTTAGCATTCATTATTTGATTGTGGACAGTAATGTATGCTCATGGGTACCTTTATGTGTGTTCTCAGATTTATTATTCATAGATTTTAGATATGTATTGCAAAACGCTACATATCCATTGTTTAGCTGGAATGGAATGTTCGTATTCTGCATATTTAACATGTAAATTCAACACATCATACATTTAGCCTGATGCTATAGTGTCTGTTTAGAGTTAGTGTTTGGTTAGGCTTTGTTCCAAATGGCACCCTACTCCCTATATACAGATGTAGGATCTTAATTTGAGACAGTTTGCTACATCAGGAAAATGATCCTGCAGAAACAGGAAATATGAATTATTATGGGATTATAATTAATGGACATTTTTGTAGGGGTTGATACATTTTTCGTAAAGGGAAAGTCAAGTTTTCAGAAGTCTTTTTAAACTTCAAATGCACTACAAGATTTACATTTCCTTCATTGCATGAAAGTTCTTCTGAAACAGGGAATTTCTATCTGCAATGTTCAAGAAAGTTTTTCAGCTGAACGTAGCCCTGTTATTAACATTACCAGTAACCTATATGCAAATATTTGGTGGCACAGAAAGAAAGGAAAACTAAGCTATATGCAACTACGCTATATCTGACTGGGTAAATAACATTATTTTGAGTTCATTTAGACCAAGTGACTCAGATTTGAGCACTTGGACTAGGACTCGAGCACCGGGACTCGGACTTCAGTCATAGGGACTTGTGACTTGACTATTGGTCACTTGGACTTGAGCACAGGGAACTTGGGACTTGAGGTTTTGGGACTCAACTACTTCACTGGGCAAAACAGTCATTAGCTCCTGTTCAAAGTTATTATCCCCAACTCTATTTTTGGACATCAATGTGGCTGCGGTGTCTGTGGAAAGTTGGTAACAATGAAGTGACTGAGTGATGGAGGTGCAACCCATACTACTTTGTGGTACCATCTGGTGATTGTGCCCCTCCCTCTCTCTCTCACGTGCAATATATATGTTTGTGCATATGGGAGTCCGTGATTTACATTTACATTGGCCCACTTGTTTTCGTCATTTTGATTAACTACCCTAAATCATTATTCAAAAATGCAACTAAGACTTAATTATATTTTAGTCAAAATTACTAAAAGTACACTAAATCTAAAAAAAGAGTGCCAAAATGAACACTGACCTTAACATAGATCCTACCCCAACTCAGGCCTAATGACACTGTTGCTGTCGTCCAGCTTGCTCCAGATGGCGTGAAACAAGTTGTCGGATTGTAACAGGGTATCTTGTGTCGAGGCGGTAAAGTCAGACATGGAGTGGGCCTGTCTCTGTCTGGATTGGAATAGAAGCAGAGGTGTGCCCGAAAGAGACCCTAGATAAGCCACTTTTAACACAGTGGGCTAAAACATGCTGGCCTCAGTAACGCTTTCCCCTTGTAAAACTGTAACCTCATTATCAGTGCTGTAGCCTCTTGGAAGACGGGGTGTGAGCAGGGGAACAGAGGTGTCACACTGCATGTGTCAAGTTCACATGATACCTAATGAACTGAACCACTAATGTGGTGGTTAATGTTTGTTGATTATTGGACCACTGACCAATTGAAATTCAATTTCTCTTGCTCCATTTATTTGTATGTGTACATTTACTACATTAGAACTTCAGCTGCATCAAATAAACATGAGGCTTAGCCATTTCCTCCTGTGGCTGTTACTGACACAAAAAGGTTTTGTTTTGCACCTCCGTTTATGGCCTGGAGTGAGTGCACGCTGGGCTATATATACAAAGAATCCCATCATTAACCACTGTCAGCAGCTGCTCGTGGTGTGCTATTTTAAAGTGCTCTGATGTGTAATATCAGAAGAGCTAACGTGGAGGGCAGCGTGATGTTTCTTCACACCCCTCCTTTCACCTGCCCAGTTCCTTCACAAATGTTTGCACACAAACGTCGTGACTTGTAAGCCCCAAACAACTATGCATAATCCCATGTGTCTCAGTCCAGTTTCAGCTTCAATTGAAAGACATCTTCAATTGTCCTCTCAGTTCAACATTAATTGGTTTGTGAAGTGGGTCGAGTTAATTTCACCACCGATGAAATGTAAACCAACTGTCATTGTAAATGTTTATTTTATTTTATTATTTAACCTTTATTTAACTAGGCAAGTCAGTTAAGAACAAATTCTTATTTACAATGACGGCCTACCCCGGCGACGCTGGGCCCTATGGGGGCCCAATCACGTCCGGATGTGAAACAGCCTGGATTCGAACCAGGGACTGTAATGATACCTCTTGCACTGAGATGCAGTGCCTTAGACCGCTGCACCACTCGGGTCAGTTTAATATTTGATGAATTATAGTTTCGACATTATATTATGAAACAGGTGTAAATTTTAATTGAAGATGACCTAATTCTAAACAAATTACAGAACATTGTTGTCTCGGAGTCCCTTGGAAACAAAATTATTTATCTTTTAAGGAGGATTTGATCTGGCAAAATATGTTTTACAGTGTTACTCCATTGATGTTTGAGTTGTCATGAGAGACTTGTCAGTCGCCCACCCTTATACAGTGGCTTCAAGTGCCCTCTCATCTATTCAGAATGTTATGACAGAGTTGTTTAAAAGAAAGAAAATATCACCTATGGATACTTTGGGCAACAGCTTCAGTGTCACGTGGCACCCTAATCTCTCATGATAACAGCTCTCCATCCATCTAAAATAGGCTAATTTGTCACAGATTTTGTCCTGCAAAGACCAACTTTTATCACTCTCTGTCAGTAAGCTAGTTTCTCAGATGTGTTTGTGCCAAGGAATTGTAGCTTCATAGATTCTTAATCTTGAACACTGTTTTACTAGTCACAAAACAAGACACAATGTATTTATTTTTATATTATTCTGTTGATTTAGACAACTATTGTTGTCTATGGTGCAATATAACTTTTAGATGCATTTTGCGACTACTGAATAAGTGATGTTATCTGACTTTTCATAACTACATCACAGTGGCTATAGCCAGATGAGTCTTAATGTGCGATAGTGATTTAATAGATGTGGTTGGATTTTAGCTTAAATGATTTGAAAAACACCTCTATCTAGTCAGTCACATGGACTTTGAAATATGTTTAAAGAGAAGAATTAGAGCCACATTTCAGACTTAACTTACTGAATATTTGTGACTATTCTAAGACGATTTTTTTAAATATTGACTGAAAGATTCCACCTGATGATTCAAAATTGTAGAAAATCAGCTGTATTGCAAACTAAGCATAGAAAATGTAAACCACTGAAAATATAAGGGTGTGCAAATAAATACTGTTTTAAGGTACTTTTAAGATACTTTTAAATTATTATTTAAAATATTATACATTTATTTATTATATTCTATTTGTGTGATTAATTTGACAGATTTATGTTGTTAGTTCCTATCACTTTATATTTTTTTCACTATTTCCATGACTGAGGTGGCACCTGACTTTGTTATATAAGCCCCGGCTGCAACCACAGTGAGGTAACAGGAGGACGACAGAATACTATCTGAATAGTTTCTCTTTTAGGAGTCCCTACCCATGCCGTTTCTTCGAAGAAACCCTGCAATCGTGGCTTTTTCCAAAGTCTCTTCTGCTGCCTATGTCACAAAGAAACAAAACAATCCCCATCAACAACAATGCCCCCTTATTGGTGGAAGAAAATATGACAATTTCAAAAGTAAGCTGTCTTTGTCCTTACATCTCTTTCTCCCTCTTGCCCTTTCTTGTGATGTTGACTATCTCACACGTGGTCAACATGATTGAGAGCCACATGGTTGGTACACATGTTTTCTTTGCGCTATGTCCTTTCATTTTTACAAGCTCTCTGGTCAATAAACTATTGCAGTTCCCCCTTAAAAGTAAATATTTCACTACAAATAAATCAATCCAGATGACACCATGAGTTAAAAAAGATATAAAATAAAATCAGCACAAACTATAATGTATTATCAGACCACAGTCATTCTGTGTCAGTGTATTAAGGTGAATCACTTAACAGCATTCCCTGCTAAACAGGACATGATATCAGGCTATTCCAATTTTTGGGCAGAATGACAAAGCCGGCCAAGACTCTATTGAACTTCGAAAACAACATGGCAGTTAGCTCACTACAGACAGATCAGGTGTTCAAGACTCTATTGAACACATTCTTGGGAAACAACATGGCAGTTAGCTCGCTATAGACAGATCAGGTGTTCAAGACGCTTCTCGTGTGTCAGTTTCAGATTTATGCCTTACTTCAGCTTTTTATAGTGATTTGATATTCCAGGAGTTATTTGTCACGTCTCTTGAAGCCCCAAAATAAAGTGCTAGGTCTCCTGGAAAGGGACCTATGTGCTAGGCTCAGTGGGGTTGCTGCTGTCTCAGGCGGGCTGTGGACTCAGTCAAGACCCCCAGCAGTGCAAGCCACTAGTACCAAAGGAGCTGTCTGTGACCTGCCAGCCCTCTGGACTCTGTCACCTCCCTTGAGAAAACAACTCTCTCGCTCTATGCTTGGAAGAGTTTAAAACCTCTGAACACTACAAACCTATTTGGAGAAGGTCAGCTCCCTGTGTGCCTAAAGAAGCACTCTGGTCAAAGCAAAGCTTTTGACACATCTGCCAAAAGCATGCCTGCTGAACACTGTGAGGTGTCAGAACTAATTGAAGCCATGGATTCAAGTGAGCCTTCTGAGCAATCTGCTGAACACTGCATCATTGTGGACGAAAGAAAAAACTCTTTGGACTATACTGAACCCCAAAAGGTCAATGGACAAATGGATTCCTCTGTGCACAGTGCCGATCATTACAACATGAATGTAGAACATGCAGAGGAGAGTAAACCTTCTGTGCATTATAATAGGCATTCTGAGGGCTTTGAACAATGGATCAACCAGCCCTGTGAGGACTATCCAGCTCTTCACAAGCACACTAATCAGTGTAAGTCTTCTGAGTTAAGTAAATCATTTGAAGAATGTACTCAACATTGCGAGTGCTTTGAGTTCAGCAAGTCCTCTGAGCACTGTGCTAATGACTGTCTAGCTTCTGTCTTTAGGCAACACTGCGAAAATTGCACAGGACACTTTCAGTCATCTGAACAATGCAAGCCTTCTGATCAACACTGTATGTCCTTTGAGCCAAGCGAACCTGCTGAGAGCTCTGAGTTTTTTGAGCAATGTAAGATATATGACTTCATACCTGACATCTCTGAATCTACTAAATCAATCAGATCATTTGAGCACTGCACTGGTTTTTGTGGGTATTCAGGAAAATACAATAATATTGAACATCCAACAGAATATAATGAGACTACAACGTCATATAATGATGATTTAAATCCCGCTGAGCCTACAGTTCAACAAATTGAAATCTGTGGGCTTTTTGACTCTGAGTTTTGCACAACATTAGAACCTATACATTCTTCAGATTTGAACATGCCTTCTCAACACTATGCTGAACAAGTTGATCCCAATGAAAGTAGACATGTCTCTAAAGTTTGTGAACCCACTGAGCAAACGTTGCTTGCTGAACAATGCAGTCATCTATCTGCTGAATATGATATACCCTCTGGGCACTGTGAACTGCAAAACAATCTCTATGAGCAAAGTGAGACAAGTGTACAGTGTGAACTGACTGAGCGATGTAATTCTTGTGAGAGCTATACCAGTCAACATCCAAGCATAAATAACAAATACTATGAGCCTAGCAACGCATTTTATTCTGAGGAAGACAAGTCTTCTGAGTGCTCATCCATTGAAACAAGTTATTTAGAATTTTGCATCGATGACTGTATAAATTCAGACCTATTAACTGATTCAGCTGAATCCTATGAAGCATTAGTGGAAGAAGGAGCACCAGACAAATCCAGGGATGATAAAGCTAAATTCTGTTCAGAGATATGGGGATCTTTTGACAGTTGTCCAGATGCGGTAGAATGTGAGGAAAGCAAAGCTGATGAAGAAAAACCTCACTTGGATGCAGTCGTTGAGGAATTCTTTGACTTATTCGATAAAAAGGATACTTATACCTTTTCTCAAAGGCGACCTTATACCTCCTGTTTTGAAGGGGGAGGGGTTCATGAGCAGATTTTTGAACAACTTAAACCTCAAGTGCCCATTATGAATGAGGAAGAAACACATATGCCCTGTGCCAAAAAAAGGCTTGAATCACTTGCTTTAGACGAGAAAATCAATGAGAATAAAGCTTTTAGTCAAGAAGAAGTTGATCAATCTTATGATGCTTGTGCTGAGGACAGACCATTTCATGTAGACTGTGCTGATGATGAGGCATCAGCCTCTGGATCTTTTGCAGAGGAGGAAAGATGTGAATCTTGTTTTGAAGAAGCCTCAGCTAATGAAGTTGACGTTTACGAAGCTTTTGTAGCAGAAGACAATGCTATTAAGGCTGAGGCCCACAAGCCCTTTGTTGAGGAAGATTGCATTGCTGAAGATAAAGCTGGTGAGGTTCATGCCAATGGACACTTAGTTGATGAGGACAACATGTACGAACACAGTGCAGAGGAAGCTTCTCATGGATCCTCTGCTGAAGTGTCTTTTGTTGAAGATGATGAAACATATGAGGGCCAAAATGATCAGACTTATGAACCATGCTTTGAAAAAGAGAAATCTTTTGATGAAGAAGACCAGAAAATACGCATTGCCGAAGATGAATTATACATCCCATATGCTAGAGACAAAGCTTATAGATTATATGAACTGTGTGATGAAGATTGCATCGCATATGGCTGTGAACATACACCATTTTCCATGGAAGGGGAAGCTTATGCACTCTGCGCTGAGGAGAAAGCCTGTGAACCAAGTGATGAAGAGCACCATGAATATGAAAGCAAAGCCAATGAATCTAGTGTTAATCCCTTCTGTGATGAAGAAGACTCTGATGATACTTTTAATGAAGGAATTGATGACAGCACTCCTGAGACATATTTTAAAGATGGAGTGTGCACTGAGGACGGAGAGCATGCTGCTCCATGTGCTGAGGAGAGTGAATGTCCGAACTCACTTGAGGTTATAACCAAAGACACTATACTATGCACTGAAGGAAGCAAACCAGCTATGCCTGATGGTATTGAATTCAATGGAGATCAAACTGATTCCTCTACAACCTCTTCGGAAGAGATAGATGAGCAAAACAAGTCATCTAAATTGTGTGAGGATCTGAACACACCATATATGTCTGAGGGCTGGGAGGAACACAATGTTGTCTCAGAGTACCTCCAACCCCCAGAGTCCGAGGACCTTTCAGAGCAGGTGTCTGAGAAAACAAGCCCCCCTTTTGATGGTGCTGAACATAGTAAAAACTCCATGGTCAGCGAGCCAGATGAACATCATGCCGAACAAACAGAGCCCGCTGAAAAAAGTGAGCTGGATGAGAAAACAGAGTTGCATGAATTTTTTAAGATTGTGGCCTCTGAACAACCAAGTGAAGAGTCTGACGAGGAGCTGAATGACGATGAGTCTGAGGAGTCCTGTGAATGCGAGTACTGCGTTCCGCCTAGCGACCAGGTATTTCAAGGTCTTTGCACCTTTCTTAAATCCATTTGAATAGCATGCACCTAATTTGATTAGAGCTCTGCTTTCAAATTTCAAATGATATATGAACGTTTCAGGTGTTGCATCAAACTGAAATTTGACAGAGAAAATATGTGTTTGTCAATGTATTTGGCCAGTTTTTTTTTAACGTATTGACCATTCAGTTTTAGCTTTGGCTGTGTTGGCGTTGGATAAAATTTGTGGCAACACAACTGAAAAAGAGGAGGATATGGCTAAACATAAGGCTCTTATTGCTTGACACAGCAGGTGGTATTAATGTCAGCCTATAAAAGTTATGATATCCTGACCTGGTTATTTACTCTGCTGGGGCAAACAAATTTGGATTGCACAGTATTATAGGCTGCTTATTTGGTCATCACATTTCCTCTTGCTAGTATAGTCGGTATTGCCTACTTGATGAGGGAAGGGTTAGCTCATAGTCAGCCCACAGACCCATGATAGCCCACAGTCACATTGACATTAACTTTTTCCATCAACAGAACACCAGCTGTTTGGAAATTGCTGTCTTATGCCCCCCCCTGGACACATTCCTCTATAACTCATTTCTCTCAACCTCACAAGCAAACCTTTTATCAGTGTGTTTTCGCACTACAATTTCATGAGGTAATGTTATCAGTTTAATTCATGACCCACCTGCAAACTTTTTAATGGTTTTTGCATCATGTCACAGTGTTTTTTTTATTTGCTTTAGAGCACAAAAATTGCAAAATAATCTAATTGCATCTATTAATATGATGTCATCATTTGGCTCATTAACCTAACATTTACCTACTTGCTTTCAGGTCCCAGAAAAACCTTTGCTCCCTCAAATCAAGTCAAAAGACGCAGGGAAGATCTGTGTGGTGATTGATTTGGATGAAACATTAGTGCACAGTTCATTCAAGGTAAGCTGATGTGTGTGACCGGCTCTTTAAGGACAAATGCTAACGTACTAGAGTTGATTGTTTTCAACTCTCTCTTTTGTACTAATTAGTAAAGCAAAATGCAAATAACAATTTATTTGATCTAACAGCATTGTTTTTATTCTATGTCCATATCAATATTAATTTCTTCAAAAAAGCTTCAAAAGAAAACGTACTTTTAGGAGATCCTATATTCAAGGGATCACAAAACAATTTTTTTGCCAAATTCAAGCAAGTTCTTCAGGGTCAGATCACTACTCTTGTTATGGCCATGGTTAAATAATACATTTCACTTTCAAGCGACCTTTTACGCCTAGTATTGAAATTGTAGTCCATATCATATGATATGTCCCTTCGTGTTCACAACTTGCCTATACAAATTGAATGATTGTATCTGCTTGTGATCAGATTTATTTGGAATGTTAATTGTTGTTAATGAATGTTTAACAAGTTGTTAAAGGCATAGTTCGGGATTTTGGCAATGAAGCTCTTTATCTTAACTTCCCCCAGGGCAGACACTGGATGAGTCAACGTTGTTTCCACTTCATTTCAATGAAATGACATTGAACCAACGTGAAATAGACATTGAATTGACGTCTGTGCCCAGTGGGTTGTGGATACTATTTGTGTGTCTCTGCGTGCAGTTTGAAGAAAGTTGCTAACTAGCATTAGCACAATTGCTAACTAGCAATAACTGTTCCTACAGACTTCCAATCATTGCGCTAATGCTAGTTAGCATTGGCTCACAAAACTACCTCTAACTTCCTTTGTACCGAACACAGAGACATAAAAATTGTATCCACGAGTTCACCTGACACTGGGGAAGAAGATAAAGGGCTTAATTGCCACAATCTTGAACTCTCTCTTTATGGTTGAGTGCACCATTAAAAATGTCAAGACTCCTTGTTGTGTGGCTTCTAGCAAGTATTCTTTTCTATGCTACTCGGTAAATCCAGAATTGGCTGCGTAATGGGCATTATGTACTCTTGCCCACCACAGGTGGTTTTTCAATCTAATCACAGTCTGTCCCAAAGGATGTCACCGGATAGGGCCACAGGTCTAAACTATCAATGAAAGTGGCAGCATTTGATTGAAGGCGAGTCACAAGTTGTAGTGGTGCTGTTTTGAGTCACTTGTAGTTTTGATTAGGGTGTATATAATTGGATTGATGTTCAGTTCTGTAATGTCTGTTTGTCCAAATAAGTTATGGAGGGAAACTTATAGTAAATTAAAGATCTTGATTATTTGAAATACATATTTTATTTCCTATTCTCTGAGAGACATATGCCCTATTCTAACTTAAGTTGGCTTGTTTTCTTTCATAATATGGCTGTTTTGATTTTAGAATAATGCTGTACATTTAGGTGATGTAAACCTACATTTTGATGCATGAAAACAATAAGTAAGTTCAACTCGGTTCAAAGTAAGCTAGAAAGGTCTAGTATGGAGTACCAGCAAAATAAATAGTGGGGTATGACGTACTAGTAAAACATAAACTTATCACAATAATTAATAAAGAAATTAATAAAGAAAACGGTAGGATATTGAACTACTTATCTTTGCCGCATTTGAGTCACATGAAAAATTTGCGAATAGACATGAAAACGTGTGGAATACGCTCCAAAATGTGGTGTTGTTCTTTGATAACACTAAAATGTTGCCATTGCAGAGATGAGTGGCTGAGATCGAGACACACGTTTACAGCAGTGTATGCATCATTCAGGTTACAAGACATGTGTAGTCCTAATGAATGACAATCACCAAATGTCATTCATAACACCTTTTGGTGTTTTGTAAGTTAAGTCTCTACGCATTTCACTTTACTTGTTCATGTGACATTAAAACTTGAAACATTTATCAAATGGCACTGTATGGATGCCGGAATTGAAGTAGCCTAATGGTGGGAATAGTAACTGAAGTCTGGACTCTGACTGTAAACCTCACATGTAGCCTATTATAATATTAACTCCTGCAGAATTAAGTGTCCCTCACAGTAAAATGATAGACCAAATGTCAATTTTGTCTCAGGAACAGGTGTGGAGAAGTATGAGAGAATGCAAATGTGTGCTTAGGGACCTGTTGTGTAGACTCAACGTGCAATTTCTTTGTGACAGAAAAGCTGACAGTATTTCATTTTCAACCACATAAAATTTGCATCCAAGATTAACTGAATTTTTTTTAGAAACATGTTGGATTATTTTCACAGCTTTTAATTTCCATAAAACCAGTCAAACTGCTGTCATTTGGAAATATCCCCTGGTCCCATCAGATTGCTGATGATGTAATTCCTGTCCTAGAACTGAAATTCTGTCAGTGTAATTAGCTAGCATGCTAACCTTAGCCAGCTAATGAAAGTTATGTGAGGACATTTCAGTTAAGATAATTAGGTGTTAGGTGAAAATAATTATTTACGAAAAAGACTATCAGCCTACCTGTCAAGAGATGAGTCTCAGCTAAACTGTGCTTATACGAGCTGTTGACATGTTGAGGGTTGACGTTTGTCTGACTCTTGTCGTTTGATAATTTCAGTGAAACCATGTTGGATTCCAGATGTCAGTAATATTGAACATGCACACGAACATGATCAAATAGCTATATTCTTTGTTCTCTCTATTCATTTCAGAAATGTTTCATACCCCTTGACTTATACCACATCTTTGTGGTGATTGGGTGTATTGATATAACCACCCAAAGTGGAATTATTAACTTTACCATGCTAAAAGGTATATTCATTGTGTGCTTTTAGAATTGTTTTCCCATCTACCAATTGGTGCCCTTTGCAAGGCATTGGTAAACCTTCCTGGTCCTTGTTGTTGAATCTGTGTTTGAAATTCACTGCTCGACTGAGGTACCATACAGATTGGTTTACAGAGATGAGGTAGTTATTCAAAAATAATGTTGAAAATTAGAATTGCCCACAGAGTCCATGCAGCTTACTATGTGACTTGTTAAGCACATTGTTAGTGACTTGTTAAGCACATTTTTAATCCTTAACATTTTTAGGCTTGTATACAAGGGGTTGTATACTTATTGACTCAATACATTTCAGATTTTAATTAATTTGTAAAAATGTTTTAAAACATAATTCCACTTTGACATTATGGGGTATTGTGTGTAGGCCAGAGACACAAAATCTTAATGTAATTCATTTTAAATTCAGGCTGTAACACAACAAAATGTGGTAAAAGTTGAAGGGGTGTGAATACTTTCTGAAGGCAATGCATTATCTAAATTGTGCAGCTATATATCAATGAATTTTCTAAATTGCAGCTGCGAATCTGCCATAGAAATAGAAAAAATATAACCTCTGGTAATATGGATAGCCTATTGAATGGTTTGAAGGGTGTATTGAAGCAATGGAGTTTTGCATGCTTTTCTCATTAAGATAAATGGAATGGTTGAAAATGAGCAAACCCTGCACACCCGGGCCATGCAAAATGAATTTGCCTAAAACGTTAGTGGTCAAAACCATTAATCTTTGGGCGACGTGGGGAGCGGTTTCTAAAATGCATAATTTATAAAATGGTCATCTTTGCAATGTTTTAGAGAAAAGCTGTTTGCCTCTCAGATGACTTGTGAATAGAAAGAACTTTGCAGCAAGTGGTTCTAAATAATAAACATTGCCATTTTGGTGGGTGGTAACATTGAAATTAAACCGAACCTGAAACAAAATGTACAATAGGCTGAAAATGTAACCTCATGGGAAAAGACAAGTAAGAGTCACGGAAACATCTGAAGTCACACATTTGGATTTGGCAATATATCATACTTTGACTAAAATGATGCCTTATTGACTTACATTGTTGTGCAACATCATGGGTAAGCTCTGGCCAGAGCCGGTCCTGACCTAAGCAAAATTCTGCTAAGGGGCCCTCTGACCCGGTCTAAGAATAAGTAGACCTATACAGAACAGAACAGAATGAGGTATAAACAAACAATATTGTTTTTTATAGAATATTTTCAATATAATCTTAAAATAAGTGAATATTAACATAAATAAGAAATTGTAGGCCCGTCTGAAGTTTGCTAGAGAGCATTTGGATGATCCAGAAGAAGATTGGGAGAATGTCATATGGTCAGATGAAACCAAAATATAACTTTTTGGTAAAAATTCAACTCGTTGTGTTTGGAGGACAAAGAATGCTGAGTTGCATCCAAAGAACACCATAACTACTGTGAAGCATGGGGGTGGAAACATCATGCTTTGGGGCTGTTTGTCTGCAAAGGGACCAGGACAACTGATCCGTGTAAAGGAAAGAATTAATGGGGCCATGTATCGTGAGATTTTGAGTGAAAACCTCCTTCCATCAGCAAGGGCATTGAAGATGAAACGTGGCTGGGTCTTTCAGCATGACAATGATCCCAAACACACCGCCCGGGCAATGAAGGAGTGGCTTCGTAATAAGCATTTCAAGGTCCTGGAGTGGCCAAACCCATAGAAAATCTTTGGAGGGAGTTGAAAGTCTGTGTTGCCCAGCAACAGCCCCCAAAAATCACTGCTCTAGAGGAGATCTGCATGGAGGAATGGGCCAATATACCAGCAACAGTGTGTGGAACCATTTAACTTTGTTTGTTTATAGTTACATCTTGTTTTGGCCAGAGTTGTATCAATTCACTCCGATTCACAGTGACCGTGGCGTGTGCAGAAAGTAGCCCATCACTTTTGCCAACGGATCTATCGATAGCGCCTGCTGAATTCAGGGCATTAATTTTGTTGAAAAAAGTAGCAGAACTTTTGTAGTTCTCAATGGCTAACGTTATATCTTTCAAAAATGGTGTGGAAGAAAGGACTGTCAACACATACTGAACAGCTCACGTTATAAACAGAAGCATGTTACATGGCAGACCATTATCTCAGCCAATCATGTCTAGCGGAAGGTTCCTGTCTTTTTCCATGGCTAACCCAACTAGGCTCATCATTTAATAATTTCATTCTTATTTATGGTTGGAATACAAGGTTGTTATTAAAGCAAACGAAACTTCACATGTTCAGGAAAGCATTTCTTCCTTTAAACAAAAAAAAAAAATGTTTACGTTCAAATGCCGCTCCTGTGAGTAGTGGCGTCAGGCATACACCTCGTTTCCTGAAACGAGTCACATATAGGCATAACACAAACTCATGATTACACTATTGTTCTTGTAAATTCCATCAACCTCATCATTCAGTTAGGACTCATTTAAATTTGATTGTGATGTAACTTGCACAATTATTGCCCATTCCATCCATGTGTTATTCATTCAGTGGGCTGGCATTGTTTGCTTCGCTGGATAGAGTCAAGGATATGTTTTGCATCCTTCTAAAGGCCTACTGCAACATGTAGCATGTTCTGGTTTCCTTGACAATAAATGTGATTAGTAATAGAGATATTGTAAATAAAACAGTCCCTTAACAGCTTATTTTTACAAAGAAAAAATGTTAATGAGAATGATCAACCCCAAGAGGCGCAATCAAGTTATTTGCTGCTGAATAAAAGGCATAACACAAACTCATCATTACACTATCGTCTTTCTAAATTAAATCAACCTCTTCACCCTCATCATTCTGTTAAGCCTAATTTAAATATAATTTTGAAGTAAGGTGCACAATTATCACCCATTCATACATTTGTCATTCATTCAGTGAGAAGAGAGAGACGTATTAGCGCCTGGCTGGGTATCAACATCCTACAATACATTGTCTTGGCGGGGTAAATTAAGGATCGGTATGAAAAAGGCTCTAAATACTTGTGATTTCAAAATTCTGACATATGAGTAGTGTAAAATACAAATATTTAGGAAAAGTCAGGGAAGGAGCAAGACATAGCTTTTTTTTGTCCGAATTTTGTAAAATGTACAAAATCAAATGGCGGTTCTAGTGTTATTTCACAACGGTTTAGGTGGTACAATGATTCTCTACACTCTGAGTACTGGTTTTACAGTGCCTTGCGAAGGCATTCATCCGCCTTGGAGTTTTTCCTATTTTGTTGCATTACAACCTAGAATTTAAATGGATTTTTATTTGGATTTCATGTAATGGATATACACAAAATAGTCCAAATTGGTGAAGTGAAAATGCAAAAAATAAGCTGTTTAAAAAAAATTATGAAGCCCCTAAATTAGATCTGGTGCAACCAATTACCTTCAGAAGTCACATAATTTGTTAAATGAAGTCCACCTGTGTGCAATCTAAGTATCACATGATCTGTTACATAATCTCAGTATATACAGTATACACCTGTTCTGAAAGGCCACAGAGTCTGCAACACCACTAAGTAAGGGAAATCCACCATGAAGACCAAGGAGCTCTCCACACAGGTCAGGGACAAAGTTGTGGAGATGTTCAGATCAGGGTTGGGTTATAAAAAAAGATCTGAAACTTTGAACATCCAACAGAGCACAATTAAATCCATTATTAAACAACAAACCTGCCGAGAGAGGGCCGCCCACCAAAACTCCCGGACCAGGCAAGGAGGGAATTATTCAGAGAGGCAACAAAGAGACCAAAGATAACCCTGAAGGAGCTGCAACGCTCCACAGAGGAGATTGGAGTATCTGTCCATAGGACCACTTCAAGCCGTACACTCCACAGAGCTGGGCTTTACAGAAGAGTGGCCAGAAAAAAAGCCATTGCTTAAAGAAAAAAATAAGCAAACATGTTTGGTGTTCACCAAAAGCATGTGGGAAACTCCAAAAACATATGGAAGAAGGTATTCTGGTCAGATGAGACTAAAATTGCCATTTTTGGCCATCAAGGAAAATGCTATGTCTGGCGCAAACCCAACACCTCACATCACCCCGAGATTACTATCCCCACAGTGAAGCATGGTGGTGGCAGCATCATGCTGTGGGGGTGTTTTTCTTTGGCAGGGTCTGGGAAACTGGTCAGAATGGAAGGAATGATGGATGGTGCTAAATACAGGGAAATTCTTGAGGGAAACCTGTTTCAGTCTTCAAGATTTGAGACTGGGAGAGAGGTTCACCTTCCAACAGGACAATGACCCTAAGCATACTGCTAAAGCAACACTTGAGTGGTTTAAGGGGAAACATTTAAATGTTTTGGAAGGTGCCTAGTCAAAGCCCAGACCTCAATCCAATTGAGAATCTGTTGTATAAATAAAAACATTAACAAAAATATTACATTTTCCACTAACTAAATAATCTGGTTGTTATATCCATAACTTCTAACCAATCAAATGTTTTATTATTAAGTTATTGACAGTTATGTGTAATTTCCCACTAGTGGGCAATTTCAAAGCTGCAAAAAAAACTGTTGAGGTATCCCTTAGATACACATATTTTTCTGACAACTGTTGTAACTTTTCAGATAAGTGATCATACTTTATGTAAAATTAAGAGACTCACGTGCTGATATGATGGCATATTTCATGAGCATGTATGACAATTTTTTGCCAATTCAAAATGTTTTTTTTTTTCCCATGCTTGTATTCGTGCCTGCATGTCACAATCACACAGTAACAACATAACTTGGCGAACTACAACAAGATAGTAGATTTCAGATTTCAATATGACAACAGCCAGTGAAAGTACAGGGCGCCAAATTCAAAACAACAGAAATCTCATAATTAAAATTCCTCAAACATACATGTATTTTATACCGTTTTAAAGGTAATGTTGTTAATCCCACCACAGTGTCCGATTTCAAATATGCTTTACAGTGAAAGCACCACAAATTATCATGTTAGGTCACCACCAAGCCAAAGAAAAACTCAGCCATTTTTCCAGTCAAAGAGAGGAGTCACAAAAAGCACAAATGGAGATCAAATGAATCACTAACCTTTGATGATCTTCATCAGATGACACTTATAGGACTTCATGTTACACAATACATGTATGTTTTGTTTGATGAAGTTTATATAAAAAAATCAGAGTTTACATTGGCGCGTTACGTTCACTAGTTCCAAAAACATCCAAAATATTGCAGAGAACCACATCATTGTACAGAAATACTCATTATAAATGTCGATGAAAATTCAAGTGTTAGACATGGAAATATAGATATACCTCTCCTTAATGCAACGGCTGTGTCAGATTTCAAAAAAACTTTACGGAAAAAGCAAACCATGCAATAATCTGAGACGGCGCTCAGAAAACAAATAAAATCTTCCGCCATGTTGGAGTCAAAAGAAATCAGAAATTACATTATAAATATTCCCTTACCTTTGATGGTCTTCATCAGAATGCACTCCCAGGAATCACAGTTCCACAATAAATGCTTGATATATTCCATAATGTCCATTATTTATGTCCAAGTAGCTACTTTTGTTAGCGTGTTAGGTACACATATCCAAACGCTCGTGCAGGCCATGCATAACTTCGGACAAAAACTTCAAAAAGTTATAGTACAGGTTTTAGAAACATTTCAAACCAAGTATAGAATCAATCTTTAGGATGTTTCTATCATAAATCTTCAGTTCCAACCAGAGAATTCCTTTGTGTGTAGAGGAACCATGGAACGCAGGTGGCTATGATGTGAAATGTGCATGACCAGGAAATGGCTCTCTGCCAGTAACCTGACTCATTCAGCTCTTATTCAGCCCCACAACACAGTAGAAGCCTCATTCAAGTTTCTAAGGACGGTTGACATCTAGTGGAAGCCCTAGGAAGTGCAACTTCATCAATATCCCACTGTGAAATCAATAGGGCCTGGGTTGAAAATCGACCAACCTCAGATTTCTCACTTCCTGTTTGGATTTCTTCTCAGGTTTTTGCCGGCCATATGAATTCCATTATACTCACAGACATCATTCAAAAAGTTTTAGAAACTTCAGACTGCTTTCTATCCAACACTAATAATAATATGCATATATTAACAACTGGGAATGAGTAGCAGGCCGTTTACTCTGGGCACCTCTGGGCACCTTTCATCCAAGCTACTCAATACTGCCCCTGCAGCTCTAAGGAGTATGCATTTTGTCTTATTTTACTGTTAAATTAACCTTGCGTTGTTTTACACAGAAGCCATTTTTGTAAATTTGACATTTATCTCAGGTGGGCCTAAACGGTATAGTAGCACAAAAAGCACTACCTCAATACAGAGTGTAAATTACAATAAAGCAATATTGTAGAAAAATAATCTCAATACTAACTTTGCATAATATTGTGATATATAGTGTATATTGATACACCAAATCATTGGTTTCCAAATATTTTATTAGTAGACTTTGCTATTCTGTTTTTTTTTACCATGACTGTTGTTCCAATTAAGCCCAGTATGGTCCTATTAAGTCCGGTTTGCATTGAGACACATGGGGATATGCTGATATCCTGTGATGATATCTGTAATATTCAATGAACATGAGCATATATATGTTTTTTGTTCAGATTTAAGTTAATTAAAACACACAAATACAGTTATAATGGCACCAGTGGAAACGGCTGCCATTTTAGGGGGTTCCAACCAATTGTACTGCTTTGTGTTTTATTTTTTTTACGTTGTTTGTCATTTCTTTTGTAAATAATGTTTCTGCCACTATCTCTCATGACTGAAAATAGCTTCTGGATATCAGAACAGCAATTACTCACCTCAAACTGGACAAAGATTTTTTATTTAACGAGTCGGACACAAAGGATTTACTACAGATACCGGACGAGGCCTGTCCTTTGCATGAAGAATAGACGCCAATACAGGGAACACAGGTCCGGGTGCCTTGTGAGTATTTGTCGGTGAGTGGATAACACGTCTCTACCATCCGTCTTATTGGCCAACGTGCAATCATTGGAGAATAAACTGGATGACCTCTGTTCAAGACTCTCCTACCAACAAGACATTAAAAACTGTAAAAGCACTAAAAGATGTTTCACTGAGTCGTGGCTGAACGACGACATGGATAATATACAGTTGGCTGGGTTTTCAGTGCATCGGCAAGACAGAACAGCTGCCACTGGTAAGACAAGGTGTGACGTCTGTGTATATTTGTCAGTAACAGTGCACAAAATCTAATATTAAGGAAGGCCATAAGCAAACAAGAAAATGGTCATCCAGTGGCAGCACTCCTAGTGGCCGTGGACTTTAACGGAGCAAACTTAAATCCATTTTACCTAATTTCTACCAGCATGTTACATGTGCAACCAGAGAGGAAAAAATCTTTAGACTTCCTTTACTCCACACACAGAGACACATACAAAGCTCTCCCTCGCCCTCTATTTGTCAAATCTGACTATAAATACATCCTGCTGGATTCCTACTTACAACAAAAACTGAAGCAGGAAGTATCAGTGACTCGCTCAATGTGGAAGTGGTCAGATGACACAGATGCTAATCTACTGGACTGTTTTGCTAGCACAGACTGGAATATGTTCCGGGACTCATCAGATGGCATTGAGGAGTATAACACATCAGTCACCTTCTTCATCAATAAGGGCATCGATGACGTTGTCCCCACAGTGACTGTACGTACATACCCAAACCAGGAGCCATGGATTACATGCAACATCCGCACTGAGCTAAAGGGTAGAGCTGCCGCTTTCAAGGAGTGGGACTCTAACCCGGATGCTTATAAGAAATCCCGCTATGCACTCAGGTGAACCATCAATCAGGAAAATGTGAATACAGGACTAACATTGAATATTACTACACCGGCTCCGACACATGTTGGATGTGGCAGCGCTTGGAAACTATTACGGACTACAAAGGAAAGCTCAGCCACGAGCTGCCCAGTGACACGAGCCTACCAGACAAGCTAAATGACTTCTATGCACGCTTCAAGGCAAACAACACTGAAGCATACTTGAGAGCACCAGCTGCTCCGGACAACTGTGTGATCACCGACTGTGTGATCACCGCTCGCCGTAGCCGATGTGAGTAAGACCTTTAAACAGGTCAACATTCACAAAGCCGCAGGGCCAGATGGATTACCAGGATATGTACTCCGAGCATGTGCTAACAAACTGGCAAGGGTCTTCACTGACATTTAAAACCTCTCCCTGACCGAGTCTGTAATACCTACATGTTTCAAGCAGACCACCATAGTCCCTGTGCCCAAGAACATCAAGGTAACCTGCCTAAATGACTACCGACCGGTAGCACTCATGTCTGTAGCCATGGTGCTTTGAAAGGCTTGTCATGGCTCACATCAACCTCATCATCCCAGAAACCCTAGACCCACTCCAATTTGCATACCGCCCCAACATATTGAAATATGACGCTCCCTTTCCCACCTGGACTAAAGGAACACCTATGTGAGAATGCCGTTCTTGGACTACAGCTCAGCGTTCAACACCATAGTGTCCTCAAAGCTAATCACTAAGCTTAGGACCCTAGGACTAAACACCCCCCTCTGCACCTGGATCCTGTTCTTCCTTACGGGACTTCCTGACAGGCTGCCCCCACGTGGTAAGGGTAGGCAACAACACATTTGCCACGCTGATCCTCAACACTGGGGCCCCTCAGGGATTTGTGCTTAGTCCCCTCCTGTACTCCCTGTTCACCCATGACTGCGTGGCCAAGCACGTCTCCAACAAGCGCTACTCATTACGTTTGCCAATGACACAACGGTGGTAGGCCTGATCACTAACAATGATTAGACAGCATATAGGGAGGAGGTCAGAGACCTGGCAGTGTTGTGCCAGGACAACAACTTCTCCCTCAATGTGATCAAGACAAAGGAGTTGATCGTGGACTACAGGAAAAGGAGGGCGGAGCACACCCCCATTCTAATTGACGGGGCTGTAGTGGAGCAGATTGAGAGTGTCCACCTCACCGACAAACTATCATTGTCTAAACACAGGTGTGAAGAGGCCCAGACAATGCCAATTCCCCCTCAGGAGACTGACAAGATTTTGCATGGGTCCTCAGATCCTCCAAAAGTTATACAGCTGCACCATCGAGAGCATCCTGACTGGTTGTATCACCGACTGCTATGGCAACTGCTCAGCCTATGACCACAAGGCGGTACAGAAGGTAGTGTGTACGGCCCAGAACATCATGGGGCCAAGCTTCCTGACGTCCAGGACCTCTAAACCAGGCGGTATCAGAGGAAGGCCCTAAAAATTGCCTAAGACTCCAGCCATCCTAGTCATAGACTGTTTTCTCTGCCACCGCACGGCAAGTGGTACTGGAGTACTACGTCTACATCCAAGAGGCTTTTTTTTTTTTACAGCTAATCAAATGGCTACCCGTTCTATTTGTATTGGTATTGTTTTTACACTGCTGCTATTCGCTGTTTATTATCTATGCATAGTGTCACTTTACATCTACCTACATGTCCATATTACCTCCATTACTTCAACTACTTCAACTGTACCCCCGCACAATGACTTGGTATCGGTACCCCCTGTTTATAGGCTCGTTGTTGTTATTTTATTTTGTTGCTCGTTTATTTTTTACTTTAGTTTATTTAGTAAATATTTTTTTAGCTCTTATTTTTCTTAAAACTAGATAGTTGGTTAAGGGCTTTTAAGTAAGTATTTAATGGTAAGGTTGTATTCGACAAATACAATTTTATTTTACTTGATCCATATTATGCATCTAGCCATGGTGCCTTTACCAAGATTGGAAACTATTAGGAACAATTAGAAACCTCGTTACTCTCCCTAAGATGTTTGGAGTCGTTGATGCAGAGAGAGAAGAATAAGATTAGGGTTGAAGGATATCAGGGATAGAAGACCTACAAGTGGTGGACAAAGATGCGAACAAATGAGGGACATGAATAGGACTATTGAGCAGTGGTGGAAAACAGTACCCAAATGTCATACTTGAGAAAAAGTATAGATTTGTTATAGAAAATGACTCAAGTAATAGTGAAAGTCACCCAGTAAAATACTATTTGAGTAAAAGTCTAAAACTATTTTGTTTTAAATTAACTTATGTATCAAAAGTAAATGTAATTGCTAAAATACACTTAAGTATCAAAAGTAAAATAATTAATAATTTAAAATTCCTTACATTAGGGAAATCAGACACAATTTTCTTGTTTTTTATTTATTTACGAATAGCCAGGGGCACACTCCAACACTCAGACATAATTTGCAAATGAAGCATTTGTGTTTAGTGATTCCGCCAGATCAGACACAGTAGGGATGACCAGGGTTGTTTTCTTGATAAGTGTTTAAATTGGACCATTTCTGTCCTGCTAAGCATTCAAAAGTACTTTTGGGTGTCAGGGTAAATATATGGAGTAAAATGTACATTATCTACTTTAGGAATGTAGTGAAGTCAAAATAAACGTTGTCAAAAATAGAAAATAAAGTACAGATACCCCCAAAAAACTACTTAATTAGTACTTTAAAGTGTTTTTAAATAAGTACTTTTCACCACTGCTAGGTGACTACTCATGCACTTTTGGGTGGGGCATTGTCATATTGTTGTCTTTCATCCATGTGATTCAGTTTTTTAGTCTACCACCTGTACCTTTATAATACACAATAGAGAGGGATATTTTAAATTATTTTCAGATAGGCTTTAGGAAGACAAATTGAACGAATTAACAAGATTAACAGTACAACAAATGTGAATCAGTTTTCAGATAATGAATTGAAGGTTGTGTGTGTTATGGACTTTGTTGCATGGCTTCTTATCCACACAGGGCCAGTGTGGGTGCAGGTTTGTGTTCTAACCAAACAATAACACACCTGATTCAACTAATCATGTCTTGATTGAAGTCTGTGATTAGTTGATTTGTTGAGTCAGGTGTGGGTACTGGTTGGCAAGAGCAAAAACCTAAGTCCACATTGATCTGTGTGGAAACGATTGGACCCCCACTGTTATAAGTGCTACTTTCATGATGAATAGCAATGATCTGTTTATTTCAATAACTTTAGGGGAGATTAATATAATCCCATTATAAATAAGAAATGTCAGTTTGTACGTTTTGAACATCCGGACATGAATTAAAATGTATTATTTAAGAGATGGGCGTATTTGGAACACCCATGGGCTTAAAGGGTACACTCAGTACCCACTAAGCCCAGTCCAGACTTTTCACATATTTTATCTAATATTTTTTGTGTTATTAAAACATTTTGTAAGTAAAGTCATAACTTCACGAGAGATGAATCTTTCATTTTATATGAACTTTTCTTACAAAATTAGGGCAGTATATGTTAGAAATGTCTAAATTTAGATTTTGGTGGGCTTAATAGGTACACTTACCCTACCACTTCTTAGACTTTCTTTCAATGAGAATTTCAGATCTATAACTCACATTTCTGTGTACATTTGGTCAGGTCGCCCAAAAAGTGATATAATGCAGCTTTAAGTAAATGGGTTCCGTACTTGATTCTTACATCGTATGTTCTTGCTCTCAACAGCCATTGAACAACGCTGATTTTATAATTCCAGTGGAAATCGATGGAACAGTTCACCAGGTAAGCACGACTCTTTTGAGTTTAAATTCTTAGCCTTCTCTCCTTCATAGCTCCACAATGGAATAAGCAGTAAAGTTGCCCTGACCTCAAATACAATTATATAATCTATTTTCTGTGTTATCCATGCTATCTCCTCAGTTTTGAAAGTGTGCCATTAGTTCAAAGTGGTCTCTTTTCTTTTTACCTTTTTCCTACCACTGTTTACTCACCGGTGCTATAGTGCTAGTACACTAGCCTAGCAACCTGACAGAGCTTTGGCCTTCTCTGTGGACGGGTCTCAGCAGCCGGTGTCTATTTCTGTGGGCTGACGAAACAAGGAAGTACTGACTGGCTTCTCAGAAATCACCGGGCCCATCAATCTCAGTCCCTAGAACAGAATCTGCCCAGCCCATTGGAGATCACATTGGAGATTGCAGATACTGCTGCAGTTTTGCTTAGTTTAAAGGCCAATTTTGGCCAGAAGACAGAATATAACACCTGTTTTATACCCCAGGCCTGGGTCTGTTTCAAGTAATCTAGGATAGGCTTGTTTAAGCAGGGAGAGCCTATTCGGGATGACTTGGTTCAGGAACATTGCCGATAGCGTCATGCTCTTTCGAGGAATCGAGCAGAACTTGAATAAAAGTTATATATTGACAGGCATATCCTTCCATATACAGATAATAGGCTACACCTGATTGACCATTCCACGTGGAAATGTAGGGTCATCTGGCATTTATGAAGTCTGATATGCTGTCAGAGGTGTTAACCTCTCTTTCAGTCTCTTTCAACGTCTCATTTTTATGTCCCAACCCATTAACCTCAATATCATCTGGCACCCCATAACAGTAAACCTGGACAAGCAAGGCAAGGTGCAGCCAAAAGTCACAGATGAGAGGGCGTAGGCACAACTATTGCTCCAAAAAGTATTTAAAATTATTCCTCTATTCAAAAAGTAGTTTAAAGCATTAACGTCTTGAGCAAAGAAAAAATACAGTCAACGTTTTGTAAATAATCGGAAGTATTTCCCCATGTCTTGTGTTTCTATTACTTCAGGTGTATGTGTTGAAGCGACCCCATATGGATGAGTATCTCAGAAGAATGGGGGAGTTGTTTGAGTGTGTTCTGTTCACTGCGAGTTTATCCAAGGTGAGATCATGTTCACTGAATGCTGATTGACATAACTACATTAAAGGTTGAAAGGATCTAACTTTTAGTCAACTACTAGGCTTAGAGGGAAATTCGGGATTTAACAAGTTAAATGTTAGATGGTTCCCCATCCTGAAAGTAGTCTACGGGCAAGGATAAACTGTAATCCATGGTTCTGTTTACTTTAAACAGCCACTACAAATGTAAGCTAACTTAAGTCCATGCTATCTAACAATCAATGGAAGTGACGGGGGCATCTAAAATACTGAACGTTCCCTTTAAGATTGTGACACGTGTTTGACATGTTTTATTTACAATTCTTAGAAACTTAGCCCTGCCATTCTAATATCCTACTCATAGACACGGACTTCATTTACATTTACATATGCATCACACACACACAGCTTTCTGTGAACTACCATCAGTGACAATGTTGTGTGTTTTTTCCTGTTGTGCCAGTATGCCGATCCCGTCTCCGACCTGCTGGATAAATGGGGTGCCTTCCAACACCGTCTCTTCCGGGAGTCCTGCGTTTTCCACCAAGGAAACTATGTGAAAGACCTGAGTCGTCTGGGCAGGGACCTCAACAAGGTCATCATTGTGGACAACTCTCCAGCCTCCTACATCTTCCACTCTGATAATGCTGTATGTCATTCATACTTCTATCTACCAGTATACTATACTAAGCCCTCTATTCAATCAACTGCAGATAAATGCGAAACTGCACTGCAGGTTCACTCAGAAAATTGCTGTTGTTTCAGCGGTGTTTAAGAGAAACTGACACTTTTAACTATTTTACAGGAATGAAACAAACAGATAATCATAGTATTGTCCCAAAATATAAAATGTGTGATTTATTCGTCAAATGTAATTTACAAGAGTTTTTACAAATTGTTTCTATTTGACTCAAAATTCTATAACATATAGTACAGCATGGTTGGCAGCATTATATGGATGCAGTCAATGCATGATTAATTTAATTCAGCGCTAAATCATACAAAAAAAATAGTTGATTCAACATACAATTGTACGGCAACCAGCTGCAATAGGATTGTGAGTTTTACTCAGCAAAAACATTGTTGAGCAAACTCACAACAAAAAGTTTGCGTGAATTTGTGTGAATTTTGTTGAGCAAACTCGTAATACTATTGCAGCTGGATGTCTTACAATTGTATATTGAATCAACATATATTTACTTACAGTTCAAGTAGTCTAATAAATATATCTATCAGGTTGTAAATCACAGCTAGTAAATTGGCTGCCTCCAGCCATTCAGGTGATGCACTGTTTGTTTAATTTGCTCAATATTTTTGGACAGAAATGGCAGTGATTGGGAATCTCAACACAATCAATTCAGCTAGTTAAAAAAGTATAATGATCACAAGATTGTGGCTAATAGCTAATCTATTTACGTACTGTAGACCTACTTAATTAGCAAGCTAGATGGCTTGATACCAGAGTTGTGGACTCGAGTCACATGACTTAAACTCGAGCCTGACTCAAGTCACACATTAGATGGCTTGAGACTTGACTTGATATAAAATAAAATAACTTGAGACTTGACTTTGACTTGGAGTCTCAAGATTTGGGACCTGACTTTGACTTGAGACTAATGACTTGAAATTATCTGGCCAGGTTTTGCAACGTTTTGTCACCCATTTGGTAGAGCATGGCCATGGTTGTGGGTTCGATTCCCACAGGGGACCAGTACAAAAACGTATAAAATGTATGCACTCACTACTATAAATCGCTCTGGATTAGAGCTTCTATTAAATTACAAATGTAAATGTACATTTTGTGGCACAGAGGGAAAATCTCAATTGCATACACCTCACGCCCTTTCTCCTCTCAAGTTGCAACGTTTATTTCCCATTTGCACAGGATACAACAGGTGTAAAACAGTACAGTGAAATTCTTACCTTAAGACCTCTTTCCCAACAATGCAGTGATAAAATAATAATAGAAACTAGATGTTATTGTACAATTTATGGGATTTGTTTAACCAATATTTTTGTTGTTGTGGTAAAAGTTTTAAAAGTTTCACTTTACTATTTAAAGCAAAACATATTTAAGTATGTATGGTTTTGAAAAATTTTATAGTTGTGGTAGTGTCTGCATTTAGTAATGGTTATAGTTATAGTAGACTGGTTATAGTTGGAAAAGTTAGAATAGCCTGAACATATGAATGTTGGCTTTGGCGTGAACAGTTCAAGAGATACTGTTCGTGAGTAACATTATGCTAATTAATGCACATTTATAGTTATTAGTTAATATGTTTGAAAGAATTTGAAGTTAGGAGAGCAAGAACCTGTGAAAGTTTATTCATTTTTTCTAGCATGATGAGTTCAAAAGTTACAATTATTGTTGGCAGGTATTATATGCTAATTTATGCACATTTAAGTAGTTATAATTTATAGTGCAGACCAGAGTTAGTGTGTAACGGCATTCAGAGGTGGAAGAAGGATCGGACCAAAGCGCAGCGTGGTAAGCGTTCATGATGATTTATTCAAAATGACCTGAACACTGAAATACAAAACAATAAACGATGTGAACATAACGAAAACCGAAACAGTACCGTGTGGCCCAAACACTCACACGGAAAAAAACACCCACACACCAAAGTGAAACCCAGGCTACCTAAGTATGATTCTCAATCAGAGACAACTAACGACACCTGCCTCTGATTGAGAACCATACTAGGCTGAACACAAAAACAAACATTGAAAAACAAACATAGACTGCCCACCCCAACTCACGCCCTGACCATACTAAAATAAAGAATAAAATAACAGAACTATGGTCAGAACGGGACATAGTGCGAACCAGCGCTAGCTAGCAACACCTAGGACCAGAGTTGGACCTGAGCTAGTGCATTCCAGAATAGTAGTTGTGGTTCAGTAGTTTTGTGGTCTTACCTTACCTTTGTGTGTGGTCAGTTGTTCTCAGTAGTGGTTAGTAGTTGTGCTCAGTAGTTGTGTGGTTGTGGTTCAGTAGTTGTGGTAGGTGGTTGTGTTGTTTTGGTCATTAGTTGTGGTCAGTAGTTGTGTGGTTGTGGTCATTAGTTGTGTGGTCTGTTGTTGTTGTCAGTAATTATGTGGTTGTAGTCAGTAGTTGTGTGGTTGTGGTTAGAAGTGGTCGATCATTTTGGTAAGTACAGTACGTGTGTGGTTCAGTAGTTGTGGTAAGAGTGTGGTTCATTAGTTTTGGGCAATAGTTATGTTGTTGTGATCAGCAGTTTTGTGGTTGTGGTCAGTACTTGTGGTTTAGCAGTTGTTGTTGTGTTTAGTAGCTGTGGTCAGTAGTGGTCAACAGTTGTGGTCGGTAGTTTTGTGGTTGTGGTCAGTAATGGTCAGTAGTTTTGCTAAGTAGGTGTGTGGTTCAGTGGCTTTGTTTAGTAACTACAGTTGGATGTACTGACATTCTCTAAAATGACTTATAATTCATAATTCATCATTCTCTTGCAACAGCTCTAATTGACATTCCTGCAGTCAGCATGCCAATTGCAAGCACACTCAAAACTTGAGACATCTGTGGCATTGTGTTGTGTGACAAAACTTCACATTTTTTTGTCTTCAGCACAAGGTGTACCTGTGTAATGATTATGCTGTTTAATCAGCTTCTTGGCAACGGACAAATGCTCTCTAACAGGGATGCAAAACAACATTTGAGAGAAATAAGCTTTTTGTGCATAGGGACATTTTTTGGGAGCTTTTACACTTCAGATCATGAAAAATGGGACCAACACTTTACATGTTGTTTATATTTTTGTTCAATATAGTTTAAAAAGTATAAAAGATACAGGATCAAAATGTGTGTACAAGCACACTATTCCAGATCAATATGCACATTTTAAAGTTTTAATTATGTTTCTAGCTTTTAATTATGTTTCTAAGAAACAACTAACTAAATAAGCTAAAGTAAAAAATTAAATAACAATAACGAGGCTATATACAAGGGGTACCGGTAGAGAGTCCAGGTGGCCATTTGATTAATTGTTCAGCAGTCTTATGGCTTGGGGGTAGAAGCTGTTAAGGAGCCTTTTGGACCTAGACTTGGCGCTCCAGTACCGCTTGCCGTGCGGTAGCAGAGAGAACAGTCTATGACATAGGTGTTTGGAGTCTCTGACACCGCCTAGTATCTAGGTTCTGGATGGCAGGAAGCATGGCCTCAGTGATGTACTGGGCCGTATGCACTACCCTCTTTAGAGTCTTACGGTCGGATGCCTAGCAGTTGCCATGCTAGGTGGTGATGCAACCGGTCAGGATGCTCTTGATGGTGCGGCTGTAGAACCTTTTGAGGATCTGGGGACCCATGCCAAATCTTTTCAGTCTCCTGAGGGGGAAAATGTATTGTGGTGCCCTCTTCACGACTGTCTTGGTGTGTTTGGACCATGATAGTTTGTTGGTGATGTGAACACAAAGGAACTTGAAACTCTCGACCTGCTCCACTGCAGCCCCGTCGATGTTAATGGGGGCCTGTTCAGCCCTCCTTTACCTGTAGTCCACGATCATCTCTTTGTCTTGCTCACATTGAGGGAGAGGTTGTTGTCCTGGCACCACACTGCCAGGTCTCTGACCTTCCCCCTATAGGCTGTCTCATCGTTGTTGGTGATCAGGCCTACCACTGTTGTGTCGTCAGGAAACTTATTGATGGTGTTGGAGTCGTGCTTGGCCACACAGTTGCAGAGAGAGGTGTATGGACCCAGGGACCTTAGCTTAGTGATGAGCTTTGTGGGCACTATGGTGTTGAACACTGAGCTGTAGTCAATGAACAGCATTCCCACTTGGGTGTTGTTTTTGTCCAGGTGGGAAAGGGCAGTGTGGAGTGCGATTGAGATTGCATTATCTGTGAATCTGTTGGGGCGGTATGCAAATTGGTGTGGGTCTGGGGTTTCCATGATGATGGTGTTGATGTGAGCTATGACCAGCCTTTCAAAGAATTTCATGTTTACCGATGTGAGTGCTGTGACAGTAGTCATTTAGGCAGGTTACCTTGGTGTTCTTGGGCACAGGGACTATGGTGGTCTGCTTGAAACATGTAGGCATTACAGACTCGGTCAGGGAGAGGTTGAAAATGTCTTGGTAATCCGTCTGGCCCCGTGACCTTGTGAATGTTGACCTGTTTTAAAGACACTTGCTTGGCTACGGAGAGTGTGATCACGCAAGTCCTGCCACATCCGAAGAGCGTCAGAGTCAGTGTAGTAGGATAATAAAACATTTAACTAAAATAAAAACCACATATGAGGTGGGTTAGAATCACGAAAATCACGGAAATGCAAGTACTGTGTATACAGGTCAATGCCAGTACCTTATTAAATGTGCAGGGATACTGGAGTGGTTGAGGGGGGTTTCATACATAAAACATGACTGGTAGTACAAATATATAAAAACTTATGGTACTACACTATTGGTAATATATACATGTAAACAGGAGTAATAGTTACCAGTAGCAGGATAAATAGATAAATACTAATGGCAAAATAATCAATCGAAAGTGGTGTAATGGAGTCACTCGATAGGCTGAGGGAGAGCAGTAGTTGTTAGCCATTTTAACAGTCTTATCACTAGGTGATGGAAGCTGTTTAGGGGTGGGGGGACTTCTGGCTTTCTCCTCCAATGGGTTTTGAGAAGGTGAGAGGACACGAGGAGTATGCAATTGAGATTCTCCCCAAGCAGCATCGTCCCTTCAAAAAATGTACAACAGATTGGCTAGCGAAAACAACACTCAACCCTCAGAATGGACCATCAAACTGCCAATAAACACAGGTAGCTACTGAACAGATTGCTGATTTGCTGTACAGCTATACAATCGCGTGCAGCACAAAGTCAAATTGTAGGGAGGGAGGAATTATGTGGCGATCAATCATTTTAACTGCTTACTTTGCAAGCTCACCAGCAATAGGGCATCAAGCAACAATTGCCAGCATAGGCCTAATGGTATTTTGGTATGTCAAAATTGCTTGGAATTAGTAATTTACTTATGAAACTTGCATTTGGTGTTTGTTGATAAAATTCATTATCACTGTGGCGAAGATGCACCAAAGGCTTTTCTTTCCACTTGCGCACTCCAAACTCTCGCCCGTGGAGAGTGCTTTGTTCTCTTTTTGAAATGGTTGCTGTTGCTTTCACATGTTTAAATGTGGTACATCTATATTCCGTCTAATCTGACAGTAATTGCTAACATTTAATCATTCCATCCCTGTCCCAATTATTGCAACACTTAGACATGTTTCGTGATTGAGGTACGGGTTTGTCAGTACATCACTTGGCCAGGAAGAAAGAACTCTCCAGGAAAAAGAAAGGCATAAGTGTATGTTTCCTGATTAACTATTCAAGGTGTGATTGTGGTAACGTACAGGAGCTCAAGCCATTTTGTTCTCCCGATTTGGAATACCTCACGATCAAATGCCGTCTGCATTACCTACCGAGAGAATTCTCTTCGGTCATCGTCACAGCTGTTCAACACATATATATATATATATATATATATATATATATATATATATATATATATACACACACACACACACACACACACACACACACACACACACACACACACACACACATACAGTGGGGCAAAAAAGTATTTAGTCAGCCACCAATTGTCCAACTTTTCCCACTCAAAAAGATGAGGCCTGTAATTTTCATCATAGGTATACTTCAACTATGACAGACAAATTGAGAAAGAAACATCCAGAAGATCACATTGTAGAATTTTTTATGAATTTATTTGCTAATTATGATGGAAAATAAGTATTTGGTCAACAACAAAACTTTATCTCAATACTTTGTTATATACCCTTTGTTGGCAATGACAGATGTCAAACGTTTTCTGTAAGTCTTCACAAGGTTTTCACACACTGTTGCTGGTATTTTGGCCCATTCCTCCATGCAGATCTCCTCTAGAGCAGTGATGTTTTGGGGCTGTTGCTGGGCAACACGGACTTTCAACTCCCTCCAAAGATTTTTAATGGGGTTAAGATCTGGAGACTGGCTAGACCACTCTAGGACCTTGAAATGCTTATTACGAAGCCACTCCTTCGTTGCCCGTTTCATCTTCAATGCCCTTGCTGATGGAAGGAGGTTTTAGCTCAAAATCTCACAATACATAGCCCCATTAATTCTTTCTTTTACACGGATCAGTTGTCCTGGTCCCTTTGCAGAAAAACAGCCCCAAAGCATGATGTTGCCACCCGATGCTTCACAGTAGGTATGGTGTTCTTTGATGCAACTGAGCATTCTTTGTCCTCCAAACATGATGAGTGTTTTTTACCAAAAAGTTATATTTTGGTTTCATCTGATCATATGACATTATCCCAATCTTCTTCTGGATCATCCAAATGCTCTCTAACAAACTTCAGACTGGACCTGTACTGGCTTAAGCAGGGGGACACGTCTGGCACTGCAGGATTTGAGTCTCTGGCGGCGTAGTGTGTTACTGATGGTAGGCTTTGTTTCTTTGGTCCCAGCTCTCTGCAGGTCATTCACTAGGTCCCCCCATGTGGTTCTGGGATTTTTGCTCACCGTTCTTGTGATCATTTTGACCCCACGGGGTGAGATCTTGCGTGGAGCCCCAGATCGAGGGAGATTATCAGTGGTCTTGTATGTCTTCCATTTCCTTATAATTGCTCCCACAGTTGATTTCTTCAAACCAAGCTGCTTACCTATTGCAGATTCAGTCTTCCCAGCCTGGTGCAGGTCTACAATTCTGTTTCTGGTGTCCTTAGACAGCTCTTTGGTCTTGGCCATATTGGAGTTTGGAGTGTGACTGTTTGAGGTTGTGGACAGGTGTCTTTTATACTGATAACAAGTTCAAACAGGTGCCATTAATACAGGTAACGAGTGGAGGACAGAGGAGCCTCTTAAAGAAGAAGTTACAGGTCTGTGAGAGCCAGAAATCTTGCTTGTTTTTAGGTGACCAAATACTTATTTTCCACCATAATTTGCAAATAAATTCATTAAAAATCCTACAATGTGATTTTCTTGATTTTTTTTCTCATTTTGTCTGTCATAGTTGAAGTGTACCTATGATGAAAATTACAGGCCTTTCTCATCTTTTTAAGTGGGAGAACTTGCACAATTGGTGGCTGACTAAATACTTTTTTGCCCCACTGTATGTCCAAATAGCCTCTTTTGTCAGGGCGTTTGGTAAACAAATCCAAAAGCGCGTTCAGGTCCCGCCGAACATCGGACGAAAAGTTCAAAAAGTTCCGTTACAGCCCGTAGAAACTTGTCAGACTATGTATAGAATCAATCTTTAGGATGTTTTTAACATAAATCATCAATAAGGTTCCAACCGAAGAATTCCATTGTCTGTAGAAATGCAATGGAATGAGAGCTAACTCTCTCGTGACCGTGTCTCAGAGCCTGTGGCAATCTGCCAGACACCTGGCTCAAACAGCCCTTATGAGCCCCCACTTCACAGTAGAATCCTCAAACAAAGTTCTAAAGACTGTTGACATCTAGTGGAAGCCTTAGGACGTGCTACACAACCAATATTCCACTGTATCTACAATAGGGGCTGAGTTTTTAAAAAACTACAAGCCTCAGATTTCCCACTTCCTGGTTGGATTTTCCCAGGTTTTCGCCTGCCATATGAGTTCTGTTTTACTCAGACATCATTCAAACCGTTTTAGAAACATCAGTGTTTTCTATCCAATACTACTAATAATATGCATATATTTCTATCTAGGACAGAGTAGCAGGCAGTTTACTCTGGGCATCATATTCATCCAAGCTACGCAATTCTTCCCACCTGTCACCAAGAAGTTTTAAGCAAGAATAAAGAATAGGCAAAGTGATCGTGTCAGGCGAAAATGATTTAAAACGTTTTACCATTGCAACATTTGATGTACTGTACAGTCAAATTCACCGTGGTGGTCTGAAGCATGCTATACATTTCACAGCTGGCAAAGCCTCATCGTGATTGGTTATTCCCCGTCATTTGCAACAGGTCAATGAGCGTCATCACTATCTTTCCTTTGATGTACCTCAAACTGTCGTGATTACCAGCTGAGAAACTTTTAGGAGTTAATTTTACTCCTGGCTCAAAGTTTGTCAGAGCAGTGTCTTAACATCATCGTTAAACCTACTCTGAGCTGAGAGTCTTTTGTTGTTGTCTTAAAACTGGTTTTAACAGGGTTCCTAGGACCTTTTCTGAGAGGTTTTGTGGGTACAGGCCCTGGTCTATCCTTTGTTCTAGCAAGATGCACGCAGTAGTACACACCATAACACTCAGTGCCACTTGTTTGCCTCTCCACGAACCCAAAGGCTCTTTTTAAGAGCCACCCAATACATTTAAATAAGTGTGTGTGTGTCGGGAGGGTGCTGTCAAAACTATGTAATGAAAGAATGGTCAAAATATCTCCTACAAGAGGCAAACCTACAATGTTCTGATCCACAGGTGGGAACCCTAACCATTATACTCTGAATCCTGTTCTTCAACAGACCATTTAAATGTCTGTAAGCGTTCATCCCCCCCAAGAAAATCTTCATTCTCCCAGTAATGTTGATTTATCTTGCTTTGTTAAAATATAAAAAGTCTAAAACAGTTGATTTGTTGACAACAGACTCATTTAATCAAGTAGTTAACCAAGTTAGCATTTAATTTTCTTTTGACTGTATGCTGCTGTAACCTGATCTCATAGCATGTTGTATTATTCTCTCAGTCCATTTAGTATGATATGTTAGCTAATCAAAACAAAATCATATTATTTGGCTAGCTACCTTTATTTGCCTGTTTGTTAGCTATCTAGCTTTCAGATGATTGGTGTTACAGAGGCTAGCTGCTGGACTTTGTACAAGCTATCTAACGTTAGCTACCTAGCTAATCAAAATATCTGTTTCTATTTATTGATTAACCTCAGCTTGAATACCACCATATAACTAGCTAGATATACATTAGCCCAGGTTTATTTGCATACACATCTTATGACTGGCAGCATGGTGCTAGCAGCTGTGTTGTTGCCGAGCAACCAACCCAGTGTTATGGAAGTCTGAGCTTCAGCTAAAAAATATGTTAGCATTGTCAGAAAGCATCTTTATTTCTTAGCAGATGGAAATGTGCACGTGAGAGTGATAAATTATACATTTTATAAAAACTGTTGCACCTATAAAGTTAATTTGTGAATTTTATCTATTGTCATGTCTATAATTAAACCTTTATTTAATCATGGAAGTCCCATTGAGACCCATGTCTCTTTTGCAAGTGTTGCCCTGATTCACAGAATGCAGCATAACAATACAAAGTACATTAAAGTGAATTAGTGACACAAATATTACAAAAAATCAAAGGCGAGAGCGGGAAAAATACTATTAGAAAAAACACATACATTCCTCTGTAAACGGGTCATTTAACAATGTCCTGAAATTACCAAAAGGCACTAGAGTATACTGAAATGTATTCCATATATGTGCCACATAAATACTAAAGGACGTTTTACCTAAATCGGTAGAGACCAATGGAATTTCAAGAAATAGCCATTCCTGGGAGTGAGTAACGTATTTCATACTTTGGTATGTCAGGAGCAGGGTTTCCATTAGCCGGCTTTTGGCCGATAATAAAATAAAATGAAAAGCCAATCAATAAAACTGTTGCAAGCCAAAATGACCAGGAAAAAAAAAATCTCATTGCAAAATAATTGATGGAAAAACCAGTCGATGAAAATACATTTGACCATCATGCTTATCGGTCAATAGGTTCATTTGCATAATTTTGTTGTCTTCTATCTAATTTATCCAGCACAACTATCACACCTGCACAGTGGGAATTCTCCTGCAGCTCCTTAGCTAGTTGCTGCTGGAGTAAAGCATGTGCATTTATAAGCCCATTCATTGTGCAACCATTTCTAAATGCAACCATGTGTTAGCAGTTTTGGAGCACGATTTAAAAAGAGCTACTATATATGTTTTTCTCAACTGGTAATTGATGTGCGCCTCCCATTCACAATTGAAGTGCAGGCAACAGGCTATCCGCGTGTCAACATGTGAGCTGGAGTCAGTATGCATTTTGAAAACATACTTAATTCTTTGAAACCTGCATGTTTTACTTCATATTATGATGCATGCTTTCCCTTGATTCATAGTAGCCTATAGACAAAATCCAACTATGGAAAAGTGGAGGCAATTATTTTATACATTCTTCATAAGCAGCGCATGTGTTTCCAGTTTGGGGAAGTTTACTATTTATCCTACCATTTCTACCAATCTGCATGGCAATTATGATTTTCATATGCACATTTTCATGCAACCGTTTAATTTCAATAATAACGTTTTAGTTTTTCAAAAGCATTGTCACCTGGTCAGTCATATAAATCTGAGTTAAATATTCAATATTAAATATTCAAAGTTAAATATTCAACTAATGCGAGGGCAATGCCAAAATATCTTAAATCTCTTTAAATTTGTTGTTGATCATTGCTAGATAACTATTTTCAGGTCTTTCCATAGATTTTCAAGTATATTTACATCAAAACTTTAACTTGACATTCACTGCCTTCTTGGTAAGCAACTCCAGCGTAGATTTGGCCTTGTCTTTTAGATTATTGTCCTGCTGAAAGGATAAATCATCTCCCAGTGTCTGGTGGAAAGCAGAGTGAACCTTGTTTTCCTCTAGGATATTGCTTGTCCTTAGCTCCATTCTGTATTTTTTTAAATCCTGAAAAACTCCCCTGTCCTTAACGATGACAAGCATATCCGTAATTTGATGCAGACAGCACTATTCTTGACAATATGAAGAGTGGTACTCAGTAATGGAGAGTGGTACTCAAACATAACACGGAACCCAAACCTGCTGCGCGCATGCGCCATCGTGCGCTATCGTGCATAAATTTATTTTGCCCCCCCACACTAAACGCGATCACGTCACGCAGGTTAAAATATCAAAACAAACTCTGAACCAATGACATTAATTTGGGGACAGGTCGAAAATCATTAAACATGTATGGCAATTTAGCTAGTTAACTTGCACTTGCTAGCTAACGTTAATTTGTCCGATTTAGCTAGCTTGCTGTTGCTAGCTATTTTGTCCCGGGATAAAAACATTGAGTTGTTATTTTACCTGAAATGCACATCGACGTCTACTCCGACAATTAATCCACACATAAAACGGCCAAACAACTCGTTTCTAGTCATCTCTTCTCCTTCCAGGCTTTTTCATCATTTAACTTATATGGTGATCCATCTAAACTTTCATTGTATTACCACGACTACCGGCAAAACAGTTCGTCTTTCAATGACCCACATGGGTATAACCAATGAGGAGATGGCACGTGGGTACCTGCTTCTATAAACCAATGAGGAGATGGGAGAGGCCGGACTTGCAGCGCAATCTGCGTCAGAAATAGGAATGAGTTCTATTTTAGCCCTTGGCATCACAGACGCTCGTTGATACGCTTGCGCACGTAACGTATCCGGTCTGGTCAGCATGTAACTCTTTGTATTCAGGACAAATAGTTAATTGCTTTGACACATTTTTTGCAGTATTTCTTTAGTGCCTTGTTGCAAACAGGAGACATGTTTTGGAATATTTTTATTCTGTACAGGCTTCCTTCTTTTCACTCTGGCAATTAGGTTAGTATTGTGTAGTAATTACAATATTGCTGACCAATCCTCAGTTTTCTCCTATCACAGCCATTGAACTCTGTAACTGTTTTAAAGTCACCATCGGTCTCATGGTGAAATCCCTGAGCGGTTTCCTTCCTCTCTGGCAACTGAGTTAGGAAGGATGCCTGTATCTTTGTGGTGACTGGGTGTATTGATACACCATCCAAGGTGTAATTTATAACTTCACCATGCTAAAAGGGATAATCAATGTCTGATTTTAACATTTTTACCAGGGGTTGGAACCAAAATGATTTTCAATTGTTTCATTTCGTTCTGAACAGAAACATTATTTTGTTTCCTTACGTTCCACTCTTCCAAACAGCAAAATAAACTTCTGAACCTCAACATTAAATTACTTCACCAATCAGCAGGTAAGCGATTTAATCAGTATAGGAAAGTCATTATGAGCAAATATTTATTTTGCCGTAACAGCATGGTTGAATCATAATGAAAGACAAAGACACTATCCATGGAACTTATGTGACTTGTTAAAGCAGTTTTACTTCTGAACTTACTTAGGCTTGCCATAACAAATGGGTTGAACACTTATTGACTGTAGACATGTCAGCTTTTCAGTTTTTATTCATTTGTAAAAAAAAAAAATGAAAAACATAATTCCACTTTGTCATTATGGGGTGTTGTGTGTAGGCCAGTGACAAACAATCTAAATGTAATAATATATTTTAATTTCAGACACAACTAAATATGTAAAAATTCAAGGGGTGAGAGTACTTTCTGAAGGCACTGTATTGTCTTAAAGAAGCTAATTATCCTTGATTCCTTTATGGCTACAGGAATTGTATGTTCTGTTAAAATTAATTACCATAACTAAATGCAGTGGCGATCAGTGTCATTTAAGATGAGGGAGGACAACATTTTTATGAGCATGGCCTTATTTCTATTACAGCATATTGGATGACTCTGATTCATTTTCCATTCACCCAGTTCAATGTAACAGAGAGAGGTTCAGGCTACTCTAATTTCCCTATACCCACCATGAGATTGCTACAACCTAGCATATGAATGAAAGTTTACAACATAGGTGCACACAGGTTGAAAGACAAAATTGAGGTGACAGACAGTGACATTCAATATTGTCTTGCACACTCTTGCCTGTTTCTATAGGACAAATTCATGTATGTTTATCCCCGTTTTGTTCTGTTTGCTTCCATTTAAGAAATGTTTTTCAACAGAATCGGCGTAATGATTACACCACTGATCACGCGTAAACACAGTTTCATAGCAGCCACGTTATATTCCTTCTTGCATCTATGCGCTCTCCTCCTCTCACCTCTTCCCTTCGCTTGTTGACTTCAATGCACAACATATCAGCTGTATGTGGCCAGGCGAAAAAACCTTTCCAAGCCAAACCGCTACACACAGCCTACATCGTTGTCACCATATTAGCTAAAATAACGTCATTGTCAACATAGCTAATATAACAAATTTGTTCATAAACCTGCTATAATCATGCAGAATTGAAAGCATTCGTCAACTATCACTTTGACTCATTGTGTTTGGTTTAGACAGATTTGTTTCTGTATATTTTTTCAGAACAGCATGTGTGATATAACTTATCTTTTCTCTGCACCAAAATAATGTCTGTGGCTTCCATAGTTATGTCATTTTGGTGCTTATATAGGTAAAGAATTTGCTCCAATGGAGAAATGGGAGATGGGTGTAAATGTACGGAACAGCATGCACCCTCTCGACCCATACTTTCTGGTGGGGATGTAGTGCTTTCGTGGATTATCTAACGTCAATAAAAATGTATTTTCAATATATGACCTATTCATAATAATGTGGATTTTTACATTCTTATGAATAGGTCAACTGTTCATTTTATGATTTAGTTTCATATCCGCATATACCATTACTAAATGTAAATAAAGGGTATTCGATATAACTAAATCACTGGTTCACATAGATTTTGTCTAAACCTGACTTTGTTTATGACTTCACCTCTTCACACACACAGGTCCCTGTAGCATCCTGGTTTGATGACATGGCTGACACAGAGCTACTAGATCTCATCCCGTTCTTCGAGAGACTAAGCAAAGTGGACGATGTCTACGATACGCTCAAGCAGCAGAGGACTGCAAGCTAGTGTGTAATCAAACACCGGCTACAACTTTTCACCACGGGGGCCATGGAGGAGGCTGGTGGTTAACAAGCTTCAAGTTTCTTCCCACTAGAAGGACCAGCTAGTGTCTCTCGGTCGTTGTCACCCAGCAAATTCCATTCACACACAACCTCATGGAGGCCACTCAGTTTGGCACAGAGACAGAACTGGGAGGAACTACTTCATGACAAACATCGAAAAGAGTGTTATAAGTCATTTTTTCAATTTTGATGCAGTAATCCCCTCATTGTTACAACTTTTCCTCCTGAAGAGAAGGTTGAACAAAGCCCTTTTTTGTGGGACGGTGATCATTTAAGCAGGCAATAAAGTAATTTTGCAAAGCAATTGGTGAATACGATGTGAAATACTGAGGGTGTTTATCTTGAGATCAAGATAACTCAACCCAATCGTTCAAAGACTGTTTCCAAAAATGTCCTAATGTACCGCAATTATATTATTTATAACCATTATTATAACCATTTTTCCTTACCCGAACGTTACTGTATATCGAGTGTTTTCAACCTTCAATACTATTTTAGTAAATTATTCACTACAACATGCACACTTGTGATTGTGTCAAGGATGTACGATTATCAACAAGGATGCACTATGTAGCAACACAGCAAATCATCGTATTTTGAACATTGGAAAAGCTGTCACATGCACGTGTATGTCTGTGTTTGTATTTTTATTCCATGTCAGCTGATTTAAGATCAGATTTGAAAAAGATACAGCAATAATGTTCACCTTAGTGAAATAGTCAGCATTTGATATTAACTGTAACAGCAATTCATTATATCTAGTTATGCTCTTTTCATCATTAATCAAGTTGAATAAAAACTGGAATCACATCAGATGTGACATATGATGTGACACATTATGATGACATATTTAGCCATTATATCAGTGAAGTGTTTATGCCCGTTTGAAATGTATTACACACAGAGAATGCCTTATTCATGATTTGCCAATCATTCACTTCAAGTAACTGCCCAGAGAATTTCACTTTTAAAAGTTAATATTCTGTTAACTCATATCCAAATTAATGCTGTTGGCTTGTCTTATACTCGTATTTGTGGCCAAAGCATAAATTGGAGAAAAGAAAGAGCCACCTCAAATGTATGTCTCAAACAGACCGTTTAAATAATGCTTGCGATTTCCTCATAGAACAAAATATAATCTCCCCGAGGAGGGTGAGCAGAGCAATCAGCGGTCTTGAGGAGGATGAGCTGGCCAGTCAGCGGTCTACTTGCATTAATATTTTGAATGACGATATACGCCCACACCATTCTGTTGGTTGGGTACGCCCATACCATTCCAACACAGAAAAGCTGCTTTTTAACATACTGAATGAAAACATTTTTGGAAGGAATACTATTTCACTTATATTGTAAGTAATTATAGGTCATATTTCATAGAAATCTGGAAACACTGGGCAGTTACTTTAAATGAGTACTGTACATTATCAAGTGAGGCTCGAATTGCCTTGGTCTTCACTAGTTACCACAGCCACAAAGTCATTAACCCACCTATTTCTAAAATGTATAATGTTTTTAATCCTAACCCTAAACCAAACCCCAACCAAATTGCTAACCAAAAGCCTAACCCTAACTTTAAATGACCAAAAAAGCTATTGTTAGTTTTCATAGATTTGTACGATATAGCCTATTTTTACTTTGTGATTGTTGCAACTAGTGAAAATAATTGTTTTTCCTCATCAATCTACACACAATACCCCACAATGACAAAGTGAAAACTGTTTTATTCGTAATTTTTGCAAATGTATTAAGAATAAAAAACAGACACCTTATACATAAGTTTTCAGACCCTCTGCTATGAGACAAATTAAGCTATTTCCTATTTCCATTAATCACCCTTGAGATGTTTCTACAACTTGATTGGAGTACAGCTGTGGTAAATTGAATTGATTTAACATGATTTGGAAAGGCACACACCTGTCGTCTATATAAGGACCCACAGTTGACGGTGCATGTTAAAGCAAAAACCAAGCCATGAGGTCGAAGGAATTGTCCGTAGAGCTCCAAGACAGATCTGGGGAAGGAGGAAACCTGGCACCACCCCTACGGTAAAGCATGGTGGTGTCAGCATCATGCTGTGGGGATGTTTTTCAGCGGACTGGGAGACTAGTCAGGATCGAGGGAAAGATGAACGGAGCAAAATACAGAGATCCTTGATGAAAACCTGCTCCAGAGCGCACAAGACCTCAGACTGGGGCGAAGGTTCACCTTCCAACAGGACAAAGACCCTAGGCACAAAGCCAAGACAATGAAGGTGTGGCTTCAGGACAAGTCTCTGAATGTCCTTGAGTGACCCAGCCAGAGCCCGCACTTGAACCCGATCGAACATCTCTGGACTGACCTGAAAATAGCTGTGCTCCCCATCAACCCTGAATAACTTGAGAGGATCTACAGAGAAGAATGGGAGAAACTCCCCAAATACAGGTGTACCAAGTTTGTAGCGTCATACCCAAGAAGACTCAAGGCTGTAATTGCTGCCAAAGATGCTTCAACCAAGTACTGAGTAAAGAGTCTGAATACTAATGTGAATTTGATATTTCAGTTTTAAATTTTTTATAAATGTGTCAATATTTCTAAAAACCTGCTTTTGCTTTGTCATAATGGGGTATTTGTGTGTAGATTGATGAGGCTAAAAAAACTATTTAAATCGATTTTTAGAAGGCTGTAACATAACAAAATGTGAAAAAGGTCAAGGGGTCTGAATACTTTCCGAATGTGCTGTATATTATCAGCTCTATTCATTGTATTTCTATCTGCAACATTCATAATTCCACATCCCAGAATACACATCCCTGTATACGGATAGGCAATGGCATACCTGTGTGACCTTAGAGTGGAGAGTAGTCCAATGACCACATGCCTTGTAGTTGGACAGAATGACCATAGACTGATGGGTATTTCAGCCCTAATATCTGATGGTTAGAACTACAAGTGCCAATGTGGATGTGGTGAGAAGATTTGGACAGCTTTCAGTATTTAGCCAGTTGTTTTGATACTTTGTTTTACTTATGTTAAAGATGTCATGTTTTATATTGTGGATTAACTGATATGGGCAAAATAATATGTGCTAACTTGGAATAATTATAGTACGCTGTCCAGGTGGGGAAATGGTTTGTAATCCATATGCTGGAGATGTATGTGTGACATTTGGTTTTTAACAAGTACTTGTACTTGACCTTTTTGATATGTGATATCATATTGCAAGTCTAATGTAGTAGTCATTCAACCTGTACAGTCAGTTGAGTGGGGAGCCTTTTCATAGCTCCTTGTATTACATGCCTTGTAAAGATCCTAATTTACTTTATGACACTTCCTGCCGTGCTTGCTTACACGTGACTACTTGTCTGTGCATGCGAGTCTGCGTTACCTTAAAAGTAAAATGCAGCATTCATTTGACAAGATAGACATCTTTCGATACAAAAAATCTTTCAATTACTATAATAATTTGCTGTTTTGTTTCACTGCATGCAACAAGTGTTGACATCCGAGTAAAGAAACTTGAGCTAAATCAAGTGTTTGAATGAGTTAGAGCTGCTCGTCAATTTTAAGAATAGAAAGAAGTAGAAAACGATTTGTACTTTACCATAATAAAGCATGATTTATTGAAAGAGGTAATATCCCATTACAATTATTCCTGCATACACTAATGGAGCAATTCAATACAATGCGGGGGGTGTTGGAAACAAATTAAATTGAAAAGAAAAAATAATATGGAACTGACTTCACTTCATATCAAAACCATATTCATTAATTATTCAATACAATATATATTACTCAGGTAACGCTGCATTTAAACTTGAATATAATCTAATAAAATGATCAATATTAACTACCTTTCTAAATTAACCAATTTTGGCCCAATGTATTTATATTACAAGCCCAATACTACTTGACAGAACCCATTCTTCATAGTAGCTTGAATTTCTGCCTCCACAAAACAACTTCAAAATGTAAAAAACGATGTCTATACAGTGGACACGTGATGAAAAATACAAATGAAATTATGCAATTATAAGTAATGATGATAAAGAAATTTGAGAGTGAGAATGGCGCTGTTCCTCAAACAGCTTGACTGACTGACTAAATTGACACTTAAAGTAAATAGAACTAATGGAACCTTTTAAGAACCTTTTTAAACTTAGGACTGAATCCTAACTTGAGAAAAATGTGTATCTCAAAGTTCTAGATAAATGCATTGATGTCAAAGGGAGATTTATGTGAAAAAGTTGGTAGCTTGTTAGGATTCGTCACTTCTAAACAACTTACAGTTTCTCAATACTTGCTATAAGTAACCATTATGGCCCAAATTCTGACATAGGATGCCAGTGCACAACTCAGACTTTTGCATAAAGCATGCATTCATATCTATGTGAGATTTGCAAGCAAATGCCACTCAAACATGGATCTCAAGTTAGGATTCGGTCCCATGCCTGTAATCAATTGCATTCTCCAACTGTATTTTACGATTTACTTTAGAACACATTTTTATATTACATAAAATGTTTATATTACATGTCATTTTATGGATGAATTACTTGCTCGTATTCAGAGAGACAATTTAGTCAACTATGTACTTATGTTGGTTGATATTTACCAAGAGCCTCTTTAGAGGACATTGTTTCAAGTGAATAGGGGTATCTGCATTGGGAAATAATTATACAAAATATTTCAATAACTTATTGTTAATTTTGACACAATATTCACCCCCTTTTTAAAGACAGGAATATATCTTACAATTCTATTCCATACATTCCAATTTCACATGACAAATATGAACACAAATAAATTGGTGAATAAAATATCGATCCATCTCATTCTGATGTTGACACTGCATCACGACGATACTGCGTCTGTCAAGGATCACCTGTTGAAGAGTAGAAAAAAATACACAAATACACAAGAACTGTCAATCCTATATGTACAGTATGTTCTATTCAAGCGAAATGGTAAACAGGTTTCCCAATAAGACAAGAATGTGCATTTGTTATGCTAATTCACACAAATGTCTATAGTTATAGTTGATACAAGTTTTTTAAGGGATTTGAAGTTAAGATAGCCTGAACACGTGAAAGTTTGTCTTTAGCTTAAACGGTTCAAGAGTTATCCCCCCTGTGTAACGATCATGATGTTTAATTCATTTCTTGATATTCCACACCTGTCATGTGGATGAATTACCTTGGCAAAAACAAATTGTTATCTAACAGGAATGTAAACAAATTTGTGCATTTTAGAGAAATAAGTATTTTGTGCCTATGTAACATTTCTGGGATCTTTTACTTCAGCTCATAAAACATTTATATTTTGTTCAGTATAAATATTGTTTAAGTTCAGAAAGTATAAATGCTATCCAATTTTTTAAATCTAAATTGGGTCTGTTTGGGGTGATATCTTAACTCAAAATAGCAGAATAAATATAATTATAATACAACTATGAGAGAAATCTAGAGTTGTGCATTGTTTTGAAAGCACCTTATCTCTTTGGCATGACAATTGTTTTTGTTTTATTTTATCCTGAAATACAATAATAACACAATGGTTTTGATTGAATAGGGACAAACTGTCAATTTTAATGCAGCTGCATAAATACTACAATGCAGGTTCAATTGAATTGGGGACATCCAGTAATCCTCAAGTAGCCACCATGAGCCAAATCCTAATATAAGAGCCGAGCTTCGGTCTCCTGAAAAACAATAATCCAAAATATAGTATAAATGTTGCAACTGCATAAATACTACAGTAAAGGACGCTATAAGTAGCCTGTAATCTTAAATCTCGCATAATGGCTCAAGTGATACAGTAGGAGAAATTAGCTTGACTTAAAATATTTATATTTTAGGTAAAAAGGGGGTCTGTATGTACAATCGGTTACACTTACGGCAAACTTACCACATTTAATGTGATGAAGGAACATAATACTTATTCAATTTTAGACCATGTTATAAAATTACAAGTATTTTATTACTGTCAGCCTGTAAATATAGCCTTAGACGTCTTCCCGGGAAATACATTCCGTCTTGTCTGACCTAGATGTCAATGCCAATGGAGAACTGCACATAAACACCAAACATAGCTTACAGTATGTCACACTTCTCTCGCCATGTGCCGCTGTTATGCCAAATCACATGTAAAAGTTAAAGGGTTTGCCTACTCTTGACGTGGAGCTCGGCGCTGCTCTTGGCTTTTCCCGATGTGAACTCCACCAAGCCGTTCATGTCAACAGAGGTCTGTCGGAGGGTGAGGCGGTGGACCATGCCCATCTTCTCTAGGCTGACTTTGGGCCCCTGCTGCAGGGCCTCCCCCTTCAGGCTCCACACGGGGGCTTTGAGGACGGGGACCGAGACCTCACACTCGAAGCAGGCCTCATCCGGGGCAACCACCTCCACGCTCTTCAGTTCCCTCACCATCAGGAGAGACTGGGCTGTGTTGGCCAGAGAAAGATAAATACATTGAGGGAACACTTAAAAGTACACAAGTTAATTGCAGATAAGGGGCATGGAACAATGCTTGAATTGAATTTATAGCACTTTACTTTCATACCTGAGTAACACAAAGTACACTAGGAACAACATGTTGATACAATGTTGTTACATAGTACTTTAGTAACTGCATTATAATTGCACAGAACTAGAGTTGACCTATAATCCTATCAAATACTGAACTGAGTGAGCTGCAGTGTGTAATGAATAGGAATGTCTTACTGCCATGTTCCCAGTAGATGGAGCTGATATTCAGGATACCGATCGTTCTACGCTCCTGGTAGAAGTTGCCCTTAGACAGATCTAAGATCAGCCTACTCTCCCCAAATCCTAACAATTAGGGGGAGGCAAAACTTAACTTATATTACTGATCTTGCTGTATTACTGAATACAATTTCTATTCATTTGAATTTGAGACAAATACTGTGGCTGTATCAACACAATAAATGGAGTGGGACGTGGCCTCATTATGACCAAAGGCAAATGTTCATGTCAAACATCTGAAAAACTTTGATTGTGGAGTGACACTTTAATAGATTATCTTACCTTCTACAGTCAGTTTCGCAGAGCATGTGTGCTCTCCAACCTGCACACTGTAGGTTCCCTCATCGTCCAGTGCCACCTGTTGAATGACCAGCTTGCGATAGCAGCCCTCACTGCAGATCTCAAAGCGCTCTGAGGGCAGGATGACATTGCTGCCTTTGTACCAGCGGATACTGCACCGAGGGTTGGATACTGAGCAGTCCATAATTGCACGACTCCTCTCAAGAGCTACCTTGTCCTGGAGAGGGTTCGTTATGTTCAATGGAAGCTCTGCAAGGATAAAATACAAATTTGCTTAATTTCCGAATGTGTCGCAAGGTGTGTTCTGAGACCTGACAATAATTGATTTGGACAAGTGGCAGGCACCAATATCAATAATTCTATATTTACCTACAGTACCAGTCAAAAGTTTGGACACACCTACTCATTCAAGGGATTTTCTTTATTTTTACTATTTTCAACATTGCGGAATAATTGTAAAAAACACATGTATTAACAAAAAATTCAAAATATATTTTCTATTTGAGATTCTTCGAAGTAGCCCCCCTTTGCCTTGATGACAGCTTTGCACACTCTTGGCATTCTCTCAACCAGCTTCACCTGGAATGCTTTTCCAACAGTCTTGAAGGAGTTCCTGCATATGCTGAGCACTTGTTGGCTGCTTTTCCGTCACTGTGGTCCAACTCATCCCAAACAATCTCAATTGGGTTGAGGTTGGGTGATTGGAGGCCAGGTCATCGGATGCAGCACTCCATCGCTCTCCTTCTTGGTCAAATAGGCCTTACACAGCCTGGAGGTGTGTCGGGTCATCGTCCTGTTGAAAACAAATGATAGTCCCACTAAGCGCAAACCAGGTGGGATGGTGTATCGCTGCAGAATGCTGTAGCCATGCTGGTTAAGTGTGCCTTGATAAATAAATCACAGACAGTGTCACCAAGCAAAGCCCCCACACACCATCACACCTCCTCCATGCTTCACGGTGGGAACCACACATGCGGAGATCATCTGTTCACCTACTCTGCGTCTCACAAAGACACAGCGGTTGGAACCAAAAGTCTCAGACCAATGGACAGATTTCCACCAGTCTAATTTCCATTGCTCGTGTTTCTTGGCCCAAGCAAGTCCTCTTCTTATTGATGTCTTTCAGTAGTGGTTTCTTTGCAGCAATTCGACCATGAAGGCCTGATTTACGCAGTCTCCTCTGAACAGTTGATGTTGAGATGTGTCTGGTACTTGAACTCTGTGAAGCATTTATTTAGGTGCAATTTCTGAGGCTGCTAACTCTAATGAACTTATCCTCTGCAGCAGAGGTAACTCTGGGTCTTCCTGTCCTGTTGCGGTCCTCATGGGTGGCATCATCACGCTTGATGGTTTTTGCGACTGCACTTGAAGAAACTTCTAAAGGTCTTGAAATTTTCCAGATTGACTGACCTTCATGTCTTATAGTAATGATGGACTGTCATTTCTCTTATGTTTATTGGAGCCCTTCTTGTCATAATATGGACTTGGTCTTTTACCAAATAGGGATATCTTCTGTATACCACCCCTACCTTGTCACAAGACAACTGATTGGCTCAAACGCATCAAGAAGGAAAGAAATTCCACAAATTAACTTTTAACAAGCTACACCTATTAATTGAAATGCATTCCTTGTGACTACCTCGTGAGAAAATGCCAAGAGTGTGTAAAGCTGTCATTATTAAGGCAAAGGGAGGCTACTTTGAAGAATCTCAAATTTAAATATATTTTAATTTGTTTAACACTTCTTTGGTTACTGCATGATTCCATATGTGTTATTTCATAGTTTTGATGTCTTCACTGTTATTCTACAATGTAGAAAATAGTAAATATATATTTTTTAAACTTGAATGAGTAGGTGTGTCCAAACTTTTGACTGGTACAGTAGGTCTATCCAATTGGGAACAAAGCATCTGATATTGACATAGATTTTCTATATCCGCCCCCATATGCCATTTTCCCCAAAAATATTATTTTGTTACTACAATAATATATATATATATATATATATATATATATAAAGTATTCAGACCCCTTCCCTTTTTCCACATTTTGTTACCTCTTTACTATTATTCTATAATGTAGAATATATACATATATTTTAAACCTTGAATGAGTAGGTGTGCCAAACTTTGACTGGTACAATTAAGCAATAAGGCCCGAGAGGTTGTGGTATATGGTCAATATACCACGGCTAAGGGCTGTTCTTATGTACAACGCAACGCAGAGTGCCTAGATACAGGCCTTAGCCATGGTATATTGGCCATAAACCACAAAGCCCAGAGGTGCCTTACTGCTATTATAAACTGGTTACCAACCTAATTAGAACAGTAAAAATAAATGTTTTGTCATACCCGCGTAATACGGTCTGATATACCACGGCTGTCAGCCAATCAGCAATCAGGGCTCGAACCATCCAGCTTATAATACATATATATAATATGCCATTTAGCAGACACTTTTATCCAAAGCAACTTAGTTGTGAGTGCATACATTTTACGTATAGATGTCCACGGGAATCAAACCCACTATCCTGGTATTGCAAGCACCATGCGCTACTAACTGAGCTACAGGGATGAGTTTACCTGATATTTAAACGTGGGCCAGTATTTTCCTGCCTACACTACATCAGGAGATTTGACTACATTAGATATGTACAGGAAAGAAGAGGTGGTCTAGAATGGTTAGTGCTACCAGAGTTGACCGGGGTTTAAATCTGAACCACTGCCCCTCCGACTCGCACTGCTCCTACCTTTCCTGTCTCTTCACTGGCCTATCCATTCAATAAAACCACACAAGTATGAAAGGAGTGGGAATACAAAGATGAAGTAATCATATTACCCTCCACCTCCAGATAGGCTGTGCATTCCACGTGTTTGGCGACAAACTTGATCTCTCCGGAGTCCTCTCCTCTCACGTTGCACATTAGAAGAAAATGCTTGGTCCCTAAAAAGACATGCAAAATTTAGTTACCATAGAAGCTTTGTTTTTTTCCCGGCTATATTAGTGTGTTGAGAATAAAGTCATGTTTTTAAGAGCCACATGTTTACAAAGCATTAGACATGCACTTAAAGCTAGAATCCTTAATTTAAACAATAACAAAGCTTTTCCCTGCCCCTGTTTCGCTAAAAAGCTAAGGGATGGGGCTGGACAAATGTAACAACTCTCAAATTCTTAGACCGCTATGGATGCAAGGGACTGACCATACATGATATAAAATGTATAGTTTTAACCAGTAAAACCAGCTCATATATTGGGTTCTGATGAGGTACGATGAGTTGAACTAAGCTCATGAGGCATTTATAAGTTATATCTGTATACCCACTGATTCTTGAAGAATATATCATGAATTTAGTCCAAAAATGCATTTAGCAACTAAGGATTCTAGCTTTAAGGTGCGAAGTGTCACCCCATAAGGCATTATAAAATGTATTATAAGCACTTATAATAGGTGGTAAAATGTATCATAATATTTGTTTTAAACACTCATAGCTGATCCTCGACTATTCAAACATATATAAATACCTATAATGTATAAATAAATTAGTTGCTCATAGAAAGTATTTTCACTATCTACAGATCGACATGCACAGACTTTTATATCATGTTTAAATCCTAGTCAGATGTCTTACTGGACCAAGACAGAATAATGTAAGTTTTCAAAGGTAGGCAGGTAACACTTTATAATAACTTTCATTACTAACTATAAATACAGCACATACTATTGATAAATGAGTATATCATTAGTTGTAAACATAAATACTTTTATAAGCATTAAAATGCATATGGATTGATAATATATATAAGAATTTCTAAGAATTTATAAAGGCTTATATATGAAAGTTATTATAAAGTGTAAACCCCCAAATGATTACTACGTGTCATAAGAGATGATAACAACTGTAAGGATGACCTTCCTGGCGGATCTTGATGGTGCTGGTTGGTGTAATTCTCACTCCATTTTTGAACCACTCTCCAGGCACATCCTCCAGGGAGATCTCAACTACAAACACAGCATTCTGGTCTTCCTGTATGTCCAGGTCCTCCAGGCCTTGCAGGACCACAAGCTCCCGTTCTGCCAAGGGAGGTAAAGACAGAAGCTCTCATGTCAACACATCATTCAAATATTTTACAAGGTTGAATTTTCTTTTAACCTGTTTGTGTCATGTGAAAGGAAGCAGTTTCAGAAGGGAAGCGATGTTTTAGATGTGCAAGTGTGACAGAGTAGTTATAATCTTTCAACGCACTTCTTTATAAGCTTTGTAAAAGCAATGTCTGTAAGTACATTTGTTTATTAACACAAGATACATGTTTAGCACATTTAATTGTCATTTTTCTGTAAAATATTAATTGAGTTAGCTGTTAGCTACTTTGCATTAGATTTAGTGCTATTTCTCACTAGGGACACCTAGCTGAACAATATCAAGCATTCAGTTGCATCCTAGTAACTTCATTTTATATTTGACTCTAGATTGAGCACTCTTAATCCTTATTTTGTACATTTAGTGCAGTTATTGTGGAAGACATTCTGTGCTCTATACTACTGTAACTGAAAACATGTATTTTTGTGTTTGTTGCAGTTTAACACTGTGATTCAAGTAAACTTCCAAAACGGCACCCTGCTTCCCACGGAGTTATTCGAATGAGTGTTTAGCTAACTGGATAGCTGGATAAGGTCTACTGTACATTTAGCAAGCCCAATATATTACCCCTTCAAAACAATAAAATAGTGGGAAAAAGGTACTTTTTTTCATAAAGACCCCATGTAACAATACTGCCCTACAAAGGCAAAACTCAGTAACTATGCCAATGGTAAAACTGAGAAAAATGGCTTTAAAATATGTTTGCTAACCAGCCAGATATGTTGTAGGTAGGTAAAGTGATAATGCACTGATGTATCATCTTTATATTAAAAATGTTTATGCATATCAACCATGACCACTGATTTGACCTATGACCCCTTAAATGCAGATACCTTTGTATGACCTGAAACAACTATATGGGCAAAGTGCAGTATCTACAATCTAAATGTGTTAATCCAACTTTATTGTTGTTTTTCTGTTTAGCTTTGTATGGTCATTTATTTGACTTTGGGGTCATAGGTCAAATCAGTGGTTATGGTTGATATGCATAAAAAATGACTTCATAATAAGATAATAAATCGGGGTATTGTCACGTGTCTACCTACAACATATTTTGTTGGACAGCAAATAAACTTTAAAGCTATTTTTATCAGTTTCATAGTGGAACAAAGCCAAAGTACAGTAACTTTAGTTTCTGCTGTTTGCCTTGGTTTTTACTTGGATTTTGTAGTTACTGAAAATTTCACACGCCATTTTCCCTGAAACAGAACATAATTGAATCCGGATACTTTGTCACAAGATAAAACAGATACTAAAAAGCCTAATTTCATTCTCAACTAAATGTTGACCAAAAGTGTAGTTACTGCCTGTACGACAGAATATCAACAGGTGATATTTTTAAACTCTTTTTGGGGGGATTACGGTGACATAATTAAAAAAGAAAATACTTAGTTCCTTAGTTCCCCCGAAAGATGTTGGTCGTGTGCAAAAATGTGTGTAATCCACAGTGCTGTGGTGTCTTCATATGACCCTCTGATGTACAATGCTTTATTAATTAAGAAAGTATTCACATCCCTTGACTTTTTAAAAATGTTGTGTTACAGCCTGAATTTGAAATGGATTAAATTTAGATTTTTTTGCCACTGGCCTACAAACCATACTTCAGAAAGTCAAAGTGGAATTGTTTTTATTTATTCATTATGTATTTTTTATGTATTAATAAAAAATGAAAAGCTGAAATGTCTTGATTCAATAAGTTCTCAACCCCTTTGTTATGGCAAGCCTAAATAAATTCAGGAGTAAAAATGTACAGGAAATATGTATAGGAAATAACAAGCTGCTCTCAATAGCAATCTGCTCCATCTGAACTGATTGGTCAAGTAAGAGAAAAAATGAACAACGTGGAATGTGTTTTTCTGACCTTCCTGTTCAACATCAACTGAAGTAGCCAACAACTTTACTCGAGAGCTACAGTAGTCGCTGTGGTAATGAAACAACCAGACTTGCTAGTTTAGTTAACCAAACCATCAGTCCAAGCTTGCTGTAGTGAAAATCGACTTCAACATTACCAATAATGTTTTAAATTCAACATGCACTGGAATGCCCTTTAAGAGAAGAAGAAACAAGTATTCAACAATAACATGGTATAAGAGTGTTTAACATGATTTTTTAATGACTACCTCATCTCTGTTCATATTGCCAAGACTGTGCTCATCAGAGCTCAACAACCACCTCTTGGACAGGCACTTGCCGCCAGGATACCAACGGAAGGCGAGGGAGCTAATCGCCGTCTTCACCCCATCGGGGGCCACCAAAACAGACCAGGGGATGTGGCCCTGAGGACAGAGCCCCTCAGACCACACAACGAGGAGGAAAGCGGACCAGCAAGACCAACAGGCTGACACCACCATACTCGGAAAACACTTTGAGACCCGGCCAAACCCGGGTGGCACAGGGAGGGCTTCCAATGCGGAACACGACCCAGTCCGACCTCAACCCAGATAAGGCCCCGACCAGGGTGACTGGACACGAGAGGCCTGTGTAAGTGACTGTGGTCCCGGAGCACCACGAACCCAGCTAAACACTAACCAGGGTTGCATGGGGAGGGACTTCGACGAGGAAAAAGGCCTAGCCAGACCTCAGGCCTGGAACGAGGTGGCAAAAGACCACATTGACATCGGTGATGGACAGAAGGAGATGGAGACCCATACCCCACCCAGAACGCTGACCGGATCCTTCCGAAATACCCCGACCAGGGTGACACCGGGGATTGGGAGGAGGGTCGACCTTCTGGCGACGAAGGGAGATGGCCTCCCAACGTTCTAAGACCTTTTCGTCCACCCCCCAGCAATCTCGGGGTCACCGCTGTCTCCACTCTGCCACTCACAGACCCCCTCGCCCATGGATCAAGAGGACCTCAATATCCTGGACGACGGTGATGAGCACGGTTACTCTCCCAACAGACCGAGCTCTCCCAACAGATACAGATGGAGCTACCCCACCGGCAGGTTGGAGGTGGAGACACCGCCTCCAATTCCAAACTCCTGTCAGCCCTGTCACCCCCCACCCTCCCCCTCTAATGCCTCCCCACATCCCACCGACCTCGCTGCTGCCTCTGGAATATCACCATCCGGTGGTGGACCTGGGGAAATCCCCGGCAATCTCCTCGACTCTGACGGAGAGCATCCGTCAGCGACTCGTCAAGGCCTGTCAACCCCCGGCCAGCAGGATTCCCCTGTTCCCCATCAAAGGTTGAGCAGCGAGACCCCGGGCTGGCCCACCTGCCACCGCAACAGCCCTGTCAGCCACATCGGCCCAACGCCGTAACCACCTCCGACGCCGCCACTCCAACCAAACCAACAGTAACGGAAGCACCGTCGACGCCCGACACAAGCCGCTTCTTGTGTCATCCCGGGGCTCGCTACAAGCCCAAGTGGAGGGTACAACCCCATTGTCCCATCCTCATCCTGGGAGTCTCCAACATCGCCAGGCTCCTTCGGATCTTCTCCGACCAGATCTAAGTGGAATCCATCCCCGTCGCCCGCTTTTGCCACGGCATCCTCCTCCTCGACTACCTGCGAACCAAGGGCTGTCCCGAGGTGGCCAAGGTCATCCTCTCCTTTGGCCTCAACAACCGAGAAAAGGGAATGACTACCACCTCCCACAAGGCCTCAACTATCCCAGCCTTCCCGAACAATGCCATCTTCGTGCTGAAGATCAATTACTCTCCTACGATGCCATTGGCCGACCGGATCAACTTGGATATCCTGAATGGATTGATCGGCCACAGACAACATGTCCCTCTGCTGCCTTCATCACAGTTCCACTCCCGACAGGATGGCCTGCACTGGACCCCGGTCATGGCGATGTGGCAATTGTGGAGCCGCTGTTTAAACTAAGCATTCCGCTCACTGGCCCAGACCAGAGGGAGTGTGACCCTCTTGACTGCACCAAGCCACCTGCCCACCTTCCCATGCCCCGACCGTCGGGGCCGTACCCCACCATGACCAAGACCAAGACCCTCAGATGGACTCGGGCGCCGGGGACCACGCACCCGCCCGCCTCCGACCCAAATTCAGGGAGACCGACACTGACGGGCAACCCCGCCGATGACCACCACACCTCCGAACTAAGAGGAGGACAACAGGGGGCTGGACTCTACCACACCGCACCCACCACACTCTGATCGAAGCACGGGGGAGACCGGCATAGAGGTAGTGGTCCTGTCATGCATCTTCACACCCATAAAGCCCTAACTCTCCCTGTCCCGACGAGGCCTCTCATTCATGCCCACGCTCGACCCGGGCAAGGAGGCATGTATCCGGTTCCTCCCTGAGATTGCCGACTACCACCGTCAGCTCAAAGTTGCCGATTACTTTGACAGCCGCAAAGGCAATGCACACCGCGGAACCCAGAGGGAACAGCGACCGTGGAGAGGGCCCACCAGAAAATAAACAACTATTCACAGAACCTTCAGGAAGGAGCCGCCCGTCACGAATCTGCCGCAGGCCGTCCAATACCTACTGGAAACCAACTGGAAAACCTTAAACTCGACCCCCCCTCCCCGACCTACAAGGGGCACAGGACAACCTGCCCAAGTAGGAGGTGACCGCCCTCAGACAACTGGAGAGGGACACGATGATCATCAAACCGGCGGATAAAGGGTCAGCTGTGGTCATCCTGGACAGTACGTGAAGAAGACTGAGCTCCAACTCGACCAGGAGGAGACCTACTGGTGGCTGGAGCAGCCCATCTTCCAACGGATGGCTCTGCTCATCAGAGGTGTGCTCGATGGGCTGGTGACGGACGGGACCCTGGGGCCCAAGCAATGCGCCAACCTGGTGGGAACCACGCTGGTCAAGAGCAGGAACCTCTACCTCTTGCAAAAATCCACTAGGTGCCCCATGCGGTGACCCACGGCTGACTCATCGAGTCCGACTGCGGCAGCGAAACCTACGGCGTGTCGGAGTGGCTAGACGCCTACCTATGCCTGCTGGCGATGAGGCACGACAGCTACATCAAGGACATGGTGGACTTCCTGGACAAGGTGGCAGCAACCAAGGTGGGCGCCGGTCGACTTACTGTTTACCATGTACGTGGACAGCCTCTACACCAACATCAAAGTTGGAACCGGCCTGGCCGCAGTCAGCGCTCACCTCGAGCGCCACTCTCAGAACAGTAGACCGGACAAGCAACTGCTGCGGCTGTTAGAGCTCTCGCTCACCTGCAACGACTTTGAGTTAAATGGAAACACCTACCTGCAGGTCAAAGGAGTGGCCATGGGAAAGCGGTTCGCCCCCGCCTACGCCAACATCTACCTGGCAGAATGGGAAGCCACCGTGTTCCCCCTGTGCGATCTTCCACCGCTTCCTGGACGATGAGATGGGAGTCTGGCTCATTTAAGGACCAAGTTTTCTGCTTGAGCAAGAGGACAAGTACATTAGAGGGTCTAGTTTGAGAAACAGACCCTAACAAGTCCTCAATTGGCAGCTTCATTAAATAGTACTCACAAAACACCAGTCTCAATGTCAACAGTCAAGAGGCGACTCCGGGATGCTGGCCTTCTACTATTTAATGAACCTGCCAGTTGAGAACTTGTGAGGCATCTGTTTCTCAAACTAGACACTCTCATATACTTGTCCTCTTACTCAGCTGTGCACTGGGGCCTCCCACTCCTCTTTCTTTTCTGGTTAGAGGCAGTTTGCACTGCTCTGTGAAGGGAGTAGTACACAGCGTTGGCACAGCTGTTGATTTGTTTGGTCCTTAAATGAGCTATAGTAGTTGCTGTGGTAACCAAGCAAACAAATTTGCTAGTTTAGCTAACCAAACCATTAATCCAAGATTGCTATAAGTTAAATAAACTTCAACAATACCAATAATGTTTTAAATTAGACATTAAGAATGAACTATAGACATTGAGTTTGACCGTGCTGATATACCGTGAGACCGCAGACATTGAATATCAATTTGAGCTTGGTGTATTGATACCCAGTCAATACAAAGATACAGGTGTCATTCCTAACTCAGTTGCATAAGAGGAAGGAAACAGTTGCATCTGCACCCAATCTGGACACCTTCCAACACTAGACAAACAATCGCTCCCAGGAATGGACGGTGAGCAACCGGAAGCAAAAAACTTGGCACCTGACGGGGAGTGACAGTCCCAAACAGGAGCTGCCTCCTTACCGGGGATCGCCCACCTCACTTGTCCCCATGCAAGGGGAACACCCTTTCCCTAACCCTAACACTACCCTAAACCAAACCCTAACCTTTAACCTAAGCCTAACCCTAACCCTGGCCCTACCCTAACGCTAATGAATGGATGGAACCCATGTTCAGGAGGAACCCACAACACATCTACTTAACCATCGCACCCCATAAACAACTTGCCAGACGCGGGCGGCTGGTGTGCTGGCGGTGGCATGAGATGGATAACTTTTGCTGCAATAACAGGATGTACACAAAACCACACTCTTCACCCCTGGGCTGGTTGTGCCTGGACCCCCCGGTGCTCCTGCTCGGCAAGCGGAATGGTGCACCTCCCCCTTGTATCCACACTATGGATAAAGGTTGACTACAGCTGGCAGGTGTAGGACAACTGGTGCTACAACACTAAAGGGATGGAACCACCACCTTCACTCAAGACCCCACTCTACAGTCCTGGGCTGGTTGTGCCTGGTCCCCCCTGGCGCTCCTGCTCGGCAAGCAGAGTGCCCCTCCCCCCGGTCTCTGCACAGCTTGAAGGTGTCAGATCGACCATGCGGATTCATAATCCAAAACATAACCTGGCCAGACTCTTGGGTGTTGTGCACCTGGGGGCCTGGACATAGTCAGTCCCAGCATCGTTCCATTGCACCGAACGGAACCTCCACCAAACGGAACCTCCACTAAACGGAACCACTGCTTTACAGATAGAAAGGCAACTGCAACGGGCAGGTGTTGAATAACAAGTGCTACAACAACATACAGGAGATGGAACCACCATCTTTACTCAAGACCCCACTAACACAGAATCCTCCACTCTACGGCTACAAGGTGGACCAGAACGGACAGGTGTGGGACAATGGGTGCTGGTGCAACAACACAAAAGGGATGGAATCACCACCTTGTGACTAAGACGGGCAGGTGGCCAACACTCAACAACGCAATGGAACTACCACCCTTACCCTAGCCGAAGGAGTGGCTACTATGAATGGGTGACCAACACTCGACAACGGCTGGACACACAGCCCAACAGGAGAACCAACTACGACACATGGTGGGTCAACACAGGGTGTTAAACACAACAATGGAGGTGTCTATGGTGGATTTCAGTGGTTGGATGATAACAACAGGGAAAGAGGTTAGAGGTGGTGATTTGGAACCTGAGCTCATTAGACACCTTTCATTGGAATGGGGCCACACACACACACACAAAACATACAAAACATACAACAGAACCTCAACACTTCACCAAGAGGACAAAACCATGAGGACCCATCCAGGTAAGTATTGTTCGAACAAGTGTGCCCACCCCAGGTAAGTATCTTCTTAGCATTGGTGGCACACTGAACGAACAGATGACTCACAGGTAGCGACCATTCACCAAACAGAGGACAAGGTGCACAGCTATGGAGATCCCATGGGACCACAAAACACCTCACAGAGGCTGCCCCCTGGGCTAGTTAGAACCCCACAAGGTCTGACTACTGCCTCCAACACTTATGGAGTCTGTCGCTAACCCACACTATGGGTTGGAACCAAAAGAACACAGGAGGAGTACATCGGAACCCAAATTAGAAGACATTGTGAGGTTGCTGAACACCGAACAGAGGCTTCCCCTTGGGCTGGTTAGAACTCCACAAGGGTGGACCACTGCCTCCAACAGGTCCTGAGCCTGTCGCTACCTCACAACGGGAGCAGGAGTACATCACTCCCAAATCTCTATAGAGAGACCAATAGGAAAATGGAGGTCAAGGCACCCAACTTAGAAGGCCCCCTGTTTCAGAGCGGGGCAGCCAGGGACAGTGGGGAGGCAACAGTCTCCGACACATACCCGATGCCTCTGAAAGCGCACTGCCAACCGTATGGGGTTACGCCTCCTTCCCCTCATCTTCCAGCAGACACCCTATGGTTGGCAGGCACGGAGCAGACGGCACCGGTGTCCGGTGTCAAATGGCACCGGACACGACACTGGACACGACACGGAGGCAGGAGATCACAATGGAGGATAAACTACCGACTAATGATCCAAAACACAGTAGGGCCGAGTCGGTAGCCACCTTCTTTTTCCACCCCAGTGTCAAGGCCCTGCCAAGACACTGCTCATCAGATCTTGACATTACCTGGAGGAGATCAACAACCACCTCTAGGGAGAGCCGTTGTCACCAGGATACCAGCGGAAGGCGAGGGAGATGATCGATGGACTGTCAGTGGCTTCGTCGGAGTGGCTGTGGCATAGTTACAGGAGCAGCTCTGTCCCGCCTCTCACCTGGGCGTTGACAGAAAGTAAGGCGGAGGACGGGGAGTCTGATGGAGCGAGGGCGACACACGGGCATTGGCGGCAACAATGGAAGCCTCATCGGAAGAGGAGGAGAGGAGTCCATCTCCACACTCAAGGCAGAACAGATGCAACCTGGCGGAAACACCACTTGGCTGGAGCGCATGGAGAAAGGAGACTAGGGGCCACAAGGAGGACGTTGGGAGACACCACCTGAACAGACACGCAGACGCGGGAATAAAGAGAGAGCCCCTCAGACCGCACAACGAGGAGGAAACAGGACCGGCAAGACCAATAGGCCGACACCACCATCCCCAGAACACCCAAGACCCGGCCAAACCCAATCCCGGGTGGCACAGGGAGGGCGTCCGATGAGGAACACGACACAGTCTGACCTCGGCCCAGACCATGCCCCGACCAGGGTGACTGGACACAAAAAGGCCCTCGGCCACACGCCAACCAGGGGGGCAGAAGACCCCATGGACATCAGTGAGGGACGGAAGGAGACAGAGAGCCATACCCCACGCAGAACGCCGACCGGACCGATCCGTCATACCCCAAACAAGGTGACACCGGGGTTTGGGAGGATGGTTGAGCTTCTGGCAGCCAAGGGGGATGGCCTCCCAATGTTCCAATGACCTCTCCGTCCGCCCCCCGGTGATCTTCTGACCATAACTGTCTCCCCTCTGCCCCTCATGGACCCCCTCGCCCATGGATCAAGAGGACCTTAACGTCCTGGACAATGCCATCTTCATGAACGCGGTGACAGAGCTCTGTGGACAGATACGAATGGACACACCAGAAAACAACTATTCACGGAACCTTCAGGGTGGGAACCACCCGACACTGACCTGCTGCAGAGTGTCGCGTCCCTCTCCCACCAGGGGCACGGAGCAACCTGCCCAAGGAGGACGTGACCGCCCTCAGGCAACTGGAGAGGAACGTGACGATCACCATCAATCCTGGACAGGGGTCAATACGTGAAGAAGGTGGAACGCCAACTCGGCTAGGAGGACAACTACCAGAGGCTCATAGGACACGGTGGCCTTCCTGGCCAAGGTTGGCACCAGCGACTTCCTATTCACCATGGATGTGGACTGCCTCTACTCCAACATCAAATTATTACAGGTTACAGAAAACGTCTACATTCTCATCTCTCATTTCATGATGGGCATGGACACGTAGGTCACATCATGGAGGGGGTTTTACGTAAGTCCAAAACGTGACCTGCATGGTTTAAAAAATGCGGGCCTGCTTACAACGCAGATATAAAATGGGAATGTCAGCTAACTGTTTTACTCCTCTCAAACTTAATATTTTAATAAAGCTTTGGTGATTAAGATTTATTTCCAAGTGGTCTCAAGAGCCAAAGTCTTTATCGACAATCTTAACTACTTCGCGATTGCATTGGGCAAAAAAAACTGAATTGAGAGGAGGGGAGGCTATGCTTGGTTTTAAATCAAATTTAAAAAAAAAATATTATTTAAAAAAAATATGTTTCTAAGTACAAGGTATACAGGCACCAAAAGCAGATTAGGGCAGTATGTTTCACGGCTGGATAGGTTGCATTTACGCTTTCAAAATTCATACCATAACCAACTGTGTTACCGCTAAAACCAGCATTTGGTTGGTCATAAATATCCCTGCCTGAAATTAGCTCTTTGGATCATATTTTTAAGGACACAAACATTTCCATCCCGCCCATCTGAGCACAAGCGAGCTGATATAAGACAGGTAAATTGCCGAACCTGGCGTTAGGGCTGGAAAATGCCAGTGCCCCAGATTGTACATGACGAAATTGTGTTTGACACTAGCTCCGCCTTAACGCCAGCCGAAAACAAAGCCCTAACACTGTAGTGTTGCCATACTTTAACACTGAAGTGTTAACATAAAGTACAGTATATCTGATCAAACCTAGAGGTGAGGCAATGAATGACTAGCAGGTTTTATTATAAGCTTAGTTAGTCATCAAAATATTGTTCATATGGGAGATTATTAAGGCGGCAGACAGTACCGTAGATCGCTATATTGCAGGATGTACTGGAGTCTCCAGCGTCACATGTGTATGTGCCAGAATCACTGACTTCACACTTCAGGATTTGGAAGTAGTGTTTTCTTCCCATAGCATAAATACGCAAATCCTTGCGTGGTTTCACCTCGATCCCATTCTGAAGATAAAACATTTTAATTGAGAAATAGTCATCATATCCACAGAAATCTGTCATATCATTTGAGTAAATGAATAATGTATAAGTAAACTGACCATTGTCAATGTTGTATTTTACAAACCTAGCTATTCATGGACTGCACTTCCCGTCATTGCCATTGTTATCAACGTTCTACAGATGCCGCAGCATATTGATGTACGACTGATGGTTAATGCTCAGTCTTTTTGAACGGTTGTTAATGACTGTTTGGTAAAAATTATACTATCGTGACCTGGAAATACAATGACATTGCTAAAGTTGACAAATAATTAGTAGGAAACAATTTTGACACCATTATGACGTAATCAAGTTTACTTTAGAGAGATGGCAATGTTGCCATGAGCTAGCAAAGTTTGTCAGAAATAGCTAGCAATACTAATGTTAGCTAGAGCCTCTACGGGACCGCTGTTCCTATACCGGGGCGGTTGTGTTAACGTGCGCTAACGTGATTAACATGACAGTTGTAAGTAACAGCAAGCTTTCCAGACGTCTTATACGGGCTGAAAGCTTAAATGATTGTTAATCTAACTACACTGTCCACTTTATAGTAGGTATTACAGTGAAAAATACCATGTTATTGTTTGAAGAGAGTGCACAACAACCACAAAAATGATTATGGCAACTGGTTTGATACATTCACCTCTGAAGGTAAATAATGTACTTACTACATTCAGTAATCTTGCTCTGATTTGTCTTCCTGAGGGTCCCAGAGATAAAACGTAGCATAGTTTGGTCTGATAAAATCTATTTTTATATTCAAATGTAGGAACTGGGTTCTACAGTTTGAACCCCTACAGTCTCTGGCTCCACACCCACCCATCCCGGCTATCTAGATGTGTGAAAGTTAGTGTATAAGTTAATGATCCATCATCTATGACATTCCTGGGAGGATGTAAACTTAAATGTTGTATTGCCATATCATTTTTGTATGTTCTCTGTGGTTATGTACTTGAAAATGTAGCTATTGACCAATTCGGCACATCTGGGCAGACTTGGTACAAAATATTGTCCAGTATTGTAATGCTTCACTGGATCAATATGAAACTGTGCACACACACTGCGCCTGAACTGCAATATTATATTATGGCCTTTCTCTTGCATTTCAAAGATGATGGAGAAAAAAAAGAAATAGAAAACACATGTTTTTTTTGTTTGTATTATCTTTTACCAGATCTAATGTATTGTATTCTCCTACATTACTTTTACATTTCCACAAACTGGTGTTTGTGGAAAAAAAGTGTTTCCTTTCAAATGGTATCAAGAATATGCATATCCTTGCTTCAGGTCCTGAGCTTCAGGCAGTTAGATTTGAGTATGTCATTTTAGGCAAGAATTGAAAAAAAGGGTACGATCCTTAAGAGGTTCTAACTAAAAATCTGCCGTTCTTCCCTCAATTTTAGCTAGCTAACTAAAGTTGTACTGCATCTAAAGTCAATCTGGCGACATCACAATGATTATGAAAGATTGTCCTACAAATTATTTTGAAAGCCATAGTCAATCAATCAACAATATAATAATACTCTTAGGAAAGGCTTTCATCTTAACTCACAATATTTTTATTTATTTAATTTTACTAGGCAAGTCAGTTAAGAACAAATTAATATTTTACAATAATGGCCGACCCCGACCAAACCCTACCCTAACCCGGGCGACGCTGGGCCAATTGTGCGCCGCCCTATGGGACTCCTGATCACGGCCAGTTGTTTTACATCGAACTAGGGTCTGTGGTGACGCCTCTAGCACTGAGATGCAGTGCCTTGAACCGATGCACAACTCGGGAGTGGATCTGTGGATACTATGCGGTTAGAAAGGTTAAAAATATATGTAAAACATCACAGCACAGTAAAATATATGGCACATGGAAACCAAACGAGGGTGGTCTACGGTGATAGGTGGGATGGGCTGAGAGTAGCTGAGGGGTGGGATTAAAGAGCTCATGGTCGGTAATGGTATTATTGAAAACACTACACATAATATAATGTATACCGGAGTATGTATACTGAACAAAAATATATATATGAAACATGTGTTGGTCCTATGTTTCATGAGCTGAAATAAAAGAGCCTAGAAATGTTCCATGCGCACAAAAGCTTATTTCTCTCAAATTATGTGCACAAATTTGTTTACAGCCGTGTTAGTGAGCATTTCTCATTTGCCAAGATAATCCATCCACCTGAATGGTGTGGTATATCAAGATGCTGATTAAACATCATGATCATTAAACAGGTGCACCTTGTGCTGAGGACAATAAAAGGCCACTCTAAAATGTGCAGTTTTGTCACGGAACACAATGCCACAAATGTCTCAAGTTTTGAGGGAGCGTGCAATTGAAATGCTGACTGCAGGAATGTTTACCAGAGATGTTGCCAGAGATTTTAATGTTCATTTCTCTATCCTTTACCACCTCCAAAGTTGTTTTAGAGAATTTGTCAGTACGTCCACCTGGCCTCACAACCTTAGACCATGAGTATGGCGTTGTGTGGGCGAGCGATTTGCTGATGTCAACGTTGTGAGCAGAGTGCCCCATGGTGACGGTGGGGTTATGGTATGGGCAGGCATAAGCTACGGACAACAAACGCAACTCATTTTATCGATGGCAATTTTAATGCACAAAAATAACATGATGAAATCCTAAGGCCTACTGTGAGGCCCATTTTATTTTAGCTATCTGTGACCAACTGTATTCTCAGTCATGCAAAATTCATAGATTAGGGCCGAATGAATTTATTTCAATTCACTGATTTCCTCATATGAACTGTAACTCTTTGAAATTGTTGCATGGTGCGTGAAATTTTTGTTCAGTATATTTATGTATGTACAGTGCATTTGGAAAGTATTCAGACCCCTTGATTTTTTTTGTTTTGTTTGTTAATTCAAAATAGTTTTTTTCTCATCAATCTACACACAATACCCAATAATGAAATGTTTACAAATATATTACAAATAAAATACTGAAATACTTTTTTACATAAGTATTTAGACCCTTTGCTATGAGACTCGATACCGAGCTCAGGTGCATCCTGTTTCCATTGATCATCCTTGAGATGTTTCTACAACTTGATTGGAGTCCACCTGTGGTAAATTCAATTAATTGAACATGACTTGGAAAGGCACACACCTGTTTATATAAGGTTTCACAGTTGACAGTGCATGTCAGGGCAAAAACCAAGCCATGAGGTCCAAGGAATTGCCTGTAGAGCTCCGAGACAGGATTGAGGCACAGATCTGGGGAAGGGTACCAAAAATGTCTGCAGCATTGAAGGTCCCCAAGAACAGTGGCTGCCATAATTCTTAAATGGAAGAAGTTTGGAACCACCAAGACTCATCCTAGAGCTGGCCACCTGGCCAAACTGAGCAATTGGGGAGAAGGGTGTTGGCCAGGAAGGTGACAAAGAACCCAATGGTCACTGTGACAGAGCTCTAGAGTTTCTCTGTGGGGATGGAAGAACCTTCAAGAAGGACAACCATCTCTGCAGCACTCCACCAATCAGGCCTTTATTGTAGAGTGGCCAGACGGAAGCCACTCCTCAGTAAGGCGCATGACAACCCGCTTGGAGTTTGCCAAAAGGCACCTAAAGACTCTCAGACCATGAGAAACAAGATTCTCTCGTCTGATGAAACCAACATTGAACTCTTTGGCCTGAATGCCAAGAGTCACGCCTGGAGGAAACCTGGCACCATCCCTACGCCGATGCATGGTGGGGGCAACATCATGGGGTGGGGATGTTATTCAGCGGCAGGGACTGGAAGAATAGTCAGATTCGAGGGAATGGTGAACGGAGCAAAGTACAGAGAGATCCTTGATGATAACATGCTCTAGAGCGCTCAGGACCTCAGACTAGGGCGAATGTTCACCTTCCAACAGAACAACAACCCTAAGCACCCAGCCAAGACAATGCAGGAGTGGCTTCAGGACAAGTTTCTGAATGTCCTTGAGTGGCCCAGCCAGAGTCCGGATTTGAACCTGAACATCAAACATCTTTGGAGAGTCCTGAAAATAGCTGTGCAGCAATGCTCCCCATCCATCCCGACAGAGCTTGAAAGGATCTGCAGTTAAGAAAGGGAGAAACTCCCTGAATACAGGTGTGCCAAGCTTGTAGCGTCAACACTTGAGGCTGTAATCGCTGCCAAAGTTGCTTCAAGAATGTACTTGAGTAAAGGGTCTGAATACTTATGTAAATGTGTTATGGTGGTATTGTTTGTAGATTGATGAGGGGAAAAAACTATTACATCCATTTTAGAAGAAGGCTGTAACGTACCAAAATGTGGAACAAGTCAAGAGGCCTTAATACTTTCCGGATGCACTGTATGTATGTATGTATGTATGTATGTATGTATGTATGTATGTATGTATGTATGTATGTATGTATGTATGTATGTATGTATGTATGTATGTATGTATGTATGTATGTATGTATGTGTATGTGTGTGTGTGTGTGTGTGTGTGTGTGTGTGTGTGTGTGTGTGTGTGTGTGTGTGTGTGTGTGTGTGTGTGTGTGTATGGATGTATGTATGTATGTCTATAAACTTAGTGTACATTAAGGACCACTGCTCTTTCAATGACATTGACTGACCAGATTAATAAACAATATATATACCTAATTTTGAAATGTCATCATGTTTCCAAGCCACAGTAATGCACTTTAGACTCAATCTTAATTAACCCCTAACTGAGTAGAATGCTCAGTCCCAAAACTACCGTTTAAAACAACATTGTGACGAAACGTACAACCCATGAATATGACTTCATGCGATGCATCATGCACCATAGTATTATTGAGTGGAAGGTTGCTAACAAAATAGTGTAATTATTGGGTGGAAAGGGTATGAATTGTTTACCTTCATCCATTTCACTTCAACATGAGGCCTTGATAGCTCACAATCCATTGATGCCACAGCTGCTTCTGGAAAGCGCAAGTCCTCCAGTTTTTTAATGACTGTCACTGGTGGCTCTGAGAACAAAATGAGAACAAAATCAAGGTGAGAGAAAGAGTAGAGATGAAACTGTATAATTAGTGTGAGTCTGAAATGAGTTTTAAAAGCTTTGTGTACTGTGACACTGCCTCGAGTGTGAGGTGACATGAGCACATACATATTTCACTGGCTTAAAGTTATAAAACCTTTGTATCTTTTCATTTTCATAATGTTTACGTAAAGTATCTGCCAGTTCTGACTGCATTATTTGGACTGGCAAAATCCAAGACTGGTCAAATCCATTTCTGTTGGGAAAAGTCTAAGTGTGATCCTTGGGACGTCCAACTCTGATGTCACCCCATTGAATTTGACATTTAAAATGTTTAAGGTAAGGGTTAAGGTTACGTTTAGGGTTAGGTAAGGGTTAAGGTTTGGGTAAATGTAAGGGTTAAAGTTAGGGTTCTGGTGGGGTCATCCCAAGGATTCCTCTTAGCAACTTAGCATATACCATTTATGTTGCACGTCCCTTTATTTAAAAGGGGATGTGAATGTGTCCCTTTAAGAAAAAGTAGCATTTGGGGAAATGTTTGGTGTACCTGGGGCTGAGAATTTATTGGCTTAAAAAGCTTCGAAATAGCCATTAATTAAGTCGATAAACTGCTCATATTTGTGGACTTTACTCACCCTTCAAAGGAGTAAGGTTTTTGTTGGCTTTGAGAATACCATTCCGAGGAAGTCTTTAGAAGGCCGGATTTCCCTTGCTACTGGGCAATTACACGGTAACAGATTGACGCCGAGACTCACTTTTAAACTTTTAAATGTATGCCAAGCAAAAACCATTGATTGCAAAGTTCAACAAACCATACACCTATATGCAGAAATCTACTTTTTACAATTACCACTGAACATTTTTGTAAAACACATTTACATTAGGAACAGTGCAGATGAAAATAAATACTCCAAACATAGCCTGGGACAGTAGTGGGATGCGATAGATCCCAAATTAATACAACCACAAGTATCAAAGAAACTGTTTTAAAGTAAGGAGCTTGACGCAACAGATGAGAAAGTTTATCAACATTTTAAGCTGAACGATTAGGCTATTTCTGTGCATCATTTTAAGAAGTTTTATGGCCAGTTTCATTGTGATACAAATTAAAGCATATATGATTACGGGGTAGGCTACATGAGGCGTGCAACTATGATTTGAAGAAGTCAACAAAAAAAAAAAGCATGTGATGTTTGCCTTAAGCTGGGCATCATTCAAGTGATAGGTTAATATTGTCACCCATCACACTATTCTCGATATAATCTTTACATATATTATTTAGTATATGTGTGCAATTTGTTTTGATTTAAAATGGACCATTATCATGCACCTGTCTCAGAACAGGGGCTGTGGGAAAAAAATACATGTCATCGATGCACGTTAATAGCAAATTTCCCATGGTTAATTTTCATGCCAGCCAGGCTTAATATTAGGAAAGTTGAGAAATAAATATAGTAGGCCTAGCATATAGAAAGCTGATGGGATCCTCCTCTTTTTAATAGAGGCAATCACTGTTTTCTCACGCAATTGCATATCCTACAGAAATGTTGCGCAACATGAGCTCATGGGCTATCATGAAGTGTTTGATTAGATTTTTGATCACATTTGCATTGATGTCAGAGTGATTAGAGGAACAATAGAGTGCGGGGTACCAGGCAGTTAGCAAGTTTTTCAGGCTACTAATGACAATCAGCAGCATCAGAGCTTGGAGAAGCCTAATCACCGTGACTAAAATGGTCACGTGGAATTTGACTGCCGTCATGTCTCGTGACCGCCGTTGTGGCAGTAATATGATAGACCGAGTCAAGACCCAGACCAGAAAAATTCGAGTCCAATTCAAAACCATGATTGTAATTTTGTCAAATCACCACCATAATAAGAGATCAAAATGTCCAGTATTTCTGTGTTCATATTTCAGAACAACATATGGATTCTTTAGACATTCAGATAGAATAAATGCATGCTGATGGAAAATAGAGACACGCTACAAATTATTACTAACCCAAACACAGTGGTGAACAATGGGCATTCTACGCCTTCAGAGAAGAGCTAAGGAATTATAAATAATAATAATAATTCTATTACTATTTTCAATGATGTTCTGATTTTAAGTCAACCATTGGCTAGGCCAACAGAAGCTAGATAATGGCATCTACCATTCAACTGTATTAGGGCAAAATGTTGTAGTGACAGTGGAATCAACGAATCACATTTTGACTTGGATGGGACCGTTTTTACAAAAACTGGCCAAAAACGGCCAACACCTTTGCTGATATTCAGGAGTTGATGCTGTTGGAGGACTTTAAAATCAACCTGCCTGATAGAATTGTCGTTCATTTAAATTAACAGAAAGTGGTGACATTGGCCCAGGCAGTGTTGGCAGATGAGTACACTTTGACACACAAGACTGTCTTTGGTGCGCCTCGTTTTGAAGGCCGAACGATTACGTCATCAGTGCCTCATTCGGGTCAATTTTCCTCCGACAACCCTAAGCCTTCACACAAGATCCATGACTGTTTTTACTGTCACTAAAAGGGTCACGTGATTGCGGACTGCCCGGTTTTGAAAAATAAACCGAAACAGTCCCTGTCACCATCCCCTAAATTGAAAAGCGTGGGTTTAGTCCAGTCTTTGGCAGTCATTGGCTTGTCTGCTGCTTTACCCTGGTTTCCTGAACCGTATTGTGGCTCGCATGTCATATTGCAGGGTATAGAGACAAAAACGAAAAGCGAAATCGCACCCCAATTACATGACATCCTTTTGTCTGCCACCCCCGAGAAGTTGATTGAATGTCAAAAGGGAGACACCAGTCTTCTCAAGTGTTTTGCTTTGGTAATTTCCATTGAGGAAGCTAAAACTAGGGAGACCGCCTACTTATGGAAGCAGGAGTTTTGATGCGTAAATGGGCAGCTCATAACACAGTTAGTGCCTGGAGTAAAGTGTGTCAAGTAGTTCTGACAACAGGTGCTGTCACTCGCCCATGACCAGGCGTGGTCCGGACATTTGGGGATCATGAAGACTTATAACCGAGTCCTTTGACGTTTGAAGTCTGACGTGGTCCAATTTTGTAAAACATGTCAAAGCGAATCAAACAGTTCCTGGTGCGCCGCTCTGCCCGATTCCTGTGGTGGGGGAACCATTTGAACGCATGATAATCGATTGTGTAGGTCCGTTGCCGAAAACCAGGTCAGGTAACCAGTACTTACGAACAATAATGTGCAGTGCTACTTGATACCCAGAGGCAATCCCTCTCTGTAATATAACGGATAAGACTGTGGTGAAGTTCTTTACGTTTGGACTCCCAAAAGTAATCCAAACTGATCAGGGAACCAACTTTATGTGAAAACTGTTCTCAAATGTGTTAAAACCTCTTGATCCTACTTGAGACGCAGACGTCCCAACTAGAGCTCTGGAAATGCAAATGCGCTACGCTAAACGCTAATAGTATTAGTTAAAACGCAAACGTTCATTAAAATACACATGCTTGGTATTGAATTAAAGCTACACTCGTTGTGAATCCAGGCACCAAGTCAGATTTTTAAAATGCTTTTCGGCGAAAGCATGAGAAGCTATTATCTGATAGCATGTAACACCCCAAAAGACCCGTAGGGGATGTAAACAAAAGAATTAGCATAGTCGGCGCTACACAAACCGCACAATAAAATATAAAACATTCATTACCTTTGACCATCTTCTTTGTTGGCACTCCTTGATGTCCCATAATCAATACTGGGTCTTTTTTTTCGATTAAATCGGTCCATATATAGCCTAGATATCGATCTATGAAGACTGTGTGATAAACGGAAAAAAATAGCGTTTCATAACGTAACGTCATTTTTAAAAGTTAAAAAGTCGACAATAAACTTTCACAAAACACTTCGAAATACCTTTCTAATGCAACTTTAGGTATTAGTACACGTTAATAAGCTATAAAAATCATCAGGAGGCGATGTAAATTCGATAGCTGGTCGTCTGGAAAAAATGTCCGGAAAAACACAGAGCCAATGCATCAAGTTGGTGGTCGGAGGGAATCGGTTCCCTTTGGTCGGATCTACCAAGAATCAAATCAGAATCAAATGAGAAGACTCTATACATCCTGTGGAAGCTGTAGGTACTGCAACCTCGGCCTCATTTAATACGGTTCACCTTTAACAATGGGTTGAAGTGGCGCATGGATATTTTTTTCCATCTCCAGTGATCAGATTTTCCTGCGCTTTTCGATGAAACAGACGTTCTGTTATAGTCACAGCCGTGATTTAACCAGTTTTAGAAACGTTAGAGTGTTTTCTATACACACATACTAATCATATGCATATACTATATTCCTGGCATGAGTAGCAGGACGCCAAAATGTTGCGCGATTTTTAACAGAATGTTCAAAAAAGTAGGGGGTCAGCTTAAGAGGTTGTATTTCCCATCATGTCTCCAGTCCGTATCATCCGGAGAGTCAAGGGGCCCTCAAACGCTGGCATCAGACGCTAAAGGCGATGCTACGCAAATATTGCATGGACACCAGTACCGATTGGGATGAGGGGGTGCCCTTTGTCCTATTTGCTATCAGGGAAACAATACAATAAGAGCCCTGGGGGTCAGCCCTGTTGACCTTGTGTTTGGACACAACCCACGAGGTCCGCTAAAAGTTTTGAAGGAGCATATCATATCTCCTACACCCAGTAGCACCCCTAAATGTGTTGGATTATGTCAGGAAGATGCGGGAGAGACTGCATGCCGCATGTGCGTTAGCCCAAAAGACTCTCTCATCATCTCAAAAACGCATGAAGTTATAACAAATTATAACAAAGAGGCTGTTGGCCGTTCTTTTGCACCAGGGGATCAAGTTTTAGTTTTTTTGCCAATCCCTGGCTCATCTCTGTCGGCACGTTTTTCTGGGCCATATCTTGTGGAAAAGAAACTCAGTGACACCAATTATGTGATAAAGACCCCAGATCCTAGGCGTTCTTCCCATGTGTGTCATCTTAAAATGCTGAAAGCATATTATAAGTGTGACTCTCCAGACAGCTCCTCAGGTAAGCTGGTCCAGCCCATCTCCAGTGTGGCTGTTGTGGTGCTGAAGCCTGGCTGGGACCTAGAGGAATATAAGGAGGACGGGTTGGAGTAACGTCATACGCTTATGTAATTCGGAGAAGCTGAAAAAGTTACCCTCTCAAATGGAACATTTGGATAAAGATCAAACTAATGATCTTATCCTATTGATAAATAGTTTTCTCAATGTGTTTCAGGACATTCCAGGTCGTACGTCCATCTTGGAACATGACGTTGAGGTGGGGAACGCTGCTCCTATACATCAGAATCCATACCGGGTTAACGCTGAGAAAAGGGAGGTAATGAAAAGTGAGGTAGCTTATTTATTACAGAATGACATGGCAAAACCCAGTAACAGCTCCTGGAGTTCCCCGTGTATTCTTGTTCCTAAGCCTGACGGTACGTCCCGCTTATGCATGGACTGTCGTCGCGTGAATGCCATTACAAAGTCTGATTCTTTTCCTCTACCTCACTTAGATGTCTGCATTGATAGAATTGGCTCTGCTGCTTAAGTTAGTAAGTTAGATTTGCTAAAAGGTTGACAGGTGCCTCTGACATCTCAGCTTTCGTTTTTTTTTTTTACCTTTATTTTACTAGGCAAGACAGTTAAGAACAAATTCTTATTTTCAATGACGGCCTAGGAACAGTGGGTTAACTGCCTGTTCAGGGGCAGAATGACAGATTTGTACCTTGTCAGCTCAGAGATTCGAACTTGCAACCTTTCGGTTACTAGTCCAACGCTCTAACCACTAGGCTACCCTGCCGGACACACGCCTGATAACTTAGCACAATACACTGTGATGCCCTTTGGAATGTGTAATGCCCCTGCTACTTTTCTGCGCCTAGTTAACATTGTGTTCGCGGATGTGCCAAATTGTACTGCTTACCTTGACGATGTGGTGATTCATTCGTCTATTTGGTCTGATCATCTCGCCACCTTTATGTATGTTTCAGTGGTTGGAGAATGCTTCTTTAACCCTCAATTTGGCCAAGTGTGAGTTTGGGAAGGCTTCTGTGACTTACTTAGGGAAGCAAGTGGGACTAGGTCAAGGGCGCCCAGTAACTGGCAAAGTGGAAGCAATTGTTGCTTTTCCTGCTCCCACAACTCACCGCCAGTTGCGCAGATTCCTGGGGATGGTAGGGTACTATCATACGTTCTGTAAGAATGTTTCGGTAGTAGCTCCCCTTACATCTCTGCTCAGTCCCAAAGTACCATTTAAGTGGTCCCAGGACTGTAACTATACTTTTGAGTCCGCCAAAGCGCTACTTTATAATGCCCCAGTGCTTGCCGCCCCAACTTTGACAAACTTTTTAAGTTGGTGGTAGACGCTAGTATAGTGGGGGTGGGTGCGGTTCTCTTGCAGGAAGATGAAGAGGGAGTGGATCGGCCCGTCAGTTTCTTCTCCCGTAAATTCAACTCATGTCAGTCAAGGTACTCCACAATTGAACAAAAGACGCTGGCTTTATTGCTAACCTTACAGTTTTTGCGAGGTATATATAGGGCTCCAGTGCCTTGCCTGTACTTGTCTTCACGGACCATAATCCTTTGGTGTTTTTGAAGCAAATGTACAATAAGAATCGCCGCCTTATGCGGTGGGCTCTGATTGTACAAGGATGCAATATACAGATTAACTATGTGAATGGTTCGGCGAATGTGATCGCCGAAGCATTATCACGGGTTTAGTAACTGGGGATGCGTGTTGGTTTTTGATACGGTTTTGGGGTGGGCGTGTGACGTTCCCCAGTTTCTGTGTTGTGGGTTTGTGTATGTATGTGTGTATTTCAGGAAATGGCTTCCTGGATTCCCTCAAGCAACTGCTTGGTCGGCCCCATTGCAGATTGGATCCCGCCCTCTCGTTAGGGGATACAGCTGTCGGAAATTACCGACTCCTGCGACAGCTTGAAAAGCCAGTGTTCCTTTGTTAGGAGATAGAGCTTCTTGGATGTCCTGTGTGGTTGTTGCGCAGAGACAGGTTTTGTTAAGTATTTTGTAGCCGCTACTTCTGAGGTATGTGTGTGCCAATAGGAATCAGTGTTTTTGATTATTGAAATTGTTCACTTTAAGTTTGTTTTATTTTGATTTTGTTCCTGGGGGGAAGGGGAAGACAACTTGGGAGTGCTTAGACAAGAGGCCTACCCGTAGTATGTACTCTGTCTATGCACACAAGGTAAGACCTGGTCGGACCACCCCCCCCCCCTGTATTTTGGTTATCGCGCCAGGTGGTGTTAAGGTAGGCAGGTAAGGTAGGAGAGACAGGACCTCTATACCAGGCGGTGTCAGAGGAAGGCTGTAAAAATTGTCAAGGACTCCAGCCACCCTAGTCATAGACTGTTCTCTCTGCTACCACATGGCAAGCGGTACCAGAGCGCCAATTCTAGGTCAAAAAGGCTTCTTAACAGCTTCTACCCCCAAGCCATAAGACTCCTGAACAGCTAATAAAATGGCAACCGAGACTATTTGCATTGTCCCCTCCCCCTCTTTTACGCTGCTGATACTCTGTTTATTATCTATGCATAGTCACTTTAACTCTACCTACATGTACATATTACCTTGACTAACCTGTGCCCCCACACATTGACTCTGTACCGTTACCCCCTATATATAGCCTCGCTACTGTTATTTTACTGCTGCTCTTTAATTATTTGTTATTTAAATTTGTTACTTAACACTTGTTGTTTTAATTGCATTGTTGGGTAAGGGCTTGTAAGTAAGCATTTCACTGTAAGGTACCTTTTGTATTCGGCGCATGTGACAAATAAAATTTGATTTGATTATGGTTGCTGTCCTTTCAGAATCACGAACCTGTCACACACACTGAAGGCCTATAGGTTTGCCACTGTGCAAAATTACCTGTAATAGATATAAAAGCTGATATTAATGTTTCAAGAAAGGAGTATATATATTTGGCCTGGTGAAGTGGTTTTATGTGCTGAATGAATGGAAGGTGATAATTATGAGTTTTTTTCACTCATCTCGGCTGGTCGGGAAGAAATTAGGAGGCCTCACTGTCCGAGACCGAGTACAACTTTATCCTACACAACACCAAGACAAATCCAGTCTTGAGTACTACAATACTGGTATGAGTTTTTATTTTATTTATTTAATCTTTATTTAACTAGGCAAGTAAGTTAAGAAGAACAAATTCTTATTTACATTGACGGCCTACCCCAGCCAAACCCTAACCCAGACATCACTGGTCCAATTGTGCACCACCATTTGTGATACAGCCTGGAATTGAACCAGGGTCTGTAGTGATGCCTCTATCACTGAGATGCACTGACTTAGACTGCTGCGCCAGTCAGGAGCCCCTGAGTTAACAGAATATGAACTTTTAACAGTGAGATTTTCACTGGACAGTTACTTAAATTTCACTTTGCTTTTGTTGCTCTCATACTGAAAGTATTTCCTCAAACCTTTAAATTGTAACTTATTTGTTTGAGTTCCAAGCTGATTCATACAGTGCTGTTTTACCAGTATGAATCATTTGAAAAGTGAAAGTGCTCTCCCGTTAACTTAAAATCTCAACTACAATGTCCTCTGACAGTAATTACCCTTTTGTGACTAGGGGGCTGTATTTTAATTTTTGGATAAAAACCGTTCCCGTTTTAAACTGGATATTTTGTCACGACAAGATGCTCGACTATGCATATAATTGACAGCTTTGGATAGAAAACACTCTAACGTTTCCAAAACTGCAAAGATATTGTCTGTGAGTGCAACAGAACTGACGTTACAGGCGAAACCCAGATAAAAATCCAATCAGGAAGTGCCCCATATTTTGAAAGCGCTGCATGGTAGTAATTTATTTAACTTTGTCTCCTCGGTAAGAAAAGCACCACTTATTTTTTAAATTAGGAATCCAATGTGCCATTTGTTTATTTCTGTGTTTACGTGACTAATGCTACTACTTTTTGGAAAATGTGTTGACTCCTTATATGGCTGTGAATGGGCTACGAATGAGCTTACGCTTTCTACGTATTCCCCAAGGTGTCTACAGCATTGTGACGTCTTTTTACGCATTTATGTTGAAGAATAGCCGTAAGGGACCACATTGAGAAAGTGGTCACATGATGGCTCCCGCAGAAAATATTGCGTAAAGTACAGAGGTAGCCATTATTCCAATCGCTTCTAATGAGAAACCAATTGTCCCGGTGGATATATTATCAAATAGATATGTGAAAAACACCTTGAGGATTGATTATAAACAACGTTTGCCATGTTTCTGTTGATATTATGGAGCTAATTTGGAAAAAAGTTTGGCGTTGTAGTGACCTCATTTCCGGTCGATTTCTCAGCCAAACGTGAAGAACAAACGGAGCTATTTTGTCTACAAAAATAATATTTTGGGAAAAAATGAATATTTGCTATCTAACTGGGAGTCTCGTGAGTGAAAACATCCGCAGTTCTTCAAAAGTAAATTATTTAATTTGATTGCTTTTCTTATTTTCGTGAAAATGTTGCCTGCTGCTAGCAGGGCATAATGCTATGCTAGGCTATGATAAACTTACACAAATGCTTGTCTAGCTTTGGCTGTAAAGCATATTTTGAAAATCTGAGATGACAGGGTGATTAACAAAAGGCTAATATATTTCATTGGTGATTTTCATGAATAGGAATATTTTCTAGGGATATTTATGTCCGATGCGTTATACAAATTAGTGTCAGGCGATGATTACGCTCCCGCATGCGGGATGGGGAGTTAGTAGAGGTTCAAGCCAAACTGAATGCCTGACACAAATTTGGGAGCACTATACTTACAGTACACACGCTCTGCACCACGACATCATCAGTACAATAGCCTGTGTTTTAGTGTTAAGACGTGTTTGGTATGGCAACTGAATTATTTACTGGGATGACATTTTATTCCAATTGGATGGGACGTATTGAGTGACGCTGTATAAGGGAGAGATTACTTTACAGTGTGAGGTTAAGTTAGGGAGTGACTGAGAAGAATAAGTAACCTACTTGCGATGTATAGTACGTGGCTATTTTGTATTTGTAACATGAGGCGCAGTAAGAACGGTAGCAGAGCAGTCACTCCATTTCTTTATCATGCCGTCACTTATTCTAACATTGACAAAAACAAACTTGTCATTAAGCCTTACAAGCCCTGGCTGGCAGACCCCAGTGGAGTAGACAACACGAGAATTCAGGCTTTCCTAGAATTGTATATGACACCTCGGCATCAAAAGCTTAGGTGTCAAATACATATTCTCATTCTGTATTGCATACACACCTTCACACTGCTTGTAACACTACTATATAAAGCTGTTGTCTGTAAATCTTTTGCGATAATTGCATTTGATGTAGAAAAAGCGTAGTGGCATAAAATATTGTTATTTTGAGAACCGATGCTGAATCAGAAAGACACTGCTGTTTGTGTACACTGAATGTGGCTAGGCTGCCCACTCTGACAGCAAACTAGTGTACTGTTGCTGTCTGACCATCTATGTCCGTGCCCTACCTTTAACAATGAGCCTTGCAGATGATTTCACATTTTCCGCAGATAACACAAATGTGCCTGTGTCGTCCAAGGTGAGGTTGGTGATGGTGAGGCTGTGGACACACCCTTTGGCACTCATGCGCCAGTGGTTGTTGGGCTTTAGCTGGTTCCCATCTTTTAGCCAAGTGGCTTCTACATTGCTGTGAGACAGCTCCACCTCGAAGGATGCTGTTTCACGTTGAATGGTTTGGATGTCAGTGAGTCCTCTCCGAATTGTAATTTTTCTGGCTGAATGGAGAAAATCGTATTGTAGCCAAAAGCAATATTAACAACAATAATCACTTAATTAGTAAGTTAATCATATAAATCATGTAAATCATCTATAACAGGGGTAGGCAACACTTGTCCTGGAGTGCCTCAGGCACTCACTGAACTGATCAGTTAGCTCAGTTGGTCAGGTGTGGTGTCTAGTTGGAATAAAATCCAGCAGTACCTGTGATACTCCAGGAACAGGGTTGCCTACCCCTGATCAATAATTAAATCAACAGATTTACATGTTGCATGTTTGACAGGGACAAACAAAGAAATCATGTGTATGATGCCATTTTTATATCAGCAGTCGCTTTTACCGTAGCACTGCCTAGACCAAAAAGAGCAAGCAGAAGCAGAAGCAGTGGCACATTGGCTAGGAAAAACTCTAGAAGGAAGAAACCTAGAGAGGAACTTGGCAAAAAGGGACTCGATATATACCTTTTTTTTTATATATGGTTTTAACTTCCCTTATAGAAGTGTTTTATTCAATCATCTGTTATTTCATGTATTTAATCTCTAGAAGCATTCAATACAATATGATCCCTCTGCAAGTACTACAAATACCAAATCCAAAGGCTATTTCTTAGCATTTATTTTCATGTTTCTTCCATTTTCATATAGAACGTCACTATAACAGAAGTCATGTTACACTATGTGTGATAGACAGACAAATAAAACATGTAGCCAGTTGGAATGAAAGAAGCAAGTCTTTTTATCATTCAAAAACAGTACTTTACACCAAAGCCTGTTTCAAATCTGCCAACATTTTTACTTATTCTAACACAGATATGCATTCCCCAAGGAGAAGAAGCATTCATTTCTTAGACTTGATGACAACAAACTCGATTTTGAAGGCCAGTGCATAAATTTAGATGCAATGAGAGGAGATCCAAATTCATAAGCGGTGCCAACAGCAGCCGAAGTCCAGACTTACCCCTTCCCAACCAAGCTGCTGCTGAAAAGACAAGCTCTATCTCACCCGCACCTCACAGCACTAACTCACCCACAAAACAAGTAAGAAGAAAAGAGCTACAGTACATCTTAACTATTAGACCCTTTGGGGTTAAAGCAGCCCTTAGACATAGCTCGACTCTGCAATAGTAAGCAAAGAGAACGCTCTCAGAGAGCTGTGCTTGTGTGAATGTAATCCTAGTGCTCGTCTGATAACATCTATATCTTCAGTGCCAAGCAAAAGGGGCTTAAATAGTTCCTGACAAGTACTTCCTTATAGCCTCCAATCTGATTCCCCTTTGACACACTCAATGAAATCATTATGGCTCCAGTGATCCTGTGTCAATACACAAATCTGCTCCCTGAGAACCAGAGGGTGGGCTAGCGGTCTGTCTGTGCGTCACCTGTTTGCAGCCATCACCATGGAGGAACAAGTGCCACCCCGGTCCCATTCGTTCAAATTACTCTTACTCAGTTATTGACGTTGCTCCAAAAGCAACAACGGCAACAACAGGGGCAGCGTGCGAAAGCGATGTTGCCGGCAACGGAGGTAAACAAACAACAACAGCGCATAGTGACAAGACGTGCACACTCACGTTCCACGATGAGTTGGGCTTGCGTGCGGTCGTGGAGAGTTTCGCAACTGTAGGTGCCCCGGTCAGAAAGGGCGAGCTTGTGGATGGTGAGGCTCCGTCGCCGGCACTTTTGCTTCAGGGTGAACTTTGGCCCCGGGTGGATGACTACACCCTGCCTCATCCATTGCACCTCTCCAGAGTCGAGACCCACCTCCACCTCCAGGGTAGCCTCCCCGAATTGCTCAGCCACAACGGGCACCATGTTTTTGGTGAACAACACTTGTTGTTCTGAACAGATATACCCACAATTACTGTGTGTGTGTGTGTGTGTGTGTGTAAAGCAACTGGTATCACACAAGTATTATATTTGAACTCTAATTGACATTAAACTACATATCCAGACTGCCATACACAAAGTGAAAAAAGAGCGCTTTGTAAGCTACATTATAACTATATAAAGATTCTAATAAAATTATATGATAAACAAACAAAAATGTAGCACAAGTTCTGTTAAGGAGAGGCGATTCAATCATCTTAATAGTCCTGATTTCCTAAGTGTTGTGGCATGTCTCCGGCACCATTTGTCTCTGTCAGTTACCCCAGGAATTCTAACAGGAGACGCTGCTAAGCGCTAGCCGTCAAAGGCGCCCCTTCAACAATTTGATCTTGCCTGAAGAGGTCATTATTTATTGAAAATATGTTGTGTCATTAAGGAGGGAAGGGGAGGCAAGGATGATGAAAGTCATTTTTGCCAAAGCTTACTTAAAAATGACTTCAAGGAATCAACAGTTGTATAAAGTTATTGCAAATGTGGAATGACGATTACAATGAAATGTCTCTAAAACATTGACATACACTGTTGTTCAATGGTCTCAACAGCGCAACTATGAGAATCAAGGGAAATTAATACAATTAATAAAAGGTTTGGGGGGAAATTTCAATTTCCTAATTAATCAGGGAAAATAACATCTTCTCAAACTGTAACTATATAATCATAAGAGCACAGTCATGGGGCTACTTATCAATTTAAAGGTGCTCTGTTTGTTGTATGATATTTATATTTTGGTTAGCTTAGAGAAACCTGAAATAGGTTAGCATTACTTTCTTATCTCATCATCATTTAAATAAGACATCCATTGTTTTCAACCTCCAAGAATGAGAATAAGGAAGATGCTGCTGTTTGAAGGGTGACATTCCAGGAAAAACAAGCAACTTTACTAGCTTCAAATGCCATTCTAAAATTATGTTTTTATCCCGTGGGATTTTTTTTCTTTACTACTACAAATATATCGTTGACATTTAGGTCTATTTGTAGGTGGAATTGTTGCATATAGCACATTTAAAACTGGACCAGAATATCTTGAGTACCAAGCTAGCACAATGTTTACCAACGGTGTCTCACCTTGAACCTGGAGGTTTGCTTCAGACACCAGCCCTTCTGCCTCGGCAGTCACCGTGGCGCAGTCTGAGACCTGGCAGTTGTAAATGCACAGCATGTGGCACAGTCCATTACTTGAAATGACAAACCTCTCATTTGGAGCTATAGGCCGGCTGTTCAGGCTCCACACTAGCTGTGTGTCCTCTGGCGAAACCACACACTTAAATGTAGCATCTTCCCCCTCCAGTACAGTGATATTGTGTAGCTCTGCGATAATCTCAACAGTAGGTGGAGGCACTAAGGGATAGAACATGAAAATGACACACAGGGTTGATTTGCAATGAATATCATTGAGACATTGTATCATTCTTTCAAATCCTAACATGAGATCCATGCGCTTAACTCACACAACTTCTGCATAAATCCTGCGTAAATCATGCAATGAGAGGTCAATGGGCGGTATGAAAACAGTACACAACTTAATTTGTTGCAAAGCCTTGCTCGGAAATGTGTTTACTCTCAAAGGATTTGTCCCATTGAGAGTTAAAGGTCCAATGCAGCTTTTTTTTTATTATCTCAGTATAAAATAATTTCTGGGTAACAATTAAGTAGTTTACTGTGATTGTTTACAATTAAAAAGGTTAAAAATAAACAAAAATAGCTTCTTAGCAAATGACAATTTCTCAAGGAAGAATTTTGCTAGGACTGTCTGAGAGTAAGTAGTCTGAGTGGGGAGGGGAAAACTGAAAATTAGCTGTTATTGGCAGAGAAGTTTGGAACGCACTTTCTTTTTGGTCTATGACCTAATTTACTGTATTTTAATTATCTGTATTGTCTAGATGTTGAATGTTTGAAGTCTTGTTGGACGCCAGGAAGATTAGTTAGCGTGATGGCGTTAGCTAATGGGGACCCTAATAAAAAAAATGTAAAATTACAAAACTATCACCATCGAAGGCCAAAACTACATCCCACAAAAACATTTCAGGCTGTCACGACTTCCGCCGAAGTTGGCTCCCCTGCCTGTTCGGGCGGTGCTCGGCAGTCGTCGTCACCGTCCTACTAGCCACTACCGATCCCTTTTTCGTTTGTCTGTTGGTTTTGTCTTATTAGTTTCACCTGTGTGTATTTTAGTTTAATTAGCCTCCTTATATTTAGTAGGTTGTCCCGCCCTTGTTTTGTGCGGGATTGTTTTTGTATTCCTGTTATTTGGTGGTGTTCATGAGTTTTATTCTCCGGACTATTCTGGTCCTGCTTTGGATTATTCACCCTGTGTGTTGGGTTGACCGTTGTTTTGTGTGCCGGAGAATAAACTGTCTAATAATTGAAACCTGCTCTCTGCGCCTGATTCCACCCACCTTAGTAACTCGTGACACAGGCAGCTTTTTTAAACAGCTCTTATACTAAAGGGGCATTGTCAAAAGTTTCACAATTTCACAGTATTATTCCAACCTCATGGTGTGGAAATATATATATACACAGTACCAGTCAAAAGTTTAGACACACCTACTATTTCAAAGGTTTTTCTTTATTTTTACTATTTTTAGAATAATAGACATCAACACTATGAAATAACACATATGGAATTATGTAGTAACCAAAAAAGGGTTAAACAAATCAAATTATATTTTATATTTGAGATTCTTCAGAGTAGCTTTGATGACAGCGTTGCACACTATTGGCATTCTCTCAACCAAATTGATGAGGTAGTCACCTGTAATGCATTTCAATTTACAGGTGTGTCTTGTTAAAAGTTAATTTGACTAATTTCTTTCCTTCTTAATGCGTTTGAGCCAATCAGTTGTGTTGTGACAAGGTAGGGGTGGTATACAGAAGATAGCCCTATTTGGTAAGATACAAAGTCCTTATAATGGCAAGAACAGCTCAAATAAGCATAAAAAAATGACAGTCCATCATAACTTGAAGACATGGTCAGTCAATCCAGAAAATGTCAAGAACTTTCTTGACAAAGTTTCTTCAAGTGCAGTCGCAAAAACCATGAAGCGCTAGGATGAAACTGGCTCTCATGAGGACCACCACAGGAAAGGAAGACCCAGTTACCTTTGCTGCAGAGGACAAGTTCATTAGAGTTGCCAGCCTCAGAAATTGCACCTAAATAAATGCTTCACAGAGTTCAAGTAACAGACACGTCTCAAAATCAACTGTTCAGAGGAGACTGCGTGAAACAGGCCTTCGTGGTCAATTGCTGCAAAGAAACAACTACTAAAGTACACCAATAAGAAGAAGAGACTTGCTTGGGCCAAAAAACACGAGAAATTTCCAATGGAAATCTGTCCTTTGGTCTGATGAGTCCAGATTTGAGATTTTTGGTTCCAACCGCTGTGTCTTTGTGAGACGCAGAGTAGGTGAACAGATGATTTCCGCATGTGGGGTTCCCATCATGGAGGAGGAGGAGATGTGATTTTGTGGGGGTGCTTGGTTGGTGAGACTGTCTATGATTAATTTAGAATTCAAGGCACACTTAACCAGCATGGCTACCACAGCAATCTGCAGCGATTCGCCATCCCATCTGGTTTGCATTTAGTGGGACTATCATTTGTTTTACAACAGGACAATGACCCAACACACCTCCAGGCTGTTTAAGGGCTATTTGACCAAGAAAGAGAGTGATGGAGTGTTGCATCAGTTGACCTGGCCTCCACAATCACCCGACCTCAACCCAATTGAGATGGGTTGGAGTAGGACTGCAGAGTGAAAGTAAAGCAGCCAACAAGTGCTCAGCATACTGTATGTGGGAACTCCTTCAAGACTGTTGGAAAAGCATTCCAGGTGAATCTGGTTGAGAGAACGCCAAGAGTCTGCAAAGCTGTCATCAAGGCAAAGGCTGGCTAATTTGAAGAATCTCAAATATAAAATATATTTTGATTTGTTTAACCCTTATTTGGTTACTTCATGATTCCATATGTGTTATTTCATAGTTTCCATGTCTTCACTATAATTATAAAATGTTGGAAATAGTATAAATAAAGAAAATGAATGAGTAGTCGTCCAAACTTTTGACTGGTACTGTGTATAAAACATAGGAAAATCACGCTTTTTAACTTCACTGAGCCTTTTACATAATGTGAGTCATGCTGGCTTCACATGCTCGTTGGATATAGGAAACTGGAAAGCAGTTAGTCTGACATGATTGTATTCAAGTGCTTTTGGAGTATAAGCATGCTAAAATTGCTTATAATAAAGTTAGCTAGCTTGCTTAACATTGACAATATGTTCAGACTAGCTATATTATACATATTGATGAGGTTGTAATTGTCAAAAACTGATTTGTTCTAATCTTTTGGTTGAATAGGTAAAAAAAAAAAAAGGTCAGTGGTGAAATGTCAGGTAACAACATTTTCTCAGTTTCCCACTTGTAATTCCAACTTGGAGGGTCATTCAAGTGAAATTCCCACTGGGAACTAGGAGCATCTGATAATTCCGATAGCAAATGAGCATGGCATTAGACATGCGCTGACATTAAAAACAAAGTTTGATTTATATGATTATCACCCAATAATGTTAATTTAGTTATTTAAAATATTAGCATAACCGTAACTGCCCATATCCTTACTTTCTACGCCGACAGTGGCAAAAGTCTTATCGTCTGTGGATTCACAGGCATATTCCCCAGCATTGTCTAGCATTAGCTGGTGGATAGTGATGCTTCGCTCCCGACCCTGTGCCCTTATCGTATGTCGACGGCTGGGCTTAATCTCCTGGCCATCTTTGAGCCACTGAACATCTCCTTTAGGTTTGTTGACCTCACACCTCAGGGTAAGGGTACTGTCCTTCAGGGCTACGATATTCTGCAGAGGTCTGGAGAATTTCACTTTCATTTCTAGCAAAACAAGTTTAATAATCAGTTTTCCAGTTATGGCAGCATAAATACTGTGTTTAACTATGTTAAACCTTATTCTTAGGCATTTTGTCCAAAAAATCTTACCTTTGACCTGGACAATGAAATACATTTCATCCGTGTTGATGTTACAGACAAACCCTCCACTATCTGATAGTTTCAGGGGGTTGATGGTGAGGGTGTGCATTTTACCCGCACTGGAGATGTGAATATTATCCCCATTCAATAGTTCACCATCTTTAAGCCATCGCACATAGACTTGCTCCCGGTTTACCATGGCACACAGTGTCACACTTTCATTTTCGTAGCCTGAGATGGTGGTTCTGGCTTGTTTGTTCACAAACTTGACTGGGGGCTCTGAGGAGTACAACATAATTTGAACATGGCATCTTGTGACTTTTATGTTTATGTCATGTCAATAACATAGGTATGTTTTTGTAATTTATTACATGCATTGAAAATGTAAACACTTTTACCTTGGACCTCAACTATGGTTACCATTTTGTCATTGATGGCATCCAATATGTACTCTCCAGAGTCCGAGGGCTGAAGTCCTGACAAAACAAGTTTCCTGGTGGCACCGTCACTGTCTATGTGAGTGCGAGCGTCTGAACTCAGTAACTTTCCATTCCAAAGCCACTGGACAGTGGCATTCGGACAAGATATCTCGCACTCCAAGATGAGTTTGTCACCTGCGACCAGGCTATGATGTTCTGGGTTACCCGAGTTGCCAATGATGGTCACAGGGGGTTCTAAGGAGAAAAACAACAGTCTTATTTTATCACCAGTTTAATTAAATTGAAATCTCCCAATTTTTCTACTTCATATTCATCATCTCCAGCACCACCCCAACATCAACACGTGAAAATGACTGCACTCTAAGTTTTGTAATAAAAAGATAGAGACCACATGAAACAAAAGTGTTTCTGGATGATGTAGGAAGCACTTGTCTTCTGGTCAGCATCAAGTGATTTTAACCTGTTCAGAATAAAGGTTCAAACCTGTTTGGCTATGCCTGGATAAGATAATTTCCTAAAGAGTGCCATGAACAATACTTAGCTCTGATCTGATCTTCACATTTCAGGTTAATTTATTCATGAGATGTAGTCACTTTTCACCACTTTACTAGCAAATAGTACAAATATGATCAATTATGAAAATGTGATGATTTCATATGCTATGAACAGCCTTTTCATGAAAAAAAGGCTGTATAGGGTCTTAAATATTTTCTAAATCATGTAAGTACACTGCATTACCAAACGTATGTGGACACCTGCTCTTTCGAACATCTCATTTCAAAATCATGGGCATTACTATGGAGTTGGTCCCCCCTGCTATAACAGCCTCCACTCTTTTGGGAAGGCTTTCCACTAGACGTTGGAACATTGCTGCAGGGATTTGTTTCCATTCAGACACAAGAGCATAAGTGAGGGCAGGTACTGATATTGGGCGATTAGGCCTGGCTCTCAGTTGGCGTTCCAATTCATCCCAAAGGTGTCCGATGGGGATGAGGTCAGGGCTCTGTGCAGGCCAATCAATTTCTTCCACACCGATCTCGACAAACTATTTCTGTATGGACTTCACTTTGTGCACAGGGCCTTCCCCAAACTGTTGCCACAAATTGGAAGCACAGAATCATCTAGAATGTATTTGTATGCTGTAGCATTAAGATTTCCCTTCACCGGAACTAAGAGGCCTAGCCTGAACCATGAAAAAGAGCCCCAGACCATTATTGCTCCTCCACCAAACTTTACAGTTAGCACTATGCATGGGGGCAGGTAACGTTCTCCTGGCATCCACCACATCCAGATTCGTCCAGATGATGAAACGTGATTCATCACTGCAGAGAACGTGTTTCCACTGCTCCAGAATCCAATGGTGGTGAGCTTTACACCACTCCAGCCGACGCTTGGCATTGCGTATGGTAATCTTAGGCTTGTGTGCAGCTGCTCGGCCATGGAAACCCATTTCATGATGCTCCCGACTATAAAAACAAAGAGAGTCGCACACTCCATATTTATAACCTCCCAGTAATTTATTGGGTAAAAAAACACCAATGTTTCGGCATCCTTGTGCCTTCTTCAGGGTATTGTCATGAATGCTTGAATCAGGTTATGTAGCCAAACAGTGCAATTAGTGCAACCAATGACAATAGGTAAGGGGTGTGTCATAATTGCTACATTGATCAGAATTAATTGAGCTAAATTGTTAAAAGACAATAACCTACAGCATATTGAATATATTATGCCATTGTTATCATTAGCATTAGCATAACATTAGCATGAATGATTTAATTTCACTTATTAAATATTTCCAATTTCATTCAAAAATTCTTACATGTAATCTTTTGGTTCAACCATAATGCATAATAAGCATCATCAACAGGGTGAACATACGGGTGTTCTCTGATGAGCTGTAGAAAGAATACATTCATTTACCAGACCTAATGACAGAAAATACAATTGGTCATACAAAGGGCCAGAGATCAAAGTCAATATTCAGACCACTGGGGGTCAATGTTTTTAAATATGATATCAAGTAGGCCTCCCTCTGTAGAGGTAGGATCTCAATGTTATTGTGTATTTGAGGAGGAGTTGGGATGGTTAGCTTCAACAAAGTGAGCTGCTACTGGATAGTCACCTGATTGAGCTGCGGTGTTCAGCTATGCGTTGTTTAATTGTCTTTTTGTTTCTACTACGTAGGCATTCCCATGTGTACAGGTGATGAGATAGATTTCTCCCTTTGTCTTGCATGAGATGATGCCCATAACAGGGATTTTTCGGCCCGTATGTGGGTGTCTGGAGAAGGATGTCTTTGTAGTGCTATTGCACTGTGTGCATGAGCAATATTTGTAGTTCCCATTTGTAATGGGGGTCAGTGGCTGAGTGTCAGTGAATGAATGTCTGAGTGGCCAGGTCAGATCTAACCAATCTATCCCCAATATTGCGACCATGGTTATAGACCACCAGTGGGGGCTCCTTGAAGAGGTATGCATTTTTTTTGTCTGATTGCAGAATATGCAGTGCTTTTTCAGGATTGCTTTCATTTTCTCCAAACACTTGATGTACTTAGTTTCAAAACACTGTTGTGTTGTTTTTCTTCTTTGGTTTAATTTTGAGCCAATTCCTCTCTTGGTTTTTGAGATATTTTCATCATTGCAGCATTAAGAGGTTTGTCTTCATAGCCTCTCATTTTTAATGTATCTTTCATGTTCTTATTATTACTGTAAAAATCTGACTGGTGGCCACAGATTCTTTTAACCTATATGGTAGATGGCTATATGGTAGATCATTCTTGAGGGAAAGGGGATGCATACAATCCGCACGTAGCAGGGTATTGCGGTCTGTGGGCTTTGTGTATGAATCTGTATGTAATGCATCATTATCTTTGATGATCAATAAGTCCAGTTAATTTATTTTTATCTCATCAATCTGCATGGTGAATTTGAGATATTCAGAGCTCCGGAGTTTGGAATTCATTTAGTTCCTGCTGACTTCCTTCCCAGAGCACAAAGACGTCATCTATGTATCTCTTCCATAGGATGATTTTAGAAAGTAGGTGGTGTGTCTCTCTTTTGTAAATGAGTGCTTCCTCAAATTGTCCAACATACAGGTTCACATAGTTGGGGACAAAAGGGGAGTTCATGGCTACACCACGAATTTGAAGGAACAAGTCTGACTCAAAGATGAACAGTTCTTGTGCTGAAGTTCCTTCCAGAGGAAGTTTGGAACTCGGTAGTGAGTGCTCCAACCAAGGACAGGCGATTCTTAGGTGCCACACACTTCAGCACTCGGCGGTACCATTCCGTTGTGCTCCTAGATGTTTACACTTCACAATAACTGTACTTACAGTTGACCAGGGCAGAAATTTGATGAACTGACTTGTTGGAAAGGTGGCATCCTATAACGGTGCGACGTTGAAAGTCACTTCAGTGAGGCCATTCTACTGCCAACATTTGTTCATGGAGATTGCATGGCTGTGTGCTCGAAATAACCAAATCCACTCATTTGAAGGGGTTTCCACATGTTTTTGTATATACCGTACATACATACATACATACACACATTTGAAGTTGGAGGTTTACAGGCACATAGGTTGGAGTCATTAAAACTTGTTTTTCAACAACTCCACAAATGTCTTGTTAACAGACTATAGTTTTGGCAAGTCGGTTAGGACTTACAAAGTTATCTACTTTGTGCATGACACAAGTAATTTTTCCAACAATTGTTTACAGACAGATTATATCACTTATAATTCCCCGTATCACAATTCTAATGGGTCAGAAGTTTAGATACACTAAGTTGACCGTGCCTTAAAACAGCTTGGAAAATTCCAGAAAATGATGTCATGGCTTTAGAAACTTCTGATAGGCTAATTGACGTAATTTGAGTCAATTGGAGGTGTACCTGTGGATGTATTTCAAGGCCAAGTCTGGTTCACCCTTGGGAGCAATTTCCAAACTCCTGAAGGTACCGGGTTCATCTGTACAAACAATAGTACGCAAGTATAAACACCATGGGACAAGGCAGCCTTCATAACGCTCAGGAAGGAGATGCGTTCTGTCTCGTAGAGATGAACGTACTTTGGTGCGAAAAGTGCAAATCAATCCCAGAACAACAGTAAAGGACATTGTGAATATGCTGGAGGAAACAAGTACAAAAGTATCTATTTCCACAGGAAAACAAGTCCTACATAAACATAACCTGAATGGCCTCTCAGCAAGGAATAAGTCACTGCCACAAAACTGCCACAAAGAAGCCAGACTACGGTTTGCAACTGCACATGGGGACAAAGATCGTACTTTTTGGAGAAATGTCCTCTGGTCTGATGAAACAATAATAAAGCTGTTTGGCCATAATGACCATCATTAAGGTTGGAGGAAAAGGGGAAGGGTTGCAAGCTTGAAGAACCCCATCCCAACCGTGACGCACGCAGGTGGCAGCATCATGTTGTGGGGGTGCTTTGCTGCAGGAGGGACTGATGCACTTCCCAAAATAGATGGCATCATGAGGCAGGACAATTATGTGGATGTATTGAAGCAACATCTCAAGACATCAGTCATGAAGTTAAAGCTTAGTCGCAAATGGGTCTTCCAAATGGACAATGACGCCAAGCATACTTCCAAAGTTGTGGCAAAATGGACAACAAATGCAAGGTATTGGAGTGGCCATAACAAAGCACTGACCTCAATCCAATCGAACATTTGTTGGCAGAACTGAAAAAGCGTGTGCGTGCAAGGAAGCCTACACACCTGACTCAGTTACACCAGCTCTGTCAGGAGGAATGGGTCAAACTTCACCCAACTTATTGTGGGAAGCTTGTGGAAGGCTACCCAAAACGTTAGACCCAAGTTAACCAAGTTAAGGCAATGCTACCAAATGCTAATTGAGTGTATGTAAACTTCTGACCCACTGGGAATGTGATGAAATAAATAAAAGCTGAAATAAATAAATCTCTCTACTTTCATTCTGACATTTCACATTCTTAAAATAAAGTAGTGATCCTAGCTGACCTAAGACAGGGAATCTTTACTTGGATTAAGTGTCAGGACTTGTGAAAAACTGAGTTTAAATGCATTTGGCTAGGGTGTATGTAAACCTCTGACTTCAACTGTATATGGGGGATTGGAAATGATGCAGACAATTACATTGATCGAAGCTACAATCTATCTGTAATATTAAAGCTGGTCTACCCCCTAAATTAAAAAATGTATTAAATAATAAATAAACGGGGCTCTCAGACAAAACCGTCTGGAAGTTAATAGGCTTTACAGGGACTGATTCATTAAGCAAATTGCCTTGATAAAACAATTCAAATAAACAGATCAGGGACTTTACTCTTTTAACCCATTATGAGCAGGCAAAGGTTAGTAAAGTCCCCCTTGCTTTCTCAAAGTTAGTAAAAAATCATGAATCACACCAGATGATGGCGGTAACACTTGTCTTCCTCTATCTTTTTCACTACAAAACATAGAAATGTGCTGTTTTCACATATGTTGATGTTGGAGTGGTGCTGGAGATGATGAATATGAAGTTGACATGTGTATTTATTTCTCTGTTAACTAACACAAACATGCAATGCTTCATGAAGCCTTCATAAACCTTTCGTAAGGACCATATAGACACTTCAGGATTTTTTTAGAATGTGACGTTACATAAACAAGATAGCATGAACCTACGAAACAAGAATTTGTACCTTTCACGGTGATACAGAACACCATCTTATCATCCCCGGCATCACAGGTGTACTCTCCAGAGTCCTCGATCTCAGCATTTAAAACCACCAGTGAACGGAAAACACCCTGCTCCTCACTACAGTAGCGCTCATTGTCATCTATTTTTTTGTTGTCTTTGTACCAGACGACCATGCAGTTGGCTCTTGAAAGCTCACACCCTAAGACAATGTCATCTGATGCGAAGAACTGCTTTTGAGTATTCACATCGTTTTTGCTCAGGATCTTTACAGGTGTCTCTGAGAATGAAAACAGTGAGAAAGCAAGTGAAGGGTACTTTAATCGGAACCTGAATTGAGTAACATAAAGTGAAAGGTACTCTATTGGGCAGCTGTATGGATTAACATATAGTGAAACGTATTCTAATGGGCATCTGTATAAGAGTAACATGAACAGTGACAAAGCAAGTGAAAGGTACTGTAACAGGCAGTTGTATGAACTAACATGAATATGTGATTCAATTTATATATCTACCTTTGATCTTGACCTGGAAGTCCATCACATCATCCTTGGCGTCACAGACATATTGCCCAGCGTCCTCCAATGTCATGGAGTGGATGGTTAATTGCCGCATGACGCCATCCTCAATAACGGTGACATTGCTGCTCTCTTCCATTTCCTCCCCATTCTTCTTCCAGCTTACAGTGGCATTTGATCTGGACACCTCACAGTCAAGAACCAAAGAATCTCCAACAAACATCTCGACCCGACTTGCCATCTTTCTTGGGCGTACGAAACGGACAGGAGGATCTGTGCATAAAAAATAATCACTTAAAAATTAAGCATCTCTTCAGCAGTAAAGGGGTTTATTCTTGTGACATATGATTCACTCTGCACCAGCAACAGATCACTAAGGTACCATTAATAAGTCAACACTCATAAGTAATCTGTCTGTTTCTACTTTGGATATCAAGTGCCCTTGAAAAAAGTATATGATAGTAGACATCTGCACCTGCAATGTTGACAAAGAACGTCATGTTGTCATCAGCCGTATCGCACACATATTCGGCTGAATCTTTGACTGTGGTCTCAGGTATAATGAGTCTCCTGTAGACCCCATCCACCTCTAAGATGAGGTTGTCATTTTCCTCCACCTCAAGCCCGTCCCTATACCAGCGCACCACAGCATTGGGCCTTGAGATCTCACAGCTCAACACCATCCTCTCAGATGTTTGCTGGCAGAGCTCCATTTGCGACTGACTTGGAGATATAATTTGTACTGGAGGCTCTAGAAAAAGACAGCACCGACAATGCATCAAGACATGCAGTATGACCAAAACACTTATTGTTTGAGTAAATAGTGATCTCGTGACAGAGAAAGCCAGTTACTACAGCAAGCATTGTGAACCTGCATGAAAACAAGATGTTATGCTCTTGATTGCTCTCCTTACCTGTTATGCTGAGATTAAAGAATATTGAATCATCAGCCGTGTCACAGACATATTCGCCAGAGTCTTCGACTCCACTACAAAGAATCTTCAGTCGCCTGTAAGGGCCCTCAATCTTAAGTTTAATGTTTTCGCTTTCTTGCAACTTTTGCCCATCCTTGAACCAGTTTACGACACCATTTAGACGTGAGAGTTCACAGCTGAGAATGATCTCCTCCGGCACATGCCGATCAAGGTGGACATCTTCTTTAGGGTATACAATCATCACTGGTGGCTCTGTAGATGACACAGAGTTACGTGAGTGAGAACATCACAGCAAGCATGACATCTCAGTATCACAAGTCATAGCATAGTCTTCAAAGCGCAATTCACAATTGCCAAATGCTTGTTTTACAGTTAGTCACATAGCTTATGAATGCAGTATGCCACTAGATTATGAATCATTCACAAAAATGATATTCTGTAGGCTTGATTTGATGTTGTACTTCATTCATAGTAAGAATGAAATGTCCTTGCTAAGTCATTACCTCGTATGTTAACCTTGAACATTAAAGCTCTGTCTCCGGCACGACATGTGTATGTCCCAGAGTCTGACAGCTGAGCTGACTGGATGGTCAGCATCCTAACAGTGCAATCTGCTTGTACAGCAATGTTGTCACTAGACTGCGTTTCAACCCCATCTTTGTACCACTGGACAATGGCGTCAACCCTGGAAACCTCACAGGACATAACAAGACGATCTTGTTCCACAACACTTTTGAAGAGGTCTTCCTCAGGTATATCAACAAACGTCACCGGAGGTGCTGCAGAAAGCAATGCAAATGGTTCAGTGGAGTGAAATAACAAGAGAAGTCTTATTAGATGTAAAAGGCCTGCTTTGTGCAGGTTGAACATGCATTGACTTCAAGCACTGACGATGATGCATTGACTTCAAGCATTGCCGAGGATTGCCTGGATAGTTCTAGAGAAGTCTGCGTCCACTGTTGAAGCAAAGATAAACGGTTAATAAAAGCTGTGCAAGGATGAACTGTAGTGCAATTAAGTCATTGGGAAAATGACAGATCACGGTACATGCTTTTTTTCTCCTCCGATGGCCTCTTCAGGTGTTTAGCCTTTAATGAAAAGTATCAAAATATCTTATGAATGGCAACAAGAGATGACAAAAGGGAAAAAACTATTATGATGACCATAGCTCAGTGTAAGAACACAAATGGCTCCTACGTTATGTGTTTCTAAGGGTAGATGCATAAGTAGCTCCTAAAAGCAAAACTCAATGAACATGTCCAATGTCCAAAGATTGCGTGCTCTGAAAAGGAATTTTTTATCTGCAACATGAAGTTATTAGTCACGCCGAACTTGACATTAACGGAAAAGCTTTACATGTCACCTTTCACATCCACATAGAATTCGCTGATATCATCTGCTGTTTTACAACTGTACACCCCAGAGCTTGAAAATGTGGCTGATTGGATAACCAGGGTCCTCATGGTGCCCTCTGATTGGATGTGTATTCCATATTGTGGGAGGAGCTTTATTCCATCCTTGTACCAACAGATCTGTCCACTGGGGTCTGAGAGCTCACATTGCAGTACAATAGGACAGCCTGCTTCAATGGACGTGTTCCTCTCAACCTCTGGGGCAGCTGAGAACCTCACTGGTGGAGCTATAGGTGCTTTAATTAATTTAAAGAAATATATTCAATGGAGGTATCATTCTAACATTAACATGTACATACAAAAGCAATTGGATTAAGTAAATCTGAAGATGTATGATATTATGTGGCTACCGTCCTGCCTACTTGTTAGATAATAAAAAGAGGGCACAATTGATTAATAGTTGTGTCTAGAGTCACCAGAGTTGAAGTTATTGCTTTAACAAATTTATATTTTGTAAATATCACGAGATGATTTGAAGGAGATAGTGGTACTTCACTCATCACAGGAGGTTAGACACTTGAATGCTGAAGCTATTAGATACACTGCTTTGAGTATAGCTTTCCAATTTGTACCTGAAAAGGTATTGCTTTTCCGAGAGTATTTAGTGGTAAATCTCACAGATCCTTTGAATTAAATGAATTCATTTAATTCCATGCAATCAAAATCAGCATTTCTCTTAATCGAATCTGCTACTAGAAATACTATCAAGGATCCACTTTTCTACTGTGTATATCACTTAACTACCTCTTCCAAACGATGCTTAGGTCTACTAACAACTGATGGAATTTAAATGAAGATTTGATGTTCAATACAAACCGAAAGCTTGCACACATTACAAAGCATTAATCAACATATTAGTTAGTGATTTTGACCAAACTCAAAATTCTTAGATCACCTGCAACATCCACCTTGAATGCTATGCAGTCATCTAAAGCCTCACAGCTGTACACCCCAGAGTGACTGAGCTCTGCTGATTGGAGGATCACAGCCCTCAAAGCGCCCTCTGATTGGATGTCGACTCCATTCTCTGGGAGGAGCTTTGTTCCATCCTTGTACCAGAACACCTGGGCAGTTGGATCTGAGAGCTCACATTGTAGAACAATGGGGCAGCCTGCTTCAATGAACTTGTTCCTCACAACTTCTGGAAGTGCTGAAAACCTCACGGGAAGAGCTATGGGGTTTTCAAAGCATTTAGGAAAAATATTTAACAAAACACTAAATGCACCTGTTTCAAAGTGCTGATTCTTGTTCTATGTTATATTAAAAAGTTATGGGTACCTTTAAAACCTACTGTAGATCCCCGTTTTTCAGGCATACACTCATTATTACAAAGATATATATATATATATACTGTATCACAACTATTAGTTTACAATACAAAAACGTAATGAAATGGATATTACTATTGGTTCTTTGTAAGTCATATAGAACATGTGCTACACCCCTAAAAAGCTGTTAAAAAGGGATGCATAAAGAGGAAAATCACCTTGAACATCCACCTTGAATGTCATTGCATCGTCAGCAAGACTACAGCAGTAGAGCCCAGAGTCAGAGAGCTCCGCAGAGTGAATTACTAGTCTCTTCACATTGGCTTCACTTTGGATATCGAGGCCAGTTTTGGGAAATAGTTTCATTTCATCTTTAGACCAGCAGACCTGGGCTAGAGGATCTGAGAGCTCACACTGCAGTACAATGGGAGTCCCAATTTCTACCGACTTGTTCCTCTCCATTGGTGAAAGTGGCATGATCTTCTGTGATGGAGCTAAAGGGTATGAATATGTGTGGGGAGAAAATGGTATGGCTTTGAAGTTGTGTTGCAAGACAATTGTATTAAGTCTTGTGCACACCGGTTGCGTCAAACTGTATGTGTTCTGGTGGAAGTCCATTTATTTCAATGGAAGGCAATCCGCAACTGCTCTGACTCATCTGCCGGACTAGGTTGCGGTGCATAGCTCTGTGTGTCGCACACAGAGGATTTTACCAACTTGCTTTGCGGTGTGGTATCAGACACGTAAGTAGATAAACCATCGAAAAAGTTGCTAATGTGTAGCGTGATTCTTCTTGTTATGTTGTGGCGCATGGACTGAGAAGACTACGTAAAATGTACTGTACGGCAATGTAATAATGCAACCTGTGTGCACGTGACGTTAGGCTACTTCATTGATTAAAAAACACATATTGATCTAGCGATGCTAAAGTTCAAGTAGTTGTGGAAGGAAAGTAGTAGTTAATGTCCTCCCAGACCATCAAATATAAGAACACATTAGATACTGTAAGAGTTAAGGAAAATATTGCAATAAATGAACAGTGGCTACACCAATGAGAATATAAGCATAAGCTCCTATTATGTGTTGTGTAGCTACAAAATAGATGCAAATCACCTTTGATCTCCACTTTAAATGTGATGGTATCACCTGCTGTTGAGCACTCATATGTTCCACCATGTGATATTTCAGCTGATTGGATGAGTAGTGTCCTTTTGATGCCATCGGACTGGATTTCCATTCCACTTTGAGATAGGAGCTTTGTTCCATCCTTGTACCAGTACACCTGGGCAGTTGGATCTGAGAGCTCACATTGCAGTATAATGGGGCAGCCATCTTCAATGAACTTGTTCCTTTCAGCTTCTGGAAGTGCTGAGAACCTCACAGGTGGAGCTATGGGTGTCAATGTTTATAAAGGGGATCACAATGTTAATTTTCTTACATGTTTTTAAATTATTCAAAGATTTTCAAGATATGCAATACATGTATTTCATTATGAGGGAAGAAACTGCAAGCACAGCAAACTGATTAAGGCCTGGCTCAAATGACAGAAAAACATTAAAACGAGATGCCAGACACAGTTAACAAAGATAAGACACAAAGCAGGAACAAACAAGAACCGAAGAGCAGAGAGTGCAAGAGTCAAGGATTGTGCAATCTCAAAGCCACTAAAGGTTTACAGAGAATAACATGAAGGACAAGAGACAGGCAAGTGAGGCAACAAATGACAAAGAGGTGTCTTCATAAGAATGAAGGAGGATAAAAGGAATTTGTTAAACAAAAGATAAAGGTAATTGTTTAAATAAAAGATGAGTCAAGATGTGGTAAGTAGGCAGCAGGGCATAATTCACATGCGTATCAATGGATACTTACAGAATGGTTTGGCATTTGCAATATCCCCCATACAACCAATTGTAAGTTATGTACCAGTACACTAATCTCAATAGCCAAATAGGTATGAACAAATTCTCCTCAAATGTTGTCCATTGAGTCGTCACTACCTTATTTTTATCTGCATATTCTGTCACCATATTACTTGAACATATTGTCATCTTAGTAATGGTTGTGTCTTCATGTGATTGTTTAGCCTTCATAGAAGACTATCCACTAATTGTGTGGCTGAAATAAGTACCCCATCATCAAGGCTATCTGTAACATGATTAAGTTTGGCTTCGGCCAGTTAGGGCAGTATACAGACTAGAGATCTGTGCACTTAACTTTCACGTTAATTATTAATTGTGAGTTATGCGTGCAGATCTCAGGTGTGAGTATCTACTGTATAAGATCAACAAACAATGGAAACGGACAAGTAATATCTTTTCTGTTAGATACTCTGCCAAGCAACACCAAACACCACCAGCCATCAGTTAGTTACCACTGCAGAACATGATTGGTTGATTTTTAATTAATTTATAGATAGTTTTGACATCACCTTTTACTTCCACAGTGAATTGGAGGCCATCCTCCATTGTCTCGCAACGGTACACTCCAGAGTGAGACAGCTCGGCTGATTGGATAACTAGAGTTCTCATAGTTCCATCTGATTGTATGTCTACTCCACTTTGGGTTAGGAGCTTTGTTCCATCCTTGTACCAGTACACCTTGATGGTAGGATCTGAGAGCTCACATTGCAGTACAATGGGGTAGCCTGATTTTATGCACTTTTTCTTGTCAGCTTCAGAAATTGCTGAAAACTTCGGAGGTGGAGCTACAGGGTTTGATATGAAGAAAATGTGGGTTACTGAACATGTAATGTAGGCTTATCATCTGAAATCATCTGCAACATTCTCTACTGAATATTCATTGACTTGTTTCATATATCGAGAAATCTGAAGGAAAAACTGAAATGTGTGATATAACGCCTACAAAACACTGTCACAAGCATGACAGACCTAATACCTGCTGTAACATTAAACCAACAATTATATCTGATTTAAATCAGGGTTGGGCTCAATTCAGAATTATTTTAACGATCAAGTTGACCCTGAGGCCTTCAAAACTAAGCCAAACAAATGAAATTGTTGGTGGAAAAAGAATTGGTTATCCCAAGCACTAAGGTTCAAAGAGTATTTGAACACTGTTTCCAGAGAAAAGTTATATATCCTTTGGCATCTGGAAGTGGGACCTGTCAGATTCAATAAAATGACTGAGTATGACTGAGTGGAATTTATTTTAATTACAGCAGAGAGGAAAAGAGTAAAAGAGAGAGGGTTTAATCCACCCAAAATCTGTCGGGGGGGGTAGTGAAGGGAATGGGGGGTGACCACTGAAACTGCATTGAATGTATCCACAATGATTAACAAAAATGCAGTCAATGATCCTCAATGATCCAGATGTTATGGGATGCCATTAAAGGTGTTATTAAAACCAGTGCAACTGCATTCACATCTGTGCTGAATAAATCACAATTAAAGAAAATTTCAGAATTGGAGAAGTTATGAACACTTTTTCAGACCAGGTAGCGACTACTCTTATCAAAGTCAAGACAGAACTAAATCTACTGGTAACACAAACAGCAGAATTTTCCATCCATCGAATTAGACGCAACCATTAATTCCAATTAGCGGATATTGCAAGTATTGAATCTGAATCAGGTGAATTACTATCAGAAAAAAAGTATATATATAATTTTAAAATCCTGAACCAATACTTGCACTTGACTCCCCCATCCCACCCCCTTCTAGATCTGACTTTGCTGATTGCTATTTTATTGAGGAAAAGTGTACTTACAATGCCTGTGATACATGGTTGTCTACAGTAGCTATCTTAAGATGAATGCACTAACTGTAAGTCACTCTGTATAAGAGCGTCTGCTAAATGACTAAAATGTTAAATGTAAATGTAGAACCAAAATTCATCAACCAAAGATTATCCCGCGTCTATATTGTACACCTCGTATATTGTACACCTCGTATTGTAAATACATCGATTGAGTAATTCAAAAATATATATAAGAACTCCTCTTCTTTCAACTGAGGAAGCTGGCTTGCTGGGAGCCCTCATCTCTCTTCATGAACTCAAAAGGGCATTGGGTAACATGAATACAGGCAAATCACCTGGTTGTGCTGGTATTCCTCCTGAGGTCTATTTAACATGTTGGAACCAGTTAGGTCCACTATTAATTGAAATTATTAACACAGCACAAATGTTTGTTTTTATAGAGAGAAAACATTTGGACCAAAGCAGGTTTGTTAAAAAAATATTATCCTCAGATAACCTCCGTTGCTTATTACATATCTTACATGCTTCATCAGAAATGAAAGCTCCTTGGGCAGTTCTATCTCTCAATGCAGAAAATTATTTTGATAGACTAAAATGTCATATCTTCGGTTGGTTTTGGAACATAGGGGAATTGGCTCCAATTTCATTCAAATATTTAAAATACTATATGCCAATCCCTCAGCCCTAATCATAACAGGCAATAAATGCTCTGTTCCGTTCAGAATAACTAGAAGTTGTAGGCAAGGTGATCCCATCCCACCTCTGCTATTTTTATTGCTTATGGAACCCCTGGCCAAGGCAATTCGACAACTGAAAAGAATTACAACATCATCTCTCAATTCCACGGATCACATCATCTCATTATATGCCGGCAATGTATCTCAATCCCTCCCAAAAGCTCTGAAGACCATAGACAAATTCAGTTCGATGTCAAGTTTTAAAATAAATCTAACGAAATCTGCCTGACTGCCTCTCGAGACCCCGATGGAGGACTCTAATTATGGAATCCCAATCGTTTCCCAATTTAGATATTTGAGAATAGATATATGTCCTCCCTTCAATAAAACCACTGGCAGAACTTTAACAGAACGCTCAAATCAATTAAATTCATCCTCAGTAGATCGACTAATATCTATTGTCAAATATACTACATTGCGACATCAACATTTCTGTATTTCAATGCTTCCCTTTACTCCCTCTTCTAGCTTTTGGGATAAAATCCATAGTGCGGATTAAAACATGTATATTGCAAGGTAATCGGGCCGGATAAAATTAACAAAGCAAAGAGGGAAAGACGTAGGAGTACTATCTGTACCAAACTTTAAATTGCATTTAGTCCCATCCTAAATTTGTTTAGACATGATTATTCCGCCCCCCTGGCTGAGTATAGAGAGACATATGGTGTCTCCTATTGCATTGAAAGAGGTGGTCTTCGCTGATATATCCTTTAAATAATGTAAACTATGCTTTGGTCCTATTATTGTGCGCACAATTTCTATTTGGCACAACATTTTAAAACAATGTAACTGGGAACTGGCTTGCCCATTCTCAAATATTTCACAACAACGCTTTGCGATCTGAAGGGTGGCCTTTTGCATCCGCCCAATGGTCCAAATGTGTTAATCTATCCCCTTGCTGATATCATGGACAGTAATGGTTTGAGAATATTGCAATATTTGAAAGACACAAATTAACAGGCATATCTTTTTTTCAATATTTACAATTTAGGTCAGCTATGCTGGCTATGGAGTCCCTTGGGAAACCAATGATGCGATTTATAAATAATGAGACGCGGTGTTGTTGGGAGGTTGTTTATACCCCCCCAACAAAAAATACAAAACAAAGAAAATGTTGGTCACCAAAAAAAGAAGAGAAGTTATTTGACAACATCAATCCACCATTTTTACATGCAATGTATCTTAGCATATTACTATGTTGTGCTAATGCTAGCACTGGCTAGCACTGGCTTTCAACTTTTTCTTCTGTTGCGATAATCCTGATATAAATTGGAATAAAGAAAGAGCTGTTTTAGGATGTTTTTAGAGAACCAATGCAAATAAATTGGATACCAATAGTAGCAATATGCTAACATGAACACTATAACATACCAATGGTGGATTGCTCTGAAGTCGTCAAAGGATTTCTCTCCATTTGAGACAACATATTGGGGTAAAAACGGAAAACTATGTATTTAACTCTGTGGTGCTGTCATGGTTACAATTTGAAGTCTGAAATGGTGCTCTTCTACATACATTTACATCTGTCAATTTACTTTATATGTTTTATTTTATTTAACCTTTATTTAACTAGGTAAGTCAGTAAAGAACAAATTCTTATTTACAATAACGACCTACCCCGGCCAAATCCAGACGACGCTGGGCCAATTGTGCGCTGCCCTATGGGACTCCCAATCACGTCTGGATGTGACACAGCCTGGATTCGAACCAGGGACTGTAGTGATGCCTCTAGCACTGTGATGCAGTGCCGTAGACAGCTGTACTACTCGGGAGCAAGGTCTTCGTAAAGACAATTGAGGAAGACGATTTTATATGTCACTGTAGTGAGTGATTCCAGGTCTCTTGCACACCACAGGGATAAATTAAAGCCTAGCCATTAGCTTTGGACCTAACACACCTCTAAAGGTCTAATTACTGTATCCTTTCATTAGTAAATTATTAAACTGTCCAAAAAAAACTGAAAAAATGATTACCTTTCACATCCACATGAAACTGCATTGCATCATCTGTTGTCTTACAGCTGTAGCTCCCTGAATCAGACAGCCTTGCAGATTCCACATCCAATGTCCTTATGGAACCTTTCGATTGCATTTCTAGTCCATTCTCTTCATGTAGCAGTGTTCCATCCTTGTACCAGGAAACATGTGCATTTGGGTCTGATATCTCACAACGCAGGACAATGGGACCGCCTGCTGCAACGGACTTGTTCCTCTCAGCTTCACAAGGTGTTGTGATCCTCACAGGAGGTGCTGGGGGTGTGTGAAGTAGTATTAAGAGAGAATCGCATCACCATTAAGCAATATGTGCTACAATAAAATGACTCAAGTATCTTAAGAGCAAATATCACTACCGAGATTAGTCATGCCAATAACTCTCAAGAATCTCAAATGAATAAGCAAATATCACTAATTCTGTCACGTTTACCATATAACTATAACTTAATTGTTTTATTAGAGTTGATATATAAAATGTAAGGGGAGGATATTTTTGGTTAGACTGTGATACCTATGAATACAAGTTAATGTGACTTTGAATCTTACATATAGAATAATCAGACAAATCGTTATAAAGCACCCAAGCTCAAAGTATCACAATGACTAATTTTCAGTATTATTTTAGTATGAGATAAATTGAATAAGAGTAAATGTAGCAATTGTCAAGTGTAAAAGATTACTTATAGCAATCAGTTGATTTTTACACAATGTCAACATTGTGCCTGTCAGTTGTTTTGTTTGATAAAGCTAACCATATTTAATCACCTTCAACATCCACCTTAAATGCAATGTCATCGTCATCCAATTGACTGTCACATTCTCCTAATTGATAGAGCTCTGCTGGTTGAAGAGTTGGTGTCTTCATGGAGGTATAGAGCTCTGCTGATTGGAGAGTTGGTGTCTTCATTGAGCAGCAGAGCTCTGCTGATTGGAGAGTTGGTGTCTGTATTGAGCCACAGACCTCTGTTGGGTGGAAAGTTGGTGTTTGTGTGGAACCACATACCTCTGTTGATTGGTGAGTTGGTGTATGTATGGAGCCATAGAGCTCTGCTGATTGAAGAGTTTGTGTCTCCATAGAATCATAGAGCTCTGCAGACTGGAGAGTTGGTGTCTGCATGGAGCCACAGACCTCTGCTGATTGGTGAGTTGGTGTATGTATGGAGCCATAGAGCTCTGCTGATTGAAGAGTTTGTGTCTGCATAGAATCATAGAGCTCTGCAGACTGGAGAGTTAGTGTCTGCATGGAGCCACAGACCTCTGTTGATTGGTGAGTTGGTGTATGTATGGAGCCATAGAGCTCTGCTGATTGAAGAGTTTGTGTCTGCATAGAATCATAGAGCTCTGCAGACTGGAGAGTTAGTGTCTGCATGGAGCCACAGACCTCTGTTGATTGGTGAGTTGGTGTATGTATGGAGCCATATAGCTCTGCTGATTGGAAGGTTGCTGTCTCCATGGAGCCATAGAGCTCTGGTGAATGTAGAGTTGCTGTCTCCATTGAATAGTGTTCTGCTGATTGGACAGTTGGTGTCTCTATGGAAAAGTGCTCCACAGATTGGAGACTTGGCGTCTCTGTGGAATATATTCCATATGTTTGAAGATGTTGACCGTACTTGTAGTGGGGGATCTGGACAGTAGAGTCTAAGGGCTCACAGTGAACCTCAACGGGGCAGACCTCTTCAATGGACTTGTTCTTCTCAATCGCTTGGTCAGCTGAGACCCTCACAGGTGCAGCTATATGCATTGTGGTGCACACAGAGAAAGGTTTTCAATTGATGTTCTGTGTGCCTTCTCTTATTTAAAAATCCTTTTCTAAAGGTACTACACATCATTGTGTGTTAGCATGGATGAGTTAAGAGAAAACCGATGGCAAAGGTTAACAATTAAGAGAGGCGACCAGATTAAGAGCTGGTCTAAAGACAAGATAAATAAGACCTAACAGTACATTTCCTAACACAGAACTCAGTTCACTACATCACTCATTCCTGTTTAGCCACTCGTTCAAACATTTTCACATTTTGTGATAAAGGCTCATTGAGACAGGTACAGATTCTGGGCAGCAAAGGGAATGTGAAGATTGGATGATGAGCAAGACATAAGAATGGCAAAGCTGCTTGTTACAAGCGTCATTGTTGTTTGACTCTGTTAAGAATGACGATATGATATACTAAACAATTAACATGAATTAGTATGAAGAAATTCAGCCGCTCACAGACCATTCAGATGTTTGATTAAAAGCCAAAATAGCAGGGAATCAGATGAGATTGGGGGGGTGAAAGGATCACAAAAAGAAACACATTTAAACTACTGTCTTTATATGCTTTGAAGGATGGAATACACTAGCTAATTCACCACCATTGTTAGTGGCATGTATATGTTGGGTTAAAATGGAGAGTGCTAATGTTGAAATAGCATTATATCACCTTTTATATCCATAGTGTATTGGGAAGACTCATCAGATATCTCACCCTTCTCACTGCCAGGGTGAGACAGCTCTGCTGTTTGAACAAAGCCACAGAGAAAACAGTAAGCTGGATGATAGCTTCAACCATGTAAATGCTTCTGTCAGATTTTGATATGGAGTAGAAAAGGGTTTATGTGGAGCACCACCTTTGATGGCCACATTAAATTGTGTGGTATCGCCAGTTGTTTGGCAGTCAAACCTCCCACCACAGGACATGTCATCTGGTTGGATGAACAAAGTCCTTATGCTGCCCTTTGATTGTCTGTCAAGTCCACTATGTGGGTAGATCTGTGTTCCATCTTTGTCCCAGCAGACCTGGGCAATGGGGTCTGAAATCTCAAACTGTTGTACAATTGAGAGGCCTGCTTCTATGGACTTGTTCTTCTCAACTTCAGGGGCAACCAAGTATGTCATGGGTGGAGCTATAGGTAATCATTGAGGGGATAATTCAGTGTGAATTATTTTGAGTGGTTATAAAATGGCTAATGTAAAGAGACAATATCAACACAAAAGCATCTAGCTTTTTAAGTATTAGCTCAGAACATGTAAGAAGACAATTAATCCAAAAGCTACAAAAAGAGAGTTAGTCGCAACTGAAACTAGAGAAAAACAAACATTTGACAAAAATCACCTTGGTTCTGTACAATTAACGGGGCAACATCTTCCGCTGTAGCACAATAATACGCCCCAGAGTTGGAGGGGTGTGCCGGTTCGACAACCAGGTTCCTCCTGATTCCCCCCTTTTCGAAAGGTCCAGTGTCAGAGATGAGCTCTACTTTGTCCTTCTGCCGTGACACCTGGGCAATGGGGTCTGAGATCTCACAGGGTAGTTCAATGGGGCAGGTTGCTTGAAACGGCTGGCTCTTCACAACCTCTGGTGAAGGTAAGAACTTCACTGGTGGAGCTAAAGATGATTATCCATGTTATAATTGTGGAATTTACAACAGTTAACAATATTTTGGGGGAGGGAGGGGGCTTACAGTAAAGCTTCCCCAAGCTGACTAATCTGTCATTTCTCAAACCAGTTTCAAAGAGGTAAACCTATTGCTTCAACAGTAAACAAACAACAAATATTTCCTTATTTAATGAGATGAAAAGCAACTGTCTCAATTAACTTAAGAAGAAGAAGAAGTAAGTCCCCACAGACAGACAACACAAATAGCCACCAATGTTAGTTGCATCTAATCTCCACAAAACTGTCTAGGGTTACTCTGTATGAGATTTGAACCAAAAAGCCACAAATCACCTTTGATATCCACAGTAAACTGGAGAGTGTCGTCAGAAGTTTCACAGTTGTACAGCCCTGAGTGAAAGACCTCTGCTGATTGGACAATGAGCCTCCTCATGGTGCCATTAGATTGGATGTCCATTCCAGTCTGTGGGAGGAGCTTTTCCCCATCCTTGCACCAGTAGACCTGCGCAGTGGGATCTGTAACCTCACATTGCAGTTGAAAAGGGCAGCCTGCTTCAACCGACTTGGTCTTCTCAACATCAAAGATAGCTGAGAAGGTCACTGGCACAGCTAGCAATGAGGATGAATGAAATACCATATTATAGAGATACATATTTAAATGTATGTCATACAGTATATACACTTTTATGTGGCTTCAAATGATTTGAGAATACAAAATGAGTAAAGTGATCATCAAGTATGTGTAAATAGATAGCCACAGCATTGCAAATCAATCGAGCACAGGAAGCAAGGCTATATACAGTATTCTGTTCTGTAAAGTGATTTGTTCATGAACACAGAGAAAGCAGGGATTATTAGTTGCATTTGGAAAAGGACACGACTGTTAAAGGATGTAAAGCAAAGGCAGAAAGGGCAATATCACCTTTGATATCCACATGGAACTCCATGGTATCATCCACTGTGGTACAACTGTAAGTGCCAGAGTGAGTCAGTTCTGCTGACTGAACAACCAACGTCCTCATGTTGCCTTCTGATTGGATGTCTAGTTCATGGTTTGAAAAGAGCTGTATTCCATCCTTGTACCAGTAGACCTGGGCAGTTGGATCTGAGAGCTCACATTTCAGTACAATGGGGCAGCCTGCTTCAATGACCTTGTTCCTCTCAGCTTCTGGAAGTACTGAGAACCTCACAGGCGGAACTATAGATATGTTTAAGTCTTAGATTATGGTAATCCATAATTACATTGTTGGTTTGATTAGAGAAATCATGATTTCATGACTTTTGTCAGTTTAAAATGGCAGTTTAAAATTTTTTTATTATCGAAGATCAAGCAGGTTAAGCATTGTATTGTAATAAAAGAAGGGATGATCATAAAGCTCATTGTTAATAGGCAGCAAGAAAAAGAGCGACAGAAAACATACAGTACAAGACCATCATTGTTAGTAGCTTTGTTAAGAGGGATCTTGTTAATTTTTTGTAGAGCCCAAAATAAAACTTTTTCACCTTTGACGTCCACATTGAACTTGATGGCATCACCCTTTGTCTTGCAGCTGTACAACCCAGAGTAGAATATCTCTGCTGACTGGACAACTAGTGTCCTTGTGATGCCATCTGACTGGATTTCTATTCCACTTTGAGGTAGGAGCTTTGTTCCATCCTTGTACCAGTACACCTGGGCAGTTGGATCTGAGATCTCACATTGTAGTACAATGGGGCAGCCTGCTTCAATGGACTTGTTCCTCTCAGCTTCTGGAAGTGCTGAAAACCTCACAGGTGGAGCTATGGGTGTTTAGATGTTATGATGTGTTTTTGTCTGTGTGTTACATTCATCTTATGTTTGATTTGTGATGTTCAAGTGCAATCATCAAATTTAACACATACTTGTGGAACAGATGTCTATCATGTCAGAAGATCACACGAAAATGTGTTAGTAACCTTGCCAGAAGAAATGAGTTAAACAGAAACCACTTGCCACTCACCCTCAACTTCCACATTGAACCTTATGACATCATCAATGGCATCACAGCAATACACTCCGGAATGGGAGAACTCTGACGATTGGATGACAATTCTCCTCATTGTGCCTTCTGACTGAATATGAAGACCCTCGACTGTGTGTACCTCCACCCCATTCTTGTACCAGTGTACTGGAACTGCGGGGTCTGACAACTCGCAGTAGAGTACAATGGGGTTGCCAAGTTCAACAAATTTATTACGATCCATCTCTGACAGTGGTGTGAACTTCACTAGAGGAGCTGCAAATTTCAGAAAAATCATGAGCATTTTTCTCATCACAATTATAACACTTTGACCAAAATTCAATTGGTACAATACAGTAAGAAAGGACATTTTTCTCATACACCTAATTTTTGGCAGTAATTAATACGTACCTTGAATATAGAGTGCTGCTGAATCTCGTATTCCATAGGCAATGAATGTGATCTCAGCCCCGTTGTCGGTGTCTCGTACCCCTTGTATGCGTAGGGATTGGTGCGTTCGAGACCGCCGCATGGAGTAACGGTCGTCCTCCAGAAGCTGAGTGCCATTCAAGAACCATGAGCCAATAACTGAGGCAGTGAGCTCAATTGAGAAGCATGCATCCTGGCCTTCTGGCACCAAGGCATCCTGCAGTGGGGCTTGTATTCTGGTCACAGGGACTGAAAAACATAGCAATATTACACCTCAATTACGCTCTGCATTCTACTTCAAACTCAAATTCGGTCACCCCTTATGCAAAGCAGGTTTCAAAAGGTTTACAATGTTAAGTATCTTTAGGGTTTTGTTTCCGCTAAGAGCTGCTCCACATTCAAGCCGGCTTGATTTCTGATTGTCTACACTTGTTCTAATGGTGTTTGCTGAGCACAGCATTCAAACTATCTCACAGTTCAGTCATTTGAACTCAGAGTAGCTAGCTAGCTAGCTTTTAGGGATCAGGTTTGGATCATTAGCTAGTTGCCGAATGGCTAGCATGGTAAGAATGATAGTTAGCCAATACTAGCTTAATATTATGCTAGTAGATGATAATGCTAACCAATGTTTTGCTGGCTAAACATTTGGCTAGCTAGCAGAATGGGAGTAGTTACAGTAGTGAATTATTTTGACAGACATCATACTAGCTCTAGCTAGTTGTCTAGCAATGGCTATCATGTTACACCATTTACATTAGCATACCTAGCTAGCTAAAGTGTTACATTAGCTAGCTAGCAATGTAAAAAAAACATAGCAATGGAAATACAAATTAAGCTTTGCCATCTAGTCCAGTTTGGCTTGAATACAGCTTGGCGCTAATGTGCCAATCGAAAGGTATATGTAGCAGATTTTCAGTTGGGAGGGCTTCTGCTTACCCAGGTGAACTGCCCTTGGGAACTCCACATTGTTGCTCCTGCCATACTTGTTGACACTGCATATGCGAAAGCGATAATCTGCCTCGCAGGGGACGCTGTCACCAAGAATCTCCACTGAGGTGGCCGAGTCGGTGGTCAAGCATTGCAGCCACTCCTGAGAGCCGGTGCCCACCTCTTGCCTCTCCAACACGTAACCCGATGGGGGGTTCTTCCGGGTGTCCTGTGCCGGAACCCAGGAGAGGAGGGCAGCGTTGGCACGCTCTGTGTTGATTTGCACACCCACTGGACAGCTGGGTGGGCTATGCCTGGCCGCTGAAAGCAGAATATACTATATACTGTATGTAATGTATAAAACGCTAGCACATGTTCTTATATTTGGATATAGATTCATATTGGTGAAATTGGATATGAATTCAGTAGCATCAGGCTTGACCACCTTAGGAACACAATTTCTATCCCTTTTGTCTGACAAATTCACCACCTACAAAATCTAATCCCAAACAGATGCCACAAGTATTGTACCTTTTACCCTCAGCTGAGAGGAGGTTTTGGATCTTCCCACAAAGAAGGTCACAAGGCCAGAATCCTGGGGCGTTGTGTTGACAAAAACCAGAATGTGAGTTTTTCCAAAGGACTTCAGGATGGTCTGATGAGTCTCACGCAGCTCCGTCCCCTCTTTGTACCAGTGTATGTCCATTTCCTCCTCCTCCACTTCAACACAGAAGGCAGCATTTTCCCCCTCCAAAACATCCACCTTACGTGGAAGCTTACGCACGATTGTGCCTACAAGGGGACAGAGTAACTTGTAAGGACATCAATAGCTGTAAAATAATAACTGCGCTGTACTGTGGTGTGACGTCAAACTGTAAGCGTGCCAAATTTGTTCATTCAACTCAACCAGATCTTACATGAATTTCCTAAATCCATGTCATTCTAATGATGGCTTCCTGTGTGTATCAGTCCAGATACTGTGTGTAGTATATATAAATACAGAATTTACCTTTAACTGCCACCTCAGCAATACTCCTCCCCCCATCCGCCATCTCGCAAAGATAAATCCCATCGTCGTCGACTCCGATGTCACGAATAGTGAGTCGTCGTTTTGTTCCCCACTCTTCCATCCCATATTTGGCCCCTGGCTGTAGCCGCCTGTCCTCCAAATACCATGTGATGGGAACAGAGTCCTCAGGAACCTCACACTCCAGAACAGCCAGGTCCCGTTCCCACACCTCCAGATCAATGAGGGGCTGCTTAAACCGCACAGGCGGCTCTGACATTAAGGAGACAGAGGGATACCATTAAGCGGGTTAACGGCCACCTACGTAGGACTCAATCGAAGGACATGGTAAAAGAAAAAATTACTCAGACAAGGAATTCATATGTTCCTTTTATCAGAGATGCCTGGCCTCAAAGCTAATACAGTAGTATAACATTGTAAAGAGGTAGCTCTGACACAGAACAAAGTCTACTGACTTAGCAAGACTAGTTATTTTTTGATAAATCACTTTAGTGCACTATAATGTGGTGTTTTAGACATGTTACCCCAAAACTGTCTTGACTGTACCCAGTGGGAAATCATGCTCATTTGTATTTATTCTATTGGTTTAAATATTTGAATTGCAGTTTTAAAACATGGTAAAGATGTTACTTTATATAGTGCTGGTTTACACTAGGAATAACTCCTGTTAAATTCAGACAACACTCACTACTGTTCGTGTAAATACTGTCCATGTGAAATTCCAAAAATAGCTGACAACTGCACTTAATCTGTGTCCTTGGTCTAGAACTATGTTATAATCTGTAAATTGAAATATATTTCATAGTAAATACCAATATAGCAAACAAGTTAAGAAGAATAATATGAGACAAGTGGCTTCATTCAGTTGGTATGGAAAGACCATTAACACATTGGGGCGTTGGATAGGCAATAAACTGTTTGTAACTGACACCATCAGACAGTACCAGTTATAAACTAAAGAATGTGAACTGCTCTTTGAATTATATGTGTATTTAGCTGACTATATCTGACCCACAAAGAGCTTGATGATCCAATAATTGAGGAAAGACTCTTAACAAATTCACCTATTTAAACCTCTACACCCATCTGCATTACCAGGATAGCAGTGTGTAAACATATACTTTCTAGCCTGCCATAGCTCTAACACAACGTTGCTTTGTAGCCTGCCCTAGCTCCAATACAATGTTGCCACCAGTGCTTTTCTCTGCACCATGTGCGAAACATGATCCCACCTCTAGAGACTTCGATCACATGGATCCCCCCCCTCCCAGACCTTTAAAAACCTAAGTGACTTTGCAGACATTGGACCGGTTGGAATCCACTTCATGTCGATGAGCTTGGCCAGGTCAGGTACTTTGAAATATCTCTGTTCAAGTTTCAGATAATTAAGATGTATCATTAATCCTCTGGTGGATTAGGGATTGAATTGCTTTGCAGGAGCCAAATGATTTGGCTGCTGATTACACTGACCATATGCAGCTAATTGACTTGTTAGCGTATTCATTTAGATTACCTGTTAAAAGGCTTATATATGGTATTAAGTCAAGGGGAGATGTACACACCTGGATGGAGTTATATTTTTATACATGTTATATTGTTCCATGAAAGTCATTCTAGTTCTCTACTGAAGTATTTTAACAGCCAACTCTGTAGCAATGGACAAATATCAGTTTGACTTACCTTTCACAGAGAGATGTACAGCACTGAGGGTTTGTCCTGCAGTGTTGGATGCAGCGCAAACATAAACCCCGTTGTCCTGTTGCTTACAATACAGCACTTTAAGTGTGAAGTAACCCTCCCTGTCTTCATATAACAGGTACCGTCTTCCGGACATGATCAGCCTGCCATCTTTCCTCCATATTATTTCTGGTTTGGGCTTCCCAGTCACAAAGCAGCGGAATTTTGCATGCTTGCCCTCTGTCACGGCAAACATTTTCACTTGCTTGGCTTGGTTGGTCACTGGGTCGTCTTTGAGCCGTGTGGTCAGCTGCCTACCACTCCTCTGTTTGCCTTGATGGCCTTTCCAGTGGCCGTTTGTGTAACCGTTACGGTTTCCCTCTTCCTCGTGACCCGGGCCTGCATCGACGAGCAACACTGCTCCAGCCAGCCCCTCTCCAAACTCATTTCTGGCCTTGCATGTGTACACTCCACCGTCGGGTGCACGAGTCTTGAAGATTTTAAGCTGGAACCATCCCCCGTCCTGGTACCCCACATTGAAATGTGTACTCTCAAATATCTCATTGAGTTTTCTCCCGTCCTTTTCCCAGACCACGTCCGGCCGCGGGTTTCCCCACAGCTTACAGGAGAAGACGGCGTCTTCGCCGCGGCCCACCCGGGTGGAGAGGGGCTTGATCAGGAAACGAGGCTTGTTCTCCTCCCGGAGCTCCATCTCTTGGGCCTCACCCTCCACCTTCAGGGTCGCCGCGGCATATGTTTCCCCGATGCTGTTCTTGGCTTTGCATGTGTACTGGCCGCTATCCTCTGTGGTCACCGATGAAATTATGAGATTGTAGACATTTCCATCCTCGAAGAGACGGTAGCGACCCTCTGGGTGGATCTGCTCGTTGTTTCGTTCCCAGATGACCGCTGGCCTGGGGTCCCCGCCAATCTGACACTTCAGGACAGCATCAGTGCCACTCTGCACTACTACGGGGCGAGGGTAGGCCAGGAAACGTGGGGCACCACCAAACACATCCATCTCTGCTAGTTTGCCAGCCTCACCTCACCATAGGCAGGCCACCGGCATGCAGTTGCTCCCTCACTGGAGTTGGGCTGCCCACTTATGTACTGTATAAGGTTCTAAAAGAAAAGAAACAGAAAGATACAATATGATGCAATACCTGGCAGACAATGTGTTGGCATACCTATGTTTTTTGCCAGCGTTACAGACGGCTATATTGGTCCGCTAATACAGGACTAGTAAAGGACCAGTGCACTTTTTTGAGAATGTTTTTATTTTATTTATTAAGATTTGATTTTATTCAAATATTTCAGGGGGGGCTGCAGCAACTTCAGCACCCCTACATCCTGCATCTGTGTGTTGCTGCAATTTGATAATTTGCTTTTGAAGATGGAATGGAGCAGGAATGAACAAAGAAATAACTAGGAATTGTTTCATATAAAAAATGTAAAGACTCTTCAAATATGTTTTGATTCATTCTCTGGGTATGCCCATGTTAATTACGGAATTTTCATTTTCAAAAATGTTAAGAGCGCTGTGTAATTTATTCAAATCAGGCTAAATCAGGAACATTGAACTATTCTGACACATTGACCTAAGCAGCCTCTGCTATTCTTAGATAATTATGCATTTATAAGGAGTGGGGCAGAGACATTCCTCACCTATATATATTGTTTATTGAGTAGAGAAGAAATTTAGAGGCGAGAGCTGCTGAAATAGTTGTTGGCCTGATTCAAACCCATGCTGCAGCAGTACATATGTGTCCCAGAGGCAGGGGCTTAGACCACTAGACCACCCTAGGCCACTGATAATTATGCATTTGTACACATTTAGCTGCTCACAGGCGTTGTAGGATAAATTATCTGTATTATGGCATTTCAGTGGGTGGCAATATATGACAGAATGGACAGTACGGTAGCTATTTGCGATAATACTGCAGTAAAAATGCATTGTAAGATGTGTCATAAGTATATGAACTACTTATGTCTTACTTCATATATGATTGTGACTATACAACTACATGATTATACATGACATAGTAAGACAATAAAATTATAAGAAAGTATAATGGCTCAATGTTATAACAGGTAATCAAGGAATATACAGTGCATTCGGAAAGTATTCAGACCCCTTGACTTTTTTTAATGTTACAGCCTTATTCTAAAATTGATTAAATTGTTTTTTTTTCCATAGTCAATCTACATTTCATAATGACAAAGCAAAAACCAGTTGCTGCCTAGCTATTTTCAGGTCTCTCCAGAGATTCCGAACGGGTTCAAGTCCGGGCTCTGGCTGGACATTCAGAGACTTGTCTTGATGCCACTCCTACGTTATCTTGGCTGTGTGATTAGGGTCATTGTCCTGTTGGAAGGTGAACCTTCGCTCCAGTCTGAGGTACTGAGCGCTCTGGAGCAGGTTTTCATCAAGGATCTCTTTGTACTTTGCTCCGCTCATCTTTGCCTCGATCCTGACTAGTCTTGCTTTCCCTGCCGCTGAAAAACATCCCCACAGCATGATGCTGCCACCACCATGTTTCACCGTAGGGATGGTGCCAGGTTTCCTCCAGATGTGATGCTTGGCATTAATCCAAAGAGTTCAATCTTGGTTTCATCAGACCAGATAATCTTGTTTCTCATGCTCTGAGAGTCTTTAGGTGCCTTTTGGCAAACTCCAAGTGTGTTATCATTTGCCTTTTACTGAGGAGTGGCTTCCATCTGGCCACTCAACCGTAAATTCCTGATTGGTAGAGTACTGTAGAGATGGTTGTCCTTCTTGAAGGTTCTTCCATCTTTACAGAGGATCTCTAGAGCTCTGTCAGAGTGACCATTAGGTTCTTGGTCACCCCCCTGAGCAAGGTCCTTCTCCCCCGATTGCTCAGTTTGGCCGGGTGGCCAGCTCTAGGAAGAGTCTTGGTGGTTCCGAACGTCTTCTATTTAAGAATGATGGAGGCCACTGTGTTCTTGGGGACCTTCAATGCTGCAGACATTTTTTGGTACCCTTCCCCAGATCTGTGCCTCGACACAATCCTGTCTCGGAGCTCTACGGACAATTCCTTCGACCTCATGATGTGGTTTTTGTTTTGACATGTACTGTCAACTGTGGGACCTTATATAGACTGGTGTGTGCCTTTCCAAATGATCTCCAATCAATTGAATTTACCACAGGTGGACTCCAATAAAGCTGTAGAAACATCTCAAGAATGATCAATGGAAACAGGATGCACCTGAGCTCAATTTTGAGTCTCATAGCAAAGGGGCTGAATACTTATGTAAATACATTTGCAAAGATTTCTAAAAAACTGTTTTCGCTTTGTCATTACAGGGCATTGTGTGTAGATTGCCGAGGATATCATTTATTTGATCAATTTTATTTTTTTTACTTAAAATGTAACTAAAAGGACAATACAGCGTAAGAACTTGGACAACTACACTAGTTCAGAATAGTATATATTGTCTCAGGGTGGAGACTGCATAACAGCTTATAACACTAAAATGTTAGTGTAAAAAATATTTGTATCATTAAAACATTGCACCATTTAGTATCCATGATGTGTTTTGGGTGATTAGGTGGCATTACTATTAGTGTTAATTGAATTACAGGGGGGGGGGTGTAAGACAGAGGCGCAAGTTAGCCTTTCAGGGGTGAACGGCCTTTACTTTAGTCCTATTGCAACAGCAGCCACCACAACACATAGCCAGCACAGCTGGTGCTGTATTTCAATGGGAAAGTGCTTAATATAGTATGCCCTAAATAAAGACCTGTGAGAGAGCCTGTGTCAGGTATCACAAAGCACACCCTGGAACCAGTGTGCCCACACAAACATAGATCTAACTCAGTGCTCACACCCCTAGAGAACTTACAGTCAAAATATGCTAAGCCTTCATCACACCCGTTGTTGGCACTCTTATTCAAGAATTCATACTCTAAATATCATTGTTAAAATTGGTTTTCTCTGTCATTTTCCAAAATAAATAGAATGCAGGGATTAACAATTCCCTAGCATAAATAAATTATCTTCACAGTGTTATGGCATATTGAACAACCTGGTCCTCTCAATTGTATATATTTTCGGCTTTCTCAATTTTGGTAGAAGCAGTTGAAGGTTTGCCCTGATGGACATTGGAGCCATCTATAGTCAGGCTATGACTTTATTCACTTTAAGCTCAATGTGTATGTTTGCTTTCTGTAAGCTCTGATGCATGGTTAGGGTCTCAAGGAAGGTGAGCCAAATCTAGAATGCTTCCGAGCCATGTTTGTCAATGCGTCCACCAGTTTACTGCATGGGCCACAGTGTGCACACACATGCAACACACACACACAGTCAAAGGCACATATAATAAGAGTAGTATATGGTGATACATGTACTGAATCTTAAATTGTATAACTAGAAACCAATATGACAATGTGTAGTAGTCTGGTTTACCTCTAAAATCATCGCTATTCTGTCACCCTTTCAACCCTTTCTCTCATCCCGAACCTGTGCGACGTCAATATGCTGAAAAACCCTTTCATCAGTCAGAACTCGTAATATCCACTTTATCACCTCCAATGGCAGGTGCCAGTAATTATTTCCCTGTTAGCCACCTGTTCCACAAAAATGATTGAGGACAATACATTGAAAGTGGTCTCAATATTCCCCCTGGGGGTTTAAGAGGAGATTAACCTTTGTGTTTACTCATCTGGTTTAATTGGAAGGACCCTTGCCCCCAGTGAATCTGCACTACGTACTCCTCACATGACCTACCTCTCTTTGGTCCCAAGGAGCGACCGTCAACATACATTCCGCACTGGCACTCTTCTTCAAGCCACTGAGGCTATATTCCCCGCCTCCAAACTGCTGAGTAATGTCACTTACTGGTCGATTCTTTCCCCGACACCAACTGTAATCCGGTTGGGGTTCTTTCTCTCAAATATCAACCAATGTGGAGCTTTGTTTTCACAGTTTCCAAGTGATCTTTTAGTATATATTGACGGGCCTGTGCCAGACCCATCCAAGAAAAGTAAAGAGAATTTGAGTAGTTCCCCCTCAGCGCCCTTTCTACACTCCAGAGCGGTCCCCCAATCTCTGTGGCGTTCAACCCTGAGACACCCCGAGTGTCATTGTTCGTGGAAGAACGTTAAATGCTTTTGCAGCTGCTGCTGTCCCCTAAAAATACCATCAGCCTTGATGACAGCAGTGAAGATAAGTTGGGCACTTCCATTCACTTGCTTGCATGGGCTAAAGATAGCTTTAGATGGCTGGTTCAGGGCAGACTGCTTAGCTTACTTGAGACCTTGCAATAAAACCTAAGGAGAAGGGCAGTCTACTCTGGGCTCTAAAAAAATCTTTAAGACCCCTCCATGTTTTCTTGTAATTCACCACTATCTAGAAAAGAGGAGGTTAGAGATACTGATAATACTCATCATTGTAGATATCCAGAATAAGTGGCTTCCGGATCTAACATGGCATCCACTGTAAATTGATGCTCTCCGCCGGCTGAAACCATGTGCTTAGCAAGTGAACAGTGAGTTTTATGTTAAATTTATTTAGATTATTGTGTGGTGTAGGAGGGGTTGACCACACTCACAAGGACCATGCATAGGTGTGGTCTCATTCCAAAAGCTTAGGTGTAAAAAATAAATGAACATTCTAAACAATTACTGATGTACAATGATAATTTAAAAAATGATACATACCAATTGATTCTTGAAGAATATATCTTGTAAATCAGGGCTGCCCAACCCTCTTCCTTGAGATCTACCGTCCTGTGGGTTTTCAGTCCAACCCTAATTTAACACACCTGATTTTAGTAATTAGCTGCTCAACAAATCAAACCAAATCAAAGTTTATTTGTCACATGCGCCGAATACAACAGGTGTAGACCTTAGAGTGAAATGCTTACTTACAGGCTCTAACCAATAGTGTGAAGAAAAAAATGTGTCTGTGTGTTTGTAGGTAAGCAAAGAAATAAAACAACAGTAAAAAGACATTTGAAAATAACAGAAGCAAGGCTATATACGGACACCGGTTAGTCAGGCTCATTGAGGTAGTATGTACATGTGGGTATGGTTAAAGTGACTATGCATATATGATGAACAGAGAGTAGCAGTAGTGTAAAAGGAGGGATTGGCGGGTGGTGGGACACAATGCAGATAGCCCGGTTAGCCAATGTGCGGGAGCACTGGTTGGTCAGGCCAAATGAGGGAGTATGTACATGAATGTATAGTTAAAGTGACTATGCATATAAGATAAACAGAGAGAAGCAGCAGCGTAAAAGATGGGTTGGGGGGGAACACAATGCAAATAGTCCGGTTAACCATTTGGTTACCTGTTCAGGAGTCTTATGGCTTAGAGGTAAAAACTGTTGAGAAGCCATTTTGTCCTAGACTTGGCACTCCGGTACCGCTTGCTATGCGGTAGTAGAGAGAACAGTCTATGACTGGGGTGGCTGGGGTCTTTGACCTTTCAGGGTCTTCCTCTGACACCGCCTGGTGTCGAGGTCCTGGATGGCAGGCAGCTTTGCCCCAGTGATGTACTGGGCCGTACGCACTACCCTCTGAAGTGCCTTGCGGTCGGAGGCCGAGCAATTGCCGTACCAGGCAGTGATGCAACCGGTCAGGATGCTCTCGATGTTGCAGCTGTAGAACCTTTTGAGGATCTCAGGACCCATGCCAAATCTTTTTAGTTTCCTGAGGAGGAATAGGCTTTGTCGTGCCCTCTTCACGACTGTCTTGGTGTGTTTGGACCATTCTAGTTTGTTGTTGATGTGGACACAAAGGAATTTGAAGCTCTCAACCTGCTTCACTACAGCCCCGTCGATGAGAATGGGGACGTGCTCGGTGCTCCTTTTCCTGTAGTCCACAACCATCTCCTTAGTCTTGGTTACGTGCTGTAGTCAATGAATAGCATTCTCACATAAGTGTTCCTTTTGTCCAGGTGGGAAAGGGCAGTGTGGAGTGCAATAGAGATTGCATCATCAGTAGATCTGTTTGGGCGGTATGCAAATTGGAGTGGGTCTAGGGTTTCTGGGATAATGGTGTTGATGTGAGCCATGACCAGCCTTTCAAAGCACTTCATGGCTACAGACGTGAGTGCTACAAGGTCTGTAGTCATTTAGGCAGGTTGCCTTTGTGTTCTTGGGAACAGGGACTATGGTGGTCTGCTTGAAGTATGTTGGTATTACAGACTCAATCAGGGACATGTGAAGACACTTGCCAGTTGGTCAGCACGTGCCGGGAGCACACGTCCTGGTAATCCATCTGGCCCCACAGCCTTGTGAATGTTGACCTGTTTAAAGGTATTACTCACTTCGGCTACGGAGAGCGTAATCACACAGTCATCCGGAACAGCTGATGCTCTCATGTATGCCTCAGTGTTGCTTGCCTCGAAGCGAGCATAGAAGTGATTTAGCTGATCTGGTAGGCTCGTGTCACTGGGTAGCTCGCAGCTGTGCTTCCCTTTGTAGTCTGTAATAGTTTGCAAGCCTTGCCACATCCGACGAGCGTCGGAGCCGGTGTAGTATGATTCAATCTTAGCCCTGTATTGACGCTTTGCCAGTTTGATGGTTCGTCGTAGGGCATAGCAGGATTTCTTGGAAGTCTCTGGGTTAGAGTCCCGCACCTTGAAAGCGGCAGCTCTACCCTTTAGCTCAGTGAGAATTTTGCCTGTAATCCATGGTCTCTGGTTGGGGTATGTACGTACAGTCACTGTGGGGACGACGTCCTCAATGAACTTATTGATATAGCCAGTGACTGATGTGGTGTATTCCTCAATGACATCAGGAAGAATCCCGGAACATGTTCCAGTCTGTGATAGCAAAACAGTTCTGTAGAACTGATTTAGCTTCTGCTTCATCTGACCATTTTTTATAGACCGAGTCACTGGTGTCTCCTGCTTTCATTTTTTTTGTAAGCAAGAATCAGGAGGATAGAGTTGTGGTCGGATTTACCAAATGGAGGGTGAGGGAGAGTTTGTACGCGTCTCTGTGTGTGGAGTACACGTGATCTAGAATTTGTTTCCCTCTGGTAGAAATGTATTATTATTATTATGGTGGGAAATAAGTATTTGGTCAATAACAAAAGTTTATCTCGATACTTTGTTATATACCCTTTGTTGGCAATGACAGAGGTCAAACGTTTTCTGTAAGTCTTCACAAGGTTTTCACACACTGTTGCTGGTATTGTGGCCCCTTCCTCCATGCAGATCTCCTCTAGAGCAGTGATGTTTTGGGGCTGTTGCTGGTCAACACGGACTTTCAACTCCTTCCAAAGATTTTCTATGGGGTTAAGATCTGGAGACTGGCTAGGCCACTCCTTCGTTGCCCGGGAGGTGTGTTTGGGATCATTGTCATGCTGAAAGACCCAGCCACGTTTCATCTTCAATGCCCATGCTGATGGAAGGAGGTTTTCACTCAAAATCTCACGATACATGGCCCCATTCATTCTTTCCTTTACGTGGATCAGTCGTCCTGGTCCCTTTGCAGTAAAACAGCCCCAAAGCATGATGTGTCCACCCCCATGCTTCACAGTAGGTATGGTGTTCTTTGGATGCAACTCAGCATTCTTTGTCCTCCAAACACGACGAGTTGAGTTTTTACCAAAAAGTTAGATTTTTGTTTCATCTGACCATATGACATTCTCCCAATCTTCTTCTGGATCATCCAAATGCTCTCTAGCAAACTTCAGACAGGCATGGACATGTACTGGCTTAAGCAGGGGGACACATCTGGCACTGCAGGATTTGAGTCCCTGGCGGCGTAGTGTGTTACCTATGGTAGGCTTTGTTACTTTGGTCCCAGCTCTCTGCAGGTCATTCACTAGGTCCACCCGTGTGGTTCTGGGATTTTTGCTCACCGTTCTTGTGATCATTTTGACCCCACGGGGTGAGATCTTGCGTGGAGCCCCAGATCGAGGGAGATTATCAGTGGTCTTGTATGTCTTCCATTTCCTAATAATTGCTCCCACAGTTGATTTATTCAAACCAAGCTACTTACCTATTGCAGATTCAGTCTTCCCAGCTTGGTGCAGGTCTACAATTTTGTTTCTGGTGTCCTTTGACAGCTCTTTGGTCTTGGCCATAGTGGAGTTTGGAGTGTGACTGTTTGAGGTTGTGGACAGGTGTCTTTTATACTGATAACAATTGGTGGCTGACTAAATACTTTTTTGCCCCACTGTAAACGGCCACAATAAGTATAGCTGAGAACTCTCTAGGCAAGTAGTGTGTCCGGCAATTTATCACATTATAGTCTACTTCAGGCGAGCAAAATCTAGAGACTTCCTTAGATTTCATGCACCAGCTGTTGTTTACAAATATGCACAGACCGCCCCCCCCCCTTGTCTTACCGGAGTGTGCTGTTCTATCCTGCCGGTGCAGCGTGTATCCATGGATCATCACTGGAGGCTTCTTGCCATGTATCATCACTGGAGGCTTCTTGCCATGTATCATCACTGGTGGCCTCTTGCCATGGATCATCACTGGAGGCTTCTTGCCATGGCTCATCACTGGAGGCTACTTGCCATGGATAATCACTGGAGGCTACTTGCCATGGATAATCACTGGAGGCTTCTTGCCATGGATCATCACTGGAGGCTTCGTGCCATGGATCATCACTGGAGGCTTCTTGCCATGGATCATCACTGGAGGCACCGGATACACTGGGCCGTGGAGGCGCATTGGCGGTCTCGAGCGCAGAGCTAGCACAACCCGTTCTGGCTGGATCTCCGCTTCTACCCGGCAAATGGGTGACGCTGGCACAGAGCACACCGGCCTGTGAATGCTCAACCGAGACACCGTGCGCATCACCCCATAGCACAGTGCCTGACCAGTCACATGCTCGCCACGGTAAGCACGGGGAGTTGGCTCAGGTCTGAATCCTGACTCTGCCACATTCCCCGTGTGCCACCCCCAAAAGAAATTTGGGGGCTGCCTCTCGGGCATCCTTGCTAGCCGTGTTCCCTCATAACACTGCAGCTCTGCTATAGCTGCCTCCAGTTCCTCCCTTGGACGGCAATACTCCCCAGCCTGCCTCCAGGGTCCCTTACCATCCAGGATCTCCTCCCATGTCCAGTAGTGCCTCACCACGCTGCTTGGTCCTTTGGGGGTGGGAAGTTCTGTCACGGCTGTCGAATGAACTGGACCAAGGTGCAGCGTGGAGCAGCATGGTACATATTCCTTTTAATATTATGACGCAGACAAAAACAATAAACAATCCAAAAACCAACCGTGAAGTTAAAGGCTATAGTGCCAACAAACAAAGACAACTTCCCACAAATACAGGTGGGGAAAAAGGCTCAATCAGAGACAATGATAGACAGCTGTCCCTGATTGAGAATCCTACCCGGCAAAACATAGAAATACATATAATAGAACATAGAATACCCACCCCAAATCACACCCTGACCAACCAAATAGAGACATAAAAAGGATCTCTAAGGTCAGGGCGTGACAATGCCTGCAGGAGACCGGATTGGTCTGCTCCAGTTGTAATACGTTTGTAGCCTGCATTGTTTGACTTTCAACTGTATTGTTACATACAAAGTTTGCTAACATAAGCACACGTACAACCCATGGCATACAAGGATGTGCCAACAGTCTCTTGGGACATCGTCATCTGCAGACAGGCTTTCACTGCTCTCCATATCTGAGGATAGACAACATCACAAATAAACACGCAATATTATATTACAATTAGACAGCACCTACTATTATTTATATGTCTGTCTTCATAGTTTTCCTCTCTAGAGACTAGAACTGGATAATCTTTTCATAATGTACTCCCACAACCTGCTCTATCTAACGATGGTGCCTTCAGAAAGTATTCACACAGCTTAACGTTTCACACATTTTGTTGTGTTAGAGCCTGAATTTTTTTACTAAATATTGATTTTAAAAAAATCATATGCACACAATACCCCATAATGTAAAAGTGGAAATATATTTTTTTGAAATGTTTACATATTAATTAGAAATTAATAGCTGAAATGTCTTTACTCAATAAGTATTCAGCCCCTTTGTTATGGCAAGCCTAAAAAGTTCAGGAGCAAAAATGTGCTTACACCTCTAAAAGTCTAAGCTAACATATGGAATTGTTTTAAGACGGTGATACCATGGATCGTTTAGCTATTTGATTTGGAATTTTAGGACCGCTTTAGGCATAAAAATATAAATATATTTGATCCAATATTGCATTTGGCCTTTACTACCATAGCCCATTGAAACGCACTGAATAACACCTTCATACATGGCAAACAATGTCCTTTTTCTAGGAGATAAAAGAAAGCTCCAGAGATATTTGTGGGTTTTTGGACACATACAATGCCTTCTGAAAGTATCGAGGCCCCTTGACGTTTTCAACATTTTGTTACATACAGCCTTATACTAAAATTGTTTTTTTTTAAATCCTCAGCGATCTACACACAATACCCAATAATGACAAAGCGAAAACAGGTTTTTAGAAATGTATGAAAATGTATTAATAATATGTTATTTACATAAGTATTCAGAGCCTTTGCTATGAGACTTAAAATTGAGCTCAGGTGCATCCTGTTTCCATTGATCATCCTTAAGATGTTTCTACAGCTTGATTGGAGTCCACCTGTGGTAAATTCAATTCATTGGACATGATTTGGAAAAGCACATACCAGTCTATATAAGGTCCCACAGTTGACAGTGCATGTCAGAGCAAAAACCAAGCCATGAGGTCGATGGAATATTCCGTAGAACTCCGAGACAGGCTGGTGTCGAGGAACAGATCTGGGGAAGGGTATCAAAATATGTCTGCAGCATTGAAGGTCCCCAAGAACACAGTAACCTCCATCATTCTTAAATGGATGACGTTTGGAACCACCAAGACTCTTCCTAGAGCTGGTTGCCGGACCAAACTGAGCAATCGGGGGGAAAGGGCCTTGTTCAGGGTGGTGACCAAGAACTCGATGGTCACTCTGACAGAGCTCTAGAGTTCCTCTGTCCATCGTTCCATAGAGTGGTCATAATAGTTTTTATGCCAGACCGTTTGGACACGAGACACACTTTTGTGAGTATACCGATTTTTGAGATGTCTCATGGTCTGACAAACACCGCTGTAGGTCGACCACCTGCCACCACAGATGCAGAAGGACAACATAGTTGGATGTGGTGCATTGAGACAGCCCATGCAACAACTTATATCTCAATCTTAAACTGAAAGATTTTGATGGGGATTGTTTTTATTATGTTACTTAGATTGAAGCACAGGTGCATCAATAGACTCTTAAGTCACAAAATAAGTTACATGGACTTACTGTGTAATAATAGTGTTTATCATAATTTCTAAATGACTACATCATCTCTGTACCCCACACATACAATTATCTGTAAGGTCTTTTAGTCGAGCAATGAATTGAATCTGAAGCACAGATTCAATCACAAAGACCAGGGATATATTCAAATGGTTCGCAAAGAAGGGCACCTGTTGGCAGCATTGTGTTCGAGATCACCTAAAGCGAGACCGATTCAAGACCAAGACTGGAGCAAATTGAGTCCGAGTCAAGACCAAGACTGATGGGAGGCCAAGACCGAGTCAAGACCGAGACCGGGAGGGGGACAAGGGGTCTGAGTCCGAGTCAAGACCGAGACCAGCAAAATGCTAGTCCAATTCAAGACCATGATTGTAATTTTGTCAAATCACCATCATAATAACAGCTCAAAATGTCCAGTACGCACAGTTCCCCGCACGGTTCCCTGCTTCAGCATTGATTGTCATATTTCCTTATATACCCGTGTGCTGACGCTGTTCCTGTCTTGTTTCATGTCTGTTCCTGATTAAATGCTTGACTCCCCATACCTGCTTCTCTACTCCAGCATCTGTCCTTACAGAATGCTGAAGCCACCAAACGAAGCATCAGGGAGTTGTGGCATTCCGGTTGGGGGTGACGTCGGGTCCAGGGGCCTCCACTGATGGAACTGGGGATGCCTAAGCCAACTCGTTGGGTTGTCACGCCCTAGCTGGCTTGAGAGGTTTCTTGCACCGGTTAGCTCGGAAGGCGCCCATCCCACATCAAGCCTCAGCCGGATCGTCAGGTTTTTACACCCAGCCGGCTCACCAGGATGCTACGCCTCCACAGGATCATCGGCCTCCCACAGCTCAGCGGGATTGACAGGCTTTTATGTCAGCCGGATCGTTAGGCTCCTATGCCTCAGCTGGCTCGCCAGGCTCTCCCACACATTATTATGTACTCCTGCAACCATCATTACACGCACCTGCCTTCCCATGACACGCGCATCAGCAATTATTGGACTCACCTCAATCACCTCTGTCATTACCTCCCCTATATCTGTCTGTTCCCCTGCACTGTTCCCCGCTTCAGCATTGATTGTCATATGTCCATTTGCTTGTGTTCCTGGCTCCAACAGTGCAGTAGTATCTAACAATTCACAACAATTCACGCAAATCTAAAAGTAAAAGAATGGAATTAAGAAATATATAAATATTAGGATGAGTAATGTCGGAATGGCATTGACTAAAATACAGTAGAATACAGTATATACATATGAAATTAGTAAAGATGTATGTAAACATTATTAATGTAACTAGTGTTCCATTATTAATGTGACCAGTTATACCAAGTCTATGTACATAGGGCAGCAGCCTCTAAGGTGCAGGGTTGAGTAACCAGGTGGTAGCCAGCTAATGATGGCTATTTAATAGTCTGATGGCCTTGCGATAGAAAGGTTTTCAGTCTCTCAGGCCCAGCTTTGATGAACCTTTACTGGCTTGGGTGGTTGATGTCCTTAATTATTTTTTGGGGCCTTCCTGTGACATTGTGTGCTATAGGTGTCCTGAAGGCCAGGTAGTGTTGGGCAGACCACACCACCCTCTGGAGAGCCTTGCGGTTGCGGGCAGTGCAGTTGCCATACCAGGCGGTGATACAGCCCGACAGGATGCTTTCAATTGAGTATAGAGTATGTAAAAGTTTGTGAGGGTCTTAGGGCCCAAGCCAAATTTCTTCAGCCTCCTGAGGTTGAAGAGGTGCTGTTGAGCCTTCTTCACCACACTGTCTGTGTGGGTGGACCATTTCAGGAACTTACAGCTTTTCACCTTCTGTCCCTGTGTTCAGGATCAGCGTAGTGGAGGTGTTGTTTCCTACCTTCATCACCTGGGGGCTGCCCGTCAGGAAGTCCAGGACCCAGTTGCACAGGGCGGGGTTTATACCCAGGGCCCCAAACTTTATGATGAGCGTGGAGGGTATTATGTTTTTAAAGGCTGAGCTATAGTCAATGAACAGCATTCTTACATATGTATTCCTCTTGTCCAGATGGAATAGGGCAGTGTATAGTGTGATGGCGATTGCATCATCTGTGGAATTATTGGGGCGGTATGCAAATTGAAGTGGGTCTAGGCTGTCAGGTAAGGTGGAGGTGATATGATCCTTAACTAGCCTCTCAAAGCACTTCCTGATGACAGAAGTGTGTGCTATGGGGTGATAGTCATTTAGTTCAGTTACCTTTGCTTTCTTGGGTGCAGGAACAATTGAGGGCATCTTGAAGCAAGTGGGGACAGCAGACTGGGATAGGGAGAGATTGAATATGTCCGTAAACACATCAGCCAGCTGGTCTGTGCATGCTCTGAGGATGCAGCTAGGGATGCTGTCTGGGCTAAAAGCCTTGCGAGGGTTAACACGTTTAAATGTCCTACTCACGTTGGCCACGGAGAAGGAGAGCCAACAGTCCTTGGTAGAGAGCTGCGCCGGTGGCACTGTATTATCCTCGAAGTGGGCAAAGAAGGTGTTTAGTTTGTCTGGATGGAAGATGTCGTGTGTCCGCGACGTGGCTGGTTTTCCTTTTGTAATCCGTGATTGTCTGTTAGACCCTGCGACATTTGTCTCATGTCTGAATTGCGACTCCACTTAGTCTCTATACTGACATTTTGCTTGTTTGATTGCCAAGTGGAAGGAATGATTACTCTGTTTGTATTCTGCCATATTCCCAGTCGCCTTGTATGATTAAATGCAGTGGTATGTGCTTTCAGATTTGCCTAAATACTGCCATCTATCCACGGATTCTGGTTAGGGTAGTCACATGATGAACTCAGTCACCGTGTCTGTGTATAAGTCAATGTTATTCTCAGAGGAAACGCAGAACATATCGCAGTCCACGTTATCAAAATAATCTTTACGAATGGATTCCCATTGGGCAGACCAGTGTTGAATAGACCTTAGCATGTGTACTTCTTGTTTGAGTTTCTGCCAATAGGGTACAGCAGGGAGGAGCAGGATTGAGTCGTGATCTGATTTGCTGAACGGAGGTTGGGGAAGGTAGCCATCGTGGAAGGGAGAGTAACAATGGTAGAGAGTGTTTGATGTCCGAGTGCTACAGTCAATGTGTTGATAGAACTTTGGAAGTGTTATCCTCATATTTGCTCTGTTAAAATCCCCAGGTACAATAAATGCTCCCTCAGGATATGTGGTTTCCAGTTTGCAGTTCAGTGCAGTTCCTTGAGGGCCATCATGGTATCGGTTTGAGAAGGAATATACAGTTGAAGTCGGAAGTTTACATACACCTTAGCTAAATACATTTAAACTCAGTTTTTCACATTTCCTGACATTTAATCCTAGTAAAAAGGCCCTGTCTTGGGTCAGTAAGGATCACCACTTTATTTTAAGACTGTGAAATAATAGTAGAGCTTCAGCTTTTATTTCTTTCATCACATTCTCAGTGGGTCAGAAGTTTACATACACTCAATTAGTATTTGGTAGCATTGCCTTTAAATTGTTTAACTTGGGTCAAACGTTTACTGATTAACCTGTTATGGCTGCAATTCCCCTATCGGGATAAGTGTCATCAACAACCGCTGAATAGCATAGCACTACATACAATAAACATTACTATAAATACTTATATTCATGAAATCACAAGTGCAATATCGGAAAACACAGCTAAGCCTTTTGTTAATCCTCCTGTCGTGTCAGATTTTGAAATTATGCTTTACAGCGAAAGCAATCCAAGCGTTTGTGCAAGTTTATCGATCACGATAAACATTAAGTACACTTAGCATCAGGTAGCTCGGTCACGAAAATCAGAAAAGCAATCAAATTAATCGTTTACCTTCGATGATCTTCGGATGTTTTCACTCACGAGACTCCCAGTTACACAATAAATGTTCCGTTTGTTCCATGATTTTCCTATCCAAAATACCGCCGTTTGTTTATCGCGTTATGTTCAGAAATCCACAGGAAAGAGCGCAGACGAAAATTCCAAATAGTTTCCATTATGTCCACAGAAACATGTCAAACATTTTTATTATCAATCCTCAGGTTGTTTTTAAAATATATAATCGATAATATATCAACCGCAAATGTCGTTCACAGTAGGAGAGGGAAAGGAAATTGCTGTCTGAATTCTGTTGCGCAAGCATAACTCATGCGACCACGTTGCGATGTTATCGTTCTGGCTCATTTTTCAAAATAAAAGCCTGAAACTATGTCTGAAGACTGTTGACACCTTGAGGAAGCAATAGGAAAAGGAATCTGGTTCATATCCAGCAAAGGGAGGCTGGTTAAATCCAGCAAAGGGAGGCTATGGAACATGGAGTTTTCAAAATAGAAGCCACTTCCTGTTTAGATTTTCCTCAGGGTTTCGCCTGCAATATCAGTTCTGTTATACTCACAGACAGTATTTTGACAGTTTTGGAAACTTTAGAGTGTTTTCTATCCAATAATAATAATAATATGCATATATTAGCAACTGAGACTGAGGAGCTGGCCATTTACAATGGGCACCTTTTTATCCAAGCTACTCAATACTGCCCCTGCAGCCATATGAAGTTAAGCTTTATTTTGATGTATCACACCTGTGATTTTATGAAAGTTAAATATGTATAATACTGTAGTTTGAATTTCGCGCTCTGCAATTTCACCGGATGTTGTCGAGATGTGTATACAGTGCCTTGCGAAAGTATTCGGCCCCCTTGAACTTTGCGACCTTTTGCCACATTTCAGGCTTCAAACATAAAGATATAAAACTGTATTTTTTTGTGAAGAATCAACAACAAGTGGGACACAATCATGAAGTGGAACGACATTTATTGGATATTTCAAACTTTTTTAACAAATCAAAAACTGAAAAATTGGGCGTGCAAAATTATTCAGCCCCCTTAAGTTAATACTTTGTAGCGCCACCTTTTGCTGCGATTACAGCTGTAAGTCGCTTGGGGTATGTCTCTATCAGTTTTGCACATCGAGAGACTGACATTTTTTCCCATTCCTCCTTGCAAAACAGCTCGAGCTCAGTGAGGTTGTATGGAGAGCATTTGTGAACAGCAGTTTTCAGTTCTTTCCACAGATTCTCGATTGGATTCAGGTCTGGACATTGACTTGGCCATTCTAAAACCTGGATATGTTTATTTTTGAACCATTCCATTGTAGATGTTGCTTTATGTTTTGGATCATTGTCTTGTTGGAAGACAAATCTCCGTCCCAGTCTCAGGTCTTTTGCAGACTCCATCAGGTTTTCTTCCAGAATGGTCCTGTATTTGGCTCCATCCATCTTCCCATCAATTTTAACCATCTTCCCTGTCCCTGCTGAAGAAAAGCAGGCCCAAACCATGATGCTGCCACCACCATGTTTGATAGTGGGGATGGTGTGTTCAGGGTGATGAGCTGTGTTGCTTTTACGCCAAACATAACGTTTTGCATTGTTGCCAAAAAGTTCAATTTTGGTATCATCTGACCAGAGCACCTTCTTCCACATGTTTGGTGTGTCTCCCAGGTGGCTTGTGGCAAACTTTAAACAACACTTTTTATGGATATCTTTAAGAAATGGCTTTCTTCTTGCCACTCTTCCATAAAGGCCAGATTTGTGCAATATACGACTGATTGTTGTCCTATGGACAGAGTATCCCACCTCAGCTGTAGATCTCTGCAGTTCATCCAGAGTGATCATGGGCCTCTTGGCTGCATCTCTGATCAGTCTTCTCCTTTTATGAGCTGAAAGTTTAGAGGGACGGCAAGGTCTTGGTAGATTTGCAGTGGTCTGATACTCCTTCCATTTCAATATTATCGCTTGCACAGTGCTCCTTGGGATGTTTAAAGCTTGGGAAATCTTTTTGTATCCAAATCCGGCTTTAAACTTCTTCACAACAGTATCTCGGACCTGGCTGGTGTGTTCCTTGTTCTTCATGATGCTCTCTGCGCTTTTAACGGACCTCTGAGACTATCACAGTGCAGGTGCATTTATACGGAGACTTGATTACACACAGGTGGATTGTATTTATCATCATTAGTCATTTAGGTCAACATTGGATCATTCAGAGATCCTCACTGAACTTCTGGAGAGAGTTTGCTGCACTGAAAGTAAAGGGGCTGAATAATTTTGCACGCCCAATTTTTCAGTTTTTGATCTGTTAAAAAAGTTTGAAATATCCAATAAATGTCGTTCCACTTCATGATTGTGTCCCACTTGTTGTTGATTCTTCACAAAAAAATACAGTTTTATATCTTTATGTTTGAAGCCTGAAATGTGGCAAAAGGTCGCAAAGTTCAATAGGGCCGAATACTTTCGCAAGGCACTGTATATTTTACATGATTGATTAAAATCAACCGCAACAATAAAGACACTTGCTGGCTACAGGATGTTAATACTTCTTATCGCTGCAGGGGGAGTATTGAGTAGCTTGGATGAAAGGTGCCCAGAGGTGTCCAGAGTCTCAGTTGCTAATATATGCATATTAATATAATATATGCATTATTATTAGTATTGGATAGAAAACACGCTGAAGTTTCTAAAACTGTTTCAATGATGTCTGTGAGTATAAAATAACTCATATGGCAGGCAAAAACCTGAGAAGAAATCCAAACAGGGAGTGAGAAATCTGAGGTTGGTATATTTTCAACCCAGGCCCTATTGAATTCACATTGGGATATGAATTAAGTTGCACTTCCTATGTCTTCCACTAGATGTCAACCATCTTTAGAAACTTGAATGAGGCTTCTGCTGTGTTGTGGGACTGAATAAGAGCTGAATGAGTCAGCTTACTGGCAGAGAGCCATTTCCTGGTCATGGGCATTCCACATGATATCGACTTGCTTCTGTAGACACAAAGGAAATCTCCGGTTGGAACTTTATTGAAGATTTATGATAAAAACATCCTAATGATTGATTCTATACTTAGTTTGAAATGTTTCTTCGACCTGTAATATAACTTTTTTAAGTCTTTGTCCGAAATTTCTGTCCAAACGCACGAGTGTTTGGATATGTGTACCTAACGCTAACAAAAGTAGCTACTTGGACATAAATAACGGACATTATCGAACAAATCAAGCATTTATTGTGGAACTGCGATTCCTGGGAGTGCATTCTGATGAAGATCATCAAAGGTAAGGGAATATTTATCATGTAATTTCTGGTTTCTGTTTACTCCAACATGGCGGCTAATTTGATTCATTTTCTGAGCGCCGTCTCAGATTATTGCATGGTTTGCTTTTTCCGTAATGTCTTTTTAAAATCTGACACAGTGGTTGCATTAAGGAGAGGTATATCTATAATTCCATGTGTATAACTTGTATTATCATCTACATTTATGATGAGTATTTCTGTTGAATCGATGTGGCTATGCAAAATCACTGGATGTTTTTGGAACTAGTGAACGCAACGCGCCAATGTAAACTCAGATTTTTGGATATAAATATGAACTTTATCAAACAAAACATACATGTATTGTGTAACATGAAGTCCTATGAGTGTCATCTGATGAAGTTCATCAAAGGTTAGTGATTCATTTATCTCTATTTGTGCTTTTTGTGACTCCTCTCTTTGGCTTGAAAAATAGCTGTGTTTTTCTGTGGCTTGGTGGTGACCTAACATAATCGTTTGTGGTGCTTTCGCTGTAAAGCATATTTGAATTCGGACACTGTGGTGGGATTAACCTGTTGCGACGAGCAATCCCGTATCCGGGAGCGTAATTATAGCCTCAACTCATTACCATAACGCAATGTTAACTATTCATGAAAATCGCAAATTAAATGAAATAAATATATTGGCTCACAAGCTTAGCCTTTTGTTAACAACACTGTCATCTCAGATTTTCAAAAAATGCTTTTCAATCATAGCTACACAAGCATTTGTGTAAGAGTATTGATAGCTAGCATAGCATTAGGCCTAGCATTCAGCAGGCAACATTTTCACAAAAACAAGAAAAGCATTCAAATAAAATAACTTACCTTTGAAGAACTTCGGATGTTTTCAATGAGGAGACTCAGTTAGATAGCAAATTATCAGTTTTTCCAAAAATATTATTTGTGTAGGAGAAATCGCTCCGTTTTGTTCATCACGTTTGGCTAAGAAAAAAAAACGAAAATTCAGTCATTACAACGCAAACTTTTTTCCAAATTAACTCCATAATATCGACAGAAACATGGCAAACGTTGTTTAGAATCAATCCTCAAGGTGTTTTTCACATATTTTTCGATGATAAATCACTCGTGGCAGTTTGGTTTCTCCTCTGTTCAAAATGGAAAAATGCATGCACCTGGGGATTACGCAATAGTTTCGACGGAGGACACCGAGTGGACACCTGGTAAATGTAGTCTCTTATGGTCAATTTTCCAATGATATGCCTACAAATACGTCACAATGCTGCAAACACCTTGGGGAAACGACAGAAAGTGTAGGCTCATTCCTTGCGCATTCACAGCCATTTATAAGGAGACATTGGAACACAGCGATTTCAAAATCTGTCTCACTTCCTGTATAAAATTTCATCTTGGTTTTGCCTGTAGCATTAGTTCTGTGGCACTCACAGACAATATCTTTGCAGTTTTTGAAACGTCAGAGTGTTTTCTTTCCAAAGCTGTCAATTATATGTATAGTCGAGCATCTTTTCGTGACAAAATATCTTGTTTAAAACGGGAACGTTTTTCATCCAAAAATGAAATGCTGCCCCCAGAGGTTCAAGAGGTTAACAACAAGATTACCTTTAAAAAGGTATAAGATACATGTATGTTTGAGGAATTTTAATTAGGAGATTTCTGTTGTTTTGAATTTGGGGCCCTGCACTTTCATTGGCTGTTGTCATATCATCCCGTTAACAGGATTGCAGCCCTAAGATGTTTTAATTAAAGGAATGTTTATACACATGTGTGAATAAATATCTTACTAACATTTACAAATGTGGGATGATTAATAAATGGTGAGCAAACGGTTTGTAATTGCCTTATAAATGGTTTAATATGGACCTTAAAATAAAGTGTTACACTGGGATGTTAGCATAGGCAGTGTGGTCCCCTGGTCTTCTGTTCCCAGTGATGTGGGAATAGATGCTAGGCTTAGCAGAGACAGCTCAGAGGTGAGTGCAGTGGAAGTAGGAAGAAAACAGGGAGACAAGATGTACTGTCAGTTCACTAATAATTTGGCTCTATATGGAATAGCAATTAACAATTAGGAGTGACAGACAGACAAAGTGACAACATAAGCACAAGGAGAAGCAAAGACAGACAGACAGACATACAGGCAGGGTGGCAAACATGATTTCTGGGTGGGGAGAGAGGCGGATAGGGACTGGGGGGGGGTAGGGGTTCCTTCCCGAATAAATACCTCCTTCCCGAATAAAAAGTTGGTCAGAAATAAGAGATTAGTGGTTAGAAAGTAAAGAGAGAGTTTGCATGCGTGTTTTATTATTTTTAAGTGTGTACTTTGTGTGTGAACATGCATGGGTTGAATGGAGTGGCATTGAAGAGGGATAGTACTATAGCACCATCATGATCAATCTACTTTCCTAGTTTTTTAGAAATGCGTCTACCTTTTGAGTGTCAGGTGCTTGCTAACCTGTCCCTGCTCGTCACAGAAATAAGGTCTGCATAACAAAATTAAACGGCCCTCTTTGCCACTTATCCATCAGAGCTCAGATGCTACCTACTGCATCACACTCCAATGCACATGCAGAATCTTAGGACCCTGGCAGGTAAATTGAAAACAATTATAATAGACATATATACTCTACTGTACATCATTTAAAAAAGTAACACAGTATTTCTGTCTCAATTTCTAAAGATCAGCACAGTAGAGAAGAATGGGAATGAGGAAAAGGTCAAGATGCCATATCAGCTTTTTTTTGTAATATTGTATAATTTTAAGTTGTGAGTAACCTTTCATGCTTTGAGTTTGTATTGCTCTGTGTGTCTCCCTCTTAGCTGGCCTCACCCAAGCAGCTCTACCCCAGAATCCAGACAATCCTCAATGTCCCGCACACCACTTCATGAAGAAATAGGTGAGTGTTCTCCATTGTCTATACCGTAGCTTTAGAAGTGCATTCCCTAACATTCCCTGCTTTTTAAATGGAATGTGAAAGCGAAAGTTCACTCCAAAATCTAAGTTTATTAGATGTTTTCAAACTTAAAAAGTAATCTAATGTACTGAAATATACTGTACTGTACTCTACTGTACTGCACTGTACTGAACTCTACCCTACTCTGGTGTACTGCACCATACTCTACTGTGATCTGCTGTGCTGTGATGTCCAAACTTGTGAACCATGAGAAAAATGACATTCATATCCATAATTATGCATTTCTGTGTAGTGCAGATCAAGGATCCATGATGTAATTCCATTACTGTAATTCTGTTATCAGGTGTAAATCCACTTATCTTACTGTAGTTCAATAACCAAAAGAGATTTGTTCAAACGCAAGGTGTCATGTCATAGCGGACACCCCATTCTTTCTGCAGACATTTTTGGATCTTAATTATTTTTTATATTTTTTTATTTAACCTTTATTTAACTAGGCAAGTCAGTTAAGAACAAATTGGGGAGGGTTTGGCCGGCAGGGATGTCCTTGTCCCATCTCGCACTAGCGACTCCTGTGGCGGGTCGAGGGCAGTGCACGCTGACACTGTCGCCAGGTGCACGGTGTTTCCTCCGACACATTGGTGCGGCTTGCTCCTGGGTGAGATGGGCATTGTGTCAAGAAGCAGTGAGGCTTGGTTGGGTTGTGTTTCAGAGGACGCACAGCTCTCGACCTTCGCAAGTCCGTACGGGAGTTGCAGCGATGAGACAAGACTGTAACTACCAATTGGTTACCACAAAATTGGGGAGAAAACAACATATAATACATTTTTTTTAAAGAACAAATTCTTATTTACAATGACGGCCTACCCTGGCCAAACCCAGACAACGCTCAGCCAATTGTGCACCGCCCTATGGGACTCCCAATCACAGCCGGATGTGAGACAGCCTGGATTTATCCCAGGGATGGTAGTGACGCCTCTTGCACTGAGATGCAGTGCCTTAGACCACTGCGCCACTCGGGAGCCCTAATTCAAAGCAGATATTTAAGGATTTTTGGGAACCTGGTCACATTAAAACCTGAGGAAGATTTTACTATAATTTAACATCTGTACAGTTCTTCCACTAAATTCATTTTATACATTCTTCAGTGGGAATTGTTCATTATAGTCCTTGTGCATAGAGTTGTATAGCTTGTTAAACTTTGAAATCTTAGCGTAATTCCAATACTGTGTAATTTCCCTGATATACTTGTTGTGCACTTGAGTGAGGACCCAAAAGCGGTTTAACAAAAACAGAATCCTTTAATGTAAAGACAGGGAAGACATAGATCCTCTTCAGATGTAGATAATGGAAAAATAGACAACCCGCAGAGAGGGCGACAAATGAAACAAAAAGTCCTTCTGATAATTACAAAAGAGCCCCCTTCTTAGCAGCAGAGGAGAATAGCTGGGTTAGCGGCGACAGGCTGCAGGTCTCTCTGGGTAGGCGCGGGTCGTAGAGGAACAGTGGTACCTGATCTCACGTAGCATCAGATGAACTGGACACAGTACAAACGATAAGACAGTTAGCTGAGTACAGGATGCACTTGCCAGGCAGATTCTGACAGGACGGGACAAGGGTGAAGCAAACGAGACGATAGTTTGTTTCTGGCATGAGAAACTCAAAAGAGAATCTGACAAGAAAGAAGCAAGAACAGAGAAAGAAATAGAGACCTAATCAGAGGGAAAAAGGGAACAGGTGGGAAAAGGGTGAACGAGGTAGTTAGAGGAGATGAGGAACAGCTGGAGGAGGAGAGAAAGAGAAGGTAACCTAATATGACCAGCAGAGGGAGACAGAGTGAAGAGAAAGAACAGGAACAAGACATAATATGACAAGACATGACAATACTTGATAATATTGGTTAGTAACAGGGTATTTAAACAGTCTTGTTCTGTGTAACAAGTGGTGTACGTGGCCCAGTTGACATCTAACTCAATATTTTAATTATATTCCCAATATTTCCACAGAGCTGTCCATTCTGAGTCAACCTTGCTGCTTCTAGACCCTACTGCAACTCCAGCTCCCTACCTCTGCAACTGATCCAGAATGCAGAATATACAGTATATGCTTTCCCATGTTCTCTTATGTGACACCACTCCTCTGATTGCTTCCTGAGGCTGCTTGCATCAAATGTAAGATTCAGATTCAGTGTTTAATAGTTACATGTATACATGGTTGCAGGTGAGATTGCAGGGTACAATGAACATCTTAGGCTCTGAGCTCCAAAATGCAGGACTAAGTTAAATCAAATAATGAAAGAAACAACAATATAAATAGCACTATATACATCATAACAACTGTAGCAGTGATGAATAAATAAATGACCATCAGGCTGCTTGCCTTCAGTACAACGAGGGGCACTCCTCCTCCTTTTGCAACATTGAACATCTAAACAGAGGAAAACAAGTGTGTGTTTTTCCATGCTGATGCCACCCATTACCCTTATAACAGTGCCACTCTGATGCCTTGTATGCGTTTGTGACTGTCTCCATGATTATATTTTAATTCGCTACAATGTTCTGCTGTGTAGGAGAACACTTTCATAGCCTAGTAGCTTGGCGAGTCTAACAGCTATGCCTAGGCTATATGACAAGGGGAACGTTCAGAATAGGGGGGAGCAAATCTGTGCATAATGGTAGACTAGGCCTATGATGACCTTATTGGATGTGCTTTACTAACAGTGTTAACTTATGACAACTATTCTTCTACTGACTGTAGTAAGTGAGTGCACCCAATTGAAATTAATTATCTTGGGATCTTGGAGACCACGGGGGCTATGTGTGTGTATGATTCCCATGTCCCATCAATTGTAGAAAATAACAGAAAGGCCTGCACACTGAATATGCTCCTAATTACCACCTTTATTGGCAATGTTTCGATCCACAAAGATTTTCGTCAGGTCAAACCAATGGGGTTAAACGGACTGAACGCTCACATCCCTAAATATACGCTATGCATAGTGGGGGTGGAAAAATTCTATGTATGGCTATACAAAAAGCTCTTTCATGCATAATTAATAATTAATAATCACAGTGTTACATGTGGTCAAAAATAATTACATTCATAAATACCAATCAGGCAGAGTTACAACCCAAGCAGCACTTTATCAGGTATACCACATTTTTGTAACATGTAGGCCTTAGTCTTAATGGGCTTGCCCATGATGGTGTGATTGAATGGACAGGCCTCGTTCATTTCTTGGGGAAGTTACACTGTACATCGGCCACATCTGTAATTGCCGTCCGGCACATTGTAGAGGAAGGTGCTACATGGTGCCGTTGGAAGATCAGACCAGACCTAACCACCATTTGACAGTGACTGATGTTGGGGGCGTGTTTGAAGACCACCAGCAGGGGTTCTTTGAACATATTTTTCAGTGTTAAAGACACCCCCTCCATCTTTACCGAAAAGTCCAGAATACTTGTTCCATGAGCATCAAAGGTGAGAGTGAATTTCAGATGTTCACTGGCTGCAACACTGCAATTATTGATGATTGATTTAGCAGCAAGCAGCACTGTTGAATCAGAATGGAGCTCAGAGCTCTGTGGAAAGAGTGGGAATAGAATTTAAATATTGCGTTAATGTCAACTGGGCCACACACACCACTTGTTACACAGAATAAAACATTTGAAATACCCTGTTACTAAACAATATTATCAAGTTTATAAGGGCAATTCCATGGTAGCATAATTAGCTGAGACTCCGTGTTTCACTTTAAAATGTATGCCAAACAAAAACCATTGATTACAAAGTTTAACAAACCATATAACTCTATGCACTACGTTTAACAATTTCCACTAAAAAATCTACAAAAACTAATTTAGTGGAAGAATTGTGCAGATGCAAACTTTGGTAACAGAAGTATGGCAAAATCTCCCTCAGGTTTTTATGCGACCATGTTTTTAAAAAAAAATTACGATTTGTAATGTATAAGCAGGGAATCAGGAAGCACGTGCAGATGGTGAGTGTAATAATGAAACGATACAAACAAACAAACATGAGAAGCTTACTGAACGTGAGATAAAACAATACTGCCTGATGACTGAGGCTTACTGAGGGCTATATGAAGGGAGAGTAATCAGGGTGGTGAAGTCCAGGTGTGCTTAACAATGGGGAGTGGGTGTGCACAATGATGGTTGCCAGATGTGCGCAATGTGGGTTGCCAGGACCGGTGGTTAATAGACCAGTGATGTTGAGCGCTGGAGGGAGCAGGAGTAGGCGTGACAAGATACAAAGATGTCTGCAGAAAGAATGGGGTGTCAGCTATGACATGACACCTTGAGTTTGAAAAAATCTATTTTGGTTATTGAACTACAGCAATTGAAGTGAATTTACACCCGGTAACAGAATTACGCTAATGGAATTACATCATGCGTCCCTAATCTGGTTTATACAGAAATGCATAATTATTAACATGAATGTCATTCTCTTCATGTTTCACAAGTTTAGACATCACAGCGCAGGAGAGGAGAGCACAGTAGAGTACAGTGTAGTACAGCACAGCGGAGTAGAGTAGGGTAGAGTTCAGGACAGTACAGTACAGTACAGAGTATAGTTAAATACACTAATACATTAGATTACTTTTGAGGTTTGAAAACATCTAATAAACTTAGATTTCAGAGTGAACTTTCCCTTTCACATTCCCTTTTGAAAGCAGGGAATCTTACGGAATGCACTTCTAAAGATACGGTATAGAAACTGGAGTACAGTCACCTACAGTGGAAAGAAAAAGTATGTGAACCCTTTGGAATTACCTGGATCTCTGCATAAATTGGTCATAAAATTTAAGTCACTACAATAGACAAACACAGTCTGCTTAAACTAATAACATACAAACAATTATATGTTTTCATGTCTTTATTGAACACACCGTTTAAACATTCACAGCGCAGGGTGGAAAAAATATGTGAACCCTTGGATTTATTAAGTTGTTCACCCTCCTTTTGCAGCAATAACCTCAACCAAACATTTTCTGTAGTTTTTGTATTTGTATTTATTATGGTTATTAGCTGCTGCCAAGGCAGTTGATACAATTTTAAAAACATTACCACACATTCAGATTTGTAACATAGTGATGGGTGTGGAGTCAGACGCAGAGAGCAGAAGGTAGATGGGAAAAAACGCTTTAATGTCCTCAAGCACAGTAACAGGGACAAACATGGGTGAAGCCCAAAACACAGGCGCAACAAAACCCAAACCCACTGTTACCAAAATACCGGACAGCGAAAACCCAAAAGTACACAAACACCACTAACGTAAAATAACCACAAAACAAACTTAAATAACACCCATCCCAAAACCCCAACAAGGAACAGGTGAAAACAATTAGACAAAAACAAACAAAAAGGGTTCAGTGGAAGCTAGTAGACCGGCGACGACGACCGCCGAGCGCCACCCGAACAGGAAGGGGGAGCCACCTTCGGTGGTATTCGTGACAAGATTTCACAACACATTGTGTGCCCTCAGGCCCTTACTCCACCACACCACATATTTACAGTGGTTCCTCCTTTAAAAGTTGCAAGCTTGCACTGCGGGACTGAGAGGTACCCAGCAGCACGGCTTCATTGCTCCAGACCACCATAAGCATAATTAGAGCACTCATTATGCATTTGGGTCCCAAGGTTTTTATATGACCAATTTTGAGTGGTTTGAATATTGAGTGGTTCCAATGACAAATTTTGACGCGATCCACCCGTCCCTGGTAGCCTTCTTCAACAACGAAGGCTGACAAAACATTACGGTGAAACCAAATGCAAGTAGTTATAACGTCATAACGAGGCAAGTAAAAACTGTACAATTAAGAGGAATATATTAGTTATTGTAGAGACAAATGTTTGTGCATATTTTTTGTCATAAAGTTAATTTACGAAAATTGCTATTCATTTCAATCCTGTCCACATTCCCACAGCTCACAAGTAAACATAAATTCGGAGTGCAACGAGAATCAGCAAACCGATCGTAATGCCCATGTAAAATGTGGTTTGACTTTGGATATCCCTATGGGGCTAGTTAGGGACCATCGGTAAATTGCACAATGTACATGGGACAATATGTTAAAATTCCAATATCTTCACATTTCAATTACTTAAACACCTCAAGCCAACTATAAATTATAGAGATTCATATACAAATATTGAAAGCATTTAATGAAACAACTCAAATGTGTAACGTGAAAATATTGTCTCATTTACAGTGTGTAATTAATTTACTGATGGTCCCCAACTAGCCCCGGCGATAGGCTATCCAAGATCAAGATTTTGCCACAGTCGCACACCAGACAGCTAAAGCTAATTGGCAAAATTATTAGTCTAACTCTTCCCACCTGCGAAAATACAAGAAACACCCACATCAAACCACATCCCGAACCCAACTCATGTTTGACTTCAGTCATGGCTGCTAGAATTTCATAATGAACCAAATCTAAAATGAAGCCAAATCAGGAAGTTCACCCGCCCTTTAAGATATTATATTATTTAAGGCAAACAGAGCACTCAAGCTGTAAAACAATGGTCTGGTCCAGAATCAAACGCTAGAGTGCAATACAGCAATATGCCCACGGGTCTTTGCTTAAAACGAGAATCAGCAAACCTTTCTAATCCACTTTACTGGTGACATTAGGTGTCATGACTCATGATCCCTACAAAAGTAGTGCCACCAACAATTCGCTGTAACATTATTAATAACACTGACATCTTCAACAGTGCGGCTGTATTTACACTGAATGCAATCAATAATGATGGTACACTAGTTATAATCTTTTGCTTTGTCTGTAATAATAGCTACACAGTGCCTTCAGAAAGTATTTTCACCTTGTCACGTTCTGACCTTAGTTTCTTTGTTTTGTCTTTTGTTTTAGTATGGTCAGGGTGTGATTTAGGTGGGTTGTATATGCTAGTTTGTCTATGATTTTCTATTTCTGTGTTTGGCCTGGTATGGTTCTCAATCAGAGGCAGCTGTCAATCGTTGTCCCTGATTGAGAACCATATTTAGGTAGCCTGTTTTCCATTGTGTTTGGTGGGTGGTTATTTTCTGTTTAGTGTTGTACCTTACAGGACTGTTCGTTTATTGTTTTGTTTTCAGTGTTCATTAAAATATTAAAAATATGAACACTTACCACGCTGCACCTTGGTCCTCCTCTCCTTCCCCAGACGACAAGCGTTACACACCTCTTGACTTTTTCCACATTTTGCTGTGTCACTGGCCTACACAGAATACCCCACAATGTCAAAGTTTTACAAATGAATAAAAAAGGAACATCTGAAATGTCTTGAGTCAATAAGTATTCAACCCCTTTGTTATGGCAAGCCTAAATAAGTAAAGATTGGTTTAACAAGTCACATAGTAAGTTGCACGGACTGTGATAGTAGTGTTTAAAATTATTTTTTTAATGGCTTCTTCATCTCTGTACCCCACACATACAATTATATGTCAGATCCCTCAGTCAAGCAGGGAATTGCAAACACAGACTCAATCACAAAGACCAGGGAGGTTTTCCAATGCGTCGCAAAGAAGGGCACTTATTGGTAGATGGTAAAGAAAAAGCAGATGTTCTATATCCCTTTGAGCATGTTGAATTTATTAATTACACGTGGGGTGGTGTATCAATTCACCCAGTCACTACAAAGATACAGGCGTCCTTCCTAACTCAGAGGAAGGAAACCACTCAGGATTTCACCATGAGGCCAATGGTGACTTTAAAACAGTTGCAGCGTTTAATGGCTGGGAGAAAACTGAAGAAGGATAAACAACATTGTAATTACTCCGCAATACTAACTTAAATGACAGAGTGAAAAGAAGGAAGCCTGCACAGAATACAAATATTCTAAAACATGCATCCTATTTGCAAAAAGGCACTAAAGTAAAACTGCAAAAATGTGTCAAAGAAATGAATTTTATGTCCTGCTGGTGGTGGCTGCATCCTGTTATGGCTATGCATGTCATTGACAAGGACTAGGGAGTTTTGTAAGGAGGAAATTAACAGAATAGAGCTAAGCACATGTAAAATGCTAGAGGAAAACCTGGTTCATTCTGCTTTCCAACAGACATTGGGGGACAAATTCACCTTTAAGCAGGACAATAACCTAAATCACAAGGCCAAAGATACACCGGAGTTGCTTACCAAGATGACGTTGAATGTTCCTGAGTGGACTAGTTCCAGTTTTGACTTAAATTGGCTTGAACATCTATGGCAAGACTTGAAAATGGCTGTCTAGAAATGATCAACAACCAACTTGACAGAGCTTGAAGAATTTTTAAAAGAATAATGTGCAAATATTGTACAATCCTGATGTGCAAAGCTCACTCAGAAAGAATCACAGCTGTAATCACTGCCAAAGGTGATTCTAGCATGTATTGACTCAGGGGTGTGAATACTTATGTAAATTTGATATTTCTGTTTCAATACATTAATAAAAAAAATCTAATTTTCACTTTGTCATTATTGTGTGTAGAAGAATGATAAAAACAATCTGGCAAGGTTGGTAGACTTTAGAAAAGCAAGCATTTACTAAATATACTGAATTAGACTCCTTTCAATCTTTTACCAAGACTTTAGCAGAGATACAGAGAAGCATATATAGCTTCTTGAAAAAAATAGAACGATACAGACAGCTCAAGAGGTCTGCTTAGATATGTAACTAAACATATTTTTAAAATACAATTAAGCATAATGATTTGGGCTCCTAAGTGGGCTACTGACTGGAACAGCGGTCTAAGGCACTGCATCTCAGTGCTTGAGATGTCACTACAGACCCGGGGCTGTATCACAACCCTCCGTGATTGGGAGTCCCATAGAGCGGCGCACAATTGGCCAAGTGTCGTCTGGGTTAGGGGAGGGTTTGGTCCGGGGTAGGCCGTCATTGTAAAATAAGAATTTGTTCTTAACTGACTTGCCTAAATATTAAATTGAAAAATAATGACTGTGACTCTAGATTGCAAGAAAAAGCAGTTTCAGGTGTTTAAAAAATTCCAAATTCCCAAAGCATTGGGAGTGGCTAACAAACTGTTGTATGGTTTGAAAACCAGGCATTGCTTGCAAGCAAGCCTACATGGAGCAGGAAACAGGTATCTTAATTTCTAGCGTTTTCAATCAGATAATGTTAAAATTTCATACCTCCTCACCAGTCGTGAAAGACTGCTTTGTGCTGCAAAAAAATCACAGATTGGAAAGATGACTTGCAACATTTCTCATTCGTTGGCTATCCAGATCATTAAATCAGGATTTCAAAACTGAGTGCTTCTTCATAATTTACAGATTCCTGAATTAAACAATAAACTAGTTAGTTTAACTTTGGTTGTTCATCTAAACAGTTGATGAGTCCAACGTTAGCTAGCTAGCAGGGATAGTGGGCTGATGCCGAAAGCACACACTTAACGTTACAATTGCAATGATTGAATTTAACAACAACATTAAAGTACTTTGTTGGACATTTTTACATAATTTGTTGAATGAAAAAATGTTATACTCACATTTCATTAAGTTGTTGTTTATTATTATATCTAGAATGTTCTCCCTAGAAATGGCTGAATGAGAATGCCGTGATGTCATCACTCTCCACATCACGTGACACAAATATTATCCCAATGAATGGAAATAGCCAACTCTCATCTGAAGCCACATGTGTGGATTGTAAAAATGTCCTTTCTCACCTTGTCTTGTTAAAACTTCTTTGGGCTTGGGGGCAGTATTTTGACGTCTGGATGACAAGTGTGCCCAAAGTAAACAGCCTGTTACTCAGGCCAAGAAACTAGGGTTTGCATATAGTTGGTAGATTTGGATGGAAAACACTCTAAAGTTTCCAAAACTGTTAAACTAATGTCTGTGAGTATAACAGATCTGATATGGCAGGCAAAAACCTGAGGAAAATCCATCAGGAAGTACTATTCTTTTGAAAGGCTGTTTTTCCATTGAAAGCCTATCCACCATACAAAGACTTAGGACCCAGTTCACTATCTCTATGGCTTCCTCTACATATGGCTAGTCTTTAGGCATTGTTTCAGGCTTTTACTCTGAAAAATGAGGGAGATACAGCACTTTCAATGAGTGAACAACAGTAGAAGACGGGAAAGGGGAGACCCCTTTCGGACAATCAGAGCCATACAGCTGGAAGGCCAACAATTTTCCAAGAAGGCTTGGTTCTCACGAAATACATGTAAGCGTGTGTTTATTCTGTGTTATTATTTAGTTAGCTTGTAAACAAATTATTAAACCAATTTGTGTAGTATGATTAATAAAATGACTGTTTATCAATGTTATAGGTAAAGACCTTATAGAGCTTATAGGTAAAGACCTTATATCTGTCTTAGCTACTTAGTTAACGTTAGCTAGCTAGCTTGTAAGCATATCTCTGCATATCCTCTCAAGCTCTGTCAGGTGGATGGGGAGCGTTGCAGCACAGCTATTTTCAGGTATCTCCAGAGATGTTCAAGTCCAGGCTCTGGCTGGGCCACTCAACTACATTCATAGACTTGTCCTGAAGCCACTCCTGCGTCGTCTTGGCTGTGTGCTTAGGGTCATTGTTGGAAAGTGAATCTTCGCCCCAGTGTGAGGTCCTGAGCGTTCTGGAGCAGGAACTCTCTGTTCTTGGCTCCATTCATTGTTCCCTCGATCCTGACTCGTCTCCCAATCCCTGCCACTGAAAAATATTCCCACGGCATGATGCTGCCACCACCATGTTTCACCTTAGGGATGGTGCCAGGTTTCCTCCAGACGTGACACTTGGCATTCAGGCCAAAGAGTTCAATCTTGGTTTCATCAGACCAGAGAATTATGTTTCTCATGTTCTGAGAGTCCTTTAGGTGCCTTATGGCAAACACCAAGTGGGCTGTCATGTGCCTTTTACTGACGAGTGGCTTTCGTCTGGCAACTCTACCATAAAGGCCTTATTGGTGGAGTGCTGCAGAAATGGTTGTCCATCTGGAAGGTTCTCCCATCTCCACAGAGGAACTCTGGAACTCTGTCAGAGTGACCATTGGGTTCCTGGTCACCTTCCTGACCACGGCCCTTTTCCCCCGATTTCTCACTCAGCAATGACCTTAATTGGTGCTGAAAATCCACTTTTTCCATGCCTTACTACGCTCTAAAACAGGTTTCTAAATTTTCAGAGCTCTAGGTCTGACGGTTCTTTAATAGTTCGAACAAAGGTAACTATTGCAGGCTCTGTGTGTCTCTAAGCCCCACACTTTGTCACTCCGTTCTAGCTGTGTGTGTGTGTTAGTTTTTCTTGGAAATTTGATGGGAGACATGACTGATTTAAAGTTCACAAGGGTTGCCTAATCACACATATGAAGTTTTGGAAAGATGTGACTATTTTAACCCTTCGAAACAGCCCCTAACACCCCAATTTAAGGCACTTCAGGTTGGCACAGGAAGCTGAACGTGAAAACATATCCTCGTTGGGGTAGGTTTTTACAGAATCCTGACTTTAAAGTATATACGTTAAGAATTGACGGATCTACACAGGGTTGAATGCAGTGATTTTCACAATTGCAGGTTATGTATTTCAAGACACCTTTAGGGTGAATTTAACCACTCCTCTTGGGGAGGCTGCGAATTTTCGCAGCTTTTTGTTAAAAATCGCGCAACATTTCAGCGCCCTGCTACTCATTCCAGGAATATAGTATATGCATATGATTAGTATGTGTGGATAGAAAACACTCAGACGTTTCTAAAACTGTTTAAATCACGGCTGTGACTATAACAGAACGTCTGTTTCATCGAAAAGCGCAGGAAAATCTGATCACTGGAGATGGAAAAAAATATCCATGCGCCACTTCCATGAATTGTTAAAGGTGAACCGTATTTAATGAGGCCGAGCTTGCAGTACCTACAGCTTCCACAGGATGTATAGAGTCTCCTCATTTGATTCTGATTTGATTCTTGGTAGATCCGACCAAAGGGAACCGATTCCCTCCGACCACCGACCTGAGGCATTGTCTCTGTGTTTTTCCGGACATTTTTTCCACACGCCAACTATCGAATTTACATCGCCTCCTGATGATTTTTATAGCTTATTAACGTGTAGTAATACCTAAAGTTGCATTAGAAAGGTATTTCGAAGTGTTTTGTGAAAGTTTATCGTCGACTTTTTAACTTTTAAAAAATGACGTTACGTTATGAAACGCTATTTTTTCCGTTTATCACACAGTCTTCATAGATCGATATCTAGGCTATATATGGACCGATTTAATCCAAAAAAAGACCCAGTATTGATTATGGGACATCAAGGAGTGCCAAGAAAGAAGATGGTCAAAGGTAATGAATGTTTTATATTTTATTGTGCGGTTTGTGTAGCGCCGACTACGCTAATTATTTTTGTTTACATCCTCTACGGGTCTTTTGGGGTGTTACATGCTATCAGATAATAGCTTCTCATGCTTTCGCCGAAAAGCATTTTACAAATCTGACTCGGTGGCTAGATTCACAACGAGTGTAGCTTTAATTCAATACCTTGCATGTGTGTTTTAATGAAAGTTTGAATTTTATCGAAAAACGATCAGTGACGCTCTAAAATATCCGCTGACTACCCGCTGATTTGATCCCCCCGAGGGAACATCCTCCCTAAGAAGCTAATTAGAATCGACACAGGAAGACCTCATAGTGTCTTGATGAGTTGTCATTGAAGACAGGTTCATAAGGCATTAATAACCTACATAGGCTTCAGGTTGAATTTAGGGTTGCAGGCAATGTATTCTTATGGGGAGAGAAGTCTGTGAAAACTGTTTGATGTAAAGACCTTCTTTTCACTGTTAAGGGTTAATTCCATATGGTCAAGGTTAGGCTTGCACAGATCGGGAGGACATCAGGAATGTTCCTGAGGTCGAATTGTGCATCTAACTCTAACTGTTCTCCCGCTGTCACACAAAAGCACCTGCAATTTAGGGCCAGGCTTCATTATGGACCTACCTTTTCATGGTCGCTGAGCTCAGACTGAGCAAGCTACGGTCAAGCGGGGCATCTCGTTGAACTCGGCACAGCCTAGAGATTATGGTAATGCCATTGCAGGCTCTGAGTGTCTCTAAGCACCGCTTTTCTTTGACATCTGTTGGGAGAAATGACTGATTTACAGTTCATGAGGGTTGCCTAATCACACATATGACGTTTTGAAAAGAGCTGACCTTTTTAACCCTTCAAAACAGCCACTATGACACCATTTTAAGGTACTTCCGGTTGACACAGGAAGCTGAAAGTGAACACATATCCTCTTTGGGGTAGGCTTTTATAGAATTTTGAGTTTTAAGTCTTTATGTTAAGAACTGACTTATTTACAGAGGTTTGAATGAGTGTTTGTTTTTTCAGAAAATCACAGAAATCTCGCAGAGCTCCGAAACCCACTTAAAAAAGATTTGTCTGAACACGCTGCAACTGGATCTGTAACTTTTTTGGGAAAAAAAAACACCTTTTTTTTGACATCACCAATTGTACATTGTATGAGTTCTCTTAAATTACGATAGATAAATGGCTGGTTCTTTATTTCCTGACACCGTAGGTTCATGTACTTTGATGTGAAGCGGTCAAATTAGAGATCTATTTTCAATTTTTGACCTTAAATCCCAGAAAAATGACCATAACTCAAAAAGCGTTTTAGGCCTCGACGCCATCTTTTTTCGGGGCCAACTGCACATTATGTCAAGCCTATGTTCACCAAGTTTCGTCTTCAAAGTCTTTTCCGTCGTGAAAAGGCCACGTCGTGATTGGTGATGTTTTGTACATTTGCAATATGATTCCATTCACCCTCTGGTGGGATTTACCTGGACACCAACATTTGAACATTTTATAAAACGGAAACCGAATGTCCGAGAGACTTTATTCAATGACTTCCCGGAAGACCTTGCCCTCGTACACGGCCTGCCGCCATCCGCAAATTTTACAAATGGTAGCGGACGTCTAGTAAGGGACCGTACGTACATTTGCAATATGGAGTTTCTCATCAACCATACAGCAAATGTCAAAATGTTCCCGTCATATTAATTAATAACCTGAACCAGATTACAGGCACTGGGTTAGAGTAAGAAGTTTCCTTTGAAGCAGAGAGCTTGATTAAAACCAGACAATATTCAGGTCCCCAAGAAAGTAGACCTTTCTGTTTACATCACATACACTATCAAGCATTTCACACATATTATTTAGATACTGACTGTTAGCACTTGGTGGTCTATTGCAACACCTCAAAAGAAAAGGCTTTAAAAAAAATCTAATCAAATCAAATTTATTTATATAGCCCTTCGTACTTCAGCTGATATCTCAAAGTGTTGTACAGAAACCCAGACTAAAACCCCAAACAGCAAGCAATGCAGGTGTAGAAGCACGGCGGCTAGGAAAAACTCCCTAGAAAGGCCAAAACCTAGGAAGAAACCTAGAGAGGAACCAGGCTATGAGGGGTGGCCAGTCCTCTTCTGGCTGTGCCGGGTGGAGATTATAACAGAACATGGCCAAGATGTTCAAATGTTCATAAATTACCACCATAATCAAATAATAATAATCACAGGCAGAAGAGTTGAAACTGGAGCAGCAGCACGGCCAGGTGGACTGGGGACATCATTGAGTCATCATGTCAGGTAGTCCTGAGGCATGGTCCTAGGGCTCAGGTCCTCCGAGAGAGAGAAAGAAAGAGAGAAAGGGAGAATTAAAGAGAGCATACTTAAATTCACACAGGACACCGGATAAGACAGGAGAAGTACTCCAGATATAACAAACTGACCCTAGCCCCCCGACACATAAACTACTGCAGCATAAATACTGGAGGCTGAGACAAGAGGGATCAGGAGACACTGTGGCCCCATCCGATGATACCCGGACAGGGCCAAACAGGAAGGATATAACCCCACCCATTTTGCCAAAGCACAGCCCCCACACCACTAAAGGGATATCTTCAACCACCAACTTACCATCCTGAGACAAGGCCGAGTATAGCCCACAAAGATCTCCGTCACGGCATAACCCAAGGGGGTAGCGCCAACCCAGACAGGAAGATCACATCAGTGACTCAACCCACTCAAGTGACGCACCCCTCCTAGGGACGGCATGAAAGAGCACCAGTAAGCCAGTGACTCAGCCCGTGTAATAGGCTTAGAGGCAGAGAATCCCAGTGGAAAGAGGGGAACCGGCCAGGCAGAGACAGCAAGGGCGGTTCGTTGCTCCAGAGCCTTTCCGTTCACCTTCACACTCCTGGGCCAGACTACATATGACCCACTGAAGGTTCACTTACATGTGCCAAGTGAACCTGCAACCACAATACTTCAGTAACACTTGACATAAGATATTCTCTAAGCATTACAGGGATATGGCTCTGAATATATACAGCAACACCTCCCCCATAAGCATTTCTGTCTCTTCTATAGATGTTATATCCTTGTATTGTTAGTGGTGTATCATCTCATGAATTATCTACAGTGGTTCCTCCTTTAAAAGTTGTGAGCTTACACCGCAGGACTTAGAGGTACCCAGCATCACAGCGTCATTTCTCCAGACCACCGCAAGAGGGAGTTAGATCACTCATTATGCATTTGGGTCCCAAGGTTTTTATATGACCAATCATATTGAGTGGTTCCAATGACAAATTGGACACAAGCCACCCATCCTTGGTGACTTACTTCAGCAAAGATGGCTGACAAAACATTACGGGGGAAGCAAATGTAAGTAGTTATAACATCATAACGAGTTAAGCTAAAAATGTACAATTGAGAGGAATATGTTAGTTTTGTAACAGTATTTTTATTGGAATTTCACAATTTTCACCCATATTAAGAGATACAACAACAGAGACAAAGCACACAGAACAAAAACAAGAAAAACAGCACCCACTTACACATATCTACGCGCATATATATACACATATATACATACACATACATACACACACATACATATACCCATGCATATACACACACATACGCATACATACGCGCACGCACACACACACATACACACCCATACACCATTTTCCTCTTCCCGCTCGGTGCTTCTCTCACCCCATCACCATCATTGCGTCTCTCAATACATACATTTTAAATAAACTTACAAACAGAAATTAAACAAAAAAGCTCAGTTTAAACGAAGAGGTTAGATTCCACACATGGAACGTACAGTGTAGTTCTGAAATACATAGATCCCCGCCATTCTAAGAGAATCCTTGCAGCATAATAGCTGATACCTCAGGTTCTAGGTAATTTAGATAAGGTTCCCATACTTTCTAGAACTGGTCTGTTTTAGAATGCAATGTACATGTCAGATATTCCAGAGGCACCCATTCAAATAGTATCTTATGCCAAAATAAGTAATTAAGTAATTTAGCCTGCGTATGCCCTTATTAAGCCATAAGTTAAAGCCAGCATCCAGCAATCCTGGACTGAAATCTGGGTTGTTAAGAATTGGGGTAAGAGCAGAGGTTAGTTTGGACCTTCCCAGGAAGCGTTGATCTGACCTCCATACTTTGAGTGTGTTAAGTGCAACGGGATTATTGCAATGATCTTCTACAGACTTGAAACTTCTGAAAAGTAAAAGATCCTGTAAGTTACCCTGATGGCCTCGGCCAGTGCAAAGAGGAGGGGGGATAAAGGACAGCCCTGTCTGGTACCTCTGTGTATAGAGAAGCTATTTGACCTTAGCCCAGTAGTAAGGACAGCAGCCTGAGGATCATCATATAAAACTTTCACCCATTTTATAAAGTTGTCCCCCAGACCAAATTTATTTAGAGCAAATACTAGGTAAGACGATTCCACACGATCAAATGCTTTCTCAGCATCTAGGGAGAGCACAAGACCATCCACAGCACTTTGTTGGTAGGCTTGAATTACATTAAGAAGCCGCCTGACATTGTTGCATGACTTACGGCCCCTAATGAAGCCAGTTTGGTCTCCTTTCACAATTAGTGGCAGTGAGTCCTCTAATCTTGTGGCTAGAATTTTAGAAAGCAATTTTCTATCCACATTCAGAAGGGAAATTGGTCTGTACGAGGAACAAGACTCTGGACATTTTCCCTTTTTGAGAATAAGTGAAATGTTGGCTTCTCTCAGCATTTGAGGGAGTTGGTCAATTGAAAATGAGTGGTTAAACATATCACGCAATGGCTCAAGGATCAGGCCATGGAACTCTTTATAGAACTCACTACAAAATCCATCTGGTCCTGGGGCCTTACCATTTTGCAGATTCTTAATTGTGAACATTATCTCTTCCTTGGTAATAGGGGTATTAAGGAGGGACCTCTGCTCTTCGGAGATAGTAGGGAGCTCAATCTTACAAAATAAGTTCTCCATTAATTTGCATCCTTTTGTAGTTCTGAGGCATAAAGGTTTGTATAAAATTTCTTAAATGAGTCACTTATCAATTTATTTTCATATAAATGATTACCATCAGAATCAGTAATAGTAGCAATTGACTGAGAGTCAGCCCTCTTTTTAGCTAGGTATGCCAAGTACTCTCCTGGCTTATCGCCATGTTCATATAGCTTTTGCCTGACAAATCTCATTTTCTTTTCAGCATCCTGTGTTAGGAGAGAGTCTAACGTTGATCTAATGACTGATATTTCCTTTAATAGGGCAGGAGTGGGCGTTTTAATGTAGTCCTTCTCTTTAGTTCCTAATTCACCCTCTAACATTTTTTGCTTTTCCCGCTTTTTACGTCTCTTAGTAGCTGTGTATGACATAATCAGACACCTGGCATACGCTTTACAGGTCTCCCAAAGGAGCGAGGGGTTATCTATTGATTGAGAATTAATAGAGAAAAATGCTTTAAACTCTGTAATAAAATATGATGTGAATGTATGGTCTTTAAGAATGGTTGTGTTCAACCTCCAATGTCTTGACCGATTGAATTCCCCGTTGAGTTTTATGTCCAGGATCACCTCAGCATGATCAGATATGACTATGCTTCCAATCCTAGCAGATAAAACAGACAGCAAAGACGTCCTGGGCATAAAAAAATAAAATAAAAAATAATCTATTCTAGTCTGACATCCATGAGGTGCAGAGAAAAAAGTGAACTCTCTGTTGGAGGGAAGAAAAGCTCTCCAGACATCCGCATATCCCAGATCATCACAAATAGCTTTAAGTGACTTAGCTTGAGGAGAGAGTGAAGCTATACCGCTGGGAAACTTATCAATAAGGGGGTTCAACAAGCAGTTAAAATCTCCTCCAACCACTGCAGTGTCCGAGTTTAATTCTGGAAAGTCTAGAAATACCTTAGTGAGGAAATCAGGGGGGTGAGCAGGGGGGAAGTAAATATTCATTATGGAAATGTTCTGCCCTTGTAAAGTACCAATAATTACAACAAAACAACCAAATGTATCTTTCACACAATTCAAGACCTTAAGTGGTAGGTTCTTTTTCACCAGAATTGCTCCACCTCTACTTCTGGATGTAAATGAGGAGAAAAACACCTGACCAACCCCGCCTTGTTGTAATTTCAGGTGCTCTTTATCATCCAAATGAGTTTCTTGCAACAGGGCAATATCAATATTTTATTTTTTCAAAAAAAGACAGTACCTTCTTCCTTTTAATGGGGTTATGGCTCCCTCTAATGTTCCATGTACATACAAGCAGTCTGTTACCTGCCATTATACCTTGACCATTCAATATCCAGACTGGATCCTACTGTAAAAGTGGGGTGGTACCTTTTTCCATGTGTTGAACTCTCCTCTATCTCACTGAGCATAAACAAACGATATGAACCCTAAACTCGAACTATACTAAACCCAAAAATTAAACATGTAAAGATCCAAAGGGGGGTTTTCCCACTAGCTAACATAGCTAACATGCAGGGCATTTCAACTCTCCAATGTAGACTCTTAAGTCCGCATTGCCGCTCAATAGCCTCATCCTTTATATGTATGGAAAAGAAAATCAATAGAAGAAGATTGAGGCTCTTCCACCTAAACCCAAGCCTGGGCACCAATATGGATTCACACATATCTCAGCTTGAGCTATAGCGGCTATTACTTTAGCAAGAAAAATAATAAAGATACAAATATTACTGAGCCGGAGTACGTGAGGACTCACACCACTGTTTCATGATCAGATTCAACCAAAAATAAACAAAGTTATCCAATGCTGTGGAGGTGCAGCTTAAAGTTATTTACCCGAGAGAGTCAATAAACGCAGCAGCCTCTTCAGGTGTGTAGAGCTTTTTAGGTGATCCGTTGACCATAATCTTCAATGTGGCCGGGTACAACAGTGCGTAGTCCATCTTCATTCTCCTGAGTCGAGCCTTCGCCTCATCAACCACTTTGCGTCTTCGTACAACCGCTGTGGAATAATCATTGAAGAATGAGACCTTTGGACCTTCATGTTGACTACCATCAGAGCCGATGTTTCTAGCCGCATCCATGACGCGCTGCTTGTCGGTGAAGTTGTGGAACTTTATAACCACCGGCCGTGGGCGCAAATTGGGACCGGGTAGCCTTAGTGTCCATTTGTAGGTAGCCAGGGATCCATTCCTCAAAGAATTTTACTGAACGTGTCCCTTCAGAATTTTCCGGGAGTCCCACAACACGAATATTGCATCTGCGTCCTCGATTATCCAAGTCGTCAATGTGCTCCGCCATTTCACACACCTGTTTCTCAAGTGCTTTTATTTTAGCGTCCATAGATGTAGTTGAAGTTTCCACTGCAGCAATTCTTCCTTCTGCCTCAACAACACGTTTCACAACCCTCTGTATTTCAGCTGAATGGCCTGCTATTGCTTCCAAGACCGTTCTTATCTTAGCATCGATCACTTTAGTAATGTTATCCGTCATCTTTTGAATCATCAGGTCCATTGTGCCTGGATCCGCAATGGTGTTAGCTTCGCTAACGTTAGCTAGCTCCTCATGCACATCCACAGGGGTGGTGGTTTTGGTCGACTTCTTAGTAGTTCTATTGGGCATGTTGTCGGAAATTTTTGCGAAATAGTCGTCAAGACTCATTATATGGTAACTTATTTAGCCAATTCTACCACTTTTTCAAGCTAGGAGATTAATGTAAGAATATAAATTTACGAATGCCACGAGAGCTCGCTGAAACACCATGTTCTCTCTACGGCGCCATTTTGTCCCCCAGAATATGTTAGTTAATTTAGAGACAAACGATTGTGAATTTTTTTTGTCATAAAGTTAATTTACGAAAATGGCTATTTAGCAAGTTAGCTGGCTAGCTAACATTAGACTATCTGGTGACTATCTGGTGTAATGACATGAGTTTGACAATGTCATTTTTGTTGTTTAATGTTTTAGGGACTCCTTAGAAAACCAGCAAACCAGGCTGTCGTCTTGGGAAACACTAGTTTTAAAGAATCTAGCTAGCTAAAGCATTTACTGCAAATTAAATCTACAATTGTGTAAGTTTGCCTTGACATTCAACGCAGCTGAAGTAACATAGCCAGCTAACTATTTACTTGCTTATTGTGTGGTGGAGGATAAAAATAACTGTATGCCTATGTCACGTATGTGAGGAAAGACGGACCATGGAGCATGTTGAGTTCCACATAATTTATTAATAAAGTGAAATTTAGCAAAAACAAAATAATAAATCAATAAACTAACAACGAAATGTGACTACGTGGTGCACATGCACAAAACACAAAATAACATCCCACAACCCAGGTGGGAACAATGGAGAACTTAAGTATGATCCCCAATTAGAGACAATGATAATCCGCTGCCTCTAATTGGGAACCATACCAAGCTCACCAACATAGAACTAGGAAAACTAGAACACAACATAGGCATACATATACTAAATCACCCCCTAGTCATGCCCTGACCTACTACGCCATAGAGAAACAATGGTTCTCTATGGTCAAGGCGTGACAGTACCCCCCCCACAAAGGTGCGGATTCCGGCTGCAAAACCTGAAACAAATGGGGAGGGCAGGGGGGGTGATTAGTGTCGGTGGCGGCTCTGGTACAGGTCGTAGCCCCCACCCAGACCCTGAATCCGGCTATCGTGACAGGCTGAATGCCGTGCCTGGACTGGGCATTGGTGCAAAGGAGGACTCCGGTCATGGAGCTGGGTTGGACGCCGTGACTGGACTGGGCACCTCCACAAAAGAAGGCTCTGGCCTTGGAGCGAGACTGAATGCCATGCCTGGACTGGGCACCGGCACAAAGGAGGGCTCCGGCCATATAGCTGGACTGGACGCCATGCCTGGACTGGGCACCGGTGCAGAAGAATGCTCTGGCCTTGGAGCTGGACTGGACGCCATGCCTGGACTGGGCACCGGTGCAGAGGAAGGCTCCTGCCGTGGAGCTGGACTGGACTACTTGCCTCGAAGCTCCTGACCATTGACCCACGCTGGAGGTTCCGGAATGTTGACCGTCGCTGGAAGTTCCGCAGTGTGGACCATCGCAGGAGGTTCCGGACTGGGAGCCATCGCCGGAAGCTCTGGACTGGAAACTGTCACCGGAAGCTCTGGATTGGGAACCGTCGCCGGAGGCTCTGGACTGCGAACCGTCGCCTGAGGCTCGGGACTGAGAACCATACCAGGCCAACATAGAAATGAAAAAAACTAGACTACCCACCCTAGTCACACCCTGACCTAACCAAAATAGAGAATAAAAAGGATCTCTAAGGTCAGGGCGTGTTCCGCATTGCGTCCAACAACAACATTGACCAATACGCTGATTCGGTGAGTGAGTTCATTAGAAAGTGCATTGATGATGTCGTTCCCATAGCAACGATTAAAACATTCCCAAACCAGAAACTATATTGTTCAGTGTTGTGTTGTGTTGTGTTGTGTGGTGGCTTATCTGGCATGCATCTAAAAAAATGTTGGGGAGTTTGCCCCATCAAGATTTACATGCTAAAATCGCTACTACCAAAGTCAACCTTTTAAAGATCATAAAAGTATATGCCAGGGATGGTCTTTAAACTGATACATATCTTCATTTATTTGAGAAGAACAATTTACTGCCTCATTTTGAAATTATAGCATAGAAACACACACACACGCAAAACAAAGTTATTTGTCTGGCTGGATCCATTAAAACCTCTTGATCCTACTTGAGACGCAGACGTCCCAACTAGAGCTCTGGAAATGCAAATGCGCTACGCTAAATGCTAATAGTATTAGTTAAAACGCAAACGTTCATTAAAATGCACATGCTTGGTATTGAATTAAAGCTACACTCGTTGTGAATCCAGGCACCAAGTCAGATTTTTAAAATGCTTTTCGGCAAAAGCATGAGAAGCTATTATCTGATAGCATGTAACACCCCAAAAGACCCGTAGGGGATGTAAACAAAAGAATTAGCATAGACGGCGCTACACAAACCGCACAATAAAATATAAAACATTCATTCCCTTTGACCATCTTCTTTGTTGGCACTCCTTGATGTCCCATAATCAATACTGGGTCTTTTTTTCGATTAAATCGGTCCATATATAGCCTAGATATCGATCTATGAAGACTGTGTGATAAACGGAAAAAAATAGCGTTTCATAACGTAACGTCATTTTTTAAAAGTTAAAAAGTCGACGATAAACTTTCACAAAACACTTCGAAATACCTTTCTAATGCAACTTTAGGTATTAGTACACGTTAATAAGCTATAAAAATCATCAGGAGGCGATGTAAATTCGATAGCTGGTCGTCTGGAAAAAATGTCAGGAAAAACACCGAGCCAATGCATCAAGTTGGTGGTCGGAGGGAATCTGTTCCCTTTGGTCGGTTCTACCAAGAATCAAATCCGAATCAAATGAGAAGACTCTATACATCCTGTGGAAGCTGTAGGTACTGCAACCTCGGCCTCATTTAATACGGTTCACCTTTAACAATGGGTTGAAGTGGCGCATGGATATTTTTTTCCATTTCCAGTGATCAGATTTTCCTGCGCTTTTCGATGAAACAGACGTTCTGTTATAGTCACAGCCGTGATTTAACCAGTTTTAGAAACGTTAGAGTGTTTTCTATACACACATACTAATCATATGCATATACTATATTCCTGGCATGAGTAGCAGGACGCCAAAATGTTGCGCGATTTTTAACAGAATGTTCGAAAAAGTAGGGGGTCGGCTTAAGAAACATTACCTGATTAATTGACTTGGAGATAGGATCATTCAAGTTTGAAATCTATCTCCATGACCAAAATATTCTCCTATCTAATCTGGAGAATATAGAGACAAAAGTTGTTACTCCTGGAAGAGCGGCGATAGTGGTAGCTATCTTGTGTAAACATATGGCTTTTGAGAGGCATGTATATGTGCGCTGGGGCAGGACTACAGCCGAGCAGGGATGGTTGGGACATGCCTGCACTGGCCAGGGAGAACGTCGCTCATTTGAGGTGATGGCCCGTCGCTCTGTGTGGGCAGTCCGATTTGTTCAAAAGTGTCTTAGAGGCTTTGGACAGGTTAAGCACATTCAGCAATATCAAGGGAACTACTCGTCAAATAACAAGGGATCAACAAGGGATGTTAACAAGGGATCAAGCTTTTTTTCTTGTGGACAATTGAATATTACAAAATGTAACACCGACTGTGTTACATCATGGTCCTATTTTTGGTGATAAGTTGATAGTGATATCAGCCACAGTATTGTTATCTCCTTTAATGATAGACAGTGACGTTTTGGGTTTCCTGCCAGCAGAGTGAGGGATGTACTGTGAAGGTTAGCAGGGTTAGAGGCAACTTGTATTCCAACACCCCTAAATGTTTTCCTGTCCTTGTGACATCTCCGTATCGACCACAAAATAAACAGAAGAGATGAATGCTACTGTCACCTATGTGGGTACTTTCCAGATATACTAGAGGATATAAATAAATATACTGGCATACCACACACCCCCGCAGCCCCCTCACCAGATAGCATATGAATACGCCATAAACCATAACAAAAATGTTTAGGAAATTAGCTGTAAAACTGCATAATTTACTCTCAGCCTCATGGAAAAATGTATAGAATTGCAAGAAATTTGCTTTAAAACAGCAACATTTTATTTCAGTATCATGTAAAAATGTGCAGAATAACAGGACAACTAGTTATGTTATTAGGGTTACTCTGTGTTACTAACTTGTGCAGTTACAGTATGCACTGCTCACATCCAGTTAGCATCTCCTATGTATTTGACCCCAGACAAGAATTTATAAGGGCAATTCCTTCCCGGTCAAATGACCTATCAAATCCTACTGATGTCAGGAAAGTATTTATAAGGTATGACTGCATCCTCTGTCGTACGTCATACAGCACATCTCGCCACGCTAATGCACTTTATTAGCTGACTTAACTGAGTTTAAGGGAATTGACCACAACCCTAGCCAATAGATTTATTTAATGGCCTGACTGGTAAACTCAATAGAATATCCTAAGCTTTGTTCAGAGAATGGTTTGCATGAACACCGTATTTCTACACGCTAGTTTTACCTCTAACCTACACTAGTGAGTGGTGTCAACTTACTTACATCATACGTCAAGAGTTGAATAAATTGCACTACCTCCAGGCACATTTCTCAAGTTATTAAGGCCATCTGGGCCTCTTGAGGTCGCACTTTCATGTTAATGTGAGGAGAAAAAAAAATCACAGCCAAAAGATAGTTGAATTTCCAATGTGTCATCAATATGCTTTCAACCATTTAGAAGTACAACCAAATTCCAATGAAAAAACAACGTCTTATTTTTGGTTTCACCCAAATGTCTATCACCATTCAAAGCACAGCAAAGTCCAGATGGGAATACAATGTCAGATATTTTGTTTATTTATACAACATAAGTGTTATCACTTGTGCTTCATCTGATAGCAGAACAAAATGACCTGGATTGCAGTTGAGATTACATTAAAAGTACACGGTGTAAGAGATTCTGCAGCAATTGTGAAGATCTCCACAGACCTGTGATATCCTGTGCATGTTATCTTGAACATGCACACTTTATATGATTACATAAGAATAAATGTATAGGTACAGTATCCTCAATTGGGCCATGAATGTTTACTCATTTTAAGTTTGAATGTTAAATTAAAATCTCACTACCATCAAATATTTTATTATTGTCAATTTCTGTCTGATATTGTAACGTCTGCTTCCAACTCACACTCTCAAACACATAGATCCCCTGAATGCAGCTCACTTTCCAGCTCACTTTCCAATCCACTTTCCAGCTCACAAAGAAATAGAACCCCTGAACGCAGCTCACTCTCCAGATCCCAATCACCAGAATTCTGGTCACCTGTTCACACACATGTAGGTCATTTACACACACTATACTATAATACTAGGTATTGTTTTGTTTTGTTACACGGAGCTCTGTTCATTTTTCCATATTAGTCCTCCTGTGTATCATAGTTTTTGGCTATCCTCACCTACGACGCCTTTTTGCTTATTCCCTGCCTGTACTTTTGCCTATCTGATTTCCTGTCATCAGCCTCTTGCCTGATCTCCCAGATTACATCATTAGCCTTTACCCTGCCTGTACCGTTACCTGTTTGGACTCCCTGTGTATGACCTTCTGCCTGTCCCTGGACCAAGCTACCTGCCTCCTCCTGTGGTCCTTTTCTAATAAACACCTGCTGCTCCCTGTGCTTGAAACCAGTGTCTGTCTCCTATCGTATTCATTACAGATATGGACACCATTTATCTTCAACCCCATCACAGACAATATGAAAGTTGTCTGAATATTATTATAAAAGATACTTTTATTTTTACCTAATGCTCATGTGTCCCCAAACCAATTACATTATGAGTATAAAATGTATGTCAAATCTCAGAATTTTACTATATTAAACCCTGAAATAGACACAAGTGTCAGCATTTAAATTAAAAAATGCTTTCAATTCAGAATTTTAACATACGTCTAATTTTCTTGGGATTGTCCTTAACATTTCAGACTGAGCTCAGAAAACATAAAATTCATATTTATTAATCGTTGCCATTTTATTTAACAAATATTGTCATGTGACGGGGTTGAGACAAGGGTGACAGGGTTGAATACTGTAACGGGGTTGAAGAGACACATCGCTTTCCATATAAACTTGTTTAGTTTACTATCAAAATCCCTCCCAGATTTACCCCAAAACATTGCATGTCATTGTATGCAATGATGTACTTGCGAAAGTATTCACCCCCTTAGCATTTTTCCTATTTTGTTGCCATATAACCTGTAATGAAATTTTATATTTGTGGGGTTTGTATCATTTGATTTACATAACATGCCTACCACTTTGAAGATGCAAAATATTTTATTGTGAAACAAACAAGAAATAAGATTTTTTAAAACTGAAAACTTGAGTATGCATAACTATTCACCCCCTCAAACTCAATACTTTGTAGATCCACCTTCTGCAGCAATTACAGCTGCAAGTTTCTTGGGGTATGTCTGTATATGCTTGGCACATCTAGCCACTGGGATTTTTGCCCATTCTTCAAGGCAAAACTGCTTCAGCTCCTTCAAGTTGGATGTTTCCCCTTAAACCACTCGAGTGTTGCTTAGCAGTAGGGCCATTGTCATGCTGGAAGGTGAACCTCCATCCAAGTCTCAAATCTCTGGAAGACTGAAACAGGTTTCCCTCAAGAATTTCCCTGTATTTAGCGCCATCCATCATTCCTTCAATTCTGACCCGTTTCCCGAGTCCCTGCCGATGAAAAACACCCCACAGCATGATGCTGCCACCACCATACTTCACTGTGGGGATGGTGTTCTTGGGGTGATGAAAGGTGTTGGGTTTGCGCCAGACATAGCATTTTCCTTGATGGCCAAAAAGCTACATTTTAGTCTCATGTGACCTGAGTATCTTCTTCCATATGTTTTGGGTAGTCTCCCACATGCCTTTTGGCAAACACCAAATGTGTTTGCTTATTTTTTTTCTTTAAGCAATGGCTTTTTCTGGCCACTCTGCCGTAAAGCCCAGCTCTGTCGAGTGTACTATGGACAGATACTCCAATCTCCACTGTGGAGCATTGCAGCTCCTTCAGGGTTAACTTTGGTCTCTTTGTTGCATCTCTGATTAATGCCCTCCTTGCATGTTCCATGAGTTTTGGTGGGCAGCCCTCTCTTGGCAGGTTTGTTGTTTAATAATGGATTTGATGGTGCTCCGTGAGATGTTCAAAGATTTTGATATTTTTTTATAACCCAACCCTGATCTGTACTTCTCCACAACTTTGTCCCTGACCTGTTTGGAGAGCTCCTTGGTCCTCATGGTGCCGCTTGCTTGGTGGTGCCCCTTGCTTAGTGGTGTTGCAGAATCTGTGGCCTTTCAGAACAGGTGTATATGTACTGAAATCATGTGACAGATCATGTGATACTTAGATTGCACACAGGTGGACTTTATTTAAATAATTATGTGACTTCTGAAGGTACAGTGCCTTGCGAAAGTATTCGGCCCCCTTGAACTTTGCGACCTTTTGCCACATTTCAGGCTTCAAACATAAAGATATAAAACTGTATTTTTTTGTGAAAAATCAACAACAAGTGGGACACAATCATGAAGTGGAACGACATTTATTGGATATTTCAAAAAAAAATTACAAATCAAAAACTGAAAAATTGGGCGTGCAAAATTATTCAGCCCCTTTACTTTCAGTGCAGCAAACTCTCTCCAGAAGTTCAGTGAGGATCTCTGAATGATCCAATGTTGACCTAAATGACTAATGATGATAAATACAATCCACCTGTGTGTAATCAAGTCTCTGTATAAATGCACCTGCACTGTGATAGTCTCAGAGGTCCGTTAAAAGCGCAGAGAGCATCATGAAGAACAAGGAACACACCAGGCAGGTCCGAGATACTGTTGTGAAGAAGTTTAAAGCCGGATTTGGATACAAAAAGATTTCCCAAGCTTTAAACATCCCAAGGAGCACTGTGCAAGCGATAATATTGAAATGGAAGGAGTATCAGACCACTGCAAATCTACCAAGACCTGGTCGTCCCTCTAAACTTTCAGCTCATACAAGGAGAAGACTGATCAGAGATGCAGCCAAGAGGCCCATGATCACTCTGGATGAACTGCAGAGATCTACAGCTGAGGTTGGAGACTCTGTCCATAGGACAACAATCAGTCGTATATTGCACAAATCTGGCCTTTATGGAAGAGTGGCAAGAAGAAAGCCATTTCTTAAAGATATCCATAAAAAGTGTTGTTTAAAGTTTGCCACAAGCCACCTGGGAGACACACCAAACATGTGGAAGAAGGTGCTCTGGTCAGATGAAACCAAAATTGAACTTTTTGGCAACAATGCAAAACGTTATGTTTGGCGTAAAAGCAACACAGCCCATCACCCTGAACACACCATCCCCACTGTCAAACATGGTGGTGGCAGCATCATGGTTTGGGCCTGCTTTACTTCAGCAGGGACAGCGAAGATGGTTAAAATTGATGGGAAGATGGATGGAGCCAAATACAGGACCATTCTGGAAGAAAACCTGATGGAGTCTGCAAAAGACCTGAGACTGGGACGGAGATTTGTCTTCCAACAAGACAATGATCCAAAACATAAAATACAAATACAAATCCATTTATTAAGAAGATTCTTGGATGGCAGGAAGCTTAGCCCCAGTAATCAACTGGGCCGTACGCACTACACTCTAGCACCTTGCGGTCGGAGGCCGAACAGTTGCCATACCAGGCGGTGATGCAACCAGAGGATGTTCTCGATGGTGCCCCCCAATGGAGGTGTCATAATACCCATAAAACCTAGCAATCAAACAGGGAAATGGTTCCAATTGTTATTCCACCATTTATTTTTCCCGTAGCAAATTTTTAGAAACACTTAAAATAAGGTCTGTGTTTCATGTAGGCTTACCCTTGTGTGATGTTTTGATAACCATGTAAAACTCTGTTTACTCTGATTCAAAAATGTCAATTATCATCAAAGTAGACATCATGCAAGACTACAAATCCATGCAAGCTCCTACACATCATCTGACCCTTTGCTAACAGGTACTGTGTCAATATAAAACTTGTAATTTTGCGAATTTATTCATCACTCTAGAGATTCTTACCTTTGCCCTGATTCGGCTGTTTTGTCCAACTCATCATGGCTTTTGTAGTTCTTTATGATAGCCACACCAGCAGGTCATTATTATTTCAGTTTTGGGGGTAAATACAGGCGAATATATTGTTAAAAGCCACCGTGTCCTCGAGATATACACAGCTATCAAAACGTCATGCCACGGGAAACCTACATGAAACACAGCCCTTATTTTAAGTGTTTCTAAAATCACCTATCGGAAAAATGTATGGTGGAGAAATTATTGGAACCATTTCCTTGTTTTGGTTTTATAGGTATTATGAATCATGCTGTGGTACTCTATACTGAATGATGTAAGAGCAGCAGGACAATGCAAACTATGCACCTTAACAGACACAGTAGGTTCACACAACATTGCCGAGGCCAACTGTTTAAATATGAATCAAAAGTTAATGAAATGTAATATGTTTCTCAGCATACAAGGTGAGTAAAAAGATACCCTGTCTATTTCTGCGCAACTTGTTGCTTATAGCATATAATAACAGTCAAGGAAATGTACCCACAAGTGCAGTTACAATGTTGTCCGTTAGGTGGCACCAGCCATCTAATATCTATGAAGAACACTAGCCAAAATGATATGATGGCAGGCATATACAGTACATTAGGAAAGTATTCAGACCCCTTGACTTTTTCCACATATTGTTACATTACAGCCTTATTATGAAATTGATTTTTAAAAAGTCCTCATCAATCTACACAGAATACCCCAAAATGACAAATCGAAAACAGGTTTTTAAGTAATATTTGCAAATGCATAAAAAAACGTATTTACAAAGGTATTCAGACACTTTGCTGTGAGACTCAAAAAATTGAGCTCAGGTGCATCCTGTTTCCATTGATCATCCTTGAGATGTTTCTACAACTTGATTGGAGTCCACCTGTGGTAAATTCAATTGGACATGATTTGGAAAGGCACATACCTGTCTATACAAGGTCCCACAGCTGACAGTGCATGTCAGAACAAAAACCAAGCCATTAGGTCGAAGGAAATGTCCAAAGAGCACCGAGACAGAGTTGTGATGAGGGCACAGATCTGGGGAAGGTTGCCAAAAAATGTTGTCAGTATTGAAAGTCCCCAAGAACACAGTGGCCTCCATCATTCTTAAATTGATGTAGTTTGGAACCACCAAGACTCTTCCTAGAGCTGGCTGATCGGCCAAACTGAGCAATCGGGGGAGAATGGCCTTTGTCAAGGAGGTGACCAAGAACCCGATGGTCACTCTGAAAGAGCTCCATAGTTCCTCTGTGGAGATGGGAGAACCTTCCAGAAGGACAACCAATCTCTGCAGCACTCCACCAATCAGGCCTTCATGGTACAGTGGCCAGACGGAAGTCACTCCTCAGTAAAAGGCTCATGGAATTTGCCAAAAGACACCTAAAGACTCTCACACCATAAGAAACAAGATTCTTTGGTCTGATGAAACCAAGATTGAACTCTTTGGCCTGAATGCCAAGCATCACGTCTGGAGGAAACCTGGCACCATCCCTACGGTGAATTATGGTGGTGGCAGCACCATGCTGTGGGGATGTTTTTCAGTGTCAGGGACTGGGAGACAAGTAAAGATCGAGGGAAAGATGAACAGTGCAAAGTGCAGAGAGATCCTTGATGAAAACCTGCTCCAGAGCGCTCAGGACCTCAGACTGTGGCGAAGGTTCACCTTCCAACAGGACAACGACCAAAAGCACACAGCCAAGACAATGCAGTGGTGGCTTCGGGACAAGTCTCTGATTGTTCTTGAGTGGCCCAGCCAGAGACCGGACTTTAACCCGATCTAACATCTTTTGGAGACACCTGAAAATAGCTGTGCAGAGATGCTCCCCATCCAACTTGGCAGAGCTTGAGGGGATCTGCAGAGAAGAATGGGAGAAACTCTCCAAATAGAATGTCACATTGTACATTACGATGAAGCAGTATTTTAACAATCAAACACAAAATATGTGTAGGCTGTGCAAACAATTAATTGAATGTTTGTGTTAGAAAACAACATATTTAAGTAATCCATGTTCCTAAAGTAGGCTATAGGGGCTTTATCTACTCAAGATGGAAATTGTTGGCTATTACATTGTTAACATAACATGTTATTATTATGTTATATAAACATATTATTGTTATATTATTATACATACTTGCATCAATAAATGTTTCTTAAATCTGATTAAATTAGTAATATTATCTAAAAACCAAAACTTAACTAATTAGAATTATATGTATTTGGTCAAATCGGACAAGACAAAAGCTCTTCAATGGATGCTACAGATGATATCTGGCCATGGTGGATGTTGATGGCTTTCTCAATGGCGTATAGGTGAGTCACATCTTAAGCTGTGTACACTGAATTGGTGTTGTGGGGGGGATTTCATGCTGTGTTGTCAGGCCTGCTTTGTTGGGGGTCAGCTTTGGTGACGTGGGACAAGAGCCCTGCCACACATTCAAATGTGTTTGTCAGCTGCTGAAGCACAGTGTGAACACTCTTAATCTCACTGAGGAAATTAAAATTAAGAACATAAATATCTCATTTACATAATTATTCAAACCCCTGAGTCAATACATGTTTGAAACACATTCGGCAGCAATTACAGATGTGTCTTTCAGGGTATGTCTGAAATCTTTGCACACCTGTATTGTACAATATTTATTACATTATATTTATTATTATTTTTAATCTTTAGGCTCTGTCAACTTGGTTATTGATCATTGCTAGACAGCCGTTTTAAAGTCTTGACATACATTTGAAAAATGATAACTAGGCCACTCAGGAACATTCAATGTCATCTTGGTAAGCAACCCCAGTGTTTTAGGTTATTGTCCTGCTAAAAGGTAAATTCATCTCTCAGTGTCTGTTGGAAAGCAGACTGAACCAGGTTTTCCTCTCGAATTGTGCCTTTGCTTAGACCCATTCCATTTGTTTTTTTATCCTGAAAACCTCTCCGGTCTTTAAAGATTACAAGCATATCTATAACATTTTGCAGCCAGCACTATGCTTGAAAATTGAGGTTGGTTCTCAGTAATGTGTTGTATTGGATTTGCCCCAAACATAACACTTTGTATTCAGGACAAAAGTTAATTTTTTGCCACATTTTTTTTGCAGTATTACTTAAGTGCCTTGTTTCAAACAGGATGCATATTTTGGAATATTCATATTCTGCACAGGCTACATTCTGTGAATAAGGTTAGAATTGTGGAGTAACTACAATATTGTTGATCCATCCTCATTTTCTCCTATAACAGACATTAAACTCTGTATCTGTTTAAAGTCAACATTGGCCTCATGGTGAAATCCTTGAGTGCTTTCCTTGCTCTCTGGCAACTGAGTTAGGAAGGACACCTGTATCTTTGTAGTGACAGGGTGTATTGATACACTAGTCAAAGTGTAACTAATAACATCAGCATGCTTAAAGGGATATTCCATTTCTGCTTTTTTATTTTTACTCATCTACCAATAAGGTGCCCTTCTTTGTAAGGGACCTCCCTGGTCTTGTGGATGAATCTGTGGTTGAACTTCACTGCTCGACAGAAGGGGACCTTACAGATCATTGTTTGTGTTGGGTACATTTGAAACTCATGTTACACACTATTATTGTACACATAGTGAGTCCATGCAACTTATTATGTGACTTTTTAAGCACATGTTTACTCCTGCACTTATTTAGGCTTGCCATAACAGTGGTTGAATACATATTGACTATAGAGATTTCAGCTCTTCATTTTTATTGAATTTGTAAAAATGTCTAAAAACAGAATTCCACTTTGACATTATGGGGTATTGTGTGTAGGCTCATGACACAGACTCAATTTAATCCATTTTAAATTCAGGCTGAAACAAAAGGTTGTGAATACTTTCTGAAGGCATTGTATGTTTGGGCCAGTATTCGTTTATGTTTCACATATGCTTTATAGTGCAGATCAGGGTAACACACACTCCAGGATCCAGATCAAAGCATCCTTAATTAAGAAGCAAAAAAAATGGTGCTAAAAAATATAATTAAATATATTCCAAACACACCTCTTGCAGATCGAAGACGAGGCTAAGCTGGACGAAGCAGAGGAGCCGGAAGCTATGGCGGAAGCGGAAGTATTGTGCTATTCTCTTGGCACAAGTACAGTTGATGATAATGAGTAGACGATGGTGAAGAAGAGTGGAGTAGGAAGGACTAAAGTTGGAAATGACCAGGAGTTCATGGTTAAAGTGTGATTCACGAGCAATAATTATTTTTTGGGTTTGCGGTCTCGAAGTTGATAAAGGAAGAATTGGATAAAGTGGAATTGGTCAGAGTGACCAGGAGCGGTATGATGTTGATTTCGTGTGTCAAAAGCGCAAAAGGAGAAAGCTCTGTTGCTCTACAAGATGTTAACGTATGATGTGGAAAGCTATGATTGTCAGAGTAGGGCACCGGTGAAAGGTGTCATCTCTGGTGTCTCGTTGGACAAAGAATCTGTGTGATTTAAGGAAAACATTCCAGGAATGGTAGACGCACATTGCTTGAATCGAATGATAGATGGAAAGGAGATTCAAAGCCTATCGGTTTTACTGTTGTTTGATGAAGTGGTTCTCCCAATGTATATAAAACTTGGGTATGTGAGATTTGCGGTGAGACCGTATGTGCAGAAGCCATTGCAGTGTTACAATTGTAAAAAAAATTGGACCCATGGCAAGTGTTTGTTGAAGGAATAAATGTGTAGTAGTTGAAGAGTCAGATTAAGCATCTTGTTGTAATTGTGATGGTGTCACGACTCCGACCGAAGGTGGCTCCCCTTCCCGTTTGTATGGTGCTCGGTGGCCGTCGTCGCCGGCCTACTAGCTGCCACTGATTCTTTCCTCCCCCTCCTTATGTGTTTATTGGTTACACCTGTTTTGAGTTTTTTGTAATTAGTTGGGCTTTATTAGTCAGCCGGCCCGCCCGTTTCTTTGTGCGGGATTAATTATTGTAACCTTTGTGTTTGGTGTAGACGAACGTGTTGGTTTATGTTCATGGAGTTTGCTGGACAGTTTTCGTCCCCCGTGTCTGGGGCATTTGTTTTGAGCACCCAGTGTTTTGTGGGGTGGCCGTTGTTCACCGTGTGTGCATTAAAAGAGCACTATATTGAACTCTCTGTTTCCTGCACCTGACTTCCCACTCATGACACCCAGAACGTTAGAGATGGTAATTACATTCCCGTGTTCCCGGAGTGTCCTGTAAGGATGAAGGAGGTTGCAGGAGCTAGGATCAAGGCCATCCAGCAGGTCTCCTATGTGGAGGAGTAGTGAAAATAGCTGAAGGAGTGAATAGCGAAGAGATGTTAGTGAATGTCCCACAATCTGCAGTGAATGCGTAGGATCCCGACACACTAATAGTGAAGAAGGTGGATTTTGTTGTGTTTATAGCGCAAGTGATAAATTGTGCTACTCGAACTAATAAAAAAAATCAAAGCTATACATCATTGTCAAGGCGGCAAATAGATTTCTGGCTCTCCAAGGCTTTACGGCTGAAATATTACAGTGAGTACTGAATGACGAGGTTCCCTCCCAGGTTCCTGAGCCTGTGTAGGGATCTGACATTTAAATCCGACTGAAGGAGTTTTTGTTTGAAATTCAGGGTAGTAGCGTGAATTTGGTTAGTGTTTTTTATTTCTTATTTATTTATTAGTATGAATTTGTTCAACAAAAACACATTTTATTTTAGGGGTATTTTTTACTACCCCGTACAGCAGGTGGCGGCACTACACATTATGAGTGTAGTCTGTCAATAAACCTCAAAGAAGAAGAAGAAAAAAAGAAGACCACCTCATGCAGTCAGGCCCCTACAGGGCGAGAGAGGCAGGTTGCAGTTTCCTGAGTTAGGAGTAGTGCAGAAGTTGTCATATGCTGAGGCAGTGAAGAAAATAGAGTAAGATGGGTCATGGGCAGTGGCAACCGGTCATTCAGGGCAGAGCCCCACCTGTTTTGAACCCCACATTTTTAGCAAAAAATGTATAAATAAATAAATACATACATACATACATACATATACAGTGGGGAGAACAAGTATTTGATACACTGCCGATTTTGCAGCTTTTCCTACTTACAAAGCATGTAGAGGTCTGTAATTTTTATCATAGGTACACTTCATCTGTGAGAGACGGAATCTAAAACAAAAATCACATTGTATGATTTTTAAGTAATTAATTTGCATTTTATTGCATGACATATGTATTTGATACATCAGAAAAGCAGAACTTAATATTTGGTACAGAAAACTTTGTTTGCAATTACAGAGATCATACTTTTCCTGTAGTTCTTGAACAGGTTTACACACACTGCAGCAGGGATTTTGGCCCACTCCTCCATACAGACCTTCTCCAGATCCTTCAAGTTTTGTGGCTGTTGCAGGGCAATACGGACTTTCAGCTCCCTCCAAAGATTTTCTATTGGGTTCAGGTCTGGAGACTGGCTAGGCCACTCCAGGACCTTGAGATGCTTCTTACGGAGCCACTCCTTAGTTGCCCTGGCTGTGTGTTTCGGGTAGTTGTCATGCTGGAAGACCCAGCCACGACCCATCTTCAATGCTCTTACTGAGCGAAAGAGGTTGTTGGCCAAGATCTCGCGATACATGGCCCCATCCATCCTCCCCTCAATACGGTGCAGTCGTCCTGTCCCCTTTGCAGAAAAGCATCTCCAAAGAATGATGTTTCCACCTCCATGCCTCACGATTGGGATGGTGTTCTTGGGGTTGTACTCATCCTTCTTCTTCCTCCAAACACGGCGAGTGGAGTTTAGACCAAAAAGCTCTATTTTTGTCTCATCAGACCACATGACCTTCTCCCATTCCTCCTCTGGATCATCCAGATGGTCATTGGCAAACTTCAGACGGGCCTGGACATGCGCTGGCTTGAGCAGGGGGACCTTGCGTGCGCTGCAGGATTTTAATCCATGACGGTGTAGTGTGTTGCTAATGGTTTTCTTTGAGACTGTGGTCCCAGCTTTCTTCAGGTCATTGACCAGGTCCTGCCGTGTAGTTCTGGGCTGACACCTCACCTTCCTCATGATCATTGATGCCCCACGAGGTGAGATCTTGCATGGAGCCCCAGACCGAGAGTGATTGACCTTCATCTTGAACTTCCTCCATTTTCTAATAATTGCGCCAACAGTTGTTGCCTTCTCACCAAGATGCTTGCCTATTGTTTTGTAGCCCATCCCAGCCTTTTGCAGGTCTACAATTTTATCCCTGATGTCCTTCCACAGCTCTCTGGTCTTGGCCGTTGTATATATAAAATGGGGGGGCTTGTCTGTTTTGCATGATATTTTGGCATTAATACGTGCCACATATCAGTTTGCAAACAATATAAAAAAAAATCTCTTTTTTGTTTTCTTGAGTCAGGCAGCTCCAAAATGTAGGTGTTTCAGCCTAGCTCAGTGCTTTCTGTGGTGGTGGGGGGAGCCAGCAGAAAACATGAGCATTGCGCCATGATTGGCTCATTGTTCTGTCACTCATGGGGGCAGTACGTCATCGTCAACTTTAAGTCCTTGGTAAGGTTAGACATCCAAATCTTCCATAGAGTTATATTGCAAGTACTCTTCCAAGAAGGCTCAAGGTCATTGGCCACAGATAAAATGATATCAAATCACTTTATATGCACAGTAGATTTGATTGGACTGATCATGTCAACATCTTAGTTTGAAAGACTTAGCTAGCAGTCATCATCATGAATCAAGTTGACAATCTACTGGCAAATCCTTTTTAATCCTTGTCATATGAAGAGAAATAATAAAGAGAAATTATAGAACCATTGGACATAAAGAACATGTTGGAAATCGCAAATTCAACAGTGAAGGAATCAGTGGCTAACTGCAAGCATTGCAAAGCAACCACTAATGTTAACCTGTTATTCAGTGGAGTGGCTGTGTTTTTTCCCCGAGTTCCCACCATAAATGCAGAGAATGTCAGACTTGTCAGATTTGCCCACAAAGGACCTCTGTGTCACCTTTGCAAGATGAGTCCAAAAATGTATTGTAAGCTGCTGCATAAATTATGTAATATGCAAGGAAGATATGTATACTGTAGGTAAGAAAGTAATAAAAAGTGCATGATGTGTAGTAAACTGATAGTAGCCCATGTGCCTCACCCTAATATTTTGGTCTATTTTCCCCAACGCGGTATTGTAAACACATCGTTCGTGGCCCGGTGTGTGCTTGTTTGCCAACTTTTTTGTACAGCTCTGACAGTGCTATCGATAATAGCGGTGGCGCTTGGCTTGCACATTCAAATTCAGTACGCACAACATTATATAATAGAATTGTGTTATTTGACATGTCAAATTAAAAGATGATTTAACACGTCATATAGTGTTATATGACATGTATCTTTTTTGACACGCAAAGACCCAAACAGTGTTTAATGTGCCTCACCCTAATCATTTGGTCAATTTTCACCTCTTAATTTTGCCTACTGTTCTAACTTGGTGGTGCACATGTAGCCTATAACCTGTTTTAGAGAAATGTAATCATAGAATATTGTATGAGTTTTCATTGTCTTATTATATGGCCCCTTTATTTATCTTACAGTTCTGACTTGTTGTTCAGGGAGTACACTGTAACAAAATCTCTTTTTTGTTTTCTTGAGTAAGGCAGCTCCAAAATGTAGGTGTTTCAGCCTAGCTCAGTGCTTTCTGTGGTGGTGGGGGGAGCCAGCAGAAAACATGAGCATTATAACCTGTTTTAGAGAAATTTAATCATCGAATATTGTATGAGTTTTCATTGTCTTATTATATGCCCCCTTTATTTATCTTACAGTTCTGATTTGTTGTTCAGGGAGTACACTGTAACAACGACCCATGTTCTGAATTTTGTTTCTGTAGTTTTCAAAAGTGCTGAACAAATAGTTATATTGACTACATCCGTCGTTGCTCGCTCATTAATGTCTTAATCGAAATGACGGATTGCCTCTTATCGCTGTTCGTCCTTATGCCATAGTTTGTACATCTCAACTGTCAGCAGAAGCCACATTTGTTTAAGCAAGTCAGCAATATCATCTATGTTTTTTTAAAAGGCAGTAAATGAGGCTGAATAAACTGTTTCGATGCCAGACAAGGCTCCGCTGAAAGCCAGGTGTAGCAGTGGTAAGGTGGTGGGACACTGCTGTTGGGACAGCTTTATGTAGGCCCTAACAGTTTGTGGGCACCATTTGTCACCGTTATAGTGCAATTAATGTATTGTTTAGTGTTGTGTTGTGTAGTGGCTTTGCTAGCATGCATCCCACAATTTTTTTGATTCACCAAGATTTACATACTAAAATCGCCACTGGTAAAGGGGGAGGGATCCTAAGAGGAGTGGTGTGAGTAGTAGATCTGTACCAGTACAGAGGGATAAATCAACAAGTGATATACAGTGGGGCAAAAAAGTGTTTAGTCAGCACCAATTGTGCAAGTTCTCCCACTTAAAAAGATGAGAGAGGCCTGTAATTTTCATCATAGGTACACTTCAACGATGACAGACAAAATGAGGGAAAAAAAAAAAATCCAGAAAATCACATTGTAGGATTTTTAATGAATTTATTTGCAAATGATGGTGGAAAATAAGTATTTGGTCACCTACAAACAAGCAAGATTTCTGGCTCTCACAGACCTGTAACTTCTTCTTTAAGAGGCTCCTCTGTCCTCCACTTGTTACCTGTATTAATGGCACCTGTTTGAACTTGTTATCACTATAAAAGACACCTGTCCACAACCTCAAACAGTCACACTCCAAACTCCACTATGGCCAAGACCAAAGAGCTGTCAAAGGACACCAGAAACAAAATTGTAGACCTGCACCAGGCTGGGAAGACTTAATCTGTAATAGGTAAGCAGCTTGGTATGAAGAAATCAACTGTGGGAGCAATTATTAGGAAATGGAAGACATACAATGTCACTGATAATCTCCCTCGATCTGGGGCTCCACGCAAGATCTCACCTCGTGGGGTCAAAATGATCACAAGAACAGTGAGCAAAAATCCCAGAACCACACGGGGGGACCTAGTGAATGACCTGCAGAGAGCTGGGACCAAAGTAACAAAGCCTACCATCAGTAACACACTACGCCGCCAGGAACTCAAATCCTGCAGTGCCAGATGTGTCCCCCTGCTTAAGCCAGCACATGTCCAGGCCCGTCTGAAGTTTGCTAGAGAGCATTTGGATGATCCAGAAGAAGATTGGGAGAATGTCATATGGTCAGATGAAACCAAAATTGAACTTTTTGGTAAAAACTCAACTCGTCGTGTTTGGAGGACAAAGAATGCTGAGTTGCATCCAAAGAACACCATACCTACTGTGAAGCATGGGGGTGGAAACATTATGCTTTGGGGCTGTTTTTCTGCAAAGGGACCAGGATGACTGATCCGTGAAAAGGAAAGAATGAATGTGGTCATGTATCGTGAGATTTTCAGTGAAAACCTCCTTCCATCAGCAAGGGCATTGAAGATGAAACGTGGCTGGGTCTTTCAGCATGACAATGATCCCAAAAACACAGCCCGGGCAACGAAGGAGTGGCTTTGTAAGAAGCATTTCAAGGTCCTGGAGTGGCCTAGCCAGTCTCCAGATCTCAACCCCATAGAAAATATTTGGAGGGAGTTGAAAGTCCGTGTTGCCCAGCAACAGCCCCCAAACAACACTGCTCTAGAGGAGATCTGCATGGAGGAATGGGCCAAAATACCAGCAACAGTGTGTGAAAACCTTGTGAAGACTTACAGAAAACGTTTGACCTCTGTCATTGCCAACAAAGGGTATATAACAAAGTATTGAGATAAACTTTTGTTATTGACTAAATGCTTATTTTCCACCATAATTTGCAAATAAATTCATTAAAAATCCTACAATGTGATTTTCTGGATTTTTTCTCTCTCATTTTGTCTGTCATAGTTGAAGTGTACCTGTGATGAAAATTACAGGCCTCATCTTTTTAAGTGGGAGAACTTGCACAATTGGTGGCTGACTAAATACTTTTTTGCCCCACTGTATGTTTCAGTAAGATTGGATTTTTAGCATTTATAGCAATGGTTAACAATTGTACTGCAGGGACAGAACGTAAATTGCAGAAAGTTGAGGCATTTGTCGCAGCTGCAGAGGGTTTTGGGTGTGCGAGACTTTTCCTCAGAAGAGTTACAGGGTGTGTTAAGTGGTGTAAGGGAGTTATACTACAGTGTAATAGGTGGCGATAATGCAACATTTATTGGATGCCAACCGCCACTAAACCTCATTGAAGAAGAAGACGCAGAAGGCCCCTACAGTAAGAAAAATAAAAAAAACACTCTTTAGGACCCAGAAGGATTCTCCTTTGTCAGATTATGTAGGTCACTTTTCTCTTCCACAATTTTCTCTGTAACCAGCAGAGCCGACAGCCGAGCATCAGCTGTTCAACCGGCTTGGAATCAATCGTGGGGGACCAGGGAAATAGCGAAAAGTTGTACATTTATTTGCCCAGAAATCACATGTAGCCTTTGAACTTGGTCACTACCAAAACAGAGATGGAAATGAGGTATTTTTTAAAATGTATTTACGCTCTTGGTGGATGTAAAGCAATCGAAAGATATGATTATTAATTTAATAAACGATGTGCTACCTCGTTGCAGGTGTTGCTCGTGGCCACCACTGTGCTTGGTCCTGGTTCTTCTGACACCAGTAACATCGCAATGGCCAGGTAAGCCCTAAGAAAAACTATAAACAATTTGGAAATGTAGCTGCTCAGATGTCTACAACTTGTTGGGTCTTTGTCTCTCGAAACGTCGTAATGTTACCGTTGACAGAAACGTTTGGGAAGATTGTTGGTAATGTAGGGATACAGTTTTAATAAAACAGTAAAATATTGAAATATACTTAGACGATGGTTTTACAACTTTCATTGACCAAAACTATTGGAAGGTTGACACCTGTAGGCTAATGTAAGGTAGGGGCTGTCAGTGGGGCTGTCTATGCTAATTTATCTTTTGTCCTGAAAATAATCTACAGTTATTTGGGAAATGCTGTTTGCGATGATGTAACTGTGCTATAATGTAACCAGCGTCAGCTATTAGAAACATTGTCCGTGTCGTTTCTTATTGTGGACGGTAGATTACTTTCTTCGAGTCAATATTTATTGTATGAGTTATTTTATATTGGCCCTGCTGATAAGGAACCATCAGGGGAGAAAAGAGTTGCAGGTGTACCGGTTAATAAACAACCTCAGGCTGTATTTCAACTTGCAAGGCTTTCTGAATTATTTCATTTGATCATCCCTGCACGTTTTTTTTTCTGAAATAAGTGTAAATGGACTGAGTGATTGATATATTTAATTCCATGTGATCTTATAGACCAATAACAGAGTTCCAAACCTCTTGGCCAATAAGAGCAAATTTTCAGTTTTCCCGCATTGGACCTTTAAAGCTGCATCCACAAAAAATCTCTCTGTCCAATGACAAAATGTGTAGATTTGCAGGAAAGTAGCTTGGAAACTGCAAAATGTTCTCTCTGATGACGAGCCAGATCTTTAAAATGTTCCTAGCCATTGCCGGAGATTTGGTTGGTCCGGCCATGCACTGCAGAAGTCCTAGTAAAACTCCTTGTATGCTATTTTTATCCCACTCTAGTTGTTTTCTGATTATGATGGGGTCCCTGATTAATTTGCCATCACCAGAGGGGTCCCCATTCCAAAAAAGTTTGAGAACCCCTGCTCTAAGGCAAAAATATTGGTGAAAGTAATGATACAATTAGTTTTCATTGGTATTTTGTGAATTATGTTGAAATGGGGTGTTAAGATTTTGATAGATTCAGTGATAGTTGCTCAGGGAAAGTGTGTTCCATAGCATAGTCCCATGGATAGCATAGTTCCACAAGCAAACACTATGTGCTGGATTGACATTGTATACCCAATAAAAATTGAGTTGTGATTGAGACCTAGTCTATTGAATGTCGATAATCAGGTCAGGATGCAAAGAGAATGATATCTTTCATCTGAACTTATAATTCCACTTTGATGTGCACAGAATGGCTTTGGTCTGGTGACAGGGGCTTTCTCAAGTCCAAAGTCTGCCCTCAGAACTCACATTCCTTCACTGTTTGTCCAGTGTCTTGCTTCATATCTAACCAGAGGTTGGGATGGGGACCCTTGAGTAGAGCTGGGATGATAAAATGAAAATGAACATCACCGACATTGCCTTCCTCTTACCGAAGCATTTTGATTATGTTGGTCATTTGCTACACAACTGTTTCTGTAGATTGTTCTAAAACCATTATTTAGTCAACAGTAATAGCCTATGCATTATCTTAATACTTGCTATGAAAGTTTATGTGCCTATCCCTGTTTCACTGTGGGCTGCTGACTCTCACTCCCTCTCCCAACTGTGCGCACATAGGAACTGAGAAGCACAAGCATGACCGTTGCTCAAAATGCTATTGCGGGGAAAAATACATTTTTCAAAGCAGCTATTATTGTCGTTATAGAGAGGAGTGTCACAGCTTTCTATAAATATAGAATGTATTTCTCACCTCTTAATATTGAGTTTGTGTTGAGTGCACCACTTCACAACCGGATTAGGATCTAGTTAGTATGGTTTTGATGCTCCTGCAGTGCACACCATTTGCAGTGAATATGCCTACATCAAGAGAGCGTAGTTATGGTAAAACAAAATAGATTTATCAGTATGTATTTTTGTTCATATCGCCCAGCTCTTCTCTGGAGTGTAGTAAGCTCTGCAGTGCACACTAGTCTTGAGAAAGTGGAGTTACATAATTTAGTATGGAATAGTTCCATTCTGAATCTCTGAATCTCACTGCAGCCCATTATTTAATTTGTCAAAGTTCTGTCCATTGAATTGTACAGCTGTCAGATTGAATACAGGGAGGAGATCGACACTTTACTCACTTACCTCATAGAAGCTGTAGTCGAAATTGATAGATTGGGGAGCATTATCTACATAAATGTAATAAATGTTTTGCAATCATTAATGACACTTGTTTTTGTGTTAATAGTAGTAAGAACTCACAAGGGAAAGCGTAGTGGTGTAATACTGTGAGTAGGTGTTATGTCCAACGAGCTGGGATATTTTACACCTGTATAATTTGGTCCAAATGTCTTTCACATGATTTAAACAACTATTGCTACATAAGAACCAAGTCAAACTAGAATTGAATCATGTTCACTTTATCTAGCTCATTGGGATACATTTCTCCATTTTAAACAATGTATTGTTGAGACCAGTGCCTCTGATAAAGCCTTCAGACTTTTACAAAGTGCCATGTTGGCAGCAAATACTTCAGAAACACTCTAATTCCAGTTGAAAATACAAAGTTAGCGACAATGCCGTGGAGCTTATTGTGCCATTAGTTTGGTGAATCCTTATTTGAGGCTAAATTGATTTTATTGATGTATTATATTCAGTTAAAATAAGTGTTCATTCAGTATTGTTGTAATTGTCATTATTACAACAACAACAAAAAATTGGTATCATATTTTTTTGATCCTCCAATAATTGGTATCGGCGTTGAATAATCATAATTGGTCGACCTCTAATAAACACATTATTCATATTCCGGACACCTGCAGCTAATTTCCTGCAATTCTATCCAATGTGCTATGGGGTTTTGTACTGTGTTTTTATATACTGTATTCTCGATATACAGTTGAATTCGTAAGTTTACAAACACTTAGGTTGGAGTCATTAAAACTAGTTTTTCAACCACTCCACAAGTATCTTTTTAACAAACTATAGTTTTGTCAAGTCAGTTAGGACATCTACTTTGTGCATGACACAAGTCATTTTTCCAACAACAGACCGATTATTTCACTTATAATTCACTATATCACAATTCCAGTGGGTCAGAAGATTACATACACGAAGTTGACTGTGCCTTTTTAAACAGCTTGGAAAATTCCAGAAAATGATGTCATAGCTTTAGAAGCTTCTAAAAGGCTAATTGACATAATTTGAGTCTATTGATGGTGTACCTGTGGATGTATTTCAAGGCCCACCTTCAAACTCAGTGTCTCTTTGCTTGACATCATGGGAAAATCAAAAGAATTCAGCCAAGACCTCAGAAAAAAAATTGTAGACCTCCACAAGTCTGGTTCATCCTTGGAAGCAATTTCCAAACGCCTGAAGGACCACGTTCATCTGTAAAAACAATAGTACGCAAGTAAAAACACCATGGGACCACGCAGCCGTCATACCGCTCAGGATGGAGACACATTATGTCTCTTAGAGATGAACGTACTTCGGTGCGAAAAGTGCATATCAAACCCAGAACAACAGCAAAGGATCTTGTGTAGATGCTGGAGGAAACAGGTACAAAAGTATCTATATCCACAGTAAAAGGTGTCCTATATCGACAACCTGAAAGAAGCCACTGCTCCAAAACCGCCATAAAAAAGCCAGACTACGGTTTGCAACTGAACATGGGGGCAAATATCATACTTTTTGGAGAAATGTCCTCTGGTCTGAGGAAACAAAAATTGAACTGTTTGGCCATAATCCCCATCGTTATGTTTGGAGCAAAAGGGGGAGGCTTGCAAGCCGAAGAACTCCATCCCAACCATGAAGCACGGGTGTGGCAGCATCATGTTTTGGGGGTGCTTTGCTGCTGGAGGAACTGGTGCACTTCACAAAACAGATGGCATCATGTGGATGGAAAATTGTGTGGATATATTGAAGCAACATCAAAACATCAGTCAGGAAGTTTTAAAGTTTGTTTGCAAATGTGTCTTCCAAATGGACAATGACCCCAAGCATACTTCCAAAGTTGTGGCAAAATGGCTTAAGGACAACAAAGTCAATGTTTGGAGTGGAAATCACAAAACCCTGACCTCAATCCCATAGAAAATGTGTGGGCAGACCTGAAAAAGCATATGCCAGCAAGGAGTCCTGTAAACCTGACTCCGTTACAGCAGCTCTGTCAGGAGGGATAGGCCAACATTCACCCAACTTATTGTGGGAAGCTTGTGGGAGGCTACCTGAAAAGTTTGACCCAAGTTAAACAATTTTAAGGCAATGCTATCAAATACTAATTGAGTGTGTGTAAACTTCTGACCCACTGGGAATGTGATAAAAGAAAATAAAAGCATTCATAAATAATTCTCTCTACTATTATTCTGACATTTCACATTCTTAAAATAAAGTGGTGATCCTAACTGACTTAAGACAGGGGATTTTTACTAGGATTAAATGTCAGGAATTGTGAACAACTGTGTTTAAAGGTATTTGGCTAAGTTGATTGTAAACTTCTGTCACATGATCTCAGTACATACAGTTGAAGTCGGATCATGTGATACTTTGATTGCACACAGGTGGAATTGCTTCTGAAGGCAATTGGTTGTACCAGATCTTATTTAGGGGCTTCATAGCAAAGGGGGTGAAGACCATATGCACACCTTTTTTTTTAACAAGTTTTTTAATTTTTTAAATTTTTTATTTATATCACTTCACCAAATTGGACTATTTTGTGTATGTCCATTACATGAAATCAAAATCAATTTAAATTGTATTGCAACAAAATTGGAAAAACTCCAAGGGGGATGAATACTTGCAAGTATTACAAGGCACTAGGGTAGTGTGACTATGCATAGATAATAAACAGCGAGTAGCTGCAGCGTAAAAAAATGGTGGGGAAATAGTCCAGGTGGCCAATTGATTAGCTGTTCGGCAGACTTATGCCTTAGGGGTAAAAGCTGTTAAGAAGCCTTTTGGACCCAGACTTGGCATTCCGGTACCGCTTGCCGTGCAGTAGCAGAGAGAACATTCAATGACTAGGGTGACTGGATACTTTGGCAATGTTTAGGGCCTTCCTCTGACACCTCCTGGTTTAGAGGTCCTGGAGGCAGGAATCTTGGCCCTAGTGATGTACTGGGCAGTATACACTACCTTCTGTAGCGCCTTGCGGCCGATGTCCGAGCAGTTGCCATACTAGGCAATAATGCAACCAGTGCTCTCTGCTCTCTGGTGCAGCTGTAGAACTTTTTCAGGATCTGAGGACCCATGCCAAATCTTTTCAGTCTCCTGAGGGGGAATTAGGTGTTGTTATGCCCTCTTCACGACTGTCTTGGTGTGTTTGGACCATGATAGTATGTTGATGTAGACACCAAGGAACTTGAAGCTCTCAACCTGCTCCATTACAGCCCTGTCGATGAGAATTGGGGAGTGCTCTGCCCTCCTTTTCCTGTAGTCCACAATCATCTCCTTTTTCTTGAGGGAAGGTTTGTTCTGGAACCACACTTTCAGGTCTCTGACCTCCTCCCAATAGGCTGTCTCATCATTGTCGGTGATGAGGCCTACCACCGTTGTGTCATCAGCAATGATGGTGTTGGAGTCATGCTTGGCCACACAGTTGTGGGGGAACAGAGAGTACAGGAGGGGGCTGGGCACGCACACACCCCTGAATGGCCCCCTTGTTGAGGATCAGCATGGCAGATGTGTTGTTGCCTACCCTTACCAACTGGGGGTGGCCCGTCAGGAAGTCCAGGATCCAGTTGCAGAGGGATGTGTTTAGTCTCAGGGTCCTTAGCTTAGTGATGAGCTTTGAGGGCACTATGCTGTTAAACACTGACCTGTAGTCAATGAACAGCATTCTCATGTAGGTGCTCCTTTTGTCCAGGTGGTAAAGGATAGTGTGGAGTACAATCGAGACTGCATCATCTGTGGATCTGTTCGGGCAGTATGCAAAATGGAGTGGGTTTAGAGTTTCTGGGATGATGGTGGCGATGTGAGTCATGACAAGCCTTTTAAAACATTTCATGGCTACAGACGTGAGTGCTACGTGTCGGCAGTCATTTAGGCAGGTTACCTTAGTCTCTGAGCCCAAGAACACCATGGTGGTATGATTGAAACATGTATTTATTACGGACTTGGCCAGGAACAGGTAAAACATTTAAGTGAATCAGAGTACACATCCTGGGAATCTGTCTGGCCCTGCGACTTGTGAATGTTGAACTGTTTGACGATCTTACTCACATCGGCTACGGTGAGCGTGATCACACAGTTGTCTGGAACAGCTGCTGCTCTCATACATGCTTCAGTGTTGCTTGTTTCGAAGCAAGCATAGAAGTAATTCAGCTCATCGGGGAGGCTTGTGTCACTGGACAGCTTGCGGCTGGGCTTCCCTTTGTTGTCCATAATATTTTGCAAGACCTGCCACATCCGACGAGCTTCGGAGCCGGTGTAGTAGGATTCAATCTTAGTCCTATATTTATGCTTTGCCTGTTTGATGGTTCGTCAATCAAGGTCAATGGCAGCTTCCACAGGTATGAAAAGCAGTGAATAGGTACCATGCTCATACTGTTCAGTCGGCGCAGTTAGAGCTGGGCGAATGTATGTTTTTGAGTGATATTCCAAAGATGGGAAGGCAGGCGACCAAGCTTAGGTCCAAAATAAGCCCAGAGAAACGCATTGAGTTTATATTGGACAGAATTTGGCGAGAGTGATACCTCTTGCGTCACCTCTTCCTCTCTGTTTACACACACACGCACACAAGTAGCTCCCCCTGCCACAACAACAAAGACCCTTCCTCTGAGAAGGGTCTTCAACTAGCTATGCATTTGAGGTTTGATCCAACCTTTGTAAATATACCATTTTTATGTCTCAACTACTCAAATTGCGCAGAGCAGACACTGCTAAAATGGGAGAATTAACAAACATTTATTGTGGAAAATTAATGCTTAGTTTTTTCGTGCGCGGCATTCCAGTACCAGAAACATCTGAACTCACGAGGGGCTGCAGTTGCTCAAAAACCCACATCAACATCATTTTTGTTAATTTTGATCAATCCCACACAGTTTGCCATGGAGTGTAGAGCAAATTTGCAGTTTTAAAGCAAGTCTGCTGCAATTCTACAAATACTCCCGGTGGCGGAGCGAAATGTCTTATGGCTTGGGGGTAGAAGCTTGGTAGCTGGTAGCTGACGTGCAAATTTTTTTGTTAACCTTTTATTTAACTAGGCAAGTCAGTTAAGAACAAATTCTTATTTACAATGATGGCCTACCAGAAAGCAAAAGGCCTCCTGCGGGGACAGGGCCTGGGATTTAAAAAAAATAATAACAATACATTGACATATAAGAGAAACTGCTGATGCCCAACACACTTTCGAAATTGTTCCTTGTGTATTCTACCATTCTTTCTTTGCTGGGAATTTAATCCGTGGGCCTTTAGTTGGGCCGCCAGTTGCTCATCCCAGATATATGGATTTGGCAACTCGTTCTCTTTCTGAGAAGGTAGGCCATTTGATTACAAAAAGTGGACAGGCTAGCATACTCTTCAAACAGCTGGAGACAGACAGAAGAGTGTGTTCATAACAATTTAACTGTTCTATCTTGTTGGCCTGCAAACAGATTCAAGTTGGCTAAACTTGAAATATAGAGATTAGCTGCCTACTCACTAGCACGTGGGCTTGTGGTTGAGAGATTGTTTGAGAGCTGTGTTCTTTTTCTATAATGCCTGCTACAAAGTTAATAATTGTTAGTGAATGTGCACTATGCATGATTCTGGTTAAATTTGTAACAAAAATATTTTAATGGACTGACTTGAAAGCCAGATCAGTGATTATTGCAAAAAAACAGGTACAAATATTTTGAATAAGTAATTAGTGTGTCTTATGATTGTGGAAGGTTTATATTTAGCCTAGGTATAACTTCACATGACTTGAATTCCATTATATTATTACTGTGTTTTGAAATGCAATGTATTTGACCTTTTATTATACAACAAAGCTTTTTTGCAGAGAAAACATTTAGCTATAGATCATGAATCAGCCATAGTTTTAAAATAACTGAGATATATATGATTTTAGGCCATGTCTCCCAGCCCAAGGCCATGGTGTCTAATCCATAGATTTTCCGGTCAATAAACTGACTTACCCATGGTTGAAGTCTCTAAGCGTGCCCATTGTCATGGCTGGGAATGTTGTTGCTAGGACATGAGTCATGGTGTAGTAGAGTTTCTTGCCCACTCTATGCAAAGTGCCACAGTTATCACTGTAGCCTGGCCAATAATTTAACCCACTTGACTGTTGTGGGAACTGGGAATAGCTGGGGGTTGAAAGGTGTGTGTGTGTGTGTGCGTGTGGCAAATAGTTCAACCCACTTGACTGGTATGGGGGTTGACGTGTGTGTGTGTGTGTGTGTGTGTTGCAGGCAGGGCTCTGCCTGCAAAGTCTTGCTGTGTTTGGGTTCTAAAGTATATTATTAATTGTAAATACTTGCTAGTACTCACATATTCCATTACTCAGAATTAGGGATGCACAATATATCGGAATCGTCCGATATTAGCTAAAAATGCCAACATTGGTATCGGCCCGATGTCTGTCTAGTTTAACGCCGATGTTAAAAACTGATGTCAAAGCTACCATAGTATCTGCTGTGGCCCCCAGCTGCATTAAATACTGCAGTGCATCTTCTCCTCATGGACTGCACCAGATTTCTCAGTTCTTGCTGTGACATGTTACCCCACTCTTCCACCAAGGCACCTGCAAGTTCTCAGACATTTCTGGGAGAATGGCCCTAGCCCTCACCCTCTGATCCAACAGGTCCCAGACGTGCTCAATGGGAGTGAGATCCGGGCTCTTCGCTGGTCATGACAGAACACTGACATTCCTGTCTAGCAAGAAATCATTCACAGAACGAGCAATATGGCTGGTGGCGTTGTCATGCTGGAGGGTCATGTGAGGATGAGCCTGCAGGAAGGGTACCACATGAGGGAGGATGTCGTCTTCCCTGTAAAGCACAGCGTTGAGATTTCCTACAATGACAACAAGCTCAGTCCGATGATGCTGTGACACACCGCCCCAGACCATGACGGACCTTCCAGCTCCAAATTGATCCCGCTCCAGAGTACAGGCCTCGGTGTAACGCTCATTCCTTTGACGATAAACGCAAATCCGACCATCACCCCTGGTGAGACAAAACCGCGGCTCGTCGGTGAAGAGCACTTTTTGCCAGTCCTTTCTGGTCCAGTGATGGTGGGTTTGAGCCCGTAGGCGATGTTGTTGCCAGTGATGTCTGGTGAGGACCTGCCTTACAACAGGCCTACGAGCCCTCAGTCCAGCCTCTCTGTCTATTGCGGACAGTCTGAAGACTGATTGAGGGATTGTGCTTTCCTGGTGTAACTCGGACAGTTGTTGCCATCCTGTACCTGTCCCGCAGGTGTGATGTTCGGATGTACCGATCGGTATCATCCAAAAATTTCATATCACTGCTCAGAATGTGTAATATCGTCAAGGATCTTGGTCGACCAAGAGTCATCTGTTCATTCAACCAATCAATTGGTCACTATTTTGAAACATGTATTGTTCCATACTGTATATTGACATCCTATGCATTTTAATCAAATAAGCTATATGCACTGAGCTTGTCTGATGCTTTAAGCGCTCTGTTTAATGAAATAATATTACAATATTACAAGAGAGTCTGACCTCAATTGATTTGATTTGTTTTTTTAAAAGTACAGCGAGTGACAGTGACTAGCACCCGTTGTCTCTCTCTCCTCCTTGCTGCAGCGACCACCACAGGACATCAACAGGGTTTATCGCACTGCCCATATTGGTGAAGCTGCAACATACAGAGCATTCGGAAAGTATTCAGACCCTTCCAATTAAAAAAAAAAACTTTACAGCCTTATATTAAAATTGATGGGGATTTTTTATTATTTAATTCAATCTACTCACAATACCCCATAATGACAAAGCGAAAACAGGTTTTTGAAATGTTTGCAAATGTTAATAAAAAAAAGAAGGTATTCAGACCCTTTACAAAGTACTTTTTGAAGCACCTTTGGCAGTGATTACTGCCTCGGATTTTCTTGGGTATGACGTTACAAGCTTGGCACACCTGTATTTGGAGTTTCTCTCATTCTTCTCTGCAGATCCTCTCGAGCTCTGTCAGATTGAATGGGGAGAGTCACTGCACATACATCTATTCTCAAGTCTCTCCAGAGATATTAAACTCTGGGCTCTGGCTGGGCCACTCCAGGACATTGAGACTTGTCCTGAAGCTACTCCTGTGTTGTCTTTTCTGTGTGCTTAGGGTCGTTGTCCTGTTGGAAGGTGAACCTTCGCCCTAGTCTGAGGTCCTGAGCGCTCTGAGGCAGGTTTTCATCAAGAATCTCTCTCTTTGCTCCATTCATCTTTCCCTTGATCCTGACTAGTCTCCCAATCCCTGCTGCTGAAAAACATCCCCACAGCTTGATGATGCTGCCACCACCATGCTTCACCGTAGGGATGGTATTGGCCGGGTGTTAAGCGGTGCCAGGTTTCCTTCAGATGTGACTTTTGGCATTCAGGCCAACGAGTTCAATCTTGGTTTCAGCAGACCAAAGAATCTTGTTTCTCATGGTCTGAGAGTCCTTTAGGTGGTTTTGGCAAACTCCAAGTGGACTGTATTGTGCCTTTTTACTGAGGAGTAGCTTCCTTCTGGCCACTACCATAAAGGCCTGATTGGTAGAGTGCTGCAGAGATGGTTGTCCTTCTGGAAGGTTCTCCAATCTCCACAGAGTAACTCTGGAGCTCTGTGAGGGTGATCGAGTTCTTGGTCACCTCCCTGACCAAGGCCCTTCTCCCCCGATTGCTCAGTTTGGGTAGGCGCACAGCTCTAGGAAGAGTCTTGGTGGTTCCAAACCAATTTTTTTGATACCCTTCCCCAGATCTGTGCTTCGACACAATCCTGTCTCGGAGGTCTACGGACAATTCCTTCGACCTCATGGCTTGGTTTTTGCTCTGACATGCGCTGTCAACTGTGGGACCTTTTTATATAGAGAGCGGTGTGTTTCCAAATCATAAAATTATTGAATCCATTTTAGAATAAGGCTGTAACGTAACAATATGTGGTAAAAGGGTAGGGGTCTGAATATTTTCCGAATGCACTGTAAATGTTAATAGACATGGGTACTCCAGCAAAAATATTATAAAAATATTATATTTGGGCAAATTAGTTTTTGATCAAAACCCTACATCCCCATGCTTTCCATTAATGTCTATCAGGTTAGCAGCACATTGACGTTCAAAGACTGATGTGAAAATATGCATTACCCAAAGTATCCCATCCCGAAATGCCATGTTTGACCCTGAGAAGGTGAGGTGGAGCAACCTCTGTCGCCACTCAAACCAGCTGCTCTCTTATTGCGTTTACATTTGAATGTCCTTCAGAGAAAAAGTGTTGGTCTTAGATCATAAAGCAGTGACCACTCTGAGGTGAGATGACTATTCCTGCGTGGTTCTAGTTGGAGATGTGGAATGAACTTTGGGAGTGATTTTGGCCTGACTCCTAGCATAATTGTTGGCTGTCTGGAAAGGTTGCGTGTGGCTCAGTTGGTAGAGCATGGCGCTTGCAACGCCAGGGTTGTGGGTTCAATTCCCACAGGGGACCAGTACTAATAAAAAATGTGTGAAATGTTTGCACTCACTACTGTAAGTCACTCTGGAAAGCAGAAACCCCTCCTCATGAATGAATTGTGTCATAGCATGGTGACCAGGGCTTGGAATTTTTTATTCAAATGTGCACTCTGTAGCTTTCATCTCCTGTCAAAAGTGTGGCCCCTACACTTGCTGTAAACAGAGGTAGTGGAGGCCTTGGAAAATGTAACTATTCATTTTTTGGTTGGCTGAATGTGTTTTCTAGTTGGCTTCCCATTTTCTTTTGAACTGGTGAAATGAAGTTAATGTTTGTACCATTTTTAACCGCATGAGAGATCAATTGCTGGGGTTCACAACGGGTGGGTCAAAATGAGTAAAGGTTCGGTTTGGTTACAATTATGTCAACAAATCATGCCTTCTTTTGCCAAGCTCCACTATCAAATCACCCCTCCGTCCACTTCGCTTCCCTTCATTGAATGGGACGCCATTATTTCTTCACCTCCAACGCGTTCAAAGGATCAGACGTTTAAGACTGAAAAGCCCAATATGGATTGACCATGCAAGGACTGCTTCAAGCAGGATGCACAGCCATCTGGTTTGCATGCCCTGCCGAAGGACCCTATCATGCAGAGCAGGTCCTTGGAGTTCGCTGGTCCCCAGTGGTGGTGAGTACACCTGTAGCTAGACCATAGACTGCTGGTTATGTATCTGCTTATGTGTATTTTGATAATCATTTTCACTCTCATTGCTAGCATAGCTGACATTTTAGCAAGCTAGCTACCCTAACTAGAAAGCTGGCTAATGTTAGCCTACCTCAATACAACCTGGATTTGGTTTAGAAACACTATCATTTCAAAAGAAGGCAAATAATTATTAGGAAAATCTTTTGTCATGATTGTGATGCCAGATTGACTTTAGTTGCAATATAACTTTAGCCAGCTAACTAAGATTGAGGGACCACCGTATTTTAGATGGCAAACATAGGCATTGGTAGCTATTTTTGAAGAACTTTGCTAGTAACAGTAATGGCAACATTGGCATCTCTCTAAAGTAAATTTGACAACATCATAATATATATTTCCTACTAATTATTTGCCTACTTTAGCAATGTCATTGTATTTCCAAGCCACTCTTAGTGTAATTTAGACAGTCACAATGGCCCCTGAGACTTTTTCCACATTTTGTTACATTACTGCCTTGTTCTAAAATGGATTACATTTGTTTTTTTCCTTCATCAGTCTACACACTTTCCCCTAATGACAAAGCAAAAAAAGGTTGTTAGAAATTTTTGCTAATTTATTAAAAATGTACAACTGAAATATCACATTTACATAAGTTTTCAACCCCTTTACTCAGTACTTATGTTGTAGCTCCTTCAGCAGTGATTAAAGCCTGGAGTCTTATTGGGTATAACGCTACAAGCTTGGCACACCTGTATTTGGAGAGGTCCCCCATTCTTCTCTGTGGATCCTCTCAAGTCGGAATGGATGGGGAGCATTGCTGCACAGTTATTTTCAAGTCTCTCCAGAGATGTTTGATTGGGTTCAAGTTTGAGCTCTGGCTGGGCCCACTCAAGGACATTCAGAGACTTGTGCCGAAGCCACCACTGCATTGTCTTGGTTGTGTGCTTAGGGTCGTTATCCTGTTAGACTGGCGCAAAGGTTCACCTTCCAAGGTCCTGAGTGCTCCAGAGCAGGTTTTCATCAAGGATCTCTCTGTACTTTTCTCCATTCATCTTTCCCTCAATTCTGACTTGTGTCCCTGCCACTGAAAAACATCCCTACACCATCACCGTAGCGATGGTGCCAGGATTCCTCCAGACGTTATGCTTGGCATTCAGGCCAAAGAGTTCAATCTTGGTTTCATCAGGCCAGAAAATATTTTCTCATGGTCTGAGAGTCTTAAGGTGCCTTTTTGGAAAACTCTAAGTGCCCTCATGATCCTTTTTACTGAGTGGTTTCTGTCTGGACATTCTACCATAAAGGCTTATTGGCTGAGTGCTGCAGAGATGGTTGTCCGTCTGAATGTTCTCCCATCTCCACAGGGGAACTCTGGAGCTCTGTCAGAGTGACCATCGGGTTCTTGTTCACCTCCCTGACCAAGGTCCTTCTCGCCCGATTGCTCAGTTTGGGAGGGCGGACAGCTCTAGGAAGAGTATTGGTGGTTCCAAACATCTTCCATTTAAGAATGATGGAAGCCACTGTGTTCTTTGTGGACCTTCAATGCTGCAGACATTTTCTGGTACCCTTCCCCAGATCTGTGCCGCTGCACAATCCTGTCTGAGAGCTCCACGGACAATTCCTTCGACCTCATTGCTTGGTTTTTGCTCTGCCAAGCGCTGTCAACTGTGAGACCTTATATAGACAGGTGTGTGCCTAAAATAAGGGGATTCTGTTTTTATTGTTAATACATTTGTAAATGTTTCTAAACTTGTTTTCGCATTGTCATTATAGGGAATTGTGTGTAGATTGCTGAGGTTTTATTTAATCCATTTTAGAATAAGGCTGTTACGTAACAAAGTGGAAAAAGTCGAGGGGTCTGAATATTTCCCGAAGGCACTAAGTATTTGATGCAGCTATGGTGAAACTAGTTAACCCATGTCTGACTACAACCGTGTACTAACTAGCAGCAACAAACTCAAACCAACCCAGGACCATAGCAAAACATGTCAAAGTTGGTTGCATAGTGTAATGGCATCACCAGCCTGAATCTAATCCAATCTGGAGCCATTCAGTCTGCATCTGTAAAGCATAGAATGAGCTTCCAAACAAGATTACGCTATTTCCCGAGCTATGTTTATAATTGAGAGATGAAGACAATCATTTACCCTGTTTTTCAAAGTGCACAGTTGGGTACCAGACTGATCCCCTGGTCATGAAAGGATGCCGGGACCTACGAGAAGGAGCAAAGGTGGGTTTCATAACATGTCGTCCAGCAATGTGATTGCAGTGGTTTAGTGACCTCCAAAAATAATTTAAATAATTGTTCACTTGCTATTTTCACAGCTTGTCAGGCAAGACCTCAGAATAAAAGTGTGTAATGCTACACAAGTACCCGAGTTACTGCCCTGATGACACAGGCGGCTTCATCAACAACAGGCAATGTGTTATGATGTGAAAAGTTGTATTAAAAAAATTCTGTTTGATAAACTAGTAAGCTCATTCCCCAGTCAAGCAGCTACAACTAGTAGAGTCATTTTGGTTGTGAAGTGCATTAACAAAAAGCTTTGTCCTTTAGAAAAAAAATGCAATTCACCACTTGGTTGTCTATAAAATCACCCTGTCACAGGCCTTCCCAGTCATCACCACCTCATAAGATTGCCTGCTGCAGTTTGCAGCCGAACATGCAGCATAAGGAAGACCAGCAATGGGGCCCTCATCAGCATCATGCAGACATGCCCTCGCTGTAAGCATTCCTGTGAATGGAACGGTCAGCCACATGTTGGCAAGTATCCGGCCAGCAACCTTCAATAGCAACAGATTTTACAGGCTCATTATTTGTACAAATGCACAAGGTAACCTTCATTACTTTAATACATTTGATAACCCAATTGTGAAACATAATTTATGTAAACTGACATTTATTTGTTACTTGTTTTCTACTTGGATGCATATAATGTCCAGGGCATAACCTAGTCTGGTAGAACCAGCCTGATCGCTGTCTTCATTCTTTTTCACTTTACATTTTATAATAGCTGAAGTGAAATAGAAAGGTGAACGCAGCGAACAGGTTGGTTCCACCAGGCTAATCATAACCATCATTAATCATGTAATAAATGCTCTGTCTGTTTGTGTGTGACCGACCAGTATTTTTGGTGAGGCCAGGAGCTGATCTTTGCTACAATGCCCATCAATGGGGCTCTGTCAAAGGCCTCACCTCTTGCTTGCTCACCAACATTCGTCAATGGGGAGAACAGAATTCTGTAGGTTTAGTCAGACCTGTTCAAACTTGAACATAGTATATGTTTTTGTGTCAGATATTACGTATCCCTAACTGCCATTGGTATTAGAACAGTGACTGTGTGTATGTGTTCACAGATACATGAGGTACAAAGAGACCTGGCACTCAACACATCCACAATGAGGTGATGACTAATAATGCAGTACATCACAAATGTCCAGTAATACAACACCGTTTTCATTCCATGTGTCAGTGATGAACTCAGCCTCAGCTTTGCCTATTTCTACAGATGGACTGGAGATGCTATTGCCAGAATGCAGCCTCAGTCATTTGATGGGGAGACCATAATTGGCTAGGTTCAATCTGACCTGTTCAAGCTTCAACATAGTACCTGTTTGTGTGTCAGATATTACCAATCCTAACGTGTGCATGTGTTCACAGAAACATGTATGGAACCTGCACACGGAGACTTCAAAGTCCAGACTGACAGACGGCCTTGATACTGACATTGGAAAGACCTGGCATTCAAATTTTACTACACATCTTTTATTTGTACTGTCTTTTTTATTATTGAATTGAATGGTATCAGTCAAATTGTATTGTGCACCAGGATCAGGGAACTCCTGTTCTATACGGGACACCACACAGGAAGGTATGGCCACTCTGGCATGTTTGCCAAGGTAGCCCCATTACCACCAGACAAAATGCCACAAGGCATAGGCATCTGTATCAACTGGGAATGACAATGAAAAGTGCACATTGTTATATTAGCGGAACAATGCTTCTGTGGTATTATGTAAAGGGTTATTTATTCTACATGGATTTCTTCCTACATTTGAAAGTTATTATCAAAACACTTACTTTCAAATATCTACATAAATTCAGCAATTGCATTCTCATTTTACTCTGTAGGCTACTGACCTATTCAATGTATGGTGAGATGTCAGAGGAAACATCTGCCTGTAGTTATTGAACTCAACCTGCAGGACGTTTGTTGTGATTGAGTGTGGCGAAACAGCTGTGGTCAAGGTTTTGACAGGTGGGTTTGTCTTGGTGGTGGCAAGGACATACCCAAGAAATAGCCACATCAAACAACATCCCCAAGCCGAAGTGCGTTTGGCTTCTGTCATGGCCGCCAGCATTTCTTGAGGAGGAAGCCAAAAAATGTGATATAGATTCTGTACTCCTATAAAGATGATAGACCAGTCCCCTCTCAAATATCTGCTTTGAACCATCAGACATTGGTTTCTGATGTGTGCACAGAATAGGGGGTTAATGTCAACAAAAGCAGTGCTATTTGCTATCATCTATCTTCTTCCCTTTCAGGAGAAGTATTTTACAAAACATCCTTTAGAATCGCACAGACAACTGTTATTAGTATTTTAATGTGCTGTCTCCGCCTACTGTTTCAGGTGCTCTCGCCCAGACTCATACCAGCCAATGTCAAAAAAATTGGTTTGACAGTTCCAAAACACAGAGGGAAACAATAATTACTGCTTATGTTTTAAGGATGGTGGGTTTGTACCTCCACTTCTTGTGTACCTAGCCATCTCCAGTGCTAATAGCACACTGAGCCCCCTTCTAGCTCACATAAGTCTTTCCTGTTCAATGTGAAACACTCACTTGTTTGCTCTTCTTCTTTCACAGCCGTAATTTAAGTGAAAGCTAACAGATCTTGATGCTTCACCCAGCAAATGACAGGTCTCCCGATACCATGTTTCCCTGAAATTGCAATTCACTTCAGAACGGGGTGCCAAGTAGAGGTCTGAGTGGGACTGATTTTTTTTCCATCCCACTCCTGACTGCATCTGCAGCTTTTCATACCACATACGCCCTCTGGCTTTCTGTCCGACTCGCTCCCACAAGAACTGGTCCCGAACCCAACCGCATTCCCGCAATGTTATTTTAGGTGTATGTAATGGAACTCGCTTGCCAGCCATGGTCCAGGCAATTCTGTGCCCTATATAGGTAATATCAAAATCTGCAAAATAACCAGCTATTCTGAATTAAGTTGCCCATTATATTACGTAATCTGCATTAGGCCTACTGGGCTATACCTACCAATAGATTAAATGTCATTTGTAGAGAGCAGAGTTTGCGAGAGAGTGGACACTTGCATATAGCCTATCTTTTTAGGAGTGGGATGATTTTCAGACGGACACAGATTTGGGTGATCAATATACATTTTTAGGTAATGAAGTAAACTACAGTAAATTTCCTTGGACAGATAACTGCCTCATGCTTCACCGCCCATGCATAGGCTGTAGCCTATTCTACTTGATTTCGCACAACGAACTAGGTTGGCATAGGCTAACGCATACAAAGCAGAAAGGCTTTCCAATCAATCTGCGGGACCCCAAAAATATTTTCATCCCAAAGTTGTCCATCTGACCGCCTGCTCCCGCCTGCAGCATGAAAAATGCAGAGCGAGCCACAGTGATCTCTGTCAGGACTCGCAAATTGAAAAAAATATTTGTAGATATACTGTCAAGAATGGTGTAGGTCATTCATTTAAAGAACATATTGAAGTTAGAAGTAAAGCCTACAACTATTTTAGCACTGTTTCATGCTGCTCTGAGACAAGCCTACTCCTTCCTCCCCGTCAGGGATCGCTCCAACTCTCGCACCTGTACATAGCCCATCTATAATTTAGCCCAAACAACCATCTCTTCCCCTACTGTATTTTGCTTGTTTGCACCCCATTATTTATATCTCTACCTTGCACATTCTTCCACTGCAAATCTACAATTCCAGTGTTTTACTTGCTATATTGTATTTACTTCGCCACCATGGCCTTTTTTTGCCTTTACCTCCCTTATCTCACCTCATTTGCTCACATTGTATATAGACTTATTTTTCTACTGTATTATTGACTGTATGTTTGTTTTACTGCATGTGTAACTGTTGTTGTATGTGTTGAACTGCTTTCCTTTATCGTGGCCAGGTCGCAATTGTAAATGAGAACTTGTTCTCAACTTGCCTACCTGGTTAAATAAAGGTGAAATAAAAATAAAAAACTGCCGACCCTCACATTGTACACCCCCATATTTTCCGTTACATCCAATCAGAAACCCAGAGGGTTTTTCATTGAATAGAAACACCATAATATTAATCAAATCAATTAAGCAAGTACCAGTCAAAATATGACACACCGACTCATATCTAAGGGGCATTTTCCATTAGGATCTGTGAGAATATCTGAGAATATCTAAGGGGCTTTTATTCTTTTCTAAATTAATTCATAATAATTATCACTTTGTTTAAATAGTTGCAATATTTTGGTGATTTTGTTTTCATTTAACCAAGAGTGAGTGAGAAAAAGCCAATTCTTGAACATGGGGTGAGAACTTCTCACCAATTTGTAAATAAAGCCAGTTTGTTATTTAAGTTCCTTCAGATACAAATAATAATTTGAATATTTAGCAGGCATCACTTGCTTATATTCAGTCAACACATACAGTTGAAGTTGGAAGTTTAAATGTGAGCTGCTCTGACAGCTGGTGCTTAAAGCTAGTAAGGGAGATAAGTGTTTCTAGTTTCAGAGATTTTTGTAGTTCGTTCCAGTCATTGGCAGCAGGGAACTGGAAGGACAGGCGGCCAAAGGAAGAATTGGTTTTGGGGGTGACCTGAGAGATATACCTGCTGGAGCGCGTGCTACAGGTGGGTGCTGCTATGGTGACCAGCGAGCTGAGATACGGGGGGACTTTACCTAGCAAGTTCTTGTAGATGACCTGGAGCCAGTGGGTTTGGCGACGAGTATGAAGCGAGGGCCAGCCTACGAGAACTTACAGGTCACAGTGGTGGGTAGTATATGGGGCCTTGGTGACAGAACGGGTGGCACTGTGGTAGACTGCATCCAATTTATTGAGTAGGGTATTGGAGGCTATTTTGTAAGTGACATCGCCGAAGTCGAGGATCGGTAGGATGGTCAGTTTTACAAGGGTATGTTTAGCAGCATGAGTGAAGGATGCTTTGTTGCGAAATAGGAAGCCAATTCTAGATTTAACATTGGATTGGGGATGTCTGATGTGAGTCTGTAAGGAGAGTTTACAGTCTAACCAGACACCTAGGTATTTGTAGTTGTCCACATATTCTAAGTCAGAATCATCCAGAGTAGTGATTTTGGACGGGCGGGCAGGTGCAGGCAGCGATCGGTTGAAGAGCATGCATTTAGTTTTACTTGTATTTAAGAGCAATTGGAGGCCACGGAAGGAGAGTTGTATGGCATTGAAGCTCGTCTGGAGGGTTGTTAACACAGCATCCAAAGAAGGGCAGAAGTATACTGAATGGTGTCGTCTGTGTAGAGGTGGATAAGAGACTCACCAGCAGCAAGAGCGACATCATTGATGTATACAGAGAAGAGAGTCGGTCCAAGAATTTAGCCCTGTGGCACCCCCATAGAGACTGCTAGAGGCCCGGACAACAGGCCCTCCGATTTGACACACTGAACTCTATCAGAGAAGTTGAGAATCCAAGGCTATCGAGTCTGCCGATGAGGATGTGGTGATTGACAGAGTTGAAAGCCTTGGCCAGGTCAATGAATACAGCTGCACAGTATTGTTTCTTATCGATGGCGGTTAAGGTATCGTTTAGGACCTTGAGCGTGGCTGAGGTGCACCCATGACCAGCTTTGAAACCAGATTGCAGTACAGTACTGGGCTATTTAGCTAAAGAATCCCTGTGTCGTGTGGACGAGAGACTGGGGTTCAAATCCCTGACGTGGAGGAAGGAGTAGGCTTGTCTCAGAGCAGCATGAAACAGTGCTAAAATAGTTGTAGGCTTTTACTTCTAACTTCAATATGCTCTTTAAATGAATGATGTAACTGAGTCAGGTTTGTAGGCCTCCTTGCTCACACACTCTTTTTCAGTTCTGCCAACACATTTTCCATGGGATTGAGGTCAGGGCTTTGTGATGCCCACTCAAATACCTTGTCTTTGTTGTCTTTAAGCCATTTTTCCACAACATTGGAAGTATGCTTGTGGTCATCATTGGAAGTATGCTTGTGGTCATTGTCCATTTGGAAGACCCATTTGCAACCAAGCTTTAACTTCCTGACTGATGTCTTGAGATGTTGCTTCAATATATCCACATAATTTTCATGCCTCATGATGCCGTCTATTTTGTGAAGTGCACCAGTCCGTCCTGCAGCAAAGCACCCCCACAACATGATGCTGCCACCCCTGTGCTTCACGGTTGGGATGGTGTTGCTCGGCTTGCAAGCCTCCCCCTTTTTTCTCCAAACATAATGATGGTCATTATGGCCAAAAGGTTCTATTTTTGTTTCATCGGACCAGAGGACATTTCTTCAAAAAGTACAATCTTTGTCCCCATGTGCAGTTGCAAACCGTAGTCTGCATTTTTTTATGGCAGTTTTGGAGAAGTGGCTTCTTCCTTGCGGAGCGGCCTTTCAGGCTATGTCGATATAGGACTCGTTTTACTGTGGATATAGATACTTTTGTACCTTTTTCCTCCAGCATCTTCACAAGGTCCTTTGCTGCTGTTCTGGGATTGATTTGCACTTTTCGCACCAAAGTACGTTCATCTCTAGGAGAACGCATTTCCTTCCTGAGCGGTATGATGGCTGCGTGGTCCCATGGTGTTTATACTTGCGTACTATTGTTTTTACAGATGAACGTGGTACCTTCAGGCATTTTGGAAATTACTCCCAAGGATGAACCAGACTTGTGGAGGTCTTCAATTTTTTTTCTGAGGTCTTGGTTGATTTCTTTTGATTTTCCCATGATGCCATGCAAGGAGGCAAGGAGTTTGATGGTATGCCTTGAAATACATTCACAGGTACACCTCCAATTGACTCAAATGATGTCAGTTAGCCTATCAGAAGCTTCTAAAGCCATGACATCATTATCTGGAATATTACAAGCTGTTTAAAGGCACAGTCAACTTAGTGTATGTAAACTTCTGACTCACTGGAATTGTGATACAGTGAATAATAAGTGAAATAATCTGTCTGTAAACAATTGTTGGAAAAATGACTTGTGTCATGCACAAAGTAGATGTCCTAACTGACTTGACAAAACTATAGTTTGTTAACAAGACATTGAAGAATGAGTTTTAAAGACTCCAACTTTTAAAGACTCCAACTTTTGCCTGCTATGTCAGTTCTGTTATACTCAGACATTATTTTAACAGTTTTGGAAACTTTCTAGTGTTTTCTATCCAATACTACCAATTATATGCATATCCTATCTTCTGGGCCTGAATAACAGGTAGTTTACTTTGGGTACCTCATTGATCCAAACTTCCGAGTACTGTCCCCTATCCCAAAGAAGTGAAAGAAAAGCTCTTTGTCCAGGTTGAGGTGTGTAACCACTGTTCTAATATCCAGAAGCTCTTTTTGGTCATAAGAGACGGTAGAAGCGACATTAAGTACAAACAAAACAATGCGAAAAAATACATAAAATAGCACAGTTGGTTAGAAGCCCTTAAAACGGCAGCCATCCCCTATGCCGGCATTATAATACTCTTACTATCTACTCTATTAGGTACTCTATTAGCAGGAACACGTTGGGAGGAGTGGGAGGCTTTTATGGGAACCCAACCCTTTCCACAGCATCCAAATGCAAATCTGGGAAGAGTTTTGGTGTTAGGTGGCTGTTTCATGTCCCAGTTTAATGACGATTCAGGAGATAATAGCAACATTTAGGCTATGTCTCCACAGCTTTCATGAAAGTAGGACGTAGCCTTGCTAGGCCTAGTATTGTGCAATTAGTTAGTTTGCGACTCTTTATTAACCAAATGTAAAGTTCAGAAATATAGTAGTGGTAATCGTTTATAAATGCCAGAGTTTTTGAAAATCATTTTAAGGCGTAATTCTCTTAGTGCTAAATCTTCTGCTTTATGGTCGTCTAGTTCCATTCACATCAGTCAGTACGTCAGCCCTCTGTCTGAATGATGGTTGCCATGGCTACTAGGTACAGACTTGTTAGACACAAAGCAGTGTTTGGCCCCAGTGAGAGGGAGAAACTGGATCCCCGGACCTGGTACTTTGTCCCTTTCTTCAGTTTTAAGGAGTGTTTACATGTTTACAGGGAAGAACAAAACCAGAGAGGCCCCCCCTCCCCAATATAAATCCATACCATTGAATGGAAACTGAATTGGAATAACTACCATTGTAAGGTAGTTATTAAATAAAGGTAACCAAAAGTAAAGTTTAAAGCTATGCAGTGGGGAGAAGCTTTCTCAAGGTCCTATATGTATTTATATTGCACCTATTTGGACCTCACTCATGGCTATACCCCTCTTCCTCCTCTTATCTCCTGACTGACCATCAAGATGGGCAGCCTGAAAATTCCTCCTATTCATCTGTCCTTCAGGAGTGGCAGTCTCCATAGACAGTTCTCGTCTCGCTTGCTCACAAATCTCACACCATGGGGGGTGTGAAAGAAAATTTGCCCCTGGGTAGGGGAGATTAACATCGAGTGCACAGCGACAAAAAAGGGATTTGCAGAGTCCGTTACCTCGTCCTCTGGTCTCTTTACGGATGCCGTTAATGGGGGTTGTGGGTTGAATATGGCAAAAGTTGAAACGCACGTATTTTTTTTCGCTCATCTGTAGATTTTTCTTTTTTAATGCAATACAGACATTTTGATTTGGCATGTACACATGCATAGAAATACTAAATTCAGGGGGGGGGGGATTAAGTAGGTTTGGGCAGTATACTGTGGTATTTGGAAAAAGCCATGTTATATGTTTGAAGTTTTTCAATATTTTTTTATATTTGTAGCTACTTTTTCATGTAAATTCATGGAGTCAACTTGTGTAATACTTTAGGAGAGAAAGTAGATTGCATTCTTCATTTCACCTGCCACATTATTTTCCATTATGAATCTTACTGTAGTTCCCCAGAACAGTTGAGTCAGTCATGTGTTTGTTTGTAAATAGCACAACGGGAGATAACAGAAGCTGGTGAGTCCATAGTGTTCCAAAATCTATCGGCGAGTCTATGTTGTGTGGCCCACATGAGGTGATGAAGTTACACTTGTATGTAATTCACTACTAAATGTTTGCCATCAGTTATCTCCTAATGGCAATCTGCCAGAAGTCAAAGCACTCTGGATGTGTTATCTGTTCCATGTGCTTCCTACTAGCATTTTTTTCTCCTCCTTTCTTCTCCCCTCTGCTCTGTGTACAGATGCATGTTTTTCTGAAGGGAGAGCAGCATCACAACTTTGTTCATTTGCACAATTTAGCTCATTTACTTTCGCTTGTAAATGTCCACACTCACTGAAAATGACATCCAGTAGCTACTAGCTATGCTTGCATAAATTTGAGCAGGATTTGCTTGTCTTTGCAGTTACTTTGTTGGTTTTTGCTTGTTAGAATTTAGCGAACAGCGTCTATGATTTCGCTATTAGATTGCCATAACAGCTAAAGCCTAGAATTAAATAATTACAAAAGTTTGACTTCTCTGTAAAGCATGAACACTGCTCTTGTTTGGTCTCTTATGGTAGCATTCCCTGCATGGGTCATGCCACTGCATCCTCTAATATCTCAACAAATATCTCAGTGTCACCTAACAGCTATCAACTCCTCTGCTTGAATCTGGTTCTAGGCCGAAGACTGAATTGTGTGCTCTTGTGTTGGGTTGAGGTTTTTGATCATTGTAGAGAAACTCTCATCTTGCCATGACTAATGGTATATAAGAGGGTAAAATATGTTCACTAAAATTCTCTTAAATGTTCACTAAAACCAAAAGATGTTGAGTATTCACCTCCCTTTAGAATATATTATCAATGGACAAAATTGGCTGCAAGGTGCCTCGAAGAGGCACAGAGAAGGGACAAGGTAGTCTCCTTTCACAAAAAGCCTGTTTCAGCATTTGCCAAAGAGCCAAACTGAATGCCCCAGCTCAGAGGCTGCTCAGGTCTCATTCGTGAATCGAGAGTGGGGTGGACAATGAAGGAAGCCCTATATTCACTTTGGCCGGTGTGGCCAGATGGCACAGTGCCATGCATTGAGATACACAGAGAGGATAAGAGGAGAAGGTGACTTAAGCCGACCGTAGGGTCGTTAAAGCATTTAGGGAGCCAGTGAAATATTTGAAGGTGATTATTTTGGCCCAAGCCAGTGACATTATCAATCTTGCTGAGGGGGAGGTCCAGCAGTCTTGACATGTCTGCAGTTACCCTCTGTCATTATTGGCCCGTTGGCAGAAATATCCAATGAGGCTCCATTTTGCGCCGTCGGAAAGAAACTAACAGAGGCGGGCCCTGCGTTTTCACATTGCCAGTTTGCAGCCATAGTATCTTGTTTGGAAAATGGACTCTTCTTCTGGAGATATCTTTTTTCTGTCTCATATAGAACCGACACGCTGTCAGGTACATACATATTTTCATTGCCTTGAGTTTCCTGTCTTGAAGCTGTCGGTCTCAACTTAATAGCCCACAGCAAGGTGAAAGTAAAGAGACAACCTTGTCAAGTGGATTCTGTGCCTCTCAGTATGGCATTAACTGGGCTGGGAGGTTGGTTAGAATCAGTTTGTTCACCCACACCCTACAGCTAATATTACAGTCTTTGTATTACTCTCAAAGGTGTAAGGGATATATTTCTTTATTGAATATAATACTTCCCTCCCACTCTACTGTATTCTCTTTTCTCCCAATGTCTTTCTTTTTCTTCCTCACTGAGTGAAATAAATACCCGGTAACATTATACCACGCCTCTGACAGAGAATACATGTCGATGTTATCATGTGCTTATATGAATGAAGTTGTAATGTCTTATCGTGGCAGAGAGCAAATATCTCCCGCTCAATCCAGAGTAATCTTTGCCTGCCCCAGAATGACTGCCTGCCTTCCACCTTGAAATTGAATGCTTCCCTCTTCCCTATCACACACACCAAGGAGCAGTCAAAATGTTTAGTCCATCTTAGTTATGCTATATTATACTCCTTATCGTTTATAGCTGGTAATGTCACCTAGCCATCACCTATGGCTGCTAAGATAATTCAGTGATTCAAGTCACATTTCCATTCTTTGTACGAACATATCAAAGCAAGTGTGTAAATAGAGTAGCCGTCATAAACAAGCTGCAGATGTCAGTTCTACGTACCCGCCTGTAACCCTTTAATTACAGTGCATTCTGAAAGTGGACCCCTCGACTTTTCCCACATTTTGTTATGTTACAGCCATATTCTAAAATTGATAAAATCATTTTTTCCCTCATCAATCTACACATAATACCCCATAAAAGGCAAAAACAGGTTTTTAGAAATTTTTGCACATGTATTAAAACAAAGAAACTGAAATGTCAGATTTACATAAGTGGTAAATTCAATTGGTTGGACATGATTTGAAAAGGCACACAGCTGTCTATATAAGGTCCCACAGTTGAAAGTGCACGTCAGAGCCAAAACCAAGCAATAAGGTCGAAGGAATTGTCCATAGAGCTCCGAGACAGGATTGTGTTGAGGCTCAGATCTGGGGAAGGGTACCGAAAAAATTCTGCAACATTGAAGGTCTCCAAAACCACAGTGGCCTCCATCATTCTAAAATGAAAGAAGTTTGGAACCACCAAGCCTCTTCCTAGAGCGAGCCACTCAACCAAACTAAGTAATCGGGGGAGAAGGGCCTTGGTCAGGGAGGTGACCAAGAACCCAATGGTCACTCTGACAGAGCTCCAGAGCTCCTCTGTCAAGATGGGAGATCCTTCCAAAAGGACAACTATCTCTGCTGCACTCCACCAGTCAGGAATGATGCAAAGATGAACAGTGTGAAGTACAGGGAGATCCTTGATGAAAACCTGCTCCAGAGCCCCCAGGACCTCAGACTGGAACGAATGTTCAACTTCCAACAGGACAACGACCCTAAGCACACAGCCAAGACAACGAAGTGGCTTCGGGACAAGTCTCTGAATGTCCTTTAGTGGCCCAAACAGAGCCTGGACTTGAACCCAATCGAACATCTCTGGTGAGACATAAAAATAGCTGTGCAGTGACGCTCGCCATCCAACCTGACAGAACTTGAGAGGATCTGCAGAGAAGAATGCGAGAAACTCTCAAAATACAGGTGTGCCAAGCTTGCAGCATAATACCCAAGAAGACTAAAGGCTGTAATTTGTAAAAAAAATCTAAAAGACTGTTTTTGCTTTGTCATTATGAGGTATTGTGTGTAGATTGATGAGGGGAAAAAACAATTGAATCAATTGTTTTGAATAAGGCTGTAATTTAACAAAATGTGGAAAAAGTCAAGGGGTCTGAATATTCTGCGAATGCACTATACCTACCTTCTAAGGGTTGCGAAAACACTTCCATGGTAGCCAGTGCCTGCCAGACTGAGTTGTTTCTCTCCCCTGAGATCAAGAGTGGCCACAATTTTCAAAAGTCCCTCTCATGGATTAACATGCCTTACCTTGGTTTTAGGGAAAGCAGAGGAAGAGAGCCGTGGCCTGCCTTTACTCTTTTTGCGCTAAACTGCCCACTGGGGGACGATGAAAGCTGGCACCCTTCTTAATTCTCGGCCAGACTAATTGAGGGCCTGATATTGTCATCCCGATGAAAGCTCCCTTTTCCCGCCCGCTTTTCCTCCTGTGTACCTGGGCCTCTGATTTAGCTACAGGCTGAACGTCATCCCCTCCAAGCTATTTTCCTCTCTTTATTACTGCAAATTAAAATGTGATTTGAAGGTAGGGGTAATCTTCATTTTGGCTCTTGTGGTGTTTATAAAGGGGCGTCCGACCCTATGGGGACTGTCTTCCATCAGCATTCAAGGGAGACTGACAGTGTCTGCTTTTTTTGTGTTGCTTGATTATCAGAAAAAGTTCCATCTGCTCATTAGAAGTCGACCAATTAATCGGAATGGCCGATTAATTAGGGCCGATTTCAAGTTCATAACAATCGGAAATCGGTATTTTTGGGCGCTTTTTAAATTATTATTATTATTATTATTTTTTATTTTTTTTAATTTTTTATATACCTTTTATTTAACTAGGCAAGTCAGTTAAGAACACATTCTTATTTTCAATGATGGCCTAGGAATGGTGGGTTCAGGGGCAGAACGACAGATTTTCACCTTGTCAGCTCGGGGGATACTATCTTGCAACCTTACAGTTAACTAGTCCAACGCAATAATGACCTGCCTCTCTCTCGTTGCACTCCACAAGGAGACTGCCTGTTACGCGAATGCAGTAAGCCAAGGTAAATTGCTAGCTAGCATTAAACTTATCTTATAAAAAAACAATCAATCATAATCACTAGTTAACTACACATGGTTGATGATATTACTATATATAATCTAGCGTGTCCTGCGTTGCATATAATCTGACTGAGCATACAAGTATCTAAGTATCAGACTGAGTGGTAGGCTCAGCAGCAGGCTCGTGAGCATTCATTCAAACAGCACTTTCGTGTGTTTTGCCAGCAGCTCTTCGTTGTGCATCAAGCATTGCGCTGTTTATGACTTGAAGCCTATCAACTCCCGAGATGAGGCTGGTGTAACCGAAGTGAAATGGCTAGCTCGTTAGCGCGCGCTAATAGTGTTTCAAACGTTACTCGCTCTGAGCCTTCTAGTAGTTGTTCCCCTTGCTCTGCATTGGTAATGCTGCTTCGATGGTGGCTGTTGTCATTGTGTTGCTGGTTCGAGCCCAGGGAAGAGCGAGGAGAGGGACGGATGCTATTCTGTTACACTGGCAATACTAAAGTGCCTATAAGAACATCTAATAATCAAAGGTTAATGAAATACAAATGGTTTAGAGGGAAATAGTCCTATAATTCCTATAATAACTACAACCTAAAACTTCGTACCTGGGAATATTGAAGACTCATGTTAAAAGGAACCACCAGCTTTCATATGTTCTCATGTTCTGAGCAAGGAACTGAAACGTTAGCTTTCTTACATAGCACATATTGCACTTTTACTTTCTTCTCCAACACTTTGTTTTTGCATTATTTAAACCAAATTGAACATGTTTCATTATTTACTTGAGGCTAAATTGATTTTATTGATGTATTGTTGTAGTTGTCATTATTACAAATAAATAAATAAAATATAAAAATTGTCCGATTTATCGGTATCGGCATTTTTGGCCCTCCAATAATCGATATCGGCATTGAAAAATGATAATCGGTCGACCTCTACTGCTCATTATTCCACAAGTATAAGATGTCCTTGACAGTCAGTACCCAGGCAACGAGGATTAACACAGAGGAATGGGAAATGGAACTCACTGTGCCCTAGAATGACGTGTTACTTTGAGCCAGTCACAAGAAAGAAAGTACTAATCTTTTCACGGTCAAATCTACTGTCAAAGTCTAGATATGCATTGACATGATCTTGGCGTGCAGAGCAAAACTGAAATGCAATACTCAAGCGTGGGCCTTGCTGTTTCTAAGAACTGTAAAAGGACAAAGAGCTGAGCTGACCATGGAGTGATCTAACAGACTCTGTTTCCCTCAGACCTGAGCAGCACTCAAAATGAGATCTCCATACACATTATTTTCTGATGAATCCTTCCCCCCTTCAATGAAGAATCTTATTTATTTATGCATTAAAATGCATCAACAAGCATGAAAAATGGATCCCCGAACCCGTATATAAAGTTAGAGGATGTGCATATGTAGGTGTGATTTTGCTAGCGTTTGTAAGCCAGTTTGTAAATGTTGCACTTGCACAGGCAGGTAGAATATGTGATAATTTGTCTTATGGCAAAATCAAAACACAACGTGACATTTGGAAAGTAGGTAAGAGGTTATAAAGCTTTTGTTTACATCTTTCTACACATTTTATTACTTTTTGTGCATACAACGTATTAAGAACACCTGCTCTTTCCATGACAGACTGACCAGGTGAATCCAGGTGAAATCTATAATCCCTTATTGATGTCACTTGTTAAATCCACTTCAATCAATGCAGGTCAAGTGGTTAAAGAAGGATTTTTAAGCCTTGAGACAATCTAGACATGGATTGTGTGTACCATTCAGAGGGTGAATGGTCAAGACAAAAGTGTTAAGTGCCTTTGATCGGGGTATGATAGTAGGTGCCAGGCGCTGCAGTTTGAATGTGTCATGAACTGCAACGCTGCTGGGTTTTTCATGCTCAACATTTTCCTGTGTGTATTAAGAACGGTCTACCACCCAAAGGACATCCAGCCAACTTGACACAACTGCGGGAGGCATTGGAGTCAACATGGGCCGGCATCCCTGTGGAATGCTTTCGACACCTTGTAGAGTCCATGCCCCGACGAATTGAGGCTGTTCTGAGGGAAAAAGGGGGATGCAACTCAATATTAGGAAGCTCTTCCTAATGTTTGGTATACTGTGTTTTTTCACATCCCTAGAATGCGTCATAAACGATTGCGTTGTTTCCCCACTATTCGTTGATTTCGGTAGTGCATCCGCATATCTAATTGATCAGCCGTTGTCAAAAGCTAAATGAGTATGACATCTGGGCATTTAAAGTATACTAGTTTTGTTTATGTCGCATACTATTAAACTTTTTTTTCACATACTCAAAGTGAAGCAAACAGGGATCTAATCTGAGTGTCATAATTAGAGGTGTTGGAAATGACAGACAGACCCTTTAGTCTGTGTGTGTGTTCTTCTTACCTATAGTAACAGCATTTCATGTAAACATACCAGTTCAGCTTTTTGTATCATCTCCCAATTATAACTTCAAAAGGTTATTGTGGAAGAGTGGATGTTTCATTTGTGTACAGATTTACTTTTGATTGAGCAAGGGATGTTGTTAGTTTGCAGTGATGGTATTCCATGGATTCTGTTTGCCCTTAGTACAGTATTCTATAAATTAGTGCATTCAGCATAAACATCATAGTACTGAATGGAATAATAACACCAAGCACACATTAAAATACACAAAGAAATGGTTAATTGGCCACAAACATTTTGCTATGGCCATCTCAGTCTCCTGATTTGAAACCCACTGAAAACCTGTGGTTTGAATTGAAGAGGGTTGTCCATAAGCGCAGACAACGGATATCAAGGATCTGGAGGGATTCTGTATGGAGAAATGGTGTAAGATTCCTACCAATGTGTTCTCCAACGCATAAAACATTTCAGTGCCGTTATCCTCGCAAGGTGAGGTATTGAAAATGGGTGTCAGTCATTTTGACCCGTATCTTTTTGAGATAAAAAAATATTACTTAAAAAAACCAAAAATAAACTAGCATCTATTGACGCACCATTGCATCAATTTAAGTAACATAATGAAATAATTCCGTCACTTTAAGATGCCGATATCGTTTTTTTTTTTGCATGGGTTTCAGCTCAATCCAACACATCTGCCTATGTCACGCTTCCGCATCTGCAGTGGAAAGTGGCAGAGCTACAGCTCTGTTTGTCAGACCAGGATACATCCCAAACTCTTCTAAAGGTAACCCATACAAATTAATGGAAGAATGGAGGTAGTTTTGTGGAAACAAAAACAAGGGGTAAATATGTGTAAATTTCCTAGATATAGGGCAGACACTTCAAAACCTTATTCTTAAATTTTCTGTATTTTTGACCATTTATGAATGTGTTATTCAATGCATATCTATGGGCTATTTTAATATATACCTAAAGGGATCCTAAAATTCAAAATAAAATAAGTAAATGATCCATGGTATGACCTTCTTAAACAATTACCCCCACCCCCCAAAAAGCTTAAACGTTTCAGACATTTTCGAAAATTAGCAATTGTATTAGTATAAAATAATATAAGAATTATTTATCTTTAACAAGGGTGTCAGTAATTTCGGATCCCACTGTATGTAAAATGATATTCGTATTTGTGGATTAATTGACTTCTACCTGATCCCTTTTATGAAGGTTTTCGATCACAACAAAGAAAATGCTGTCGGGTACATCAAGGTTTTTGTGTTGTGCCGGCCATTGGTTGAGACACAACATACTTTTGAATACAGGGTGAGTGTCATGTTTTGGCTGATGAATGTACTCACATTTGAATAAAATTCAATGTTCACCTTTTAAATGGTACCACAAAGATGGTTGGAGGGCTTCACATCAGAGAATGTTGAGTTGAATGGAAATATCTGTTGTGTTAAATTATGCTGTCAATCCTCCATAGGAAACTGATTAGAAATCATAGATATGTATATGAAAAATATATAATATCGATAATAGAATAGATATTTCCATTTAAGTTGACATTCAACAATGGGTGGACTGGTGGACCAGCGGTCATCTTTGTGGTAGTAATTAGAAATAACAAACATTTAAATGGCGTACCAGCTTAATTGCAGTGGTCTGAAGGGATCGGTCCATTCTATGAATTCTATTTCGATGATTGAAATGACACCCACCCTGTTCAAGACCATGTTGCGTTTCAACCGATGGTGGGCACAACACAACCTCAGATGATGTGAAAAAGGGTATAAACAACAAAAATATGTGAATATAAAACAAATCTGTGAGTTTATGCAATTTTAGATGATTGACCTGAAAGGTTTAAAAATTAATAAAATTTTTTCAATAAATAATCAAATAGTTTGACAACACTGTTTGTATGCTTTTTAATGGTATCAAACTCAACTGTTGATCTTATCCAGTGATGAATACATGGATGTCTCATGGTAAAGTGGTGTATGCAAAATGGCTAAACTTTGAGGTCCTTTATCTCCTGAATGTTTTGGCATTTAATTCCAAAAAGTAACTTTCTGACCACTTCTTCCACGAGCAAACATGTATGGAAAGTTTGTTGAAATCAAAAGGGATGCTGTCAAAAAGTTATCGAATTCAAATAGATTTATCAAATCGAAAATCTTTAATGAAAGGCATCAGGTAGAAGTAAATTCAACCAATTATACGTATATCATTTAGCATATTTTAGATGACCATGTTTTCAGAAATTTGATTATATAATCTTGAAGCCCATTGGAGAAATAGTATGGGATATGATCCAGGAAGTAGGCGGGACATTCATAGACTATACATAATGTTAAGAGATCCAATGTTAAGCTGAAGAAATGTTTCTCGCTTCTGTTTCTCAGCTAAACTCAGATTTTTGGGAGTGTGACGTGCAGATTGCAAAATCTAATTCAAACCACAACTAAAACATGCTAGCATACCGCTAACATACCTGTAGACTTCCAGTCAAAGTGGTAACGCTAGTCAGCATTGGCTTGTGAAAATACCTCTAACTTCCTTCATACTGCACTTCGAGACATAAAAATGTCATCCATTTGAATCTGTTGCTTAAAAATTTCTGAAAGAGTTTGAGTTACACAATCTCCATGTTTCAAGTTACTTTGATATGAGTCTTCTAGTTCTTGGGAGCCACTCAATGTGTATATAATACTTGAGCTGAGTTGAGAAACTCAACTCAGCTATCTAATGTCTATCAACTGTCAGACATGAAAATACCTTAGAATTGATTGCAGTTATATATGAGGGCAAATTAGTTATAATTCATCTTAGAACAGGAACCAGAAGTAGAGGACTCTTCTAGTGTTACCGAAACTGTTACTTTTTCTATAAAAAAAACACTGTTCGGTACTATAATTCTTTTGTACGTTTGGTACTTCTGTCAAATGCGTCTCACGTGATTGAGAAGATCAAGACTGTCTATCAGCACAGCCTCTTTATAGCGCTAAGTTCCTGCTCCACTTATTCATTCATTGCTAGAGCTGTTTGGGCTGCATTGTTCGCTCCCCACTCATGCTGCACAGAAGTTAACATACTTGAATAATGCAACACGGCATGTAGAAACTGTCCATTACTGTACGCATTACTGTACGCAAAACAATGTCCTAGAACACTTTTACCATGCAATAAGATACCGGTAGCTTCCAGCTTTAATTGTGGGCGAACTTTCCTTGATAGCTTACAGCTGAAGCAAACATCAATTTACTACCCTACTACTTTGTTTGTGATAATATGCTTACAATTGTAGTAGGATGTCCCTTGGGGGTATCCGTACCTATGTAGGACATGCGAGGGTTAGGTTAATAAACAGGCTGGAGCTAGAACCAAGTAAATCATACATTCAGGCTGTTTCAAAGCAGGGAGTGCACAGTGTTGGAGATAAAACAGCACATGTCATTATTTTGCTAGCTAACGAGCAAGGGCTAAGTTACTGCTAAGCAACATGTTACAAGGCGAAGAAGCTGGCGGGATTTCAGGGTTTGCGACTCCAAGTTCAACGGGTTCTGGCGCAAACACGGAAAGGCCAGTGGCTAGTGCTGACGGATTTCGCATTAGTCCCCCGGATAATTTTGTTTGTATGGACATTCAAACCTGGCTGAAATGGATCAGGCACTTTGAAAGGTACAGAGTAGCATCAGGCTTAAACGTGAAAAATGAGGCATTTTCAAGTTAATACACTGATCTACTCTATGGGTGATGAAGCCGAGGATATATTAAATGCTTCAACGTTGACCGAGGAAGAGAAACTTAACCACAGTGCCGTTAAAGACTGTTTTGAAACGCATTTTGTAGGGAGACACAACATTATTTTTGAGAGAGCTAGGTTTAATATGCACAAACAGGAGCAGGGTGAAACCACCAACAGTTTTATCACAGCTGTTCACAAACTAGCATAACATTTTCAGTTTGGCGCGCTCAGGAAAGAGCTGATCCGAGATCGGATTGTAGTCGGAATAAGAAATATATCACTTTCTGAAAAGTTACAGTTGGATTCCCAGCTTACCCTGTCCAAAGCTGTAAACCAGGTTAGGCAGAGTGAGACAGTAAAAAGACAGCAGACGATACTGCGGGACAGCAGCTCCTTGCAGAACCAAGAGAGTGAGGAAATACACTGATAAAAAAAGTAAAGGGAACACTAAAATAACACATCCTAGATCTGAATGAATGAAATATTCTTATTAAATACTTTTTTCTTTACATAGTTGAATGTTCTGACAGCAAAATCACACAAAAATGATCAATGGAAATCAAATTTATCAACCCATGGAGGTCTGGATTTGGAGTCACACTCAAAATTAAAGTGGAAAACCACACTACAGGCTGATCGAACTTTGATGTAATGTCCTTAAAACAAGTCAAAATGAGGCTCAGTAGTGTGTGTGGCCTCCACTTGCCTGCATGACCTCCCTACAATGCCTGGGCATGCTCCTGATGAGGTGGCGGATGGTCTCCTGAGGGATCTCCTCCCAGACCTGGACTAAAGCGTCCGCCAACTCCTGGACAGTCTGTGGTGCAACGTGGCATTGGTGGATGGAGCGAGACATGATGTCCCAGATGTGCTCAATTGGATTCAGGTCTAGGGAACAGGTGGGCCAGTCCATAGCATCAATGCCTTCCTCTTGCAGGAACTGCAGCCACATGAGGTCTAGCATCGTCTTGCATTAGGAGGAACCCAGGGCCAACCGCACCAGCATATGGTCTCACAAGGGGTCTGAGGATCTCATCTCGGTACCTAATGGCAGTCAGGCTACCTCTGGTGAGCACATGGAGGGCTGTGCAGCCCCCCAAAGAAATGCCACCCCACAACATGACTAACCCACCACCAAACCGGTCATGCTGGAGGATGTTGCAGGCAGCAGAACGTTCTCCACGGCGTCTCCAGACTCTGTCACGTCTGTCACATGTGCTCAGTGTGAACCTGCTTTCATCTGTGAAGAGCATAGGGCGCCAGTGGCGAATTTGCCATTCTTGGTGTTCTCTGGCAAATGCCAAACATCCTGCACGGTGTTGGACTGTAACACAACCCCCACCTGTGGATGTCGGGCCCTCCTACCACCCTCATGGTGTCTGTTTCTGACCGTTTGAGCAGACACATGCACATTTGTGGCCTGCTGGAGGTAATTTTGTAGGGCTCTGGCAGTGCTCCTCCTGCTCCTCCTTGCACAAAGGCGGAGGTAGCGGTCCTGCTGCTGGGTTGTTGCCCTCCTACGGCCTCCTCCACGTCTCCTGATGTACTGGCCTGTTTCCTAGTAGCGCCTCCATGATCTGGACACTATGCTGACAGACACAGCAAACCTTCTTGCCACAGCTCGCATTGATGTTCCATCCTGGATGAGCTGCACTACCTGAGCCACTTGTGTGGGTTGTAGACTCCATCTCATGCTACCACCAGAGTGAAAGCATCGCCAGCATTCAAAAGTGACCAAAACATCAGCCAGGAAGCATAGGAACTGAGAAGTGGTCTGTGGTCACCAACTGCAGAACCACTCCTTTATTGGGGGTGTCTTGCTAATTGCCTATAATGTCCACCTCTTGTCTATTCCATTTGCACAACAGCCTGTGAAATGTATTGTCAATCAGTGTTGCTTCCTAAGTGGACAGTTTGATTTCACAGAAGTGTGATTGACTTGGAGTTACATTGTGTTGTTTAAGTGTTCCCTTTATTTTTTTGAGCAGTGTACATGCATTTTGATACAGAGCTAAAAAAACGGAGGGGAACACAGAACAGAGACAGACGTGGAGAAAACAATCACAGACAGCACCAGTAGCTAGTTTAAATGTTTTTCGCAAATGTGGGAAATCCCCTTTCCACAGATGGAAGGATTGCCAAGCAAAGGATGCGGAATGCAGGAAATGTCATAGCAGAGGACACTTTTCAGCTGTCTGTCAATTAAAGCAAATGCATGAGGTTTCAGAGGAGGTACAGCAGGACAGCATCTTTCTGGGAGAAGTGAAGGGAAACACTACTGGCTGGCATACAGCAGAGACTGACCACAAACCACTGTTGGCTCTGTTAGGGACAAAAGCACTGGACGACTTGCCTCCCAGAGTTCTGCGCTTCCGCCTCAGATTACTGAGGTTCACCTACAAGATGGTGTATGTGCCAGGGAAGGCACTGATCACAGCAGATGCACTCTCCAGGGTCCCAATTAAACATCCATTATCAGAGGAGGAGCAATGTCTAGAGGGTGAGGTACAGGTGTCCATTAATGCAATAAGGGACAGTCTACCTGCATCTGCAGCAGATTGCAGCAGATTGCAGAGGAGCAACAACGAGATCACATCTGCCAACAGATAGTGCAGCAGTGCAAAAAGGGATGGCCCAGGCAGGAGCAACTGCTGAAGCCCTATTGGGTGCACCAAAGCGACTTCCATTGTAATGGAGACCTTCTCATGAAAAGACAGCGGATAGTTATCCCAGAGACTCTACAACCAGAAATGCTAGACAGAGTGCATGATGGACACATGGGGATAACCAAATGCAGACTGAGGGCTCAACAGTCAGTGTGGTGGCTTGGTCTGAGTACTCAGATTGCCAAGCTAGTGGCCCAGTGTGAGGTCTGTACAAAATGTCAACCTTGTCATCCGGAGCCAATGATGGCAAAGGAGCTGCCAAAACGGCCATGGCAAAAGGTAGGGGGGTATATGTTCTATTGGAAAAATGACACTTATCTGCTAGTGGTAGATTACTACTCAAGATATATTGAAATAGAAAAGACACCCATAACCCCATTAGCTGGTTTTATCAATGGATTAAAGTCCATTTTTTTCCAGGCAAGGGGTCGCTGAGGTCCTGGTTACAGATAACGCTCCCCAGTTCTCTGCGAGCTCATTTTCTTCTTTTGCCGCAGAATATGACTTCATACATGTGACCAGATACCTCTACCATGCACAGAGTAATGGTGAGGCAGAGAGAGCTGTGAAAACAGTCAAGGGACTGCTGAAAAAGAACAAGTATCCATACAGGGCTCTGTTAGCTTACAGAGTTACACCACTGCATCATGGGCCATCGCCTGCCGAGCTCCTGATGGGCAGGAGGCTGCGTTCCCCATTGCCTGTCTCGCCGGCTCAGCTTAAACCCCGATGGCCTAACAGGAAGGCCTTCGCTGAGATGGACAAACGTTAAAACAAACGCAAACTGGAGCCTTTAATCGGAGACACCGTGCTAAGGAGAGGCCAGAGCTGACCGGTCAACGTGTGTGGATTACAAACTCAAAGACACCAGCAATAGTGCTGAGGAAAGCGGATGCCCCACGCTCCTATGTGGTGGACACAGGCTCAGAAGAGGTACGAAGGAACAAAACACACCTCAGAGCTCTTCCAGATCTACCAGCCACACAGACTGAGGCCACAGGAAATGCACAAAAAGAGGAGGGAGAATGCTCACAGAGCCACAAGCGTGCCCAAAAAGGAATGTGAAGCCACCAGAGTGGCTGAAAGACCATGTTACGCGAAGAGAAAACATACTGTTGGGGGACCATATCCAGCAAAAAGAGACTGTACCTAAGTTAATGTTCATACTGTGTGATTTAATGCTTTCATACTGTTTCAGGATGGGAAGTAGCATGTTAGAGAATAATACTGGTTTCCAAATTGCATTTCAGTCAAAATTCTGGTATCGTGACAACACTTCTCGGTGTATATGTAACGGATGTCAAACGGCTAGCTAGTTAGCGGTGGTGCGTGCTAAATAGCGTTTCAATCGGTGACGTCACTTGCTCTGAGACCTTGAAGTAGTGGTTCCCCTTGCTCTGCAAGGGCCATGGCTTTTGTGGAGCGATGGGTAACGATGCTTCGAGGGTGACTGTTGTTGATGTGTGCAGAGGGTCCCCGGTTCGCGCCTGGGTATGGGCGAGGGGACAGTTTAAAGTTCTACTGTTACATTGATGCTGTTGACCCAGATCACTGGTTGCTGCGGAAAAAGGAGGAAGTCAAAAGGGGGGTGAGTGTAGCCAATGTGAAATTGCTGGCTAGTTAACGGTGGTGCTCGCTAGTGGCGTTTCAATCGTGACGTCACTTGCTCTGAGACCTTGAAGTAGTGGTTCCTCCTGCTCTGCAAGGGCCGTGGCTTTTGTGGAGCGATGGGTAACGATGCTTCGAGGGTGCTGACGTGTGCAGAGCGTTCCTGGTTCGCACCCAGGTCGGGGTGAGGGGACGGGCGTACAGTCTATACTGTTACATATAGTCATACCAGGTGGAACATCATACTGTCTCATTTTGTCTTTAAATATCCTTACATATGGAGCAAAGCTTCATGAGCTGTTTTGTGCCTTACAGTACATGACATGGATTTGAAATGCCCTCTGTCAATTAAGCCTCAATTTGGGATGGTCCCTCTCTTATACACTACAGTGCTTTGACTTGGACGGCTAAGATCATTTGGAAAGACATATTTAGGAAGTAAATGGCTCGTTCATGCTCTTTTTCGCTCTCTGAGCTCAGTTTCTCCCCTTCACTTCATTGACATTCGTCACATCAGTGAAACAAAAGCCTAACCCTCTTTTTCTGCTCACTGCCAGTGGAATTCTATGGCCTGGTTGTGCAGCTCAGACTTACCTTGTCAGGAGGTAGGGATTATCAGTGCAATTAGTACACTTCTGAAAGGGTCTGTTCCCACCGCTATCTGCTTAGGGGATCAGCTGAACTGCCCCCATCTAATATTGCCCCCATTTTTCTTCTATCCCACAAACCACCATGCAGCAGGGACTCATGGTCAACGGAAATTAACTGTGATTATGAAGAGGAGTTTTGCCTTGATGTCCTGGAGTTGAATCAGTTTATGGGAATAATAATAGGTTCTTGTCCCCAGTTTATAAAAAAAAAAATGTACTAATGATTCAGCAATTTGTGACGAGCATAGAGCCTCACTCTCTTACTTATCTGAAAGGATAAACTTGTAAGCTTCCCTCTCTGAAAGTCCCCTGAGTCTCTCTGTTTGAATAGCATCAAACTTGAATCAAACTTGTTGCCAAGGCCCTGCTGAGTTTGTATTTGAACAGATGCTAAGTAAAGGACTTGTGCAAAAGTAGGTCAAGTGGTGTATGGAGAGGGCTCAAGTGTGCGAAACTTGTTGATGGTCCTTCTCCTGTTCAGTGTTCCCCTTTTCCAATTGATTGTCCATTTGATGGTTTATTTGTCACAGTATCATCCTACATTGGGATTTTCTGTCCTCTAAAGCCCTATTCGGACGGGATACGTTTTACTGGGGTAGCTCAGGTAATGTAATTATGTGCACAAGCACAAATCACCATAATTTTACTCCCGTCTGAATCTGCCATGACAGTCATTTTTACATGGTAGGAAGGTTATTATCCCAGCCCTAAAAACCTACTGTTTTTTGGCAAACTCCGATGTCCTCTGATAATACTTATCCTGTGCAAATCGTCATTCCTGTGTTTTGAGGGATGTTACAGAGTTTAACATGTGCTGCATCCAGTTTGGAAAAGAACATGGGAACAAATTGATGCTTAAAACAAAGTGATATGCCCGTAGCCTACAGATTAATTATCTGTTTTGTCATATATCAACTTTCCAACTGCCATACTTTTAAAATATGAAGTGGACGATATTGTGCCAATGAATTGATAAATTGTCAAATTCGTCAGGTAACTAAATGTATGCATAGGTGCATTAGGCCAGTATCAGGCTATCCCTAGACCTTTGAAATATCTTCACACCTAGAAGAGCCTCCAGGCTTCCTTCATAATGGTCATTTGTGAATGAGGGAAATAAAATGTGTTACAGAGGCAGTTTTTTAAAACAAATCCCGTCCTAATCGTCTGCTGGAAAAACGGACATGCCGGGTTAATAATTACATATCCAACGTTCTATACTAATACTAGTTACTGAGTTGTCTAGTTGAATAAAGGGGAAAAAAATGTATATATATATATGTGTGTGTGTGTGTGTGTGTGTGTGTAGAGTTGAAGTCGGAAGTTTACATACACCTTAGCCATATACATTTAAACTCAGTTTTTCACAATTCCTGATATTTAATCCTAGTAAAAATTCCCTGTTTTAGGGAACACACACACACACACACACGTATGTACAGTTGAAGTCAGAAGTTTACATACACCTTAGCCAAATACATTTAAACTCAGTTTTTCACAATTCCTGATATTTAATCCTAGTAAAAATTCCCTGTTTAATCCTAGGTCAAAATTCACCCAATTTATTACTATTATATTAGTCCCGTGTGAATAGGGTTTAAGTTGGACATGGACAACCATTCAAAGCTACAAATGTAACAAGTCAACATTTTGTTAGGCTCGTTCCGTTCTTGTTATGATTGTTGTTTTAGGTGACACAACTTTGGCAGACCATTGCATATTTACTCTGATGTCTGGTGACTAATGCTTGCAGACATATTATGCAGTAAGATAACTCTTTTATTTTTTCATTTCATCACCTGAAAAGGGAAGTTCCTCTCCATAAATTATTTTGTTGTTAGACAATGTGTTTCTGAGGAATTGGTTCTACGACGACCCCTTAAAATATTTAAACTGCCCTGTCTTCATTACTTCTCTCAATGTCTCCTTATCTCCAGGTGAATGTGCTTAGGACTTGTCTAAATAGGTCACTGGCTAACAAAGCAACTGTCTTTTTGATGTTTTGCAGACTGGCAGAAAAGCGGTGATTCATCAGACCTATTTTCTTTTGGCGTGCTAGGTTGTGTTAGCAGATTCCAAAGTTTCATTGCTTTAAAGTCTGACCTCTTGAAAAGCCTTACAGGCCCCAACAAGAGGCACAATGTTGAGATGGAGGAATTGAAAAAGATAATTGTGTTATGTAATCCACTTCAGGGTTCATTTTCTCATGAATCATGTGGAGGAAATCGCCCCCCCGCGAGTTTATCTGTCACAGCCTTTATAGGTGCAAAATCCCCTAGACAGTGTATTTATAGCCCATTATGTAAGGATTTAATCCAGATTGTGACCCTGCTCTTAGGGCTGCACAATTAATCAAATTCAGATCTAAATTGCGATATTGTTATGTGCAATATCAATATCACAAGAGGCTGTGATTTCCTCCTTTCTTTGACACTCCCTTAATATGACAGAAACTAAATGGTATGGTACTATGGTACCTCTTCCAATGAGATGCTTTAGGCTCTGTTCATTCACTCTCTACATGCACAGAGGATGCTGACAAATCTGAAGCATGCTCTCTCACTTTGGCACATGCTGGCCAATCCTTGCTTAGAGCACGCAGTTAGTCGGAAGGTAGCCTAGTGGTTAGTGTTTTTTTGTTGTAACCGAAAGGTTGCAAGATCGAATCCCCGAGCTGACAAGGTAAAAATCTGTCATTCTGCCCCTGAACAAGGCAGTAAACCCACTGTTCCTTGGCCGTCATTGAAAATAAGAATTTGTTCTTAACTGACTTGCCTAGTTAAAAAAAAAGATGCTTTGAGGAGAGAAAGGGCTTTACCAATGCCAGTGCAGTATGTGGTTTAGAAACTCTGTGGCTTTACCTCCATGTCGGAAACATGAGTGCTGCTAGTGCTAACAAGAAGGTCAATTTAATGCCAAAGAAGGGCGCATCTGCAGTGGTTTGGCAGTATTTCGGCTACAGGCGAACCGATGTCAATCACATGCAAGTGTTGTGCAAAGTGATCCCCAGACTTGTGAAGACCACAATCAACATGACAAATGTATTCAATAATTTGATGAAGAACCATCCACCTACTTATTAGGATTGAATGGTAAAAATAAAGCCTGACAGCAGCAAAGCCCCTCAGCCATAACCAGCAACTGTCACGACTTCTGCTGAAGTCGGTTCCTCTCCTTGTTCGGGCGGTGTTCAGCGGTCGACGTCACCGATCTTCTAGCCATTGCCGAGCCATTTTCCATTTGTTTTGTCTTGTTTTCCCACACACCTGGTTTTCATTCCCGCATTACGTGTTGTGTATTTAACCTTCTGTTCCCCCCATATCTTTGTGCGGTATTGTTTGTTGTAAGTGCTTGTGCACATTGTTTTCTGGTGCGCTACGGGTCTTGTACCCATTCTTTATTATTCTGGATGCCAGTTCTGCTCTCCTGCATCTGACTTCACTTCCACCAGTTACGCACCCCTTACAGCAACCTACATTAAACAGGCATTGATTGCCAATGCGTTTTCAAGTGTAATGCCCTATGAAAAAACATCCCGTAGACACACAGAAATCACTGAGGCTATCACATAGCCAAAGACATGTTTCCTATTTACATAGTCAGCAAAGACTGCTTCAAGGTGATTAAGGAGCTGGACAGGAGATACAAGATTTCATCTCGCACATATTTCTCCCAAGTTGCCATCCCAACACTGTATAACAAAATAAAGGGAGAAGTTGAAACGTCATGTTGAATGACTGGACCAGACTCCAATGTTTGGACACAGACTGCACCTTGCAATCGGTAGGCTATGTGTTACATGTTAAGGCAATTTATTTATTTACAAGTTCAATTATAATAATGATTTAACCTACTTCATTTAAAAATATATATTTTACCTGTATTTAACTAGGCAAATCAGTTAAGAACAGATTCTTACTTACAATGACTGCCTAGGAACAGTGGGTTAACTGCCTTGTTCAGGGGTAGAATTACATAATCATAAGCTTCCTATTCCATCTGCAGCCAATGGTGCCTGAATAAATAATTAACTTATTTAAGGTTATTTAAGAACTCATAGTGGTAAAATAGCTGGCTGTTAGCAGGTGGCTGTAGGCAGAATGGGATATCTACCTCGAGGCCACTGCCTTTACCACATCAGGTGTACCTCACACCCCTGTATTGACTTAGTGCCTTAAAGTATTCACACCCCATTACTCTTTCCATATTTTGTGTTACAGCCTGAATTTAAAATTGATTCAAATGTAGATTTTGTGTCACTGGCCTACACACAATACTATAATGTCAAAGTGAAATTGTTTTTATAAATGTTTACAAATGAATAAAACATGAAAAGCTGAAATGTCTTGTCAATAAATATTCAACTCCTTTGTTTGCAAGCCTTAATTACATTCAGGAGTAAAAATGTGCTTACCAAGTCACATAATTTGCATGGACTCACTCTTTGTGCAATAATAGTGTTTAACATGATTTTGGAATGATTATCTACTCTCTTTACCCCACACACACAATTTTCTGCAATGTGCCAGTTCAGCAGGGAATTTCAAAAACAGATTCAACCAGAAAGACCAGGGAGGTTTTTCAATGCCTCGCAAGGAAGGGCAACTATTGGTAGATTGGTTAAAAAAAAGCAGACACTGAATATCCGTTTGAGCATGGTGACATTATTAATTACACTTAGGTTGGTGTGTCAATACAGCCATTCGCTAATTCAGTTGCCGGAGAGGAAGAAAACCACTCAGGGATTTCACCATGAGGCCAATATGGACTTTAAAACAGTTAGTTTAATGACTGCGATAGAAGAAAACTGAGGATGGATCAAGAACATTGTAGTTACTCCATAATACTAAACTAAATTACAGAGTGAAAAGAAGGAAGCCTGTACAGAATAGAAATATTCCAAAACATGCATCCTGTTTGCAGTAAGGCACTAAAGTAAATTGCAAAAAATGTGGCAAAGAAATCAACTTTATGTCCTGAATAGAAAGTGTTATGTTTGGGGAAACATCACTGAGTACCACTCTTCATATTCCCAAGCATGGTGGTGGTTGCATCATGTTATGGGTATGTTTGTCATCGGCAAGGAGTAGGGAGTTTTTTTTAGGATAAAAAGAAACAGAATAGAGCTAAGCATAGGCAAAGCTGGTTGTCTGCTTTCCACCAGACACTAGGAGACAAATTCACCTTTCAGCAGGACAATAACCTAAAACTCAAGGCCAATGGGTGTCATGGCTGGCACTGCTTGGCTCCAGGTTAGTTCACTCTGAAGTGAGTCTAGACTACCACTATGCCTATAGCACAATGGTTCCATCAGCCATGAAATAAGCATGTGTATCTAGGCCTAGCTGCTGTTTTCACATCACTTAAAATAGGTTATATTGCCTGTGATATGGTAAACCTTGTTTAGTGCAGCAGTAGCATGTTGTTTTGATGGACTGTAATTATTGGTAGTGTAGTTATAGTTTTGTTCTAGAAAGTGCCACAGTTGATACACACTATTCTTACGGCATCTTAGTCACTTTTAAATTGTGTTTACATATTCCATAATCGATCTCATACAGTGGGGAGAACAAGTATTTGATACACTGCCGATTTTGCAGGTTTTCCTACTTACAAAGCATGTAGAGGTCTGTAATTTTTTATCATAGATACATTTTAAGTAATTAATTTGCATTTGATCACCTACCAACCAGTAAGAATCAGTTACGTACCATCAGTTACGGCTTCACATATGAACTGGAAAGGATTGTCTATAGTCCCACTGAGTTTAGCCCCACCTTTCACGACAACTGAGTTCTTGAGTGTTGTTGTTTTGGGCTAATGTTAGCTAAGTAGCTAGCATTTGGAATGACGTATTTGGAGTAAACTTGAGTGTACCACAGGCATGTATCAACTGAAGAGTTACCTGAAGCTTTAGAGGAATAGGAGATGCAGTAGAGCAATACAGTGCTGAGGCAGAGGGCTCGTAATGAGGACGACTGGCGGCTTCTATGAAATGTGTGTGTTGGGCATTCTGTTGCCCAGAGCTGCTGAGGCATCTCTCAGGTGTGTTCCATGCATTGTGAAGGATAAGTCCAGTGTCTACACGACTCAGGCTGGCTCTACAAGATTGTCACCAGACTCCATCTTCATCAACCATCTCCCTGAACATCTTCCTCTGATCAAGCTATGAAAGAACAGCACCATTTTTTTAATGTTAATGTTTAAAGTAAAACACACCAACAGTAGATGTGCAGGTATTATTTAAAATATATAAACTTTTCAATGATGAAACACTTTGGGTTTAGAAAAAGTACTTCACCAAAAACTGTAGAAAATCAATACATTAATAGCTATAAATACATAAATAAATACAACTATTTCATAATCATGGCCTCTAAAGGCCATAAGGCGTGCCTCCCTGAAGTACAACATTATCCAAAACATGAGTAGAGTTGTGAACGTTCTGTAGCTAGACTGCCACATACTTTACCAAATTGAAGTGCCAAGGTGAAACGGTAATGACAGCAGCTTACCATTACTTTCACCATAACAGGTTATGCGCAATGAAACTAGACCCATTCAGGCTGAAACTAATATTGCATAGCATGAACTAGGCTTGGACGGGATACCGGGGTATTTGGAAAAGGCCATGGGTGGGATTTTCAATAGCGTCAATACTGTTAACTATTTCTTTAAAGTTTTTCAATAAAAGTTGATTTGTAGCAACTTTTTAGTTAAATACCTGCAGTCAACCTGTGCATTATGTTAGATCAAGCAAATTGCATTTCACCTGTAACATTATTTTACATTATGAATCTTACCGTAGTTCACCAGAACAGTTGAGCCAGTCACGTGTTTGTTTGTAAATTGCACAATGCGCGAAAGAGGGAGCAGTCCAGCTTTGTATCGACAGGGGTCGTGTTTTATATTGAAAGTCAAGTGTTTTTTTGCTTCAATAGAATGATCAGGGACGTGCAACTATAGATCCTACTTAACAGAAAATACATTAGTGCAACATCAGGCAGAAAATTGCTTCATTTTCATCAGATGACAACAGAATTGCAACACTATTTGGCTGGTAACCACACGAGTAAATGAGCTTACAATGGAAAATCTTTTTTGTTGTTATAGATTTAAAAATAGACTTGAACACCACCGCTGAAGCTTTCATCATCTTCCAAGTTGTTTTGTTGTTTACCTGAATAGATCTAGCTATCAAAAGTCGCAGCCCCCCTCTTCCAATGCATTGTGGCTGCACCCAATGCAGTGTTTAGTGAATTCTGCTAGATGAAAAGCCGAAATGAGTATAACCTTCTGACATTTAAAGCATACTCGATTTTTGAAAATTCACATAATTTAAAACATTCTATTTTTGAATACTGGGAATGCGTCATGCGTGATAGCATTGTTTCCTGCAATTGGTTGATTTCAGTAGCGTGTTCCCATATCTAATTGACAAATGATTATCAGTTGTTGTCAAAGCAGAACTGAGTATGGCATCCAGTCATTTAAAGTATACTTGATATTCAAAATGTCACATACTATTAAACAAAACATTTTGGCATACTAAAACGGTCTACTATTTAGTAACAGCCCCTTTATCTCCGCTTTTGATTCATCTCTGTTCCCCTCCACTGAATTCCAATGGCCTTTAGTGCGGTATCCTTAGTGAACGGTCTGGCCTGTGAGGAATTCCCCGGCCTGCGAGGAATGTCCCGGTAGACAATAGACCCGGGTTCACCTCTCTCACCACCAAGCTGGGCCCAGTCAGAGAAGGGAGGAAGAGACTAGAGAAAGGGGCTAAACCCAGGGCTCAGCGCAGGGATTGAGTGTGTGTGTGCTCTCGTTTTTAAGTGTATTTCTGGGCCTTTGTTGCAATGTCACATCTTTGATGTTTGGGATGAAAAGACCCCTCCCCTCCCTTATCTTCCATAAGCATAGCTTTAGCCAGTTAAGGTGCATTTTGGGTCCCCTACACCACTGGAACCTTCTAGTTACACACAGGCTTTTTGTGTCGGTCTGCCTGGGAGCCTCTTTCACATGCAGCACTTTGGTAATGCCCAGCCTGAACATGATTGGAATGCTTTTTTCAATTAATTTTTTACATATTTTTTTTGTATAAAGGCTCTTTTGTTCCAACAGGATAATTAAGTTGGAATGTATTCCCATCAGGGGGGCTTGAGTTTGGGAATGAGAGGAAAGAGAGAGAGGGGGAGACAGACAGGCCTGGGAGAGAGAAGGTCTTATCTGTCCAACACTTATTCCAACACTGTCGCAGCAGTTATAGCCATTGTCTTCCACTTTACAACTTTTTACCCCCAGAATTTTTGAGCTCGTGCAGCAGTCTTTGTTACTCATCAAGACACTAGCATTTCCTAAACCGCCACCTTTGCATGCTTATTGTCCGGTCTTGTGTAGAGGCTGTTCTTCTACAAACACAATGACTTTCCTTTGTTTACAGAGGATTATGTAAATGAGTTCAATGAACATGAAAAGCTACAGCATGTCCTCTTTTTCCTCTATTAGCCTTTCCGGAACACATTCCATAACCTTAAACAAAGGGAAAATGCCTTAGAATTAACTAAGAAAGTGAGTCATGCTGCGAGGTCGCAGACTGCTTGAACCGCAGGGTCAGCTGACACTGTGAAGTGTCAGCCATCTTGACTTATCCTTCTCTGGCCACTGGAGTCCAACTTAACTCTGATGCACGTACCGCAGTCAGGGACTTTTCTGCTGAAATGTCAGTTTAGTTGAATGTTCGTCACAGTCCATTTGGCACATTCTATGCATGTTTGACTTAGATGTGGACCATGTAAGAACATTTAGTTAAGAATAGAAGCAATGATGTGTGCACAGTAAGCAGAATAAGGGCCATATTCAATCAAAAGTAAATCAAGTTAAATCAAGACTTTGTTCCACCGTTTCCCTGCACCAGTCTGGTTTTGTCTAGTTCCAGACATGAACCTGTGTGAATTAAAGTATCTTTCACTGTCCTGCAGCAAACTTCCAATTAAAGCTTTAGGTTTTGATTAAATATGGGGCCTGACTCTCTCACTTTGTAAGCTGTTATTGGAAAATGGCATGTTGAAGCCTGTCTGACGGGCAAATTCATCAGTTGGTTATCATTTGGAAGTGCAATAAAGCTCCTGAAAATGACTCCCTTTCAATTCCATGGTTGCAGAAGAATGCACCCCAAACGCCACGGTCCCATGGGCCTTTCGATGTTCAAACCTGTGACCATTAGTTGAGTCTCATTTCAGGATTAAGAGGTCAGAGATAGGCATGGATGGATAGACCCTAGTAATGCCTTCACTGCCTTGTGTTCTCAAAACAGGCTTAGTAAGTAACAAGTGTTTGGCAAGCCTTCTTGAAAAATCCTACCACTGAAGGAAACTATCTAGTTAGTAGACAGTTGCCATATTTTACCTATGTTATAAATAAAAGATACTATCAACTGCTGTGTCCCAGCTATATCCTTAATGCATGCGAGGGATACTTATAGCCACCCGAGTTATCCTAAATACCCCGGGAGGCTTTCACCTTCTGTATCTGAGACTAAAAAAGTTAGAGCTTGGTGTGGGCTCACATTGGACAATGGCTTGTTGTTCCACGTAATACTTGCTTTCAGGATAGTCCTACTCCAAGCTTGTTTGTGTCTCTGATTTCCTCCCTCAAGCTGAAGAAATCAAATAGAAAACAGAGGTCCCAATGTAAACTGTCCAGACTATAAGGTATAAATGTTTGTAGAGCTGGCTCTCGCATGCAAGAAACCCCTGGCGATACAACAGATTTGCGTTCATTAAGCACAGGATAGCAACACTTTTTGCATTGGAAAATGAGAACAAGGTCCTCTGAAATGTATGCACCACCCAGGCGCCTGGATTTCCCCCCTCTTATTTAGCGGGGGTAGAAGAGTTCCGATTCAGCTGTCTGCTTGTCCTGACTCACTGCTTTGCTTGCAGAGGAACTTTATTTGTTTTGGCATGAGTCACTCGTCGGAATTACTTTTGTGAGTCTGTGAACATTTTTGGTGGGATATCAAGACACGCCATATGAACCATAGTTGTCGTTAAAGCGACTTATACCTATATCGAAACACCAGTCATTCCATTTCATGTCATTCTCTCATATCCATACTCCTTTGTCAAATACTGCACTTTGTTACTTGACTCTAAAGTGTAATTTCACCTTGCATTGGCTGAGAGGGTAAGACTGCTCAGTAAGCCAGACAAAATGTGTTTGAGCCATGGAAAGGTAGGCCTGTTCAAGCAATAAGACGAATATAATGTCCAATCCTAATGACGCCTCATCCTGTGGGTCATGAAAAAGCTACGCTTTTGCGAAGTCCTGTTTTGACATACACACCATGACCAAAAGTATGTGGACACCTGCTAGTTGAACTTATAATTCCGAAACCATGGGCATTAATATGGAGTTGGTCCCCACTTTTCTGCTACAACAGTCTCCACTCTTCTGGGAAGGCTTTCCACAGATTTTGGAACATTGCTGTGGGGACTTACTTCCGTTCAGCCAAAATCATTAGTGAGGTTGGGCACTGATGTTGGGCGATTGGGCCTGGTCCGCAGACAGTGTTTGAATTCTGTGTAGGATCGTCAAGCTTTCCCACACAGATCTCGACAAACCATTTCTGTATGGACCTCGCTTTGTGCACGTGGGCATTGTCTTGCTGGAACAGGAAAGGGCCTTCCCCAAACTGTTGCCACAAAGTTGGAAGCACAGAATCGTCTAGAATGTAATTGTATGCTGTAGCGTTAAAATTTCACTTCACTGGAACTAAGTGGTCTTGCCTGAATCATGAAAAACAGCCCCAGGCCATTATTACTCCTAGTGAGTGTTGCAACGGAGGACAGACTATTTTTATGTGCTACGCACTTCAGCACTCCGCACTCCCGTTCTGTGAGCTTATGTGGCCTACCACTTCACGCTGAGCCATTTGTTGATCCTAGATGTTTCCACTTCACAATAACGGCACTTACAGTTGACCGAGGCAGCTCTAGCAGGGCAGAAATTTGACGAACTGACTTGTTGAAAAGTTGGCATCCAATGATGGTGCCACGTTGACGGTCCATGAGCTCTTCAGTAAGGCTACTGCCAATGTTTGTCTATGGAGATTGCATTGCTGTGTGCTCGATTGTATACACCTGTCAGTAGTGGGTGTGGCTGAAATAACTGAATCCACTAATTTGAAGTGGTGTCCACATACTTTTGTATATATAGTGTATCAGCTTTTTTCTGAATCTATTCCTTGGGGTGAAACAGTCATTTTATGATGGTAGCCAGGACCCATTAAAAATAGTAACAGTCAAGGAAAGGCTTTCTGTGTAAGCGGAAAGAAACGCCACTTGCTATGAGGGCAAGACACACAATTCAACAGTTTAGGTCAAGCCAAGTCATAATAATATTATAAAAACCAACGTTAAAGCGGCGTAAGAGGACACTTTGCACCAAATCTGGATTTTTCTAAATGTCTTATCTGCCTGATATCAATGTTTGAAGAGGGTTAACAACGTGGATACATGTACACACACTATATATATCTGTACACTTCATGAGGGCATTTTCCTATAACATGCAGGGCCAGTATAAATAACAAACCAAACATTGGCTCCTTCATGAGGACCTTACAGTGGGAATGTCTCATTGCACCTGCATTTAGAAGCCTTCTAATTTCCTATCTTCCACTGAAATGTTGACAGAAGACAGTCCACAGACTTGAGGGTGAACAGGGTGAAAATAACGTCTCTCCGCCACTGTTGTTGAATTATGTTTATCTCCAAATGTATAGTAGAATAGAGCTGGGCGATGTGGACTTAAATCCATATCGTGATAAATTGACCCATTTTTGCGATAACGATACACCTAAAAAGAAATGTTTTGCTCGATAACAAATACAATAAGAAAAACTAATTTATGGTCAGTTACTTTACATTAGCGGCAGGGCTCTAGATAATAGTTTACTTTTTTAATCATAGGCTATTTCATTTAAACTATCCAAGAAATTCATGATTGATATTTTGATGTGCAACCAGTCAAAATAGAATCCAGAATTATCCGATTTCTTTTTGGCTCTTCAGAACATTTCCCAACATCTTTGTGCATATTGGACTATAGGCTGTATTATACACCACCAAAGAAAGTGGGAACTTTAAACACTATTGCTAACTCGAAATATGATATTGTTGCTAGATAGCCATATAGGCTAATTAATTCATCTATCAGTAAATGTAGGCTAATGTCCTGCAAAAACGTTCCAGTGCTAGGCCTAGGCTAATTGATGTAGGCCTAGTCACTGCGAATGACAAGCTCCGTTCCATGGGCGCATAAAAAACTACAGCCTACTGCGGTTGTAAAGTGGTGCCATGAACTTAATATTAAGAGGAGAGAAATACATTATATACCTACAGAAAGCTGTCACTCTCCTTTCTGTAACTAGAACAACAGTAGTTGCTTTGAAAACTGTATTTTTCCTGCAATAACATTTTGAGCAGCGGTCATATGCTTTTGTGCTGCTTCTCAGAATGCCTCTTTCCCTCCTCCATGCGCACAGTGGTGAAAGGGAGTGAGAGGCAGCAGATGTCAGCGAAAAAGGGACAGGCAGATACTTTCATAGCTGGAATTACCATAATGGATATGATATTATTGTTGTTGACCAAATAATGGTTTTAGAACAATCTACAGAAAAATCTGTAATTTTCGGATGATCGTCTCAGCTCTACAATATAATGTGCTTTATTCTCTTCCATTTGTCAGCACTTCAGTTGAGGTGTGCATTGTGTTCTTTTGTTTTACTGCCAGCCTTCAAATTTACTCAGTATTATAAGTCTATGAGTAATTTAATGTTTGTCGTCAAAGTAGAGCTAGCCCTTTGTTCCGATGTCCTCCTCAGAAATGCACGTCCAACCCCCACCCCCTCACCACACATTCTCTCTCCTTTTCTGTTAGTTTTTTCTGGGAAAATACCCTGTAATAGCAACAGGCAATTTTTCCAAGATAAATATGTACACTGCAAATCCCGAGGGGACAAACAGTCAGATGCACTTGATGAGTGATAGAAATGGTCATGAATGTAATGGAGCATTTGTTAAAAGAACACCAAGGCCAAATTTGAAGGATGGCAGTCTTGTCTTTCCATACTGGAAATGGGTTCTTTACTCTTTACATTTTTTAAAAATTTAACCCTTATTTTGTCTTTTTGAATTTTTATGGATTTTGTTCCAGTTCTTCCCCTTCCAAACCAGATGTTATGATCCCAGAAGTCAACACCTCCACTTCCTGACTTCCGCCTCTGCTCTGTCCGCTCTTCACTGAGGTGAGAGTGAGGCGGATGACATGACCTGCGTGCCAGCTCCGTTCATTCACATCCAAATGACAGCTCATCACCTAGCCAACCCCTCCCTTCCCCACCACACACCCCCACCCTTTCTCGTTGAGCTATCAAACCACAAAGCCCTATTCTCCTGTCCGACTCAGGGCGAGACAGACCACAGTGAGTACAGTCCATATTTCAGCTTACTGACAATTTGCTCATTGTCAGAATCCACTGGCTTGTGTCTTGCGAGCCTTCACTGAAACGATAGAATTCTTGGAACAATAATTGTGAGGTGAAGCTTTGCCAGAAGGTTGAAGTTTACAGTTCACCGAAAGGAAAATACTTTGGCTGGAATCCAACCCATTTTTCTGAGGGGACAGGATAGGGCTTGACATTTGGTCTCTGAATAGGGACCATCTCCCTCATTTTTGTGTCTGATGTTATCAAAAAGAAGCCTCGACTTCCTCCGAGTGCTTGTATGTAGCACAGGTCTACTCCTCTTGGGCAGCTGCCCTTGCACTGTTCCTCAAAGTACCCCACCCACCCTTCCCAGCAAACCAGCTGCTGTCTGCAATGTCCCCCACCCATCTCCCACCACCACCCTAATCGCTCCCCTTGCTCCTTTTCAATGGAGATTTAGAGCAGGGGAAGGCTCTCTTTCAGTTTGCAAGATTGATGGTGGTTTAAAAGACAGACTGGTCACAAACAAAGTGACAGGTGGATTTTGTGGTCAGGGTTCAACTCAGATGTGGTCGTCGACGGCAGGGCACAAAGCCCGGGCCCTCCATTTGGGTCACACTGGAACGGACGACTTTCAACTCAGCTACTTGACATTGGTGGTTACTCCCATCTAATCAGAATCGAACCAGGCTGATCCCAAATGGGGTTGGGTTAGGGTCAAGTGGCTGAGCTTTGCACAGCACCTTGGTGTGTGTGTGTGTGTGTGTGTGTGTGTGTGTGCGTGCGTGCGTGCATGCGTGCGTGCGTGCGCTGACTGCCCCCATGCGCCATTGGCCAGTCATTTCATTGTATTGTAAAAGCAGTAGTTGTGTGGTGTAGTTCTTGGTGACAGTTGCTAGTTAAATTCTGTGTGCTCAACCCTTTTACCCTTGAGATGGGCATTTGAAATATTTTCACTATATTTAATTATAATATTTAATATATCTAGACTCTTTTTGCTTTGCTTGAGCAGCAGGGCAGAGGAAGGGCAGGGGCCTTTGTGTGTGGGGAGGGAGGTAGAGGTCTTCATGGGTTCCAAAAGTTGCACCTGTTCCGAAATGGACCTGGGGCTTTCCCACCTAGACCCAAAATGCATAAAGGTTTTTTTTAAATATAGAGACACGTTTTGAATGGACCGAGGACAACTAGACCTGTTCTGTGAAGACCTTGACGGATCTAGTTCCGGTTCAATCAGAGTGAGAGAAGAAAATACTTTTTTTAAGCTACTTTATTAACTGGAGCTTATTAAGCGCAATAGGAAGGAGAGAGGTGCTGCTCTAGCAGGTGCGGAAGTGACTGTACTATGAGTGAGTGACATAGGGAGGGAGAGATGAGAGAGCAACCAACCAAACCGACTTGCGCAATAGTAGACTAATAGCTGCCATAGCTAGGTTATTTATCATCAAATACGATTACGTAGTCCCGGGAGACACTAGATACTGTAAGCTAGCTAACGTTAGCTAGCTAGGCCTTCTCATCCTACAGTTACAAATAACAACAACTCCGTTCAGATTATGAAGTAGCAGCCTGCCTGTTGGCTCTTCCTTCCTTCCTTCCTTCCTTCCTTCCTTCCTTCCTTCCTTCCTTCCTTCCTTCCTTCCTTCCTAGCCCGTCCTTCTCCTTTAACTTTTAATTACATAATTTTAATTTTAACTTTTGCCACTCACGGAGCAAGGCTATATGACTGTAACCTATTGGCTTGATGGGTTTTGATTGGCCAACAACAAGCTACACTCACCACGCTTCACTCTCATGAAATTAAGAGCTGCAGTATAAATTATAGCATTTTTCACTTCTCTTTCTACTGCAGCAGTTGCGTTTGGATCTGTACGGGCCCTTCCGGACAAGTCAGTTAAAATTACACACACCCGAGACCCGTGACAATTGGTTCCGACCCAGACCCGTGACATTATTTAGAATTCTGGACCCGGACCTCTCGGGTATTTGGATACAGGTGCATCCGTGAAGACCTCTAAAGGGGGAGAGAGAGAGAAAGTAGCTATACTCACGCTAGTTTGACAAACCTGTTGCTGCCATAGGTTATCTGTCAATCCATCTGATATTGCCTGTTTTGACTGTATCAAATAAATGTAAAGAGGCTATCTAGGATAGAACAGCAGCGTCTGGTAAGACAAGGGGCTGCGGTCTATGTATTTTTGTGAACAACAGCTGGTGCAGGAAGTCTCGCTCTTGCTCACTTGAGGTAGAGTTTCCCATGATAAACTGCAGACCACACTACCTACCGAGAGAGTTTTCATCTATATTCATTGTAGCTGTTTACATACCACCACTGTCAGAGTATGGCACTAAGATAGCATTGGATGAGCTGTATTCCGTCATAAGCAAACAAGAAAATGCTCACCCAGTGGCGGCGCTCCTAGTAGCCGGAGACTTTAATGCAGGGAAACTTACCCCAATACCCCAACCAGAAAACATGGATTACAGGCAGCATCCGCACTGAGCTAAAGGCTAGAGCTGCTGCTTTCAAGGAGCGGGACTCTAACCAGGAAGCTTATAAGAAATCCCGCTATGCCCTCCCAACAAACCATCAAGCAGACAAAACGTCAATACAGGACTAAGAGTTGTACTACACTGGTTTAGACGCTCGTTGGATGTGCAAAAATCTCTGAAGCTGGAGTCTTATCTCCCTCTCTAACTTTAAGCTTCAGCTGTCTGAGCAGCTTACCGATCACTGTACCTGTACACAACCAATCTATAAATAGCACACCCGACTACCTCATCCCCATGTTATTACTTATTACCCTCTTGCTATTTTGCACCCCAGTATCTCTGCATGCACATCATCATCTGCACATCTATCACTCCAGTATTAATGCTAAATTGTAATTATTTTCGCCTCTAGGGCCTATTTATTGCCTACCTCCCTACTCTTCTACATTTGCACACACTGTACATAGATTTGTCTATTTTTCTCTTCTTTTGTGTTATTGACTGTACGTTTGTTTATTTGTAAATCTGTATTGTTGTTTTTGTCGCACTGCTTTGCTTTATCTTCGCCAGGTCAGAGTTGTAAATGAGAACTTGTTCTCAACTGGCCTACCTGGTTAATAAAGGTGAAATAATTTTTTAAATAAAAACCATTACAGATTGCAAAGGGAAGCACAGCCGAGAGCTGCCCAGTGACACGAGGCTACCGGGCTAGCTAAACTACTTCTATGCTCGCTTCGAGGCAAATAACACTGAAACATGCATGAGAGCACCAGCTGTACCGGAAGACTGTGTGATCATGCTCTCCGCAGCGATGTGAGTAAGACCTTTAGACAGGTCAACATTCACAAGGCTGCAGGGCCAGATGGATTACCAGGACGTGTACTGGGAGCATGTGCTGACCAACTAGCAAGTGTCTTCACTGACATGTTCAACCTCTCCCTGTCCGAGTCTGTAATTCCAACATGTTTTAAGCAGACCACCATAGTGCCTGTGCCCAAGAACACTAAGGTAACCTGCCTAAATGACTACCAACCCGTAGCACTCACGTCTGTAGCCATGAAGTGCTTTGAAAGGCTGGTTATGGCTCACATCAACACCATCATCCCAGAAACCCTAGACCCACTCCAATTTACATACCGCCCCAACAGATCCAGAGATGATGCTGTCTCTATTGCACTCCACACTGCCCTTTCCCACCTGGACAAAAGGAACACCTATGTGAGAATGCTATTCATTGACTACAGTTCAGCGTTCAACACCATAGTGCCCTCAATGCTCATCAATAAGCTAAGGACCCTGGGACTAAACACCTCCCTCTGCAACTGGATTGTGGACTTCCTTACGCCCCCCCCCCCCAGGTGGTAAAGGTAGGTAACAACCAGAGGTTGACCGATTATGATTTTTCAACGCCGATACCGATTTATTGGAGGACCAAAAAAAGCAGAATTATGATTAATCAGACGATTTTTATATACATATATATTTGTGATAATGACAATTACAACAATACTGTATTAACACTTATTTTAACTTAATGTATTTGTTATTTTATTTGATTTATTTCACCTTTATTTAACCAGGTAGGCTAGTTGAGAACAAGTTCTCATTTGCAACTGCGACCTGGCCAAGATAAAGCATAGCAATTCGACACATACAACAACACAGAGTTACACATGGAATAAACAAAACATAGTCAATAATACAGTAGAACAAAAGAAAACAAAAAGTACATTTTCAATAAATTGCAAATGAGGTAAGATAAGGGAGTTAAGGCAATAAATAGGCCATGGTGGCGAAGTAATTACAATATATATACAATATAATACATCAATAAAACAATTTAGTCTGAAATAAATAATGAATCATATTCAATATGGTTTAAATAATGTTAAAACAAAGTGTTGGAGGAGAAAGTAAAAGTGCAATATGTGCCATGTAAAAAAGCAATGTTTAAGTTCCTTGCTCTGAACATATGAAAGCTGGTGGTTCCTTTTAACATGAGTCTTCAATATTCCCAGGTAAGATGTTTTAGGTTGTAGTTATTATAGGAATTATAGGACTATTTCTCTCTATACCATTTGTATTTCATATACCTTTGGCTATTGGATGTTCTTATAGGCACTTTAGTATTGCCAGTGTAGCAGTATAGCTTCCGTCCCTCTCCTCGCCCCTACCTGGGCTTGAACCAGGAACACATCGACAACAGCCACCCTCGAAGCATCGTTACCCATCGCTCCACGTTACCCATTGTTACCCAACAACTACTTCAAGGTCTCAGAGCGAGTGACGTCTCCGATTGAAACGCTATTAGCGCGCACCCCGCTAACTAGGTAGCCATTTCACATCGGTTACATCAGCCTAATCTCGGGAGTTGATAGGCTTGAAGTCATAAACAGCTCAATGCTTGTAGCACAGCGATGAGCAGCTGGCAAATGCACAAAAGTGCTGTTTGAATGAATGCTTACGAGCCTGCTGCTGCCTACCACCGCTCAGTCAGACTGCTCTATCAAATATCAAATCATAGACTTAATTATAACATAATAACACACAGAAATACGAGCCTTAGGTCATTAATATGGTCAAATCCGGAAACTATCATTTCGAATACAAAACATTTATTCTTTCAGTGAAATACGGAACTGTTCCGTATTTTATCTAACGGGTGGCATTCCAAACACTAAATATATTGCTGTTACATTGCACAACCTTCAAAGTTATGTCATAATTATGTACAATTCTGGCAAATTAATTACGGTCTTTGTTAGGAAGAAATGGTCTTCACACAGTTCACAACGAGCCAGGCGGCCCAAACTGCTGCATATACCCTGACTCTGCTTGCACGGAACGCAAGAGATGTGACACAATTTCCCTAGTTAAAGTAAATTCATGTTAGCAGTCAACATTAACTCAATATGCAGGTTTAAAAATATATACTTGTGTATTGATTTTAAATAAAGGCATTGATGTTTATGGTTAGGTACACATTGGTGCCACGACAGAGCTTTTTACGCAAATGCGCTTTTTAAATCATCACCCGTTTGGCGAAGTAGGCTGATAGGTGATTCGATGAGAAATGAACAGGCACCGCATCGATTATATGCAACGCAGGACAAGCTAGATAAACTAGTCATATCATCAACCATGTGTAGTTAACTAGTGATTATGTTAAGATTGACTGTTTTTTATAAGATAAGTTTAATGATAGCTAGCAACTTACCTTGGCTTCTTGCTGCACTTATAACAGGTAGTCAGCCTGCCACACAGTCTCCTTGTGGAGTGCAATGTATTCGGCCATGATCGGTGTCCAAAAATGCAGATTGTTATGAAAACTTGAAATTGGCCCTAATTAATCGGCCATTCCGATTAATCGGTCGACCTCTAGTAACAATAACATCCGTCACGCTGATCCTCAACACAGGGGCCCCTCAGGGGTGCGTGCTCAGCCCCCTCCTGTACTCCCTGTTCCCTCATGACGGCACGGCCAGGCACGACTCCAACACCATCATTAAATTTGCCAATGACACAACAGAGACCTGGCCGTGTGGTGTAAGGACAACAACCTCTCCCTCAACGTGATCAAGACAAAGGAGATGATTGTGGACTCCAGGAAAAAGAGGACAGAGCACGCCCCCCTTCTCATCGACGGGACTGCAGTGGAGCAGTTTGAGAGCTTCAAGTTCCTTGGTGTCCACATCACCAACAAACTAACATGGTCCAAGCACACCATGACAGTCATGAAGTGGGCACGGCAAAACCTATTCACCCTCAATATTTGGCATGGGTCCTCAGATCCTCAAAAGGTTCTACAGCTGCACCATCGAGAGCATCCTGACTGGTTGCATCACTGCCTGGTATGGCAAATGCTCGGCCTCCGATGGCAAGGCACTACAGAGGGTAGTGCGAACGGCCCAGTACATCACTGGGGCCAAGCTTCCTGCCATCCAGGACCTCTATACCAGGCGGTGTCAGAAGAAGGCCCAAAAATTGTCAAAGACTCCAGCCACCCTAGTCATAGACTGTTCTCTCTGCTACCACATGGCAAGCAGTACCGGAGCACCAAGTCTAAGAGGCTTCTAAACAGCTTCTACCCCCAAGCCATAAGACTGCTGAACATCTAGTCAAATGGCTACCCAGACTATTTGTATTGCCCCCCCCCCCTCCACACCACTGCCAATCTCTGTTGTCATCTATGTATAGTCACTTTAATTAACTCTACATGTGCATACTACCTCAACTAACTGCTTACTGCTGCTCTTTATTTACTTGTTACATTCATCTCTTATTCTTATCTGTATTTTTTTAAACTGCATTGTTGGTTAGGGGCTCGTAAGTAAGCATTGTGACTAATACAATTTGATTTGATATCTATGCCAGCCAGATGAGTTAGCCAACTAACTAGCTAGCAAAGCTAATTGGAGGCAATTTATGCTGCTCTTCATATCCTTTTGTACAACAACTCCATTCAGATGAAACCAACCTACCTGTTGGTTACTCGTTTTAGTCTACTCCTTTCATTAAGGTAACTTAATTCCATAATTTTAATTCCATTTGGCATTGATTAGAAATATCCCACTTCATCTGCTAGGCTATATATGAAGACTCTGACTGTAGTGCCTCTTTGATTGCCCGACAATAACAACAAGCTACAGGCATGGAACATGTGCAGGCTACTGGTGTATTTAGGCACACCTTTTAAAAAACAACATAAAAACAATGTTAAAGTCGTGGTACAAACAGTACTTGTATGTAGTGATGTCACATGAATAATTCTATTTAATTCCGGCAAAGAATTTTCATTGTTAAAATATGGCTATAATACTCTCGCAAGTTGTCAAATATTAAAGTTTGTTTGTATATTAGATTAATCAATTAACCGTGCCCTTCCCTATTTTTACACTAGCTGCAAATAAGCCCAATTCTTAAACCACCTCACCCTTCACTCTCAGTAAATATTTAGCCAGTCAGTCTGAACCCACAGGGTCCTCTTCACCTCTGTGATCCCACCTGCCCAGCCCTGTCCAGTCAGTCACAGACAAGCAGACATCTGGAATCCTGGTGGGGAGTGCCAGTTTGTTCATTCTGGGTCTGGGAAGCAGGTAAATTATTAGCAGTAGTTGGTTTACTCCTCACCTTTACACTCCACTGATTTCTGGCAAAAATTGGCTACTGGCGGCCTCCCGGGTGGCGCAGTGGTAGCTGTTCCACCAGAGACTCTGGGTTTGAGCCCAGGCTCTGTCGCAGCCGGCCACAACCGGGAGGTCCATGGGGGCGACGCACAATTGGCCTAGCGTTGTCCGGGTTAGGGAGGGTTTGGCCGGTAGGGATATCCTTGTCTCACCGCGCACAAGCGACTCCTGTGGCCGGGCGCAGTGCGCGCTAACCAGGTCGCCAGGTGCAGGGAGTTTCCTCTGACACATTGGTGCGGCTGGCTTCCAGGTTGGATGCGCGCTGAAGCAGTGCGGCTTGGTTGGGTTGTGTTTCGGAGGACGCATGGCTTTCGACCTTCGTCTCTCCCGAGCCCGTACGGGAGTTGCAGCGTTAAGACATGAGAGTAACTACTAACAATTGGATACCACGAAATTGGGGAGAAAAAAAAAATAAAAATAAAAAATGAAGTAAAAATAAAATAAAAAATTGCTTCTGGCGACAGTGGCATCACGCAAATGGATGTTGCTGCACATTGGTGACATGGATGAGGTTAATTTCCTCCCCCTCAAATCGTAAAGCGCTTTGAGCACCTGGAAAATAAACTATAAATCACATCCATCAAGAGCTCCTCCTATGCTCAGTTGCCCTCTGTGGATGGAATGGTGGTTTGAGCTCAGTCTTGTCCATGGCCGTGTTTGAATATCCCCTTAATTTAGCCGTTGCTCAAAGTGATCACTGATCCAGCCATTCAGAGGAATTCTTAAAAGGGATAGTTCAACCACATGACGAAATAGGTATTCGAACATGGCCCATGTCCCGAAGTCCCATGACCCCTGATCTTGGTTGGCCTCTGCTCCTCGCCCCTGCCCATGTTCCGTCTGAACTGTGTGAACAGGTCCGTCCTGCGGGCTGCCCCTTAAGCCCTGCTAATAGTCTTGTGATTGAGCCTCTCCACTTCTAATGAGGTTGAAGACTCTGTGGCTGGCTGTGGCACCCCGCAGAGCTCTCCAGTATTTGAGGACTCCCTCTTGTGTTAGACGGGCTGTATTGCATTGCATTGGTGAATTGGATAGAATTTGTTGTTCACAATTCCTTTTCGTACCTCAGGTGAGTAGGCTTGTGCTACTGTTTAAAAATAGGATGTATTATCAAACATCTTGGCACTGTATAAATATGTTTCGTGGCCTTATTTCAGAATGTTATGTAGATTTGGCAGCATTTTGAAGCAGAATTCTCACACATACCTAATATTGGCGCACACAGCGTGTTAGTTTTTGATCGTGTCATTCAAGATACATTGTAACAAAGAACACGTTCCTGTGGTCTGACGGGTGCTTATGAGATCAATATTGCAGAATTGTTGAAAGGTTTTCCCTCTGGGGTTGGCTGCTGACTTGTTAGACGTTTATTACGAAAATAAGTCTTCTAATTCATTTATCTCAGTAAACATTGTGTATGGAACTACTGGTGGATTTTTCTGTTCACCCCCTCCCCTGAAGAAAGCCCCCTCTCCACTTCGTTTATTGACATTGGATGAGAGGCGTTGAGCTTCAGGATAGTCAGCAGTTGCATTGTCGTTTTGCACGTACCTACCAATCCCTCTGTTCGTTTACCTGCACAATCACATGCTTTATCTGACAGGAGGTGCCAGCGGGTTCACTGTTGACAAGCCTTATTAATACACATACAGCGCATGTTTATGTTTCCACAGGTGTCTCTTTGTTCGGAGAATGTCTCTCTCCCTCCTTGCTCTCTCTCTTACCTCTCTCTCTCTCTGTCTCTCTCTCTCTACTCGCTCTACTCTCTCTTTCTATATTGTAAGCACATGTTCGTTTATCTGTTTGGATCAAGGCCCAATTATGTCAGGGTTTTCATCACGACCACTTCAAATCAATTAAACTAATGTTATATTCTATTACATTTATGTATCTTCTAAATTGTATGTATTATGGTAACACCTACATTTTTACCAATTGGAGGAACTATTGGTCCATAAATAAAATTTTATGCAGATATCCTTCAATATTTGTAAGCAATCGGATCCCTAGTGGTTTGTGTTGGATTACAGTCAGCCCCACTTATAAAGTTATAGAAATGATTAATCTATCAGCCATAACACATATTAACATTGGTCTCATTTGATTAAGTATGGCAAAGTTATCACTTTCTCAAAATGTTTTGTAGAGTACAGTTATTTGGTCATACATTAGGCAGCACAGAGAGCCACTTGCAATGAAGCTGACTTTTCATCCACTGCTGTGTGAATTAAATCTATACATCAGGGCATTATTCTAGCAGCGATTCTGTCCTGGGTGCATATTGAATGGAACAGTGTAACATTGTACTGCGTGTGTTCTTGTTATTATTATTTATTATTATTATTAGAATTACACAACAGCTTCTAACACTTATTGGTTTCATAATACCATCATCGTTTTAAGAACGAGTCAGAACATGGTTGTGTGTATATGGCAGCTGTAGAGAACGTGTGAATTCATTGATATGTTATAGCTATCATACTGTATCCATGTTATAACACAATTCAACTAGTTACAAGTGTAAATAAATTGAGTAGTTATAGCAGTTCCTTATTTCACTTTGTTGGATCAACAAGTGATGGTCCTGCCATACATGGATTAGTTCGAACCATAGAGAGTGAGTTTGGCCATTGTGGTTTCAAAATTATAGTGTAGAAAACTTCAGAATTTCACGGTTGTGCTATATGAATTCAATCACCTTCTAAAAGCACATCCTTTTGATGGTAGAAGTTGTCAGAAAGTGACATCCGAGGTGTTTGTGTTGTACCCACCATTGGTTGAGACACCTCCAGGATTAGAAGTAGAATCCAGTTGCTCATCATTTACTGAGCGGAATGCCTGGTGGCAGGAACATAGTGTCCCAGCTCTAAAGTTGGCTAACCTCCCTCTCTTTCTTTATTTCTCCCTCTTTCTTTCTCTCTCCCCCCTCTCTATCTTTTCCCCAATCTCTCTCTTTCCCTGCCTCTTTTTCCCCATCCTTTTCTTTTCTCTCTTCCCCTCCATCCTGTCTTTCTCTCTCTCTATCTCTCTGTACTCTCTATACTGTATCTATTTGACTGGGCTGAGCACTATGGGCTACATTCTCCCCTGTTGTTCAGGAATGTAGCAATGAAGGCGGGGGATGCTGCTTCTGCTTGCCTGAGCAGGACCACGAGACCACGTAGGGCTGAGCTGGATCTTGGGTTTGTCTGTACAGGTTGGGTTTGTCTACGAAGAACGAGTCCGCCGAGAGCAGACATGAAAGATGTCTGTCAAATGAACTCCCCTCCCTCACTCCTTGGTTGGAGCCCCCTCTACCCCTCCTTGTCCTCCTCTCCTCTATCTCCATAAATGCAGCTGAGCTGCGACACATCTCTAACAGCATCTGCGAAAGGCCTCTCCTTCCTTATCTGCCAGAAATGGCTTTGTGATGTCTCTCCTTGTTATAGCCTTTTCAAACACTCCTTCAGGTGCTGCGATAGTGCCCTGGGGAACTTGTGCACACACACACATAATTGTCCATATCGTCTATGCACACCACGTATTTATATTCCAGACTCTGACATTGCAAGTTTTGATATTTCTTAATTTTTGTCATTGATTATTTGTGTATTATTATTGTACTGTACTGTTAGACACTTACTGCACTGCTGGAGCTAGTAACATAAGCATTACACCCCTGCTAATCTGTGTACTCAACAACTAATCCATTGTTGGAATGCTCCTCGCGGTGTGCACATTTTTGCTCTGGCCCAGCACGAACACACCCAATTCAACTTTGTTTATTCTTTGTGTTGGTGCTGGGCTAGAAGACAAAAGTACACCCTCTGTGGGTCCCCTAGTTATGGATTGACAAACACTGCTATAGGCATAGCAGTTCTGGGATGATTACCTTCTTGAAGGTGTTTTGAGATGTTCCTTTGAGTGCTGCCATCTGCTGGAATGTGTTACCCCTGATGTTTTCATGACACCATAGCTACGGTAACATCCTTGGCTTTCATGCAGGACATGAGGAGAGTTGAGAGGGAAGCTATACACCTGAATGGTGTATTTTTCTCTATGCAGTGTAGCAATCAGAATTCATGTTTTATGGGAGTACTCGCCTACTAGACATTTTTGTCAGCTGAAGGGGTGTATGTTGTTGGACAGGTTCAAGATACTCCTATCTCCTGCAATCTTATTTTATGTTGTGGATATTTGTCATGGACAGTAGTGGAAGATGTTTGGCTTGTCTTAGACTTCCTGAACTGGTTTGAATTATTATTATAGGACTTATATTAATTAATTTCCACAGTTTCCTGGTGTAGGAAAATAATGCTATACATTTTTCTCAAACGTACCACCTTTAATTAATTACTCTAAGTCCTATAATCTCCCCCTTTATCTCTTGAGACAATCAGTTGTCTCTTGCAAAATCTATTTTATTTGAATGAAACTGTGTAAAGCTTAAGTATGTGTGTGTGTGTGTGTGTGTTTAAGGTGTCAATTATTTTTATGTATACTTTATTATCTCAAATTGCTTCGTAATCAACACGTGTAGGATAACAATGAAAGGGGGTTACTTACAGACCCTTCCCAAGAATTCAGAAAGAAAAGTATAACAATTATAGAAAAAAATAACAAAAGTAATTAATACACACTGAGTAACAATAATTTGGCTATATCCAAACGGGTAATTGAGGTACAGTAGATACAGCTGCGTCACAGCCTAAATTCAACATTTATTACATTCATTTAGTTCTCCTGCATCTACCCACAATACCCCATAATGACAAGTTGAACATTTTTGCAAATGTATAGAAAAATGAAATACATAAATATCTATACATTTGCATAAGTATTCACACCCCTGAGTCAATACTTTGTAGAAGCACCTTTGGCGGTGATTACAGCTTTGAGTCATCTTGGGTATGTCTGTGTCAGCTTTGCACATCTGAATTTGGGGATTTTCTCCCATTTTTCCTTGCAGATTTTCTCAAGATGGGGAGTGGCGGTGAACAGCAATCTTCAAGTCTTTCCACAGATTTGAAATGGGATTCAAGTCTAGGCTTTGGCTGGGTTACTTGAGGACTTTCACATTATTGTTCTGAAGCCATTCCAGCGTTGATTTGGCTGTATGCTTGATGTCATTGTCCTTTTGGAACGTAAATCTTCGCACCATTTTGTCATTTGCACTCTGGAGCAGGTTCTCATCAAGGATTTTCTTGTATTTAGCTCCATTCATTGCTCCCTCTAACCTTACTTGTCTCTAAGTCCATGTCACTGAAAAGCATCCCCATAGCATGATATTGCTACCACCATGCTTCACGGTAGGGATGTTGTTAGACAGGTGATGAGCTATGCCTGGTTTTCTTCAGACATAGCACTTTGCATTCAGGCCAAAGATGGTTGTGTGCTTGAAATATGTAGGTATTACAGACTGGGTCAGAGAGAGGTTGAACATGTCAGTGAAGACACTTGCCAGCTGGTCAGCATATGCTCTGAGTATGCGTCCTGGTAATCTGTCTGGCCCCGTAGTCTTGTGAATGTAAACCTGTGTAAAGGTCTTATTCACATTGGCTACAGAGAGCGAGATAACGCAGTCATCTGTAACAGCTGATGCTCTCATGCATGGTTCACCTTTGCTTGCCTTAGCTTGTCTGGTAGGTTTGCGTCACTGGGTAGATAGTGGCTGGGTTTCCCTTTGTAATTCGTGATACTTTGCAAGCCCTGCCACATCCGACGAGTGTCAGATCCAGCGTAGTAAGATTAAATCTTAGTCCTGTATTGCTGTTTTAACTGTTTGATAGCTCGTTGGAGGTTGTACCGGGATTTAATTTTAGCGTCCGGATTAATGTCCCGCTCCTTGAAAGCGGCAGCTCTAGCTTTTAGCTCAGTCAGATGTTGCCTGTAATCCATGGCTTCTGCTTGGGATATGTACATCATCGATGCACTTATTAATGAAACCGGTCTCTTGTATGGTAAACTCCTCAATGTTATTGGATGAATCCCAGAACAAACAGTACCAGTCCAAAGTTTGGATACACCTACTCATTCAATGGATTTTCTTTATTTTAACAATTTGTACATTGTAGAATAATAGTGAAGACATCAAAACTATGAAATAGTACATGTAGTAATCAAAAAAGTGTTAAACAAATCAAAATACATTTTATATTTGAGATTCTTCAAACTAGCCACCCTTTGCCTTGATGACAGCTTTGCACACTCTTTGCATTCTCTCAACCAGCTTCACCTGGAATACTTTTCCAACAGTCTCGAAAGAGTTCCTGCATATGCTGGGCTGAATTCTAAATTCAAAATAAATCACAGCCAATCAGCACCCCCACCCCCACACCTCCTCCTCCATGCTTCACGGTGGGAACCTACTCTGCATCTCACAAAGACACAGCCGTTAGAACCAAAAATCTCAAATTTGGACGTCCTAAGTACAGATTTCCACCGGTCTAATGTCCATTGCTCGTGTTTCTTAGCCTAAGCAAGTCTCTTATTCTTTTACATGTCCTTTAGTAATGATCTCCTTGCAGCAATACGACCATAAAGGCCTGATTCTCCTCTGAACAGTTGGTGTTGAGATTTCTATTAATTGAACTCTGTGAAGCATTTATTTGGGCTGCAATTTCTCTAAAGAACTTATCCTCTGCAGCAAAGTAACTGGCTCTTCTTTTCCTGTGGCGGTCCTCATGAGAGCCAGTTTCATCATAGCTCTTGATGTTTTTTTACAACCGCACTTGACAAAGTTCTTGAAATGTTCCAGATTTACTGACATATCTTAAAGTAATAATGGATTGTCGTTTCTCTTTGATTATTTGAACTGTTCTTGCCATAATATGGACTTGGTCTTTTACCAAATAGGGCTATCTTCTGTAAACCACCATTACCTTGTCACAACACAACTGATTGGCTCAAACACATTAGGAAGGAAAGAAATTCCACAAATTAACCTTTAACGAGGCACACCTGTTAATGAGGTGACTACCTCATGAAGTTGGTTGAGAGAATGCCAATAGTGTGCAAGGCTGTCATCAAGGCAAAGGGTTGCTAATTTGAAGAATCTCAAATCTAAACATTTTTTGGGGTTATTTCATAGTTTTGATGTCTTCGCTATTATTCTACAATGTAGAAAATAGTAAACATAAAGAAAAACCCTTGAAGAGCTGGTGTGTCCAAACTTTAGATTGGTACTGTATTCCAGTCTGCTACCATGTTCTGTTACTTATCTTTTGCTTCATCGAACCACTTATGTATTGAATGCGTCACTCGTACTTCCTATTTGAGTTTTTGCTTATAAGCGGGAATTTGGAAGATAGAGGTATGGTCAGATTTTCCAAAAGGAGGGCGATGGAGAGCCTTGTATGCAGTTCTGTGTTCTGTGTTTGGAGTAAAGAATCTAGAATCTAGATCTAGAATTTTGTTGCCTCTAGTTGCACAGGTGACATGCTGGTAATGAGATGAAACCAGATGTCAGTTTCACTGGATTAAAATCACAAGCCAGGAAAAGTGCTTCCTCTGGGTGAGCATTTTCTTCTTTGCTTATGGCCCTATACAGCTCGTTGAGTGCAGTGTTAGTGCCAGCATCGTTATGTGGTGGTAAATAGACAGCTATGAAAAATACAAATGGAAACACTCTTGGTAAGTAGTAGTTTATGACATCCTTGGAGAGCTCTTTGGTCTTTGCCATGGTGGAGAGTTTGGAATCTGATTGATTGATTGCTTCTGTGGACAGGTGTCTTTTATACAGGTAACAAACTGAGATTAGGAGCACTCCCTTTAAGAGTGTGCTCCTTATCTCAGGTCGTTACCTGTATAAAAGACACCTAGGAGCCAGAAATCTTTCTGATTGAGAGGGGGTCAAATACGTATTTCCCCCAATAAAATGTAAATCAATTTATAACATTTTTGACATGCGTTTTTCTGGATTTTTGTTGTTAAAATTATAGACGGATCATTTCTTTGTCAATGGGCAAACGTACAACATCAGCAGGGGATCAAATACTTTTTTCCCCCTCACTGTATGAGTAAATGACAGAAAAGTGAAGTGTGTTTTTTGGGTAAATTTGAATATGAATGTGAGTTGGTAAAGTGAAAAGTGTGTGTCATTTGTTACACCCGTGTCTGGAGTCCACGTACCAGTGCTTGTTTATTCACTACTGCCCTATCTTTATGGTGACTTCCAGTAAGAGGCCAATGACCCTCGCTAGCTGTAACAACAAGGGCCAGGGGGGCTGCCAAAAGGCCCCTGGGTGTGTGGAGTGTTACTAAAGATCCCCTCATTGCAAGTTGGTTTATTGTCGCCGTCTATCCTGCCTGAGTTATTTTGTTTGGCCTGCAGTCAAAAAGGCTCCAACGCTAACGGTCACCCTCTTGAAATGGACCAAGATATGTTACACACTTCGAACTAGCTGCAGTCTTTTGGCCCCCAGTCTACTTCAATGTCTTTTTTTCACCACTCTGCTTTATCAAATATATGAATGAGAGCTAGGTCTGAGGTTGTAAATAGAGTTGCAAATACCCATAGATGATTCACACAAGCTATATTTAGGCCTAGCCATTGTATATTTGCTGTACGATTTAAGACACCTAATCTCAGAGGTTGTGTATTGTGAATAGTAGTGCGTAGTGGTAGATGATTGGACGGCGTTCGGCCTATTGGATTACCCTGTTTTTGTTGCCGTTTTTAATTAGGCAAGTCCATTCATTGACTCATTGACAACGGCAACCTTACGAGTCATTCCTCGGGTTATATTACATAGGTATTGTCTAAGAAGGGGAAGCAGGTTAGGAGACACTGCTTTGGTATCACTCCTGCTTCATATGAACAGTCATACCATTTTGTCATAATTTCCAGTCACAATTTGAGTGACAAACTCCAGGAGAGGTTTATTGAGACTACTGCTTTAAAGCCTATTGATGTCTCTTTCTTTGTACATGCTATGTCATTTTTTATGGGTCAAATTCATCTTCAATGAATTCTATGTATTGTTATAAACGAGTGCCTCTAAAAATGTTTCAGGTTTCTTTTGACTAGTACTTTTCTGGAAAGATGTCCTCCCACCTTCCTGTTTGTGGGAAGAGTGTTCTCCTCACAATAGGTAGCAGCTGTGGAGGAGAGGTCGGTTGGATGTGAACTGGACAAGAGGAAGCGGATGTTTCAAACCCACGCGGAGATTGTCTGTGATTTCAGCGCACAGGGCTTTACGAGTGATGCCAAAAAGACAATAAGCATGCAATTCAACCATTTTCTGCTTCTTGTCCCAGTTTTTCCATTCAAGTTATCACGTCGATGGGCATCCAACTGCCCTTGTCCACTATACACATTTCCAGTGCCAGTCATTCAACAGCCACCTCCTGATTGCACAGAATAGGTTCAATGCCAAGTTCATATCTGCCACACCATGCCTCCAAGAACCCCTCAGACTTGGTATACAATCACGACTTCCCAAAATGTTTTGGACTCTGGCCAAAGAAGATATTACATCCAATAATAGTTACTGCATGGTGTAACAAGCATTCTCAGGCCAGGTCCTTGTTGGGTGCTTTTCACATAGGGTTTCTTTGTAGTTAATTTGCCCTCTGTGCAAATGTCGGTTCCTTGATGGTGTTAAGGGGTGATCCCTTGTGACTCAGCTCAACTGTGATTCCTTCCGACAGTAACCTCTGAGCCTATTTCAGTATGCTCCAAACTGAAGAAAACAGACATAGGATTTCACACTTGCTTCCTTTCAGTCAATTTCATGTGAAGTGTGAACACTCCAAAGGAACTCAGACACCTCAAAAGGGCCCTTGGAGCAAACCAAACTGAGACCATCTCGAGAGGTGGTCTGAGTTCGGTTCGCTTGAATTCTGTGGTCCGGTTCCCTTTTTTTAGACAGAATTGAACATAAAGTTCCCCAGGTTCCCTTGTTATTATTCCTGCACCACACACTAGACTACTACAACACCGTTTCCCCTGCCAGTGCCATAAGTTCTCACATTGGTGACACAAAAGAGGGAAGATGATGATGTGCAGGTTCGCAGGAAAAACGTGAGCCGTTTATGGATATTGATTAGCGTCTGTCAAGGATGCACATACATTCCAAAATGTGTGGAATGTTTTGTTCAGATATTTGCTTGTAATATGTTCTCTATAGGATTAGAGTGCTTCGTAAATTATTTATTTGATTGGGGGGGTTGAACAACATATTTGGGGAGGATCACAATATAGGGTACAAATCAATTCTAGCTCTTAAAGGGGCAATCGCCTACATGGGGTGTACAATGTTCAATTCTAGCATTATTTAATCTGCAGTTATTCTTCTGCTATGCATTATGTTACCAATAATATTGACATGTTCATAGTGTCTTGTTAATAGTAATTGATTACAATTACTCATCTTTTAACTAAATGCAATCTATTAGCTTCCAAAATGTAAGTACGTACATCTAGCTGTCTGATAACACATTCTGATCGAATGGATTGTCCTCCACATGGTAAAAACCCAGAGTGCATTGAGTGAATGTTGGAAAAACCTGTTGGTTCCTTTCTAAACATAACAATGTGAATGCAGAGGACTAGGACCACACAATAGATTAAGTGAACCGGAAAAAGAGTTGAATCCTCATTCAAAGGCAAGTGCCGTGTGAATACAAAAGAGAACTGTGTTCTTTTGTTTTATTTTAGCCCATAGTTCACTTTAAAGTCGGCTGAGATCGGTTCTTTTAAAGAGGACTATATGTGAAAACACCCTTAATTTAAACAGGGAGGAACGCAGATTTTAAGTTTTCCCGTTGCATGCCGTAATGAACATGATCCAGGTGTCTCTGTCTGCTGTGGGATTGGGATGTTCTCCTGCAATATCCCAAGCTAATATCTGGACACTTTCAGAATTATGACCCAAAGGGAATTTAAATGAATGTAGACTTTATTTTTTCAGGACAGTCATTTAACTTTCTCTGCTGCTACTACTGTTTTAGTGTTGTTTCGATCTATATACTGTCTATGCAGCATTTACTTTCTTATCTTTCTCTCCACTGGTGGGTGACGGTTCTTCTGAAATGCTGTAATTTGTGTATTACACTTCATCAAGAGCTATTCAAAATATCTTCATTTGATTGGCTTAACCTACAGTGTGATTCTTTTATTTTATACTGGAACAGGAATTTATGGTCTATGTCACCCAGATATCATTAGTTAAAGGAGTAAAGTTTCAAGTATGGTTCCATCCAATTTACTGAGAATTTGTGTGCAGAAAAATCTAAAACAACACTACTAAAGTCGTTGAAAGTAAAATGATCCACAAATTAGAAATGGTCTTAGTTGTATTATTCCATTGTGCATAAATACAAGTTACAAAATGCAGTTTAAAACCTTTATTACGGTACTGCTAACCTTTTCCCAACATGCCAAGGGCCCTCAGTAAAAAATGTAAAAAAATAAAAGAATGGTGTCCAAGTTTCTTAAAACTGAACTTTGTTGTCTTTGTTAGACATAACAGTGCATACCTCACACATCCTAACAAATAATTACCAGTTACAAATGAACATGCCTCACATAAGAAGATGACAGGATGTTTTCGATCTGCGTTATCTTTACAGTGAACGTGAAATAGATGGTGAAAAGCTGGGGCATTTGCCTTTAATTTTCAACTGCACTCAAGGTACTTTTGTTTCGTGTAGATTTCCTGTGTTGAAAACTTTCTGGCGCTGTCACTCAAAAGGCGACTTACACGGCATCGGTTCAATGGAATTTTGTCTCTACATCGTCGGGGACGTCCAGGAATAAGCACATTTCCCTATGTGGAGGAGACTCCAGCAGAGAACACGCCAAGCAAAGGATATTCTTGGGCACCCACTCTTTTGGCCTTCTCCGCCCCTCCCAGACCTATGAAACATGGCAAACCCTGTGAACTCTCTTTATCACACATTACATTTCACATTAAGACACCTTTAGGCCCTGCCTATTCATGTCATAGCTGCAATAACAACACTCTAGTTTGATTTCTCCAGATGATTGCATCTATGCATCCAAGTCTTTGTTCTTCTCTACACTATGATTCTCTCTTTGGGGACTGTGGGAGACAAGGCTTTGGCATCTGATGCAGTGACGGAAGGGAGTGAGGGACACACCCATAGGAGATGGAACAGAAGAGGGTCAGGTTGTGTCTGGTTGTCAGGAATGGAAGTAACTAATTACAAATACTCTTGTTACTGTAATTGAGTAGCTTTTCCATGTAATTTTAGCATTTTTCAAAGACGATCATTTAACTTTTACTTAAGTATGTTTTGACTGAAGTATTGTACTTCTCTACCTTATTAAAACCATCTGTTACTGAGTACAATATTTTGTAGGCTATCCATAATAGTAGATCATGAGGGCAAGGAAAGTTTGCTACTGAGCCCCTCCAAAAAAGGTAATCGTTGTTTAGTCAGTGACCAATCAAACAAAATGTCACGCATCACATAGGCCAATCATATCAAGCTGTGCGCACAAAGTGAATAGAGATTTTATCAAATGCAAAAATAAGTTAGTTTAGTTTGAGACGTGTCATGAAAGAGAGGAATGTTTTATATCAAAGCGGTGTGTGTGAAAACAATGGAGACGGAGGAGACTGTGACCAGTTCTTCAAGCACAAGAGAGGTGATGCAATGCAAGCTTTGCTTACCCAGGATGGCAGAGGTGGCAGCCGACACAAACTCTGCCTCGAACTTCAGGAAATATTATAGAGGTAAGATAACTAGCTAGCTAGTATAGATAGCTATCTAATATTCATGACACAGTATTTAGAGAGACTTTTTTTGCTATGTACTATAAATTGTCTTTGTAAATTAGGATAACGTTAATCTAAAAGCCTGAGACTCAGTTAGTCCAACTGTGCATATATATATAATTGTGGCTCTACACAATAGGTACAGCTAGGCATGGACTCATCGGAACGTTAGACAACTTGTTAGGTCTGAGAACGTGATGAACTCACTACAGTCCCAGATCTGAGAATAATAAGTATGGAAAGTGTGCCTGGGCTATTGTAATGTCTGTGATATGATGAACTAAGTTGCCACATAAAGCAGAATTTATTGGCTGAAATATTCCATATTTTTATGTTGTGTATTTACAACTATACAGGTTTGGTCTACACGAAACATAATCTTGGCACAATGACAGAGGACGAGACAGAGCAGCATTCACTTCATGAAGATGATTTCTTCTCATCACTGATGCCAAAAAGGTCACACGGTACAGGGGAGTTGGATGGGTACCACGCCTGTGTGTCGGACAATATGGACTTGCTTCATTCCATTCCATAAATAAAGATGCTGTCCCTCAAAATGTACAAGGGCCTGCCTGCCTCTGTGAAATTCTTAGCCGTGTCAAACTGCTCTTCACTGCAAAGCGAGCCAGGATCGACTTGATTCACTTTGACAATCAGTGCCTGCTGAAATGGAACAGCATGTTCAGCATGCTCAGAGAGATGTTCAGAGAGAAGTAGGCCTTAGAACAGAACTCCTTTTGTTTTTGCTCAAGGAACACTAAATAATCTAATGTACTCTGTACATGGAGCCCATTTTCTATTTTGAGGAGTTTGCTCATTCATTTAGCATAGGAAGCTAGCTCTGTGATCACGCTGGTGGGAATGCACATTGCTTATGTGATTGCATAGGACAACACATCAAGTCCTTCATCCTCAACCAGGGATCATCAGCTGGATTCAGCCGCAGGCCGATTTTTTTTCAGCGGATGGTCTGGGGGCCGGAAAAAGCAGGGTCTGCAGGTAGCCTGGCAGTTAAGAGTGTTGGGCCAGTAACCAAAAGGTCACTAGTTTGAATCCCAAAGCTGACTAGGTGAAAAATCTGTAGATGTGCTCTTGCGCTAGCCACTTGACCTTCATTTCTCATGTAAGTCGCTCTGGTAAAAAGCATCTGCTAAATGACTAAAATGTAAACATAACTACAAATAATTTTTAGACTGCAAATTGACCTCAAGAAGCCCACACAGATGTAATGTTTGACTAAGACATTATTTCAAACCTTGCTTACATTTGTATACGATCACGTGTCTCTCTATTATGAGTGGGAAGACTGGGACAGATTTCTTAAATTAAAATCACTTGGATCTGACTTCCTGGTATTATTACAGTCTATTTTGTGCAAAAATAAAACATTTATTTTTGATTTATTTATAGAAGACTCGGGGGGCCAAATAAAAGGACCCGTTGGCTGCCAGTTGGGGAACCCTGTCCTAAACTATGATAATCAAAGAGAGTTCTAAGGGAGATTGGTGTTGTGGATTTTTATGACATTGTGACCACAATGAAAGAGTTATCACTTGGACTGCAAATGGAAATAAATCAATAAACTGCTTTATTCTAAAGTTGTCAGCACCTCCTCTATCTCTTGTGCTTGTGGTTGCGGTCAACTTAGTTTGGAGTGACTTGTTCATTTCCTTAGAAACTGGCAAACAATCAGCAACAATGGACATTTCATTTTGACAGTGTTGTGCCAATATCCTCTCCAGTGAGGGAAAATGATATTATGAGTCCATTAGCCTTTGTTTCCACTACAAGTGATCATTATACAGTCCACTGGGGTGAAACGAATGAGAACAATATACCAGATTAGTTAAATCGCTGGATGTGTCTGCAAATTTTCCATGCCTTACTGTACACTTACATTTTTTTTAACTTAAGACTAAGTGTAGTCGGTCCTGTGCATTACCTTAAGCACTGCAGGCTAGGGATGCACCGATATGACATTTTTGGCCAATACCGATATCCGATATTTTCCTTGCCAAGAAAAACAATACCAATATTAAACATTTTAGTGGCCTTTTAAGCATTATAGTACAGTTGAATAATTACACAACACACACAGACACACACACACGGACGCAGAGGTCTATGGCACTGCATCTCAGTGCAAGAGGTGTCACTACAGTCCCTGTTTCGAATCCAGGCTGTATCACATCCGGCCATGATTGGGAGTCCCATAGGGCATCGCAGAATTGGCAAAGCGTCGTCCGGGTTTGGCCGAGGTAGGCCGTCATTGTAAATAATAATTTGTTCTTTATTGACTTGCCTAGTTAAAGGTTACACACACAGATACCAAACCACACTGACCAAAAAGTTATTTTGTTGGCATTTACGTATGTCCCCATTAGGATTAGATCGTAATCAAAATCTATTTCTTTCACTTACTTGTTATGCTGCTTCATTATTCATTTGTTCAGTCGTTTCATTCTCAGCCAGGATTTCATCATACATGTCAAGCAGTGAAGAGACAGCAATGGCGGTTCGTCACTCCAGGTACTTTTCCGTTCACCTTCACACACCTGGGCCAGACTACACACAATCATAGGACCTACTGAAGAGATGAGTCTTCAATAAAGACTTAAAGGTCGAGAGCGAGTCTGCGTCTCTCACATGGATAGGCAGACCATTACGTAAAAATTAAGCTCTATAGGAGAAAGCCCTGCCTCCAGCTCTTTGCCTGCGTGTTGTGACCTTAGCGTACGTGTAGGTATTTACGGCAGGACCAAATCGGAAAGATAGTTAGGAGCAAGCCCATGTAATGCTTTGTAGGTTAGCAGTTAAACCTTGAAGTCACTCCTAGACTTAACAGGAAGCCAGGGTAGAGAGGCTAGCACTGGAGTAATATGATACATTTTTTGGGTTCTAGTCAAGTTTCAAGCAAACTGATATCTTTCTGACAGATAAGCTCTAAACAGGCCAGAACCAGACCAATTTGGGTATCCAATCGCTCCAAAATAATGTGGTGATCGATGGTAATCACTGTCACTGTGTCCGTTTCTGTCTTGTCCTGCTGTGTATGTAACATTTCACTTAAACCCTGTTTCTTGTCTACATCAAAGTAGCGGTCCTTGTACCTAGCATCGAGCATGGTGGCGACACAGTAAAGAGGCTCAGAGAGAATGCCACCAAATAATGCCACCAAATTGGTTTTCAGCTGTGCTAACATAATTGCAAAAGGATTTTCTAATGATCAATTAGCCTTTTAAAATGGTAAACTTGGATTTGCTAACACAATGTGCTATTGGAACACAGGAGTGATGGTTGTTGATAATGGGCCTCTGTACGCCTTGTAGATATTCCATAAAAAAATCAGCCGCTTCCAGCTACAATGGTCATTTACAACATTATCAATGGCACATGAGCCCATTTTCAAAGGGATTAGTTGTTTTTTAGGGTCAGTCGCTCTTTAAGAAATTGTATTATTATACTATTCTCTGGATCATAATATACAATTTGGACAGTGTTTCTTCCTAGCCAAAATTGATCTTTGCATTACCGCTGTCATATGACAGATAGGTAATAGGCTATTTTATAATTTGTCTGGTGAAATTAATAAGTGAATGTTCACCACATATGTTTATCTTTCACAGAAATGGTGGAGTATGTAATGCATTTACAGTTTACGTTTATAACCCTCTAGACTTCAGATGAAATGACATAGGTAAACAAGCAAGACCATAAAACCCTGCACATTCTCTATGCCCTTCCATCATGCGCCTACAATTTTCACATACTTTAGTTTTTTAAGATAGGCTGGTGGTCTTTCTACTTTTCATGTTTGTACAAAGAGGTTAACTCAGGGGGAACAAATGGCCCGTTTCTGTAAAACATTGAAAAGCACCAACATTTACATTGAAAGTCAACCAGCTGTTTTCTCTAAAGGTATCCTTTCTAAAGAGACCCTTTTCACTGCTGGGACAAAAGGAGGGTAGGAGGAGGAGGAGCTGTGGGAGGGAAAAGTTACAAGGGCAACCAATAAGGATGAGACCTCCTTATCCCCGCCTTCGAATTAAGGCACTTCTCTTCACTTTTCCCCCTCTGGCTGGTGGTCTGCAGTGTGCTGGAGGAGAATGGAGCATGTGGAGTGAATCAGTGGCAGTGGGCATGTCACAGTTCACTCTGGGAACCTTATCAACACTGCTGGTGGAGTACATTTGGGCAGCAGCGGGATGGATTGCAAGATTGGATTCCAGCTGAGTATCTCCCTTTTAGTGGTAGTATTGGTGGGCCGTTGTGAGGCGTTGTGGTTTTCCTGGGGCAGTACAGATGGCACCACTGAGGCCCCATCGCTTGACAATGAGGGATCTGGGAACCCAGTGACTAGCAATGAATCACCAACACCGGAGAACATTGAAGAAGTGGGGGCAGATATCATTGACATAGAAAGCGGGATACATAAGTTTGCGCAAACTTGGAACCAGAATGCAAAGGCCACGGAGGCCCCCAAGCTGACCACTGTGAGGTCAAAAGCCAGGAATGAGCGCCCAATGGAAAAGGGTGCCGGTCGGCCCACGTCAAGGGGAAGCAAACCTGGTAATGACATGTCCACAGTACAGGGTATGGGATCTGGTCTCTGGGAGTGGTTAGGGGTTGGGAGTGGGTCTGGATTTGGATCCTGGTCGGGATTTGGGTCTGGTTCTGAATTCGGATCTCGGTCTGGATTTGAATCTGAATCTAGTTCTGAATTTGACTCAGAGTCTGAAATCAGACATGGGTCTCAAATTAGACCTGTGTCTGGAATTGAGTTTGGGTCTCAATCTGGATCTAGCATTGAATCTGGATCTAAACCAGGAGCCTCTATGTGGGATAGCCAGGAGGGAACAGTTTTACCCACAGACCTCACCGGTTTAGCAGAGAATGTCAATGTGCTTGCAGGGAAAGAGAATGAGATGCTGGGTATTGTCAAGGTGGACCTAGCAGAACGTGTTTTGGATAAGCACAACAGAACAGCTGAGTGGAATGCTACGGTTTTCCCCATAGACAGTCAGCCCGTCCCAAGTGTTAATGTCTCTCTTGAGACAACTCCCAGTAACAGAAGTAGCAACAGAGTAATTGACAGTAGCTCTAGTTGGAACGCCAATAATTTTAACTCGACAGAGTATTCTGATGAATACACTGTCTCAGGTGATTTTCTAACCCCTTTTGACAGCAACCACTCTCTCTTAGCTACTAGTGAGACGCCGGCCCCAGAATCCCCACGTTGCTGGCCAATAGATTTCCATTTGCCTTTCTGCAAATCCATGGGTGGCGACAGTTTTGTGTTGCCCAACTATTTCAATCACAGCAGTGTGAAGGAGGTCCAGGCTGTTTTGGGCTCTTGGGCGTGGCTCTTGAGGTCACGCTGCCACCATAGCCTGGAGTGGTTTTTCTGCCTGCTGCTGTTGCCCAGGTGCCCCCGGGGCCTGCCACCGCCTTTGCCTTGCCGCAGCTTCTGCGAGGTCCTGCAGGACAGCTGCTGGACAGTCCTCGATGAGGGCAGCCTCCCTATGGAGTGCCACTCTTTGCCTGATGAGGACGATGGGTATCAGTGCTTGTCAGTTAGTAACCAGAAAGGTAATCCCTGGTAAAAATGTATTCCCTTTTTGGAAATCCATTTTCAACCATCCCCAATCCCACCCCCTGTTTGTCTTTTTTTGTCACCCAGTAGTCCTTGGACATTTATCTCGTGTTTTTTGGGCTAATCCTGACACAGTGTGTTTTAAGTGCATTATATGAAGGTTCAGGGGACTAACCAGTGTATTTTTGTTTGCAACTCAACCCTTCCGCAACAACAATGGTGTGTGCAAAGACTAAACAAGCATGGCACTAGTGTATTCCTCACAACCCAAACCGGTCGCATGTCAATGTATGTCCAAGTTGTCCGGTTGGCAAGTGACTAACTAAAATGTATAAGAATGTGTCAGATACACACATGAACACACACACATTCCCCAGAGGTAAAATATATATTTTTTCTTTTGGATAGCTATAGACTTTAGCATAATGTAAGTTAGGTGCAGGATAAGTAGTCTACTTTTGAGGGAGAGGGACTTGATGAAGCTGAAGTTGGAAGTTTATGTATATAGAGTGTGAGATGATGTAATAAAATCAGAGTAAGGGGCTTAAGGTCACAGTTGGATTCCGTGTTATATGATTTGTCCCTCCCAGACTTAAATGGAGTATTTATAGAGACATTTTATTTCTTTCATGTGCACTTAAAGGAGTGAAGGACACCCCAGCATGTAGTGTACATTCTATACATAATCTTTTGGCATGCCATCTTTATATCAACAAGCTGTCACATGTATTCATAGAATAAACCATTGCAATACACATTACAAGCAGTACATGGTACATGGTACTTTGAAATGAAAATGATTGCATTTTGGTTGTATGAATTGCTTGTCAAAGTTTGTGCATTCTGCTCTCTACATGGTCAAATGAGCTGTCGTGTTACATTGAGCACAAGGGAAGTGATTATGTTATTTTTTGTGGTTTGGTGTGATACATTCAACAAGCCCACCTTTGTGTGTGAATATACTTGCATGACAGTTGATCTTATTTTAGCTTGGTGACTGTTTCAACTTGGAGACATATAAACACCAGTTGCAGGTATTTCAATGGCCTTGAGCATGATGGGGGAAAGATAAATGGTACTGGTAAAAAAAAAATGTTCCTTTCCCTGTCCAACATAAACCCTGTTCAGTCTGCATATAAAAGTGGGAAAATTTCTTTCAGCAACAAACTTGTTTTGGATGCCACTGGGTGCACATGCAACATTTTTCATCTGCTAGTTGGGTAGAAGTTGGGTTGAGCAATAATTTGCCTATGCCATCAGTGTACCAGGATGGTAGCTCATTATATTCAGTTAAGTCAGCTCTCAGCCGTCACTGACCTTTCTAGCCTCCAATCTCATGATTAGATCCCACCCTGCTGTTATGGTACAGTGAGAGGGGGCTCTCAGGATTCACTTTTGGCCTAAGCATGCCGTGGCAAAATCTCTAAACCACATGTTGCGCTCCAATTGACTTTCTTCTCTTTGCCAGGTAGTAATGTGGAAACACATATGCTTATGGTTTCTATGTCAAATGAGTGCATTTTCTTTTGTAGGCGTTTTTCTGAATCTGCACATAACTTTTCAAATACTTCAGCAGACACATTTCCTAAAATGGAAAAACATGAAACATAAAACTATTCTTACAATGTTGTAGGTACACTACATGACCAAAAGTATGTGGACACATTCTTGTCGAAAATCTCATTCCAAAATCATGGGCATTAATATGGAGTAGGTCCCCCTTTGCTGCTATAATAGCCTCCACTCTTCTGGGAAGGCTTTCTACTAGATGTTGGAACATTGCTGCGGGGACTTGCTTCCATTCAGCCACGAGCACATTAGTGAGGTCGGCACTGATGTTGGGCGATTAGGCCTGGCTCACAGTCGGCGTTCCAATTCATCCCAAAGATGTTTGATGGGGTTGAGGTCAGGGCTCTGTGCAGGCCAGTCAAGTTCTTCCACTCCGATCTTGACAAACCGTTTCTGTATGGACATCGATTTGTGCACAGGGGCATTGTCATGCTTAAAAAGTTAAGGGCCTTCCACAAAGTTGGAAGCACAGCATAGTCTAGAATGTCATTGTATGCTGTAGCATTAAGATTTCCCTTCACTGGAACTAAGGGGCCTAGTCTGAACCATGAAAAACAGCCCCATACCATGATTCCTCTTCCACCAGACTTTACATTTGGCACTATGCGTTCGGGAAGGTAGCGTCCACCAAACCCAGATTTGTTCATCGGACTGCCAAATGGTGAAGCGTGATTCATCACTCCAGAGAACCCATTTCCGCTGCTCCAGAGTCAATGGCGTCGAGCTTTACACCACTCCCATAACATGGCTCCAGATTACGAAGTTGTCAAATAAATATAGTGGTGGAGAGTGATGCCATTTCACCCTGATCAGGGTGGTGTATTTGGAGTTTCAGTGCTCACATTCATATCATCCGGCTTTACACTATCTCTTTTTACGGCACTGCTATCTCTAGACAGCTTGCTCTACTGACAAGCTTGAGTGGACAAGATGTCTCTGGTCCGACACTAAGTGAATCTGTAGAGTGAATCTGAAAAGTCTCAGAAATGTAGGAAACACCAATGTGATTCTCTGCAACATTCAGAGTATGTGCCAGGCTAAATGAAATAAGTCACATTGTAAATGACCTCAGGGCAAGTCATGCTCTGCACTCATGTTTTAAAATGAGTCCTTGAGGGCAGGAATTTTATTGCCGATATCTAAGAGCAGTAGTTCAGCAGTGAGGCTGAGGCATCTGTGCTTGGTATTGCCTATTAGATCTGCCTTGAGGTACAGCTCTATTCATCCATTACAGCCTATCATCTTAGTCAAGACCAAAACAAAAAAAATCCCACTGATAGACCATCTGGTTGCACTCACCCACATAATGGTCCCTTGGTTGAAGTCCATCAGCCTGTGCAAAACAAATGGGTTTTGGGTGTAACAAATGGCTCTCATATTACTTCGTTTTGGGTGATGATTATGCCACATTAACATAATTGCCCTAAAACATGCACAAATGTGTGATTTACTTTTGTAAACATTTTTGGTCATACTGTATATTACACTACTCATGTGGTACCTGTTACGATAGCAAAATTACTTGATTTTCTGAAGTGAACTGCAGTGGTGCAGCTCAGTTTTGAAATGTTAACAGGTTGACGGCTTCAAAATCAAATCAAATCAAATGTTATTTGTCACATACACATGGTTAGCAGATGTTAATGCGAGTGTAGCGAAATGCTTGTGCTTCTAGTTCCGACAATGCAGTAATAACCAACAAGTAATCTAACTAACAATTCCAAAACTACTGTCTTATACACAGTGTAAGGGGATAAAGAATATGTACATAAGGATATGTGAATATGTGAATGAGTGATGGTACAGAGCAGCATAGGCAAGATACAGTAGATGGTATCGAGTACAGTATATACATATGAGATGAGTATGTAAACCAAGTGGCATAGTTAAAGTGGCTATTGATACATGTATTACATAAGGATGCAGTCGATGATATAGAGTACAGTATCTACGTATGCATATGAGATGAATAATGTAGGGTAAGTAACATTATATAAGGTAGCATTGTTTAAAGTGGTTAGTGATGTATTTACATCATTTCCCATCAATTCCCATTATTAAAGTGGCTGGAGTTGAGTCAGTGTCAATGTCAGTGTGTTGGCAGCAGCCACTCAATGTTAGTGGTGGCTGTTTAACAGTCTGATGGCCTTGAGATAGAAGCTGTTTTTCAGTCTCTCGGTCCCAGCTTTGATGCACCTGTACTGACCTCGCCTTCTGGATGATAGCGGGGTGAACAGGCAGTGGCTCGGGTGGTTGATGTCCTTGATGATCTTTATGGCCTTCCTGTAACATCGGGTGGTGTAGGTGTCCTGGAGGGCAGGTAGTTTGCCCCCGGTGATGCGTTGTGCAGACCTCACTACCCTCTGGAGAGCCTTACGGTTGTGGGCGGAGCAGTTGCCGTACCAGGCGGTGATACAGCCCGCCAGGATGCTCTCGATTGTGCATCTGTAGAAGTTTGTGAGTGCTTTTGGTGACAAGCCGAATTTCTTCAGCCTCCTGAGGTTCTGATGCTGTCTGTGTGAGTGGACCAATTCAGTTTGTCTGTGATGTGTATGCCGAGGAACTTAAAACTTGCTACCCTCTCCACTACTCCACTACTCCACTAGGGGGGTGTTCCCTCTGCTGTTTCCTGAAGTCCACAATCATCTCCTTAGTTTTGTTGACGTTGAGTGTGAGGTTATTTTCCTGACACCACACTCCGAGGGCCCTCACCTCCTCCCTGTAGGCCGTCTCGTCGTTGTTGGTAATCAAGCCTACCACTGTTGTGTCGTCCGCAAACTTGATGATTGAGTTGGAGGCGTGCATGGCCACGCAGTCGTGGGTGAACAGGGAGTACAGGAGAGGGCTCAGAACACACCCTTGTGGGGCCCCAGTGTTGAGGATCAGCGGGGTGGAGATGTTGTTGCCTACCCTCACCACCTGGGGGCGGCCCGTCAGGAAGTCCAGTACCCAGTTGCACAGGGCGGGGTCGAGACCCAGGGTCTCGAGCTTGATGACGAGCTTTGAGGGTACTATGGTGTTGAATGCCGAGCTGTAGTCGATGAACAGCATTCTCACATAGGTATTCCTCTTGTCCAGATGGGTTAGGGCAGTGTGCAGTGTGGTTGAGATTGCATCGTCAGTGGACCTATTTGGGCGGTAAGCAAATTGGAGTGGGTCTAGGGTGTCAGGTAGGGTGGAGGTGATAATGTCCTTGACTAGTCTCTCAAAGCACTTCATGATGACGGATGTGAGTGCTACGGGGCGGTAGTCGTTTAGCTCAGTTACCTTAGCTTTCTTGGGAACAGGAACAATGGTGGCCCTCTTGAAGCATGTGGGAACAGCAGACTGGTATAGGGATTGATTGAATATGTCCGTAAACACACCGGCCAGCTGGTCTGCGCATGCTCTGAGGGCGCGGCTTGGGATGCCGTCTGGGCCTGCAGCCTTGCGAGGGTTAACACGTTTAAATGTCTTACTCACCTCGGCTGCAGTGAAGGAGAGTCCGCATGTTTTCAGCTTTCATTAGACTGCAGATCACAGTTGAATAGCCGAGCTAATGTGTCACAACCTGTAAAGACCAACCTTAAAGCCAAAATCGGTCTGTTTCGTTGTTTATTAGCCCAGGGTAACTCAATATGGGTATTTTCCCAACCCCCAACACTCTTCACCAAATACTTCCCTCGCTGGTAAATACTTTCATGGTGTTGTGTGTGTGTGCTTCGTCATGGCTACTATTTCAGACACTTCCCACTATCTACAGTTCCTGTGGACATCGTGTGTGGGAGAGGGCACTTTCTTTATCCCTATCTGTACCCCCTCATGCCCCCACTTGTCATTTGAATGGTGATGGGCCGCTTATGGAAGAGTCTCTCATCGCTTCCCTTCATAATTCTGAGCCGGAATTTGGGCGGGTGCTCAGTGGGTTCACAGGGGGTTGTCATGTTGACTTCATCAGGGCCCTGCACAGCAGAGTACAATGAGGCAGTTTAAACACTTTCAATATGGAGAGATGTGTGAGAGGGTCACTGCCCATGGGAACATTGTACTGCTGTTGCCCTTGGGCATGACTGGATCAGATAGTGGGTAGTTCAACCACTTCAACAACTGGGAGCACCTCAGTGGCATGAAATCAAATGGTTTAACTCATTAGCCATGTTAGTAATGTCTAGGGTTTTGTCATGGTCACTTGCTTTCCTTTGAAAGATAAGCGGTTACAGATTTCAGGGTTGTTGGGGTCAATTGCATTTACATTTGATTTGTTTTAACGTGGCAAATTGGAGAAATGTCCAAGAAAGTCCTCTATGAAAAGAAGGAGACATTGGGTAAGGGCATTGACTGACCTAGTATGGGGTCCATTCCTGCAGTGGTCAGCAGGTGGAGCTAGTACCTAGTTATCCATGCTCTTAGATGCCCCCACATTTCTATATCATTAATGATATTCTCCCTTCAATGTGTACCATACCAGATTATGACCTGATGATGAATGAAATTGTCTCCCTGAATTGTGTATACATTGGCCTATATATAGCATGATGTTCCGTATGAATCTTATGACCATGTAAAAATGGAAAAGAAGAATGACCTGTAATATTTGTTGGCACCTCTCCAATGCATTGTTTTCTTTTTGTTTTGTGTTGCTTTGTATGCACTTACATCATTCAGTAGGCCTATTGGCCATTTCATAGGCTACAGGCCTGCCTACCTCTGGATGGGATAGGGTGGGTGGGAATAGAGATAGGAAAGTCATGTTGATGTTAGGCTGTATATGTTTGTGCATGTGTATGTGTCTTGTTTGTTTATTTTGGTCTCGTCTGAATAAATAAACTATATAAAAAAGGAGACATTGCTTCATAAAAGGTCAGTCTGCTGTTCAAACAATAACAAAGTAGTCGCCTCTGCGGGATGGAAAAATGTAATCACTCTTAAATTCATTGACTGGATGCAAGGACTAACCACCTATGATATCAAAAGTATAGTTTGAACAATGTTTTGAGGCTCTACAGTGTTTGTGTACAATTGCATTGATTACAAACAAACGAGTAAAACAAGTTTATATGTTGGGTTATAGTGGGGTACGACAGTTGAACTAGGCTCATGAGGCATTTATATAGTTATGTTCTTCAATAATCAATTGGTGTAATAGCCCAACAATCACAATTGCCCATGTAGTTTAACTTTAATTTAACATTTCTGGAATTGACTGAATTTAAATAGTTAATCCCAACGTCTCTAACTGCTACGGTGGTCCGTATGTCTTCCCCACTGCCAGACAAACTCTGGCAGTGGGATCATGTATATATTAGGGTATGTGTTTGTGTTTTTGTGGCTTTGCGGTTTCTATTCCCAGGGGTTCATACTATACTGTGTCTGACACTGATTATCCACAATGCAGTGGTTCCATGCAGGGAGTCTAATATTGTATCCCATGACAGGAAGGCTTAAAGCTGGCAGAGATCTCACGCAGGTGTTCGCCATGGAAAAACGTTTCTAAGCTGCACTCTGAGGGTTCCAATTATGGGCACAATGTTCTCAATCGTTCACTGACAGAAGCTCCTAGCTCCCTGGTTTCTGTTACAATGGGAAGGCCAATTAAATGGTCCTTAGTATAGTAGAGATACAGAAGTCATTTTCAGCTGGAGTATGACCATGCAGAGTACCTCTTGATTAAACCGTTTTCAATTACTTTTGGTAATTTTGGTTGCCATTTAGTTTTATCCAGAGCTATTTATTGAAGCATTGAAGGAACGCCCTGCCAAATTGCTCAAGGCATAGCATTCCCATCTCGTCATTTTCTGAGGTGATATGATTAGGTCCCGGTACCGAGTCTGCAGAGCTTAAGTGGTACCCACTCCGTCAGCACTTGTCTTTTTGGAAATCGTGCTCAAATCTTACTACTGGCGATGTCGTTAGAACGCTATGGTCATATTCAAAGAGAATGCAATTTAGGCCTCGTCACCAAAAGTGCAAAAATGTTGGATGCATGGAAAGGGTACAACCTGGTGGTCATCAGAGTGCAATGCATTTCTTTTCCATCCACATTTGAATATGACTTTACCTTGAATGCATCCTCCATATGCACCATTGAACTCTCTCACTTGTTTCCAATGGGGAAAATGAATGGGAAAATAAGTTGGAAGTTTCCTTGCCTGTCTGTGTGTTATTTAAATAAACAACTTGATAACACAGAAGTCCCAAACGCTAGTGTCATTTTAAGATATCAGAAAAATCCTTCCAGACATTTTCGCACAGTGAGGTACTAGCCAAACCAGATCAAACCAGACACATCTGATCTTCTAAATTGCTTAAAAGAAGCAGTCACACCTCTTTACTCAATGAGGTTCTGTTTAACTCCAATAATATAATAGACAAAACTCAAATTACCAACGAGTTGAACCAACATTTTATAGCAGCAGGCCATTTACTTGAAAGGGGCAATAAGGACAACTCTGAAAAGACTGTTCATGGTACATGCATCTCTGATGCACCCCTGTTCAATCACAGACATGCCTGCTACTGTAAATGTTGACCAACTGTTCTCTCTTCAGCAAGTCACTACTAAGAAAGTTCTTGACGCTCACATGCTTGACCCGTGTCTTCTACGGCTTGCTGCACCTCTGATTGTGGAGCCCTTGACACATATTTTTTATCTATCCATTCTCTTGGGTATTAGTCCTTTGTTCTCTCACTCCACAAAGGTAGTGATCCCTGCGATCATAATAATTAGCGGCCAATCTCAAAACATTAATGTTTAGCAAAAAATGTAGAACTCTTGGTAAATTCTCAGGTGTGGTCCTTTTAAGATTGTATTCTGAATTGTATTCTGAATGAAATTGTATTCTGAATGCTCACCAGGACACAGCACCATCTCGGCTGCTTCTCAAGTCATAAATTACATAGTTAACGAACTACACAGGAAACCGCACTGTGATGCCCTTTTATATTGATCTGTCGAAAGCATTGCAGTCCTGCTACAGAGGCTACCCGTAATTGGTCTAGACCGAGCGGCCTACGGCTGGTTAAAAAATTACCTGCACAATAGAAGTCCTGTATATCTGCTGATGGAGTTCAGTCTAATTTTCTTAATATAACCAAAGGAGTGCCACAAGGCTCAGAATTAAGCCCTTTACTGTTGATTACATTAATAATGTTAGCTTGTCCCTGAATTATAACTGGGGCCTACATCTCCATCCGGATGCCCCCTCAGTGCAGCAGGCCATTAACGACCTTCAGCTTTGATTCAATTCAAGTATTGCTTACAGATCTTAAATTAGTGTTAAATGTTGATTAAACCAAGTTTGTTGTTCTCCAGGTCTTGTCAAATTTAACCTAAAGATCTGCGTAGCGGCACCTTTAAGGGAGCCTAAATTAAGCCAAACCCTCATTAGTATTTAGGCATTTGGATTGATGAAAACGGTCTATTAAAACACACATTGAATAACTGAGAAAGATAGGTAATTAAGATCGGTTTCCTTTATACAAATAAATCCTGCCTTACTTTTGAAAACAGGAGGAAGATTGTTAAAGCATCGCTCCTCCCAGTACTTGACTATGGTGATATAATCTACATGCACGCAGCAGCTTCTGTTTTAAAACCTTTAGATTCAGTCTTACTCAGCCCTGCATTTTTTATCACAGGAGACTATTTTAATTCATATACAGTAGTTCTGTTGGCTGGGAGTCTCTGACTACCAGAAGTGCCCAACATTGGCTGATATTTGTATATAAAGCAGTTCTCCAGACACTCCCATACTACCTCACCACTTCTTAATTGGAAATCCAGCCACCATCAGATTTGCTCTCAAGACTGGCTGGTTCTAGAAGTTCCACGAGTCTGGGAAGATTGCTTTTAGTTATTGTGCCCCTAGAGCATTGAATGACCTGCAGGCCACTTTGAGCCTTGACTCTCTGGTCTCGAAGGGTCAGTTCGGGATTTTAATTAGGAATGTGGTGAAGGAGAACTGCACTTGTTTTGATTGATTTGTAATTGTATCTGTCGCTTTTGAATGTGATTTGTTTTAATTGTAAATGTTGATTCATTTTTTCCAGAGCACCCTTGTAAATGAGACCCCGGTCTCGATGGGTTTTCCCTGGTTAAATAAAGGTTACATTATTATGTTTTTTTTATTGTAATTTGTGCCACTATATATGAGAAATATGAGAAAAAAATCTATACAAAAAACAAATCCCTTTGGAATGGTAATTGTTTATGTATTTTATTTCAACCCTAGATTTTCAAATCTCTTATTCCCCAAATTTTTAGGTTCCAAGCCCAAACAGGACCCTTTCAGAAGCTGCACTTTTTTTCTGCCTGATTGGCATATATCAAGTCTTGTTAAACTGTCAGTGGATGACAAAAGCTTTTCTGGGGGTTGAATGGAGATCCTAGTTAAAATGCTAATATTATAGGGCTGGGCAGTATACCGGTATTGATGCATGGACCGGTTTAGTTTTTTTCTTTACCTCCTATTTCAATGTTTTGGTTTGTTAAATGTGATACGGCACTCCATTTTTATACTTTACTCCACTACTTGAGTCTTCTCTCTCCGTCTCTCTCACCAAACTCCCCCTGTCACTCAAGGAGTGCAGTTGTTGTTGCTCGGCCACAAGATCGTTTGCCGACCGTTCACTCTTCAGTTTGCATGGTCATTGCAGCAGATGCAACAATATGTTGATGACAACGATGCTGCTTTCCACTTTGCTTCTGAATATAAAATTGCAACTGTTATATAATTACACTTAGTTTGTGTGCAATATGTTACCATCTACAAACAGCTAATTGTCTTTTCATAGCAAATTGTGGCTAAAATAAATCATTAGTCACTAATCGCTAGTTAGCTCGCTGGCTAGCTAACTAGCTAGCTAATAAATGTACTGAGTCAGATAAACGTAGCTAGCTAATGCAGCCTAATACCTGTGCTGGTGTAAGCTTAAATCAGCATGTTTGTGCAACAGCATCTTCTAAATCAGAGAGGAATAGATGCTGCTTAGTGACATGAAGTAAGATACGACATTTAATGTAGCCAAAGATGATAGGATCCGACTGCCCTGGGAAACACTGACCAACACTTTGGTTCCTACCCTGTGACAATAACGCCTCTATAGAGATCCTACTAGAATTCAAATTCCTAATTCTATGAATGCCTCCTTGGCTTTTTAATTTGGTGTCATGTCAAACAACACTGTATTCAAAGTGCCCACTATTCCATTCTGAATAATCATTATATTTCCATGATTCCAACAGTTCACCTAAGTGTTTTGACCTAGCCTAGGCAGCCGATAGTGGCAGCTAGATCTGCACTATCATCTAGGATTGATGTGCATTCCCGGTAATACACTCGTGTCGCCCGTGGACCGGCTCATACATAAAGCATCCTCCATTCAGGGGATAATTTTCCTCATTAATTAATTGTATTGGCGAGCCAGCAGATTTTCCACCACCATTTTGGGATTTTCAGACAACTTAGGATGTTGCACACCGCATTCAGCCAAGGGTGTGCAATGTCCTAAGTGGTGTGAAAATACCAAAATGGGCGTGGAAAATTGTGTTAAAGCTGGTTAAAGAGGAAAATGATGCCCTTTAAGCCTGCATGGAGGATACTTAATATACGAGCCAGTCCACAAGTGACACGAATGTATTACCGGGAATGTGCATCAACCTTAGACGATAGTGCAGATCTAGAGGCCACTATCGGCTGTCTAGGCTAGTTTTGATCTATATCGCAATTGCAATATTTTGTTGAAAATAAGTCCTAGATTTCTTTACCCATATCGCGCAGCCCTATGTGGCAGTGTGTAAATTGGCTCAAATTATATAAACTTTTGTTTTGAAGTTTCTTTGAACAGAATAAAACAACCTGAATTGAGAAATCCCCATTTAAAATCACGTAGGATGTATGTGTTTGGCACTCTAGGGTCATGCACAACTCATAGAGCAAATGTAAAACTTGTATTATTAAAAAACATAAAAGACCACCAAAGACCGTCAAAAATGTGAAACATATCGTGATATGATATTTGGGCCATATCGCCCAACCCCTGCACACAGACCAATTTGTTTTCATCATTTCAAATGACTCACTGCCTTTTAGACGACACAATACGGGTGCATTCACCGACATCAGCAAAGGCATTCCTTTAGCTTTACGTTTGAAGGGGAAAGCCTTACAATCATAAATCATAAAGCCGGTAATTCAATTGGCTTCCGTTTCTCGTTGTTTGCCGTTGTTTTTGACGAGTGATTGATTCTACATTGTTTAATAGGCACGTCAACATCTCCCAGCTTATGTCAGTATGCTGAGCAACATAGGTCATTTTAGGGACTATGGAAAGAACCACACTGTGGATGCTTGTCACTCAGCAGCACACATTGCCATGAACTGTCAGATATGTGCCTAAGATATCAACTGAGTCTCCCTTGATATTGTTTATGGCCATGCCTGTGGGTGAAACTAGATCTGGTCGGCATAATAGGTGAACTGTTCCATAATGAGGGGGCTTGTGTTTCTGGAAACTCAGAATGCTGTAGGAGCACACAGTTCCAGGAAAATTAGGACTTGTGTCGTAGGATTGGCAAGGCACATCGAAAGATCAGATGACCGTATCATAGGAGAATGAGGTAAGGGCATTAAGAAGGTGGAGAGGAGGCAAACGTTCCCTCCAGATGGAACGTTATGATCGCAGACTGAGGGACAAGGCTCTGTTTGTCTATTGTCACAAGACACAGATCTTTGTCTTTTTGTTTTATCCCAAAAACCCTGAGACACCCCCACGTGTCAGCCAAAGTGCAACACCCCTGCAGACATTTAGGGGTTAAGTGGTGCCTTGCACAAGCGCAGGAAATTATGACTAGGACCTTGATGTCAGCAACCCTCCAGTTGCCGGCCCACTCCCCACCAGACTTTTTACCATTGAGAACTGGCAGAGAGAGTTAGGGGAGTTCCTGTGTCGACCTGCAAGCGCAGGCCTGCCCGTCCATCTGTGGCCCCTCGAGCTGTCATTCTCACTTTGTCCTGACTAACATCTTGTAGGGCAGTGCAAATTACGATTTATTGTTTTCTGTTCAACAGTCATGAACCCACAACTCCCTCTGGTGATTTGAGTGGGGCCCTCACTTGCAGCAACAAATCCCTAGTCCTGTTTAGGGTCATATGTCTGCTTAATTCGGTCATGTGTGACAGACCTGCTCGATTTGGTCTTATGTAGCAAAATTTGAAATTGTGTATTTTACATTGGATGAAAGTAGAGACCCTGAGCTAGAAAATGGTACGTCCTACACTTCAGTTGAGGAACAATAGGAAAGTAATTCCGCATTGAAAGTTGATAAACGTGTCACCTCACTTTTGAGAAATTGGCCTTTGAATGTTTTGGTACACCTACTGAGAGCTCTTCTTTGTCTCCACCCATTCAGCATTGTTTACACCCTCTTAAGCTTTAGCCCCACCCATCTCTTTAAGGGTTGATCCGTGCATTCTGTCCTAACAACAGCAGTCAAGCACCCAATCTAACTGGCTAACGTTGGCTAGCTTGCTAAGAGAATAGCCCACTCTGACTATTTTCCTCTGCCCTAGCAGAGCTGGTTAGGTTGTTTTTATGTTATCCAGAACATTGTTGACTGCAACTGTGCTGCTGGCAACAATTTACGTTTTTTTGCCAACATTTACTGGCACCGGCCATATTCAATGGGTGTTGAGCATTCGTAGATGTGTCCGTTATTCTGCGCTCTGGCTATCTAATCCGATTTCTGATTTCTCTTTCGTTTGAGTGTGCCAGAGTGCAGAATAATGAATTTACCAGCTACATCTATAAAAAGTTGTCACAGTGACATCATTAATATTCTATTGAAATGGTTACTTGCATAGTGGAGTATTTTATTAAGACATGTACAGTGGGGCAAAAAAAGTATTTAGTCAGCCACCAATTGTGCAAGTTTTCCCACTTAAAAAGATGAGAGAGGCCTGTAATTTTCATCATAGGTACACTTCAACTATGACAGACAAAATTAGAAATAAAAATCCAGAAAATCACATTGTAGGATTTTTTATGAATTTATTTGCAAATTATGGTGGAAAATAAGTATTTGGTCACCTACAAACAAGCAAGATTTCTGGCTCTCACGGACCTGTAACTTCTTCTTTAAGAGGCTCCTCTGTCCTCCACTCGTTACCTGTATTAATGGCAGCTATTTGAACTTGTTATCAGTATAAAAGACACCTGTCCACAACCTCAAACAGTCACACTCCAAACTCCGCTATGGCCAAGACCAAAGAGCTCTCAAAGGTCACCAGAAACAAAATTGTAGACCTGCACCAGGCTGGGAAGACTGAATCTGCAATAGGTAAGCAGCTTGGTTTGAAGAAATCAACTGTGGGAGCAATTATTAGGAAATGGAAGACATACAAGACCACTGATAATCTCCCTCGATCTGGGGCTCCACGCAAGATCTCACCCCGTGGGGTCAAAATGATCACAAGAACGGTGAGCAAAAATCCCAGAACCACACGGGGGGACCTAGTGATTGACCTGCAGAGAGCTGGGACCAAAGTAACAAAGCCTACCATCAGTAACACACTACGCCGCCAGGGACTCAAATCCTGCAGTGCCAGACGTGTCCCCCTGCTTAAGCCAGTACATGTCCTGGGCCGTCTAATGTTTGCTAGAGAGAATTTGGATGATCCAGAAGAAGATTGGGAGAATGTCATATGGTCAGATGAAACCTAATTGGAACTTTTAGTTAAAAACTTTAGAGTGTACTGCTAGCTAGCTAACAGTACACTTTCATTTGAAATGAAAATGACTTTCTAACAAAATTAGAAACGTGTAATGTGTTAAAATGTTGCTAGCTAGACTTTCTTACCCGTTATACATGGATGGCTGCTTCTCCCTCTGTCATAGATGCCATGGTTGCCCTTAGTTTGAAGATGTAATCCGGAGACAGGTGTTTTCTCTATCTCCTTAGCTGTCATACTCAAATTACACTGATTACAAAATTCGATCCAACAGAAAGTGGAGAGCAACACTTATGCAGTTCTACGACGCAATATATATATATATATTTTAAACTCGTTAGACAGGATTACCTACACGTACTGACCAACTCAAATAGACAGAAGCGTGCTACATGGCAGACCGTTCTGAACTCATCTCTCGGCATGTCCAGCCCACTCATTATCTCAGCCAATCATGACTTGCGGGAAGGATGCTCTTTTTCTGTTGCTAAACCAACTAGGCTCATGATTTAACTATTGTATTCCTATTTACAGATGGCATACAAGATGACAGTTCACATGTTCTAGAAGGCATTTCTGCCTCTCCTGTAAAGTAGTGACGTGTGACATATGCCTAGATTCCTGAAACGAGTCACATATACAGTATTATGCAAGTTGAACTTTCAAATCCAACATTATCGTGTTGGTATGCGCACATTAGTGTCTAGCTGTGTTGGAAAACAGATCATGACCCACTTGAGAGTTGTTTGGCTTTTTCTTCAGTTCTGTCAAATGATGTTCTAATCTCTGATCTCTGACACTGATAGATTGGCAATGCAATAAGCGAGACACAGGAAGGACCCCCTGTTATTTCCTTTTTTAAATTAAGTTTATAGGAGTGCTCTTCCGTAGCTTTGGCATTGGGTTAAGTAGATTACCTCATATATTTTACCTTTCAACCTAACCACCTGCAGGCCCTAATGGCCTACACTTCTCATAGATCCCCAGGAGGACTTTGAACCTTGTGTAATGACTCATAGAACTTGTTTATCTGTCATCTGAAGGTTCTCAAAGAACGTTTTGTAAAGGAGGTAAAACATATCAGCTGATGCTCAAACATGATCAAACAAACTTGTAGAGGTTTTGTAGAAAAAAAAACATTTGTTTTGCATTACTTCCCATTTGAAGTGTCTTCTTTATCCTTGACTGATAAGATTTTTATCTCCCATAAATTCAATATTTATAAAGATGTATTGATTTATATTTTGAATTAGAATTATGATGAAATAGGACAATTTGTGCAAGGTTATTTGCTTATCACCGTGCGATAGAGGTGCATTTTCTCACTACAAATCACAAGATGCGGATTTGAGGTCGAGAGGACACACACGTCTTTGTGTTCTCTGTTTCTTTTCAAAACTTCCCCCATTATTATACACTGATCCCATACCATTCACCCGGGGTGACGGAAGAGGGAGCACAGATATTTGGGGAACACAGCTGTAGGTTTCCTGTTGCACTGACATAATGGCATTTAACAGATGTCACCGAATTAAAGGGGAACTGTTGTGTGTGTGCTGAAAGGTGTTAGAGTAGAAGTCAGGAATTCTTTTAAATAAATTCCATAAAATGAATGAATTCACTGATTCCATTCGGTCAAATTCAGGAATTGATGGAATTTAAGAAATGTATCATTATTTTGTATTTTTTTTATGGAATGAATTTCTTATGCAGAATTTATCCTCATGCAGAGTATGCAGTGCATGATTATCTTCTTCTACTTACAAAACTACAGCCTGAAAAATCTTAGACTTACAGTACCAGTCAAAAGTTTTGTCGCACCTACTCATTCATGGGTTTTTCTTTATTTTACTATTTTCTACATTGTAGAATAATAGTGAAGACAACTATGAAATAACACATATGGAATCATGTAATCACAAAAGTGTTAAACAAGTCAAAATATATTTTATATTTGAGATTCTTCAAAGTAGCCACTGTTGCCTTGATGACAGCTTTGCACACTTTTGGCATTATCTCGACCAGCTTCATGAGGTATTTACCTGGAATGCATTTCAATTAACAGGTGTGCCTTGTTAAAAGTCCATTTGTGGAATTTATTTCCTCCTTAATGCGTTTGATCAGTTGTGTTGTGACAAGGTAGGGAGGTATACAGAAGATATCCCTAATTGGTAAAAGACCAAGTCCATATTATTGCAAGAACACTTCAAATACGCAAAGAAAAATGACAGTCCATCATTACTTTAAGACGTGTACCTTTGATGTATTCACTATTATTCTACAATGTAGAAAATAGTACAAATAAAGAAAAACCCTTGAATGAGTAGGTGTGTCCAAACTTTTGACTGGTACTGTGTGTTTCTTTGTGATAATCTTGTGATCATAATTATGTGTTGTGATGAGTGTCATAAGCATTCGGTTTACATGTACATCTACAGTATACCCCTAGAACAAGAATCTGGGTGATAATATCTCAATGGTCTTAGGAAGTGTTTTCAGTATTTAGTGCATCTGATCTAACTGAAGCATACAGTGTTAATTAACTCTGTTTCCAATTGAGGTACAATCAAGGATGACCATCCTCCCTTTTTTAGATTAACTTTTTTTTCAAAACATGATTGCGTGAGAAGTGATTCAAATTTCGAAACAGAAAGGAAAAAGCAGCCGGAGGCACCTGTTAGAAAAAGCTTACAACGTCTATTCAATCAGACTTCCCCTTTTCTGTTCAGCTGTGTCGAATTTTGTTAACGATCTTGTAAGATCCTAGTCACTTCAAATTTATACAGACAACGAAAAAGGTCCACAGACACTGGTTGTACACTTTGTGCCTTGCAATATTACATACAGTCAGTCATATCCCCCTTGGATCTATTTGAAATGCTGTCGTTTGAAATCAAAATAAGTATGGGGTCACTTCAAGTAATGATTCACCCATTTTGAATGCTATGTTGTTTTTGTGCATCTTTCAGCGATGTTCTGTCGATTACCTGGGTCATTTCATGATTTCATCTGTATCTGAGCTATTCCCGTTCAAGCATACATACATTTGGCCGGTATGACATAGCATTTAAGAATCCCAAGTGGTGCAGCGGTCTAAGGCACTGCTTTTTGGTGCTAGAGGCATGACTACAGACCCTGGTTCGAGCCCGGGCTGTATCACAACCGGCTGTGATCGGGTGTCCCATAGGGCGGCGCACAATTGGCCCAGTGTCTACCGGGTTATTAGGGGAGGGTTTGGCCGGGGTAGGCCGTCTTTGTAAAATAAGAATTTGTTCTTAACTGACTTGCCTAGTTAAATAATATAAAGCCTCTCTCACTACACTGGAAGTTAACAGGAGTATGACTTTTATATCGCGAAAATGTCTATCATACATGTCAGATTTCAATACTGGCTGATGTCATAACATGGGAGGTTGTCTTCTCTCGAATGAGCCATTGATCATGCTTTTGCGATATTCCAACCTCAAGGAATTTGTAATTTAACAGAGGGACTAACACATTTCTCCTATATTGATGGAGCAGTTTGTTTGGCGATTTTACGGCTAAATAGCTATTTCACATGCTGATATTGACTTTAGTATTATTGTAGCTTCGTCCAGCCAGCCCATAGAGAGAGCATTGCATTGTGGGCTTCATAGTCGACTTGAGCTGCAACAGATTACCGCAACGATTTTCACATGTTGCTACCAACCTATAAGGACAAAATGAAACATTTGCTCACAAAAATATTTGTCTCACATATTAGTGTTATGTAACACTGGGAATTATAGAAATAAGCGGCACCACACCCTAATAGCATTTTCATTCATTAAATATGCACATACTGTGTTTGCATGTAACACAAATCATTTTTTCTGGACATTGTATGAAGTCAGCCTACATTTTTTTGTTTCATTTTGTTAAGACACTCTGGACTTACACACAGCAGATTGTGGATAAATATTTATTTCATAATATCTGTAAATACTTTTGAGGAAAATGTCCTCTAGAATTTTTTTGACAACATATCAACAATTCCCTATGTATAAGTCTGAAGAATTTTTCAAGATAACCACACAAATTGTGATGAATGCAGATGCTTCTGAGAGGCTGAGAAAAATGTGTTGGCATGCAGGAAGAGTCTGACTTTCGGGAAAAGTACACTGAAATTAGACTACCAAATGCCAAACAACTATTTAGACCCAATCACCACTCTTCAAAGTCAGTTACTACATATATTCCGGTGTGTAACATTATCTATGAAAAGGACTTTTATATTATGTGATTCAATGAAGTGAGCTTTGAAATTATGGATGGATGTCTATTTAAAAGTGGTTACAATTCATGACATTTTGATAATGCTAGTATGATAAACTAACAAAAAATATACATTTTCATCTACTTTTTGAAATGTTTATTTTAAATGTACCAAAATACCCCCAAAATGTCAAAATTGATAAGGAGCTGCATAAATGACATTTTTGCGTGTGGTGCCTGTCCTTAACTGACCCCATGTTAAAACAAATCTTAGACTGGTTAGCATGGAGTTCCCCTTATCCAATGTCAGCGAGGGAAGAATGTCATGTCGGCATGCATTCACAAGGGGCTTTGGGCTAAAATAACTCCATCTGTTGAAGGGATCTAGATTCTTGTAGGTCCCAGGAGAAGTGTTCTCCCCATGCTTTTTGGGGGATGTCATAGTTGCTATTAGTTTTTATAACCCACTCCATTATTTGAAGGCAGACAATATGAGTTGGCTTGTTTGAATTGGGTCCTTTGAGAAATGCTCACATATAGGGTTGGCTTTCAAAAGTTAAGAGCAAAAGGTCATTGTTTACTGTAGCTTTGCAAAGTATTTTAGCACAGTGGTTTGTTTGGCTGTGTGTCAGTTGCAATTAACTTCAGCCATATAATGTATTTGTTTGTAATGTTTCCCTGATATCTAATTACCATTATCGTGTGGAGTTGATTCACGTTGATATGCAATGCACAATTTATCTTGAAGTTGTGATATATGTTTTACAAGTCCAAGGAAGTTTCCCATGTCAGGTCATATTTCTCTTAAATATTAGACCAGGAATCATTGAAATATCATTACGTTAATGCAGATCTTCAAGTGACTCTGGACACTGGGTTCATTAACATTGCTGCCCCCCTTCCCTCCCCAAAAAACTCCCAAAACACTACAAAGAAAGTGTTGGCGGTCTGCTTTTACCTCGCAGACCAAAACCCACTGTGTCAAACCCCAACACACTAATAGAGCACGCTAACCCAATCTTGCCATGCAGCCCAGGCGTTTCCTGTGTGCTGTGTACTAACTTCCTGTTTCTCTACTGTAGATGAGATCGGTGTCTCCCTCCTGCAACTGATCGGGGACCCTCCCCCAGACGAGATCACCAAGATCTATGGTCCCGACAACAGCCCCGGCTACGTCTTCGGTCCCGACGCCAACACGGGCCAGTTGGCACGTGCCCATCTTCCCAGCCCCTTCTACCGGGACTTCTCCCTCCTCTTCAACCTGAAGCCCCAGTCCACCAAGGGCGGAGTCATCTTTTCGGTCACAGACGCCTCGCAGAAGATCATGTATGTGGGCGTCAAGCTGTCGCCGGTCAAAGCGAACAAGCAGAATGTAATCTTCTACTACACGGAGCCCGATTCGCAGGTGTCGTACGTGGCGGCCACCTTCCCCGTGCACAACCTGGCCGACCAGTGGAACCGCTTCTCCATCTCCGTGCTGGACGACAAGATCACCTTCTACATCAACTGCGATGACCAACCCCAGGTGGTACGCTTCGAGAGGTCCCCGGATGAGATGGCGCTGGAGGCCGGAGCCGGGGTGTTCGTGGGCCAAGCCGGAGGGGCCGATCCCGATAAGTTCCTGGTATGTATCATGCTATGACTGGACTTTTTAATATCAGAGTCGGGGTCCGTTGTGTTTCAACTTGGTCAATGCGAAAATGTGTCATTTGTAATTTCCTGGATTGAAGGACTTGAAAGGCAATTCTACGCCAAACTCTCTTATATTTTACTCAGGGCCCTATCCTGAATAGCCTATCGCATAATAATAGCATAAGAGTAGGATATGTAGTCCGCAATTCTGGCTCAATCTTGAGCAGAAATCAGAACGTCCTATGCAGTCCAAGATGAATTCATAGTTTTGACTTATGTGCACTTATCTCAAGCCCTCAAAAAATCAGACCAGTCAGTGTTGCCCTCCTAGTCAGGCTGATTCAGACACGTGAAACCGAAACCGTCGGGTTTGGCAACCCTTTTATGATTTGATTGCCTTTAATTGGCCTGCTTTAAATCAAAACATAAAAGTGGTCTGACCCCGACCATCCCCTGTCTCCTCCGGGGAAACACAGAAGTATAATTGGTGGACTTCATGGTGGGGGATCAATTAGCTCCAGTTGGCCCTCCCCTCCATCCCCCTGTGTAAGTGCTGCAGCTGACCCCTAGTCGCTCTGCAGCACCCAGCACACAAATACAGGTCTCCCTGTAAGCAGAGGGCACAAGCAGACAGGTGCTTCTGTGACCAGGACAATCGGCCTTATGTTCCGAGCACAAGCAAGATGGTGCCTATTGACGGTGCCCTTTGTTTAGTTTTTGCTGACATCATCTGAATTTGTTGTATCTCCTCATTCAGTAGATTGTAGGGTAATATTTAAGCATATGAATCACATAGTGGTCACTAATATGCAGTTTAAAAGTGTATAAATAAGTAGCTAGTTAGGTCTTTGTGTGCTATAAGCTATTCATCAAGCCTGTATCCACTGTTTTATTTTCTACTTGTGTGAATAAGGAAACAATGAATATGCTACTTATATTGCAAATCGGTGGCTTAATATCATTCCTATACTGAAGTGTTACCAGTTGTACATTCAAATCTGTAAAGACTAAGACCTAACATTCTGAGAATGAACCCTGTTTGAAATGAATGAATGAAATTGAGTGCATTTTATTTCAGAATATTGGCTTGCGCTGAGACAATGTTGCTAGGATAAAGCAAAAGTTGAGATTGAACTTAAATAGATCCCGCTCCAATAATAAGATTCAAGTCAGTATCGTAAGCTAGTGTTTCCCAACTCCAGTCCTTGAGTACCCCATACATTACTAATTTTTATTGTAGCCCTGGACAGGCACACCTTATTCGCAAAAATATGTGCTGTTGGGAGTACTCAACATGGTAAACCATGCAATCATATGATGTCAGAATGAGAACAGGTATGAAGACATACTGAAAGAGAAAGACATTTGACCTGCCTTTTGACAAATAACGCAACATTGAATCTTTTTTATTGCTTGACTAACTTACATATTTCTGCAATGATTCATTAGTTCCCAGACAGCATTGTAATTATTGTTTTACTTTCTGTCTATACATTTACACATGGTAAACCCTGTCTGACTAAACCAAGATAATTGGGTGATTTAAAACATGGTCATAGGAAGCAATGATATCTTTATTCCAATAAAGCATTAACGGGCAACTCGAGGGAGTCTTTTTGTGCGTATTAACCCTGAGGTAGACATAGAAAAAGATTGGCGGACGTGGGTTCGTTTTATGTCCATGGCATATCCTTTAAAATATGTGAATGTGTGTAGTTCTACCCACTGTTGACTGATTTTGCTGGGCATTTTCTGGGCATGTCTTCAAGCAAAGTACACCTCAGGGCCTCGGAATGCTCAGAGCAGAATCCCAAATAGCTCTCATTTGGGTTCAAGACAGCTCAGTCGGTCTGTCCTATCTTGACAAGACCAAATGAGGGGATTTAGACAAAAGGGTTTGGCCAAATGTCAGAGCATTGTCTCTTTTGTTCTCCAAGCTGTGTGGAAGGGAGGTTTTCATCTTTTTAAAGACAGTTCTTAGAGACAGCTGAGGTAAACAATGGTTGTTTACATAGACCCCAGGCATTGCCCGAGTTCAGACACTTATCATTGCATTATCTGTTGACTCAACGCAGGGTGTTGAACCCTTATGCCTGCACTGAGGAGGTATAAGCCAGAGACATGTAACCACTCAAGTCAAATGTATAGATAGTCCATGAGATTGACATGATAGTTTTAACATATTTAAAATTAAAATAAAGCTATAAATTGTTCATTTACACATACTCAAATGACAACAGAAACATAAATAACAGAGTAATATAACCTGTTATTTTTGGTTATGATAGGGTAAGATAGCACCTGCTCCCAGGCCTGGAAGTAACAGTGGAAAACGAAAAGCACATAGGGTGCCTACAGCTTACTGAAAAAAAGTCCTCATAAAATCAACTAAATAAATATATTTGATAGCTATTTAGGGACATTGAAGGCTTGTGAACACAATTGTGGACATTCATCGAAAGAGAAGCTCTTCATAACTAGAGCTTTTATCCGTTTAAAACATGTTAAAAGCAAATTCCCCTGAATCACATGATTGGTTTTTTGATTGACTTGATAAGATGCTATTAATGCGATACATTGAAAGAAGCTCCTGTGGTGGAGAGTTTGATGGACTGGGACCGTGGAAGAGGAGAGTGTCATATCACATGCGTCCATTTCATTGCTCAACACTGGGGCAACTGTACTAAACCCCTCAGCTTCTTCAACAAGGGGCAATTCCACAACAAATCCACCACACAGATCAGGTACACATGTTTGAAGACACAGGACTTCAGAGGGAAGATTTATGTTTGTTTATGTTTAGAGCAGGGCCATGGCTTGTGGGCTTAATGGTGGGAGAAGAATGCAGACTTGTACAGGCAGAGGACCAGCTGTGCAGCAGCACCGCAACATGCCTTGTTTTACATCACCCCACACATACAGACACCAGACATCAAAGGCCATGTATTGACAACTGTCTGTGTGTGTGTCTGCCTGCGTATATGCGCTTGCCTGTGTGTGTTTTCCTTCATAGGGGGTGATTGGGGAGCTGAGGGTTGTTGGAAACCCCCGGGCTGCTGAAAGACAGTGTGAGGAGGAAGGGGACGACTCGGATGTGGTAAGTGACCCTTGACCCGCCACCCATACATTAACATAGGTGGTGCAGCGTAGCGCTTCTACAGTTGTTGCCTTAGCAGGATATGGGGTGGCTTAAACTTAGAGGGAACTTGGGAAATTAGAGGGAACAATAGCAACCAAACAGAAGCAAAGGGGCTGAAATCGGAAGGGACCTACCTGAAGAAACATTCGTTTTTCATTGCAAAACGTTTTGCTAAGGGTTGGCACTAATGAATACACCCCTGGTCTCTCCCCGCCCAGGCTTCAGGAGATGGCGGAAGCGGCGATGTGGAAGGGAAACTGGACGGGAAGAAGAAAGGCTCGGTATGATCGTTTGACATTTTTATGTTAAAATTAAGGTTAAAACCAGGTTATCTGTGACGTTTCAAAGGTCAGAGAGTGTGAGCAGAAAGGCTTGGCTATGTACTGGTTGTAGGTTTGGTAATGTCACCACATGATGGGTTTTTACAACACTGAACAAAAATATAAATGCAACATGTAAAGTGTAGGTTTCATGAGCTGAAATAAAAGATCCCAGAAATTTTTCACGCGCCCAAAAAGCGTATTTCTCTCAAATTTTGTGCACGAATTCGTTTACATCCCTGTTAGTGAGCATTTCTCCTTTGCCTATGTAATCCATCAACCTGAATGGTGTGGTATATCAAGATGCTGATTAAACAGCATGATCATTACACAGGTGCACCTTTTGCTGTGGACAATAAAAGGCCACTCTAAAATGTGCAGTTTTGTCACACAACACAATGCCACAGATGTTTCAAGTTTTGAGGGAGCGTGCAATTGGCATGCTGACTGCAGGAATGTCCACCAGTGAGATGCTGCCAGAAAATGTAACGTTAATTTCTCTACCGTAAGCACATTCAACCGGCCTCACAACCGCAGACCACGTGTATGGCGTCATGTGGGCAAGCGGTTTGCTGATGTCAATGTTGTAAACAGAGTGCCCCATGGTGGCGGTGGGTTCATGGTAGGGCAGGCATTTGCAAGGGACAACAAACACAATTGCATTTTATCAATGGCAATTTGAATGTACAGAGATACCGTGACCAGATCCTGAGGCCCATTGGCGTGCCATTCATCCATTCATCGTGCCATTCATCATTTTTTTTGTGTGTTATTGACTGTACGTTTGTTTATGTGTAACTCTGTGTTGTTGTTTTTGTCGCACTGCTTTGCTTTATCTTGGCCAGGTCGCAGTTGTATCTGGTTAAATAAAGGTGAAATAAAATAAATTAAAAAATCCGCTGCCATCACCTAATGTTTCAGAAAGATAATGCCCGGCAACATTCCTCAAGGATCTGTACATAATTCCTGCAAGCTGAAAATGGCCCAGTTCTGCCATGGCCTGCATACTCACCAGACATGTCACCCATTGAGCATGTTTTGGATGCTCCAGTTCCTGTCAATATCCAGCAATGTTGCACAGCCATTGAAGAGGAGTGGGACAACATTCCACAGGCCACAATCAACAGCCTGATCAACTCTATGCGAAGGAGATGTGTCCTGCTCCATGAGGCAAATGGTGATATCACCAGATACGGACTTGTTTTCTGATCCATGTCCCTACCTTTTTTTAAGGTATCTGTGACCAACAGATGCGTATCTGTATTCCCAGACATGTGAAATCCATACATTACGGCCTAATTACGGCCTAAAATCTTAGGAATTGTTTTTGTTGTGTTTATATTTTTTGCGCAGTTGTTGTAGAGCCTCCTTTGTCTTACTCTCCCCATAGGGTACTTTCAAATGGGACGCGGAGGTACAAAAAAATGTGTGGGTTGAGGACGACAGACCAACAGTTACGGTATGTGCCCTGAAATCCATTTTATCTGTTTATGTTGCCGTTCACTCACAAGCATGTGAATTTTTCACCTTTTGATGTGTCAGGACTTCACTCCCTTCTCGTGAGCGGCGGACACAAATCAAATCAAATTGTATTTGTCACATGCACCGAAAACAACAGGTGTAGGTAGACCTTACAGTGAAATGCTTACTTACCAATAATTACCAACTTACCTTAACCAATAATGCAGTTTTAAGAAAATACCTAAAAAAGAGTAAGAAATAAAAGTACCAAATAATTAATGAGCAGCAGTAAAATAACAATTGCGGGGGCACTGGTTAGTCGAGGTAATTGAGGTAATGTACATGTAGGTAGACTTATTAAAGTGACTATGCATTATTTAGTAGGGATGTAGGGAACTCTGTAAAACTATGTAGGGCACGCTATTCAAATGGCACCCTATTCACTACTATAGTGCACTACTGTATGTTGGGAATAGGGTGCAATTTGAGATGTAACCATCCACAGTCATGTACTTTTAACATATGGTCAACATTGAAACCGAGTTATCTGGCTATTTCAAACTGTAGGGAGCTGTATAGGGAGGGGGTGGGTAGTGGGGAATGTATATGGCCGGTTTGGCTGTGGGTCATCACCTGGACAATGTCCTAAACTAACACGAGCATCATCTCCCCCACACAAACACACAGACGTGGACCATGCATTTTATGATATTACAATACCCTCTACAATAAGCAAATGTTGCAGCACAACCTCGAGCCTCCATACAACGGCACTGTCGGGGCACGCCGGTCCAATTACAGTGGAAGACTAGGTAGACAGCCAGATGTGTCTGATCCAGCTCAGGGCTATGATATCGCCAAAGTTCCTGTTTTGCTATTTTGACTGGTTTCTCAATCAGATTTAAAAGTTGAGAGAACAGGAATAGGGAGGTAACGGAAAGAGATGACGGGGGAAGTTGGCCTGTCTTTGGCCTGCCAGACCTTGTAGGTTCCACAGGGCTCCAGGTGCACAGGCCAACTTTGAAGCCTTGTGCCACTTCACACGGGATTTCCATCCTCCCGACGTGTTTATTAGCATCGTATGGAACAGCTGTTACCTAACATACTGTTGACTTTGACTTTCCATCAAGTTGTTTCATTGCAACATATAATGCCTGTCTGACCAGATTGTCTGAGTTTTAGCCTGTCTGACGGCGGATTTGTGTGTGATTGAAGGACTTGTGAGTTGTCATCATTACACAGTGCACTAAGGGCAGGATTTCACTCAAATCCGCACTGCAGAAAAAAGCGACAACATCGTTTCTGCTCCATTAAACAGATTTTGGTAGAATGAGTTACCTACCGTCAAGCTTAAGAAAACTTGGAAACTCCCATTACCCAATTGTCTGGGTGAAAGTGCGTATAATTTAATATTGTGTGAGATTTGTTTTCTTTTAAGACTCAGCTCGTGACAGTGAAGTAAACAGACTTCTTATTTCATTACATTTCTCACACAATTGTGTCTCGAATCTCATATGGAGTCCGGGATTAGGCGTGTGTGTATTCGGTGTGTGAATCTGGTCCTTGTGCCAACTTTACCTTATTGCATCAGCTTTGTGGCCTAAATAGTTTTGTTCAGAGAACATATAGCAGACAAGTTTAAATCTGCATCGGGCAAAATTGGGCTTGTGCCTTCTATGGTTAAATTAAGTTGTGTTTTTCAAATCCATCACCACCAAGTGCCTCGTCTGTCCCCACCCTCTTCACTCCCACCTCTCAGAAACGATGAATGCATGGGAGTATACATGCAGGTTTGTTTTATTATATATATCCCTTGGATCTGTCATATAACAATCACAAGTCTAATTCTTCACACAGTCAACTTCAGGCCCTACAAAAGGAAGAATGTTTGTCCACAGAGGAAACTGCTTAATTTTGTGAAGAATTCCATACTTTTTATTTCAAATTGCCCCCCTCCATCCATCTATCCATTCATCTGTCCCACCCAGTACTCCCCTCTCAGATTCCACAGGTGACAAAGCGTGTCACCTGGTGAAGAATGAGTTTAGAAAACGGGGGCGTTAGGTGTTATCTTCCTCTCACTGAGGGAGGTGAGTCTGGAAATGGCCTCCCCTCTTCCCCTCTACAGATTGTCCCATCTGTAGAGCGCTAGCAGTGATGACAGATCTTTGGCAGTCCTTCCTTGTCTCTACTCCCCAACACACACAACCTGACACTTACACCCAGACACACACACTGAAACAAGTGCACACACACACCATCTCCTCCACTCTATTCTCTGACCACTATCTTAAGAGCTGGAGCCCAAAACGGGTCACATTCCTGTTGCCAGACATGTTCCTCCCAACCAAAATACCTGCTGCTTGGCGCCATCCCATCCGCTCCCAGTGGGAGAAAGTACACCCACCATCTCACTCACTGGACCAACTCACTGTTGTATATTCATAATGGGCGCACATAAACTTGGCGCCACCATCACAGCTCTTTGCAACACCACTGTAGAGACTACCTCACAGAGGGGAAGAGAGAGTGTGTTTGCTTGGTAATCGGTATCAATTTGTTTAGGGTAAGCTAGCCCGAGAGGAAATTAGATAATGGACACCGTCTAGTCTGCGCTAGTCTGCCAACCATTAGCACTGTGCTAGTCTGCCAACAATTAGCATGTATGATTAAGCCATAACAAAAATAAAACACAAAACATATAGTACATACAGTGAAGTCTGAAATTATTGACATCATACCCCCAAGGCTAATCTCCCCTGTTATTGGTAATGGTGAGAGGTTAGCATGTCTTGGTGTTATGGTCTTTGACCCTGACCCAGTTGGGAAGCCAACTTTGAGTTTTCCTTGGAGCTGGATGTATTTTTATGATCATATTAGGTCATATTATTACCCCATAACAACAAAAACATGAACATGGTTTTCTTTGTTTAAGATCTACAAATACTCATGTGGGATCAATATGCACGTTTTTTTTCCTTTGGAGCTCAGCTGGATATATTTTTATGTTTGTTTTTCAATGCTGTTTTAACGTCTTTCTCCAGACTACCCCTCCGTCGTCACGCCCGATTCAGCAGCCCCCAGTGACCCGGCAACAACCAGAGGTGTCTCCCAAAAAAGAGACTGGTGAGTTCAAAAAGGTCATAGTCTAGATCAGGACTCCCCAGCCCTGTGTCTGGAAAGCTACCCTACTTTAGGTTTTAAACCCAGTTGTAAATAACTTGATTCAGCTTATCAACAAGCTTATTATTGGAATCAGCTGCACTAGATTAGGGTTGGAGCGAAAACCTACAGGACGGTAGCTTTCCAGAAACAGAGATGGAGAGTCCTGGTCTAGACAAGACAGAATGTTGTATGGGTTTGCAAGACCACTAGTCACATTGGTTGACTATTGTAGATGTGTTTGTAGCACTTTATAGTAATATTAATATAAGATCAGATGTACTTTATTATCCATTAACTTATAAAACAGAAATGTGTCTTTATACACAATCCAACCCCCCGAGCATAATTTATAAGACGTGTGATTTGTGTAACATGTGTAAGTCATTAACACATGCCTTATAAATTATCTATTATTGGCTTGTAAAAAGTTATTATAAAGTGTTAGCAATGTGTTACATGCATCTGTATTATATTTTTATGTAGTAACAGTGGACAATTGATAAATATTGACATGGACCAAATTTGACATGATGGTTATGATGTTATGAGAAAAGTTCATGGTTACCATACCATATGCATGCTATGTGTGATGACACTTCATTTTCATGATTTAGGTAGACTACTGGTTATTTTCACTATATGGTTATTTTTAACTTTTACTTCACTATAAGGGCACACGGCGATACACAGGAGGCAGATGGTTGGAGTCTTAGATGTTTATTATTCCAAAAAGGGGTAGGCAAGAGAATGATCATGTACAGGCAAAAGGTCAAAACCAGTTCAGAGTACAGTAGGTAACGAAGGGCAGGCAGGCTCAAGGTCAGGGCAGGCAGAATGGTCAGGCAGGTGGGAATGGAGTCCAGAAAACAGGCAAGGGTCAAAACCTGGAGGACTAGTGAAGAGTAGAGAAAAAGGAGTACACGAAAAAACACACTGATTGAGTTGACAAACATACAAGACGAACTGGCAAAGAGAGACAGGAAACAGGGATAAATGCACTGGGGAAAATAAGCGACACCTGGAGGGGGTGGAGACAATCACAAGGACTGGTGAAAGAGATCAGGATGTGACACATCACTACATTCCTAAAGAAAAGCATGTACTTTTTACTCCAAACATTTTCCCTGATACCAAAAGTACATTTTTAATGCTTAGCAGGACAGACAATGGTCCAATTCACACATGTATCAAGAGAACAACCCTGGTCATCCTTACTACCTCTGATCTAGTGGACTCACTAAACACATATGCTTCATATATAAATTATGTCTGAGTATGGCCCTGGCTCTCAGTAAATAAAATACAAACAAGAAATTGCATTACCCATTTAAATTCAGTGCAAATAAATATCCATCACAAATAGTACAAACTTGCCCAAACTGTGAACTGGACAGATACGTTTTTGAAAACTTCTTGTATGAGACATACAGTAACTTCAGAAAGCATTCATACCACTTGACTTATTTCACATTTTGTTGTTACAGACTGAAGTAAACATTTATTAAATAATGTTTTTTCTCACCCATATTTGTAGAAATGTTAGAACATTTATTGAAAATGAATGACAGAAATATCTCATTTAAATAATTATTCACACCCCTGAGAAGGAGCACCTTTGGCATCAATTACAACGGTGAGTCTTTCTGGTTATGTCTCTAAGATGTTAATGGATAACATTTGCCCATTTATTGTTTTCAAAATTCCTCAAGCTCTGTCAAATTGGTTGTTGATCATTGATAAACAACCATTTCCAGGTCTTGCCATAGATCTTCAAGTAGATTTAAGTCAAAACTGTAGCTTGGCCACTCAGGAACATTCACCGTTTTCATGGTAAGCAATTCGTGTAGATTCTTCTCCCAGTGTCTGGTAAAAAGCAGACTGAATCTGGTTTTCCTCTAGGATTTTGCCTGTGCTTATCTCCAATCCATTTATTTTTTTATCCTGACAAACTCCCCAGTCCTTAACGATTACAAGCATACACATAACATGATGCAACCACTACTATGCTTGATAATATATAATAAAAACCACTGAGAGTGGTACTCAGTAATGTGTTGTATTGGAATTGCCCCAAACATAACTTTTTGTCCTGAATAAAAAATGTTAATTGCTTTGCCACATTTTTTTGCAGTATTACTTTAGTGCCTTGTTGCAAATATAATTATATTTTTATTCCGTCCTTTTCACTCTGTCAAATAGGTTAGTATTGTGTAGTAACTACAATGTTGTTGATCCATCCTCAGTTTTCTCCTATAGCCATTCAACTCTGTAACTATTAAAGTGGTGGCAGGGTGGCCTAGTGGTTAGAGTGTTGGACTAGTAACTGAAAGGTTGCAAGTTCAAATCCCTGAGCTGACAAGGTACAAGTCATTCTGCCCCTGAACAGGCAGTTAACCCACTGTTCCTAGGCCGTTATTGAAAATAAGAATTTGTTCTTAACTGACTTGCCTAGTTAAATAAAGGTAAAATAAAATAAATACTTTTTTTTTTAAGTCACTATTGGCCTCATGGGGAAATCCATAGCGGTTTCCTTCCTCTTCGGCAACTGAGTTAAGGAGGACACCTATACCTTTGTATTGACTAGGTGTATTGATACACCCTCCAAAGTGTAATTAATAGCTTCACCATGCTCAAAGAGATATTCAATGTGTACTTTTTTTTACCCATCTACCAATAGGTGCCCTTCTTTGTGAGACATTGGAAAACCTCCCTGGTCTTTGTGGTTGAATCTGTGTTTGAAATTCACTGCTTGACTGAGGGACCTTACATACTTTTGGTCATGTAGTGTACAATTATGTGGACACCTGCTCGTCCAACATCTCTTTCCAAAATCATGGGTATTAATATGGAGTTTTGCTGCCATAACAGCCGCCACTCTCCTGGGAAGGCTGTCCACTAGATGTTGGAACATTGCTGCGAGGACTTGCTTCCATTCAGCCACAAGAGCATTAGTGAAGTCAGGCACTGATGTTGGGCAATTAGGTCTGGATCGCAGTCGGCATTCCAATTCAAAGGTGTTCGATGGGGTTGAGGTCAAGGCTCTGTGTAGGCCAGTATACTTCCGGCGCCGACAGAGATGGCCGCCTCGCTTCGCGTTCCTAGGAAACTATGCAGTTTTTTGTTTTTTTACGTGTTATTTCTTACACTAGTACCCCAGGTCATCTTAGGTTTCATTACATACAGCCGAGAAGAACTACTGAATATAAGATCAGCGTCAACTCACCATCAGTACGACCAAGAATATGTTTTTCGTGACGCGGATCCTGTGTTCTGCCTTACAACCAGGACAACGGAGTGGATTACATGCAGCGACCCAAAAAAACGACTCAGAAAAAGAGGGAAACGAAGCGTTCTTCTGGTCAGACTCCGGAGACGGGCACACCGTGCACCACTCCCTAGCATTCTTCTTGCCAATGTCCAGTCTCTTGACAACAAGGTTGATGAAATCCGAGCAAGGGTAGCATTCCAGAGGGACATCAGAGACTGTAACGTTCTATGCTTCACGGAAACATGGCTAACTGGAGAGACGCTATCCGAAGCGGTGCAGCCAGCGGGTTTCTCCACGCATCGCGCCGACAGAAACAAACATCTTTCTGGTAAGAAGAGGGGCGGGGGCGTATGCCTCATGGCCAACGTGACATGGTGTGATGAAAGAAACATACAGGAACTCAAATCCTTCAGTTCACCTGATTTAGAATTCCTCACAATCAAATGTGGACCGCATTATCTACCAAGAGAATTCTCTTCGATTATAATCACAGCCGTATATATCCCCCAAGCAGACACATCGATGGCTCTGAACGAACTTTATTAAACTCTCTGCAAACTGGAAACGATTTATCCGGAGGCTGCATTCATTGTAGCTGGGGATTTTAACAAGGCTAATCTGAAAACAAGACTCCCTAAATTTTATCAGCATATCGATTGCGCAACCAGGGGTGGAAAGACCCTGGATCATTGTTACTCTAACTTCCGCGACGCATATAAGGCCCTGCCCCGCCCCCCTTTCGGAAAAGCTGACCACGACACCATTTTGTTGATCCCTGCCTACAGACAGAAACTAAAACAAGAGGCTCCCACGCTGAGGTCTGTCCAACGCTGGTCCGACCAAGCTGACTCCACACTCCAAGACTGCTTCCATCACGTGGACTGGGAGATGTTTCGTATTGCGTCAGACAACAACATTGACGAATACGCTGATTCGGTGTGCGAGTTCATTAGAACGTGCGTTGAAGATGTCGTTCCCATAGCAACGATTAAAACATTCCCTAACCAGAAACCGTGGATTGATGGCAGCATTCGTGTGAAACTGAAGGCGTGAACCACTGCTTTTAATCAGGGCAAGGTGTCTGGTAACATGATTGAAATCCATCAGTGCAGCTATTCCCTCCGCAAGGCTATCAAACAAGCTAAGCGCCAGTACAGAGACAAAGTAGAATCTCAATTCAACGGCTCAGACACAAGAGGCATGTGGCAGGGTCTACAGTCAATCACGGACTACAGGAAGAAACCCAGCCCAGTCACGGACCAGGATGTCTTGCTCCCAGGCAGACTAAATAACTTTTTTGCCCGCTTTGAGGACAATACAGTGCCACTGACACGGCCTGCAACGAAAACATGCGGTCTCTCCTTCACTGCAGCCGAAGTGAGTAAGACATTTAAACGTGTTAACCCTCGCAAGGCTGCAGGCCCAGACGGCATCCCCAGTCGCGCCCTCAGAGCATGCGCAGACCAGCTGGCCGGTGTGTTTACGGACATATTCAATCAATCCCTGTACCAGTCTGCTGTTCCCACATGCTTCAAGAGGGCCACCATTGTTCCTGTTCCCAAGAAAGCTAAGGTAACTGAGCTAAACGACTACCGCCCCGTAGCACTCACATCCGTCATCATGAAGTGCTTTGAGAGACTAGTCAAGGACCATATCACCTCCACCCTACCTGACACCCTAGACCCACTCCAATTTGCTTACCGCCCAAATAGGTCCACTGACGATGCAATCTCAACCACACTGCACACTGCCCTAACCCATCTGGACAAGAGGAATACCTATGTGAGAATGCTGTTCATCGACTACAGCTCGGCATTCAACACCATAGTACCCTCCAAACTCGTCATCAAGCTCGAGACCCTGGGTCTCGAACCCGCCCTGTGCAACTGGGTACTGGAGTTCCTGACGGGCCGCCCCCAGGTGGTGAGGGTAGGCAACAACATCTCCTCCCCGCTGATCCTCAACACTGGGGCCCCACAAGGGTGCGTTCTGAGCCCTCTCCTGTACTCCCTGTTCACCCACGACTGCGTGGCCACGCACGCCTCCAACTCAATCATCAAGTTTGCGGACGACACAACAGTGGTAGGCTTGATTACCAACAACGACGAGACGGCCTACAGGGAGGAGGTGAGGGCCCTCGGAGTGTTGTGTCAGGAAAATAACCTCACACTCAACGTCAACAAAACTAAGGAGATGATTGTGGACTTCAGGAAACAGCAGAGGGAACACCCCCCCATCCACATCGATGGAACAGTAGTGGAGAGGGTAGCAAGTTTTAAGTTCCTCGGCATACACATCACAGACAAACTGAATTGGTCCACTCACACAGACAGCATCGTGAGGAAGGCGCAGCAGCGCCTCTTCAACCTCAGGAGGCTGAAGAAATTCGGTTTGTCACCAAAAGCACTCACAAACTTCTACAGATGCACAATCGAGAGCATCCTGGCGGGCTGTATCACCGCCTGGTATGGCAACTGTAAGGCCCTCAACCGTAAGGCTCTCCAGAGGGTAGTGAGGTCTGCACAACGCATCACCGGGGGCAAACTACCTGCCCTCCAGGACACCTACACCACCCGATGCTACAGGAAGGCCATAAAGATCATCAAGGACATCAACCACCCGAGCCACTGCCTGCTCACCCCGCTGTCATCCAGAAGGCGAGGTCAGTACAGGTGCATCAAAGCTGGGACCGAGAGACTGAAAAACAGCTTCTATCTCAAGGCCATCAGACTGTTAAACAGCCACCACTAACATTGAGTGGCTACTGCCAACACACTGTCAATGACACTGACTCTACTCCAGCCACTTTAATAATGGGAATTGATGGGAAATGATGTAAATATATCACTAGCCACTTTAAACAATGCTACCTTATATAATGTTACTTACCCTACATTATTCATCTCATATGCATACGTAGATACTGTACTCTATATCATCGACTGCATCCTTATGTAATACATGTATCACTAGCCACTTTAACTATGCCACTTGGTTTACATACTCATCTCATATGTATATACTGTACTCGATATCATCTACTGTATCTTGCCTATGCTGCTCTGTACCATCACTCATTCATATATCCTTATGTACATATTCTTTATCCCCTTACACTGTGTATAAGACAGTAGTTTTTTGGAATTGTTAGTTAGATTACTTGTTGGTTATTACTGCATTGTCGGAACTAGAAGCACAAGCATTTCGCTACACTCGCATTAACATCTGCTAACCATGTGTATGTGACAAATAAAATTTGATTTGATTTGATTTGATTTGCAGTTCTTCCACACCAATCTCGACAAACCATTTCTGTATGGACCTCACTTTTGTGCAGATTGGCATTGTCTTGCTGAAAAAGCAAAGGGCCTTCCCCAAACAGTTGCAACAAAAGAAGCACAGAATCGTCTAGAACGGCATTGTCTGCTGCAGCGTTAAGATTTCCCTTCACTGGGGCCTCGCCCGAAACCATGAAAAACAGCCCCAGACCATTATTACTCCTCCACCAAACTTTACAGTTGGCGCTATGCATTGGGCCAGTTAGCGTTCTCCTCTCATCCGTCAAACCCAGATTTGTCCGTCGGACTGCCACATGGTGAAGCGTGATTCATCACTCCAGAGAACACGTTTCCACTGCTCCAGAGTCCAATGGTGGGGAGCATTACACCACTCCAGCCAATGCTTGGCATTCGTATTGTGGTCTTAGGCTTGTGTGTGGCTGCTCGGCCATGGAAACCCATTTCTTTAAGCTCCCGAAGAACAGTTATTGTGCTGACGTTGCTTCCAGAGATAGTTTGGAACTCAGTAGAGAGTGTTTCAACCGAGGACAGACAATTTTTATATTCTACGCACTTCACACTAAACGGTCCCTTTTCTGTGAGCTTGTGTGGCCTACCACTTCGTGGCTGAGCCGTTGTTGCTCCTAAAAGTTTCCACTTCACAATAACAACACTTACAGTGCAGCGCTAGCAGGACAGAAATTTTAACAACTGACTTGTTGGAAAGGTAGGATCCTATGACGGTGCCATGTTGAAAGTCACTGAGCTCTTCAGCAAGACCTTTCTACTGCTAATGTTTGTCTATTGAGATTGCATGGAGGTTTGCCTGATTTTACGCACATAAAATGTTTTCTATTTCTTTGTTTTTGGCCTTGTGTGTTTCCCAATCAGAGGCAGCTGTCTATCGTTGTTTTCTGATTGGGGATCACACATAAGTTGCTTACTACACAAAGCTTACTACACAACATGCTGACCACACCAAAATAAATGTACACATACATGTTATTCAATCATTGCACCAACACTGCTCGCGCGAGCGTCTGTGTTGGCAGGCGCTAAAATAGAAGTCAGTTCTATTTGTGAGGCTGAACGCGGCGCAAGTCCTGCCTCTCCCATCTCCTCATTGGTTTATAGAAGCAGATACCCACATGCCATCTCCTCATTGGTACATTGGTATACCCACATGGGTGATTGAAAGATGAACTGAGGGTGGTCGGTCGTGGTAATACACCTATGAAAGTTAGATGCCAATCGCCATATAAAATCCAAAGAAGAAAAAGCCTGGAAGGAGGAGAGATGAAAATAAATTATTTGGTTGACCGTTTATGTATGGATTAATTGTCGGAGTAGAGGACCTTGTGCATTTCAGGTAAAATAACAACTCAACGTTTATATACCAGGACAAATTAGCTTGCAACAGCAAACTAGCTAAATAGGGCAAATTAGCTAGCAACTGCAAGCTAGCTAGCTACATTGCCATAAATGTTTCATGGGTTTTGATCTGTCCCCAAATTAATATAATTGGTTCAGAGTTTGTTTTGATATTTCAACCTGCGTGTCGTGATCGTGTTTGGTGTAGAGGGACAAAATTAATTGGCGCACGATGGCGCACGTCCGGTTTGGGGACGACCTGGAAGGCCTCTGGGACGACCCGGAAGGCGAGGTGCAGGGCGATCCGGATAGAGACGGTGGAATTCTGATAACATGGAAGGATCTAACACGTCCTCCACCGGAACCCAGCATCTCTCCTCCGGCCCGTACCCCTCCCAGTCCACGAGGTACTGAAGGCCCCTCGCCCGACGTCTCGAATCCAAAATGGATCGAACAGAGTACGCCGGGACCCCCTCGATGTCTAGAGGAGGCGGAGGAACATTACGCACTTCAGCCTCCTGGAGCGGGCCAGCCACCATCGGCCTGAGAAGAGACACATGGAACGAGGGGTTAATACGGTAATGAGTGGGTAGTTGTAACCTATAACATACCTTGTTCACTCTCCTCAGGACTTTAAACGGCCCCACAAACCGCGGACCCAGCTTCCGGCAGAGCAGGCAGAGGGGCAGGTTTCGGGTCGAGTGCCAGACCCTGTCCCCTGGTGCGAACACTGGGGCCTCACTGCGGCGACGGTCTGCGCCAATTTTCTGGCGCCTTATGGCACGCTGAAGGTGGACGTGGGCTGCCTCCCAGGTCTCCTCAGCGTGCCGAAACCAATTGTCCACCGCAGGGGCCTCAGTCTGGCTCTGATGCCAAGGAGCCAGAACCGGCTGATACCCTAATACACATTGAAAGGGAGTGAGGTTAGTGGAGGAGTGACGTATGCGTCCACCTCCACTATGAATGGCAAAGAGGGATCCGGATGAGCCAGCACAGGCACCGAGGTAAACAGAGTCTTCAGGTGCTCAAAAGCCCTGTTCGCCTCAGCCGACCACTGCAAGCGCACCGGGCCCCCCTTTAGCAGTGAGGTAATGGGAGCTGCCACCTGACCAAAACCCCGGATAAACCTCCGGTAGTAATTGGAAAACCCCAAAAAAACGCTGCAACTCCTTTACCGTGGTTGGAGTCGGCCAATTACGCACGGCTGTGATGCGGTCGCTCTCCATCTCCACTCCTGAAGTGGAAATCCGATGCCCTAGGAAGGAGATGGATTGTTGGAAAAACAAGCATTTCTCAGACTTGACATATAGATCATGCTCCAACGGGCGACCAAGCACCCTGCGCACCAGGGACACATGCTCGGCGCGTGTAGCAGAGTATATCAGAATATCATCGATATACACCACTACACCCTGCCCGTGCAGGTCCCTGAAGATCTCATCTACAAATGATTGGAAAACTGATGGAGCATTCATCAACCCATATGGCATGACCAGGTACTCATAATGACCTGAGGTGGTGCTAAATGCCGTCTTCCACTCATCACCCTTCTTAATTCGCACCAGATTGTACGCACTCCTGAGATCCAATTTAGTGAAAAAACGTGCCCCGTGCATTAACTCAATAATCGTATTGATCAGAGGTAGCGGGTAACTATATTTCACTGTGACTTTATTAAGACCTCGATAATCAACGCACGGGCGTAAACCGCCATCCTTTTTTTTCACAAAAAAACTCGAAGAGACGGGTGAAATGGATGGCTGAATGAACCCCTGATGCAGGGATTCAGAGACATATGTCTCCATAGCCTCCGTCTCCGCTTGCGACAGGGGATACACGTGACTCTTGGGATATGCAGCGTCTACCAGGAGATCTATCGCACAATCCCCCCGTCGATGGGGTGGTAATTGAGTCGCCTTCTTTTTACAGAAGGCGAGAGCCAAATCGGCATATTCGGGGGAATGCGCACGGTGGAGACCTGGTCTGGACTTTCCACCGTAGTAGCACCAACGGAAACCCCTAAACACCTACCTGAGCATTCTCGCGACCACCCCGTGAGAGCCCTCTGTGGCCAAGAAACAGTGGGGTTATGACTAACCCAGGGTAGGCCTAGCACCACAGAATACGCAGGAGAATCAATAAGGAAAAGACTAATCTTCTCCTTGTGACCCTCCTGCGTTATCATACACAAAGGTGCGGTTACCTCCCTGATAAACCCTGACCCTAATGGTCGACTATCTAAGGCATGAATAGGGAAAGGCATATCCACAGGAACAATAGGGATCCCTAAACTATGAGCTAGACTTTTATTAATGAAATTCCCAGCCGCACCCGAATCTACTAGCGCCTTATACTGGGAATGCGGTGAAAAATCAGGAAAAGAGACAGAGACAAACATTAGTGCAGCAGAGGGCTCTGGATGAGAATGGTGCCTACTCACCTGGGGTGACGCCAGAATGCCCTGCCTGCCCTCTCTATTTCCAGAGGAACCAACCCGGCCCCGACCAGCAGTGTGCTCTCCGCGACCTTGAATGGTGCTCGAGCGGGAACCCCCTCCGGTCTCCCTGCGCACCATCCCTCCCAATTCCATAGGTTCGGGAGAGAGGGTGCGGGAGGATGGAACAACCAGACCCCGATCTAGACGTCCACGAGTAGCCAGCATGTTGTCCAGCTTGATGGACATGTCCACCAGCTGGTCGAAGGTGAGGGTGGTGTCTCTACAGGCCAGCTCCCGACGGACGTCCTCGCGTAGACTACAACGGTAATGGTCGATCAGAGCCCTGTCGCTCCATCCAGCGCCGGCAGCCAAGGTCCTAAACTCCAAAGCAAAATCCTGTGCACTCCTCGTCTCCTGCCTCAGATGATAGAGAAGCTCACCCTCTGCTTTGCCTTCAGGTGGGTGATCGAATACTATCCGGAATTGGCGGGTGAACTCCTCAAAATGGTCCAGCGCCGCATCCTCCCTACTACACACAGCGCTGGCCCATTCCAGTGCTCTCCCGGTGAGGCATGAGACGAGGGCGTAACTCTTCTCACGGTCAGATGGTACTGGGGAGGCCGTGGCTAGATACAAGTTCAGTTTAAGGAGGAAACCCTGGCAGCCGGCAGTATCTCCGTTGTATCCCGTAGGTAGGGATAAATGGATCCTCGATTCCGGAGAGGGAAAAACGTTCACGGGAGATTCCGGTTGTGGTGGTGGTGGCGATGGAGAAACTCCCTGTCTCTCCCAGCGAGCCATTTTCATGACAATGTGATCCAATACGGAGCTGATAACGTCAAGCTCCCTCGCTTGTTCCTGAACGCGTTCCTCCAGCTCCATGGGCATAGTGTCCTCTCCTGCTGACTTCATATATTTGGTTCAGAGATTCTGTCATGCATAGGTGTAATAGGTGGCAGGGAAGTCAGGCGCAGGAGAGTCAAATGGAGTGTAAAATGGAGTCTTTTAAAGTCCACGGAGTATGCTCCATAACACTCTATGTACATAAACACAAAACATGGGTACGAGGACCCGACGCGCACCTATACAAACAATCACACTACACTGACAATAACAATCTCTGACAAAGACATGAGGGGAATCAGAGGGTTAAATACACAACAGGTAATGAATGGGATTGACAACAGGTGTGTGGGAAGACAAGACAAAACCAATGGAAAATGAAAAAAGGATCAATGATGGCTAGAAGACCGGTGACGTCGAACGCCGAGCACCGCCCGAACAAGGAGAGGCAACGACTTCGGCAGAAGTCGTGACAGTTATTGTGTTAGTATTACTTTCTTAGCTACAGTATACGTATCTCCCTCACATATTAAATAATTTATGCAGCAGCATAAAATATTTTTTTTTACCTTGTTGTGTGGTGCTCACTTGAACGGGAAGGGGACGCGGCTGTCTTGTGGGCAAATTTTGCCATCAAAGTCTGGCATTCTCTGGATTTAAGGTGCTTTTAAGAGAACTGGGAATTTTGACATCAGTGATCTTCAGGTCGAAGTTCTAGAAAGAGTCACGAGTTCCCGACTTGGAATTACGAGTTCGATGACTGTTCAAAACTGTTTTTTCCCCCCCAGAGTTCGCAGTTGTCTTAAACTTAATGAAGTCTGAGATTTCCCAGTTCCGAGTTTCCAGTTGTTTTGAACATGGCAGAACATGGTGTTGCATGTGAATGTTTATCCTTTTAAGCTTGGAAAAGAGACCCTTATACCCAGACTTGGACAACACACCCTCTCCACTGAATAGCATGCTAGTGATCGCTTTGCAACACTTGCAGTTTGCCACTGATTCTTAAAAAAACAATCATTGTTGAATTTGTGATTTCCAACTTGTTGAGTAATGTTTATGTCCAATGGCCGATGAGCACCGATATGTTTTATCTATAATTCCTCTTCATATGACAAGGCTTGAAAAGGATTTGCCAGTAGATTTTCGAATTGATTCATGACGATGACTGCTTGTCTAGCTTGCTAGCTAAGATTTTAAAGTATTATGTTGACATGATCAGTTCAAGCAAAGCCACATGATCTGTGGCCAATGACTTTGAGCCTTCTTGGATGGGCACTCTAATGTAAATCTATGCAGCACCCAAGGGGCTTGATTTTTCGTGCTCTCCCTGTAGATTTTGCGGTGACGTGGTGTCCCCATGAGTGACATGATCCACTCACGGCGCAACTAGAGAACATTGCCAACCCCTACGCTCTGTATATTCCGCTGGCTGCCCCACCACCACAGAAAGCACTGAGCTAGGCTGAAATTAGTAATGCACCGATATAACATTTTTGACCGATACCGATATCCGTTATTTTCCTTGCCCCAAAAAACAATACCGATAACCGATATTTTAAAAATGTACGGCCTTTTAAGCATTCTAGTACAGTTAAATAGTTAACACACACACATGGACGCGGCATTTTAAGGCACTGCATCTCAGTGCAAGAAGTGTCACTACAGTCCCTGGTTCGAATCCATGCTGTATCACATCTGGCTGTGATTGGGAGCCCCATAGGGTGGCGCACAATTGGCCCAGCGTCGTCCGGGCCATCATTGTAAATTAGAATTTGTTCTTAACTGACTTGCCTAGATAAATAAAGGTTCCACACACACCACACTGACCAAAATGTTATTTTGTTGGCATTTATGTATGTCCCCATTACCAGTAAAACATCATCAAAACCTATTTCTTTCACTTACTTGCTGTGCTGTTTGATTGTTCATTTGTTCAGTCATTTCATGCTCAACCAGGATTTCTATGGAACGCCGTTTGGGTCTTTGCATGTCAAAAAAGATAACACTTAGACATGTCAAATAACACTCTTTGATGTGTCAAATAACACTATTTGACGTGTCAAACAAGCTTGTTGCCCAATCAGGCCTGAACTTGACTGCACGTCACATAATAATTTAAAGCGTTCATTAACTTTTGTCGTTACACATTGATTACACCATCATTCGTATATCATGTGTCTCAACGATTCATCGATACGTATGCTGTGATGATGGTAAAGTTGTCTTGCGCACCTACTCATCCCCATACTCATCCACATACTGTTTTTATTTATTTACTTTTCTGCTCTTTTGCACACCAATATCTCTACCTGTACATGTCCATCTGATCATTTATCACTCCAGTGTTAATCTGCAAAATTGTAATTATTCGCCTACCTCCTCATGCCTTTTGCACACAATGTATATAGACTCCCCTTTTTTTTCTACTGTGTTATTGACTTGTTAATTGTTTACTCCATGTGTAACTCTGTGTTGTCTGTTCACACTGCTATGCTTTATCTTGGCCAGGTCGTAGTTGCAAATGAGAACTTGTTCTCAACTAGCCTACCTGGTTAAATAAAGGTGAAATAAAATTAAAAAAAAATTTAATACTGTGATGTTCATAAAAAAAGCTAGCTAGTTCATGGATGCAAATAATTTTCTTCCCCCAAAACATGGCAAAGCGACAATCTGTTTCTGTAGTTATAGCTAGGTTTCATAATCTAAAATAACCCTAATTTATAAGACAGTTCTTATTTGATTAACGGTGGTTGGACCCATCTATGTGAAGCTAGCCACAATAAGGATTAGCCACAACAGATGACTTTACAGTTAGCCTTCAAAATAAAAGTATGGCATAATTCCACTATTTGTATATATTTGCATCACTGTCAATTACATACTTTTATTTTGAAGGCAAACTGCAAATTCCACTATTGTGCCTTATCCTTATTGTGGCTAGCTTCACAATACATAACCCGGTCCAGCCGAGCCTCACTAGCCAGTTGAAGCTAACTGGCTGCCTATAACCATAGGTTTGGCCAACAGGGTTAAGCTGCCTAACTATTCGTTATTTATTATTTTCATGAACTGAAGTTCAATTTCATTAGGCGAACAACAAGTGGCAACCTAGCTAATACTTACTCACAAGGATTCCTATGTCATTGCTAAGAATACTGAAAATGACTGCAGTTTCTACTGGTCATTGTTTTCATGCTGGTTGTATTGGTGCTAGCTAGTTTCCAAGCCAAAACTAGCTACCCCAAAAGTTGCGGTCGAACAAATGATGCTTTATTACCAACGCGATATTGTAAACACATCTTTCGTGAACTGTGTTTGCTTGTTTTCTTTTTTTTGTACAGCTTTGACAGTGCTACTCTATCTTTTTTGACACGCAACGACCCAAATGGCATTTCAAAGTGTATGTATGTCATGAAGCTAAAAGCAGTGACGGTATTACTGTGTAACTCCGGTAGGGCAACAGCTGAAAATGGCACACTTGGTAGTGTGTACCGGTGCCCGACCAGTCGGCGAAAGCCAACATCACCCACGACAGAGAACAGTTGACTGTCAAGGACAATGAGTTCCATTATCTTGGCTTTAATGGATTTCACCTTTTGAGTTGTCTCACTGAAATGTTCTTACTCTTTCAAATGACGACTCGACTTTTTGACTGCTCCATCCACACAGCAGATCTTGTGGGCTATGTTAGGAATGCTGTGTTGCACCTGTAGTGCACCATTTCATGTGGCGTCATTACATCATGTACCTACATTATAAAGGTATGCACGGTAGCTTTGACATCGGCGTTAAAGGCCGATACCGATGTTGGCATTTTTAGCTAATATTGTCCGATTTGTTAACCGATATGTCATGCATCCCTAGCTGAAACACCTGCGGTTTGGTGCTGCCTTACTCAAGAAAGCAAAAAAGAGAGCATGTTGTATGCGGCTTTATTAACACAATTCATTTTTTTATATTGTTTTGAAAACTGATGTGATGTATTAATGCCAAAATAACATGCAAAACAGGCAAATATATAGACACTACCGTTCAAAAGTTTGGGGTCACTTAGAAATGTCCTTGATTTTGAAAGAAAAGCACCGTTTTTTTTTACATCTAATTGATCAGAAATACAGTGTAGACATGGTTAATGTTGTAAATGACTATTGTAGCTGGAAACGGCTGATTTTTTAATAGAATATCTACATAGGCGTACAGAGGCCCATTATCAGCAACCATCACTCCTGTGTTCCAAGGCATGTTGTGTTAGCTAATCCATGTTTATAATATTAAAAGTCTAATTGATCGTTAGAAAACCCTTTTGTTATGTTAGCACAGCTGAAAACTGTTGTTCTGGTTAAAGAAGCAATTAAACTGGCCTTCTTTACACTAGTTGAGTATCTGGAGCATCAGCATTTGTGGGTTCGTTTACAGGATCAAAATGGCCAGAAACAAAGCACTTTCTTCTGAAACTCGTCAGTCTATTATTGTTCTGAGAAATTAAGACTATTCCATGCGAGAAATTGCCAAGAAACTGAAGATCTCGAGCAACGCCATGTACTACTCCCTTCACAGAACAGCACAAACAAAGCTCTAAACAGAATATAAAGATTAGTGGGAGGCCCTGGTGCATAACTGAGCAAGAGAACAAGTACATTAGATTGTCTAGTTTGAGAAACAGACGCCTCACAAGTACTCAAATGGCAGCTTCATTAAATAGTACCCGCAAAACACCAGTCTCAACGTCAACAGTAAAGAGGCGACTCCGGGATGCTGGCCTTCTAGGTGGAGTTGCAAAGAAAAATACATATCTCAGACAGGCCAATAAAAATAAAAGATTACGATGGGTAAAAGAACAGACACTGGACAGAGGATGTCTGCCTAGAAGACCAGCGTCCCGGAGTCGCCTCTTCACTTCATTTACAACATTAACAATGTCTACACTGTATTTCTGATCAATTTGATGTTATTTTAATGGACAAAATGTTTTTATTTTCTTTCAAAAACAAGGACATTTCTAAGGGACCCCAAACTTTTGAACGGTAGTGTGTATACAGTTGAAGTTGGAAGTTAATATACACCTTAGCCAAATACATTTAAACTCAGTTTTTCACAATTCCTGACATTTAATCCTAGTAAAAATCCCTGTCTTAGGTCAGTTAGGATCACCACTTTATTTTAAGAATGTGAAATGTCAGAATAATAGAGAGAATGATTTATTTCAGATGTTATTTCTTTCATCACATTCCCAGTGGGAATAGTATTTGGTAGCATTACCTTTAAATTGTTTAACTTGGGTCAAATGTTTTGGGTAGCCTTCCACAAGCTTCCCACAATAGGTTGGGTGAATTTTGGCCCATTTCTCCTGACAGAGCTGGTGTAACTGAGTCAGGTGTGTAGGCCTCCTTGCTCCCACATGCTTTTTCAGTTCTGCCCACACATTTTCTATAGGATTGAGGTCAGGGCTTTGTGATGGCCACTCTAATTCCTTGACTTTGTTGTCCTTAAGCCATTTTGCCACAACTTTGGAAGTATGCTTGACGTCATTGTCCATTTTGAAGACCCATTTGCGACCAAGCTTTAACTTCCTGACTGATGTCTTGAGATGTTGCTTCAAAATATCCACAATTTTCCTACCTCATGATGATCTATTTTGTGAAGTGCACCAGTCCCTCCTGCAGCAAAGCACCCCCACAACATGATCCTGCCACCCCTATGCTTCACGGTTGGGATAGTGTTCTTCGGCTTGCAAGCCGCCCACTTTTTCCTCCAAACATAGCGACGGTCATTATGGCCAAACAGTTCTATTTTTGTTTCATCAGACCAGAGGACATTTCTCCAAAAAGTACGATCTTTGTACCCATGTGCATTTGCGAACCGTAGTCTGGCTTTTTTATAGCGGTTTTGGAGCAGTGGCTTCTTCCTTGCTGAGTGGCCTTTCAGGTTATGTTGATATAGGACTCGTTTTACTGTGGATATAGACACTTTTGTACCTGTTTCCTCCAGCATCTTCACAGGGTCCTTTGCTGTTGTTCTGGGATTGATTTGCACTTTTCACACCAAAGTACATTAATCTCTAGGAGACAATGCATCGCCTTCTTCATCTTTATGACGGCTGCGTGGTCCCATGGTGTTTATACTTACATACTATTGTTTGTACAGATGAACGTGGTACCTTCAGGCGTTTGGAAATTGCTTCCAAGGATGAACCAGGCTTGCGGAGGTCTACAATTTTTTTTCTGAGGTCTTGACTGATTTATTTTGATTTTCCCATGATGTCAAGCAAAAAGGCACTGGGTTTTAAGGTAGGCCTTGAAATACATCCACAGGAACACCTCCAATTGACTCAAATCAGAAGCTTCTAAAGCCATGACAAAATTTTCTGGACTTTTTCAAGCTGTTTAGTCAACTTTGTGTATTTAAACTTCTGACCCACTGGAATTGTAATAAAGTGAATTATAAGTGAAATTATCTTTTTGCAAACAATTGTTGGAAAAAGTACTTGTGTCATGCACAAAGTAGATGTCTTGCCAAAACAAGACATTTTTGGAGTGGTTGAAAAACAAGTTTTAATGACTCCAACCTAAGTGTATTTACATTTCCGACTTCAACTGTATATATATTTTTAACTAAACAGGTAAGGCTCAAATCAGGTGGGTTTCTGCCTGGAATTACAGGTCGATACAGGAAATAGCTGCCTCCTTGTTTCCTTAATTTTTTAAAAGTGATTGGGTGAGTGACTGACTTTTTTTCCTCATTGATTTTCAGTGACTATAGACAGCTAGAGATGCAGGTGCCATTTGGTTAGCTAGCAACAACTTGAATGAATGTTATACACTTAGCATATCTAAGCTAGATTTGAGCTCATCTTGCTCTAGCTAGCCTTTTGTGACTCCCAAACCCGCATGCGGGAGCGTAATCATCACCTGAAACTAATTAGCATAACGCAACGGACATAAATATCCCTAGAAAATATTCCTATTCATGAAAATCACAATGAAATATATTGAGACACAGCTTAGCCTTTTGTTAATCACCCTGTCATCTCAGACTTTCAAAATATGCTTTACAGCCAACGCTAGACAAGAATTTGTTTAAGTTTATCGAAAGCATAGCATTATGCCTTGCTAGCAGCAGGCAACCTTGTCACGGAAATCAGAAAAGCAATCAAATTAAATCGTTTACCTTTGATGAACTTCGGATGTTTTCACTCATGAGACTCCCAGGTAGATAGCCAAAGTTCATTTTTTCTCAAAATATTATTTTGTAGGTGAAACAGCTCCGTTTGTTCTTCACGTTTGGCTGAGAAATCGCCCGGAAATTGCGGTCACCACAACGCCGAAAAATATTCCAAATTAGCTCCATAATATCAACAGAAACATGGCAAACGTTGTTTAGAATCCATCCTCAAGGTGTTTTTCTAATATCGATTAGATAATATATCCGTCGGGACAATTAGTTTTTCACTAGGACCGATTGGAGTAACGGCTACCTCTGTATTTTACGCGAGAATCTCTCTCGGAGCCACCATGTGACCACTTATGCAATGTGGCCGCCTACGGCTATTCTTCAACAGAAATGCGTAAAACTACGTCACAAAGCTGTAGACACCTTGGGGAATACGTAGAAAGCGTAAGCTCGTTGATGGTACATTCACAGCCGAATAGGGAGTCATTGGAATGCAGCGCTTTCAAAACCTGGGGCAGTTCCGGATTGGATTTTTCTCAGGCTTTCGCCTGCAACATCAGTTCTGTTATACTCACAGACAATATCTTTACAGTTTTGGAAACGTTAGAGTGCTTTCTATCGACAGCTGTCAATTATATGCATATTCTAGCATCTTTTCCTGACAAAATATCCCGTTTAAAATGGGAACGTTTTTTTTCCAAAAATGAAAATACTGCCCCCTAGTACCAAGAGGCTAGCATTAGTTGTTGATCTTGTTGTTGCTTATGTGTATAACTGAGGGAGTGCCTACCTTTTCATGGTTTATTGATCAATATGACTGTAAAGTTCTCAAATGTAAGAGAACTCCCGTGGTGTTTACATATTTGCAGAAATTGATTTTATTTGCAAAAATCGATTGTAGCTTTTGGCGAATGCGTATTAATGATCTAAAGTCGCACTGTTGCAACTGCCTGTAAACACACAGTCCAGTTCAAAGTGAATGATGGCAGCGCCGTGTGGCAAATGGCTTGTTTGTATAAAGGTCTTCTGTAGCTCTGATTGGCTATAGCTCACCAGTCTGTGTTGACTCTGGTCCTGGACAAGATGCATGTTTTTATTTGGTTTTATTTGCTGCAGTGTCTATTAATTGTCCAAACACACTGCCGCTTTCACAATGCCTTAGTATACGTAATTCCCCAACATTTTAAGAATTTATGAAAACAACCATATTCAAGTGGTCGCTTCTTGTCAGATTTTCTTGTGTCATATTCTTCCCAGGGGTGTATATGAACAGATTTTAATACAATTTCATGTTGCTAAAATGCTGTCAGTTCCACTTTAAATGCAACAGTGTTTCACACGTAAGTTATTTTCAAAGAGATGGCTAACAACAACGAGCACGCTGCAATAAAAAACACAGTTCCACTCACCAGATGATGATCACTTGAAACTTAGCTTCTTTCTTTTCAAGAATAACCTAACAAATAACATCAGAATTGCATGAAATGATTGCTAAAATTTTAATTTAAAAAAATCCTCCGACCCATGGTAAAATGTGTAGAATTGCAGCAAACTTGCTTTAAAACGGCTAAGTTTTCTCTACGCCACATGGCAAAATGTGCAGAATTTCTGGAAATGAACTTTGTGATAACAGTGGCTGCAGCCGCTGCAAACTACTGACAAGAAAAGCTATCTAGCTAGACCGTGGGAAAACTACTGCTCGCTATTGCACAGTGACCTGTTGGCCTTCAACAAGGCAAAAGTTTCCATACATTTTTTTTTTTAAGTCAAAAAAGTCAAAATGTGTTTGGTTGATTCCAATGTCACTACTAAATGTTGCCCCATACTGTTGAATGGCAGATACATTTATCTAGCTTTTGATGGCCTAACCAATGACTGCCTCAGCTAGCTAGATTTATCCAGTGGTGGAAATAGTACCCAATTGTCATACTTGAGTAAAAGTAAAGATACCTTAAAAGAAAATGACTCGAGTAAAAGTGGAAGTCACCCAGTAAAATACTTCTTGAGTAAATCTAATGGTATTTGGTTTTAAATGTACCTAAGTATCAAAATAAATGTAATCGCTAAAATGTACTTGATACTAAGTATCAAAAGTTAAAGTATAAATCATTTCAAATTAAGCAAACCAGACGGCAAACATTTCTCGATTAAAAAAATATTTTTTTTACGGATAGGCAGGGGCACACTTCAACACTGAGACATCATTTACAAATGAAGCATTTGTGTTTAGTGAGTCTGCCAGATCAGAGGCAGTAGGGATGACTGGGCATGTTCTCTTGATAAGTGCAGGAAATAGACAATTTTCCTGTCCTGCTAAGCATTCAAAATGTAACTAGTACTTTTGGGTGTCGGGGAAGATGTAAGGAGTAAAAAGTACATTGTTTTGTTTAGGAATGTAGTGGAGTAAATGTTGTCAAAAAAATATACAGATACCACAACAAACTACTTAAGTAGTACTTTGAAGTGTTTTTGCTGGTCTTCAGTGTTAACCCTTTCCAACAAAAACTGAAGAGATTAAATCAGAACATCATTGAAAATAGTAATATAATAATTATTATTACTTTATGTCCTTAGCTCTTCTCTGAAGGTGTAGAATGCCCATTGTTCACCACTGTGTTTGGGTTAGTAATAATAGTAATAATTCTATCTGAAAATCTAAAGAATCCATATGTTGTTCTGAAATATGAATACAGAAATACTGGACATTTTGATCTCTTATTATGGTGGTTATTTTGGTAAAATTACAATCAATTGTCTTGAATTGGACTTGCATTTTTCTGGTCTCGAACCCCTTGTCCCCCTCCCGGTCTTGATCTTGACTCGGTCTCGGACCCCTTGTCCCCCCTCCGGTCTTGGTCTTGACTCAGACTCGATTTCCTCCGGTCTTAGTCTTGAATCAGTCTCGCTTTAGGTGGTCTCGAACACAACATTTACCAGGAATGTGCTCTTATCTCCACATCAGTGGAGATGGAAGAAAAGGGACACAGAGAGGAAGTCACTTGAGATGCACCCACAAAGTGTCGGAGTTGGATGCTCTCACTCTGGACTGCAGGATATGTAAGACTCTGCATGTTGCATTGCCATGCAATGGGGGGGTCTATCCAAATTAAAGTGCCTGCTTGGTTGGTAGAATGGGGTGGCAGGGTAGCCTAGTGGCCAGAAGGTTGCAAGTTCAAACCCCTGAGCTGACGAGGTACAAATCTGGCCCTGAACAGGCAGTTAACCCACCGTTCCTAGGCCGTCATTGAAAATAAGAATTTGTTCTTAACAAGGTACAAATCTGCCTAGTTTGTGGACTTGCCTAGTTAAATAAAGGTTAAAAAAAAAAAAGAATTTACCAGGAAAGATGATGGGAAACAATGTGCAGTTGTGGAATTTTAACTCTGTCAAGAAGGTTATGACCATATCCTCCAAGGCTTCTCAACAACCTATAAATTACAGTCGGTAGTAAGGACACAAGGATGCTCTGGCCAACAAACGAGAAAGCCATTTCCTGCCAGTAAACTGCGGAAGGAAATGTTGGTTTAGGATAAGGATGCAACCGTTCATCATTTTGTAAACATTTATTTTCAGGAGGTAATAACTTTTGCCTTTCTTTTTCTCTATCTTTCTTTTGTTTTCAAGGCCCAGGTGGATCTAGAGGAGAGAAGGGTGACAGAGGAGAGAAAGGAGACAGGGGTCCTTTCGGTCCAAAGGGAGATTCTGGGTCTGAGTCGGGCACACGAGGAGGGGCACGTGGAGAGAAGGTGCAGACTTATTGAATAATTTTAAACAAACAAAATAGATGACACATTCATACAGTGTACTAATTAAAATTACACGAAACAACATTGTTGGTCTTAAACTTCAATGAAAAAACATTATGGTGTGTTCAAGATGACAGACCAAAATGTCTATTCATTTTCTATTTATTTTCTATTGAAGTCTATTTTTTACAGCACCTTTCATACACCAAAGCAGCTCAAGAAGCTTCATATGCTCTAGGTGCATTAGAACCTGAGTTCAATATCCATATAGTGAAGTGAATACAGGATAAACGCTGAGTGTAACAAAAAATATTTTGATGACATAGCTGACCAGGTGAATCCAGGTGAAAGCTCTGATCCCTTATTGATGTCACTTGTTAAATCCACTTCAATCAGTGTAGAGGAATAGGAGGAGACCGGTTAGGGATCTGATCTTTTTTTTCAATTTTCACCCAAAATTACATATCTAACTGCCTGTAGCTCAGGAACTGAAACAAGGATATGCATATTCTTGATACCATTTGAAAGGAAACACTTAAGTTTTTGGAAATGTTGAATTAATGTAGGAGAATATAACACATTAGATCTGGTAAAAGATAATTAAAAGAAAAAAAAGGTTTTTATCTTATTTATTTGTACCATCTTTGAAATGCAAGAGAAAGGCCATAATGTATTATTCCAGCACAGGCACGATGTAGATTTTGCCCAATAGATGGCAGCAGTGTATGCTAAAAGTTTTAGACTGATCCAATGAACCATTGCATATGTCCAAAATGTTGTATCAAGACTGTCCAAATGTGCCTAATTGGTTTATTGATACATTTTCAAGTTCATAATTGTGCACTCTCCTCAAACAATACCATGGTATTATTTCACTGTAATAGCTACTGTAAATTGGACAGTGCAGTTAGTTTAAGAAGAATTTAAGCTTTCTGCCCATATCATATATGCTTATGTCCTGGGAAAATGTTTTGTTACTTACAACCTCATGTACCGTGGGGAGGACACCGAACCTGTAGAGGTTAATGAAGGATTTTTGAGCCTTGAGACAATTGAGACATGGTTTGTGTATGTGTTTGTGCATGTGGGCAAGAAAAAATATTTAAGTGCCTTTGAGTGGGATATAGTAGTAGGTGCCAACTGCACTGGTTTGTGTCAAGAACTGCAACGCTCCTGGGTTTTTCTGATATGTGTATCAAGAATGGTTCACCACCCAATGGACATCCAGCCAACTTGACACAACTGTGGGATGCATTGGAGTCAACATGGGACAGCATCCTTGTGGAACACTTTCGACACCTTGTGGAGTCCATTCCCCAATAAATTGAGGCTTTTCTAAGGGCAAGAAAACAATACTAGGATGGTGTTCCTAATGTTTGTTATATTCAGTGCATGTGTTATTTCTTAACCACTTTTTCTCAATGCTCAATGTCACAACACTTGCTAGTTGTGGAAGGATGCTTTTTGAAAGAACTCATATAGGGACCAGGTGAAGCCTGCACCCATACGTCGTATTGCTTTCAAACACACCAAAATTGTTTGGTCATATACATACGTAGATACTAAAATGTTCTTTTGTGTTTTTACCTGCAGGGTGTGCCTGGAGAAAAGGGAATGAAGGTATGTTCAAATGATCTATTATTATCACCTTGTTGTGGTCCCAAATACCGTTGAATGCTCCCTCAGGTTTATTATTTATTGTCTGGTCGAAGACCTTAATGTCAAAACGTTGCACAATAAAACTGCACGGGTGTTCAACAGAAAGCAGGTGTCGGGATTTTTTTACCTGGTTCTAATCCAGGCTGTATCACAACCGGCCGTGATTGCGAGATACCATGGGGCGGTGCACAATTGGTTTGGCCGGTGTAGGCCGTCATTGAAAATAAGAATTTGTTCTTAACTGACTTGCCTAGTTAAATAAAGGTTAAATAAAATTAAAGTATTTCTGACTTTACTTTTTGTACCGTGCACCTGCAAGTTACTAGATGTGTGTGTAAACTACTTCTTAACCTGTTGTCCAAATAACCACATAATAATGAATGGCACTCCAATTGTCGTGTTCATGTGCTGGTCTTTTGTATTTTATTATCGGTCTCCTCCATACCTTTTTATATAACCTCATTATGATCAGTCAATGCATTTTGATCAAGATGTAGTGACTGAATGTTGAAATTAGTTCACCTCCTGAACTGCAACAAATTATGACAACTCCCACCATTATCATCTTCTTTATTATCTTTATTTAAAGTCACATTTACATCTAGTATGTGTAGCATGATGTACTAATTACTCTACCCATATTGTTATGAACAACACAACCAGTTTTATTTTTAAAGGTTGTTCCTGAAGCTAACATAATGCTTTCCGTCTCCATACCAAGAGGGTATTCTTTGGAAACAATAAAGATGTATAACTTTTTGAATGTCCTATTGTCTCCGTAGGGAAAAGCAGGCTTCGGATACCCTGGGTCGAAGGGCGACCCCGGCCCCGCTGGTCCCCCCGGACCACCAGGCTCCCCGGGGCCCGCGGCTGAGGTGGTATCACGTGGCGACAGCTCCGTGATTCAGACGGTTGCGGGTCCCAGAGGACCAGCTGGAACTCCGGGACCTGCAGGCCCTGAGGGGCCCGCAGGAGCCGACGGAGAGCCTGTGAGTTGCCTGCCCTGACCTTCCACCTCAATACCAGCAGAGGGCAATCAATAAGAAAGTTATTCAGTCAGCCGTTATCTGATTCTCCATATTTATCCCACTGCACTTGCACACTCCCCGTCATGGATTTAAAAGCATTGGATTGGGGTAAACATTGGCCCAATGGAGTTTCAACCATTGTTAAATCCATGAGAGGGAAAACATCCTACTGTGTCCAACCTAACCTCGAACGCTTCGGAAGGTTACAGCTCTCATGGTCACTTCGGGAGAAGTATTGAGAATCGGAACGTGGCCACAGTAGGATTATTTAAGCCTTATGGGTAATCCTATATCTGTGCCTATGGACAACTTCTACCTGGAATAGTGCTTAGCGTTTATGCCCAAGTGCAACTAACAGGTATAACTTAATTATTTAGTGACAACTTAGACCAGGATATATTTTTTTCTCTTCTTGATAATAAATAGCCATACTTTATTAGACAAGTTGTAATTAATGGATTGCATAAATTGGAAAATATAAAGTAATGCGTGTACTACCATGAGTTTTCCATTCATATAACCTGTACGACCTGTGCGGGTGATCTTAGTGCGTATTGATGGTTTAACACCTGGAGATAAAATGGTGGTCAACAGTGGTTGCAATTAACCTGTTGTGTCTTCAAGTTTTAAATAATTTCCTTTTTGATCAGTGTCATAGACCATACTTTTAATTATGTTTTATTTTCCTCCTCTTCACAGGGTGATCCTGGTGAAGATGGTTCTCAAGTAAGTTGCAAAAAAGCGGAATTACATTTTTGCCAGCAGCACAGTTAGTCACTAATGCTCTGGATGACATGAAAACAACCTAACCATCTCTGCTAGGGTGAGTAAAATGCTTAGAGTGAGGTGTTCTCTCATTTGTATCTGGAAGTACAGTAGTTAGCAAGTTAGCCAGTTAGCTTGGGTGCTTGACTGCTGTTATGGGGTCAGAACGCTCTGTTCAACCCTACTCCTTGGCCAGAGCGTCCAGTGTGCACTCTGAATGCTCCGAAAGCGAAACGCTCTGAATTTACGAACTGACAATCTGACAATGCTCTGAATTTATGAGCGCACTCTGGCACTCCAGATTTGAATTTAGGAACACACCCGATATCGTAAGATGTCTAGCTAGTTATTTGTTATGCAAACAAGCTAGCAAGAGGTTGCATAGCAACAGCATCAACTTCCGGTAGACAGGCGAAGCGCTAGTACGCTCAACTGAAGGGATAACGCTCGTTTACAGTAAACTAAAATTAGCTAATAGTATATAGTATATACTCATTAAATATGTAGTATACAGTATGTTATTATGGGTATTCAAACACAGCCTAGGTTTAGCATCTTTAACTGCCAGTACTTGTATTTCTCAAGATACTAGTCAGCTCTCTGGTCTGTCTCTTACCCAGGGCCTTGTTGGACCGCCAGGCTTCCCTGGAACCCCAGGAGACTCTGGGCTCAAAGGAGAGAAGGTACTAAATGCTGTCATGGCATGACATTGTTGTTTTGAGAAGCTGGCATAATGTAGCCTGGTCCCAGATCATTTTGTGCTGTATAACCAACTCTTATGGTCGTTTGGCAAGACACTGAACATAGGAGTTAGCAAGAAAACACAAACAAATCTGGGACCAGGCTAGGCATTATGCAGCAGTCATCAGTTGCAGTCTGTTATCTGTGGATTGCCCTCCCCAATGAGTCAAAGACCAGTGTCAGCATGAGCGGGGGATCAATCCAGTTCAGAAAAAGTCAAAGAAGACTTATTGATTGAAATGTTTCAAACACTGCTTCAGAGCTTGTGTAAATAAACACATGACCATATTGAGATGTACCCCTTGTTTGTGTCCCAAATTTCACCCTATTCCCTTTATAGTACGCTACTTGGGCTCTAGTCAAAAGTAGTGCACTATGAAGGGAATAGGCTGCCATTCGGTGCGCAGGCCATGGCTAGGTTATTCAATACAAGTTTATTTGTCCCCTTAGGGCAATTACTAGCTAATTACTAATGCAGTCAATCGTTCATGTGTGTCTGCTCCACAGGGTGACCGTGGTGAGGGCCAGCCGGGCCCCAGTGGACCTCCCGGACCCCCAGGACTCCCAGCGCCATCCAGTCACGACCGGCCCGTGAGTCCACATTGACCTCAGTCAGCCAAAGTTCTAGTTATGTATTTTCTACAACCACTTGCAGCTAGCAAAGGACACTGAAACCAACACAACAGGGTTGTTGATACCAAAAATTGTCAGTTGAGATCAACAAATCATATTTTAGCTAAATTATTTCAGATGGGAAGAAGGGGCCAAGAGAGCTACTGTAGTTGTGGAGCACATGACTTCTATGACGTCTGTGAGCTATTTCACCTTCTTTGTTTCAGACCTTTGTGGACATGGAAGGCTCTGGGTTCCCTGACTTGGAGGCTCTTCGGGTAGGTCCACTTTTCTTATATTGGCTCCACTCTATAAGCAAAAGGGCCATAGATTGCCTTGTCATCCAACACTGGTTCAAGAGCAGTTGTTAGGAGTGTAGGGTCAATTTGCCCCTAGATGCCGGTCTTTGGTATTTTTTTGCACTTTCCCAACTAATGGTTAAGATTAGGATTGGAGGAAGGGAAGCTGATCCTAGATCTGCACCTAGGGGAAACTTCATCCCAGAGCGTTGTTAGGGCTCCACTACACCTGTATAAACAACCCAAACTCAGTACATATTGTTTTATGTATTCGCCTGACAAAACATCCAACTCAAGGAGCGCACAGCGTCCTACCTCAAATTGGATCCCGTCTTGAGCTGTGAAATGCATTTGAAGGAAGGCCTTGATTTACTTAGCCGATGTCAAGCTGAAACTATTACAAACTAGAGTTCATGGATTTCTGTCAGCAGTTTACTCTGACAAAAATGTATTCATTTATTTATTTTTATTTGACTAAATTGACTGAGAATTGTACCTTATTTTTTGCAGCAACAAACTAGGAGAACAGTTGCAGGAGGAGAGGAGTTGAATGGGCAAAAATGAAATATGCAATAGTCATGATTCGTGATGTATTCTCTGTGTATTTTCTGGGGTGGTAGGGACTGCCTGGTTTGCCTGGCCCTCCTGGACTCCCCGGGGCCCCAGGTCCTTCCGTTGTTGGTACAGGGCTCTCTAGCTCGTTTGGCCCCCAAGGTCCCCCAGGGCAAGATGGTGCCCCTGGTCAACCGGTAGGTCCTCAGGAGATGGAACCTTCTCTCCGTTTGTTTGCCTTTCTTGTAACATACCACAGTGGAACCATAATAGTCATAAGCGTTTGATTGTGTTTTTATCCATGATTATTTGGAAGGGATGTGCTGTGCTTTATCATCATGTAAGAGGGAAGGTCACCTATCTGCAGTGAAAGGACCATATGAGTAATCAATTGACCCACCACACTGCTGATAGTGTGCAAAGTGTAATGATTATGATGATGATTAAGTTAATAAACATAATATTAAGTCCTAAACTTGTGCTTTGTAGGGGTTACCCGGCCCACCTGGTACTGATGGTCGCCCAGCAGTTGCAGGGGCCAGGGGAGAGAAGGTGACAGAAAAAACACAAATGATTCTAACGATCAAGTTCTTTCCATCTCTTCATCATGGCTTCTTGTGTCATTACCAAATGGCATCATTGATTGTTTTCTGAAGATAAGTACCTATGGGATTTGAATGGGATCAATTCAAGTTGATCACCTCTACATTCGGAGTTGCAATCTACTGTGGAGATAGCCTGCAGAGTTCTGTAATAGTATCCAGGTCTATGCCCAAACAGTTCGAGCTTCTACTTTTAAAAATCCATCTCTCCAGAAAAAGTCCCTCACTGTGAATGCTTGTTATAGACCCCCCTCAGCTCCCAGCTGTGCCCTGGACACCATATGTGAATTGATTGCCCCCCATCTATCGTCAGAGTTCGTACTGTTAGGTGACCTAAACTGGAATATGCTTAACACCCCGGCCATCCTACAATCTAAACTAGATGCCCTCAATCTCACACAAATGATCAATGAACCTATCAGGTACAACCCCAAATCCGTAAACATGGGCACGCTCATAGATATCATCCTGACCGCCCTCGAAATACACCTCTGCTGTTTTCAACCAGGATCTCAGCGATCACTGCCTCATTGCCTGCGTCCGTAATGGGTCCGCGGTCAAACGACCACCACTCATCACTGTTAAATGCTCCCTAAAACACTTCTGCATGCAGGCCTTTCTAATCGACCTGGCCCAGGTATCCTGGAAGGATATTGACCTCATCCCGTCAGTAGAGGATTTCTGGTTGTTCTTTAAAAGTGCTTTCCTCACCATCTTAAATAAGCATGCCCCTTTCAAAAAATGTAGAACTAAGAACAGATATAGCCCTTGGTTCATTCCAGACTTGACTCCCCTTGACCAGCACAAAACATCCTGTGGTGTACTGCACTTGCTGGGGGTGATTTCTTGATCCACCTCTACGCAGATGACACCATTCTGAATACATCTGGCCCTTCTTTGGACACTGTGTTAACAAACCTCCAAACGAGCTTCAATGCCATACAGCACTCCTTCCGTGGCCTCCAACTTCTCTTAAATACAAGTAAAATTAAATGCATGCTCTTTAACTGATCGCTGCCCGCACCCCCCTGCCCGATTAGCATCACTACTCTGGACAGTTCTGACTTAGAATATGTGGACAACTACAAATACCTAGATGTCTGGCTAGACTGTAAACTCTCCTTCCAGACTCATATTAGGCATCTCCAATCCAAAATTAAATCTAGAATCTGCTTCCTATTTCGCAACAAAGCATCCTTCACTCATGCTGCCAAACATACCCTCGTAAAACTGACTATCCTACCTATCCTTGACTTCGGCAATGTCATTTACAAAATAGCCTCCAACTCTCTACTCAGCAAATTGGATGCAGTCTATCACAGTGCCATCCGTTTTATCACCAAAGCCCCATATACTACCCACCACTGCTCGCTGGTCCTCGCTACATATTCGTCGCCAAACCCACTGGCTCCAGGTTATCTATAAGTCTTTACTAGGTATAGCTCCACCTTATGTCAGCTCACTGGTCACCATAGTAACACCCACCCGTAGCACACACTCCAGCAGGTATATTTCACTGGTCATCCCCAAAGCCAACACCTTATTTGACCAGTTCTCTGCTGCCAATGACTGGAGCGAATTGCAAAAATCACTGAAGTTGGAGACTCATATCTCCCTCACTAACTTTAAGCATCAGCTGTCAGAGCAGCTTACCGATCGCTGCAGCTGTACACAGCCCATCTGTAAATAGCCCATCCAACCAACTACCTACCTCATCCCATATTTGTTTTTCTGCTCTTTTGCACACCAGTATTTCTACTTGCACATCCTCATCTGCAAATCTATCACTCCAAGTGTTAATTGCTAAATTGTAATTACTTCACCACTATTGGCCTATTTATTGCCTTACCTCCTTACTTCATTTGCACACACTGGATACAGATTTTTTTATTGTGTTGTTGACTGTGCGTTTGTTTATCCCATGTGTAAATCTGTGTTGTTGTTTTTGTCGCACTGCTTTATCTTGGCCAGGTCGCAGTTGTAAATGAGAACTTGTTCTCAACTGGCCTACCTGGTTAAATAAATGTGAAATTAAAATATTTGAAAATTCCCCCTCTACAGGGTGACCCAGGTGAACTCGGTCTTCCGGGAGCAGTCGGCGCAAAGGTGGGTACCGAGCCTTTTACTTTACCTTGACAAAGACTCCATTGAAAACACAGAAGTCAGATTTGAAAACATACAGTGTTCTACAAGGGCTCAAACTTTTGCTCTTTTCCTCTCTTCCTCCAGCAAAGCTCCTCCTCCTACTTTCCTAGCTATCTCTCCAAACTGTTATCTTCTTACTGTATGTCGTCTTGCTCCCCTAGACCTGCCAATATGCAGCAGGTACCAGGTCCCCAGCATGGGAGTGTGGACTTTCTGTGTCTCTAAGGCATGGTTGTGTTCATTAGGCACCAAACAGACGGAAACAGGGAGGGGCTTCCTGAACTTTACTTGTAAAAGGTTAATAAAAAAAATATGTTGGGTTCCCTTATGAACACGACCCAGGTTTATCTTACTCACACTTCCCTAAAGAGCTACTGGGTGCGCAGGCTTTTGTTCCAAATGCCTGCACACCCAGGATCTCTCCAAGACCAGAGTTGGTGACCCTTGATTTTGTGCTGTACTAAATGTAGTTTTAAAACCATGTTAAGAATGTGGAATGCCTAAAATGAATCAATTTAGCGTGTGTGTATGAACTGTAGTGCTGACCCAATTTAGTTGACTGGTCGATTGTTTGGTCAAAAGGCTGTTGGTTAACTGAGATTTCTTTAGTCGAGCAGTAGCAAAAAAAGTATTATTTTCATTGTGTTCATGACTCCTGTCTGATTCGTGCCTATCCATCACTCTGACATTGCATTAGGAGATGAGAAAACAGCCCTTGCCTTAATTGTCTAAGAAAATTAAAGGAGAGAGGAAACCCCAATTTATTTAAGTCTATAATCAACAGCCTAACTGTTGATTATAGACTTGGTTTTTGCTCTAACATGCACTGTCAACTTTGGGACCTTATATAGACAGGTGTGTGCCTTTCCAAATAATGTCCAATCAATTGAATCTACCACAAGTGGAATCCAATCAAGTTGTAGAAACATCTCAAGGATGATCAATGGAAAAAGGATACATCTGAGCTCAATTTTGAGTTTCATAGCAAAGTGTCTGAATACACAAAATACACAAATTTCTAAAAACCTCTTTTGGCTTTGTTATTATGGGTATTGTGTTAAGATTGTTGAGGATTTTATCCATTGTAGAATAAGGCTGTAACGTAACAAAATGTACATACAGGGAAGGGGTCTGAGTACTTTCCGAATGCACTCTGTATCTTCAGAAGTAAGACAAATCCTGTTTGTGTAGCCTACTGATTGAATAAACAATTTCACAAATTTGGCTGTTTTTAATATTTGCTATGATAAAGGATTTACTTTTTTTAACAGCTTCTCTGTTATTATTTATACTTTATTTTGTGTTATTTACACTGTTCAAGTTGTCCAAAAAAGTATATTTATAGTCATATTAACACTCCTTTTTCCTTCTTGTTCTTATTATTATAATTATTATTATTTAACCACCATCGTGCTGTAGGCCTAGAACCGCATCCAATTTATTTCTAAATACCGTAACTTATTTAGGCCTATATTTCAGTATTTATATTGGCTACTGTATCAATCAATCATTAATTTGTTCATGTCATCACACAGCATATGAGTAATTCATGATTTGAAATGCAATCAAGCATTTTAGTTTTAAAATAAAATAACAAAGCGACCTTGAATAGGCCAATTTGCGTAAACAATAAATAAACCGTTCAATGACAGCAATTGTGTTCACAAATACATGCAACTGTTTTTAGTCTGCTGAAATAAAGACTTTCCAAAAAAAAAGGCATTACAACAGGCTCTCTGGTACGCTTATCATTTATTTTGCGTTGTTTACATTGTTCCAAATGGTTAGAAGAATTATATTGCAATCGAACAGCACCTGTTTTTCCATTTTTCTGACACATGCGTTATGGTGTTCAGAGTATATAACCAATTTATTGATGTGACTATGATATGCTATAGGTCAGGGCCTATTGGTCACGTGCATGCGATGCATACATGTTTCACTAAAGAGAGCAAGGATTTCGGGTGATTTCAGTAACAGAACTTTCAGTCAGAAATCGCTGTAATTATATTACAGCTTCAGCAACATGGACAGCGCAATAAACACTGTCGATGTTCTGCTCTGGTCGCCTGAGCAGGGAGGAAAGACAACGGGTGCTAGTCACACAGTCACTCGCTGTAAAAAAATAAAATAAATACACAGCACAGTAAGTCTGAGCCCAGCCCGGCACAAATCAATTGTAGTCGGACTCGCTGTAGTCATTTGTGTGTCTTAATTATTTAATCAAACAGATATCTTAAAGCGTCAGACAAACTCAGTGCATATAGTTGTCTATATATAGTGTCTATATATGGAAAAATGCACATTTGACATTTTTGACCAATCGATTGGTTGAAAGAACAGGCAACTTTTTCCGACTAAGGTTTTGTTGTCTGGGACAGTCCTAATGATCTCTAAGTCATGTTTCAGGCTAGGGGACTATTTCAACTGTCCTATGACTGTATCTGCAGTTGGTCAGTTTATCCTAATGTTGCTTAGATTGCCCTACAATGTGATTAATACCTATGTGAAGTGTGTCCTACTAGTACACTCTTAGAAAAGAAGGTGCTATCTAGAACCTAAAAGGGTTGTTTGGCTGTCCCCATAAGAGAACCCGTTAAATAAATCTGTATTTATTTCCACAGAGGGTTCTACATGGAACTCAAAAGGTTTCTACCGTGAACCAAAAAGGGTTCTACCTGGAACAAAAAATAGTTATCTATGGGGACAGCCGAAGAACCCTTTTTTTCAAAGAGTGTAGTGTGTGGATTGGATGGCTCATCAATATGACAATGACTGTTTTTTAATCTTGACCCCCCATCCTATTCCACAGGGCGCACAGGGATTGACTGGTATCCCTGGTCAGCCTGGACTGGGCGGATTGGCTGGCCTTCCTGGACCAATGGGACCAGTGGGACAACCCGGGCCACCAGGACCCCCCGGACCAAGCTATCACGCTGGCTTTGTGAGTCCCCATGAGAGATGGGTTTCCTTATCTCAATGGTCTTTACGATGCATGATTACTAATGCCCAATGTTAAAACTGAGTGTTTCTTAGTATCACAAGAATCTCACTAGCTTGTCAAACGAGCTGTAAACATTACCCAGTGTTAAACGATTGCTGCATCAACATTCATATTTACATTTTATTTATCAGTTTTAGTTCAACAATAGTTTTTGGTAGTGATGCACCGATATGACATTTTTGGCCGATACCGATTACCAATATTTTTCTTGCCAAAACAAACAATGCCAATAACCGATATTCAACATTTTAGCTGCCTTTTAAGCATTCTAGTACAGTTAAATAGTTAACACACACGGACGCAGCGGTCTAAGGCACTGTATCTCAGTGTAAGAGGCATCACTACAGTCCCTGGTTCAAATCCAGGCTGTGATTGGTAGTCTCATAGGGCGGCGCACAATTGGCCCGGCGTCGTCCGGGTTTGGCCGGGGTAGGCCGTCATTGTAAATCAGAATTTGTTCTTAACTGACTTGCCTAGTTAAATAAAGGTTACACACACACACACAAACAAACAAACACTGACCAAAAAGTTATTTTGTTGGCATTTATGTATGTCCCATTTACCAGTAAAACATAATCTAAACCTATTTCTTGAATTGACTTGCTGTGCTGTAAATTGCTGTGCTGTAAACCAACGGGTCATTTGTTCCGTTGTTTCATTCTCAACCAGGATTTCTATGGAACACCGTTTGGGTCTTTCCTAAGGAACGCCATTTGGGTCTTTGCGTGTCAAAAAAGATAACACGATTTGACGTGTCATATAAGCTTGTTGACCAATCAGGACCTGAATATGACTGCACGTCACAAAACCATTTAATGCATTCATAAAAATTGTACGTAGTTATTACACATTGATTACACTATCACTCGTATTTCATATGTCACAACAATTCATCGATAGGTATGCTATGATGCTGGTAAAGTTGTTTCACACACCTACAGTGCTGGTCATGAAATCTGCTTTTTGCAGACTTTTTTTCAGCTTTGACAGCGCTACTGTATGTTTTTGACACGCAAAGACCCAAATGGAGTTTCATAGTATGTATGTCGTGAAGCTAATAGCTGTGACACTATTACTGTATAACTCCGGTAGGGCAACATCTGAAAAATAGCACACTTGGTAGTGTGTACCAGTGCTCGACGAGTCGGCGAAAGCATTTGTGGCTCTAATGTGGTTATACATTTGGCAGGAGGTTAAGAAGTGCAGCTCACTTTCCACCTAATTTTGTGGACAGTAGGCACATATCCTGTCTTCTCTTCAGAGCCAGGTCTGCCTATGGTGACCTCACTCAGTAGCAAGGCTATGATCAATGAGTCTGTACACAGTCAATTATTTTCTTATTTTGGGTCAGTCACAGTGGTCAGGTATTATGCCACTGTGTACTTTCTGTTTAGGTTTTGGTTGATTCTTTCCAGTGTGTCAAATAGTTATCTCGTTGCTTTCTCATAATTTGGTTGTGTCTAATTGTGTTGCTGGCATGGGGGTCTGTTTGTGTTTCAACAGAGCCCCAGAACCATCTAGCTGAGGGGACTTTTCTTTAGGTTAATCTCTTTGTAGGTGAGGCCTTTGTGGTGGAATGTGTAGGCATCGCAACCTTTTAGGTGGTTATAGAATTTGACAGTTCTTTTCTGGATTTTGATAACTAGAGGGTATAGTCCTAATTCTGCTTTACATGCATTGTTTGGGTTTTGCGTTGTATATTTTTGCAGAATTCCAATTCTGTGTTTGTCCAATTTTGTGAATTATTGGTTGGTGAGTAGACGACAGACCTCACAACCATAGAGAAATGGGTTCTTTAACTGGTTTAAGTATTTTTAACCAGATCGTAATTGGAACGTTGAGTTTTATTTTCCTTTTGATGGCATAGAAGGCTCTACTTGCCTTGTCTCTTAGATCTTTCACAGCCTTGTGGAAGTTACCTGTGGTGTTGAGGTTTAGGCTGGGGTAGATATAATTATTTGTGTGCTCTAGGGCAACAGTGTCTAGATAGAATTTGTATTTGTTGTCCTGGCAAATTGACTTGTTTTGGCAGATCATTTTTTGGGGGCTTACTGAGATTCACTATCAGAGCCCAAGTGTGACAGAATCTGTGCAGAAGACGTAGGTGCCACTGTAGACCCACCATGGTTGGGACAGAAGCACCAGATCATCAACAAACAGTAGACATTTGATTTCCGAGTCCAGTTGGGTGAGGCTGGGTGCTGCAGACTGATCTAGTCCCCTCGACAATTCATTGATATACATGTTGACATGAGTGGGGCTCAAGCTGCGTCCCTGTCTCACCCCGCGGCCCTAAGGAAATAAATGAGTGTTTTTTGCCAATATTAACCGCACACTTATTGTTTGTGGACATTTGTTTTATAATGTCATATGTTTTTCTTCCAACACAGATTTCCATCAATTTGTATAGAAAACCTTCATGCCAAATTGAGTAAAAAGCTTCTTTAAAATCAACAAAGCATGAGATGATGATGATTTTGTTTTGGTTTGTTTGTCAATTGGTGTGCAGGGTGTATACGTGGTCTGTAGTTTGGTAAGAAGGACACTGAGGACATTTTGGAGTCTGCTGTTGATACTGCAGACATTTTTTTTTAGATTACTGTTGACACAGATTCCACAATAATTATTGGGGTCAAATTTGTCTCCACTTTTGTGGATTGGGGTGACCAGATCTTGATTCCAAATATTGGGGAAGATCATAGAGTTGAGGATAATTTTGTAAAGGTTTGTTTTTGTTCTTGGTTCTTTGTTATATGGCCAAAAAAGTTGGAGAAGTGGTTTATCCATACATCTACATTTTTGGATAGGTAGCTCGTTTGTTTAGTGTGTTCCAACTTTCCCAGAATGGATTTGATTCTATGGATTCTTCAATCACATTGAGCTGTTTTCTGACATGCTGATCCTTAATTTTTCTTTGTGTGTTTTTGGAATGTTTTAGTTTTTCCTCATAGTGAAGGCGTAAACTAAGATTTTCTGGGTCTGTGTTTTTGGTTGGACATTTCTTTCTAAGGTTTTTGCATTCTTCATCAAACCATGTCTCATTCTTAGATTTTATGCTTGAATAAAATGTTTATATGTTAGCTGATAGTCAAATATATTGTTAATAATTCCTTAAAGTGAGTAAAGAAATGGTTTAATTTGTCTGGGAGCAAGACGTTGATATCCGCGACGGGGCTGGTTTTCTTTTTGTTATCCGTTTTTGACTGTAGACCCTGCCACGTACATCTCGTGTTTGAGCCGTTAAATTGCGACTCTACTTTGTCTCTATACTGACGCTTTGCTTGTTTGATTGCTTTGCGGAGGGAATAGCTACACTGGTTGTATTCGGCCATGTTTCCAGTCGCATTGCCAAAATTAAAAGTGGTGGTTCGCGCTTTCAGTTTTGCGCAAATGCTGCCATCAATCCACGGTTTCTGGTTAGGGAAGGTTTTAATAGTCACAGGGGGTACAACATCACTGATGCTCTTGCTAATTAACTCGCTCACCTATTCACCGTATACATCAATGTTGTTGTCTGAGGCTACCTGGAACATATCCCATTCCACATGATAGAAGCAATCTTCAGACCAGCATTGGATAGACCTCACGGGCGTTTCCTGTTTTAGTTTCTGTCTATAGGCTGGGAGCAAAAAAATAGAGTTGTGACAGATTTTCTGAAGGGAGGGCAGGGGAGAGCTTTGTATGCATCACGGAAGTTAGAGAAGCAATGGTCCAGAAGGCTACCAGCTCCTGTCGCTCATTTGATATGCTGATATAATTTAGGAAGCCTTGTTCTCAGATTATCTTTGTTAAAATTCCAGCTACAATAAATGCAGCCGCAGGATTTATGGTTTCCAGTTTACATAGAGTCCAGTGAAGTTCTTTCAGGGCCGTCAAGGTATCTGCTTTAGCGGTGATATACACGGCTGTGACTATAATAGAAGAGAATTCTCTTGGTAGTTAATGTGGTCGGCATTTGATTGTAAGGAATTCTAGGTCAGGTGAACAAAAGGACTTGAGTTCCTCTATGTTGTTATGATTAAACCATGAGTCGTTAATCATAAGGCATACACCCCCGCCCTTCTTTCCAGAGATATTTTTTTATTCTGTCGGCGCAATGCGTGAAGGAACCGGGTGGCTGTACCGACTCTGACAACATATCCCGAGTGAGCCGTGTTTCCGTGAAACAAAGAATGTTTCAATCTCTGATGTCTCTGGAAGGCAACTCGTGCCCTAATTTTGTTCACCTTGTTGTCTAGAGATTGGACATTGGCGAGTAAGATGTTCGGAAGCGGTGGATGGTGTGCTCGCCTTCTAAGTCAGACCAGTAGGCTGCTCCACTTCCAAATATATGTACGATAAGTTGACTCTCTTTGTCTCTCTTTATCGTTCCCCACCCCCTTTCCATTGTGTAACAAGCCGTCACACCTCAGTCCACGAGGTGTCTTTTATCTCATGTAAGTGTGTATGGGTATTCTGTGTTATTATTGAGTTAGTTAGTAAATAAATCATTAAGCCTATTTGTGTATTGCTGATTCATCAATGAGGTTAGGGTTCTTGCAGATATCAAGGAGTATGCGACATTCAGAAGAGACTGATATGAGGTAATAATAATTAATAATTGACTGTCATTGATATACGAGATCCCTATATATCTTTAGAGTTTAAGTCGGGAGATAGTAACTCGTTAAACAACTTTTCCCGTGGTGCCCCAAATTACTAATGAGTTAATTGTTACATGATTCATTTAATCGAGCAACAATTAAACATTGTTAGTTGATAAAATAAATAACAGTGATCAGATTAATGATTGTCACGACACATCAAACCGTGAATTTAATGCATAATCTACATATGGAAAAATACATGCTTAAAAATTTTGCCAAAAGAACAAGACAACTTTTGGTAGACCAAGATTTATTTTTAGCCGGGGACAGACCTACTCTCTCATGAGTTGTTCATTGTCGGACCTTAGCTTTCTCACTTCCTTCAGCACTCTCCCCTCCTCCTTCAGCTGGGCTGTTTTTCCCTATCCCTCCTGTTGGAATTTTGTCACCACTGTCCAGAGTGCAGACATACTCTCCATCTTCTGCTCTCTGGGTCTGGTTGAGGGGGGGTTGTTGTGCTGGTATGTTGAGGTCTGTACTGTCTGTAATGTGTTGAATTGCTGTTTGAGCTCTACCAGCTCGATCTCCAGCTGGGTGAATTTTTCCCTAATATTAATGCAGGAGCAGTGCTGTGGGTGCTGACTCTCCTATTGGGGTTGCTTATCTGTCTGAGGAGGGGGTGTTATCTGTCTTGTTCGTGATGGGGGGTCGTCACCAGGGGTGAGATTCTCATACTGTGCTCTCTCTTTGATCCTGGAAAAGTCCTGCTAAAAAGGTTTGAGGTTTCCATTCACCATTACCATTCCAGACTTGTACAGGTTGACACAGGCTGTCTCGATGTCCTCAATGTGCAGTATTCTGAGTTTCCACCCTGGGTTAATAACCTTTCTCTTGACAGAGGGTTAGTGTGCTCTTATTGTCCTGTGCCATGCCAGGGGCTCGTCTGTGTGGAAGATGAGGTTGCTTACGTTCCCATTCTTGTAACAGTCAGCAAATTGTGTCTCTGGAGGGGCTTAATCTTTGTACTTTTTACGTGCATGATAATTTTTTTATGTGGGGAACTGCACATTGATGGCCTCTGCATAAGCGTGTGAGGCCTCTTCATTTGGGTTGGGATTGTGTTCAGCTGGCATTGTTATATTCAAGGGCATTCACATCTCTCACTTTGCACCTCAATGAAAATGGACGTTGCTGCCAGGATGTCTGTCCTGTCCTAACTAAGCATTTGAGTCTTCATATAGTAAGGTATCTTAAAGTAATATATCTAGAGATTATTGTAACATCTTTCTCTTACTTCTTGGCCTCGGAAGTAGCTCTCAGTTGTAGGTTTGGTGGTATTTTTAGGTTTTTTTCTGTGCTTTTTCTGCTGGTTGTTGTTTTGCTGGGTGGCCCTTGGCAATTTTTGGTAATAATATTTTTGTCCAAATTCAAGGTTGTTCGCTTGAATTTTCTCTTTGGATTGAAGGTTCTGTTGTAAAGGGCAGTTTCCTGAGTAAGTCCATGTGAACAAATCCAGGTTTATCACACAAATTTCTGGAAAAAGTTAATGAGCTCATGACCTCTGTCTCTCTGTCTCCTTCCTTCCTATCCTTATGTGTGAAGGATGACATGGAAGGCTCTGGTGTGGGAGTGGCCAATGGGGTTCCTGGAGCCCGAGGGCCAGACGGGCGACAGGTGGGTGTCCTCTGCAGCTGGAATTCAATTTTAGCTACAATATATACTGTATGTTTTGATTCTGCCATTTTAATAGATTCTCTCACTGATTCCACTTTATTCTGTTCACTTTCAGGGTACTACTGGCATCCCTGGCCTACCGGTATGAGCTTTACTTTGGTATAATTTCATATAATTTCATCAAGAAAAAATACAAATCATTAAAATCAAATCATTGGTGTTTAGACACCAATACAATGCAATCCATCTCAATATTCTAACATGAATTTCTTGTGTGATCAGTTTCAATTTAACTTGTGGTTTGTATTACACTCGTTAGGGAAAGCCTGGTTTCCCCGGTGCCCCTGGCGAGATGGGAAATGAAGGACTACAAGGAAGAGATGGCCGACCAGGGTTGGACGGTTTCCCTGGACCTAATGTATGTCAGAACCTGCTTCCCTCCACCCACCTCACAATATCTACATAAGGTTTCTGAGCCATGTAGTTAGCGTTAGCTAGCTATCTGGGAACACCAATTCAGGTCGGTCCTGGATACCTGCTGGTTGTGCAGGTTTTTCTCCTCCAGACTGAAGGTCATGATTAGCTGATTACATGTGACTGGTTTGTGGTGCAACTGGGCTGAAAATGAACGCCTGTCTAGATTTCATCTGTTCTTGTACACAAAGACAACGATTAAAAATCAAAGTGGGGGACAAGGTTGGGGTTCAATCTTCAGCAAGTCAGCTCAGAGAAGGAACTGAAATTGAATTTATGGACATCCTTTTTCTAAATAATGGACTTTTTCTCACAAATGTATGTTTTTCTGTTTGGTTCCCCTTTCATTTTCCAGGGACAAAAGGGGGACAGAGGAGAAAGAGTGAGTTTTTCACATTTTCCTAGAACTAAAATGTCATTCAAGGGACATAATAAAAGGACAATTACATGCCTACAGCAAGACAATTTAATACAGATATTGTGTACCAAAAATGGAACTAGCTACCAGGAAATCAATGTGTTTAGCAATTAACCATCAGCCGGATGAGAAAATCTCTGACCCTGTGTCAGTTATTAGGGGCAACTTCCACCTAGTCCCATGAAATGTATGGATTCTGTGCCAGCATTTCTTTGTCACTAAAGGCCGATGTTCTATTCGGTCTGTTTTTTAGGGCGAAACTGGTCGCGATGGAAATGGACAGCCTGGACCACCAGGCCCACCCGGCCCACCAGGACAAATAATCTACCAGACCTCCAGCAGCGTAAGGCCTCCTCCCGAAACAACACCTATAGCCCCTACCCACCTAGACACTAGCCCCTCTAGTCCCTACACCTCTAGAACCTACGCCTCTAGACCCTCACCCCTCTAGACCCTACCCTCTTGCCCCATTCCCTCTAGACATTTGTTATGATCTGAAAGGCTTGGATATTATCTGAAAGGCTTGGGCTCCCTAGTGGTGCAGCAGTCTAAGGCACTGCATCTCAGTGCAAGAGGCATCACTATAGTACCTGGTTCGAATCCAGGCTGTATCACATCTGGCCGTGATTGGAAGTCTCATAGGATGGCGCACTATTGGCCCAGCGTTGTCGGGGTTTGGCCGTAATAAGCCGTCATTGTAAATAATAATTTGTTCTTAACTGACTTGCCCAGTTAAATAAAGGCTAAATAAAAAATGTTAAAATAAAAAAAGTAGCAGGAATATGTTACAACTACAAAATTCCTGGCATATCTATTGGCAAGGTTTAGCTTCTAGCATATTGCTTATTTCTATCTGACTATTTTGTATCTACATGAAGTGCCTAGTGGTGTCGGTTAGGGGTCTGGAAATAAACATACCCATCCTTCTGCATGATCTTTAGCTCTACTGTATCTCCACCTTCAACATGGATGGCTGAGTGTGCATTGGTATTAAGCTGTTTAGTTTCTCTCTTTGCAGTATGATGGTGTCGTTGGAGGAGCTGGGCCCCAGGTAGGTGATTTGTCCTGTTTGAAAACTCTGTTACCATTTATGTAGTTCCAAGTTACTCCACTGCCTTTTGATACGACTAAGTGTTTAATTGATGAACTAGGTCATTTATTTTCCAAACTTGATTGCTCAGTTGCAGTAATTATTAGGGCTGTCAAACGATTTAAATATGTAAATCGATTAATCGCATGATTTTCTGTAGTACATTTGAGAATTTGCTCAAATTTGGTGCTAAAGAAAGATTTTTCCATTGGAAAAAGCAGTGCATTGAGTTACAGGCATACTATCCTTTGATTGTAAGAGATGGAAACACAAAATAATCTGTATCAGACACAAAATACGCCCAATGTTTAAGTAGGCCAATCAATATTCACAAACACATACTGTTAAAGCTTCAGGCATTCTAAATGAGTGTTCTCCCAATTTCTGATTGAAGGGTTGACTACAGGAAAACAATTATTTGCTCTAAGGATAGAAAGAACATTCGAACCTGTCTAACAATGTTATGAATTCCACAGAAAACAATAACAACAGGTCCCCCAGGTCTGAATTCCTGCAATACAGCTATTAGATCTAGCCTAGGCTACTTCAACATGAACTCGTCCCAAGCTGCTACTACTACTAGAATTGGAATAATTTGCTTAAAACCTTTGACATGAGAACTACAACAAAAACAGTAGCTAAATGGAATGGATATCCTGTTCTGATTTACAATCATTGTGGGAAGTTATAGTTATATCAATAGGCATTCAGCCATGGTGTTATAAACATTAGTTTGGTTAGATAGCATAAGCATAAATATCTAGCTACTTCTGTACAAATATGTTTTTGCTGTTATCTAAACAAACGCCTGGGAATGTGTTTATGGTTTAACTTTCTGTACGTTGTCCTTGAAAATTGTTGCTCAAAGCTGCGCACGTAATTTGTGTTTAAGAGACTGTAAGCACTACATAACAGCAGCTGCCACCGACTGCAGTGTCCATGTGTCCATTTTTTTACAGCAGAACATTTTATATGCATTATTAACGTGTAAAGAACATTGTCTTTGGTAATGTTATTAACATGTTAACTTTGACAGCCAGTCATTATGCTTGATGTAATTTCATCAATGTTTGAAATCCAACCAGCGACTCAATCAAAAGCCACAATTAAAAAGGAGCCAATGACTATAAACTTGAAACTAGTGGTGGGCACCAATATTGATAATTCGATTTGATATTGATATGAGCGAGGCATATGTTGATATCGATTTATCCTTGCTGGTAGCCTACACTATTATGTAAAAGGGTATACATGTGCCAGACACAAAATCCTCTGCAGGCTCTCAACTAAGAAGCATACTTAACTGGCTGATGATGGGCCATCAATGGGCGTTACATTGTATTCAAACTGGTTGGGTAGGTTCCCAGATCATTCACACTTTCCCTAATGGGCAATCAGCTGGAAGTTGTCTAGACACTAAAGCGGTGAAATGGGAGTGTACACAGTTTCAATGTTATTTATTCAAGCCAATATATCGGTTTCTGGAAAAAAGCAGCTGATATTGATATAGATTTTCCATATCGGTGCACATCACTACTTAAAACCTTGGTTCATAGTCATTCACACCAAATGGAAGAAAACAGAACGAAATACGAAGGGACTACCTGAATGTGTCCAATAAGATAGTCATTTTGTTTTCCGTTGCAAAAGGGACCTTAATGAATACAACCACTGTATATGGTCCTCATTACACTTTGGAAGTGTAGCTTCTATAACAAAGGTTAGGCTACACATCTACGGAGATGGCAGTAACATTCTGTTTCTATTTGTTGTATGTAATTAATATATAACGCTGTCGCTGGCGTAGTGCAGTTTCTCTGAACACCCCGCAGAGGCTGAGTTTGCCCCCCTCCCACGCTTCCTACCGTTAGGGTATCAGATCACACTCCTTCAGTGGCCTCCAACTGCTCTTAAATGCTAGTAAAATGCATGTTCTTCAACCGATCACTGCCCGCACCTGCCCGTCACTACTCTGGACAGTTCTGACTTAGAATATGTGGACAACTATAAATACCTAGGTGTCTGGATAGTCTGTAACTCTCCTTCCAGACTCACATTAAGCATCTCCAATCCAAAGTTAAATCTTGAATCGGCTTCCTAATTCGCAACAAAGCCTCCTTCACTCATGCTGTCAAACTTACCCTCGTAAAACTGACTATCCTACCATTGCTTGACTTCGGCGATGTCATTTCCAAAATAGCCTCCAACACTCTACTCAGCAAATTGGATGCAGTCTATCACAGTCCCATCCGTTTTGTCACCAAAGCCCCATATACACCACTGCGACCTGTATGCTCTCGTTGGCTGGCCCTCACTACTTATTCATCGCCAAACCCACTGGCTCCAGGTCATCTATAAGTCTTTGCTAGGTATAGCTCTGCCTTATCTCAGCTCACTGGTCACCATAGCAATACCCACCCGTAGCACGCACTCCAGCAGGTTTATTTCACTGGTCATCCCCAATGCCAACACTTACTTTGGCGGCCTCCTTTCCTTCCAGTTCTCTGCTGCCAAATACTGGAACGAATTGCAAAAATCACTGAAGTTGGAGACTCATATCTCCCTCACTAACTTTAAGCGTCAGCTGTCAGGGCAGCTTACCAATCGCTGCAGCTGTACACAGCCCATCTGTAAATAGCCCATCCAAACAACTACCTACATCATCCCCATATTTGTTTTTGTTTTTCTGCTCTTTTGCACACCAGTATTTCTACTTGCACATCCTCATCTGCACATCTATTACTCCAGTGTTAATTGCTAAATTGTAATTACTTCGCCACTATTGGCCTATTTATTGCCTGACCTCCTTACTGCATTTGCACACACTGGATACAGATTTTTCTATTGTGTTATTGACTTTACATTTGTTTATCCCATGTGTAACTCTGTGTTGTTGTTTTTGTCGCACTGCTTTGCTTTATCTTGGCCAGGTCGCAGTTGTAAATTAGAACTTGTTCTCAACTGGCCTACCTGGTTAAATAAAGGTGAAATAAAAACATTTTAAAAATTATGTGGTGCTAGTGCTTGTAGTAGCATATAGCTTTGCTTTAATGGATACATGTTTATTTTTTTGGTCATCATTTTCTCATGTTAAGCCTAACGTTTATGTTTCACGAAGCTATAGACCTCTGCTATTGAGAATGCTGGCTGGTGGCAATACTTAATTAAAGTGGCATGTTCAAACATTGCAGATTGTAAATTGAATTTTCGATGCAACAGTATTAGAGGTCGACCAGCTATGATTTTTCAACGCCGATACCGATACCGATTATTGGAGGACCAAAAAAGCCGATAGCGATTAATCTGTCGATATTTTTTTTTTATTATTGATTTATTTGTAATAATGACAATTTCAACAATACTGAATTAACACTTATTTTAACTTAATATAATATATCAATAAAATGAATTTAGCCTAAGTAAATAACGAAACATGTTAAATTTGGTTTAAGTCATGCAAAAACAAAGTGTTGGAGAATAAAGTAAAAGTGCAATATGTGCTATGTAAGAAAGCTAACGTTTCAGTTCCTTGTTCAGAACATGAGAACATATGAAAGCTGGTGGTTCCTTTTAACATGAGTCTTCAATATTCCCAGGTACGAAGTTTTAGGTTGTATTATAGGAATTATAGGACTATTTCCCTCTATACCATTTGTATTTCACTAACCTTTGGATGTTCATTAACCTTTGGATGTTCTTATAGGCACTTTAGTATTGCCAGTGTAACAGTATAGCTTCCGTCCTTCTCCTCGCTCCTACCTGGGCTCGAACTAGGAACACATCGACAATAGCCATTTCACTTCGGTTACACCAGCCTCATCTCGGGAGGTGATAGGCTTGAAGTCATGAACAGTGCAATGCTTGACGCACAACGAAGAGCTGCTGGCAAAACGCACGAAAGTGCTGTTTGAATGAATGTTTACGCGCCTGCTTCTGCCTACCACCGCTCAGTCAGATACTTAGATACTTGTATGCTTGTATGCTCAGTCAGATTATATGCAACGCAGGACACGCTAGATAATATCTAGTAATATCCTCAACCATGTGTAGTTAACTAGTGATTATGATTGATTGTTTTTTATAAGATAAGTTTAATGCTAGCAACTTACCTTGGCTTAATGCATTCCCGTAACAGGCAGTCTCCTTGTGGAGTGCAACGAGAGAGAGGCAGGTCGTTATTGCGTTGGACGAGTTAACTGTAAGGTTGCAAGATTGCATCCCCCAAGCAGACAAGGTGAAAATCTGTCATTCTGCCCCTGAACGAGGCAGTTAACCCACCGTTCCTAGGCCGTCATTGAAAATAAGAATGTGTTATTAACTGACTTGCCTAGTTAAATAAAGGTATAAAAATAAAATATGGGCAAATCGGCTCCCAAAAATGCAGATTTCCGATTGTTATGAAAACTTGAAATCGGCCCTAATTAATCGGCCATTCCAATTAGTCGGTCGACCTCTAAACAGTATACTAATCAGTAAGCAATAGATTTGTTTTATTTTATGTACAACTGTCCTGTAGGCCTACAGCCTACTTTAGCCTTCCTCACGTTCTCTCCGAGCTTGAATAGAAAGACTGTGCTGTATAAAACCAGTCTATTAATGTCAAATAGTACAATCAGTCAACCGTCAAAATAATATCTTACTAGGGATTGTTTAATTATGCAGACAATGCAGTCTAGCCTCTTCGCCTATCTTTAGCTATACAGTGCATTCGGAAAGTATTCAGACTCCTTTCCTTTTTCCACATTTTGTTACATTTTGCCTTATTCGAAAATTGATGAAATGCGTGGTTTTGAAATCGAGCTCAAATGCATCCTGTTTCCAATGTTTATCCTTGAGATGTTTCTAGATCTTGGAGTCCACCTGTGATAAATAAAAATTGATTGCACATGATTTGGAAAGGCACATCTGTCTATATAAGGTCCCACAGTTGACAGTGCAAGTCAGAGCAAAAACCAAGCCATGAAGTCTAAGGAGTGCCGAGACAGGATCGTGTCGAGGCACAGATCTGGGGAAGGGTATCAAAAAATGTCAGCAGCATTGAAGGTTCCCCAAGAACACAGTGGCCTCCATTCTTAAATGGAATAAGTTTGGAACCACCAAGACACTTCCTAGAGCTGGCCGCCTGGCCAAACTGAGAAATCGGGGACAACGGCCTTGGTCAGAGAGGGAACCCGATGGTTACTCTGATTGAGAATTCTTCTGTGGAGATGGGAGAACCTTCCAGAACGACAACCATCTCTGCAGCACTCCACCAATCAGGCCAGACGGAAGCCACTCCTCAGTAAAAGGCACAAGACAGCCCACTTGGAGTTTGCAAAATGGCACCTAAAGGACTCTGATCATGACAAACAATATTCTCTGGTCTGATAAAAACAATATTGAACTCTTTGGCCTGAATGCCAAGCGTCACATCTGGAGGAAATCTGGCACCATCCCTACGGTGAGGCATGTTTTTCAGTGGCAAGGACGGGGAGACTTGTCAGGATCGAGGGAAAGATGAACGGAGCAAAGTACAGAGAGATCCTTGATGAAAACCTGCTCCAGAGCACTCAGGACCTCAGACTGGGGTGAAGGTTCACCTTCCAACAGGACCATGACCCTAAGCACACAGCCAAGACAACGCAGAACTTCCTTCCATCTCATATTGCATATTTTCAAATAAACAGCAAACCTGGTTTCAAAAAACAGATAAAGCAACACCTCATGGCACAACGCCTCTCCCTTACCTGACCTAGGTAGTTTGTGTGTGTATGTAGGCTACGTGTAAGGGAGTGCGTGCTGGTGGCAGGGAAGTCAGGCGCAGGAGATCGACCTTGGTATAAACGGAGCAGTTTAATAAGTGCTGAAAAACTCAGAAAACCAAAATATACAAAATAATACAAGTGGGTACAAAACCCTTCGCAAACCAGAACATAACTTGCACATTGCTTACAAACAAACAATCACCGACAAGGACATGAAGTGGAACAGAGGTTTAAATACACAACATGTAATTGATGGGGTTGTAACCAGGTGTGATACAAGACAAGACAAAAACCAAAGGAAAATGAAAAGAGGATCAGCGATGGCTAGAAAGTCGGTGACTTCGACCGCCGAACATCACCCGAACAAGGAGAGGGACCAACTTCGGCGGAAGTCGTGACACTACGTGTGTCCTTTTAAAAATGTGTGTTGATCTGTCCTAGAGCTGTTCATGTCTAATGATGTTCGGTATTATGCCATTCTGTATTATGTTTTGTGTGGACCCCAGGAAGAGTAGCTGCTGCTTTTGCAACAGCTAATGGGGATCCTAATAAAATACCAAATACCAAAAAAAGTACTGAGTAAAGGGTCTGAATACTTGTGTAAATGTGGAAGTTCAGTTTTTATTTTCAATACATTTGCAAAAAAATCTAAACATCTGTTTTTGCTTTGTCATTATGGGGTATTGTGTGTAGATTTAATCTATCCGTCTCATCACTCGTAGGCTTACCAGTGTACAGTACACAGAAGTGGGGCCTCTCTTATGAGCGCCATTCGGTCTGGCAGTCATCAGCTTGGTTTTCTGGTAGAGGAGAAGGGGGGTCGGCCCTTTCAATAGAGCAGGGCTCTCCATCCCTGTTACAGGAGAGCTACCCTCCTGTAGGTTTTTATTTGGAACTTACCCGATTTAGCTCTCCAGGAACAGGGTTAGATGGAATCAAGAAGAGGAGGAGCAAGCTTCCACCTGTCATGGTGTTTTGTCAGTCGAGGTGGTAGCTTTGCTGATGTGATTATCTTCTGTAATTTAGCACAAGCTTGATCAGATAAAGCGTCTTTGTAGCCATGCTTGTTAAGTGTCCCTTGAATTCTAAATAAATCACTGACAGTGTCACCAGCAAAGCACCCCCACACCATCACACCACCTCCTCCATGCTTCACGGTGGGAACCACACATGCGGAGATAATCCGTTCACCTACTCTGTGTCTCACAAAGACACGGCGGTTGGAACCAAAAATCTCAAATTTGGACTCATCATAACCAAAGGACAGATTTCCACAGGTCTAATGTCCATTGCTCATGTTTCTTGGCCCAAACAAGTCTCTTCTTCTTATTTGTGGCCTTTAATTGTTGTTTCTTTGCAGCAATTCCACCGTGAAGGCCTGATTCACACAGTCGCCTCTGAACAGTTGATTTTGAGATGTGTCTGTTACTTGAACTCTGTGAAGCATTTATTTGGGCTGCAATTTCTAAGGCTGGTATCTATAATGAACTTATCCTCTGCAGCAGAGGTAACTCTGGGTCTTCCTTTCCTGTGGTGGTCCTCATGAGAGACAGTTTCATCATAGCGCTTGATGGTTTTTGCGACTGCACTTTTCCGCATTGACTGACCTTCATGTCTTAAAGTAATGATGCTCTTTTGTTCTCTTTGCTTATTTGAGCTTTTCTTTCCATAATATGGACTTGTTATTTTACCAAATAGGGCTATCTTCTGTATACCACCCCTACCTTGTCACAGCACAACTGATTGGCTCAAATCCATTAATAAGGAAAGAAATACCACAAATTAACTCTGAAATGCATTCCAGGTGACTCATGAAGCTGGATGAGAGAATGCCAAGAGTGTGCAAAGATGTCATCAAGGCAAAGGATGGCTACTTTGAAGAATATAAAATACATTTTGATTTGTTTAGCACTTTTCGTGCTTACTACATGATTCCAAATGTGTTATTTCATAGTTTTGATGTCTTCACTATTATTCTACAATGTAGAAAAACGTAAAACTAAAGAAAGACGCTGGAATGAGTAGGTGTGACCAACTCTTGACTGGTACCGTTTATTAGGCGAAAGCTACATTTACACAACCCACTTTTAAGAAATACCATTTGAAGTAGTTTTCCCAATGGCCTTGGTCATTTTCATAACTAACATTATTCATTCATCAAGATATTTTATTAATGTTCTCATAGGAAACAAATGTTATTTTGTTGCAAAAACCTATTGAGAGCATATAATGCAATGAAATCATGGTAATGATTCATGTCCTTTTGAGTTGAGTTGATTGGAAAACTATTTTGTAGGGGGAGATAGTGGAATCCTTTACAATACCACTAAATATTGATTTGACTTAATGGGTATACATCCCTACCAAATATTTGGAACGATGTGTGGCCTTACTTATTAACCAGTCACGAAAAAGGGATAAATCATTTTAACAGATTTTATGTTGTCTCTCCTTTCCTTTTCTGTAGGGTGAAACTGGTCTACCTGGCCAAGCTGGATTCCCTGTAAGCATTGATTTTCCTAATGTTATCCTACAGGTCACTTAACTTTGTCTTGCTACAGTTATCCTACAGTTCTTCTAACGTTGTGTTCTAACACATGTGGATGTCATAGTGTGGTGGATATTTGCCCTGAAGGACTAAAGAAATCAAAAATGTGTGCTAGTTTGATGTGGGATAAACAGCTAATTTTCAACTTTGTTGTATTTTCTAAAAGGGTCCTATTGGATCAAAGGGCGACAAGGGAGACCCAGGACAGCCCGGTTATGGAGTCAAGGTCAGTGATGTGACCGCACAGCACCATAGCCCTATCATTAGTGCTACAGTGCACCACTATGTAAGGCCTATTCCCAGCAAGTGTTTCTTCTGTGGGGGTTAACAAATTAACAGATTGTCTTTATATGTGTCTCTTCTCAGGGCGAGAAGGGCGAGCCTGGCTTAATCATTGGGCCTGATGGGAGTCCTTTGTACCTGCGAGAATTGTCGGGTGAGAAGGTGAGTGTCTCACTATTGACTTCTGTTTGCCTGTATCTTATCTGTCTGTTGGCCTCATTAAACACCAACTTCATCTTCTGTAGGGAGACAGAGGACCTGCCGGACCCGTCGGGCCTCCTGTAAGTACTTTTAGACTCATTACTTTACATTACGTTCTTACTATTTGAAGCTGCCTTAAATTAAACTGACTCAGCGATATGACATGGTCATGAGTTTCAAGTTTTATTAGTCGTATGACCAGGATACACATGAGAATAAAAAGTAAATGGCTTGGTAGAATAGAAAAGTCTAGTAGCAGCAGTTGTGATTTGTGTGTAGTATGAGTGTGGATGTGTGTGTTTGGGTGGGTGTGTTCATGTGTGCTAAGGTGCAGAGAGTCAGTGCGGTTGGTCAGTCCATTTCAAGTGTTCAGCAGTCTGATGGCTTGTGGATAGAAACTGTCTCTGAGCCTGTTGGTCTGAGACCAGATGCTCCTATACTGTCTGCCAAACTGTAAGGGAGTGAACAGTTAGTGACTGGGATGTGAGGGGTCCTTGATGATGCTGCGGGACTTCTTCGGGCACCATTTTGTGTAGGTGTCCTGAATGGATGGGAGCACGGCCGCATTGAGCGACAGTAGGGCAAGAGATATTGTCAAGAGAGAGTGTGAGGCAAGAGTCTGCACTTGTCAGCACCAGCACAGATACTGTTAAGCATCTTTGCATGTGCACGACAGTTCACGTCTCTCTTCTGCAAGGGGATAGCTGCATGACAGCAAATGCTGACATGTGCAACCACTCGCTTCATGCAGTCTTAGTTTGTGTCGGAAGTAGCCCTGTTCCTCGTGGTAAACACATATTGCTGAGTCTACCTTAAATAAATTGAGCTGCCATGTATATCAATAGCTATGTTTCCATTAACTTGTCTAGTGATTTTATTGTCAACATTTAAAAAGTTTGCATAGAAAATGGATTCAGCAATTTCCTGCTAGGGTGCATTTCAATTGAACTATCTTGTGTCGATAAAAACAGCTGGACGTAATGATGTCCCACCTAAAACGGCAAATAGCGGCAAATTGCACATTAATAAATTGCCAACAGGCTGTATGCCCTCCCACATTATTTTCATGTCTCAGGTATAGCCTGCGAAAGCCAGCATGTATAAAATGCAATAATTTAATTTTATAAACCGGGTAGTTTGGCTCCTGGATGCTGAATGGTTGAAGTCCGTGGTATATCAGACATTATAAACATGGTGGTTCGAGCCCTGAATGCTGATTGGCTGACAGCCGTGGTATATCAGACCGTATACCACGGTATGACAAAACGTTTATTTTTACTGCTCTAATTACGTTGATAACCAGTTTATAATAGCAATAAGGCACCTCGGGTTTGTGGGATATGGCCAGTATGCCACAGCTAAGGGCTGTATTCAGGCACTCCGTGTTGTGTCGTGCTTAAAAACAGCCCTTAGCCGTAGTATATTGCCAGTGCTTTATTGCTTAATTATACCATGGCATTGTTGAATAGTAATTTCTGATTGGCTTGAAGGGCATTCTAGAGCGTGCGTTATTTCCCTATAATGCACAGTATCAGCATGGTAGAATTCAGTGGCTATAGTTCATTCTTATAGCCATATTTTTATTCCTTATAACTGGAACTTCCATCAGGAGCTCGCCAGGTAACTAGATACTAGTCTTTGTTAACCACGGCTAGCGGTCCTCTTTTTTTTCCGCCCCGGAATCAGCCAGCCTTAGCTCTGACAATCACCTGCCAGTCTGCACAGCGCGATATCAACCCAGAACATATCAGACTGCTTCTCTCTACCATATCACTGGATTTCTGCCGCTCTGGATCTTTACACCGGATCATTACTAGCTAGCTGCTACTGGTAGTTAAAGCCTCTGTCCCGAAGCCAACACCAGCTAGCCTTGAGCTAGTCTCGAGCTAGGCCCATATACCAACTAATTCTAGGACTACAATACCTCCTTTGCAAATTGGTCTGGACCCTTTATTGTCGACATGGAGCCCCGACAATCCATCACGACTGGACTGCCGAAGTGAACGCCCAATATGGTCTCAACAGGCTATTCTGTTACGATATCGCCACAGGACCATCTACTGGCCCCGGCACGCTAGCTTTTCTGAACGCTGTGTCCCCTGCTCGCCCATCATAGTAGTGACTACCGAACAGCACCCTGACTCACCTATTGCTGCTCTTTTGACCCTATGATCACTCGGCTACACAGCTGATGCCCCCTCGACTGTTTCAATAACACGGTACCTCATTTGGTTTACCTGTCAGCCCCAGCCTTGAACTCAGGTCCTGTATGTACCTAACTGACCTGCTCTGCCCATTCATTGCCATTTACCCGTTGTTGTCTTAGGTCTCCTGATCAACACCTGTGATTGCTTTATGCCGCTCTCTAATGTCAATATGCCTTGTCTACTGCTGTCTTGGCTAGTTTTAGTTTTATTTCACTGTAGAGCCAAAAGTCAGACTCAAAATGCCTTTCGATAGCTTTTTCGTCCCACCCCACACACATGTGGAGTCTTCACCTAGAGTAATTGATGCCTCCAGAGATGAGACCTCTCTCATTGTCACGCAAAGCATTGGTTTACCTTCACTGTACTCACATCCTACCATACCCTTGTCTGTACATTATGCCTTGAATCTATTCTGTCACGCCCAGAAATCTGCTCCTTTTATTCTCTGTCCCGAACGCACTAGACGACCAGTTCTTATAGCCTTTAGCCGTACCCTTATCCTCCTCCTCCTCTGGTGATGTAGAGGTGAACTCAGGCCCTGTAGCCCCCAGTTCCACTCCTATTCCCCAGGCGCTCTCATTTGTTGACTTCTATAACCATACAAGCCTTGGTTTCATGCATGTTAACATCAGAAACCTCCTCCCAGAAGTGTTTTTTTCATTGCTTTAGCACACTCCGCCAACCCTGATGTCCTAGCCGTGTCTGAATCCAGGCTTAGGAAGACCACCAAAACCCCTGAAATTTCCATCCCTAACTATAACATTTTCCAACAAGTTAGAACTGCCAAAGGGAGCGGAGTTGCAATCTACTGCAGAGATAGCCTGCCGAGTTCTGTCTTACTATCCAGGTCTGTGCCCAAACAATTTGAGCTTCTACTTTTAAAAATCCACCTTTCCAGAAACAAGTCTCTCACTGTTGCCGCTTGCTGTAGACCACCTTCTGGCCCCAGCTGTGCCCTGGACACCATATGTGAATTGATTGCACCCTATCTATCTTCAGAGCTCATGCTGTTAGGTGACCTAAACTGGGATATGCTTAACACCCCGGCCATCCTACAATCTAAGCTTGATGCCCTCAATCTCACACATATTATCATGGAACCTTTCAGGTACAACCTCAAATCTGTAACCACGGGCAACCTCATAGATATCACCCTGACCAACCAGCCCTCTAAATACACCTCGTCCTAAACGATATCATACCCGCCACCGATATAAGACAATACTATGCAGCCGTATCCATCGACCTGGCCAAGGCTTTCGACTCTGTCAATCACCGCATTCTTATCAGCAGACTCAACAGCCTTGGTTTCACAAATGACTTCCTTGCCTGGTTCACCAACTACTTCTCAGACAGAGTTCAGTGTGTCAAATCGGGGGTACCTGTTGTCCGGACCTCTGGCAGTTTCTATGGGGGTGCCACAGGGTTCAATTCTCAGGCCGACTAATGCAAGTAAAACTAAATGCATGCTCTTTAACCGATTGCTGCCCGCACCTGCCCGCCCGTCTAGCATCACTACTCTGAATCTGAACGGTTCTGACTTAGAATATGTAGACAACTACAAATACCTAGGTGTCTGGTTAGGCAGTAAACTCTCCTTCTAGACTCACATTAAGCATCTCCAATCCAAAATTAAATCTAGAATCTGCTTCCTATTTCACAACAAAGCGTACTTCATTCATGCTGCCAAACATACCCTAGTAAAACTGACTATCCTACTGATCCTTGACTTCGGCGATGTCATCTGTTTTTATCACCAAAGCCCCATACAATACCCACCACTGTGACCTGTATGCTCTCATTGGCTGGCCCTCGCTTAATATTCATAGTCAAACCCACTGGCTCCAGGTCATGTATAAGTCTTTGTTAGGTAAAGCCCCGCCTTATCTCAGCTCACTGGTCACGATAGCAGCACCACCCGTAGCACGCACTCCAGCAGGTATATTTCACTAGTTAACCCCAAAGCGAATTCCTCATTTGGCTACCTTTCCTTCCAGTTCTCTGCTGCCAATTACTGGAACAAACTGCAAAAATCACTGAAGGTGGAGAGTCATATCTCCCACACTAACTTTAAGCATCAGCGGTCAAAGCAGCTTACAGATCATTGCACCTGTACAAGGCACATCTGTAAATAGCCCACCCAACTACCTCATCCCCATATTGTTATATATATATTTTTTGTTCCTTTGCACCCCAGTATGCACATTCATCTGTTCATGTTTGAGCTGCTTTTGAAAGCAAAAGTTAAATATAAAAACATTATTGGCATTGTTGAATTCAATTTCCATAATAGCAAGCTAGGACTGATGGTTTGGTTAGCTAAATTAGCAAGTCTGTCTGTTTGGTTACCAAGGAAACTACTGTAGCTATCTAGTAAACTTCCTAGCTACTTCAGTGGATGTTAAACACAGTTGAACAAATGTGTTAAATTATAGCCATGGTAGAAAAGGGGCTCTATGCATTCTCTGGAAAATAATGCAGTTCCGTGGAAGGTGAGTTCCACACACCTTCCATGTCATTTATTATTTTCCATAGAACACATAACCCTTCATTGAGTATCCCTTACATATTTGCCATATTCTAATAATTGTCATGTGCCAATGTATTGCCATGGCCCGTGCCATAGTGAAACTCCTGTAGATCTGAAATAATTGGATGGTGAAACTTGCCAGCCAACCAGAAAAGCAAGGTGAAGCAATTCAGGCATTGAAAGTCAGGACAATCCTTGTCCTGCAAAGAAGCATTATTTTTGTAGTTGAAAAAAACTGATTTTGCATGCAATTCAGGAGTTTAGAATACTATGTGGAGCTTAATTATTACTCGGTGACATCACATACCTTGAAAATGATTTGACAATCATAATTTTAAAAAACACAAAACAAAACAAAATCCACCCCTGTTGAACGGATAAAAATGTTTTTAGTGAATGTGTTTTTGTCACATATGATTGATGTGTTGTTTGTGCAGGGGCAGTATGGACCTTCTGGGATAAAGGGTGAATTTGGAATGCCTGGAAGACCTGTAAGTACTGGAGCTAAATTTCTAACTTTACAATTACAGTAGGGTCTCAGTAGCGTGAAAGTAGTAGTGTCACACAAAGCAATATGGATGTAATTACTGTTGCAGTTGCAAATTGCTTGTGACATCATCTCAAGCTAGCAAGCTAACCACGCTAGTGACGAACAAGCTAATGCAGTTCATGTTAGACATTTTCAGTTAAAACTGGACAGAGAAACATCTGGTTTCACTTATAAAATGACCTTTATTGACTTCCAGACCATCTACTGTACATAAACCATGACTAGCCAGGGTGTCTAGAGTTGTTTATATCAGGGGTGTCAAACTCATTTTCCCCCCGCGGCCACATTTGGTCTCTCGGATTTCCTCGCCGCCCAAAATGATGGATAAAAAACCTTTATCCAATTGTCTATGCTCTGACTGTCTGACTGTCTAGCTTTCATTTCGGTGATTATTAGTGAGCTGGACACAGTCAAAACACTGTACTAATGTTGGTCCATTATCATTTCAACACAGTTTCGATTTGGTTTTAGTCATTTAGAAGTAGATTAACTCCCCCCCACAATTTTTTTATTTAAAAAACACAAATATGTGTATATATATATATATATATATATATATATATATATATATATACAGTGGGGCAAAAAGTATTTAGTCAGCCACCAATTGTGCAAGTTCTCCTACTTAAAAATAATTTTCATCATAGATACACTTCAACTATGACAGACAAAATTAGAAAAACAAACCAGAAAATCACATTGTAGGATTTTTTATGAATTTATTTGCAAATTATGGTGGAAAATAAGTATTTGGTCAATAACAAAAGTTTATCTCAATACTTTGTTATATACCCTTTGTTGGCAATGACAGAGGTCACACGTTTTCTGTAAGTCTTCACAAGGTTTTCACACACTGTTGCTGGTATTTTAGCCCATTCCTCCATGCAGATCTCCTCTGGAGCAGTGATGTTTTGGGGCTGTTGCTGGGCAACACGGACTTTCTATGGGCTTGAGATCTGGAGACTGGCTAGGCCACTCCAGGACCTTGAAATGCTTCTTACGAAGCCACTCCTTTGTTGCTCGGGCGGTGTGTTTGGGATCATTGTCATGCTGAAAGACCCAGCCACGTTTCATCTTCAATGCCCTTGCTGATGGAAGGAGGATTTCACTCAAAATCTCACGATACATGGCCCCATTCATTCTTTCCTTTACACGGATCAGTCGTCCTGGTCCCTTTGCAGAAAAACAGCCCCAAAGCATGATGTTTCCTCACCCATGCTTCACAGTAGGTATGGTGTTCTTTGGATGCAACTCAGCATTCTTTGTCCTCCAAACACGACGAGTTGAGTTTTTACCAAAAAGTTTGAATTTTGGTTTCATCTGACCATATGACATTCTCCCAATCTTCTTCTGGATCATCCAAATGCTCTCTAGCAAACTTCAGACAGGCCTGGACATGTACTGGCTTAAGCAGGGGGACACGTCTGGCACTGCAGGATTTGAATCCTTGGCGGCGTAGTGTGTTACTGATGGTAGGCTTTGTTACTTTGGTCCCAGCTCTCTGCAGGTCATTCACTAGGTCCCCCCGTGTGGTTCTGGGAATTTTGCTCCCCGTTCTTGTGATCATTTTGACCCCACGGGGTGAGATCTTGTGTGGAGCCCCAGATCGAGGGAGATTATCAGTGGTCTTGTATGTCTTCCATTTCCTTATAATTGCTCCCACAGTTGATTTCTTCAAACCAAGCTGCTTACCTATTGCAGATTCAGTCTTCCCAACCTGGTGCAGGTCTACAATTTTGTTTCTGGTGTCCTTTGACAGCTCTTTGGTCTTGGCCATAGTGGAGTTTGGAGTGTGACTGTTTGAGGTTGTGGACAGGTGTCTTTTATACTGATAACAAGTTCAAATAGCTGCCATTAATACAGGTAACGAGTGGAGGACAGAGGAGCCTCTTAAAGAAGAAGTTGCAGGTCTGTGAGAGCCAGAAATCTTGCTTGTTTGTAGGTGACCAAATACTTATTTTCCACCATAATTTGCAAATAAATTCATAAAAATCCTACAATGTGATTTTCTTGATTTTTTTTCTTATTTTGTTCTTCATAGTTGAAGTGTACCTATGATGAAAATTACAGGCCTTTCTCATCTTTTTAAGTGGGAGAACTTGCACAATTGGTGGCTGACTAAATATGTTTTTGCCCCACTGTATATATACAGTACAAGTTAAGAAGGGCTGTCTTCTGTATACAACCCCTACCTTGTCACAACTGATTGGCTCAAATGCATTAAGAAGGAAATCAATTCCACAAATTAACTTTTAACAAGGCACACCTGTTAATTGAAATGCATTCCAGGTGACTACCTCATGAAGCTGGTTGAGAGAATGCCAAGGGTGTGCAAAGATGTCATCAAGGCAAAGGGTTGCTACTTTGAAGAATGTAAAATCTAAAATATATTATGATTTGTTTAACACTTTTTTGGTTACTATATGGTTCCGTATGTGTTATTTCATAGTTTTGATGTCTTCGCTATTATTCTACAATGTAGAAAATAGTAAAATTCAAGAAAAACCCTTGAGTGAGTAGGTGTGTCCAAACTCTTGACTGGTACTGTCTATTTTTTTATTCAAACCACCCGCGGGCCCTATGTTTGACACCCCTGGTTCATACATTTTCCATTTGGCATGTATTTTTTGTCGCTATTGGTGCAGCACTGACAGCTGTGTTGACATGGCATCTAGGACGGATTTCCGATTGGAACGATATCAACGAATCGTGTAAACTCTTTTCTGCTAACTGATTGGATATTGAATACAGTCAGTTGCACGAAATAGGATTGATTTCTATCTCTTGCAATGCAGCTAAGTTGCAGGCAACATTTGTTGCAAGCAACATAAATTGCATCCAGATTGCTTCGTGTGACATCAATTTAAGAGATACAGATGTTTCCTTTCGTTGAGCAGGTGTGGAATAAGTCAAAATGTACATAACATCTATTGCCAGTTTGAGTGTTATTATGGAAAGTAAGTACGGAATGCTACAACAACTACTACTACTTATACTACTACTACTAGTATTATCTCTATTATTATTTCTAGTGAATGCTCCTTTTGTAAGGCCTGTGTAGTGTCTAACTGTCCATGTCTGTTTCCTACAGGGTCGCCCTGGTGTAAACGGATACAAGGGTGAAAAAGGAGAGCCATCCACAGGTGCCGGATTTGGCTACCCAGTAAGTGTGACATGTGCATATAACATTGCACTGGGCCGGTTTACAATCCAATGGAAGTGCACTGACTAATGTCATCTCTTTTCAGGGTGTCCCAGGCCCACCCGGACCCCCAGGACCTCCCGGACCAGCTGTGCCTGTGGACCGCTTCAACGTGAGTTTATCAGAATCCTTTTTCCCAAAACCAGGGTTTTGTTCATTCAGCACCAAATGGAAGACTGACAACTTTGACTTGTCTAATAAGCAACAATCACTTTAATTTTCCAGTGCATGCCCTAATGAACACAACCCTAAAGATCATATACAGTTGAAGTCGGAACTTTACATACACTTAGATTAGTCATTAAGACTCATTTTTCAACCACTCCGCAAATGTCTTGTTTTTTTTATTTTTTAAATTTTACCCCTTTTTCTCCCCAATTTTGTGGTATCTAATTGTTAGTAGCTACTATCTTGTCTCATCGCTACAACTCCCGTACGGGCTCGGGAGAGACGAAGGTTGAAAGTCATGCATCCTTCCGATACACAGCGCGTATCCAACCCGGAAGCCAGCTGCACCAATGTGTCGGAGGAAACACCGTGCACCTGCCAACCTTGGTCAGCGTGCACTGTGCCCGGCCCGCCACAGGAGTCACTGGTGCGCGATGAGACAAGGATATCCCTACCGACCAAACCCTCCCTAACCCGGACGACGCTAGGCCAATTGTGCGTCGCCCCACGTACCTCCTGGTCGCGGCTGGTTACGACAGAGCCTGGGCGCAAACCCAGAGTCTCTGGTGACAACTGGCGCTGCAGTACAGCGCCCTTAATTTTTCCAACATTTGTTTACAGACAGATTATTTCACTTATAATTCCCTGTATCAAATTTACATACACTAAGATGACTATTCCTTTAAACATCTAAGAGAATTCCATAAAATGACGTCATGGCCTTAGAAGCTTCTGATAGGCTAATTGACATCTTTTGAGTCAATTGGAGGAACACCATCAGAACAGCTTTGCTGCAGGAGGGACTGGTGCACTTCACAAAATAGATGCCATCATGAGGAAAAAAACCATGTGGATATATTGAAGCAACATCACAAGACATCAGTCAGGAAGTTAAAGCTTGGTCGCAAATGGGTCTTCCAATGGACAATGACCTCAAGCATACTTCCAAAGTTGTGGCAAAATGGTTTGAGGACAACAAAGTCAAGGTATTGGAGTGGCCATCACAAAGCCCTGACCTCAATCTTATAGAACATTTGTGGGCAGAACTGAAAAAGCATGTGCGAGCAAGGAGGCCTACACATCTGACTCAGTTACACCAGCTCTGTCAGGATGAATGGGCCAAAATTCACCCAACTTATTGTGGGAAGCTTGTGGAAGGCTACCCGAAACGTTTGACCCAAGTTAAATCATTTAAAGGCAATGCTACAAAATACTATTGGAGTGTATGAAAACCTCTGACCCACTGGGAATGTGATGAAAGAAAGAAAAGCTGAAATAAATCATTCGCTCTCCTATGATTCTGACATTTCACATTCTTAAATTAAAGTGGTGATCCCAACTGACCTAAAACAGGGAACTTTTACTAAATGACTAAATGATTAAATGTCAGGAATTTTTAAAAACTGAGTTTAAATTTATTTGGCTAAGGTGTATGTAAACTTCCGACTTCAACTGTACCATCGATGCCATTGTCCACAAAAAAAGTCTATAATGCCATCTTCACCTAGGAATAAGAAATAAGATATCATGTTTGTGTGCAAAATACTGGAGAATACTTTAATGTTTAATTTCCCATTTGTTGCAGGGATATGACGCCTCAAGGAATTATCCAGGTATGCTGACAATGATTTGTTGTCTTTACGTCAAACATAATACATCTTGAAGACAGAGGATTAAATTTGGCACATGAGCATACCCAGCAGTCATCCAATTGAAGAGTTGAAAATGAGACAGTTTTTATTCTTTAAAGAGACAAACATTTCCCCATCAACCAATTGTATTCAGCTATTGAAGAAAAAGGGATTCGTGATCAATCTACCGTCAAGAGATTAGGCTAATGCTTTCATAAAAAGCACCTAGATTTGGGGAATTTACTGATAAAAAACTGGAACATCAAATAGTGCTGTCAAGGTTTAATTTAGACTTCGAAATCCATTCTGTTTTAAAACCATTCCATTAGCCCATAAAAAAGTTACATTTGACTGCCATAGAGCATGGGTAGTGCAAACAACCATTACAATACAGTGATACAAATTATATTTATTTCTAATAGAAATGTTTCCATATTTATTTTCTAAACTGTGTATATTCTTATCATGTTTTTTGTAGCGACAAAGGGGGAGAAAGGTGATCGCGGAGCTCAAGGTCTCCCAGGAACGCCAGGTAAGACTTTTATGTCTCAATACAGCACAGGGGATAACAACAACCACTTGGTTTTATCTTAAGGCTACAATTCAACCTATATGCTTTTCGTGATTTTTAACATTTTTATTTCCAGGTGTGGCCTCTAACTTAGACATATTCACATTCAAGGTACAGTATTATCATTAATAGTACTACAGTATGCATTACATACAGGGATTTAGTAGCTAATATAGTAGGTTTGTACAATTTGGAACACTGGTTGAGATGGCGTAAACATTCATGCAAAAAGCACGAATTTGGCGGAACAGGTGGTTAAAAGATATTCACAGAATAAAGAGGTGCATAAACAGCGTTTACAAACATTTAACCTCTACTACATCGCTGTTTATTTTTTAATCTAGCCTTAGAGAGTTCTCCAATAAAAATGTATCTGGATTTCACTCATCTCTTTGTATTTTGCCTTTCTATTTCTCTCACCACTTTTTGGTGTAAAGAGCTCTCTACTGCCAGTCCAGATTCTGCACACTCCTCTTCAATTAACCTAAAACCTAACAAGAAGTGAAATGCTATTATCCTATACCTACATAATCCTATCATCCTTGGCTCCTTGGCTACGTTTGACAGGACAGAGCATTTAATAGATGTTTGTCTTTGCAGAATGACCTGAAAGGAGAGCGTGGGGATTCTGGCATGAAGGGGGAGAAGGGAGAGCCAAGTGGTGGCTATTATGACCCCCGTTTTAGAGGACAACAAGGCCCACCAGGACCCCCTGGAAACCCAGGACTTATGGTACGAAATTTAGAGGACATAAAATGAACTTGTCACAACCTGATATCAGTCATTAAGACACCTTACAATATCTGTCATGTTTTGCTAACCAAAATGGAAAGAGGGCCTTATGGTGAATGTGGCACAAGTAAAGTTAAATGTTATTTTCCATTTTTTTTATCACAGGGTCCAAAGGGAGATTCAATCATGGGCCTCCCTGGTCCCCAGGGCCCACCAGGCTCCCCAGGGATCGGCTACGATGGTCGTCCAGGAATCCCAGGCCCACCAGGTCCTCCCGGGCCCCCAGGGTCCCCCTCACTACCAGGGGCCTATAGACCTAACCACTGTGAGTTTCCTAACCAGTGACAAACACAATGTCACAATAGTCTTCAATAGGGTATACTCCCAAGGTAAATTTTACATTGGTGGTGGTTTGGAGTGAGGTACAAGCAACTACACAGAGTATACAAACCATTAGGATCACCTGCTCTTTCCACGACATAGACTGACCAGGTGAAAGCTATGATCCCTTATGTATGTCACCTGTTAAATCCACTTCAGTCAGTTTAGATGAAGAGGGGAGGAGACAGGTTAAAGAAGGATTTTTAAGCCTTGATGCAATTGAGACATGGATTGTGTATGTTTGCCATTCAGACGGTGAATGGACGAGACAAAATATTTAACTGCCTTTGAACAGTGTATGGTAGTAGGTGCCAGGTGCACCGGTTTATGTCAAGAACTGCAACGCTGCTGGGTTTTTCACACTCAACAGTTTCCCATGTGTATCAAGAATGGTCCACCATTCAGCCAACTTGACACAACTGTGGGAAGCATTGGAATCGGCCAGCATCCCTGTGGAACGCTTTCGACACCTTGTATGCTGTTCTGAGAGCAAAACGGGGGTGCAACTTGATATTAGGAAGTTGTTCCTAATGTTTTGTACACCCAGTGTATATCATATCATATCGTCATCATTTATTTTTTTCTTCATCACAGCCATCAATATTCCTGGCCCCCCCGGACCTGCTGGACCACCTGGAACTCCTGGTCACACTTCAGGGGTAAGGGGTCATCCCACAGTCTGTCATACAGTATTTGATTTTCTTTATATTTGTTTATCTTTCACACTGAGCGTTATCAGATCGTCAACCAAAACCTAATATTGGATTAAGGGAACACGAGTGAACAAATAACACATTTCTATTAGTGTTGTACGGTATACCAGTACCATGGTAACATCACAGTACCAAAACGTCATGATACTTATGATACCAATGCGGTAGTACTGTTCCAAATGATACCACCACATTTTTCAGCCCTACCGATCTAAAGAACCCGCTGGCGTCTGCTATAAAATGTTTAAAAAGACAGTTTTGTTTATAAATTCAGTTGAATTTAAGCAACAGCCACTAGTCTCTTGTATGCATAGGTCCAATAATATCCTATTCATTTTCATGCGCGTATGAGGTGTGGCAGCTGTAATCAGCCAGTGGGAAATGTAGACCCAGATGCATCTTCTGTGGTTAGATTTCTACATTTGTTACATTGGATTACCGTGCACAGCGAGTAATGTTTGTACATTGTATAATTTAATCACCTTTTATAACCAAGTCTACATGCCAATCTGAGTAGACAGTGCAAGTTCATTGTCATGCAGCCTCTGAGTGCCAGAGAATGAAAATGGGGCAATGTTTCGAGACAGGCATGCTGCAAGACCCTTTTCCTATATTCCTGTGGCAATCAAATTTGCCTAGACCTACTGTCAAGTTACCAGGTTAGCTAGCTAGGTAACATGACTGAACAAAGTTGTTTATCAAACCAATAAGTAGCAACCCGGCATTAGTTTAAAACGGCCCGCGACACTTCCCGCCACATGGTTTGTCAAATTATATAAAATTCTTGAGAACAACTCGTCTCTAGCCTAAATGGTTTTGAAGAAAATACCCATATTTCCAGAGATGCCTTTTTTTCTTTCTATTGGGATTCACACTAATTTTATTTTATTTGACAAAACTTTTTAAACTAATCCCGAGTCGCTAATTATTGGTTTATTTTTTAATCATGTTACATAGCTAGCTAACATGATAACTTGACAGTAGGTTCTATTGGTTGCAAGAATTTTGTATAATTACACATTTGAATTCGGCGTCGTTTTGTGTATCAGCTCATTAACCATGTGCCATTGAATCGGTATGGGAATCTCTTCCCAACTATTTAGCCATCTACAATGCCTTCGGAAAGTATTCAGACCCCTTCACTTTTCAAAATGTTGTTAGGTTACAGCCTTATTCTATAATTGAATAAATTGTTTTTTCCCTTTTCAATATACACACAATACCCCATAATGACAAATAAAAAGCAGGTTTTTATCATTTTTGCTCATTTATATAAAAAATATATATTATATTTACATAAGTATTGAGACCCTTCACTCCGTACTTTGTTGAAGCAACTTTGGCAGCGATTACAGCCTTGAGTCTTCTTGGGTATTTGGGGCGTTTCGCCCATTCTTCTCTGCAGATCCTCTCAAACTCTGGCAGGTTAGATGGGGAGCATTGCTGCACAGCTATTTTCAGGTCTCTCCAGAGATGATTGATCAGGTTTAATTCCAGGCTCTGGGTGGGCAACTCAAGGACATTCAGAGACTTGTCCCCAAGCCACTCCTGTGTTGTCTTGGCTGTGTGCTTAAGGTCATTGTCCTGTTGGAAGGTGAACCTTTGCCCCAGTCTGAGGTCCTGAGAGCTCTGGAGCAGGTTTTCGTCAAGGAGCTCTCTGTACTTTGCTCTGTTCATCTTTGTCTCGATCCTGACTAGTCTCCCAGTCTGCCACTGAAAAATATCCCCACAACATGATTCTGCCACCATCATGCTTCACCGTAGGGATGGTGCCAGATTTCCTCCAGATGTGACGCTTGGAATTCAGGCCAAAGAGCTCAATCTTGTTTTCATCAGATGAGAGAATCTTGTTTCTTGTGGTCTGAGAGTCCTTTAGGTGCCTTTTGGCAAACTCCAAGAGGGCTGTCATTTGCATTTTACTGAGGGGCTTCTGTCTGGCCACTCTACCATAAAGCCCTGATTAGTGGAGTGCTGCAGAGATGGTTGTCCTTTTGGAAGGTTCTTCCATCTTCCCAGAGGAACTCTGAAGCTCTGTCAGTGTGACCATCGGGTTCTTGGTCACCTCCCTGACCAAGGCCCTTCTCACCCAATTGCTCAGTTTGGCCAGGTGGCCAACTCAAGGAAGAGTCTTGGTGGTTACACACCAAAACCCTGGATAAACCTGCAATAGTAATTGGCAAAAACTAGAAACCGCTGCACCTCCTTTACCGTGGTGGGAGTTGGCCAATTACGCACGGCTGAAATGCGGTCACTCTCCATCTCCACCCCTGAGGTGGAAATGTGGTACCCTAGGAAGGAGACGGACTGTTTGAAGAACAGGCATTTCTCAGCCTTGACGTACAGGTCATGCTCCAACAGATGACCAAGCACCCTGCACACCAGGGACACATGCGTCAGTGCGTTGTAGCGGAGTATATCAGAATGTCGTCAATATACACCACTACAGGTCCCTGAAAATCTTGTCTACAAAGACTTGGAAGACTGATGGAGCATTCATCAACCCGTACGGCATGACGAGGTACTCATAATGCCCTGAGGTAGTACTGAAAGCTGTCTTCCACTCGTCTCCCTCCCGGATACGCACCAGGTTCTAAGCGCTCCTGAGATCTAGTTTGGTGAAGAAGCAAGCGCGCCCCATGCATTGACTCAATCGCTGTGGCTATGAGAGGTAGCGGGTAACTGTACCTCACAGTGATCTGGTTGAGACCTCGATAGTCAATACACAGGCGCAGACCTCCCTCCTTCTTCACAAAAAGGAAACTCGAGGAGGCGGGTAAAGTGGAGGACCGAATGTATCCCTGGCGCAGGGATTCGGAGACATGTTTTCATAGCCGCCTGTGACAGGGGATACACGTGACTCCTGTGAAGTGCGGCGTCTACCAGGAGAGTTATCGCACAACCCCCCCCCCATCGGTGGGGTGGTAATTGAGTCGCCTTCTTTTTGGAGAAGGCGAGAGTCAAATCCGCATATTCAGGGGGAATGTGCACGGTGGAAACCTGGTCTGGACTTTCCATAGTAGTAGCACCAACGGATATCCCGGGAACAAAGGGGATCCCTAAACTATGGGCGAACGTTCTGTCTATAAAATTCCCAGCCGCGCCTGAATCGACAAGCGCCTTATGCTGGGACTGCGGGGAAAATTCAGGAAAGGTGACATACAAAAACATGTGTGCAACAGAGGGCTCTGGGTGAGAATGGTGCCGGCTCACCTGGGGTGACAACAGAGTGCCCTGCCTGCTGCCTCGATCCCCAGAGGAACCAAACCGGCACCGACAGGCAGTGTGACCTCTGTGGCCACAGTTGGTGCACGAGACGAAACCTCCTCCGGTCTCCCTGCGCACAGAACCTCCCAGTTCCATGGGCATCGGAGCGGTGATGCTGGGGGATGGAACCGACAGACCCCACTCTGGACATCCGCGGGTAGCCAGCAGGTTATCCAACCGAATGGACAGGTCCACCAGCTAGTCGAAGGTGAGGGTGGTGTCCCTGCAGGCCAACTCCCGACGGACGTCCTCACGCAAACTGCAGCAATAGTGGTCGATCAGGGCCCTGTTGCTCCATCCCGTGCTGGCGGCCAGGGTCCGAAAGTCCATGGCGAACTCCTGGGCGGTCCTCGTCCCCTGCCTCAGACAGTAGAGACATTCATATTATAGTGTTATGTCACAAAGTGTTATGTTTGGGGTAAATCCAATACAACCCATTACTGAGTATAGTGGTGACTGCATCATGTTATGGGTATGCTTGTAATCGTTAAGGACTGGCGAGTTTTTCATGATAAAAAATAAATGGAATGGAGCTAAGCACAGGCAAAAATCCTAGAAGAAAACCTGGTTCAGTCTGCTTTACACCAGACAATGGGAGATGAATTCACCTTTAAGCAGGACAATATCCTAAAACACAAGGCCAAACCTACACGGGACTTGCTTACCAATGAACAGTTTTGACGAGTTTGTGATAACATGCGTCTTGGTGAGAGGTGTAGGAGTCAGGCGCAGGAGAGAGCAGGGATGTCTGAGAAGCGTGTTTAATAATATAGTCCACCAATACAAAACGGCACAGACAAAAATCCCAAAACTACGCTCTTGAATAATCAGAAACTCGAGAAAACGCACGGAGGAACAAACACAGTTCCGACACTTTACATACACGTGCGTAATAGCGAAAAAACAACAAACATCAAATACAATCGAGCGCAATGCACACAAGTCTAATCCTGCACGAATTACGGCAGGTAACAGGTGCCCTATATACCCACAGAAATCAAAGCAATTGAAAACCAGGTGTGAAAAGGAACACAGACAAAACAACCAGAAAAAGAAAAAGGGATCGGTAGCGGCTAGTAGACCGGCGACGCCGAGCGTCGAGCGCCGCCCGAACAGGGAGAGGAGTTACCTTCGGTAGAAGTCGTGACAGAGTTACAGTTTTGACGTAAAAAATGGTTGTCTAGCAATGATCAACAACCAATTTGACAGAGCGTGAATTTTTTTTTAAATAATAATGGGCCCTATGTTGCACAATCCAGGTGTGGAAAGCTCTTAGAGACTTACCCAGAAAGACTCACAGGTGTAATTGCTGCCAAAGGTGCTTCTACAAACTATTGACTCAGGGGTGTGAATACTTAAGTAAATTGGATATTTCTGTATTTTTCTGCATTTTCAAAAAATTAGCAAAATAAACATGTTTTCAGTTTGTCATTATGGGCTATTGTGTGTAAATGGCTGAGGAGAAAAAAAGATATAACCAATTTTCACTTCAGGCTGTAACACAACAACATGTGGAATAAATCCAGGGGTAGGAATACTTTCTGAAGGCTCTGTATATGTACCATAAACCAGAGATTGATGTATTCAGTTAAGTGGAGGAATCTCAGAAAAAAAGCAGATTCAAAGATTGTAAAGGTGTACTGTATTTTGCTTTGGTCAAAAGTGAATGTATTCATCATAACTAATATGATTCACTGGTTGTTTGACTGATTGATATATGTCATCTTGTATATGTACTATAATATGTACTGGTCTCCACAGGTGACAGTTTTGAGGTCATACGACACCATGATTGCTACTGCAAGACGCCAGTCGGAGGGCACCCTCATCTACATTGTCGACAAAACAGATCTCTACATCCGAGTCCGCAATGGATTCAAACAAGTCCTGGTACAGTCATACATTTTTATTTCATATGAGAAATGGGTTCGTAAGGTAGGAAGGAGCTGGAGATGCACATTCAAAAAGTTGAAGTGCAGACTAAAAGAAACTTAGAAAAACACAACTCAGCAAAGAATGTATGTACTTTTTTCATATGCTTATTGTTTTTCAGCTCGGTGACTACAGTCCCTTCTACAGAGATCTGGTCAGTTGTTCTATCAATGTTAAAATGTGTAAATAAAAGAGAGAAAATGTATCAACTTATTTAATGAATAGCTATTGATATATTTGAGGAAACAAGGTCATGGTCATAAAATCAAGTACGACTTTTCATGTCAAATAAATAATGCTCTTAATCTTCAGGACAACGAAGTAGCAGCTGTCCAGCCCCCCCCTGTCGTCAACTACCCCCAGTCCCAGGATCACTCAGCCAACAATGGAGCTGAACACTTCTCCCAAGGCGGTACCGCCACCCTCCCCATCAAGCCTCCTCCTCACAAGCCGGTGGAGATCCCCAGGCCTGCCAGACCCGACAACCGCAACCCCGACCCCAGATATCCCCCTCAGTACGACCCCAGATATCCCCCTCAGACTGACGCTAGGTACCCCCCTCAGACAGATGGCCGCTACAGCCATGTGCAGCCTGAGAACAGGTATCCCAACCAGCCCGAAAGCCGATTCCCAGTCACCCCCCAGAGAAGACCCGTTCCCCTTCCTGTTCCCCAGCCTGGCGGTCACTTGCATACATCAGGGCCAGGAGTGAGTACCTTTATCATCATTTAATGTGCCTTCCCAGAAAGTATGTATTGTTCAAATGTTTTCATCTAAATAGTGTGTGACAACACAGCTCTTAGCTCCCTCAGTAGATGCCTACTGGAGAACTTATTTGTATTGCTTTTAATCTTTTTAAATGAATTTATCTTATTAACACTTTGTTCTAGCTAGCTATTTGTGTAGGTAGCTATCAAGTAAACGCAATGATGAAGACCTGATCTGTTTCTATAACTCATCTCTCTTTTCTGATCAGCTCCACCTGATCGCCCTGAACATGCCCCAAGTGGGCAACATGCGGGGCATTCGTGGGTCAGACTTCCTGTGTTTCCAGCAGGCTCGTGCTGTGGGCCTGAAGGGCACCTTCAGGGCTTTCTTGTCCTCCAAGCTCCAGGACCTCTACAGCATTGTTCGCAAGTCCGACAGAGACAGCCTCCCCATCATAAACCTGAAGGTGTGTAAACATACTACTGAAAACACAAGTCTAGACTGTGGGATCCCACTTCTGATACCAAATTGACATTGCGTTTAGTGAAGTAACCTATTCATTAGCATTTCATGAAATTCTAGAGATTGTTTCAATCCAACACTGTTCAGCATCAAATAAGTAATGAAATGCTGCCATGGGTTTTCATTTTAACCTTGTTTCTCTTGCTGACGAACCAATATGCTCTCTCCCTTTAGGACCAAGTGCTGTTTAATAGCTGGGAGTCTATGTTCAGTAAGACTGGGGGCAGGATGAAGGAAAATGTACCAATCTACTCCTTTGATGGCAGAGATATCCTTAGGGACAGTGCATGGTGAGTGGTTGCCTCTCAGACACAGCTACACAGTAACATCTCCAGTGTTGAATCAACTTTAATAGTGTTAAATCTACAAAGTCCATTAAAGTCCCTGAAGCTAGCTAGCAAAATAAAATCTATATTATTATGCTACACAGAGTAAATGTTACACTTTCTAAAGTGTTTGCCAACACTTGTTATTGTTGCATTCATTCGCAATGGTGTAACGTGTTAAAAATCTATTCCACCAGAGTCATTCATTTTATTCTAATAGTTGACCACCTTTTAACACTGTAGAGTGTTACCTTTAGTTTTACAATATCAACCCTCTCTGTGAAATGTTTTACTCTAATAGAGTTGAATACCTTTCAACACTGTATGGTCTAACCTTAAATTATGCACATGTAAAGCTGCTTAATTTATCAACGTACCTTAATTGATGGGACATTCTCTTTGGCTGTTAGAGAGAATTTGCCATTTTTTTTATCTAACCGTGCAGTATCATTCTTTTTATGGCAAATAGTTACTTTCTCATTAGTCATAATGAGTGTCGCCATAAGCAAAAATAATGTTTTATAAAGAGTGGTAGCTTAAGTGGTAGTCTATGTATGTATGGTATGCCAGGGCTTATGCCATACTGCTTATAACAGTGACAAGAAGGCACTGTATTATCATTATTTTTTAAAATAAAAATGTGTCTAATAAGGTGATGTACTTAAGGTGATTAACATAATTTCCTTCGATTTGTTTCCCTTCAGGCCTGAAAAAATGGTCTGGCACGGCTCTAGTAATGAGGGTCACCGCCAGACTGACAACTACTGCGAGACATGGAGGGCCGGAGACCACGAGGTGACAGGTCTAGCGTCCTCACTGCAGACCGGCCAGCTCCTACAACAGTTGCCCAGCAGTTGCTCTAGCTCCTACATAGTGCTGTGTATCGAGAACAGCTCTCTCTCACACTCCAAAAAATAATTTACAAAAACATCCCTGTCACTTTGGTCCAAGTAAACGCATTACAAGTGTACAAACAGGCCCATTCCTCCTCCCTCCGCCCCTAGAAATATGACGTCTTCGAACTGGGTCTGCAGCGCTTGCCTGGCAGAGAAGTTTCCCATTGTCTTCTCTATCCCTTCCATAATGCCAAAGAGACGGGTCGAACAGAGAGGTGTTTGCCTTTTTCTCGGGGCATTGGCACATATTTTCCAAGGGGTTGAACAAGAGAAGAGAAGCTAACTGCGGCAGCATTTTTTAAATTGTGTGCGTAAAAAAATCTGTTTGTATATAATATGTCTGTTTGAGTTTTATTTTATTCCTGATTTGATGTTACTTTTGAAGCGGTCTTTAAATTTGATATATTCAACCATTTTAATGTACCATTTTCCACATTTTCATTTTATTTTCATTCCATTTAAGGCTTGTAGGTTACAGCAACTTTTTAAATGATATTTTAAGAATTAAAGAAGATAATAGATATTTATTTTTAAATGAAGTTATGTTAAAACACACAATTTGATTTGGAATAGTAACACATGAAAAATGCCTTAATCCATATTGTAGTCAGCACTTTTTCACAGACTATTTCATACATTTACACAGGTGAGGGTGTTTCTAACCTAATATGGAAAACTGTACGTTGCGAAAAGGAGTGTGTGGTTTTAGAAATGCATGTCAAAAGAGATTATGCTTTGATGTCAAGATAGTTTTATTTACTTATTTTTAAAAGTAAGGTAAGATATGATGACTCTTAGAATAAATATGACTAATTCCTACATCTGTAGAAGTTTACTGTACATGTCTACTTGCCATTTTACATTTGGTGAACATTATGTTTTATATGTCCTCTTTGGGCATAGCCTACACTAAATTCACCATACTCAATCCAAGACGCAAGTTACAATGTCTTTCGTAACCGTAAAGCAGATGCTGAAACAAATTTGATGTAAGGGTCAATTTTGCTTTTAATCAAAAAATATATAATCCTGTTGATAATAACCTGCCATTGGGGTTTGAAAATGTTTTGAGTTCAATTTGGTGCTAATCTCTATTGGAGTGACTGCTGACTGTAATGGTTAAGGAAACCCAGATGTATTTTATTAAGACACATTGTAGTGTCTTAATAAGCAACCTTGTGTTGATTAATTTCTGAGACTATCTTGGCTATAGTGCTACTGTTGTGTCTTGACTGAACCAGCATGAACCTGTGGATATTCATAATTTTTGTAACCAGTATGTGCTGTATCATTTCTCAGAGGCACTAAATAAATGTTGTTGTTTTTTAATTCATGACACTGTGGATACAATGTTTTTTTCGGCCAATATTTCAATGTAGTGTTACATTATGACTGGTTTTGTTGTGGAAAATGTATGTGCTGATCCAGTAGGTTTAAAATATGTAAACCCATTTCTACAGACACTTGGACATTAAATATATTCTGCTACTATCATGTGGATAGAAATACAGAAGTTTATATTCTTATCCAATTACGTGGTTATCATAATTTGTCTGCTTACCAGCCAAATTAACAAATGTTTGGTCTACCTAGCAAAATCTTAAAGGTAAACAAGGAATAGAACTAATAGTCCCATGAATTGAGATTGGATTTGTTCAATGTATATTGGTATACTGGTATATTAATCTGTTTGGAATTTCTCTTCTCTGTTTTCTCCAAAGTAGATTTTTAACCCGTGCCCCAGGAAACTAGTTCCCTATCCAGATTCATGGTTGACAGACAACCACCTTTTGATGAGATTGCAATCCCACCTCAGCACCTTTTACTCCAACAGCACTGTTTTATGGCCCACTCAATGGGATTTAGCTGTGTGTGGCCTTGCAAGCACCTTCTTAACACAAATCAATGTCCTTGGTGACAGAGAAGGGTGCTCAAGGTTCCTTGTAGGTGGTCCCTTAAATAAGGCCGTTGGAGTAGGGCTCAAGCATACTGCATTATGTGCCCTCAGTGCATATATATAGGATGATTGTCCATGCCAAAGCCATTGGCACATAGGTCCAGATGATTGTAAAGTGAACAATCATACAATACAGATTGGTGGTCCAGGTCCTCCACATTGTTGTTGGTCATTGTGATGTGTGCATTCTGTTCAATTAGATACATTTTTCTATAGAACGACACATTGTTGTGAAAGATGGATGAGTATCTGTCCTGTGTATCTGTATGATTTTGTTCATTAACTTCATTGTAGTGATATGGTGTGGTATGTGTTGCTCTAGTGACCTTTGATTGTCATTCATACAAGGTGGGACTCTTGCTGGGCTCTTGAGCCATCCCAGACAAGACTGGATTTGTTAAAAATTACAACAGAAAGACCATTCGGAGGCAATGGAGAAGGATGGAATTGGAAAAGAGGAGGGCTCCTGATGCTGAAAGTGGTGTGCCTGGTTGTCAGGTGATTCTGCTAAAATATAGGAAAAGGCTTCATTTGTAACATTGAGTTACCACAATGACATCATTTTTTGATAATGACTATGAAAGCCAATTTACTAGCGGCTAAGTGTCCTGTATGCTCAAAACAAAAAGGTGCCTGAATGTGCAGCTCATATATACAAACCAACATCTAAATAAAGTAGCGGGAGAAAAAAAACATAGCACCCTACTAAATTTGATCTCATCCACAGCTTTCTCTTAAGCGTCTCAACCCATCGCGCTTCTGTAGTGTGACTGGTATGGAGCTAATATTAATTGACTGGGGGGCTCAATGTCGTCGAAGCTGTCTTTAGTTGAAGGAAAAATAACCAGCATTACACGCTGTTCGCTATTTTCAAGGTCTTCGATTGAGTAAATCTTTCAGGGAAAAGAACATAATTTGCTGACTGATGTAGTATCCACGTAAGTCTCCCTGACAGAGTGGTGTGTTAGAACAACGTTCAGCTGGCTGCTGTGAAGTGCCTGTTGACCATCTCAACAGCCCAGCTGCCATGGGAGAGCTATATTTAGGAGCTGGTAAGTAATAACTAAGCACATCCAAATGATTCACACGGACGGTAATAATACAAGAGCGAGATTACTAGATATTGGGCTTAATTACAATACCTCGGCTAACAAGCAGGGTTTTCTTTCAGCTTGACCAAAGCTGTTCATAAGGAGAGGCATTAAACTATAGATTCAGTTTCTGTAATCATATATTTTATTGACATATTGTGTAATCCATGCTGGCAGTGTCGATGAAATTGGAGTGTCTAAAAGTCTCATCTGAAATTTATGCCATACAAACTTCATTCAATGTTTAATGGATTTGATTATTTGAAAAGCAAATGAATAAAATTAATTATTTTTATTTTTAATACTAAAACAACCCGATTTCAAAACAGCGACCTCGTCAAGACCCCATTGGTATCAAAAGTGGGATAGCTTCATTGTAAAGCATGTTCTGGCCGGGTCTGAGGCACAGTTTATTTTCCATAATCTGAGAGGAGTTAGTGTATCTACTGGATGGTTGAGGACATTATTTTTGCTACTCTTATATAAATGTATTTTATATTTTTAAGAAATCTGAAGAGGGGCATTCCTTAAACAGTAAATACACGTTTGACTATTAACTTTTCCTTTTATTTAGTTAGATAATGAGCAACAATTTCCTATTCCTTACAGTAAATCCCACAGTGATCCATCTGACATTTAAGTACTCCTTTATTCTAAATATTTGATGAGGATGAGGTTATCTTGAGTGGCTCCTCCTGGCATACACAGTTATTGCTTGATCATTCCAACTCTCTCTCTACCACTCTGACTTAGAACGGATGCTCCACTGATTTCCAATGGACAACTGCCAAAACCAAGTATAAAATGGGACAAAGGCAAAAGTGGCACTCTAGGAATGCAATAAGAGTTTAAACGTTTAGGACAGACCATCCAAAATGTACCATAGTTGTAGTTAAAAAGCCTTGAATTGGCAAGTTAAAAAAGGTGCTAGATGCTAAGGTTAGCAGTTGGTGAAAGTGGATAGGTAAAAACAACCTAAGCATGGATTGTACTCTGGCATTGTCAGTAGACTAAACAAAGGTAAAGAAACCAATTTCATTTTGAGTGAATTATCCCTTTAAGAACTTCACATCGTGGGTGAGCTACCCCTTAATGTACTGTCAATCCATAATTTACCCAGGCCCGGTTCACGGTTACCTTGCATACATAGCTCACAGCTCACTACCCTCTCCTGTCGCTGCAGAGCCAGCTGGCTGGATATCCAATGTGACATCTCCTTCCATCTCCCATGAATTTTTTATGGGCCTCTCATCCCACCCCTATCACATAGAGAGGGTCATGTACAGCATATCAGACCCATTCTATAAAAGCATGCTGTTGTAACTGCCAGTTTTGCTTTGGAATGGGTGACTCCTCCTCTTATCCCTATGGTATCATCAGAGACGGAAGGGAAAGCGAGACATCCCACTCTCAATTTTTCTGTTTCAGTGGAAGTCAATAAACTACAGTGCCTTCAGAAAGTATTCACACCCCTTGACTTTTTCCACATTTTGATACAAGGTGGGATTAAAATTGAATGAATTGTAATTTGTTTGTCAACGATCTACACAAAATACTATGTAATGTCAAAGTGGAAGAAAATGTTTAACATTTCATATAATAAAACAAAATTGAAAAATAAAACTAATATATCTTGGTAAGATAAGTATTCAACCCCTTGTGGTCAATACATGTTAGAACCACCTGAGGCAGCGATTACAGCTGTGAGTCTTCCTGGGTCAGTGTCTAAGAGCTTTGCACACCTGGATTGTACAATATTTGCCCAATACTCTTCTCAAAATTCTTAAAGATCTGTCAAGTTGGTTGTTGATCATTGCTAGACAGCCATTTTCAAGCCTTGCCATAGATTTTCAAGGCGATTTAAGTCAAAACTGTAACTACGCCACTCAGGAACATTCAATGTAATCTTGGTAAGCAAACATAACGCTTTGTATTCGGGACATAAAGTTGATTTCTTTTCCACATTTTTTGAAGTTTCACTTTTGTGCCTCTTTGCACAAGGATGTATGTTTTGGAATATTGTTAATCTGTACAGGCTTCACTCTTTTCACTCTGTCAATTAGGTTAGTATTGTGGAGTAACTACAATGTTGTTGATCCATCCTCAGTTTTTTTATCGCAACTATTAAACTCTGTAACTGTTTTAAAGTCACCATTGGACTCAAGGTGAAATCACTGAATGGTTTCCTTTCTCTCCGGCAACTGAGTTTGGAAGGATACCTGTGTCTTTGTAGTGACTGGGTATATTGATTCTCCATCCAAAGTATAATTAATAACTTCACCATGCTCAAAAGGGATATTCAGCTTCTTTTTTTTTACCCATCTACCAATAAGTGCCCTTCTCTGTGAGGCATTGGAGAACCTCCATGGTTTTTGTGGTTGCAATACATTTTTTGAAACATGGCCCTTACATTTTCGCTGATATGAAAAATATCTTTCAAATCAAAAATATACACTTACGGTAGCAGATTTTCACAGATACAAAAATGTATGCACTCATTACTGTAAGTCACTCTGGATAAGAGCGCTGTTAAATTACAAAAATGTAAAAATGCAATCCATATGCTGTGTGTCCATCCAGCCGAAAAACTACTCTTCCGCTACACTTCCTCCCCAGTTAAGCTCCTGTTACACTTACACACAGGTGTAAGCATGTATATATGGCCATGTGGGAACACTAACCCTATAAAGGTGTGTAGTAATTTAACCTTTTTCTATTGTTATTTCTTGCTGATATGAAAGATAAGTTCCTTCTGTTTCCAAAACTGTACCTCAACTTATGTGTGTTAACGATCAGACCGAGCATCGTGACTCTTAACAAAGGTCTCCTAGGAAGAAGATACTACTGTCAATAGGTGCTAAAGGTAGTTAGCATCTTGGAATGGGCTAGGGTTGAACATACGCACCAGGAAACTTTGGAAACAGCTTGATTGGACTGCTAAACACTTCTAATGATACACTCGAAATCCGAACAGTGCTATTCATTAATTGGATTATGTTTTCAGAACATCTGAAAAAGGTGTAGTAACATAACTGTTTTAGGTTTCTTAAAACTGGAATCCATAGCTGTGCAACTGTCACATCCGTTTGCAATATTACAACAACGATGTTACTTCAAACAACCAACACCTACATGTTGTAGGGAACAATGTTTGAACTGACAACAGAGGTCAGCCTGCAGGCACCTGGCCTGCCACAAGGAGTCACTAGAGCACAATGAACCAAGTAAAGCCACCCCGGCCAAACTCTCCCCTAACCCGGACAACGCTGGGCCAATTGTGCACCGCCTTATGATTGAACCCCAGGCTGTAGTGACACTGCAACACTGCAGTGCCTCAGACCGCTGCACCACTCAGGAGGCAGAGACTAGCATTTTTTATTCCAATAAAATGTATCTTAGTTTTTATGTGAAAAGACCTTCTGATGATAGATGTACAGACACTCATATCTCTCAGGTTCGAACTTATTTACATTTGACGTCAGACATGTGTAAAGATAGAGCTCTACCTGTGCAGAGCACATGCCCCTTTGCCCTTCCGATCTCCGAAGTGCCCTCTTGGGTGGTGGTATAATTTCCCCCCAAAAATGTATTTTTTTTAATAAATGTTTTGTCATTGTTGTTCAAAACCCACTGCCCACAAGTCGTCGCCCGGTATTTTGGCTGGCAGCATACCACCCTGCATCTCACTGCTGGCTTGCTGCTGAAACTGAGCAGGGTCGGTCCTGGTGGGATGGGAGATTAGGTGTTGCTGGAAGTGGTGTAGTAGGGCCAGTAGGAGGCACTCTTTCCCCTGGTCTGAAAAAAGATCCCAGGGCAGTGATTGGGGAACATTGTAAGGGGGAACACTGTAAGAATACAGAATAAACCAATTAATAAAAGTCCCATGATGGTAGTGACTGCCCATTACTCCTATCACTTATTAACCATCAGTTATTTTACACTACTTTAATAAAATATTTAAATTGTTGTGTATATTCCATTTGTTTTATTTGATGACTTTATAATTTCATTTCAAGTCTTCCTTTCTATAGAGCTGCTGTCTATGCTGTCTGACAAAATCACTATTTTAGTAGTTCGACGTAAATAAGGCATGCTTTTATGACTGATGAATAACAACTATCTATCACTTAGATCATGTATTTTTAGGCAGAGATACCTCAAAGAAACTGCTCTCTATGTATCCCCTCTTGATCATGCTTTTTTCTTTCCCCTTATGTAGCAGGCATAAAAGAAACACACCCAACAGGGATTATGGTCATTGTAATTAATTATCACTTTTTATGCTTTTTATGTTCTAAACTATGCAGAACATTGGCCTGTTGGAAACTACAAATCCCTACTACATCATACAGTTCAGGCATGATCTAATTTACTCAGAAACTGCAGCGCAATGTACGCACTGAGCTCAGAAAAAAACGAACAAAATGTCATTCAAATAATTTAACCAACGTTGGTCAATTAGTTGTTTAAAAAAATGAAAAATAACTAACACTACGTCAATTGCAGAGGGGTTCCAATGCTATCTGTCAGACATCCCAAGGCATTGCAGTTGTGAAAAACCTGAGTGACGACATCATTGTGTATCGAGCAACACAAGCTGACCACGATAACAGCCTGAGAGCAGTGATTCAGACGCTCAAGGAGAGTGGACCGACTCTCAACTGCAAGAAATGAGTACAATAAATCCAGACTGAAGTTCTTTGGTTTCATCTTCTCTGCTGGCAGTATCTTAGCTGACCAGAAAAAAAGTCACAGCCATTCACCAGGCCAGCAATCCCCAAAATGCAAGTGACACCAAGAGTCTTCTGGGCATGGCCAACTGCTGCTCACGTTTCATCCAGGATTATGCCACCATCACTGCACCACCACTACAGGAGCTTACAAAGAAGGACGTTCTGTGGCAGTGGGGTGAGGAACAGGAAACAGCGCTGAAGAAGCTAAAAGACAGACTAAGCAGTGACACCACCATGTCATACTTCAATCCACAAAAGGAATCAAATCAAATCAAATCCAATTTTATTTGTCACATACACATGGTTAGCAGATGTTAATGCGAGTGTAGCGAAATGCTTGTGCTTCTAGTTCCGACAATGCAGTAATAACGAACAAGTAATCTAACTAACAATTCCAAAAAACTACTGTCTTATACACAGTGTAAGGGGATAAAGAATATGTACATAAGGATATATGAATGAGTGATGGTACAGAGCAGCATAGGCAAGATACAGTAGATGATATCGAGTACAGTATATACATATGAGATGAGTATGTAAACCAAGTGGCATAGTTAAAGTGGCTAGTGATACATGTATTACATAAGGATGCAGTCGATGATATAGAGTACAATATCTACGTATGCATATGAGATGAATAATGTAGGGTAAGTAACATTATATAAGGTAGCATTGTTTAAAGTGGCTAGTGATATATTTACATCATTTCCCATCAATTCCCATTATTAAAGTGGCTGGAGTAGAGTCAGTGTCATTGACAGTGTGTTGGCAGTAGCCACTCAATGTTAGTGGTGGCTGTTTAACAGTCTGATGGCCTTGAGATAGAAGCTGTTTTTCAGTCTCTCGGTCGGTCCCAGCTTTGATGCACCTGTACTGACCTCGCCTTCTGGATGACAGCGGGGTGAACAGGCAGTGGCTCGGGTGGTTGATGTCCTTGATGATCTTTATGGCCTTCCTGTAGCATCGGGTGGTGTAGGTGTCCTGGAGGGCAGGTAGTTTGCCCCCGGTGATGGGTTGTGCAGACCTCACTACCCTCTGGAGAGCCTTACGGTTGAGGGCGGTGCAGTTGCCATACCAGGCGGTGATACAGCCCGCCAGGATGCTCTCGATTGTGCATCTGTAGAAGTTTGTGAGTGCTTTTGGTGACAAGCCGAATTTCTTCAGCCTCCTGAGGTTGAAGAGGCGCTGCTGCGCCTTCCTCACAATGCTGTCTGTGTGAGTGGACCAATTCAGTTTGTCTGTGATGTGTATGCCGAGGAACTTAAAACTTGCTACCCTCTCCACTACTGTTCCATCGATGTGGATGGGGGGGTGTTCCCTCTGCTGTTTCCTGAAGTCCACAATCATCTCCTTAGTTTTGTTGACGTTGAGTGTGAGGTTATTTTCCTGACACCACACTCCGAGGGCCCTCACCTCCTCCCTGTAGGCCATCTCGTCATTGTTGGTAATCAAGCCTACCACTGTTGTGTCGTCCGCAAACTTGATGATTGAGTTGGAGGCGTGCTTGGCCACGCAGTCGTGGGTGAACAGGGAGTACAGGAGAGGGCTCAGAACGCACCCTTGTGGGGCCCCAGTGTTGAGGATCAGCGGGGAGGAAATGTTGTTGTCTACCCTCACCACCTGGGGGCGGCCCGTCAGGAAGTCCAGTACCCAGTTGCACAGGGCGGGGTCGAGACCCAGGGTCTCGAGCTTGATGACGAGCTTGGAGGGTACTATGGTGTTGAATGCCGAGCTGTAGTCGATGAACAGCATTCTCACATAGGTATTCCTCTTGTCCAGATGGGTTAGGGCAGTGTGCAGTGTGGTTGAGATTGCATCGTCTGTGGACCTATTTGGGCGGTAAGCAAATTGGAGTGGGTCTAGGGTGTCAGGTAGGGTGGAGGTGATATGGTCCTTGACTAGTCTCTCAAAGCACTTCATGATGACAGATGTGAGTGCTAGTCGTTTAGCTCAGGAATCCAAACTCATCGTGGACGCCAGCCCTTTGAGACTGGGTGCCATTCTCCAGCTGCATGCTCAGTGATGTGGAGACACGCTACTCGAAAACAGAACGTGAACCACTATCCATCATATCCACTATCCATCATACACTTCCATTTGTACATACAGTATATGGAAACCCATTCACTCTGGTGACAGATCACAAACCACTGAAGAGGATCTGGAATAATCCAAGGTCAAAGCTTGGATCGAATGGTGTGGAGCTGACAACCTAGCAGACTAAATGTTCCGTCACCCACTCCCAGCAAAGAGCTGAAAGCACACAAGCAGCGAAAGTGGCAGAGGAATATGTCAACTTCGTGGCACAGCACACGCCACACCCAAAGCAATGACACTGGAGGAAATCAAAACTAAAGAGTAGATGGCCGTCAAGGCCAGATTGTTCTTCAAGATGTTCAAACATTCATAGATGACCAGCAGGGTCAAATAATAATCACAGTGGATGTAGAGGGTGAAATAGGTCAGCACCTCAGGAGTAAATTAATTGCCTTTTCATAGCGGAGCATTCAACGGTCAAGACAGCAGGTGCATGAGAGAGAGGGAGATAAGGAGAGTCGAAAACAGCAGGTCTGGGACAAAGTAGCACGTCCGGTGAACAGGTCAGGGTTCCATAGCCGCAGGCAGAACAGCGTAAACTGGAGCAGCAGCACGACTAGGTGGACTGGGGATTGGGACAGCCAGGTATTCCTGAGGCATGGTCCTAGGGTTCAGGTATTCCTAAAGAGGAGAAAGAGAGATGGGAGAATTAGAGGGAGCATACTTAATATCACACAGGATACCAGATAAGACAGTAGAAATACACCAGATAGGGCAGACTGACCCTAGCCCCCCCGCACATACAGTAGACTATTACAGCATAAATACTGGAGACTGTAGCCCAGTCCGACAATATCCCAGCACAGGGCCAACCAGGCAGGATATAACCCCGCCCACTTTTCCAAGCACAGCCCCCACACCACCAGAGGGATCTCAACAGGTCATCAACTTACTACGCTGAGACAAGGTGGACTATAGCCCACAAAGATCTACCCCTCCACACGAGACCGAGGTGGCACAATGCCAGACAGGAAGATCACATCAGTGACTCGACACACTCAAGTCGAGTATAGCGAAAAAGTCTGGCACGACATAATTCACTCCTCCTAGGGATGGCATGAAAGAGCACTAGCAAGCCAGTACCTCAGCCCAGGTAATAGGGTCAGAGGCAGAGAATCCCAGTGGAGAGTAAGGAACCCACCAGGCAGAGACAGCAAGAGCGGTTTGTCACTCCAGTGCTATAGGACCTACTGAAGATATGAGTCTTCAATAAAGACAAAGGTCGAGACTGAGTTTGTCTCTCACATGGATCGGCAGACCATTCTATAAAAATTGAGCTCTATAGGAGAAAGCACTGCCAACAGCTGTTTGCTTAGAAATTCTAGGAACAATAAGGAGGCCTGCGTCTTGTGAACGTAGAGTATGTAGGAGAGATAGGTAGGAGCAAGTGCATGTAATGCTTTGTAGGTTAGCAGTGAAACCTTGAAATCAGCCCTAGCCTTAAAATGAACCCAGTACAGAGAGGCTTGCACGCATATGATCAAATTTTTGGGTTGTAGTCAAGATTCTAGCAGGTGTATTAAGCAGTAGCTAAGTTAATTAGGTGCTTTATCTGTGTAGCCGGAGAGTAGAGCATTGCAGTAGTCTAATCTTGAAGGGACAAAAGCATGGATTTGCTTTTCTGCATAGTTTTTTGGCAAAAAGTTTCATATTTTTGCAATGTTACGAAGATGGAAAAATATGCTCTTGAAAAAAACGTGATATATTCGTCAAAAGAGAGATCAGTAACATTGAGGTCCTTCACAGTTTTATTTGAGACAACTGTACAACAATCAAGAATAATTATCAGATCCAACAGCAGATTTCTTTGTTTCTTGGGACCTAGAACAAGCATCTCTGTTTTGAGTTTAAAAGCTGCAACCATCCACTTCCTTATGTCTGAAACGCAGGCTTCCAGGGAGGCATTTCTTCACCATGTTTCATCAAAATGTACAGCTGTGTGTCATCGGCATAGCAGTTGGCATTGTGTTTCCGAACGACATCCCCAAGAGGTAGAATATATGATGAAATCAATAAGTAGCCTTGCATGAGCCTTGGGTTGTGCAAGCTGTAAAAGCTCATAGGAGCAGGAGCCAATCTTCTGTTTCTGTAGTGTGAGGCAGTTCCATGTACAAGTACAGCCTCTGGACAGAATTCTAGTATTTGACAGGGCCTTACCCCCAATCTATCTCCTTAATGCTGAGTGCCAAGCCGAGACGCATCAGGTCCCATTTTTACAGTCTTTGGTATGACTTGACCGAGGATCGAACTCCCAACCTTGCAATCTCAGGGCGGACACTTAGTTGAAACCAATAGTGGTCCTCAAACAGAACCCCGAGGAACACCAAAACTTGCTATAGATTTCTCAGAGGACAAACCATCCAGAGATGAAAGTATATATTTCTGACAGATAAGATCTAAACCAGGCAAGAACTTGTCCGTGTGTAGACCAATTAGGGTTTCCAATCTCTCCAAATTGATGTGGTGATTGATGGTGTCAAAAGTGGCACTAAGGTCTAGGAGCATGAGGACAGACGCAGAGCATTGGCCTAATGCCATTAAAAGGTAATTTACCACATTCACGAGTGCGGTCTCAGTGACAGAGTCTAAAATTGGAACGTTTCATATACACTACCGTTCAAAAGTTTGGGGTCACTTAGAAATGTCCTGGTTTTTGAAAGAAAAGTATGGTTTTTGTCCATTAAAATAACATCAAATTGATCAGAAATACAGTGTAGACATCATTACTGTTGTAAATGACTTGTAGCAAGAAACGGCAGATTCTTTATGAAATATCTACATAGGCGTACAGAAGCACATTATCAGCAACCATCACACCTGTTTTCCAATGCCACGTTGTGTTAGCTAATCCAAGTTCAAATTTATCGTTTTAAAAGGCTAATTGATCATTAGAAAACCCTTTTGCAATTATGTTAGCACAGCTGAAAAATGCTGTCCTGATTAAAGAAGCAATAAAACTATCCATCTTTAGACAAGTTGAGTATCTGGAGAATGCTGATCAGCATATGGGCCATAGGCCAGCATCCCGGAGTCGCCTCTTCACTGTTGACGTTGAGACTGGTGTTTTACGGGTACTATATAATGAAGCTGCCAGTTGAGGACTTGTGAGGTGTCTGTTTCTCAAACTAGACACTCTAATGTACTTGTCCTCTTACTCAGTTGTGCACTGGGGCCTCCCACTCCTCTTTCTATTCTGGTTGCGCTGTTCTGTGAAGGGAGTAGTAAAACAGGTTTCGGATGTGCGCACACCACACACCGCTTCCAAGTATATTACTCGCTAATGTCTAGTCCCTAGTTAACAAAGTCGACAAAATTAGGTTAAGAGTTGCTTTCCAAGGAGATTTCCGGGATTGTAATATACTGTTTCACGGAAACATGGCTAGCTTGGGACCTGCTGTCGGAGTCAGTAGAGCCAACAGGATTTTCAGTGCATCGCGCCGACAGGAAAAAACATCTCTCTGGCATGATTAATGACTCATTGCGTAATTATAACAACATACAGTCCTTTTGTTCACCTGACCTAGAATTCCTCACAGTCAAACGGCCAACCGTATTATCTCCCAAGAGAACTCTCCTCTGTTATTGTCACAGCCGTGTATACACACCCGCAAGCGGATACCAAGACGGCCATCAAGGAGCTTCACTTGACTTTATGCAAACTGGAAACCATATACCCTCAGGCTGCATTTACTGTAACTGGGAAATTTAACAAAGCTAATTTGAGAACAAGGCTACCTAAATTCTATCAGCAGTACACAAGCAAGTAACACGCTCGACCATTGCTACTCTAACTTCCGCGATGCATACAAGGCCCTCCCCCACCATCCTTTTGGCAAATCTGACCATGACTCCACCTTGTTGCTCCTCTCCTATAGGCAGAAACTAAAACAGGAAGCGCTCGTGCTTAGGTCTGTCTAAAGCTGGTTCGACCAATCGGATTCCGCGCTTCAAGATTGCGTTGATCACGTGGACTGGGATATGTTCCGCGTAGATTCTGATAACAACATTGATGTATACGCTGACTCAGTGAGCGAGTTTATAAGGAAGTGTATAAGAGATGTTGTACCCACTGTGACTATTAAAACCTTCGCTAATCAAAAAACATGGATTGATGGCAGCATTTGCGCAAAACTGAAAGCACGTACCACCGCATTTAATCTTGGTAAGGCAACTAGGAATATGGACAAATACAAACAGTGTATTTATTCCCTTCGTAAGGCAATCAAACAAGCAAAGTGTCAGTATAGAGACAAAGTGGAGTCGCAATTTAACGGCTGAAACACGAGACGTATATGGCAGGGTCTACAGACAATCACTGATTACGTAAAGAAAACCAGCCCCGTCATGGACATCGTTGTCTTGCTTCCAGACAAATTAAACAACTTCTTTGCGTGCTTTGAGGACAATACAGTGCCACCGACGCGAACAGCTACCAAAGACTGTGGGCTCTCCTTCTCCGTGGCCGACGTGAGTAAAACATTTAAACGCGTTAACCCTCGCAAGGCTGCCGGCCCAGACGACATCCCTAGCCACATCCTCAGAGCATGCGGAGACCAGCTGGCTGGTGTGTTTGCAGACATATTCAATAAATCCCTATTCCAGTCAGCTGTCCCCACATGCTTCAAGATGGCTACCATTTCCCCTGTTCTCAAGAAAGCCAAGGTAACTGAACTAAATGACTATTGCCCCGTAGCACTCCTGTCATCATGAAGTGCTTTGAGAGACTAGTCAAGGATCATATCACCTCCACCCTACCTGTCACACTAGACCCACTTCAATTTGCTTACCGCCCCAATAGGTCCACAGATGATGCAATCGGCATCACACTGCACACTGCCCTATCCCATCTGGACAAGAGGAATACCTATGTAAGAATGCTGTTCATTGACTACAGCTCAGCATTCAACACCATAGTACCCTCCAAACTCATCATTAAGCTCGAGGCCCTGGGCCGCCCCCAGGTGGTGAAGGTAGGAAGCAACATCTTCACTCTGCTGTTCCTCAACACTGGGGCACTGAGACAGCCTACAGGGAGGAGGTGAGGGCCCTTGGAGTGTGGTGTCAGGAAAATAACCTCTCACTCAATGTCAGCAAAACAAAAGAGATGATTGTGGACTCAGGAAATAGCAAAGGGAGCACCCCGTATCCACATCGACTCGACAGCAGTGTAGAAGTTGGAAAGTTTTAAGTTCCTCGGTGTACATATCACAGACAAACTGATATGGTCGACGCATACAGACAGTGTGGTGAAGAAGGCGCAACAGCGCCTCTTCAACCTCAAGAGGCTGAAAAAATGTGGCTTGTCACCAAAAACCCTCACTAACTTTTACAGGTGTTCAATTGATAGCATCCTGTCGGGCTGTATCACCGCCTGGTACGGCAATTGCACCACGCACAACCGCATGGCTCTCCGGTGGGTGGTGCGGTTTGCACAACGCATCACCGTGGGGCAAACTACCTGCCCTCCAGACCAACAACACATGATGTCACAGGAAGGAAAAAAGATGATCAAGGACAATAACTACCCAAGCCACTGCCTGTTCACCCCACTTCCATCCAGAAGGTTGAGGTCAGTACAGGTGCATCAAAGCTGGGACAGCAATTGAAAAAAAAGATTTTATCTCAAGGCCATCAGATTGTTAAACAGCAATCACAAGCACAGAGAGGTGGCGGCCTATCTACAGACTTGATATCATTGGCCACTTTAATAAATGGAACATAGTCACTTTAATAATGCCACTTTAAGAATGTTTACATATCATGCTTTACTTATCTCATGTGTATATTGTATACTACACTATCTATTGCATCTTAGCCTCTCTGTCGCTACTCATCCATATATTTATATATTCTTATCCCATTCCTTTACTAGATTGTGTTTATTAGGTTTTGCTATGGAATTTGTAGGTATTAGGTTTTGTTGTGGAATTGTTAGATATTACTTGTTGGATATCGGATCTAGAAGCATAAGCATTTCGCTACACTCGCAATAACATCTGCTAACCATGTGTATGTGACCAATAAAATTTGATTTGATTTGAGACAGCCTCATACCTCCATGACTATGGGTAGTCTCACAGACAAAAAAATTAAGACTGTTCCAAAACCAGAGACTGTTAAAAACAAAAGGCTGTTCAGAAGCAAAAGAGACAGTTGGTTATTAAATGCAGAGTAATAGTCAAGTTAAAATGTTTGTTTAAATACACATAAATGTTTGACAGTAGTAGAACTACAACTGTATTGCTGTAATGTCCTAGGCACAACAGTGCATTAACATTAATAATTGTTTACGACAACACCTCCTGGTGGATCCATAGTACTACAGTTTATTCTAGTCAGTCAACCACTGAAAAAGTACAGTGCCTTGCGAAAGTATTCATCCCCCTTGGTGTTTTTCCTATTTTGTTGAATTACAACCTGTAATTTAAATGGATTTTTATTTGGATTTCATGCAATGGACATACACATAATAGTCCAAATTGGTGAAGTGAAATTTTAAAAAATGACTTGTTTCAAACAATTATACAAAATAAAAAACGGAAAAGTGATGTGTGCATATGTATTCACCCCCTTTGCTATGAAGCCACAAAATAAGATCTGGTTCAACCAATTACTACCTTCAGAAGTCAAATAATTAGTTAAATAAAGTCCACCTGTGTGCAATCTAAGTGTCATATGATATGTCACATGATCTCAGTATATATACACCTGTTCTGAATGGCCCGGAGTCTGCAATACACTAAGCAAGGGGCACCACCAAGCAAGTGGCACCATGAAGACCAAGGAGCTCTTCAAACAGGTTAGGGACAAAGTTGTGGAGAAGTACAGATCAGGGTTGGGTTATAAAAAAAAATGAGAAACTTTGAACATCTCAAGGACCACCATTAAATCCATTATTACAAAATGGAAATAATGTGGCACCCAAAAAAGACATTGCTTAAAGAAAAAAATAAGCAAACACATTTGGTGTTTGACAAAAGGCATGTGGGAGACTCCCAAAATATATGGAAGAAGGTGCTCTGGTTAGTTGACACTAAAATGGAGCTTTTTGGCCAACTGCTGTGTCTGACACCAACCAAAAACCTCTCATCACCCCGAGAACACCATCCCAGCATCATCCTGTGGGGATGTTTTTCATCGGAAACTGGTCAGATTTGAAGGAATGATGGATGGAGCTAAACACAGGGAAATTCTTGAGGGAAACCTGTTTCTGTCTTCCAGAAATTTTAGACTGGGACGGAGGTTCACCTTCCAGCAGGACAATCGCACTAAGCATTCTGCTAAAGCAACACTCGAGTGGTTTAAGGGGAAACATTTAAATGTGTTGGAATGACCTTGTCAAAGCTCAGACCTCAATCCAATTGAGAATCTGTGTATGACTTAAATAGTGCACCAGCGGAACCCATCCAACTTGGAGGAGCTGGAGCAATTTTGCCTTGAAAAATGTGCAAAGATCCCAGTGACTTGATGTGCCAAGCTTATAGAGACATACCCAAAAAGACTTGCAGCTGCAATTGCTGCAATAGTTGGCTCTACAAAGTATTGCCTTGGGGGGGTGAATAGTTATGGATGCTCAAGGTTTCTGTTCTTTGTCTTATTTCTTGTTTGTTTCACAATAAACATATATACTTCAAAGTGGTAGGCATGTTGTGTAAATCAAACCCCCCAAAAATCTATTTTAATTCCAGGTTGTAAGGCAACAAAATAGGAAAAATGCCAAGGGGGTGAATTATTTTGCAAGCCACTGTATACTGCCTTCTGAAAGTATTTACACCCCTTACTTTTTCCACATTTTGTTGTTACAGTCCGAATTTAAAATGGATAAAATTGAGATTTTTGGTCACTTGCCTACACACAATATCAAAGAGGAATTATGTCTTTTGCACATCACTTTTTCACAAGTGATGAGAACAACATGTTTTCATTTGAATTGCAGATTGAAATGAATTTTCAGTTTCACATGTGGGGGTTTAATCATTGTATTCTCCTCACATATGAAAAGGTGGTGTTAACATGTTGCAGATGTTTCCAAATGTGGACTTGCCAATTCTGTAATGCCCTTCTGTAAAGGTGTAACTTAGCCTATCCCTGGAACTCGGTCTGTTTATTAGAACAAGTCTTGTTTTTGTATGTAAAATGTACCTATTTATTTATTTCTGATTTCTAAGCCACCCCCTGCATTATTATGGCATTGAGGCTACAACTAGGGGGAGACATTCGGAGTGTTACTTTCTCTTCTTCATGTTGGTTTGTAACCGTTGGAAGAAAAGCCAGAGATACTGAGAGAAGCTAACTAGCTCTCTGTCTCCTTATTTATCCTGTTTTCAGGTTTGTACACATTGTTTCATTTTCAAAATCTAGAGATACCGTGTTTACCTAGACTCTGAGTTTTCTAGTCATTTTGATGTATAATTTAAGTGTTTTGACCGAGTGAAAAACAACTGAGTTTTTTCCCATTCATGTGTGTAGTCAAGCTAAGTAGCTACCTAACTTTGATAAAGATGATGCCGATGGACAAGGCCAACATCTGACAAATTCAAACCCGACTTTGCCATTTAATTTAAAAAATAGTGTTTATCTTTACTTTTTTGTACAGAAAGTTATCACATGGCCTCCTGAGTGACGCAGCGGTCTAAGGCACTACATCACAATGATTGAGGTGTCACTACAGACCCAGGTTCGATCCCAGGCTGTGTCACAGCCGACTGTGACCGGGAGATCCATGAGTAGGAGCACAATTGGCCCAGCGTCATCCGGGTGTCGTGGAAATTTCCTGTATTTACCAAATCATGAGAGCAAACCACACACAAGTCAGAGTTACAGTAGTTATCACAAAGTCCATCTTTAATTATATGAGCTCCATCACAACCCTGTGACTCTCAGATCAATTCAGTGTCTATCAATGAATTCTCTGAGAGTCCCTTACACATTGCAACTGAGATCCTTTATAGCAAAGACACACATAGCCAGACAGCATCGACATAATTTATCGTTCAGCTTTGTCTCCTAAACTATGTTCTTTTCTCAAACTCAGAACCATAAACAAATCCTCCATATCAACAGGCATATATCAAATCCATTCTATCTTGACAAGATCACAGAGACACATTGACTGGCACACAGACATTGTGAGCCAAGAGATACACGCTTGACCTCTCCCCTCTCTCCGGCCCAAATAACATTAGTCTGGACAGAGAACAGATACTGCAACCCCGCCACAGTATTATACAAACACATTCTGATGAGAAGTAACTTACAAACATATGATGAATATAAAACATCTTACCTATGTTACCAACTAATTCTGATTATTCCCCAACACGGGTTTGGGAAGGGTTTGACCGGCCGGGATTTCCTTGTCTCATCGTGCTCTAGCGACTCTTTGTGGCGGGCCCGGGTGCCTGCAAGCTGACGCCGGTCCCCAGCTAGACGATATTTCCTCCGACACATTGGTGCGCCTGCCTTCTGGGTTAAGTGAACAGTGTGTCAAGAAGCAGTGCGACTTGGCAGGGTCGTGTTTTGGAGGACGCGTGGCTCTCGACCTTCACCTCTCCCGAGTCCGTAGGGGACTTGCAGTGATGGGACAAGACTGTAACAAAAAAAAAGTTAGCACATACTATTATCACATATGACCGCCAAGCACTTTTGGACATAAGATTGCCAATTACTAACATTGATTTCGACATCAAATCTGACTTCAACCACTGACTCAACTGTTCTCCTGATCACTATTCCTAAACTATTGCTTTGTTTCATGGGCTACCAAAACGCCGCAGGCATAGACTTGGTAGTACTGGCATCCTTGTGAGACTGAGACGTAGAGAAAATCGACGGGTACTCCCTCCATTTTATTGTTACTCGAGAATAAGATGGACGAGCTTCGTTCGAGAGTCTCCTTTTAGATAGACTTGAAAAACGGCAATATTATAAGCCTTGCAGCGGTACGATCGGATGACGGCAGCCTTGGGCAAATCCAAAGGGGGAGGTGTGTGCCTTTTCACAAGCAACAAGTGGTGCACTGCTTCCAGTGTGAAGGAAATCTCGAGCATTTGCTCACCTGATATATAATACCTCATGGTAAGCTGCAGACCCCTTTATCTACCAGTAGAGTTCTCATTTGTAATGATCATGGCTGTCTACATCCCTCCACAAGCCAGCACCACTTTGGAACTCAACAGACTGTATGGAACCATAAACAAACAAGAAACTGCACAACCAAATGCATCGTTTCTGGTGGGCAGAGACTTTACTGCAGGGAGACTTGAAATTGTTCTACCTCACTTCTACCAACAATTATTCTGCGTCATTAGGGATGCTAAAACTCAACCACTTTTATTCTACCCACAGACGCATAAAACTCACCCTCACTTTGGCAAATCAGACCAGTGATGCGCTTAGGTACCAGTGATGCGCTCAAGTACCAGGAAGTACCAGTGACGCGCTCAATAAGGATGTGGTCCGATGAAATTGACGCGAGGCTACAAGACTGTTTTGCTAGTACAAACTGGGATATGTTACGGGATTCATCCGGTAGCATTGAGCAATTTACCACATCAGTCAGAGGCTTCATCAATATGTCCATAGATGATGTTGTCCCCACAGTGACTATACGTATCCAAACCAAAAAAAATGGATTACAGTCTATATCCGTGCTGGGCTAAAGGCTAAAGCTACTGCTAACAAAGAATGGGACACGGACATGGAAGCATATAAGAAAGCCCGCTACGACCTCTGACGAGAAATCAGACATGCAAAAGGACAATATTGGAGGAAGGTGGAGTCCTGTTACACTGTCACCGATGCTCGTTGGATGTGGCAGGGCTTGCAGATGATAACTGATTATATAGGGAAACCCTGCTGTGAGATGCCCAGTGACAAATAACTCCCAAACAAGCTAAATGTCCTTTATGCTCACTTCCAGGAAAACAACACACCCAAGTCATGGCCTGTTCTCTCCTTTTCCAACACTCAGACACAGGCAGTATAGGAGAATCAAAGCAAAAACTGTAAGACTGGCCAATTGCTTTACCCCCAGACCATCAGGCTGCTGAATGAGGGGGACAAGGGGAGCTACCGGCTCCCCTTGTCCCCCTCCTGACCCCCGGGCTTCCTACCCCCTCTGCTTACTCTGCCCCCACCTCAATGGATATTTATCATTGCCACAGTTGTTAATATGTATACATAATTATTTTAATTTTATTTGTATTGTTATCTTTCACTTTATCCTACAATGTTGAAGCTTGGAACTCAAGAATTGAGCTCACTGTACCCTATAATTATATCTGTAACCCTGTACATGTGACTATTAAACTAATTTAATCTAGTTCTGGCTAGATTTAGGGAACCTTTCCTGAATTGCTGGCTGACATGCAGTTACACAGTGGGTCATTTCTGGCTGATTTACAGCAGCTGCCTCTGGGCCACTTCAGGAGCATAATTCCAAACCAAATGTGGGCCAGAATAAATTGGCTGATCTGTGCCAGGTCCGGCCCATATACATTTTGTTATCTGCGATGGAATGCAATTCAAATATTTGCGCAGATTGAGTAATACCAGGTAGAAAACAGAAATGTCTGAACAATGTTTTAAACATTTTATGTTCGATTTAAGCCAATCCCAAAATAAAAATAATTTTGATTCTCCATTGAGTTTGCTTTTTAGGACTAGGCTTAATCTGTGTCCGGGAAACCGCCCCTGATAGTGCTGTAATCTTAAACCTTTTCAGTCAGTGGCAATTCAACAAGACACGGTAGAACTAATTTCATTAAGACAAGGTGTTATTTTCCGATACATCTGTGGATATGGTTTCCAGAGGAAGACTAACTCTGGGGACTTAAGTCTGGCACTGACCACTGGACATGGTACTTTGGCTATGCATATCAGACCATGTTATAGTGCACTCCCTATTGGCACAGGTATCGATTCTGGGCCCCTGTGTAGTATTTAGAAGATAATTCTCTTTAGAGAAGCTCTCAGACAACACAGGGGAGTCCAGAGGTAGTCCATGTACTGAAACGTTCCTAAATCCTGAGACATAGGTAATGACACCTATTCCCTAATAAGTGCATGGGCTGTCCATATGGCTTTAGTCAAAAATAGTGCACTATGTAGGGAATAGGGTACCATTTTGGACACAAACATTCACAGCTGGGGCTAGCTGGGAAGTCTCACGAGAATTCTCTCCCACAGAGAGAAAATCTACCTTTCAACACATCGGTGCTCACATACAAAAACGCTATCAAAGTCCACTTTGCATGCATTTAATGGAAAATTAAGCTTGACAAAGCCATTGATCATTTATAAAGCTGAGAACTCGGTAGGGGTATCTGGAGAAATAAAATAAGCCCCGACATACAGAGAGTGCATGGGTCAAGTGTGTGTGTTTATTCATCTATGTGCATGCGCATGCATGCCTGCACATATCTGCATGCATGCGCTTCCATGCATGTGTGTCAGTGTGCAGAGATATCCATTCCCTAACTCCACTCCACTTCGACAAACCTGCTCTTTCTTCGGCAGGCAGCCTTTGCCAGGTCTGCAGTGGAGCATGCAGTGTTATTGTGCTGGGTTAAGTGCCTCAAAATCTAATTACTCTAATGTCTGTTGCCATCTTAAATCACACTTAATGGCTAAGTGAACTGGTTTGTCTGTCCTTCGGAGGGAAGCTTCCTTCACACTGCTCCCTGAGTAATAATTCCAATTGGATATGAGCAATTGCACTTATTGGCTGGGGCACGGCACTGGCTGCCGGGTTTCTGATTTGCTGCCAGGGGTGTCTATTGGCTGCTCGCTATTGGCTCCTAGGAGAGAGTGGGAGGGTAGCTCTCCCTTTCCTTCTTCTTTGGTAAAGCGTGTGAATGCAAGTACTCCTTTCTCTCATTGTTTGAGTGACTGCAGGTATTGGTGTCTGCCTCTGAACGTGCGCGCGTGTGTGTGTGTGTCTGGGAGTGTGTGTGTTGGAGAGGGAAAGAGATAAAAAGAGAGAGTGAGGCGAGCAGTGTTTCTTTTCCCCCTCTAGCCTCCCCGTCTCCCTGCTCCCTGTCACTCCGTTCTTCCTCCCTCCCGTACCACCCTGCCTCCAGTCGGATAGACCCTGGACCTCCCCAGGACCCCCCTCCCATCACCCCTTTGACTCTCCTCACTTCTCCGACCCGCTTTGTCAACTGAGCAGGTAAGATGCTCATACTGCTGCGACTCTCCTTATCTCCCCCTTTTTCCTTCCTCCTTTGGATCTCTCTCTCTTCCTCACTCCCTATCTCTTTCCCTCTCTCTCGCTATCTCTCTCTCTCTTTCACTGTCTTTCTAGGTTTCAAGTTCTCCCTCCAGAGGTTCCCCTACAGAATTAGGCATGTTTTGAAAGTGGAAGGTAAAGGGAGATTAAACCTGGGAGGTCACAGTCTTTTCTCCCTCCAACTGATATCACACAGAGATCTTACCTTTTCTCCATAGTCATATATCTTCATCTTTCCCATCTGCCTTTACAATCTCGGGCCCTCAGGGTTCGAGCGGAAACTAACACAGAGAGAAGGAAATTAGCTCTCCTACTCAAACTGTTCTGGGTATATCTCAAGCTGTTCCGGTCTGTCACAGCGCACCATATTTTGGTTGCATCCTTAATTGATTTACACTATTTACTGTTGCTTACAATAACTATTTATAGATGTCAGTGTCAGCATGCGCTAGCTACTTCCCCAAATGGAGAATACGCAGGTCCACCAGAAACCAGAACGCATGACATTGCACAAACGGTAATGACTTTACAACGTTCGCTACTCCCTTGATTGAATCGAGCAATCTATCTTTCTCCAGCAAGCAGTTCCAACATTAGCATGCTCTATAAAGCATTTCTGACAACAGCAGAAGAAGAAAGAAAAAAGCTTGTTTGTCCTCCACACAGACTCCACACATCTGTGTTTTGCCAGGAAGGGGATGTTGTGCGATACTAAAGTGATTTTTAGATGTCAATACAACTGGGCCCCCGGAGGTTTCAACAAATTTAACTAAGCCTCTGATGCTTGGCTATTTCAAAGGGGCTTCCCCTGTGTGAAGGGTGACCTTTATATTTGTGATAATGATTTTTTAATTTGCTCTGAAAAATGCATCTCTGCTAAAGCCTGCTGGGAGTATGGGGCCTTCAAGAGAGAGCAACCCTCTTGGGAGGTAACAGCCCTTGTTGAGATTGTTCTGGTGTGTTCTGTACAATTACAATGGACTATGAACGTACTGTGAGGGCCCCTTGAGACAACAATGACTTTTGTCCTTTCTACTTTAAACAACATTGGTTAATTTAGTCTGAGAGAAACATACAGTACCTCTGTGTCAATGACTGCAGTTGCATATAGCCATTATTGAAGTTGAGTGTCAGTGAGAAGTGATGAGGCGTAGATTAGTTGTGTGGATTTTTCAGAGAGAAGAACAGGTGTCTTCATTTACACCAATATCCCTATGAAGCCGAGCTGGCTCTGTGCCAAAGGCAGGATCAAGTGAAAGTGGCTCTCGAAATTTCTGCTAAGCTTTTGAAATGTTTTTTTCCCCCCCCACTTGAATAGGTGTCTGCAATATGGCAGAAATGTCAAATGTTTAAGGTTAGGAATAAGTGGCCGGTTTCCACGTCATCTCCCGATGTCCTCAGACATGGATGGACGTTGAATACTGACTTGTATCATGGGTGACCTGGCTTCTCCTCTTTCTTTATCTCTCTCTCTCTCTCTTCTCTTTTCTTCTCTTTATAAGGAGTTGTGGTGTGTTGGACTCTCTGAGACAACACTAGTATGTCATGTCAGAGGTTAAAGTTCAAATAAGAACATATTTTTGGTAATCCAAAGAATGGGGCTGGGGAATTGTAACTAGTGTCATATTCCTTGACAGAGTTATGGAGGTTAGGATTGCAATTGGCATGATATTTTTAAGCATTTTGAATAGAGTTTGTTTACAATACTAACAGCCTTTTAGTACAATTGTCTAATCCAATAAGAAACACCCAAGATCAAAGGCTGTTAGTATTGTAAGCAAACTCTATTCAAAATGCTTAAAACTATCATGCCAATTGCAATCCTAGCCTCCATAATCTTAGTAAAATTGTCTTATCCAATCAGAAACACCCAAGATCAGATTATAAGGCACTTCTACATTGTATTATTCAAGAACTAATGGGCATCTATCATTAATTGAAGGGGAACAATAGTCAAAATTTGAAACTTAAAAGAGGCTTTGGGGCTCCCGTGTGGGGCAGCGATCTAAGGCACTGCATCTCAGTGCTAGAGGAGTCACGACAGCCACCCTGGTTAAAATCCAGGCTGTATCACAACCAGTCGTGATTGGGAGTCCCATTGGGCGGCGCACAATTGGCCCAGCGTCGTCTGGGTTTGGCCGTGCAGGCCATCTTTGCAAATAAGAATTTGTTCTTAAATGACTAGCCTAGTTAAATAAAGATCACATTTTATTGGTCACATACACATATTTAGCAGATGTTATTGCAGGTGTAGTGAAATGCTTTTATTTTTAGCTCCAACAGTGCAGTAGTATCTAATAATTCACAACAATATAAGCAAATCTAAAAGTTAAAGAATGTAATTAAGAAATATCTAAATATTAGATTGAGCAATGTTGGAGTGGCATTGAATAAAATACAGCAGAATAGAATACAGTATATAGAGTTGAAGTCTGAAGTTTACCTTAGCCAAATACATTAAAACTCAGTTTTTCACAATTCCTGACATTTATCCTAGTAAAACGATCACCACGATCACCACTTTATTTTAAGAATGTGAAATGTCAGAATAATAGTAGAGAGAATGATTTATTTCAGCTTTTATTTCTTTCATCACATTCCCAGTGGCTCAGAAGTTTACATACACTCAATTAGTATTTGGTAGCATTGCCTTCAAATTGTTTAACTTGGGTCAAATGTTTTGGGTAGCCTTCCACAAGCTTCCCACAATAAGTTGGGTGAATTTTGGCCCATTCCTCCTGACAGAGCTGGTGTAACTGAGTCAGGTTTGTAGGCCTCCTTGCTCGCACACGCTTTTTCAGTTCTGCCCACACATTTTCTATAGGATTGATGTCAGGGCTTTGTGATGGCCACTCCAATACCTTGACTTTGTTGTCCTTAAGCCATTTTGCCACAACTTTGGAAGTATGCTTGGGTTCATTATAAATTTAGAAGACCCATTTGCGTCCAAGCTTTAACTTCCTGATTGATGTCTTGAGATGTTGCTTCAACATATCCACATAATTTTCCTCCTCATGATGGCATCTATTTTGTGAAGTGCACCAGTCCCTCCTGCAGCAAAGCACCCCCACAACATGATGCTGCCACCCCCGTGCTTCATGTTTGGGATGGTGTCCCTCGGCTTGCAAGCCTCCCCCTTTTTCCTCCCAAAAAAAAGTACAATCTTTGTCCCCATTTGCAGTTGCAAACTGTAGTCTGGCTTTTTTATGCCGGTTTTGAAGCAGTGGCTCCTTCCTTGATGAACGGCCTTTCAGGTTATGTCGAAATAGGACTTGTTTTACAGTAGATAGAGATACTTTTATACCTGTTTCCTCCAGCATCTTCACAAGGTCCTTTGCTGTTGTTCTGGGATTGATTTGCACTTTTTGCACCAACGTACGTTCCTCTCTAGGCGACAGAACACGTCTCCTTCCTGAGCGGTATGATGGCTGCGTGGCCCCATGGTGTTTATACTTGCGTACTATTATTTGTACAGATGAATGTGGTACCTTCAGGCGTTTGGAAATTGCTCCCAATGATGAACCAGACTTGTGGAGGTCTACAATTGTTTTTCTGAGGTCTTGGCTGATTTCTTTTGATTTTCCCATGATGTCAAGCGAAGAGTCACTGAGTAGGCCTTGAAATACATCCACAGGTACACTTCCAATTGACTCAAATGATGTCAATTAGCCTATCAGAAGCTTCTAAAGCCATGACATCATTTTCTGGAATTTTCCAAGGCACAGTCAGCTTAGTGTATGTAATCTTCTGACCCACTGGAATTGTGATGCAGTGAATTATAAGTTAAATAATATTTCTGTAAACAATTGTTGGAAAATTACTTGTGTCATGCAGAAAGTAGATGTCCTAACCGACTTGCTGAAATTATAGTTTGTTAACAAGAAATGTGCGCAGTGGTTGAAAAACGAGTTTTAATGACTCTAAGCGTGTGTAAACTTGCGACTTCAACTTTACCCATGAGATGGGTAAAGTCGTATGTAAACGTTATTAAAGTGACTGGTGTTCCACATCAGTTTTATGTTCTTTCATCAACATGCTTGTGTGTACTATTCAATAATTGATATATACACTAGATGACTAATTGGGGCGCTGTGTTGAAGCCATGCACACACTGTGCCTCAATCTTGCAGTCCCACACCATCATATATATATGTTTTATGCATATAAATGCATTTATTAATATATACATTCGTTTTTGCCATATTTACTCTTTCAGACACCTTAATGCAAACTTTAAATTATATTATATGAGAAGAACATAAACATTTTAAATTAAAAAAATGTAAAAATGTTCTTTGAAGTATCATTTTTAGAGATGCATGTAATTTTGTCCATGAAACATTGAATTGAAACACTGTATAATTCAATGCATTCCTAGGCAGGACTACTCCTACCGGGGAGTGCCAATATGGCTGACCGGTGCCTTCATAGACTCAATGGCCATTACATAGCATCAGCAATCCAGGATTTACAGTATATACATCATAAGTACTATTGCATGGTATCAAAATTGAAGTGGAAATGTTGCTAACACTTTACTTAAACCCATAGCAATGCACTATTATTCTTTATAAGCAGGTATGATCCCTCCCTTTTTGTTATGCCACACCATAATAAATGATAGCTTAGTAGTGTTATAGTAGTGTTATATTGGGGACTCAAATATATAACACCACTTGACACCACTTGAAAATAATTTCTTACGTATACTGTAGTATCTCTAAGTAGTTCCACCACTACCAAACAGTTGCATTGTCAGAAATGAAACAATAATACAGTACAATAATAACATTAAGTCTATTCTCTTTGAAGAGCCCTCTTCTTGTCTTGAGCCATGCTCTCAAAGCAGCTGGTCCCTTTGTGCTTTGGCTGCTTCTGCCTGTTCCGGATCTCATGCTGTCCTGGCTTGGGAGTTGCCTCGGCAGCAGTGGCACAGCGTGAAAAGGGCACTGACATTCACTGGCCAGTGTCCCCATGCCAGAAGGGATGGGGAGAGCACAAAGCAGACACATACGGTACCAGTAGCATCTACTCTGGTCAGATCTGGCTTCTGTTGTCATGAACACTCTTTAGTTTGACATTGTTTTTGTATTTAAAACAGTGCCGTCGGCCAAAAAGGATAGTTTTAGGCATTCATCAGTTCCATGTTCTGAATGATTTGAGCTATGTTGACATTTTCTGTTTTTATCTTTCTCTTAAATATAATTTCAGTATTTTGCATACACCTTTTTTCTGCAATAATCTCACCTCGTTTGAACCTTTATATGCCTATGAGCTGTAGGCTATGATATTGCTGTGGTATAGGTGCATTGTTCAGAGCATGTCCGTGGTCAATACATTATTCCCGAACAACATATTGTAGATTAGAATCCTATAATTCTAACGCCTTAACGCCCTTTTGATGTCCTATGGACATAGATGCACTACGCCACAGCAATGGCGGGACACTGCTTTTGTGTCCCTTGTTTCTCTCCCTCTCTCCTTCATCTCAGCCCTGATTGGTAAACAGGCCTCCCCCACTGCGCTGGGTTGTAACTTAAAGGCGTCCGGCCCGTGTCATAACTCATAAGCAAATGCAATGCTGGAGGGGGCTGAAACGGAACGCTGTACCTTTTCAAAGTTGAGGCTATAGGAGAGAATTATGACCTGTGATATCAGAGGCCTTTTGTCTCGGCAATGTAATTTAAGCCGGCAATGGGCCGTGAGATCAATGAGGGGCTGAAGAGCCCGGAGAGAGAGCGAGATAGGGGTGGAGCTTGGCGCTTTGCCTCCCGCTGCCTGTGTTAACATCGCTCTGGGTGGTGCAGTTAGGCCGGGTATAGGCAAGCTGCCACAATGTCAAAAAGCTATTTTTATACCCGTTAATACACAGGGGGTTCAGAGCAATGCTCTAGTGGGATGTAACGTGGAAATATTATTGTTAGCTAGGAACAGGCCTGGCTTTGTTGATCAAAGTATGGTTGGTGGCATGGGAGGGATGCTGTGATTCCATTACAACCAGGAGCGCTGTTCAATCAAAACTGGTATGCAGGAGTTCAACATCCTGCTTGTGATTTTTTAACCCAATGATCCCACAGATTAATGTTCAGAATAAAAGGAGTACATGTTTCCTTGCACGGTGAGAACAATATTGTTTCACCATATCCCTGACACCCATGGATGCTGGTTTTAATTCAGTAGGACCCTAGGTCCCAAAAGCCAGAGCAAAGTGGAGTTTAAAGTGGTCAATGACCTAAGCTGGTCACACACTTTGTGGTTCTGCTTTCAATAGTGCCCTCAAAAGCCAAAGACCTACTGTACTGTAACACTGTGTGCTCTTGCAAAGAGACATGTCTGCAGCTTATACAGAAATGCTATCTGGTAATGTCAAGAGAAATGTAAGGGATATGCTTGAGCCCTGTCTCTTAGCCTGCACTTAGCCCACACGCTCTCAGCGTTTTTGCTTGATTAAAAGCAACCCAGGAGTTTGTAGAGCACGATAGGTGCAAGCGCAAGGGCTGACAGCTTAACCGCTGATTATTCAAGCCTCTTAGGCTAAGCCACGGCACTCGAATGATTAACATCGACTCTTTTCCCCCTCTCTCTCCGTCTCAATCTCTCTCTTTCATTCTGTCTTCATTGAGGGAGCGGAGTTTAGGAAATGGGAAAGATGGAGACAGCCCGCAGAAGGCAGACCTGTTGTCTCATAGCTTGTGGGGATCAGTGCATAGCACAGTGATTCATGTGGTGCAGAGGCTTTATATAGACATAATCCACCCTAGCAGCATAGCAGCGATGGTTGACTGTGTGAGGCAAGCACACCGGTCGGACTCTCCTATTGCGCCTCCTACTCCTGCCACAGGGTGTGAGAGTGTATCACCAGGTCACGTGGTTATGACCCAGTGGTATAGGTCATTAACCCCCCCCCCCCGACAGTGTGTGTGTCGCAGCAGCGCCTGACACACAACTCACGCCTCTCCCTGTGGGGTCATGCCATCTCCACTTCTGCAGGGTGCCTGTGGCTCATCAACACAACAGATATTTCTAGGGTTAAATAATGTTCCCGAAATGGGGAAGGCTATGGAGTATTCTCTGAATCTTACTTTGTCCAGTTTTCTTGAACTACTTTAAAGAGCATTCCCCATGATATGCCTGCCATGATATGACTGTAAGAAGTGTGTGGCAAAAACAAAGAAATCACAGTTTTGGTTTGCTGTTTGGTCTGTGTTGAATTCCCTTCAAAGCATCTCTAGAAAGCCTGCACACTCTAGCATTAAATCATAACATCATGAGAACATTGCCACACGTTCGACATACATGGTACATCACTTGTTTGATACTGTTTTGACTGGGGATGATCTTCAGCTTGTGTAAGAGATATCAAATCATAACGAAAGCTCTTCTTCTTGGTAGTTGGGCTGTGTTGTGTTACCCCTTCGACTTTTTGGCACAGCCACAGACGACAGCACAGTGACATGCCTGCCGGACAGATTGGCCACAGTTGGGGGGGACGTAGGGTGGGAAGGAAAAAGGTGTAGGCTGCCACTGAGGCATCATTATTACATTTTTTGGGCTAAAGCCTTAGGGTACCCACTGCCTAACCAAGTTTGAACTTGAAATACCAGGTGTAGTACTCTTAGAGCTGGGTTTGGTTCCTTCTCACCCCTTTTTGAGAGAGGATGGAGGATGTGCCCCTTCGGCTTGCCTGACATACTTTCCCTGAGCTGTTGTTTTTTTGGATCCCAAGGCATCCGCAGAGCCCGCTAAGTCAGCAAGAACGCTGCCGAGTGTGCATAAGCAGATGTTGAAAAGAGCAGACGGCTCTAGAAAGACTGAGAAACACTTCCCTCTCCGCTCTTTGCAGTGTACAGGGCCTCTGTGTCTATTGTGTCGCCCGCAGAAACTTAAATGATCTTCAAATCCCATTATTCACATTATCCCACCTTCCCTAGTCTCTGTGCTAATTCATTAGTCACTAAAAGTCAAAGACCCCTTGGCCCGATTGAATCAAAACTGGTAACCAGGTTTTTAGGTAAGAACAAAATAGAATACCCTCTAAACTCTGCAATAATTTATATTTCATGTAGTCAACAATAAATGTAGTCAACAAAATTATTTCAATGTAAACAAAAACAACTTTCTAGGTATAACACTCTACTTTGCAACACTAGGAAAACATTCTCCACCTTAAACCTAGCACTTAGTTTCATCCCTTTCTCTTTCTCTACCCCACCACCCACGCCCCATCCCCTTCACATTATGAATGAAATGCTATTACCCTCTTCTTACTATCTATTATTCATATAATGCAATGCTGAAACTGTGTCTGCGCTAATACTTAGCAGATCATGTGGGAATCTCCACTAATGGTGCCTCCTTTCCTCGTCTCCTTTCCTTCATCTGAACTGATCAGACACATGGACCGGTGAGGGTAAAATAGGGTAATATGCTGAGAACTGAGAAGGGTGTCTGCTGTCACCTCACCAGTTGTTTAATGAGAGGAAGAAGGAAAGGAAACAAGGAAAGGAAGTCACCTTAGACCATTGAGATGAAGTGCAGGCCTGGACCAAAATCCTGCTTCTGTCAATTGTGATATGAAAGGTCAAAGATTATTGGTTGACAGATACCAGGATGTTTTTGTTATTTTTTTCTGGCTTTTTGAGAATGACACATTGGCCTCCTTACAACGGCAGAACTCCTCGAGGCATCAAGTGGGGCGCAATTAAGAACGGCTCCTCTATTTTGACATTTTAAAGAGCTCATCACCAAGTTGAGCCGCAATCTGTTTCCCGCAGGCAAATCTAAGTAGCATATAACTTAGCGTGGTACGATTTCTCCCTCTAAGTTTGGAGTTTGATCTATCGGCTAATTCGCTTTCACAATCTCTCAGAGAGTATGTGACATCATGATGCCCTCCCCCTCCCCATATTTCTTGAAAAGCTTAGCAGCCTAGGTAAAAGCAGAAAAGAAGCACTATCTATTCTTCTCTGGAGGGGGACAAGAATGTGTGTGGGGGAGGAAGAGGGGGTGGTTTGGGTGATATTCAAGTCTGGGGAAATGCCTTTGAATTTTCTGAAATATATATTTTTTCTGTGGGATTAAGACATTAAAGTCTCCAAATCATCAAAGTGCTTTAATGTCACTGCTTCATGAGGAGGGGATCTGCGTTGCCTCTTGAAGGTGTGAGGATGTCAAACGCTGCTAAACGATTCAGAATATTACCCTTCCTCTCCCCCACCAATCTTATTTTATTTTACCTGCATATTCAAATGACTAATACTGCTTATGTTGTTGAGTCGATCATGGTTAGACTTCGACAGTTTTTTCATGGTTATGTTCCAAAATTGTGTAAAATGGTCAGTGAGAGAAAGGCCTTGTTAATTTGTGTTTGAATTTTTGTTTTATCATTTACACCATTTTATATCTGTCATATTGTCAGGTCCACCTTGACACCCTAATTAGTGAGGAAATGTTTATGCTTCTGTACGCATGTGTGATTATGAGCGATTTAGAAAGGGAAAGTGCGTGAGTGAGTGAAAGAGAGATAGAGACCGAAAGGGAGGGATATTCCCTCCACTTTGAGGGGATATCAGCCAAAACCTCAGAAAAAAATTGTAGACCTCTACAAGTCTGGTTCATCCTTGGGAGCAACTTCCAAACACCTGAAGGCACCACATTCATCTGTACACACAATAGTACGCAAGTATAAACACTATTGGACCACGCAGCCGTCATACGGCTCAGGAAGGAGACACATTCTGTCTCCTAGAGATGAGCATACTTTGGTGCAAAAAGTGCAAATCAATCCCAGAACAACAGCAAAGGACCTTGTGAAGATACTGGAGGAAATGGGTACAAAAGTAGCAATATCCACAGTAAAATGAGTCCTATATTGACATAACCTGAAAGGCCGCTCAGCAAGGAAGGAGCCACTGCTCAAAAACCGCCATTAAAAAGCCAGACTATGGTTTGCAACTGCACATGGGGACAAAGATCGTACATTTTGGAGAAATATCCGCTGGTCTGATGAAACAAGAACAGAACTGTTTGGCCATAATGTCCATAGTTATGTTTGGAGGAAAAAGGGGGAGGCTTGCAAGCCAAAGAACATCATCGCAACCGTGAAGCACGGGGGTGGTAGAATCATGTTGTGGGGGTGCTTTGCTGCAGGAGGGACTGGTGCACTTCACAAAAGAGATGCCATGATGAGGAAAAAAATTATGTGGATATATTGAAGCAACATCTCAGACATCAGTCAGGAAGTTAAAGCTTGGACGCATTTGGGTCTTCCAAATGGATAATGACACCAATCATACTTCCAAAGTTGTGGCAAAATGGCTTAAGGACAACAAGGTAGTCAAGGTATTGGAATGGCCATCACAAAGCCCTGACTTCAATCCTATTGTGGGCAGAACTGAAAAGCATGTGCGAGCAATGAGGCCTACCAACCTGACTCAGTTACACCAGCTCTGTCAGGAGGAATGGGCCAACATTCACCCAACTTATTGTGGGAAGCTTGTGGAAGGCTACTTGAAATGTTTGACCCAAGTTAAACAATTTAAAGGCAAATCAAATCAAATCAAATCTAATTTTATTTGTCACATACACATGGTTAGCAGATGTTAATGCGAGTGTAGCGAAATGCTTGTGCTTCTAGTTCCGACAATGCAGTAATAACGAGCAAGTAATCTAACTAACAATTCCAAAAAAACTACTGTCTTATACACAGTGTAAGGGGATAAAGAATATGTACATAAGGATATATGAATGAGTGATGGTACAGAGCAGCATAGGCAAGATACAGTAGATGATATCGAGTACAGTATATACATATGAGATAAGTATGTAAACCAAGTGGCATAGTTAAAGTGGCTAGTGATACATGTATTACATAAGGATGCAGTCGATGATATAGAGTACAGTATCAACGTATGCATATGAGATGAACAATGTAGGGTAAGTAACATTATATAAGGTAGCATTGTTTAAAGTGGCTAGTGATATATTTACATAATTTCCCATCAATTCCCATGATTAAAGTGGCTGGAGTTGAGTCAGTGTCATTGACAGTGTGTTGGCAGTAGCCACTCAATGTTAGTGGTGGCTGTTTAACAGTCTGATGGCCTTGAGATAGAAGCTGTTTTTCAGTCTCTCGGTCCCAGCTTTGATGCACCTGTACTGACCTCGCCTTCTGGATGACAGCGGGGTGAACAGGCAGTGGCTCGGGTGGTTGATGTCCTTGATGATCTTTATGGCCTTCCTGTAGCATCGGGTGGTGTAGGTGTCCTGGAGGGCAGGTAGTTTGCCCCCGGTGATGCGTTGTGCAGACCTCACTACCCTCTGGAGAGCCTTACGGTTGAGGGCGGTGCAGTTGCCATACCAGGCGGTGATACAGCCCGCCAGGATGCTCTCGATTGTGCATCTGTAGAAGTTTGTGAGTGCTTTTGGTGACAAGCCGAATTTCTTCAGCCTCCTGAGGTTGAAGAGGCGCTGCTGCGCCTTCCTCACGATGCTGTCTGTGTGAGTGGACCAATTCAGTTTGTCTGTGATGTGTATGCCGAGGAACTTAAAACTTGCTACCCTCTCCACTACTGTTCCATCGATGTGGATGGGGGTGTTCCCTCTGCTGTTTCCTGAAGTCCACAATCATCTCCTTAGTTTTGTTGACGTTGAGTGTGAGGTTATTTTCCTGACACCACACTCCGAGGGCCCTCACCTCCTCCCTGTAGGCCGTCTCGTCGTTGTTGGTAATCAAGCCTACCACTGTTGTGTCGTCCGCAAACTTGATGATTGAGTTGGAGGCGTGCATGGCCACACAGTCGTGGGTGAACAGGGAGTACAGGAGAGGGCTCAGAACGCACCCTTGTGGGGCCCCAGTGTTGAGGATCAGCGGGGAGGAGATGTTGTTGCCTACCCTCACCACCTGGGGGCGGCCCGTCAGGAAGTCCAGTACCCAGTTGCACAGGGCGGGGTCGAGACCCAGGGTCTCGAGCTTGATGACGAGCTTGGAGGGTACTATGGTGTTGCTACCAAATACTAATTGAGTGTATGTAAACTTCTGATCCACTGGGAATGTGATGAAAGAAATAAAAGCTGAAATAAATAATTCTCTCTACTATTATTCTGACATTTCACATTCTTAAAATAAAGTGGTGATCCTAACTGACCTAAGACAGGGAATTTTTGTCTACGATTAAATGTCAGGAATTGTGAAAAACGGAGTTTAAATGTATTTGGCTATGGTGTATGCAAACTTCCGACTTCAACTGTACATGTAATACATTTTACATGAAGGGGATATACACTGCTCAAAAAAATAAAGGGAACACTTAAACAACACAATGTAACTCCAAGTCAATCACACTTCTGTGAAATCAAACTGTCCACTTAGGAAGCAACACTGATTGACAATACATTTCACATGCTGTTGTGCAAATGGAATAGACAACAGGTGGAAATTTTAGGCAATTCGCAAGACACCCCCAATAAAGGAGTGGTTCTGCAGGTGGTGACCACAGACCACTTCTCAGTTCCTATGCTTCCTGGCTGATGTTTTGGTCACTTTTGAATGCTGGCGGTGCTTTCACTCTAGTGGTAGTGTAACGGATGTGAAACGCTAGCTTAGTTAGCGGTGGTGCATGCTAAATAGTGTTTCAATCGGTGACATCACTTGCTCTGAGACCTTGAAGTAGTAGTTCCCCTTGCTCAGCAAGGGCCGCAGCTTTTGTGGAACGATGGGTAACGATGCTTCGTGGGTGACTGTTGTTGATGTGTGCAGAGGGTCCCTGGTTCGCGCCCGGGTATGGGCGAGGGGACGGTCGAAAGTTATACTGTTACAGTAGCATGAGACGGAGTCTACAACCCACACAAGTGGCTCAGGTAGTGCAGCTCATCCAGGATGGGACATTAATGCGAGCTGTGGCAAGAAGGTTTGCTGTGTCTGTCAGTGTAGTGTCCAAAGGAGGCACTACCAGGAGACAGGCCAGTACATCAGGAGACGTGGAGGAGGCCGTAGGAGGGCAACAACCCAGCAGCAGGACCGCTACTTCCGCCTTTGTGCAAGGAGGAGCAGGAGGGGCACTGCCAGAGCCCTGCAAAATGACCTCCAGCAGGCCACAAATGTGCATGTGTCTGCTCAAACGATCAGAAACAGACTTCATGAGTAGGCCCGTTGACCTAGGCTGCTGAGCTGAAGCCTAGGCCCCTCACATTCTTCCACTCTAATCAGGGACTTATTTAGACCAGAAGGTGCAATTAAATTATAAGGTAGAACGAAAAACCATCAGGCTCCGGATATCATAGGGTAATATTTCAATAACTCTGGCCTAAGCATTAGTTGGGTAACTGATGCAGATATTCAAGGTTACTTTCTCAGGGGCCATCACCTACTGCCACTGCGGCCTTGACTCCCTAAACTGCTACAAGGGCAATGCTATCTGGCTGAACCGTGTTGCTCCCAGACAGTTAGTGTGTGTGGTGTGTTAGGGGTTGGTACTGTGACAGCGAAAAGACAAGTGTCCGTTACAATGGACCAATAAATACATATTCTACGGGACTTTATATAATGTTGTTGAACCAATATGTTATTAAGGGTCTTAATCAATTGGAAACCACACTGCCATTTCACCCTGATTGTTTAAGATGTACAGTGCTGTAAAAAAGTGTTTGCCTCCTTTCTGATTTCAGATTTTTTTGCACATGTCATACTTAAATGTATCAGATCAAACAAATTGTAATATTACACAAAGATAACCCAAGTAAACACAAAATGCAGTTTTTAAGTGATCAGTTTATTTATTAAGGGAAAAAGCTATCCGAATCTTCATGGCCTTATGTGACAAAGTAATTGCTCCCCCTTGTTAAATCATGAATTTACTGTGGTTCATCACATTTTTTGGAAAGATGAGTTCAATTTCACTAGCCACAACCAGTCCGGATTACTGCCAGACCTGTTGTAACAAGAAATCACTTAAATAGAACCTGTCTGACAAAGTGAAGTAGGCCAAAATATCTCAAAAAGCAAGGCATCATGCCGCGATCCAAAGACATTCAGGAACAGATGAGAAACAAAGTAATTGACATCTATCAGTCTGGAAAGAGTTACAAAGCCATTTCAATAGCTTTGGGACTCCAGCGAACCACGGTGAGAGTCATTATCCACAAATGGAGAAAATTTGTTACAGTGGTGAATCTTCCCAGGAGTGGCCGGCCTACCAAACTTACCCCAAGAGCGCAGCGACAACTCATCCAAGAGGTCCCAAAAGAACCCACAACAGCATCTAATGAACTGCAGGCCTCACTTGCCTCAGTTAAGGTCAGTGTTCATGACTCAACCATAAGAAAGAGACTGGACAAAAATGGCTTCCATGGCAGAGTTCCAAGGCAAAAACCACTGCTGACCAAAAAGAACATAAAGGCTTGTCTCACTTTTGGCAAAAACATCCTGATGATCCCCAAGACTTTTGGGAAAATATTCTGTGGACTGACAAGACAAAGTTGAACTTTTTGGAAGGTGTGCGTCCCGTTACATCTGGTGCAAAAGTAACACAGCATTTCAGAAAAAGAACATCATACCAACAGTCAAATTTGGTGGTGGTAGTGTGATGGTCTGGGGCTACTTTACTGTTTCAGGACCTGGACGACTTGCTATGATTGATGGAACCATGAATTCTGCTCTCTACCAAAAAATCCTGAAGGAGTATGTCCGGCCATCAGTTTGTGACCTATAGCTGAAGCGCATTTTGGTTCTGCAGCAGGACAATGATCCAAAACACACCAGAAAGTCCACCTCTGAATGGCTTAGAAAAAAACTAAATGAAGGGTTTGGAGTGGCCTAGTGAAAAAGGGTGGTTCATGCTCGAAAACCCTCCAATGTGGCTGAATTAAAGCAATTCTGCAAAGAAGAGTGGGCCAAAATTCCTCCACAGCGATGTGAAAGACTCATTGCCAGTTATCGCAAACGCCTGATTGCAGTTGTTGCTGCTGAGGGTGGCACAACCAGTTATTAGGTTTAGGGGGCAATTACTTTTTCACATAGGGACATGAAGGTTCAGATAGCTTTTTTCCCTTAATATATAAAATCATCACTTAAAAACTGCATTTTGTGTTTACTTGGGTTATCTTTGTGTTATATTTAAATATGTTTGATGATCTGAAACATTTAAGTGTGACAAATGTGAAAAAAAAAGAAACCAGGAAGGGGGAAAATACTTTTACCTAGCACTGTATTTGAGATGTTGTCATATGGACTCAAAACCTCACCTAATACAGCATAAACATTATCCTTAAACCTGTGGGGCAGTTATCCTTTATAAACAACTGATTGAATTGCGGTGCTCGAGTTTGTAGCACTGGCGGTGGGTGGACTTTGTCTTGTTTTGGACAAAATAAAATGATTCTGTAATTTTTGGAATATGACCTGTGCAACATCATAGACAATCTGGGATATCCTCAGATAGTGGCGGGGCTGCCATTGGGCTTGAACACAGACACCAGATTGTGGCTTTAACATTAGATTTTCTCACGTGGTTGGTGATGGTACTTAATATCATGGGTCAGTAACTCACACACAGACACACGCACACATGCACTCACATACACAAACAGGACTGCGATGACCAGGCAGAAAGCCTGGCTCCTCTGGCATAAACATGTCCAGGTTCAAGATATACATCTGAGTGGATCAGTCTAATACTGTGGCTGGCTGGCTGGCTGGCTAGCTTCTCATCCCTATCTGTGGTACTGCACAAAAGTAGACAACCTAACGGGGTCAAACAAAGGGTGTCTAAGGAAATATTAAATTACCTCTTTAGAATTATGCAAAACACTTCCATATCAATCGCCTCTAGATAAGTTTCACCAAGGGCTGACAACAACCAAATTTGAAGCGGCACCGGTTTTATGGTAGTTCATTACTGATAACAAGGAATGCTAGAGCCTGTTTGGAAGTGCTATTTGATTAGCCAGATCGCTTACATTGCTGTAACTGGGCTACTCTATTTAACATAAATAGTGGGGAGTGATGTGATGCTGTGAACATTTGCTTACTCCTCTTCGTCCTGAGTGGGAAATAACATAAGGCCTGCTCTTTAGATTACTGACAATATCAAATCAAATTGTATTGGTCACATACACATGATTAGCAGATGTCATTGCGGGTGTGGTGAAATGCTTGTGCTCCTATTACAAGTAATATCTAACAAATTACACAACATATACCCAATACACACAAATCTAAGTAGGAATTAATTAAGACTATATACATATGGACGAGCGATGTCAGAGCGGAATGGACTAAGATACAGTAGAATAGTATAATATACAGTATATGCATATGAGATGAGTAATGCAAGATATGTAAATATTATTAAGTGAATAAGACGCTGTAGAATAGTATAGAAAACAGAACATGAGATGAGATGAGTAGTGCCAGATATGTAAACATTAAAGTGACTGGTGTTCCATTTCTTAAGTGGCCAGTGATTTCTAGGCTATGCCTATATACAGCAGCCTCGAATGTGCTAGTGATGGCTGTTTAACAGTCTGATGGCCTTGAGATAGTTTTTCAGTCTCTCAGTCCCAGCTTTGATGTACCTGTACTGGCCTCGCTTTTTGGAAGATAGCAGGGTGAACAGGCAGTGGCTCGGGTGGTTGATGTCCTTGATGATCTTTGTTGCCGTCCTGTGACACCGGGTGTCCTGGAGGGCGGGTAGTTTGCCCCCGGCAATGGTTGGGAAGACCACACCTCCCTCTAGAGAACCTTGCGGTTGCAGGCTGTGCAGTTACTGTACCAGGCGGTGACACAGCCTGACAGGATGCTTTCAATTGTGCATCTGTAAAAGTTTGTGAGGGTTTTTATTGACAAGCCACATTTCTTTAGCCTCCTGAGGTTGAAGAGGCTCTGTTGCGCCTTCTTCACCACACTGTCTGTGTGGGTGGTCCATTTCAGTTTGTCAATTATGTGTACGCCAAGGAACTTGAAGCTTTCGACCTTATCCATTGCGGTCCTGTCTATGTAGATAGGGGGGTGCACCCTCTGCGGTTTCCTGAAATTCACGATCATCTCCTTTGTTTTGTTGACATTGAGTGAGATGTTGTATTCCAGGCACAACACTCCCAGAGCCCTGTAGGCTGTCTCATCATCATTGGTAATCAAGCCTACGACTAATTGTGTCTGCAAACTTGATCATTGAGTTGGAGGCGTGCTTGGCCACACAGTCGTGGGTGAACAGGGAGTACAGGAAGGGGCTGAGCATACACCCTTGTGGGGCCACAGTGTTGAGGATCAGCGGAGTGGCGGTGATGTTTCCTACGTTTACCACCTGAGCGCGGCCCTTCAGGAAGTCCAGGACCTCGTTGCACAGGGCGGGGTTCAGGTCCAGGGCCTTAAGCTTAATGATGAGCTTGGAGGCTACTATGATGTAGCTATGGTCAGCAAACAGCATTCTTACAGGGGGATTCCTCTTGTGTTTAGCCTGTCCGGAAGCAAGACGTCCGTCTCAGCGACGTAGCTGGTTTTCCTTTTGTAGACTGTGATTGTCTGTAGTCCCTGCCACATACGTCTCGTGTCCGTTGATTCTGCCATATTACCAGTCACCTTGCAGCTGTTAAATGCGATGGTTCACGCTTTGTTTTGCATGAATGCTACCATCTATCCATGGTTTCTGGTTAGGGTAGGTTTTAATTGTCACAGTGGGTACTACATCTCCTATACACTTCCTTATAAACTCAGTCACCGTATCAGTGTATGTGTCTAGATTATTTTCGCAAGCTACCTGAAACATATCCCAGTCCATGTGATCAAAACAATCCTGAAGTGTGGATTTCGATTGCTCCGAACAGCGTTGAATAGTACGATGCATGGGTACTTTCTGTTTGAGTTTCTGCCTATAGAACGGGAGGAGCAAGATGGAGTCGTGGTCAGATTTGCCGAAAGGAGGGCGAGGGGCGGGCGTTGTAAGCATCACGGAAGTTTGAATAGCAATGGTCGAGAGTCTTAGCAGCGCGAGTAGTACATTCAATATGTTGATAGAACTTCAGCAGCCTAGTCCTCACATTTGCTTTGTTAAAATCCCCAGCTACAATAAATTCAGCTTCAGGACATGTGGTTTCCAGTTTGCATAAAGTCCAGTAAAGTTCTTTGAGTGCCGTCAAGGTCTTGGCTTGAGGTGGGATGTAAACAGCCGTGTTGATGACAGAGGAAAATTCTCTTGGGAGATAATATGGTTGGCATTTAATTGTGAGATATTCCAGTCGGGTGAACAAAAAGACTCGAGTTCCTGTATGTTCCTAGAATTACACCATGAGTCATTAATCATGAAACACGCCCCTCCACCCTTCTGCTTCCCGGAGAGATATGTATTCCTGTCTGCACGATGTACTGAGAATCCTGCTGGCTTTACTGACTCCAACAGAGTATCCCGAGAGAGCCATGTTTCCATGAAACAAAGTATGTTACAGGCCCGATGTCTCTCTGGAAAGAAATCCTTGCTCTAAGCTCATCAACTTTGTTATCCAAAGACTGAACATTAGCGAGTAACATACTCGGAAGCAGTGGGTGGTGTGCGTGACTCCTAAGTCGAACTTGCAGGTTGCCTCGAGTGCATCTCGGCTGCGATGTTTTGGGTCGGCCTCTGGAATAAGTTCAATTGCTCTGGGTAGAGTGAACAAAGGATCTGCTCCAGGGAAGTTATATACATAAAAAATTAAATACTGCAAAGTTTTCTAAGAGCTAGTCGCGATGCTGCCATCTCCGTCGGCGCCATCTTATGATATTATATGTAATATTCATGAATAAGTATAGCATATTTATTTTTCTCATCATAATAACAATAACTAATGAGGCTGAACATGGACTTAACATGAACATGGTAAATTCTTAAAATAGCATTACTTTCTCTTAAAATAACTATTCCAAATGACCTGTGCACTGGGGATTGAATTTTGAAGGTGATTTCTGAGGCTGTTTCAAGCCTCCAGGACCGTAAATGGTGATTCCTGGTCTAGATTATATTTTCCAAATATTTATTTTGTAGAGTCTTAATTTTGGGGGGGGGACAATTTTTTCCACAGAATGTCATATCATGCGGTATGTCACCTCACAAACTGTGCATTTCAGCTTTCTGAAGAGCTGACACATTAACTTTAGTAAACCTGGGTATAAAAATGGACTACGCCCAAAATGGCACCCTATTCCCTATTTAGTGCACTACTTTTGACCAATAGGGTAAAAGAGTGCACTATATAGGGAATATGATGCAATTTGGGACACACACAGCTCTACTAATCCTCCCTTTACAGTGGCACAAAATGACATGAAAGCAAGTCATCTTACTGCACAGTGAATGGGCTCACCCCAAGCTACATCAAAGCGCTCCAAGGAATTATACACACAGTCAAACTTATGTGATGCAAGTAGTTCTGGTGGCCCATAGTGCAATTAAGCAATTCATACATTATGTAGTGTTTGCTAAAAAACTTCATATGGCTAGCTAAGCCCCTCTGCTGAATCTTTTGTATAAAAGTGATTATAAATCCTACAGCTCCTGATGGGTTTCTAGGTATGAGCAGTTGTACAATTTCCCTGTTTGTGTGTGTTTATGTGTATGGGTGGGTGCGTGCGTGCGTGCGTGCGAGAGAGAACGAGATTCCCCTCACCCAAATGTCCTATCTGGAACCTTGGATGTTGAAGCTCACAAACTTTTCAGTCAGGATTTTTTTAAGACTGTATGTCAAAAGTACTGTACCTTAAAACTCCCTTGCCAGCACAGATTGTGAAAGAGTACAAAACATTAGGAACACATTCCTAAAATTGAGTTGACCCCCTTTTGCTATCAGATCAGCCTCAATTTGTCTGGGCATGGACTCTACAAGGTTTTGAAAGTGTTCCACAGTGTTCCCATGTTGACTCCAATGTGATGGACCATTCTTGATACACACAGGAAACGGTTGAGCATGAAAAAACACAGCAGTGTTGGAGTTTTTACACAAACCGGTGTGCCTAGCACCTACTACCAAAGGCACTTAAATCTTGTGTCTTGCCCATTCAGCCTCTGAATGGCACACACATACACAATCCATGTCTCAATTGTCTCCAGGCTTACAAATCCTTCTTTAACCTGTCTCTTCAACTTCATCTACACTGATTGAAGTGGATTTAGCAAGTGACATCAATAAGGGATCATAGCTTTCACCTGGATCTCCCCCCCCTTGTCAGTCTATGTCATGGAAAGAGCATGTTTTGTACACTCAGTGTATATCAATGATGCTGTTGTACTTACATTACTGATCTATGTACAGTTGAAGTCGGAAGTTTATATGCACTTACATTGGAGTCATTAAAACTTGTTTTTCCACCACTCCACAAACCACTCCACTTTGTGAATGACAAGTCATTTTTCCAACAATTGTTTACAGACAGATCATTTCACTTAAAATTCACTGTATCACAATTCCAGTGGGTCAGACGTTTGCATACAGTAAGTTGACTGTGCCTTTAAACAGCTTGGAAAATTCCAGAAAATGATGTCATGGCTTTAGAAGCTTCTGATAGGCTAATTGATATAATTTGAGTCAATTGGAGGTGTATTACAAGGCCTACCTTCAAAGTAATGTATTTTGATAAGGTGTATATAAACTTCCGACTTCAACTATATCATTGATATTTGATGAATAGTTTAAAAACATTTGTACTGTCCCATAGTGTATGTGTAAAATGTGGCACTGTGCTTGCTCAACAGTATATAGCTTCCTTCCTCACATGTCTGCGACTGATCTCGGGTCCTCTGCTTCGCAAACACAAGTGACACCATCTTAGCCAGTTGTGACACCGAAAAGGTACCAATCCGATAGCGAAGGTGTAGACATTTCAAGCTGGGGAGTGAGGCTATAGTGCGACAAGACCTGAGTTCAAATATATGCGTATTTAAGTGTTTGTATTTTAAATACTTATTTTCTGTGTATTTAAGGACATTTAAGGATATTCAAATAATGTGGCCAAATCAACTGCTTCTACTTGAAAAAATTTATGTTGCAGTGTGTATGTAAAATCACTGAGGAAGCCAAGCCAAGTCAGTAAAAAAAGCCATATTACAACCTGTGTTAATTGCGTAGTTTGCTCTATAACCCATTCGTTCATACGCCACCGAGACATACAATAAGGCCATGACAACAAAAAGACAGCAGTCACACACTGGTGGAATAAATTCTACACTTACGTTTGTTTCATCACAAAACAGGAGAGCAACATGTGTCCAGTGAAGTCCACAAAGCAAATACTGCATGTACCAAACAGTGATATCACCTGCAGAATGGTTGAGCAAGTTTTTGACAATTTACTAAACAACTACTGATTTAGAACCACTGAGGTATCGGAAGTCAGCACAAAGACAACAGGAGCACTGCCTCTGCTATTCCAGCTGCCTCCGCTATTTCAACTTAAACATTTAAACGTTATCAATTAAACAAGGCTATATATGCTTAGTTTAATACACTGAAAACAAACTTAAAGATACCAATAATTTAGGCCAATCAATGTCTCTAAATATCATGTGGCTGTCCATGGTACTGGTTTCTCTGTGTTTGTGCACATGTGTGTGCCTAAGTAAACAAAACAAATTGGGAATCCCCCTACTTGTAGACTAGTTGAACGCCAATGTGATCCTCCTCTCTTTCATTTTGGCAAAACGGTCTATGGCTCTGTCATACAGTACACTTTTAGTTTTTGTTGTCATGGGTTACCAGGCTAAAATGCTGGCTGACTTCCTCGCATGGGCAACAATGTACCAGCAAAGTTAGCTAGCTAGCTAGTTAATGTGAGCCTACTCGCTCCCCTCTTCCGGCTCCCCTGATTGAATCGTGGGATGGGACAAGGACATCCTGGCCGGCCAAACCCTCGCCTAACTCGGACAATGCTGGGACAATTGTGCGTCACGTCATGGGTCTCCCGGTCACGGCCGGCATGGGTCTTGAACCAGCATCTGCAAAGAGCACAGCTCCTTTTACTCCTCCGGAGATATTATGGATATAGAGATCCATCTGCTTGCCTCCCCCTGACGGCTTGTGTTTCGTAGCAAGCTTTCGTAGGGGCCTGCGATTCATTATTAATACTCATAATATAAATTGTTTAGGTTGGATTAATATTGTATGATATGTTCTGTAAGGCAAAAAGATATGAGTGACTTATTTGGGAACATAAAATGGTGGTCTTAAATTGAAAACGGTGCTAACCTCAGGGAATAACGATTTGCGGTAATAGGATGTATGCTCTTTATGATGTAATCAGTTGGTATTTGCTTGTATTTAGTTTACTCTTACTTTATAGATACACCAGTATTCAACTCAATGTGGAAAGAGACATTATTGATGCTTACGAATGAAGTTGCATTTAAATGCAGCTCACAAGCTTCTGAGTAGTAGTTTTGCTCCAATCACATGGACGATCAGTGCATTGTCAATGTCAGGTTGTCACACATCAATCCAATGCCTTGGCCTCATTCAGTAGGCGAACAGTGTGGAATGTTGCAGGTAGAAATATGAACAGAACTGACTTGAATCCTTACGGTACATGTCAGAGAGGCATTCTTATAAGGGCCATACAGTATAGACCTGCAAAAATGTACTTGCCCCACAGTCTTATAAAGGTTAACTACTCTGTAGATCTACAGTATATACCTAAGTTCCTTTATTCTCCCTGTCTGTCTCCCAAATCTGCTCAGACAGACGGATGTGCTATTACTATCAGAACAGCCTATAGTCCTGAACAGGGGTCAAACGCTAATCTCTAAAGGTGAGGATATTGTGAGGATATTTAAAGAGGAAATTAAAGGAGGAATAAGCGAGGATAAAGTATTAGGCTTTTTAGATATCATTACACATTCATATCTGATTCATGTGCCGAGGCCCTTTGCTGACTTCAATGCTGCGTTGTAATAGAGTTTCACCTCTGGGATTCTCGCCATTGGCTCTCTGTCAGAGGAGAGATCCGCTCACCATACGCCACCCTAGTTCCGAGGAGGAAGATAAGCTCCCATTCTCTGTGTGCGCCTATCTGTCCCTGTCTTTTATCATTTCCTGTAGACTAGAAGAGCGATGTCTTGGGGATGGGGGTTGAGTACATCAGACAAATGTTCTGATCCAGGGAGGCTTGTTTTCTAATTTCAAAAGCAATTTCCATTGAAAATAATTAGACTAATATTTAACAGAATATATCATCCTTTATACCTAGAACATGATGCATACAATATCTAGCAACCATGGAATCTTGTGTACATTGCGTCTGGCATGGCGTGGCTAAGGGTTAGGCCAGGTTAAGATTTTGTGGTGTATTATTGTGTGAAAGTGAATGTGATAATCCAGCAGAGGGCAGTGTCCTCCCCTAGTAAATCAATCTCAGTGGCAAAGTGGTGTAGGGCTGATCTTGGGTCCGTTTTTCATTTACCCCACTAATAGTTAAGGTCAGGACTAGGACTGGAGAAGCTGATCCTAGATTTGGGGAATCTTCACACTGGAGCAAGTCAGAGCCAGTATTCACAAGAGTCTCAGAGTAGGAGTGCTGATATGGGATCAGGCTTGCCTTTTAGATCATACTGAATAAGAATATATCCTAGATCAGCACTTCAACTCTGAAACACTTTTTAAATACAGGCCCTAAAGACACCATGTAACATCCTCACTCTCCCACCTTCCCCCAACACATCATTAATGTCACTTTAACATTGTTGTTATTATAGGCCAAAAACTTTGGATATTATTGTGTGTGTGTGTGTGTGTGTGTGTGTGTGTGTGTGTGTGTGTGTGTGTGTGTGTGTGTGTGTGTGTGTGTGTGTGTGTGTGTGTGTGTGTGTGTGTGTGTGTGTGTGTGTGTGTGTGTGTGTGTGTGTGTGTGTGCATGCCTGTCTGTGTGCATGCATGCTTGCATTTATTCTATTCGCAATCACATAGCTCCCCACAAGCCAGCAGAGGGAGCTGTGGACACAATAAAAGCTACCAACATGTACCTTGAGCCACATCACTTTTGTGAGGATACAATCCATAGTTTTTTTGTCACATGATCCCCCTCTTTTCCCCTGGAGTAGTGGCCGGCTCCAGGCATAAGCGACATAAGCAAGTAGTCTAGCCAGCTGTCTCAACTTGTAATAATGATGGTCGAATACCGACCGGGCCCGCAGGGCATTTGCCCAAGGGCCCTGACGTCCAGGGGGCCACCATTGATTTTGTTTGTCACTCTCACTCAGATGTCATTAACATGACTTAAGTCTTGGCAAAAATAGTAGAAATGCATGAAATTTGTCGTAACATTTCTAAACTGCTCTCTCCCCAATGGCAAAACGTGAAGAATTGCAGAAATGTTGCTTTAAAACCGCAACATTGTCTCTACTCCCCATGGCAAAATGTGTAGAATTGCAGGAAATGTACATTAAAACGTACATGTTTCTCTCTACCGTCAAGAGGGGGGCTACTAAAATGTGTGGGGGGGAACCAAATCTTGCTTAGGGCCCCCAAAAAGCTAGGGCCGCCCATGCCTGGGATGTTGTCTTGAAATGGCTTAACTTAACACATGGACTACGTGTTTTTACAGGCTGTAAAATACCACATTGTCATATGAAACACATTCATTTTATTGATTTGAGACATACTGGTAGAATGTAGGTAAAAACACACAGTATTAATTAATTGATATTCAAGTATGAAAGTCAAATGCACAGGGCACTACATTGTTACTGATGTATTACCTTTAATTGCTGTGATTTCTTCCAGTTTTTCCAAGGAATCCAATATAAACCTGAAGAGGAACATATTATTGGACACTTAAACCATTTGAAGTGGTCACCAAGGAAGCATTGCTCAGGTAAGTACTAATATAGGTGGGTTAATGCTGTGTACCTTAAGTTTCTGAGCTTTTAGTTCACATTTAATTTAATTTCTTGTCAACATTGATGCCTTTGCCTGCACTTGTCCATAAAATGTGGGGGTAGGTCTTGACAAATTAATATAACTGCCACAGAGTTTTTCAAATGATTTAATAACTGCCCCCTAAAACCAAATAACCTAAAATGTATAACTGGAAATTACAATTACAATGTCAGAGCAAACAATATACTGTATAACAGCACAGCAGAGACATTCACAACTGTAACCCATCATTGTGATGATATATTCTAGTATACCATGTACTTGACATTTTACTGTATTCCACCATTACCTCATGACCGTCTCTCCATCTCTCCTGTTCCAGGTAGAACGGCACTGGACAGACAGAAGTCTCCCCAGTCCTCTGGAAGGTTGACAGCACAAGGTCACATGACCTGGAAGAGAAAACCCAGGAGACTTTTGGGATCCCTTTTTGGTGAGAGAACAATCACACCTCAATGAACTGCCTTTCTCGGCCTGGGTCATGTTCATTAGGGCCACGCAATTGTAAGTGTTATAAAACATTTTGCAAAGGGACCCATAAATGAGCCTTTCTTATTGGACAAGTTCAGGTTTTCCCTCCCATTTTCAGTCCATTTAGATCCTTTTAGTGCCTAATGAACATGACCCAGGTCTCCCTTGAAAAAACATATTTGACTTCAATGGGACTTCCTGGTTTAAATTAACATTAAATAAGTATAAAATAAAGAATAATCCACCTCTCAGCCAAAACCCATGAATATGAACAAAGCTATAATTGATATCTGTAGCAAATAGAAGCTAGGTTAGCCCGTTGAAACTGTAACAAGAATATCTATCTATCTGAGTAGATACGGCAATGCAGCACAGATATGTACATGCACACATGCTTACACACACAGTCAGTCATCCATTCAATCAATCACACATGCATTCCCACATATACACAAACAAAAACATAATCACAGATGCATTTATAAATGCATGCACATGCCCACAACACCCACATAAATACACAAAGAGACAGATCGACATTATAGCTTTGCATCTCTGCATTCATTATAAATGATGCCCCACTATAATTGAAAGAGGAAATTATGGGAAATACATAATGGTGTAGTTTACTGTAACAATTCTCTTTTTGCTACTTTTCCCTAATGAGAGAACTTAGCAAAACGCATGAAGATGAAGTAACCCAGTCCACATGCACATGTGCTTGCCTTTTTGCTCGGTGGCCCTTTCCACTTTAGCTAACAGTACATGAAGGCCTTGCCTGAACAAGGTCTGGTCTACTGCCGTAGAACGTATGAACCAGAAGAGATGACAGACACATGATTGCGTTTGTCATGTCAATTAGCCCTATCTAGATGTTAACTTTCAATGTTTGGTGCTCTGGCTGTGTAGAATGGGCCGGTTATCAACCTGGAAACAAGTCTAAAGGCTGATGAACTGATCTGCACGGTCGTCCCCTCTGCTCTCTGCCAAACGGCTCCATTAATGCCCTGAGAACCCACGGCCTAGCGCAACTCTGGTGAGTAAGGCTACGCTAGCTCTTTTCTTTTCCTACATGGTGCTCCGAAGAAGCTCTGTACTAATACTACTAATTGGAATTGGAAATTGGCTCGCAAGGCTTTCCCTGAGTTGGCTGAGTTTAAATTGGGTATTGACCCCATCTCCATTCCATACCATGATGTTAGTTTTCCTCTTTTGTTGTGTCCGTCTTGGAAAGCTTTATTCCTGACAGAGACAGAGGTTTTCTGTTAAGTTTTCACTAACGGTAGTGCTGATAGGCGTCGAGATGGGTGATTTAGGATGGGATGACACATACTTTTTGATTCAGGATTTTGGTTGCATCTCCTTTCTAAAAGACTAAGTTGTACACAGGATTGAAAACGGTTTATAAACCATTTAGCTGATGTTTTGTTTCACTATAACATCGTTTTTGATCAGATAAATTACTGGCAAGTCAGATCGAAGAAAAATGGTCCCCAATGTCGCCTGTCCTTACGTGTGGACGAGTGACATTCAAAATGTCAGTCGTCGTTATAATCCCCGTGTTGTATCATCCACAAAGTTGTTGCATCGCATTACTTCCTTTCCACCAGGGATGTTACTCCCCAGGGAGATGTTGTCCTTTTGTCATCCTAACTAGTTTTGCCACATTGGCAGCTTTTGCTCAAGGGTGACCAGTTCAGGCGCTGCCGAGTCATGAGTAAAAATAACTCACGCAGACTCACGCCCAGAGTTATGCCGTTACTTATGTACATGTTAGATCATAAAGAGCAGAGAGAGGGAAAATGGTGAGCGCGAAACACCAAAAGCTGACTGTATCTTTGGCAAAAGCACAACCTATTCTCTGAGCATTTTGTATTATTCTGTATGTATGTCCGAGACACTTCGTTTAGTATGATACCTTACGTGTCCTATGGTATGTATTAATTAGTGGATGTCCATCACCCATTTTCTATAATATGTTACGGATTACAATTTGTATTATATGTTTACAAATTTTCAAAACATACTATGTTATGAATTGGAAACGTACTATATTTACGAATTTGCAAACATACTATTTGTTACAAATGAGCTAAATGTACACTATGTTACGAATTTACAAAACCTACTATATGCAGGGTTGGGGAGTAACAGATTCATTGTATTCCGTTACATGTAAGGGTTTAAAAAAAACTGAAACTGTAATCCGTTACGTAGCCAGGAAAAATATTGTAATCAGATTTCAGATACTTTTGAAAAATGTGATGATTACTTCAAGGATTACTTGTACATTTCTTTTAAGTTTCTCAAATGACATTCAAGAATAGGAATAGGCTTTTGTAGGCAAGATATGTCTTCCAACGATGCGACTGCTGTCGGCATCCAAAGATTATCCATCTTGAATAAACGCTTGGAGGTAAGGATGACAGCAGTGGTGTAGTCTACGGCGATATCACTTATTATTGATATCTACATGTTAATCACACTGCTGCTCTTTCATTTAGCTATTTGCGCCTTATGGATTGTGGTTGTTGTGGATGGCTGTTCACAAATCTAAATGTGTATTTGAACCAAATAATTGTTGAATTCAAGAAGTTTAAACTGCCTATCAATCATTGTTTTCAAACCAGTTCACAGACAGTGAAAAATGCGCTCTTGCAACAGCTGCATAGTGCGGATCCCAGCCTATAGAATACAAGTGAGGCTTTTATTGCTCAATCTTATTCATGCTGATAAAAAAAATTCCATAGGCCTAATTGACACGTTCTCAAACTCGCACACTTTTGATAGACTTAAAGGGGGAATCTGTAGTTGCTACATCCATTTTTGGACTTTTAAAATATAAGCTTGTTTTTCTCCAATGTTTGTGAACATTGTAAATGTAAACAAACACTGTTTAACCTCATAACATGGATGGTCAGTCCTTGCATCCATAGCTCTGTCTATTAATCTGAGAGTGGTTACATTTCTCCAGGCCCATCCCTCAGCTTTTTACCAAAACAGAGGCAGGCGACAAAATAAGCTTATAGCAAATGCAGCATATGGCATTCATTTTTCACATGTAAATAGCACTTTTTAGTAGTGCTTATAGCATGCCATTCCATGAGCGCAGCATTTATTTTTCAACTCGAATCAATGGGTTACAGTTACTAGTTACTATATGTTATGAATTTGTAAAACATATGATATGTTACAATTTCTAGCTAGCTGGCTAACGTTAGCTAGGCTAGGGGTTAAGGCTAAGTTTAGGAGTTAGGTTAAAGGGTTAGGGGAAGGGTTAGCTAAAGGTTAATGTTAGGGTTAAAGGGAGGGTTAGCTAAAATGGTTAAGGTTAGTGGAAGGGTTAGCTAACTTTATAAGTAGTTGGGATTGCTAGACGTTAGTGTTATAGCCCATCCATCAATCCCGACCAACCACCCTACTTTGGTTTTTACCTTTTAAGTACCCATCTGTCTTATGTTACCATACCAAACTAATTTAAGTGTCACAGGTTATACAATATACAATGTGACATCCAGTCTATGGGACCAGTCTGCAATGCAAGGTAGGTCTATACAAAGGGAGGGTGGTAACGTTAGGTCACTCTTCGAGAGAGCATGGCTTTCATAGTATTTTCTAATTCTCAAGGATGTGAGAGAATAGGAGCTACTTTACCGTTCTCAGTTAGTCAGAAGTGCAGACATTGCATCATATACTCTATGCAAATATATATTGGGTCATATAACTGTGGCAGATAGTTATACTGCTAGGACTATGTGCAGGCAGGCAGATGTGGTTGTCTAGGGTTTCCTCTGAGTCCGCACTTTGAGCTGAGTGACGCTCGTGTCAGAAGGGCACACTACATGGGGCCCGTCTGCGTGAGAGTGACTGATCAAGATGTGCCACAGATGAATCTTTTTAATATCTGTGAGTTTTTAACGGCCACCGTCATCATCACTGCTTGGATGAAAGGGGAGAAGGAGGGGGTCGTTTTTTTGTTTTTCTTCTGGATATGTTGTAACTTTTATAAATGCAGCATTTATTAATGTATTCATTACTCATAAACTAATCTGTCAGACCAGGACACATGGAGGCAGTCTAATTTCCTCCGCCGTACTCCTTCAATAACTTTGAAACAGTGTGCAGGCACTGGCATTTATGTTGCTCACCTTAGTACAGAGTACAAACAAAAACACATACTCTCTCTCACACAAACACACACTCACACAAGCATGTACGCGCACACACATCACTACCTTCTCTGAGTCATGCTCTAACACTACATAGAATTTTTCAGATATTAATACAGTCTCTACTAGCAATTTTTATTTATTTTGCCATTGCGCTTTTACTAGCACAAATCAAATTAATCTCACAATGAGCTTGTATAGGGAACGCTCAATTGACGTAATTAAAACACAGGAGAGGAAATGAAGGCATTAAACATCATGAGCAGTTTAATTAATGGAGAGGGTGTCTGTTAAACTTTCACAGATGTAAGGACATAATCATGTCAGAAGCTGGCAGATTCATTACTTGCCAACAACAGCTGCAAATTCCAATAAACTACAGTACATCATGTTTTGAAGTTCACTTTCATTGTTTTGTCTAACAACACTATCATGAATCTAGCATCAAAGTTTTGTGGGTCAGAGTGCAGTATTAATTTAGTTTCATAGCACAAACATTTGTTAACATGTTTCTCACACTGGCTTTAGCCATGGAGGGAGCAGGCCTCCCAAGGCAACTGCATGGGGGGTTGCCTAGCAACACTTGCCTCAGAGGGAGACAACGGCTTCATAGGGCGACAAATTCCCATGATTTGTGAATCTGTTCAGACAAAACACCTAGTGCAATAGCTAAAACGGCTTTGAAAAAAATATGATTTCAGCTAATAGGGAGAAGTACAGCATCTTCCAAACTAACTGCATTATGGCATGACACTACAGAGAAGATTTCTAGCTGCCCACAACCACGACTGACCACAACTACTAAACCACAACTACTGACCACAACCACAAAAAACTACTGACCACAACCACCCAACTACTGATCACAAACACCCAACTACTGACCACAACTAATAACCATTCTCCGGAGACAAATTCTGTGGAAGGCAAATAGTTTTATCAGGTCTGCATCTGTCATTTTCCATAATGCCGAACAATAAAGGACAGTTGCCCGTACACAGCTCTGGAATATTTAGAGTTTTGTGTTTGTGCTATGTTATTGAACTTTGTAAAGATTACTCTTTGCTGGTACCTCCATCATGGCATACAGTGCACTCAGAAAGTATTCAGACCCCTTGAATTTTTCCACATTTTGTTAGGTTGCAGCCTTATATTTAAAAAAAATAATTTTTAACTAGGCAAGTCAGTTATTTTCAATGACGGCCTAGGAACAGTGGGTAAACTTCCTTGTTCAGGGGCAAAACGACAGATTTTTCCCTTGTCAGCTCGGGGATTTGATCTTGCAACCTTTCAGTTACTAGTCCAATGCTCTAACAACTACGGTACCTGCCCCTTATTCTAAAATGAAAATAAATAATTTTTTCACACAATACACACAATACCCCAAAATACGTTTTTTAGAGATTTTTGCAAATGTATTAAATAAAAACCTGAAATATCATATTTACATAAATAAGTATTCAGACCCTCTACTCAGTACTTTGTTGAAGCACCGTTGTCAGCGATTATAGCCTTGAGTCTTCTTGGGTATGATGCTACAAGCTTGGCACACCTGTATTTGGGGAATTTCTCCCATTCTTATATGCAGATTCTCTCAAGCTCTGTCAGGTGGGGAGAATTGCTGCACAGCTATTTTCAGGACTCTCCAGAGATGTTCGATCTGGTTCAAGTCCAGGCTCTGGCTGGGCCACTCAAGGACATTCAGAGATTTGTCCCCAAGACACTCTTGCGTTATTTTGGCTGTGTGCTTAGGATCGTTGTCCTGTTGGAAGGTGAACTTTCACCCCAGTCTGAGGTCCTGAGCGCTCTGGAGCAGGTTTTCATCAAGAATCTCTCTGTACTTTGCTCTGTTCATCTTTGCCTCAATCCTGACTAGTCTCCCAGTTCCTGCTGCTGAAAAACATCCCCACAGCATAATGCTGCCACCACCATGCTTCACTGAAAGGGATGGTGCCAAATTTCCTCCAGACGTGACACTTGGCATTCAGGCCAAAGAGTTCAATCTTGGTTTCATCAGACCAGAGAATCTTGTTTCTCATGGTCTGAGAGTCCTTTAGGTCCCTTTTGGCAAACTCCAAGAGGGCTGTCATTGGCCTTTTACTGAGGAGTGGCTTCCATCTGGATAATGTACCATAAAGGCCTGATTGGTGGAGTTCTGTAGAGATGGTTGTCCTTTTGGTAGGTTCTCCCATCTCACAGAGACACCCTGGAGCTCTGTTAGAGTGGCCATCGGGTTCTTGGTCACCACCCTGACCAAGACCCTTCTCCCCTAATTGCTCAGTTTGGCCAGGCGGCCAGCTCTAGGAAGAGTCTTGGTGGTTACACACCTCTTCCATTTAAGAATAATGCAGGCCACTGTGTTCTTGGGGATCTTCAACGCTGCAGATGTTTTTAGTACCCTTCCCCAGATCTGTGCCTCAACACAATCCTGTCTCGGAGCTCTAGGGACAATTCCTTAGACCTAATGGCTTGGTTTTTGCTCTGACATGCACTGTTAACTGTGGAACCTTATATAGACAGGTGTGCTTTTCCAAATAATGTCCAATCAATTGAATTTACTATAGGTGGACTTCAATCAAGTTGTAGAAACATCAAAGATGATCAATGGGAACAGGATACACCTGAGCTCAATAGTCTCATAGCAAAGGGTTTGAATACTTATGTAAATAAATGTTTATTTTTTTACTTTTTCATTTTTAATTGCAAACATTTCTATAAACCTGTTTTTGCTTTGTCATTATGGGGTATTGTTTGTAGTTTAATGAGAAAAACATAATTCAATCAACTTTAGAATAAGTCACAAAATGTGGAAAAAGTCAAGGGGTCTAAAAACTTTCTGAATGCACTGTACGTTGCTCCCAAGGTAAGTAAATCTGTGGGTTAACTTCAGGTTTGGTTCCATGATTTTGACTGCTTTTGCTGTGTTGATGTTGATGGACATGATGTTTGTCTTGCTGCTGAGTATGGAAAGAAGAATAAATGCTGATGTGCATTCGGACTGAGTAACAGCAAACTTGTCTGCCTGCTGCAAATTGTTAGATGTTGCAGTCAGATGTTAACAGAATATGTGATGTAACCTATTAAAACACAAAAACAATGTTGCAAGTGAGAATGAGGCAGTTCTGGTGCAAAATAATTAAATAAAGTATTGCCTACTTCCCCCATATTTTATTTTTGACATGACCAAGATTTCAATTTAGTTCAACTACCACCAAGCTACTGCAAAATGTAGTTACATTTTAGTTGGGGGGGGGAAGCCTTTTTGTGAATGAACACTCACACTTGACTCCCCCCCCCCCTTACTAGCTCTGACTTTGCTGATAGCTACATATTTAGGATTTTTTAAAAGCTTATTATTGCGTGGTATATATGGTTGTCCGACCTAGCTACCTTAAGATGAATGCACTAACTGTAACTCACTCTGGATAAGAGCGTCTGCTAAATGACTAAAATGTAAACTAAATATAGTTTACTATTCCCCAACAGACACAGTCACACACACCTCCGTGTGCTGCTCCTTATCTACTTAAGCATAATAAAACACTTCCATTTTTTTCCCACCACGAGTATCACCTTTCAATTTACGGATATGATTATGAATGAGTGTAGCCAGGTTAACACAGTAGATGAATCTGTCAATATGATACGAAGGCTAAAAGGGACACCCGACATCGAGTTCTCTAGTGGGTACTTGGAGGTTTGAAGCCCAGCAGTTCTAGTGTTACATTTTTTAAAACATTTTAGTCATTTAGGAGAGACTCTTATCCAGAGCATGCATACATTTTAACTTTTTTTCATGAAGAGCTGTCATCACTAGTTGGACCATCATATTTCTCTCCCCAAATAATTGCCTAAAACTTTCTAATTTCTCATGAGTTCCTTCCTTCACAACAGCAAGTATTCCAATTCAGAAAGCAAAAAAAGAAAGTTGCAGAACCATAATTCATTTTCTCTCGTTTCAACACATACTGCATTTTTTGAATGACCACAACAAGCAGAAACAGCATGTTAGCAAAGCTTGATTGAGTGAAAGGATTTGCAGCAGGGAAATCGACAGGGCATCTGACAACAAGACAAGGTGTCCAATATAATGACATTCGAGTTTCTGAATGAACAGCAGACCTGTGAGTTTCCTACAATACTCTGTACTGCTTGATCATTACATCATCATTCAACAAAAGCAAACTTAAATTTACACTGAATTTTTTTACAAAGGTAATTATGCATCTATTTATCTGAAACCCACAGATTTAATGATTAAGAGTTGATTTGCTTTACTAAGTGTTGTCTTCGTGATCCTTCCTTTTATTCTCATCGTCTGACCGAAGGTCTCTATGTCTTCCTTCTTTCAGTTTTCACACGCAACAACTGTAGTTTAGACATTTTAATTGGAATGACAGTTGTGTAGCCTACCCAGCAAACAGGGAATGTCTGAGGACATTTGGCAATATTCCCATAAGGCTGACGTTCTGAGAACATTTTAAGAATGGTTGGTTTAAGATGGTTCCAAGGGAGCGTTCTCTGGGGGATCTTTGTGTAGTTCTCTGTAAGTTCCCAGGACATCACTGAGGACCATGTCAAGACCTTTTTTATGACGTTCTCAGGACTTTCATTTTACTAGTCCTTAGGACGTTGCATGATGGTCCCAAGGGAACGTTCTCTGGGGGACCTTTCTATAGTTCCCGGTTTGACCCAGGGGCGTTTTTAGGACGTTCTTGGGACGTTGTGTAATGGTCCTCTGAATATTCTTGGGACATTGTGTCATGGTCCCCTGGAGGTTTTTGTCATGTGATGGTCCCAGGTGTCCCAGGTGTAAAGTAATGAAATGCAATTCAGCTAAAATAGTTTTAAAAATTATAATCAATGACAATAGGATTACATTTGACATGATCACTTAGTACTTAACTTTTAGTTTTCAGTTAATCTAACAATTCTCTCATTGGGTTTTTGGTATAGTTGTCTAATGTTGGTGGGGACAATTATTCTGTTTTAATGTTACTCCTGAATCACTACGATAATTACAAATATAATAGTTTTTCTTCATTGTATTTTTAACAGAGCTGAGATGTACTTTGAAGTGCAAAGTGTAGGAATAGGCTTACAGGTGAAATCAGTCATTGATACAGACATAGTGGCGTAGCAGGAAGATCTTAATGTTCAAATTCCAGGTGTTCAAATCCCAGGTGAACAAAAATTACTGTATGAACAAACATACACTTTGACATACATGATTACACAGTGTTTTTAATTACATATTTGACACACAATTTTAAAAGCACTGTGTGTGTGTGTGTGTGTGGGGGGGGAGGGGGGTCCCTAGCATTGCCAAAAGACAAAAAGCTGTGCCTGGATTAGTGACTCATCAATCAGGACCTTGATGGGCTTGGCAACAGTAAAAAGGGATTAAGTGTAATGAAACTAGTTACAGTGCCTTCGGAATGTATTCATACCCTTGACTTATTCAAATCAACCTTTATTTATATAGTACATTTCAGACATGAATGCAACGCAATGTGCTTCAGACATTTTTTTATTTAACCTTTATTTAACCAGTCAGTTGAGAACAAATTCTTATTTACAATGACGGCCTACCATGGCCAAACCCTAACCCGGAAGACGCTGGACCAATTGTGCACCGACCTTTGGGACTCCCAATCACGGCCGGTTGTGATACAGTCTGGAATCAAACCAGTTCCTGTAGTGACGTCTCTAGCACACACAGATGCAGTGCCTTAGACCGCTACGCCACTCGGGAGCCCCGTGAATGCAACGCAATGCGCTTCACAGTAAAAACATAAATATTTACTACACAACAAACATAAGAGGATGAAGAAAAAAAGAATGCCAAAAACTGAAACCCTAAGGAAAAGCAAAGTTAAAAAGGTGTGTTTTTAAGATCTCTTTTAAATATAGAATGTCCACAGTTTCAGACCCCCTCAGGTTCTCTGGCAGGCAGCGGGCATAGTAACTAAAGGCTGCCTCTCCATTCCTCTTGGTCCTAGGCTTTGGGATAGTTAAAAGGCCAGTACCAGAGGACCTGAGGGACCTACTGGGTACATAACTCAAAAGCATGTCTCATATTTATTGGGGTGCACAATCGTGGATTGATTTAAAAACAAATAGAAGAATCTTAGAATTAATTCTAAAACTCACAGGCAGTCAGTGTAGAGACCTTAAAACCGGTGTAATGTGTGCTCTCCGTCTGGTCAGTACCTGTGCTGCAGGCATTCTGTATGTTTTGCAGTTGACCAAATGGCCTTCTTGGGTAGACCAGATGGCTGCACCTTGGCAATGTTCCTCAGGTGGTAAAAAGCTATTTTAGTCACATTCCTAATGTGTGATTCAAAATGGAGTTCAGATTCAAAAATTGTACCTAGGTTTTTACCTGGGATTTTATCTTTATTGCACATTAATTCAAATGTGCGGCCAAATTCTCTCTCTCTGTGCTTTGGCTCCAATAATAAGTACCTCTGTGTTGTCTTGATTTAGCTGCAGGAAGTTGTGAGCCATCCAAGTATTTCAATCACTATACCGTCTAATAATGTATTTGTGCAGCTAAAATCTTCTGGTGACACAGAAATGTAAAGTTGTGTATTGTCTGCATAGCAAATTTTTTCTCTCACCCATCTACACACAATATCGCATAATGACAACGGTAAAACATGTTATTAGAAATGTTTGCAACCATTGGTCACCGATATGTGAAAATGTTCATATTTGCTCTTACAACCTTAGACATCAATTATTGCAATTCAAAATAATTCCTGCCAGAATGTACAGAATGTATGTTTCATCTCTGTTGGAGATAAAAAATAAATAATCAGGAACCCTATTGCATATGCTCTAGTCCTGTGACAAACTGACACTATTTTGGGGTGTCTGTGCTATCATATCATTGTGTCTAGGAATTTATATCCATCCATCTCCATGATTATGTCTGTTGGGAAATATAAATATTGGTGACCAATATCAAAAACTAATTGCAGCATAAAAATTAATAGCTATCAATTGGAAAGCATCATACTTGCCGTCAATAATGAATTCGATTAGATGCTATGTTTGATCAAATTAAGCAAAACATTTTTAAAAAATAGACATTTGATCAAATCTAGAAACCTTACATTGACATTCTTGAGGAGTGTGACATTTCCCAACAGACATAATCACGTTTGATATGTACTGTGTATTGAAAGTGGAGGCTACTGTGTGATTTTGTTCGTTAATGTACAGTTGTGGGCATGTTGTGGTGTGTTTCGGGTGTGGTGGTTGTGTTGTTTTTGTGGTGTTTCTGTTTGTTTATAAAAAATTAAAGAAACAAAATAAATAATGCACTCTGACCCAAAATAAAAAACAAAAAGAAACTAGGGGGGGTGGGATAACATTTCTTTGCGACCATCACGTGACTTCCCCAGGACAAACCGGGTACTAGACAAAACCTCCAGGGGACCATGACACAACGTCCCAAGAATGTCCTTAAAATGTCCTCTGGAATGTCCCCAGGACCAACCAGGAACTACACAAAACCTCCAGGGGGCATGACACAACGTCTTGATGACTTTAGTTGACCATTTCATGGCGTTCCGGGGACATCCTTACAACTCGTTATTGTTTGCATTACATTCTGTACATTCTGGCAGGAATTATTTTGAATTGCAATAATTGATGTCTAAGGTTGTAAGAGCAAATATGAACATTTTCACATATCGGTGACCAATGGTTGCAAACATTTCTAATAACATGTTTTACCGTTGTCATTATGCGATATTGTGTGTAGATGGGTGAGAGAAAAAATTTGCTATGCAGACAATACACAACTTTACATTTCTGTGTCACCAGAAGATGTAGATGTAGATGTATTTTCATGAACTTTCTGAAATGGCACAGGAAAGTGTTTTCAACAAGTACATAGAGCAGATAGCCAAATAGAAAAAGTAGCCATCCAGGGTTAGATTTTTTTTGTCCAATGAGCTCTATTTTGGTGGCATCTGGTACATTCTATAGCCTTGATTCCATCTGAATACACAGGGAAATTATTGAATACTATCAAGTTTACCTCAAGGATTAGAAAAATGTTGTAGTATTGTGTAGAAAGACATGACTTTACAGTTAAAAAATGTATGAATTCATTGTATTGTTAGTTGTTTTGGATATTGTCTAGGTCTAGGCTTATATGATCAGGACTATTTTCTAAGTAAGAGAACATGAAACCATTTTTAATATTTAACTCTTGAGATTAAAGTCTTATTTACAGTTTTTCTGCAAGTTATGAATTGCCACAATGTATTTTGTATTTTCTTCAAAGTAAATATCCAACATAAAAAAAACGATTAAATTAAAATTTAAAAGGGTTATATCAGTATTAAGTATTATATCTTTATTTTAGCCTAAATTTAATTTTAAAAAGATTAGGTAGGGCGCTATGAAATCTGTTTAATTTTTTGCCTGATTCCATTTTGTTCTTTGATAAATTGAGTTTTCTCTATTTAGTTTTTCCAGGTTTGTTTCAGGTTTTTGCTCTCAAAATCACTTAATAGAAAAACAACTACATTTGTCCACAACAATGCTGAAAACCACATCAAGATACCAGTTTTGAGGTCTGGTAAAAATGTGAGAAATTTCAATTTTTGGGTGTAGTTACCCTTTAATTCAAGTGCACACCTAGCAAGAGGCTGTTTATTTTTGTAGTGCATATTCAGAATCAAATAGAAAAATAATCTTTAGTATGACTGTATTAAAACAATTCCAAATAGCTTAGTAGATCCCCCCCCCCACACACACACACACACACTCCAGTTTAGACATGTTACGGTTTTCTTCTATCTCCTCCTCTGAAGAGGAGGTGTAGCAAGGATCGGACCAAAATGCGGCGTAGTTGGTGTTCATGTTCTTTAATAAAGGAAAAACTCAAACGTAATACAAAACAAACAACGTGAAAAACCGAAACAGCCTATGCTGGTGCAAACTAACAGAGAGACAGGAACAATCACCCACAAAACCCAACACCAAACAGGCTACCTAAATATGGTTCCCAATCAGAGACAATGACTAACACCTGCCTCTGATTGAGAACCTGATAAAGGAATTCTAAATTCCTCTGTATTGTTTCCCAATCAGAATTAAATACTCTGTCAATGCATTCTAAAGGGATTATAAGACCCAATATTTTTATAAGAATGGACAGAGCCCCGGTCTTAAAAGTCAGGTAACAGCGTTTAATTCAAGAGAGTACTGGTTACATACGCATTTTTCCACAGGTTATAAACTGAAAATGATGTCAGCGTTTTCTAAATGTTCTATCTCTTCATGACACGGGTAGAGAGGCCCTATAGTTCTCGAGCCTTCCCTCCTCGCCTGAAGCCAAGGTCAGTCAGTGTAGATAGCATTCTAGACAGTCTGGAGATAGTCCGTCCCTGCCATCTGGAGATAGTTCATTCATTTGTACAAAGGAACAGACCGTCATTGTTACTAAACTCCTGACTATATTATATACAATTGGGAATGGGAGCAAGAGACAAAATTCATTATGTACAGTACATAATGACATTTGGACTAGTCAGTCCTGATTGAAATGTATACATAATTAGTCATCATTGATAAAAATTCCCTTAACAGAACCATATCAGGCCAAACATAGAAATAGACAAACTAGACATGTAACATAGAATGCCCACTCAGATCACACCCTGACCAAACAAAACATAGAAACATACAAAGCAAACTATGGTCAGGGTTTGACAAGACAGGGCTTAGACTGTTCCAAAAACAAGGGGTTAAATACATAGATCTTTCTTATATCTCTCAGATATAGGACAGACACTTCAGAACAAACTTCCTTTAGATTTTTTTGGAGGGGACTATCTGTTGTTCCATGTAGTGAATCTGTTATTCAATGAGTTTGTTCAGGCTAATTATAGAAAGTCCCAAAATAATTTTTAATCAAAACATTTTTTAATATATTTTTTTAATACTTCAAGGAGCCTTAAAATTCTAAATCAAATAGCTAAATGATCCTTGGTATGACCTTTTTAAAACAATTCCATATAGTTTTGTTTCATTCTTAACAGTTAAGAAATGTGTCTGACTCACAACTTTAAATGTTGATAAAGGATGATTCCTCACTGCTAAAACTAAGTCAGTAAATACATTGGAGCAAGTCGTAAGGCTAGCCAGTTGGAAAATCTATGCTTCAGGAGATTGTTGTGAATGGGTCTGAATGTTCAGACACACAACACAAGTCTCTATGAAAGCCATGGGAATCATAATTTATTTTAAATGTACTGTGCTGTACTTTTTGTCCCTCTCTTATTCTTACCGATATATGGATATCATCAATTAAGACCACAGTGCACAGCACTACATTCTCTACAATTGTGCCTGTAAAATTGAAGAATGTCTGTCTGTTGGACGGAGTGTGGTTTTTGTTAAGGCTTCCTTGGGGTCTAAGACTAATGATAAATTTTGGAGGCTGATTTGGTCTGACTCGCTTTGGGCAGAGCATTTTAAGCTAGGTTCCTGACTGTAGGCCTACAAAAGCCAGTCTTGAAAACACCGTTAGGCCAACGACATGCAAATACACTGCATATGCACATTATCAATAGGCACACTCATGTACAGTATGTATGAATGCATGTGTGAAGTACATGCAGTGTTGGGGAGTAGGGAACTACATGTAGTTCAACTAGTAATGTAAATACATGGGTCAGCAGATCCTCAAAAGGTTCTAAAACTACACCACCGAGACCCTCATTACTGGTTGCATCACTGCCTGGTATGGCAACTGCTCGCCCTCCGACCGCAAGACACTGCAGAGGGTAGTGCATACGGCCCAGTACATCACTGGGGCCAAGCTTCCTGCCATCCAGGACCTCTATACCAGGCGGTGTCAGAGGAAGGACCTAAAAATTGTCAAAGACTCCAGCCACCCTAGTCATAGACTGTTCTCTCTGCTACCGCAAGAGGCTTCTAAACAGCTTCTACCCCCAAGCCATAAGACTCCTGAACAGCTAAACAAATGGCTACCCAGACTATTTGCATTGCCTCTCACACCCTCTTCTATGCCACTGCTACTTTCTGTTACTATCTAGCATAGTCACTTTAATAACTCTACCTACATACATATTACCTCTATTACCTCGACTAACTGTTGCCCCTACACATTGACTCTGTACCAGTACCCCCTGTATATAGTCTAGCTATTGTTATTTTACTGCTGTTTCTACTTTTATTTCTTATTATTCATATTTTTAAACTGCCTTGTTGGTTGGGGGCTTCTAAGTAAGCATTTCACTGTAATACACCTGTTGTATTCGGCACATGTGACTAATAAAATGTGATTTTGCAGTAGCTTGGTGGTAGTTGAACTAAATTCAATTCCAGGTAATGTTTTCAGTAGTGAATTACTTTTTTGCCATGCAGCATGGAACTACACACTACTTTCTTTGCTCAAATAAAATATGGGTGAAGTAGGCTAACTTTACAAAAACAATTTGTTGCAGAAAACTTCCTGCAAGTTTGGGGCAAATTTGCTGCAAACTAAATAGTGTTCCACAAAATGTTGCCAGAAGTTTGCAAATGTTTGCCACTAGTGGTGAATCTGCAGCACACCTTTGGCAACAATGACAAACAATTCTCTCAAGATGTATTTATTGCCACTAGATTTATTTATTGCCATTTATTTATTTCCATTTATTGCCACTAGTGGCAAACAGTTTACCAGAAGTTGTTTCTGTTGAACAAATGAGTTCCACGACCAGTAACTGTTGAAGACCAGTCAGGGGGAGAAGAAAAATCTGTTGAAAAATGGAAACCAAGCTACTGAAGCTGTCTGGTGAGTGCCTAACTTTAAAATGGTGTTAGCTTATTGACGCCTGTCTAGCAATGTCATGTTTTATGGGATAGAGTGAAACACATTTTGGTGCTATAACGGTTTCAATCTGTCAGCACCACTAACTGGCTAGCTAATGTTTTGTATAGTGTATAAAGGTGTGTACGGTGGAATTTATATAGGATTAGCCTTGGCTAGTATACAGTATGTACAGTGCCTTCAGAAAGTATTCACACCCCTTTATTTTTCCACATTTTGTTATATTACAGCCTAAATATAACATTTATTAAATTGTGACTGTGTTAGTAAAACAATACTCCATAATGTCAAAGAAGATTTTTTATTTATTTAGAAATTAATACAAAATGTCTTTAGTCAATGTCTTGAGTCAATAAGTATTCACATTTGTCATGGCAAGACTAAATCAGTTCAGGAGGAAAAATGTGCTTAACAAATTGCATAATAAGTTGTGTGGACTCATTCTGTGTTCAATAAGTGTTTAACATGATTATTTGAATGATTACCCCATCTCTGTACCCCACACATAGCATTATCTGTAATGTCCCTCAATCGATCAGTGAATTTCCAGCACAGATTTAACCACAAAGACCAGGAAGGCTTTTTCAATTCCTTGCAAAGAAGGACACCGATTGGTAGATGTGTAAAAAAGAAAGTTGCTGAATATCCCTTTGAGCATGGTGAAGTTATTAATTAGGCTTTGGATGGTGTATCAATACACCCAGTCACTACAAAGACACAGGCATCCTTCCTAACTCAGTTGCAGAAGAGAAAGGAAACTGCTCAGGGATTCCACCTTATTTTTTCACTTATTTTAAAATAGATAGGGTTTAATGGTTGTGATATGAGAAAAAAACTGAGGATCAACATTGTAGTTACTCCACAATACTAACCTAATTGACAGAGTGAAGAGAAGGAAGCCTGTACAGAATTTCAAATATTCCAAAACATGCATCCTGTTTGCAACAAGGCACTACAGTAATACTGTCCTGAATACAAAACATTGAGTTTGGGTCAAATCCAATCATCATCTTCGTGGTGAGGTATCCTAAATAAGTACACAAATGTAGAAATATACAATATCCTTCTTTTGCATATTTGGGTATTATTCTACACACTGGCTATTATTGTAATGAGCTCCGCCCTCAAACAAGACTGCATTTGGTTGGACCGGACCAGACCAAAACAGAAACAGTCATCTATGATTATGTTTAACAAGATTGGACATCACAGTAGAGTACAGCACAGCAGACATGTACAGTACACTACTCTAGTGTGCTGTACTGAACGCTACCAAATTTCAACTACTTTTCAATGTCCAAGGATGCCTGGTGTCTGTCAATGCTCAGTGGGTGAGGATGCGTTTTAAAGTAAATGGAAAGAGAGCATGAAATTAGAAAATATCTTAAAGATTGTGGGTTTTTGGTAACAGAATTACAAGGCACAAGGCAATGTTTCTTAAACTTACAGAAGGTAAATACTTTCTTGAAAATGAAATATAAGTGTTGATATTCATTCACAGGGGTCTTTACTCAACAATATGGTGTTTTGATGTATTTCTAATATCTTTAAAGACTTAGTAGTAAGATCAGGGAAGTAAGTCAATAAATAGGCCATAGTGGCGAACAAATTACAATTTAGCAATTAAACACTGGAGTGATAGATGTTCAGAAGATGAATGTGCAAGTAGAGATACTGGGGTGCAAAGTAGCATTACTGGGAATTCCTCGTTCATGGGAAATAATTGCAATCCCCAATCCCTATCACGAGTGGGGTTCATCGGGTTACCCACATTGTACTGTTGCAATGAACGGCAAGCTGCTCTGACAGCTGATGCTTAAAGTTAGTGAGGGAGATATAAGACTCCAGCTTCAGTGATTTTTGCAATTTGTTCCCGTCATTGGCAACAGAGAACTGGAAGTAAAGGTGGCCAAAGGAGGAGTTGGCTTTGGGGATGACCAGTGAAATATACCTGCTGGACTACGTGCTACGGTTGGGTGCTGCTATGTTGACCAGTGAGCTGAGATAAGGCGGGGCTTTACCTAGCAAAGACTTATAGATGACCTGGAGCCAGTGGGTTTGGCGACGAATATGAAGCAAGGGCCAGCCAACGAGAGCATACTGGTCGCAGTGGTGGATAATATATGGGGCTTTGGTGACAAAACGGATGGCACTGTGATGGACTACATCCAATTTGCTGAGTAGAGTGTTGGAGGCTATTTTGTAAATGACAGAATATTTTCTGAATCCACTGTATATACAGTACCAGTCAAAGGTTTGGATACACCTACTCATTCAAGGGTTTTGTAATTTTTACTATTTTCTACATTGTAGAATAATAGTGAAGCCATCAAAACTATGAAATAACACACATGGAATCATGTAGTAACCAAAAAAGTGCTTCAGATTTTAGATTCTTCAAAGTAGCCACATATGCTGAGCACTTGTTGGCTGCTTTTCCATCACTCTGCGGTCCAACTCATCCAAACCATCTCAATTGGGTTGAGGTCGGGTGATTGTGGAGGCCAGGTCATCTGATGCAGCACGCCATCACTCTCCTTGGTAAAATAGCCCTTACACAGCCTGACGGTGTGTTTTAGTCATTGTCCTGTTGAAAAACACATGATAATCCCACTAAGCCCAAACCATGGGATGGCGTATCGCTGCAGAATGCTGTGGTAGCCAAGCTGGTTAAGAGTGCCTTGAATTCTAAATAAATCACAGACAGTGTCACCAGCAAAGCATCTGCACCCGCACACCATAGCACCTCCTCCTCCATGCTTTACGGCGGGAAATACACATGCGGAGATCATCCGTTCACCCACACTGCATCTCACAAAGACACGGCGGTTGGAACCAAAAATCTCCAATTTGGACTCGAGACCAAAGGACAAATTTCCACAGTTCTAATGTTCATTGCTCGTGTTTCTTGGCCCAAGCAGGTCTCTTCTTATTATTGGTGTCCTTTAGTAGTGTTTTATTTGCCGCAATTTCAACCACGAAGGCTTGGTTCAAACAGTCTCCTCTGAACAGTTGATGTTGATGTGTCTGTTACTTGAACTCCGTGAAGCATTTATTTGGGCTGCAATTTCTGAGGCTGGTAACTAATGAACTTATCCTCTACTAATGAACTTATCCTCTAGGTAAATCTGGGTCTTCCATTCCTGTGGCAGTCATAAGAGCCAGTTTCATCATTAGCACTTGATAGTTTTTGTGACTGCACCTCAGGAAACAAAGTTCTTGAAATGTTCCATATTGACTGACCATGTCTTAAATTAATGATGAACTGTTGTTTCACCTTTGCTTATTTGAGCTGTTCTTGCCATAATATGGACTTGATATTTTACCAAATAGGGCTATTTTCTGGATACCCCCTACCTTATCACAGCACAACTGATTGGTTCAAACGCATTAAATAGTTAAAATATTCCACAAATGAACGTTTAAGAAGGCACACCTGTTAACTGAAATTTATTCCAGGTGATGACCTCATGAAGCTGGTTGAGGGAATGCCAAGAGTGTGCAAAGCTGTCATCAAGGCAATGGGTGGCAATTAGAAGATTCTCAAATATATAAAATCTATTTTTTGATTTGTTTAACACTTTTTTGGTTACTACATGATTTTATTATGTCTTATTTCACAGTTTATGACTTCACTATTATTCTACAATGTAGAAAATAGTAAAATAAAGAAAAACCCTTGAATGAGTAGGTGTTCTATAACTTTTGACCGGTAGTGTATATACCACTGCAAAGATACTGATAATCTTCACCCTCCCCACTGCTGCACCTCACGTAGTCAATTTTCTATCAGACACAGATGTTCCATACTCTGCAATGCCAATCTTCACATTACCAAAACATCATTGTAATATTTATGTTGTGGAGAAATGACCAGCCAGGAGACGGGAGTACAGTTAGTTTTCGTTTAGTCAAAAACCCTCGTGCTCTACAGTTCGCGGCATTCCAGTGCGCATGTGCATTTCCTATTAGGTGTAGTAACGTAACACTGCCGTAATGCATTACTGCTTAGTAACAGCACAGTAACTAGATACTACACTCATCATCCCTCAATAAGCAAAGACTGGGGGTCAGCTTGTTGAACCAAACTACTCAGTAATCTCCTCCATACAGCCCAACTCTTACATGCACACACACATTTAATCAAAACATACTGTTTTTTTTTGGTGATTGCTGATCGGTTAATTTGTACATTTTTGATTAGTGGATTTTGTTATATTTTAAAATATATTGTTTTTTGTGTTGTGGTTTTTATATAAGCCTTTGGGCTTCCAACCACACCTGCACACCGTTTAATATATATTGTTTAAGCTGTATTGTTGTTTAGAACTTATTTTCTTTGGTGCAAATAAATTACATCTTTATTAAAAAAAATTGGATATGATTTAGAAAGAAATATCTTTCTAGATATGGTCCCACAATTGACAGAGCATGTCAGAGCAGAAAATATACAATGAAGTCCAAGGAACTGTCCGTAGATATCTGAGATAGTATTGTGATGAGGCATATAGTATATCTGGCAATGGTATAAAACAAAATCTAGAGTGTTGAAAGATTCCAAGAGCACAGTGGTCTCCCATCATTGGGAAATTGAAAAAATATGGAACTACCCAGACTGCTTAGAGCTGGCCGACTGAGCAAACTGAGCAACTGGGCAAAAGGACCTTGGTCAGGGAGGTGACCAAGAACCCAATGACCAGAACACAGAGATCCTTGGCTGAGATGGGAGAACCTGCCAGAAGGACAACTGTCTCTACAGCACCAATCTGGGCTTCATGGGAGAGTGGCCAGATGGAAGACACTCCTGAGAAAAAGGCACATGACAGTGCACCTGGAGTTTTCAAAAAGCCACGTGAAAGACAGAGAATAAGGCTAAATATTTTGTGGTCTGGTGAGAAAAATACATATCTATTTGGCCAGATTAAAAAATATATATCTTTAGTTTTTGTTATTATTTTATTTTTCCTTTTTTCTCCCCAATTCTGTGCCAGCCGCACCAATGTGTCAAATGAAAAACACTGTACAACTGGCGACCAACTAGGGACGTGTCAGCATGCATGTCCCCGGGCCGCCACAGGAGTCACTAAACCGCAATGGGACAAGGACATCCCGGGCGGCCAAACTCTCCCTAACTCCGGACGACGCTGGGCCAATTGTGCGCCACCTCATGGGTCTACCGGTCACAATCCGGCTGCAAAGCACTATGTCTGAAGAAAATCAGGCACAGCTCATCACCCCTACTGTGAAGCATGGTGGTGGGAGAATCATGCCATGAATTCCATCTTCATTGCACGTTCGCCATTCAGAGCAGTAGGTTAGATCTCAGCCTGCATTTTGACTCAAAGTGATCTCGTCCCATACATTCTGATTCTTTTGTATTTAAAATATACTTCCACAATAACCTCAGATCTGGTTAAAGTTGAAACAAAGTTAACTCATTAAAGACATATGTTAATGCTAAGCTAACTAACCAGCTAATAATAGCAATGCTCAAGCAATGCTTAAAAGGCGTAATTTTGTCTAATGTTATCTTATGGGGTGTGCACAATCACTATTCGTTCAGTAAAAAAATACACAAAACGTTATCTAAGTTTTACTAATAAACATTTAGCGTCCTATATCCTCTTAGTTGTGGTTGTGTGCAGAAATAAACAGATAAAAGAAGACACAGAAGACAGAGTGGAAGGCAACTTACCTCCATTGATGCCAGGCCGAAAATAAAGAAGCTAGGTATTTTTTGATCCAAAGTGCTCTGATGTGATGACTCCTCCTTTCGTGGGGGTCATACCCGGGCCGTGGGGGTCACACCTGGGTGTGAACTCAGTCTCTTATAAAATAACAAAATTTCGGGCAGAATGTGGGCACTAGCCTCTGCGCTATCAAAGAGAATGTAGTCTCGCGAAACTTCCAGATGGTTGTCGAGGTTATGTGCTCCATTTTTGGAATTCAAATTCGAACATTCCTTCTTGCGCTTTAACAGTTGGAGCAGTGCACTTAACGTACTGCTTTTTGCCCGCAACTGTCACTTCACTATAGACTAAAGTCCTCAAATCAAAGTAGCTATTTGATTATTTTGCTAGCTAGCCTTGTATGCTGACATCAATTATTATGAAGAAAGGTTCAAGACCACCATAGAAATATGCAATATTAAATCTTTTAACCCTAAATATGTAGAAGACTTTGATCCTTGACAGCTCTACCTGGTGCCATTTGGACATGACAATTACTACAAAGGACAAATCATATTCATGAAAGGTGAGTAATTTTCATGCTAAATAGCTAGCTACCATTAGTTATCGATCCACACTGAAAATAAGCAATGCTTATTTAACCCAACTTAGCTAGCTATTTATCAACTAAAAGCCAGCTAGGACCCAGAAATATTTATGAGTGTGAATGGAGCAAGTGATTAACATTAGCTAGACAGCTAACCTGTGATGTATGTGACCTTGTCTTTAATTTTAGATAGCTAAGTCGATTGTCAGGATTACTTATCAGCTAACGTTAGCTAGCTGGCTAGTATAAATAGTAGCTTGCAAGTTAGCTAAATAACAGACATGTCTTGCAGTTGCAACCTGCAGAATACAAAATGGCACTGTGCTGAAAACTAGCTAGCTAACAAATGTCAGGGTTGGTTTTCTATTAACTAACTCTGCTGCGCTCAAGAGTTCAAATCCATGCGAAGGTTAGAATCTCTTCATCAACAATAAAGCTCAAAATGTAGATACGTCTGGGTCCATGCGACTGATCATGATCATCATTATGATGATGGAGCAAGTCACATATTTACATTATCATAGACCAGTTATTCAATCATTCATAACTTAGGCTATAGCAAACTACGAATACAGATGTTTTATTGAGCCTGTCTTAACATATAGTGGTTTGGCTCCCTCACATGGGCAAGTCAGAATACCCTAGAAAGAGTTGTGAGAGTTATGGGACCAATACCAAAAGGAATTTACAAAGACCGTAAAGAGGGGTAATGAAATAATGAAAGCTAACACTTTCTGAATATATACTTTGGTTAAAGAACAACCAGTGAATGCTGTTCTACATGCCATTCTTGGTTATAGGCCACTCAGAAGTCTTGTGCTGCAGAAGCCAAGCAGGCAAACTTGATGAGCATACTGGAAGTGTGTCATGCACTTCATTTAAAAGGAGCCACCCAATGAGTACAGGGCAGACAGAGAGCACCACTGCTGGAAGAGATGACGAGGTGGTGTCAAGAATACAACTCAGTGACAGTTAAAAAAATAAATAAAGACACTGACCAAGAAGTTGAATGAGGCCACAGACAATGGAGGCAGAGGTGGCAAATTACAGAGAACTCAACGTGGACCTGTGGAACAGGAATGCCTGATCTCCAAACTTAAACCCATCCGTAATTCTTTGCACCATGCACTTTAACATAAGTGTTCATGAATGTTTTCATCAAGATGAATGTCAAATATACTACACTGAACAAAACATTTTAGTTTACAGTTCATATAAAGAAATCCGTCAATTGAAATAAATTCATTAAGCCCTAATCTATGGATTTCACATGACTGGGAATACAGATATGCATCTGTTGGTCACAGATACCTTAAAAAATATAAGGGTGTTGATCAGAAAACCAGTCAGTATCTGGTGTGACCACCATTTGCCTCATGCAGTGCAACACATCTCCTTCACATAGAGTTGATCAGGCTGTTGATTGTGGCTGTGCAAAGTTGCTGGATATTGGTGGGAACTGAAACACGCTGTCGTACACATCGATCTAGAGCATCCCAAGCAAGCTCAATGGTGAGTATGCAGTCCATGGAAGAACTGGGCCACTTTTATATTCCAGGAATTGTGTACAGATCAATGGGGCTGTGCATTATCATGCTGAAACGTGCTGGTGGATGCTAGTGGATGAATGGCGCGACAATGGGCCTCAGGATGTCATCAAGGTATCTCTGTGCATTGATAATGTGCAATTGTGTTCATTTTCCATACAGTAGCTTATGCCTGCCTATACCATAACCTCACCGCCACCATGGGGCACTATTCACAACGTTGACATCAGCAAACAGCTCGCCCACACAATGCCATACACTGCCATCTGCCCTGGTGAGGACAACGAGCATGCAGATGAGCTTCTCACAGTTTGTGCAGAAATTCTTAGTTTGTGCAAACCCACAGTTTCATCAGCTGCCCGTGTGGCCGGTCTCAGATAATCGCACAGGTTAAAAAGCTGGATGTGGAGTTCCTGGGCTGGTGTGGTTACACTTAGTCTGCAGTTGTGAGGATGGTTGGATGTACTGCCAAATTCTCTAAAACAATGTTGGAGGCGGCTTATGGTAGAGAAATGAACATTTATCTGGCATCAGCTCTGGTGGACATTCTTGAAGACAGCATGCCAATTGCACGCTCTGTGGCATTGTGTTGTGTGACCAAACTGCACATTTTAGAGTGGCCTTTTATTGTCCCCAGCACAAGGTGCACCTACCTGTGCAAGGATCATGCTGTTTAATCAGCTTCTTGATATGCCCCACCTGTCAGGTGGATGGATTATCTTGGCAAAGGAGAAATGCTCACTAAGAGGAATGTAAACACATTTGTACACAACATTTGATAGAAATAAGCTTTTTGTACATAAGGAAAATTGCTGGGATCTTCTATTTCAGCTCATGAAACATGGCACAACGCTTTAAATGTTGTATTTATATTTCCGTTCAGTAAAAATAACTTCACTGTTACTTCTCTATCAATAGTAGCTCTTAGCCCCCTTGCCACACCCGGAAGAGACCACCTGGCCCCATCCGGAGGAGACCACCTGGTCTATTATGAGTTATCTGAAGCTAGGTACAGGGGTACACAAATACATGTCCGGGGCACAATGTTCAGTTAATGTTTATTTTTTTATTATTTTTATTTCACCTTTATTTAACCAGGTAGGCTAGTTGAGAACAAGTTCTCATTTACAACTGCGACCTGGCCAAGATAAAGCATAGCAGTGTGAGCAGACAACACAGAGTTACACATGGAATAAACAATTAACAAGTCAATAACACAGTAGAAAACAAAGGGGGAGTCTATATACAATGTGTGCAAAAGGCATGAGGAGGTAGACGAATAGTTACAATTTTGCAGATTAACACTGGAGTGATAAATGATCAGATGGTCATGTACAGGTAGAGATATTGGTGTGCAAAAGAGCAGAAAAGTAAATAAATAAAAACAGTATGGGGATGAGGTAGGTGAAAATGGGTGGGCTATTTACCAATAGACTATGTACAGCTGCAGCGATCGGTTAGCTGCTCAGATAGCTGATGTTTGAAGTTGGTGAGGGAGATAAAAGTCTCCAACTTCAGCGATTTTTGCAATTCGTTCCAGTCACAGGCAGCAGAGTACTGGAACGAAAGGCGGCCAAATGAGGTGTTGGCTTTAGGGATGATCAGTGAGATACACCTGCTGGAGCGCGTGCTACGGATGGGTGTTGCCATCGTGACCAGTGAACTGAGATAAGGCGGAGCTTTACCTAGCATGGACTTGTAGATGACCTGGAGCCAGTGGGTCTGGCGACGAATATGTAGCGAGGGCCAGCCGACTAGAGCATACAAGTCGCAGTGGTGGGTGGTATAAGGTGCTTTAGTGACAAAACGGATGGCACTGTGATATACTGCATCCAGTTTGCTGAGTAGAGTGTTGGAAGCCATTTTGTAGATGACATCGCCGAAGTCGAGGATTGGTAGGATAGTCAGTTTTACTAGGGTAAGCTTGGCGGCGTGAGTGAAGGAGGCTTTGTTGCGGAATAGAAAGCCGACTCTTGATTTGATTTTTGATTGGAGATGTTTGATATGGGTCTGGAAAGAGAGTTTGCAGTCTAGCCAGACACCTAGGTACTTATAGATGTCCACATATTCAAGGTCGGAACCATCCAGGGTGGTGATGCTAGTCGGGCATGCGGGTGCAGGCAGCGATCGGTTGAAAAGCATGCATTTGGTTTTACTAGTGTTTAAGAGCAGTTGGAGGCCACGGAAGGAGTGTTGTATGGCATTGAAGCTTGTTTGGAGGTTAGATAGCACAGTGTCCAATGACGGGCCGAAAGTATATAGAATGGTGTCGTCTGCGTAGAGGTGGATCAGGGAATCGCCCGCAGCAAGAGCAACATCATTGATATACACAGAGAAAAGAGTCGGCCCGAGAATTGAACCCTGTGGCACCCCCATAGAGACTGCCAGAGGACCGGACAGCATGCCCTCCGATTTGACACACTGAACTCTGTCTGCAAAGTAATTGGTGAACCAGGCAAGGCAGTCATCCGAAAAACCGAGGCTACTGAGTCTGCCGATGAGAATATGGTGATTGACAGAGTCGAAAGCCTTGGCAAGGTCGATGAAGACGGCTGCACAGTACTGTCTTTTATCGATGGCGGTTATGATATCGTTTAGTACCTTGAGTGTGGCTGAGGTGCACCTGTGACCGGCTCGGAAGCCAGATTGCACAGCGGAGAAGGTACGGTGGGATTCGAGATGGTCAGTGACCTGTTTGTTGACTTGGCTTTCGAAGACCTTAGATAGGCAGGGCAGGATGGATATAGGTCTGTAACAGTTTGGGTCCAGGGTGTCTCCCCCTTTGAAGAAGGGGGGATGACTGCGGCAGCTTTCCAATCCTTGGGGATCTCAGACGATATGAAAGAGAGGTTGAACAGGCTGGTAATAGGGGTTGCGACAATGGCGGCGGATAGTTTCAGAAATAGGGGGTCCAGATTGTCAAGCCCAGCTGATTTGTACGGGTCCAGGTTTTGCAGCTCTTTCAGAACATCTGCTATCTGGATTTGGGTAAAGGAGAACTTGGAGAGGCTTGGGCGAGGAGCTGCCGGGGGAAGGAGCTGTTGGCCGAGGTTGGAGTAGCCAGGCGGAAGGCATGGCCAGCCGTTGAGAAATGCTTATTGAAGTTTTCGATAATCATGGATTTATCGGTGGTGACCGTGTTACCTAGCCTCAGTGCAGTGGGCAGCTGGGAGGAGGTGCTCTTGTTCTCCATGGACTTCACAGTGTCCCAGAACTTTTTGGAGTTGGAGCTACAGGATGCAAACTTCTGCCTGAAGAAGCTGGCCTTAGCTTTCCTGACTGACTGCGTGTATTGGTTCCGGACTTCCCTGAACAGTTGCATATCACGGGGACTATTCGATGCTATTGCAGTCCGCCACAGGATGTTTTTGTGTTGGTCGAGGGCAGTCAGGTCTGGGGTGAACCAAGGACTGTATCTGTTCTTAGTTCTGCATTTTTTGAACGGAGCATGCTTATCTAAAATGGTGAGGAAGTTACTTTTAAAGAATGACCAGGCATCCTCAACTGACGGGATGAGGTCAATGTCCTTCCAGGATACCCGGGCCAGGTCGATTAGAAAGGCCTGCTCACAGAAGTGTTTTAGGGAGCGTTTGACCGTGATGAGGGGTGGTAGTTTGACTGCGGCTCCGTAGCGGATACAGGCAATGAGGCAGTGATCGCTGAGATCCTGGTTGAAGACAGCGGAGGTGTATTTGGAGGGCCAGTTGGTCAGGATGACGTCTATGAGGGTGCCCTTGTTTACAGAGTTAGGGTTGTACCTGGTGGGTTCCTTGATGATTTGTGTGAGATTGAGGGCATCTAGCTTAGATTGTAGGACTGGCGGGGTGTTAAGCATATCCCAGTTTAGGTCACCTAACAGAACAAACTCTGAGGCTAGATGGGGGGCGATCAATTCACAGATGGTGTCCAGGGCACAGCTGGGAGCTGAGGGGGGTCGGTAGCAGGCGGCAACAGTGAGAGACTTATTTCTGGAGAGGGTAATTTTCAAAATTAGTAGTTCGAACTGTTTGGGTATGGACCTGGAAAGTATGACATTACTTTGCAGGCTATCTCTGCAGTAGACTGCAACTCCTCCCCCTTTGGCAGATCTATCTTGACGGAAGATGTTATAGTTGGGTATGGAAATCTCTGAATTTTTGGTGGCCTTCCTGAGCCAGGATTCAGACACAGCAAGGACATCAGGGTTAGCAGAGTGTGCTAGAGCAGTGAGTAAAACAAACTTAGGGAGGAGGCTTCTGATGTTGACATGCATGAAACCAAGGCTTTTACGATCACAGAAGTCAACAAATGAGGGTGCCTGGGGACATGCAGGGCCTGGGTTTACCTCCACATCACCCGCGGAACAGAGAATGAGTAGTATCAGGGTGCGGCTAAAGGCTATCAAAACTGGTCGCCTAGAGCGTTGGGGACAGAGAATAAGAGGAGCAGGTTTCTGGGCATGGTAGAATATATTCAGGGCATAATGCACAGACAGGGGTATGGTGGGGTGCGGGTACAGCGGAGGTAAGCCCAGGCACTGGGTGATGATGAGAGAGGTTGTATCTCTGGACATGCTGGTTGTAATGGGTGAGGTCACCGCATGTGTGGGAGGTGGGACAAAGGAGGTATCAGGGGTATGAAGAGTAGAACTAGGGGCTCCATTGTGAACTAAAACAATGATAACTAACCTGAGCAACAGTATACAAGGCATATTGACATTTGAGAGAGACATACAGCGAGGCATACAGTAATCACAGGTGTTGAATTGGGAAAGCTAGCTAAAACAGTAGGTGAGACAACAGCTAATCAGCTAGCACAACAACAGCCGGTAAAATGGCGTTGACTAGGCAACGGGGCCGACAGATAAAACATAAACAAGCAGAATGGAGTACCGTGATTAATGGACAGTCCAGCGTGCATCAGCTATGTAGCCAAGAGATCAGTGTCCAGGGGGCAGCGGTGGATGGGGCAGGGGAGCTGGACTGGCGAGTGTTATCCAGGTTGAAAAAAAGTTAACAATGACTGAATAGCTTGTAGCTAGTTAGCTGGTTGGCTTCTGGAGGTTCTTGAGTGTGTTCTAAAAATTAAAAATAATAGCGATTCCGTGTCACATTGGTTGAGGCAGATTTCCGAAAAGGTATAAACAGATTAAAAATCAAAAAGAGATAGAGAGTGAGTATGGGTCCGGTGCGTGTTTGGGACGCGGCGATTCAGACGGTTAGCAGGCCTGTGCTAACAAGCTAACAGTTCGTAGGCCCGGGCTAAACAAGGTAGCAGTTAGCGGACCGGGGCTAGACAAGCTAGCAGTTAGCAGGCCGAATTAGCAAGCAGGGAGATAGCGAGGGCTAGAGAGTTAGCCTTTGGGGGACGTCGCGATGGGGTGAGTCTGTTTATTCCTCTTCATGCGGTGACATCGATAGACTGGTCGTGGGCCCGGGTATTGTAGCCCAGGAGTATGCTACGGTGGTTGTACAGGTGTGCTGGCCGGGCTAGCTTCACGCTAAGTGGGTGGAAGCGCTAGCCAGGAGTAATCATCCGGGGTTGCGGTTTAGCTAGATAGCTAGTTGTGAAGATCCAGCTGAAAAATGTCCGTTTGCGGTGGGAATCCGGGGATGAATCCGGGGATGAAAAATAAATAGGTCCGTTATACTCTGGTTAGAGTCGCGTTGTTCGAGCTGGCGAGAGCTTTCCGAGCTAAAGGTTAGCTTAGCTGATGACCGGTTAGCTGAAGACCGCTAGCATAGCTGGTGGTTAGCTGGTTAGCTTCAGTTGAGGGGTTCCGGTTCCGAAGTAAATATAAATACTTTAGGAAAAATAGCTACATTGGGTGAGGCGGGTTGCAGGAGAGTATTTGGAAGCTTAGGTTTAGCAAAATGTTTTTGAAGAGATATGCGAAGAAAAATATATTAAAAACGAAAAATATACGATATATACAGGGACACGACGAGACAGGACGACTTACTGCTACGCCATCTTGGTCAAAATGTTGGTTTGCCTGTTGAATAATAGGGGTCACAGTAGTTTCTTCTCGATTCAATATACTCCTGATGAAGTCCCTGATGAAATGATGTTCACTGAAGTAGTTTAAACCTATATAATTGTTTTACAGGTCCATATTGGAGAGGGGTTTTTCATCCGACTGGACCATTGGGGATACAATTCAGCAAACAGAGAGATTTCATGTTTGTGAAAGAATGAATCCTGTCCATCTGGGGTTCAGCAACCCTCAGCACCAGGAACGTGGAAGGAAAAGCCTGCCCCACATTAAAAACATCTCCACCCCCCGGCTTGCTTAGTAATATTATGTTTGGTGTATTTTCAGACTGTTTCCAAACCTTGCTCAAAAGCAAGATTGTGGAGAAGGGGCTAAAAATCAGGGAAAAATAAGGATGTATTTAACTGAAAAAATGATGGACCGTAACAAAAAAAATGGAAAGCAGATTGAAAAGGCTGAGTGGGGATGAATAGATTTGGAGAGGTCTTATAAGGGCAGCTGATGATGTATATTGAACACCACAGCCACAGCCTTTAGTTTATGGTTGATGCAGCTTGTTTGCCATTACCCAATCTGTGTTCTCAATGAGTTCCAAGCATGTGATTAAGATGGGTGCTGCCAGCTGACCTTTAAAAATAAAATGAATTACATTTCAGGCAGTGTTTGTAGTTACTTCATATAGAGTGCCTTCAGAAAATATTCACACCCCTTGGCTTTTTCCTCATTTTTATTTTGTTACAGCCTGAATTTAAAATGGATTAAATTGAGATTTTGTGTCACTGGCCTACACACAATACCTACCCCATAATGTCAAAGTGGATGTATCTTTTTATTAAAAGCTGAAAGAAGTGTAAACAATATGCTTAACAAGTAATATAAGAAGTTGCAATTGTGATTTTAAAACAGTTAGAGTTTAAATGGTTGTGATAGGAGAAAACTCAGGATAGATCAACAACATTGCAGTTACTCCACAATACTAACCTAAATGACTGAGTGAAAAGAAGGAAGCCTGTACAGAATACAAATATTCCATAACAAAGCAGAAAATATGAACTTTTACATGTTTTGTTTATTTAGTAACAATAAAATAACAATAACAAGGCTATATACAAGGGGTACCGGTACCGAGTCAAATGTGCGGGGGTACAGGTTAGTCGAGGTAATTTGTACATGTAGCTAGGGGTAAAATGCCAAGATGACCGCTTTGCACACTCAAGGCAAAGGGTGGCTACTTTGAAGAATCTCAAATATAAACTAGATTTAGATTTGTTTAACACTTTTTTTAGTAACAACATGATTCCATGTGTTATTATAGTTTGTTTTCACCACTATTGTACAATGTGGAAAATAGTAAAAATAAAGAAAAACCCTTGAATTAGTAGATGTGTCCAAAATTTTGACTGGTACTGTACATGTTTCAAGCAGACGATAGTCCCTGTGCCCAAGAAAGTGAAGGTAACCTGCCTAAATGACTACTTGCCAGTTGGTCCGTGCGTGCTCTGGGGACACGTCCTGGTAATTCGTCTGGCCTCACGGCCTTGTGAATGTTGACCTGTTTAAAGGTCTTTGCTCACATGGATGTTGCCTGTTATCCATGGCTTCTGGTTGGGATATGTTACATTCGGTAACTGTGGGGACGAAGTCATCAATGCACTTATTGATGAACCAGTGAATGAGGTGGTATACTCCTCAATGCCAATGGATGAATCCCGGAACAAATTCCAGTCTGTGATAGCAAAATAGTCCTGTAGCGTAGCATCCGCAACATCTGACCACTTCCGTATAGAGTGAGTCACTGGTACTTCCTGCTTTAGTTTTTGTTTGTTAGCAGGAATCAGGAGGATAGAATTATGGTCAAATTTGACACATGTTGGGCGAGGGAGAGATTTGTACTCGTCTCTGTGTCTTGAGTAAAGGTGGCGTATAGTTTTTTTCCCCTCTGATTGCACATGTGACATTCTGGTATAAATGAGGTAAAAACTGATATAATTTGCCTGCATTAAAGTCCCCTGCCACTAGGAGTGCCGCTTCTGGATGATTATTTTCTTGTTTGCTTATGGTTTGTGGAGATAAACAGATGGTTACAAAAAATAGATGAAAACTCTCTTGGTAGATAGTGTGGTCTACAGCTTATCAAGAGCTACTCTACCTCAGGTGAGCAATACCTTGAGACTACCTTATTAGACATCGCACACCAGCTGCTATTAGACACAAATAGACACACACTGTTCTGTCTTGCCGATGCACGGAAAATCCAGCCAACTGTATATTATTCACGTCATTGTTCAGCCACGACTCAGTGAAACATAAGATGTTACAGTTTAATGTCGCGTTGGTAGGATAGTCTCGAACGGAGCTCATCCAGTTTATTCTCCAGTGATTGCACGTTGGCCAATACAACGGATGGTCGAAGCGGTTTACCCACTCACCGACAAATTCTCACAAGGCACCCTGATCTACGCGCCCTGTATCTCCTTCTTATCTTTATGTGAAATCCAGGGATTTGGGCATTGTGGAGCAACATTATCCTTTTCAACAGACTCATTAAAGAAAAAATCTTTGTCCAGTTCGAGGTGAGTAATTGCTATTCTGAATCCAGAAGCTCTTTTCGGTCATATGCGATGGTCGCATCAACATTATGTTCAAAATAAGTTAAACACGCCAAAAAAAAACACAAAATAGCACAATCGGTTAGGAGCCCATATAAAGGCAGCCATCCCTTCCCGGCGCCATTCACACCACGCCATTTACATACATCCTGTTTGCAATAAGGAACTAAAGTAAAACTGCAAAGAATTGGGCAAAGAATTCAACTTCATGTCCTGAATACAAAGTGTTATGTTTGGGGAAAACACAACACATCACTGAGTGCCACTATTCATATATTCAAGCATGGTGGTTGTATCATGTTATGGGTATCATATGGGTATCATATGGTGTTATCAGCAAGGATTTTTTTTTAGGATAAAAGTAATGGAATAGAGCTAAGGCAAAATGCTAGAGGAATTCCTGGTTCAGGCTGCTCACCTACACATATTCAGACTCCTTTTAGAAGTAAGAGTTATTTTGTACCTCCAGCCAATCAAAATCACTCTATAGAGACATATAGCAGACTGATTGAAAATGATGTTGGTAATCTCCTTAAGAACAAACATGAGTAGATATCTTTCCATAATTTACCTAAGGACGAAAAACATGCTTACCCGCCCTGCAGATAATGGTGGGTCGGATGTACTCATGGATAAGACAATTTATGTAATTGAGTGTCATAGACAACTGCTTGACAACATCTTTTACAAGAATTTCAGAAGTGACCCCACTTCCCAATTTCAGAACACTAGCTTTACTGTCCTAGATGGGTATTTCAGTTCTGGTCAAATCACCAAAAAATAACACATTTTTGGCTATTCAACATGCTAAAATTGCCACTTTTTATACTTTGCCGAAATTACACAAGAACGTTACAAAACCTGCAGGGTGCCCTATTGTAGCAGGCATTGATGCAGTAACGGCCACTTTATCGATTTTTTAAAACTCTTTTATTAGACCACTTGCAGAACAGCTCCCCTCCTTTGTAAAAAATACCAGCAGTATGATCTTTATTATTGAATCTCTTGATCCTCTCCCTGAGAATACTATATTAGTTACTTCTGACATTGGAGTCATTAAACACAAATATTCCACACAAGGTCGGTATTGAAGCCATGGAACATTTTCTTGAAATTGTACTCACACACACACACACAACTATTTCATATTTCTAAATGCTTTATTTATTCAGACAAAGGGTACTGCTATGAGATCCCATATGGCTCCTAACTATGCTAATTTGTATGTGGGTTACATGGGTTACAACAGTCTATTTTCAACCCTCATAAAAAAAATTTCTTGCCTAACATTATTATTTGGAAACGGTATATTGATCATATTTTTGTTCTACGGAGGGGTGATGCAAAACAACTCCAGACATTCCATGCTTTTCTTAACTCTTGTTCTGAGCACCTGAGATTTACTATGCCATCTGACACACGTCAAATCAATTTCCTTGATCTTCTGATATTGTGTGAGGATAACGTTCTACACACTGATCTTTACAGGAAACCTACTGATAGTAACATTTTGTTGAGGGCTGATAGCTGTCACCCATTTCCCCTGAAAAACAGTTTGCCCTACAGCCAATTCTGTCGAATCAAAATAATTTGCAAAAAACAATCAGATTTCGACAGAAATATGGCTGAGACGCAAAGAAATTCAAGGAGAGGGGGTACAAAAACGGTCAGATTAACACTGCCAGATTAAAACTGCCAGACATTGAGACATAATCTCTTTCAAGGAAAGTTTGGAAAAATAAACATTCTTGCGCTCTTACTATCCGTTACTCGAAGTGCTCTGAACAAATTAAAGGAATCATTCACAAACATTGGCACATCCTAAGATCCGATGACAGTATCGGAAATGTGTTTTGGGACCCTCCCTTGGTCGTATTCTCGCAGGGCAGAAATCTCAGAGATCAATTGGTAAACTCTAATTTACCAACCCAAAATACCCCTGCACATCCATTTGCACCTCTACCAAATGGAAACTACAAGTGTAATGGCTGTGTTCATCTACAAGACCCTGCTAGGTAAAGTCCCCCCTTATCTCAGCTCGCTGGTCACCATAGCATCTCCCACCTGTAGCACACGCTCCAGCAGGTATATCTCTCTAGTCACCCCCAAAACCAATTCTTTCTTTGGCCGCCTCTCCTTCCAGTTCTCTGCTGCCAATGACTGGAACGAACTACAAAAATCTCTGAAACTGGAAACACTTATCTCCCTCACTAGCTTTAAGCACCAACTGTCAGAGCAGCTCACAGATTACTGCACCTGTACATAGCCCACCTATAATTTAGCCCAAACAACTACCTCTTTCCCAACTGTATTTAATTTTTATTTATTTATTTATTTTGCTCCTTTGCACCCCATTATTTTTATTTCTACTTTGCACATTCTTCCATTGCAAAACTACCATTCCAGTGTTTTACTTGCTATATTGTATTTACTTTGCCACCATGGCCTTTTTTGCCTTTACCTCCCTTCTCACCTCATTTGCTCACATTGTATATAGACTTGTTTATACTGTATTATTGACTGTATGTTTGTTTTACTCCAGGTGTAACTCTGTGTTGTTGTATCTGTCGAACTGCTTTGCTTTATCTTGGCCAGGTCGCAATTGTAAATGAGAACTTGTTCTCAACTTGCCTACCTGGTTAAATAAAGGTTAAATAAATAAATAAAATAAATAAAAAATGGCACTTACAAATGTATATCCTTCAAACATCCCCAAACAGGGAAACAGATCACAATCAAAGGTGTTATCACGTGCTCCATTAAGGCAGTCATTTACCTGATTACTTGTCCTCGTGGTAAAAATTGTGGGTAAAACGAAATTCGAATTAAAAGCACGAATCTCAGAGCATCGTAGCAACATTACAGTAGGTGCAAAAACTCAACGTACCCTGTTGCGTCCCACTTTATGGAAGCGAACCACCCTTTTGTCCCTACGTTATATCGGCATCGAACACGGCACTCTCCCTAGGAGAGGGAGTGACCTCGACAATTTATTGTTAAAACGAGAGGCTGCCTGATCTTTAATTTCAAGACCCTTGCTCCATTTGGTCTCAACGTAGTCTTTGATCTGAAGCCATTCTTGTGATTATTGTGATTTTTGCTATTCATTACAAATGTTTGTAGGCCTATGTGACCAAATTGTAGCTATGATTGGATGCTATCCAGTCATGTTTTTTATATGTTCTATTTATATCTGTAAATTAACCAATGATATCAAGTCACACCCAGCCATGATTACAGACAGCTGTGTAAACTAGTGACCCGCAGTGTTTGTCATTTATACCCTCATTAAGACAGCTTGTCTGTCGAAACATTAGTTATTAAATTATTGTGTTTCTGGAGTGTGCAGTGCTCCTTTTCTTTTTCAAGTGCTCTACTCCGCTAGCCAGCAACTCGTCTAAACAGGTGTACATTTATTTTTCCTCCAGATCAGTCTGCTTCCAACAGACATCAGGGGACAAATTCACCTTTCAGCAGGACAATAACCTAAAACAAGGCCAAATCTACACTGGAGTTGCTTACCAAGACAACATTGAATGTTCCTGAGTGGCCTAGTTACAGTTTTGACTTAAATATGCTTGAAAATCTATGGCAAGACTTGAAAATGCCTGTTTAGCAATGATCAATAACCAACTTAACAGAGCTTGAAGAATTTTGAAAAGAATAATGTGCAAATATTGTACAAAGTAGGTGTGTAAAACTCTTAGAGACTTACCCAGAAAGACACAACTGTAATCACTGCCAAAGGTGATTCTAACCCGCATTGACTAAGGGTTGTGAATACTTATTTCTGTACTTCATTTTCAGTAAATGTGCAAAATGTTTGCAGCGACCAATGGTTACACATCATGACAATGACTGCAGCATCATCCAATGAGCAGGTAAAGACATGGAAAGTATCCATTGGTTGTTGCGCTCTGACTGACTGCTATCGACCCAGAATACCACCTAGTTTTGCACTGAAGCTGGTACTGGGTAGTCAAACCAGCTAAAATTGACACTGATCAGGTAAACCAGCTAAAGCTGGTAGATGGTCTGATTTTAGCTGGTCAACCACTTCTAGGTGTTTTAGATGTCACCAGTTCAAGCTGGTAGATACTTTAGCTGTTTTAACTGGTCATCCAGCTACCAGGGCAAGCTGGTATTTCCAGCAGGGAAAATGGAAAATGGTTGGAAAATGATTATATCCCTTCATTTCTCAAAAATATAGACTTTAAACGTTCGTTTGGAACCCAATTTGACATGCTCCAATGAACTTCACATGTCAGTGCTATGGGTCATGTTTTGCCCCGTTTCCATTGGCACTTTGAAGTAAACCCAGGTTAGGCTGGCCTTGGTTGGCAAGCTTAAATTGCATTTTCACTGCCTCCAGGTATTCAAAATGATGTCATGTTGCTAGGTAGTCAATATGTGACTGCAGCTGGCTTTGCTAATGTTGCTAGCTAGCAAGATGTTGAAGAACTGAATTCACCTTTACCATAATGTAACTAACGTTACCCCATATTTTTTAATTTTTTATTTCACCTTTATTTAACCAGGTAGGCTAGTTGAGAACAAGTTCTCATTTACAACTGCGACCTGGCCAAGATAAAGCATAGCAGTGTGAGCAGACAACACAGAGTTACACATGGAATAAACAAATTAACAAGTCAATAACACAGTAGAAAACAAAGGGGGAGTCTATATACAATGTGTGCAAAAGGCATGAGGAGGTAGACGAATAGTTACAATTTTGCAGATTAACACCGGAGTGATAAATGATCAGATGGTCATGTACAGGTAGAGATATTGGTGTGCAAAAGAGCAGAAAAGTAAATAAAAACAGTATGGGGATGAGGTAGGTGAAAATGGGTGGGTTATTTACCAATAGACTATGTACAGCTGCAGCGATCGGTTAGCTGCTCAGATAGCTGATGTTTGAAGTTGGTGAGGGAGATAAAAGTCTCCAACTTCAGCGATTTTTGCAATTCGTTCCAGTCACAGGCAGCAGAGTACTGGAACGAAAGGCGGCCAAATGAGGTGTTGGCTTTAGGGATGATCAGTGAGATACACCTGCTGGAGCGCGTGCTACGGATGGGTGTTGCCATCGTGACCAGTGAACTGAGATAAGGCGGAGCTTTACCTAGCATGGACTTGTAGATGACCTGGAGCCAGTGGGTCTGGCGACGAATATGTAGCGAGGGCCAGCCGACTAGAGCATACAAGTCGCAGTGGTGGGTGGTATAAGGTGCTTTAGTGACAAAACGGATGGCACTGTGATATACTGCATCCAGTTTGCTGAGTAGAGTGTTGGAAGCCATTTTGTAGATGACATCGCCGAAGTCGAGGATTGGTAGGATAGTCAGTTTTACTAGGGTAAGCTTGGCGGCGTGAGTGAAGGAGGCTTTGTTGCGGAATAGAAAGCCGACTCTTGATTTGATTTTTGATTGGAGATGTTTGATATGAGTCTGGAAGGAGAGTTTGCAGTCTAGCCAGACACCTAGGTACTTATAGATGTCCACATATTCAAGGTCGGAACCATCCAGGGTGGTGATGCTAGTCGGGCATGCGGGTGCAGGCAGCGATCGGTTGAAAAGCATGCATTTGGTTTTACTAGCGTTTAAGAGCAGTTGGAGGCCACGGAAGGAGTGTTGTATGGCATTGAAGCTTGTTTGGAGGTTAGATAGCACAGTGTCCAATGACGGGCCGAAAGTATATAGAATGGTGTCGTCTGCGTAGAGGTGGATCAGGGAATCACCCGCAGCAAGAGCAACATCATTGATATACACAGAGAAAAGAGTCGGCCCGAGAATTGAACCCTGTGGTACCCCCATAGAGACTGCCAGAGGACCGGACAGCATGCCCTCCGATTTGACACACTGAACTCTGTCTGCAAAGTAATTGGTGAACCAGGCAAGGCAGTCATCCGAAAACCGAGGCTACTGAGTCTGCCGATGAGAATATGGTGATTGACAGAGTCGAAAGCCTTGGCAAGGTCGATGAAGACGGCTGCACAGTACTGTCTTTTATCGATGGCGGTTATGATATCGTTTAGTACCTTGAGTGTGGCTGAGGTGCACCCGTGACCGGCTCGGAAGCCAGATTGCACAGCGGAGAAGGTACGGTGGGATTTGAGATGGTCAGTGACCTGTTTGTTGACTTGGCTTTCGAAGACCTTAGATAGGCAGGGCAGGATGGATATAGGTCTGTAACAGTTTGGGTCCAGGGTGTCTCCCCTTTTGAAGAGGGGGATGACTGCGGCAGCTTTCCAATCCTTGGGGATCTCAGACGATATGAAAGAGAGGTTGAACAGGCTGGTAATAGGGGTTGCGACAATGGCGGCGGATAGTTTCAGAAATAGGGGTCCAGATTGTCAAGCCCAGCTGATTTGTACGGGTCCAGGTTTTGCAGCTCTTTCAGAACATCTGCTATCTGGATTTGGGTAAAGGAGAACTTGGAGAGGCTTGGGCGAGGAGCTGCCGGGGGAGGAGCTGTTGGCCGAGGTTGGAGTAGCCAGGCGGAAGGCATGGCCAGCCGTTGAGAAATGCTTATTGAAGTTTTCGATAATCATGGATTTATCGGTGGTGACCGTGTTACCTAGCCTCAGTGCAGTGGGCAGCTGGGAGGAGGTGCTCTTGTTCTCCATGGACTTCACAGTGTCCCAGAACTTTTGGAGTTGGAGCTACAGGATGCAAACTTCTGCCTGAAGAAGCTGGCCTTAGCATTCCTGACTGACTGCGTGTATTGGTTCCGGACTTCCCTGAACAGTTGCATATCACGGGGACTATTCGATGCTATTGCAGTCCGCCACAGGATGTTTTTGTGCTGGTCGAGGGCAGTCAGGTCTGGGGTGAACCAAGGACTGTATCTGTTCTTAGTTCTGCATTTTTTGAACGGAGCATGCTTATCTAAAATGGTGAGGAAGTTACTTTTAAAGAATGACCAGGCATCCTCAACTGACGGGATGAGGTCGATGTCCTTCCAGGATACCCGGGCCAGGTCGATTAGAAAGGCCTGCTCACAGAAGTGTTTTAGGGAGCGTTTGACCGTGATGAGGGGTGGTCGTTTGACTGCGGCTCCGTAGCGGATACAGGCAATGAGGCAGTGATCGCTGAGATCCTGGTTGAAGACAGCGGAGGTGTATTTGGAGGGCCAGTTGGTCAGGATGACGTCTATGAGGGTGCCCTTGTTTACAGAGTTAGGGTTGTACCTGGTGGGTTCCTTGATGATTTGTGTGAGATTGAGGGCATCTAGCTTAGATTGTAGGACTGGCGGGGTGTTAAGCATATCCCAGTTTAGGTCACCTAACAGAACAAACTCTGAGGCTAGATGGGGGGCGATCAATTCACAAATGGTGTCCAGGGCACAGCTGGGAGCTGAGGGGGGTCGGTAGCAGGCGGCAACAGTGAGAGACTTATTTCTGGAGAGAGTGATTTTCAAAATTAGTAGTTCGAACTGTTTGGGTATGGACCTGGAAAGTATGACATTACTTTGCAGGCTATCTCTGCAGTAGACTGCAACTCCTCCCCCTTTGGCAGATCTATCTTGACGGAAGATGTTATATGCTTGACAGTGTCAGCCACTCAGAGCCATGTATTTAGCTTGCTGACATTAGCTAAACTTTTAGCGTTGTCACTAGCATAACAGACTAGCTAGCTTAATTCCTTCCTTGCCATGGCATTTGCTCTTAGCTAGCTAGCTAATCAAGCAAACCAGATGACAGGTTTGATATGATGTAACTAGCTAGTTAGCTTTCAATTCAACCTGGCCAGCTAAAATTCCTGGTAGCTCACGCTAGCTAGCTAGTTTCAACTCTGATTTGCTAGCTAATGTTAGGTAGTTGGTATTTGAGGGCTGACTGTTCTGAAAGTTTGTGTTGCAAAAACAAATGAAGGATCCAACTATGTTGTTAATCCATGTCACATCTGACTACTGCAGTACTGCTTGTCCATGTGATAGCTAACAGCAACAAGCTGAAAGGTTGCGTCTTTCGAATCCGGTATCAGGAAGAATAAAAGTCAGAATCTGTCTTTAATTATCTTTAATTAAATTCAAGTATTAAATGGCAAATGCAATTTTCGTATATACGGGTTCACTGTATCACCACGCAGGGCAAGCAGAGATCTAACTAGAAGTAAGTGTACAGCTGTTCTTATACTGTGATAGACGTAGTTCCAACTCGTCTGTTGGCCTATCACTGTAGAGGCTGGGAGTGGTTTAGACTTGCTCAGCCTATCGCAGGCGCTCAAGCTGGTCCCAGCCTCTTGGCGCTCCTTGGAGTCCGACATTTGCTGTTGTGTAGATTAACTCTGTGTTGGTACCACACTAGTTGTGACAGTTGCTCAGTTCGTGCTATTGTGTTGTTCAGTATTTTTCCATCTCAGTTAAACCTCGTGATGACCACCCCTCCCTATACCTGATTAACCACAACTTTGTAACATGCAGCAAGTCACACCATGTTGCTCAATATTGTCACACACACAAACAGGCAAGGCAAATGTAGCAAGCAGTTGTTTAATCGCATGATGATGCTCAAGTGCAGATACCTCACACAGCCAACATCAGATAATATTTAATCATATATATGGTAATGGCTATAATGTAAAACACAGAATCCCACAAAGCCCAGACGAGCTAGCTAAACATTGTGTCAGCATCCAGCAGTGACCAGCTTGGGGATGGCATAGTAAGGGCGGCACCGGCCTGAATTATAATCGAGCTCATCAGTTATGACCCGAGTTTCCCTGGACCCAGATTGAATTTGAGAATTCCATTCGAGCCAGCTCGAATTTGGGTCTAATTTTAAGTGCCAGTGAAAACGGGGCATTAGATGGAAATGCCCTCTTGCAATTTGTAGTCTATGACATTTCAGATTTACATATGATATTTTTTCACAAAGTACAACTGAACAAAAATTTTAACACAACATGTAAAGTGTTAGTCCAATATTTAATGAACTAAAATATAAAAATCCCAGAAATGTTCCATACACACAAAAAGCTTATTTCTCCCAAATGTTGTGCACATATGTGTTTACATCCCTGTTAGTGAGCATGTATCTTTTGCCAAGATAATCCATCCACCTGACAGGTGTAGCATATTAAAACCTCTACTAATTTTGTTTGATAAAATCATTTTTTATATTCAAATGTAGGAACTGGGTTCTACAGTTTGACACCCTGCTGTCTCTGGCTCCACACCCACCCTGCCCGTCCATTTAGATGTGTGAAAGTTAGGGTATAAGCTAATGATCCATCATGTATGACATTCCTGAGAGTGTATAAACTTACATTTTTTATTACCATATCAATTTTGTATGTTCTCTATAGTTATGTACTTGAAAATGTATCAATTGACCAATTCGGCACATTTGGGCATACTTGATACAAAATATTGTCCAGTATTGCAATGCTTCACTGGATCAATCTGAAACTTTGCAGACACACTGCTGCTCACTAGTGGCCAGAATCTAAATTGCACCTATACTGGCCTTTCTCTTGCATTTCAAAGATTATTAAAAAAAACAATAGTAAACGCATGTTTTTTTGTTTGTATTATATTTTAGAAGATCTAATGTGTTATATTTCCCTACAATAATTTCACATTTCCAAAAACTTCAAAAGGGTTTCCTTTCAAATAGTATCAAGCATATGCATATCCTTGTTTCAGGTCCTGTAGTTAGATTAGGGTGTCATTTTAGGTGAAAATTGAAAAAAATGGTCAGATCCTTAAGAGCTTAGAATCTGATTCAACAGCATGATCATTACACAAGTGCACCTTGTGCTGGGGGCAATAAAAGGCCACTTAAAAATGTGCAGTTTTGTCGAACAACAATGCCACAGATGCCTCAAGTTTTGAGAGAAAGTGCCATTAGCATGCTGACTGCAGGAATGTCTAACAGCTGTCGCCAGAGAATTGAATGTTAATTTCTCTACCATAAGCCGCCTTCAATGTCATTTCAGCCAGGTTTTCCTTGCAGCACTTGACCACACGACTGGACAATAATCAAGATAAGACTAAACTAGAGGCTGCAGAACTTGCTTTTTGGAGTGCAGTGTCATAAAAGCAGAGCATCGTTTTATAATGGACAGACTTCTCCCCATCTTTACAACCATTTAATCTATACTGAAATCAATGAGCACAGCATAGTCAGACATTTTTTATCAGCCTAATTTACATTTACATTTTAGTCTTATCCAGAGTAACTTACAGTTAGTGCATTCATCTAAAGATACAGTAGATAGGTGGGTCCCACCTATCATAGTCATAGTAAATAAATTTGTCCTCAAATTTGTCATCAAAGTCAGAGCTAGTAAGGGTGGAAAAAAGCCAAGTGCAAGCATTCGTTCACAAGTATTTTAAAAGAGCAATTACTAGGATAGGGCATTACACAGTAAAGAAACAAAAAACATGATCTTAAATTAACTTAACTATAGACATCGTATTGGTCTTCATAATCAATGATAAACAGAGCAACCGACACCCATAGCTTTGTTCATATATCAGATCACAACCCTGCTGTATGCCTGCTTCAGCTCAGTGTGTTCACCGCAATAACTCTTGATAACTCATTTCACTGCCCATCTGAAATGGAATCTGCCCGAGGGTTTATAATCCTCGCTCATATGATTCCCAGCACAGCCAAATGAAAGAGGCCACACAGCACAATGAGGATTAGACCGTCATTATATCATATCACAGAAGTGATGGAGGGGAGGGGGGTTTACATGTCATGTAAAGATATTAAGGTGCCGTAGACAAAAATTACACAATTTGGATGATATGGGTGGATATTTGATTAGGGTGGTATGTGTCAGTTGCGGTGAACCAGACTGGGGTCCAGTGGGCATGTGCGGCATCTGGAGACAGCTCTGCTGAAGTGACATGTCACCCAGTGTGGACCCCAGCCGCGGCTGGTGCCTCTTCTAGCCCCAGGGGGAAGCTCGATCTGGGGCAACCCTGGGACATTTTTGACCCATCAGAAAGGCAACTGTCTTCCAAAACAGTGGTCATATCGTGTACACGTCTGACCCGTAGTTGGGAATTCTCGTATTTGAGGGATTTTTTGTGCGTTTTATGTCACCCACAGGATCACATCTCAGGCCCAATCAAGTGTCGGGGTGAGTGAGAAGTTGAGAAATATGTTTATTTTTTCTAATCTTTTGTTTCAACATTGAAAGTGGTGGGAATCTGTTTGGAACTGGTAAATATCTGTTTGAATTAAATGATTGAAATAAGTTTACAAATGTATTAATAGAATAGATATGTGAGGGTGTTTGTTACTATGGTCAATTCTTAGTATTTTGATGATGCATACCAAACATACGATGATCGTTGGTGTCTACTTGATATTTTGAATCATAGTAAATATGGACGTTAGATCTGGAGACTCCACACTCGCTGTGGGATATCCAATTGATTCTGACCTTGATAAAAATTTCTACCAATATGATGTCCATATAAACTTGAAAGGTGTGCCTACAAAGTATGAAATTGTCCTAATCATTATTATTCCAATTATTTCTCACAAATTCAGAATCTGTCACAAGGTATTAAACATAATATTATCGGGGGGAAACAAGGTGAGTGTTAATTCTAAGAAATGATAGCCCTTTTTCTGATGAGATGAGTTTCACCTCTGTGTGGAGTTTGTGGTTGTATTGGAAATTACAGAAATTACCCAATAGATGTATTAATATAAAATGACTAGTTTCATAAATGTATATTAATAATTTATCAGGAAACAGCATTTTTTATTCAGTATTGAAATTTGAAATTCATCTTTAAAGTATTGAAATTCGTGTTTAAAGTGGAAATGAGTTAGATTTTGCAGTTAGACTGCCATGCAGTTAGATTTCGCTCCCTTTTACTAACTGGATGGTTTCAGGCAGATCTACGTCCAATGTATTCACAGCTGTGAAATCTAATCCTGTAAAAGTAAATACTTAGTGCTTTTTCATAAAATGTATTGAATCATCCATGATATATTGAACATGATTAACATAAGAATAGGTTCACATTTGAGCCATGTTATGACAGAGTTATTGGAGCGTGATCAGACAATGTATTGTGGTTTGGAAACACCGAATTGATGAGCAATGTGTTCTTTCTGCATGTCACAACTGCATTGTCCTCCTGAACACCGTAGCCATGTCCACATCCAAAATCGCCACACGTGTTGTTGCTCGATGCCCATGATTTGACAGTTTTACAGACAGCTATTGGGGCAAGTGGGAGGGGGGGTACTACCTTGTAAAAACATGTGCTGTACCAAAACGGTACTCAGGAGCAGCACACATGTAAGAGTAAGCACAACCTTCCCTCTTCTACTAGATTTCCACCAGCCCTCTGTTCTAATGATGCTGGGCTTGGCTCATGCATGCCGTGTGCAAGCAAAGAGTATTAGCTTAAAGAGTCAGTGCCCATTGGAACCAAATAGGGTCCGGATCCAGCAGATCCCTTCTTAGGATACATCCACACTGTCCCTCAACTCAAAATTAAGTAAATTAATTATGATGAGTTTGACAATAAACCAGAGGAGTCCACTGTCATAAAGATGCCCTTATTATATCATAAGAGTGACAGAACAACATATACTATAAGGAGCCATGAATGCGGACAGCTAACTCGGTCACAACATAGTTCAGGAGAGCTAGTTAGATAATTAAAAGAAGCTTCTATCCAATTAAAAGCCATTCTAATAATTTGGACTGCCAGAGTTAATTAGTGAACTCTAGAACACTTTTTGTAAATTTTATACCAATTTCCTTTTTATCACGATTAATCACATTGTCTGAATACTCTCAAAATACACTGAAACCATTCAAAATAGATCTATACAGTTAAAAACAACAATGTGATGTTTAAAAAAGTTGATGTTGAGGTTAAAGAAAGTGTGCTTTATCAGTCTATACTGAACAAAAATATAAACGCAACATGCAACAATTTCAAAGGTTTTACTGAGTTACAATTCATATGAGGAAATCAGTCAAACTAGAAATACAGATATGCATCTGTTGGTCACAGATACCTTAAAAGAAATGGGCCTAACAATGGGCTCAGTTACTCGTCTCTGTATTTCTGTGCATTCAAATTGCCATCTATAAAATGCAATTGTGTTCGTTATCAGTTTAAAAAAAAAAATCACCTTTATTTAACCAGGTAGGCTAGTTGAGAACAGTTTCTCATTTACAACTGTGACCTGGCCAAGATAAAGCACAGCAGTGTGAACAGACAACACAGAGTTACACATGGAGTAAACAATTAACAAGTCAATAACAAGAAAAAAAGAAAAAAATAGTCTATATACATTGTGTGCAAAAGGCATGAGGAGGTAGGCGAATAATTACAATTTTGCAGATTAACACTGGAGTGATAAATGATCAGATGGTCATGTACAGGAAGAGATACTGGTATGCAAAAGAGCAGAAAAGTAAATAAATATAAACAGTATGGGGATGAGGTAGGTAAATTGGGTGGGCTATTTACCGATAGACTATGTACAGCTGCAGCGATCGGTTAGCTGCTCAGATAGCAGTTCACTGCCATCGTGACCAGTGAACTGAGATAAGGCGGAGCTTTACCTAGCATGGACTTGTAGATGACCTGGAGCCAGTGGGTCTGGCGACGAATATGTAGCGAGGGCCAGCCGACTAGAGCATACAGGTCGCAGTGGTAGGTGGTATAAGGTGCTTTAGTAACAAAACGGATGGCACTGTGATAAACTGCATCCAGTTTGCTGAGTAGAGTATTGGAAGCTATTTTGTAGATGACATCGCCGAAGTCGAGGATCGGTAGGATAGTCAGTTTTACTAGGGTAAGTTTGGCGGCGTGAGTGAAGGAGGCTTTGTTGCGGAATAGAAAGCCGACTCTAGATTTGATTTTAGATTGGAGATGTTTGATATGAGTCTGGAAGGAGAGTTTACAGTCTAGCCAGACATCTAGGTACTTATAGATGTCCACATATTCTAGGTCAGAACCATCCAGGGTGGTGATGCAAGTCGGGCATGCGGGTGCAGGCAGCGAACGGATGAAAAGCATTCATTTGGTTTTACTAGCGTTTAAGAGCAGTTGGAGGCCACGGAAGGAGTGTTGTATGGCGTTGAAGCTCGTTTGGAGTTTAGATAGCACAGTGTCCAAGGAAGGGCCGGAAGTATACAGAATGGTGTCATCTGCGTAGAGGTGGATCAGGGAATCGCCCGCAGCAAGAGCGACATCATTGATATATACAGAGAAAAGAGTCGGCCCGAGAATTGAACCCTGTGGCACCCCCATAGAGACTGCCAGAGGACCGGACAACATGCCCTCTGATTTGACACACTGAACTCTGTCTGCAAAGTAGTTGGTGAACCAGGCAAGGCAGTCATTAGAAAAACTGAGGCTACTGAGTCTGTCGATAAGAATATGGTGATTGACAGAGTCGAAAGCCTTGGCCAGGTCGATGAAGACGGCTGCACAGTACTGTCTTTTATCGATGGCGGTTATGATACCGTTTAGTACCTTGAGCGTGGCTGAGGTGCACCCGTGACAGGCTCGGAAACCAGATTGAACAGCGGAGAAGGTACGGTGGGATTCGAGATGGTCAGTGACCGGTTTGTTGACTTGGCTTTCGAAGACCTTAGATAGGCAGGGCAGGATGGATATAGGTCTGTAACAGTTTGGGTCCAGGGATGACTGTGGCAGCTTTCCAATCCTTGGGGATCTCAGATGATATGAAAGAGAGGTTGAACAGGCTGGTAATAGGGGTTGCGAACATGGCGGCGGATAGTTTCAGAAATAGAGGGTCCAGAATTGTCAAGCCCAGCTGAATTGTACGGGTCCAGGTTTTGCAGCTCTTTCAGAACATCTGCTATCTGGATTTGGGTAAAGGAGAACCTGGAAGGGCTTGGGCGAGTAGCTGCGGGGGGGGGCGTAGCTGTTGGCCGAGGTTGGAGTAGCCAGGAGGAAGGCATGGCCAGCCGTTGAGAAATGCTTGTTGAAGTTTTCGATAATTTATCGGTGGTGACCGTGTTACCTAGCCTCAATGCCGTGGCCAGCTGGGAGGAGGTGCTCTTGTTCTCCATGGACTTTACAGTGTCCCAGACATTTTTGGAGTTAGAGCTACAGGATACAAATTTCTGCCTGAAGAAGCTGGCCTTGGCTTTCCTGACTGACTGGTTCCTGACTTCCCTGAACAGTTGCATATCGCGGGGACTATTCGATGCTATTGCAGTCCACCACAGGAGCTTATGTAGCTTATGTCAGCCCATACCATAACCCCACCGCCACCATGGGGCAGTCTGTTCACAACGTTGACATCAGCAAACCGCTCGCCCACACAAAGGCATACACGTGTTCTGCGTTTTTGAGGCCGGTTGGACGTACTGTTAAAATCTCTAAAACGACGTTGTAGGCAGCATATGGTAGATAAATTAACATTCAACTATCTGGCAACATCTCTGGTGGATATTCCTGCAGTCAGAATGCCGACTACAAGCTCCCTCAAAACTTGAGGCTTCTGTGGCATTGTATTGGTTGACAAAACTGCACATTATAGAGTGGCCTTTCATTGTCCCCAGCACAAGGTGCACCTGTGTAATGATCATGCTCTTTAATCCGCTTCTTGATATGCCACACCTTTCAGGTGAATGGATTATCTTGGCAAAGGAGAAATGCTCTCTAACAAGGATGTAAATACATTTGTGCACAACATTTTAGAGAAAAATGCGTTTTGTGCGTATGGAAAATGTACAGTGCATTCGGAATGTATTCAGACCCCTTGAATTTTTCCAAATTTTGTTACGTTACAGCCTTATTCTAAAATTAATTATATTTTTACTTTTTTCTTATCAATCTTTACACAATACCCTATAATCACCGCAATTACTTCACATTTCACTATCCATTTGAAATTGAATCAGCCCGAAGGCTTTATAATCCTCACTCATATGATTCCCAGCATGGCCAGATGAGAGGCCACCGAGCCCAATGAAGATTAGACTGTCATTATATCATATCACAGAAGTAATGGAGAGGGAGGTGGGGGGATTTACATGTCACGTCAAGATATTAAGGTGCTATTTGGATGATATGGGTGGATATTTGACTATGATGGAATGCGTCAGTTGCAGTGAACCAGACTGGGATCCACTGGGCATGTGCAGCATCTGGAGACAGCTCTGCTGATGTGACATGTCTCCCAGTGTGGAGCCCAGCCGCCCATTCCCAAGGTGCGGCTGGTGCCCCTCTTTGAGACCCAGGGGGAAGCTCGATCTGGGGCAATCCTGGGACCTGTCTTTCAAACATTGGTCATAGCATCTACATGTCTGACCTGTAGTTGGGAATTCTCGGATTTGGGGGATTTTCTTGTTCGTTTTATGTCACCAGATGTCACGTGTTGCAATGGCTCGCCCACATTACCACATCTCAGGGCCAATCAGGTGTCGGGGTGAGTGAGGAGTAGAGAAAGATATATACATTTTTTCTCATCTTTTGTTTCAACATTGAAAGTGGTGGGAATCTGTTTGGACCTGGACAAAGGTAAAATCTATTTGAATTTAATTATTGAAATAACTTTACAAATGCATTACTAGAATAGATTTGTGAGGGTGTTTGTTGCTATTGTCAATTCTTAGTATTGAGATGCTGCATACGAAACATTCCGAGCTGCAAAACCTAGCGGTGACTTCCGGCGCCGACAGAGATGGCCGCCTCGCTTCGCGTTCCTAGGAAACTATGCAGTTTTTTGTTTTTTTACGTGTTATTTCTTACATTAGTACCCCAGGTCATCTTAGGTTTCATTACATACAGTCGAGAAGAACTACTGAATATAAAATCAGCGTCAACTCACCATCAGTACGACCAAGAATATGTTTTTCGCAACGCGGATCCTGTGTTCTGCCTTACAAACAGGACAACGGAGTGGATTCCATGCAGCGACCCAAAACAACGACTCCGAAAAAGAGGGAAACGAGGCGGTCCTCTGGTCAGACTCCGGAGACGGGCACACCGTGCACCACTCCCTAGCATTCTTCTTGCCAATGTCCAGTCTCTTAACAACAAGGTTGATGAAATCCGAGCAAGGGTAGCATTCCAAAGGGACATCAGAGACTGTAACGTTCTTTGATTCACGGAAACATGGCTCACTGGAGAGACGCTATCCGAGGCGGTGCAGCCAGCGGGTTTCTCCACGCATCGCGCCGACAGAAACAAACATCTTTCTGGTAAGAAGAGGGGCGGGGGCGTATGCCTTATGACTAACGTGACATGGTGTGATGAAAGAAACATACAGGAACTCAAATCCTTCTGTTCACCTGATTTAGAATTCCTCACAATCAAATGTAGACCGCATTATCTACCAAGAGAATTCTCTTCGATTATAATCACAGCCGTATATATCCCCCCCCAAGCAGACACATCGATGGCTCTGAACGAACTTTATTTAACTCTCTGCAAACTGGAAACGATTTATCCGGAGGCTGCATTCATTGTAGCTGGGTATTTTAACAAGGCTAATCTGAAAACAAGACTCCCTAAATTTTATCAGCATATCGATTGCGCTACCAGGGGTGGAAAGACCTTGGATCATTGTTACTCTAACTTCCGCGACGCATATAAGGCCCTGCCCCGCCCCCCTTTCGGAAAAGCTGACCACGACTCCATTTTGTTGATCCCTGCCTACAGACAGAAACTAAAACAAGAGGCTCCCACGCTGAGGTCTGTCCAACGCTGGTCCGACCAAGCTGACTCCACACTCCAAGACTGCTTCCATCACGTGGACTGGGACATGTTTCGTATTGCGTCAGATAACAATATTGACGAATACGCTGATTCGGTGTGCGAGTTCATTAGAACGTGCGTTGAAGATGTCGTTCCCATAGCAACGATTAAAACATTCCCTAACCAGAAACCGTGGATTGATGGCAGCATTCGTGTGAAACTGAAAGCGCGGACCACTGCTTTTAATCAGGGCAAGGTGTCTGGTAACGTGACCGAATACAAACAGTGCAGCTATTCCCTCCGCAAGGCTATCAAACAAGCTAAGCGTAAGTACAGAGACAAAGTAGAATCTCAATTCAACGGCTCAGACACAAGAGGCATGTGGCAGGGTCTACAGTCAATCACGGACTACAGGAAGAAATCCAGCCCAGTCACGAACCAGGATGTCTTGCTCCCAGGCAGACTAAATAACTTTTTTGCCCGCTTTGAGGACAATACAGTGCCACTGACACGGCCTGCAATGAAAACATGCGGTCTCTCCTTCACTGCAGCCGAGGTGAGTAAGACATTTAAACGTGTTAAACCTCGCAAGGCTGCAGGCCCAGACGGCATCCCCAGCCGCGCCCTCAGAGCATGCGCAGACCAGCTGGCCGGTGTGTTTACGGACATATTCAATCAATCCCTATACCAGTCTGCTGTTCCCACATGCTTCAAGAGGGCCACCATTGTTCCTGTTCCCAAGAAAGCTAAGGTAACTGAGCTAAACGACTACCGCCCCGTAGCACTCACATCCGTCATCATGAAGTGCTTTGAGAGACTAGTCAAGGACCATATCACCTCCACCCTACCTGACACCCTAGACCCACTCCAATTTGCTTACTGCCCAAATAGGTCCACAGACGATGCAATCTCAACCACACTGCACACTGCCCTAACCCATCTGGACAAGAGGAATACCTATGTGAGAATGCTGTTCATCGACTACAGCTCGGCATTCAACACCATAGTACCCTCCAAGCTCGTCATCAAGCTCGAGACCCTGGGTCTTGACCCCGCCCTGTGCAACTGGGTACTGGACTTCCTGACGGGCCGCCCCCAGGTGGTGAGGGTAGGCAACAACATCTCCTCCCCGCTGATCCTCAACACTGGGGCCCCACAAGGGTGCGTTCTGAGCCCTCTCCTGTACTCCCTGTTCACCCACGACTGCGTGGCCACGCACGCCTCCAACTCAATCATCAAGTTTGCGGACGACACAACAGTGGTAGGCTTGATTACCAACAACGACGAGACGGCCTACAGGGAGGAGGTGAGGGCCCTCAGAGTGTGGTGTCAGGAAAATAACCTCACACTCAACGTCAACAAAACTAAGGAGATGATTGTGGACTTCAGGAAACAGCAGAGGGAACACCCCCTATCCACATCGATGGAACAGTAGTGGAGAGGGTAGCAAGTTTTAAGTTCCTCGGCATACACATCACAGACAAACTGAATTGGTCCACTCACACAGACAGCATCGTGAAGAAGGCGCAGCAGCGCCTCTTCAACCTCAGGAGGCTGAAGAAATTCGGCTTGTCACCAAAAGCACTCACAAACTTCTACAGATGCACAATCGAGAGCATCCTGGCGGGCTGTATCACCGCCTGGTACGGCAACTGCTCCGCCCTCAACCGTAAGGCTCTCCAGAGGGTAGTGAGGTCTGCACAACGCATCACTGGGGGCAAACTACCTGCCCTCCAGGACACCTACACCACCCGATGTTACAGGAAGGCCATAAAGATCATCAAGGACATCAACCACTCGAGCCACTGCCTGTTCACCCCACTATCATCCAGAAGGCGAGGTCAGTACAGGTGCATCAAAGCTGGGACCGAGAGACTGAAAAACAGCTTCTATCTCAAGGACATCAGACTGTTAAACAGCCACCACTAACATTGAGTGGCAGCTGCCAACACACTGACACTGACACTGACTCAACTCCAGCCACTTTAATAATGGGAATTGATGGGAAATGATGTAAATATATCACTAGCCACTTTAAACAATGCTACCTTATATAATGTTACTTACCCTACATTATTCATCTCATATGCATACGTATATACTGTACTCTATATCATCGACTGCATCCTTATGTAATACATGTATCATTAGCCACTTTAACTATGCCACTTTGTTTACATACTCATCTCATATGTATATACTGTCTTTCCCTTGGTCCTGACTAGTCTCCCAGTCCCTGCCTCTGAAAAACATCCCCACAGCATGATGCTGCCCCCAACATGCTTCACCATAGGGATGGTGCCAGGTTTCCTCCAGACGTGAAACTTGGCATTCTCTGACATGCACTGCCAACTGTGGGACCGTATATAGACAGGTGTGGGCCTTTTCAAATCATGTCCAATCAATTGAATTTACCCCCGGTGGACTCCACAGTTGAGCTCAATTTCGAGGATCTGAATACTTAAGGAAAGAAGGTATTTCTGTTTTTTAGTTTTTGAAAATTTGCAAAAGTGTCCAAAAACCTGTTTTCGCTTTCTCATTATGGGTATTGTGTGTAGATTGATGAGGAGCATTTTTTATTGAATCATTTTTAGAATAAGGCTGTAACGTAACAAAATGTGGAAAAAGTGATGGGGTCTGAATACTTTCTGAATGCACTGTATGTGATCTTTTATTTCAGCTCATGAAACATGGGACCAACACTTTACATGCTGCATACATATTTTTGTTCACTGTACCTGATTTTCTAACATCAAGACGTCAATATTCTTGTCATGCTTTTTGTATAAAAATTCAGAATTTGATTAATCACAGCAAATCCTGCAATTAACTCGATATAACTCGATATATTATCCATTATCATGGTTACCTGCGTACATAATGTTATGTCATGCTAATGACATTATTTTCAGCCTGATGAGTAGGTGAAGTGTGACTATAAAATAATTACTGTGCTGGAACATGCATAGTGGTTTTCACTGCTATTAGAGGAGATTAGAACTTAACTGTCACAATTAATCTTGGACTGTAAAGCTAGGTGTTGGTGACATGAAACAATGACACCATAGAGTAGGCTTACCTTCCCAGTTGTGCTCATTTCTTTCACCTACTGTACAGATATTGATGGTGCAAATCTCACTTGTGAATAAAGTAAAGGTAAAAGTAGTGCTTTCTATCTCTGTCCATTTTCTGTATATTGTGACAGCCTTGTAGCATTTCCAAAAGTATGTATCTACCGTCTGTGAAAGTTCAATGAATGACTGACCTCTAGTTTCTGTCAGGACATATTTCTCAGACATTTGAAGATGGACCATTTCCATATTCACTGTAATGCTGTTAAATATTTGCCAGAGGGTGCTGCTGATAAGGCTGTCAACATTTTAGCTATGCTTTGTATGGGATAATCACTGAAGCTTCCGCTAGCCCAGTCTGCACCTTTTATTGTAATTTCTCTGATGCCCCTAGCAGCAATGTCCTCAAAGCATAGACCAAGACTGCATCCCAAATTGCACCCTATTCCCTGCATAGTGCACTACTTTTGATCAGAGCCTTATGGGCATGTTGCTATCTGCTTTGGTTTGAAATGTATTGTTTTCATCCTCAAAAAGTGTGTCTCAATAAAACAGGCAATATAAGGACATATTGCAATATCAATGGTGTCAGCAACAAAAAAGTTGTTTCTACAGGAGTCAATTGAATGACACTGTATCTGTTGGAACAGCACATCACTTTGTCTTCAATCTTGTCTGTACCATCATTTTGATTACAGTTCCCACTGTGGTCTACTGAGCTTGATTATTTTGTCAAAAGATAATTGCCTTCTAAAGCTTCAGTCTACTTGAAGACAAGCATTATATTTAGTTCAACACTCCTTACCCAATTAGAATCATGCCTATAGATTCATACGTGTTAGGTCTTGTGCAACAGCAGACACATTTGCATTAATATGGAACAGGTACTTTTTAAATATGGAGGAAAATGTAGTATTATTACCTCTCACAGTCAAGAGTGAAGGTGAACGTAAAAATGTATTTGGATATACATCTGATATTCCTGCTCTCACATTTCTGGTATCAGCAAATGAAACACAACCCTTGGTCTTTGAGGTTGTACTAATTCATGTAGGGTTTTCTATAACAGGTGGAAATAACAGGGAAAATACAGAATACACAGGTTCCTGTCTTCAGGTTCAAGACAGAAATGTAGCTATCACAAATATTAACTGACTGAGGGAGTCAGTCTGGTAGTCAGCAGATGCTGTAATGTATTTTGAGACATAACCCTTGAATGGCAACAATTTTGTGTAATGATAAAGGCATTTGCATTATTCAGTAGCTGTTTTATTCCTCGTGTTTCTCCCCGCTTTCGAGGGATCTGTTCAAGGACACGTTCAGCCTGCTCCTATCTCTCACAGCCACCAAGGGGAGCAGTCAGTAGGAGAAAATAATTGAATACAGTACGCTTGTCTGAGCCCAAACCTGGACCTGCTTCAGTATATTTCTGTGGTGGTAAAAACATTGAGCCTGGTGTATTTGTGGCTAAACTCACTCTAGATTACCCATCTTCCCCCTAAATCCTGAATATACCAGACTACAAACCAGGTGTGTATGCTATTCACATTGGGCAGCAGGGTAGCCTAGTGGTTAGAGCATTGGACTAGTAACTGGAAGGTTGCAAGTTCAAACCCCCGAGCTGACAAGGTACAATTCTGTTGTTCTGACCCTGAACAGGCAGTTAACCCACTGTTCCTAGGCTGTCATTGAAAATAAGAATTTGTTCTTAACTGACTTGCATAGTTAAATAAAGGTAAAATAAACATGCACTCCTCTTGCTGTGGAGTGTTGGGGTCCATATACAGACAAGATTTGGTTCCAGGTGTGGAACTGGAAATGACTATTGTTTTACCTCAGTGGGAGGTGTGGCTGGGTTCAGGGTCTATAGATATGTTAATGCAAACCCAAGGTTCCACACGTCTCCAGTCTCCTCAGTGATCCAGTCTCACTGATAAGGAAAGAGTGGTTATGTGAAAAATAGTCTGTCTCACTCTCAGTCGTCCCTCTCTGTCCATGACCAGAATGCCCTGGCTGTGTATGTCAGGCATTCCACCGAGGAGACAATGATGGTTCTATTGAGACACTGAGGAACCCATGGGAGGGTTCTAATGAGACACTGAGTAGCCCATGGGAGGGTTCTAATGAGACACCGAGGAACCCATGGGAGGGTTCTATAATGAGACACTTTATTTATCTAGGCAAGTCAGTTAAGAACAAATTATTATATATAATGACAGCCTACCCGGCCAAACCCTAACCCGGATGACACTGGCCAATTGTGGGCCGCTATATGGGACTCCCGATCACGGCTGGTTGTGATACAGTCTGGAATCAAACCAGGGTCTGTAGTGACGCCTCAAGCACTGAGATGCAGTGCCTTAGACCCCTGCGTCACTCAGGAGCTAAGGGTCCACCAACACCCTTCCCCCTGGGCACTCCTAGACCTGAAATATGGTCTTTCTGATTCCAATTCTGGTGTAGCTTTTCTCCGTATTACTAGGCAGGTCTCATTGTGTTGAGGTTGCAAGAATCCTGTTGAGAAAGAATTGCCATTCGCTCCTGAGTAGCAGGAGCTTAGCGCCACTTGTTCGACTGTTTGTAATATTTCACCCATGATCCTACTCTTTTAGTTTTTGATTAATGTTGTTTCATCCATGGCTTCGGCCTACCGAGGTTTGTGTGTTTTAGTTTAGTTTATTAATTTGACCATTTAAAAAAGAAGCGCACATTAAACTTGAAAAAGCCATACATGCACATACATAAAATCATTGAGGATAACGCACAATAAAGTCTGGGACTTGTTTCCATTGGGGTCCTCTTGAAACAAGATGGCTAGGCAAGATTGAACATTGTTGAACACAGTATGACAGCAAGAGAGCAAAACAGAAAAACAAAGAAAAAGAACATCTATCTCATCATTGTGGTTACATTGTAGGGTACATTCATATGGGCACAGAAGACATCAAACAGTTTTTACTTTATTTTAAAGCTGCCCAGAGAAGATGTCGTTTCTATGGGAAAAGGAAACTCATTCTACTCTGAGGTTCCAATATACAAAAAGTACCTTTCCCACCATTACTCCTGAACCTGTATAAGCACACATTAGCAACACCTGATCTGGTGCTGTGACATGGGGAAAGTAATTAGTTAGGTATCTGGGAACCATAAGTTCTCCTGTAAACCAAACCTAGTCTAATCTGGGACACTAGCCTCAACAGGCAGCCAGTTGAGTTCCTGAAAGCAGCTCCTGCCTATGTGAGTACGTGGACTCACCTTCAATACTATCCTGATCAGCTTATTCTGTGCTATCTGGAGCTTCCCCTTCAGAAGCTTCGATAATGACCCCCAAACCGGGAGTACTAGCGTAGTGAAAATGGCATTGAATGAGGGCAGTGACTAGCACTCTCATGGAGCCCTTACCAAGCAGCTTGGACTTTCTAGTCAAACCCTAGCACTTTAGTGTTCATGCTCACACCTCCAAGCTTTCATCAAGGATGCATCCCAGGTAGCTAACAGAGATTTTAGTAGTCAGCACCTCACACCCCAACTCCTCACTGATTTTGGTCTGGACCACAAAATAATTGCCTCAGTTTTACCTAAGTGAAGAGATCACTTATTATCTCCTAGCCATTTGCTAATATTAGTAAGCTCTGTGCTAAGTATTCTCTAAAACATAGTTTTACTTTTACGAGACATCAGAAGTGTAGAGTCACGGCAAGAACAAGCATCTTTCAGATCGTTTATAAACAGTAAAAACAGTAGCGGCCCAAGCACACTCTCCTGCGGAACTCCTGAGACAGCGAACCATTAAACTCTACTACTTGCTCCCTACCTGACAAATAGGACTTTAACCAGCCTAGAGGGATACAGCTTAACCCCAGTGCCTCCCGTTTGGAGATTAGGAGATGGTGGTTAACTATATCAAAGGCCTTCTGTAGATCAAGCATTCCACAGAGATTTCCCTCATCAATCTCTTTCCTGATGAAGTCAGTCAAGTAAAGTAGACATGAATCAGTGGAGTATGTTTTTCTAAAACCAGACTGAAAAATATACGTTAGACTTTGTTTGTTGACATATTCATACATTTTCTCATGTAAAACTCTCCAGGATTTTTGATGCTATACTGAGGATAGATACAGGCCTATAAGTCCCAGGGTCAGACTTTGTCCCCTTCTTATACAGAGGTATAACTTTAGCTTGTTTCATGTCCCTGAGAAAGATGCCTTGTTCAAGAGAGAGATTAACGATATGTGTAATACAAGGGGCAATTTGCTCAGCAGAATCTAAGAAACCTTTTTTTTTTCACCTTTAACCAGGTAGGCCAGTTGAGAATAAGTTGTCATTTACAACTGCGACCTGGCCAAGATGAAGCAAAGCAGTGCGACAAAAACAACACAGCGTTATACAAGGGATAAACAAACGTGCTGTCAATAACACAATAGAAAATCTGTATACAGTGTGTGCAAATGAAGTAAGGAGGTAAGGCAATAAATAGGCCATAGTGGCAAAGTGATTACAATTTAGAAATGAACACTGGAGTGATCGATGTGCAGATGAGGATGTGCAAGTAGGAATACTGGTGTGCAAAAGAGCAGAAAAAAAACAAAAACAAATATGGGGATGAGGTAGGTAGTTGGTTGGATGGGCTATTTACAGATGGGTTATGTACCAGCTGCAGCGATCAGTAAGCTGCTCTGACAGCCGATGCTTGAAGTTAGTGAGGTGGATATTTCTCCAAATTCATGATTTTTGCAATTCGTTCCAGTCATTGGCATCAGCAGGAAAGGCGGCCAAATGAGGTGTTGGCTTTGGGGATGACCAGTGAAATAAACCTGCTAAGCACGTGCTATGGGTGGGTGTTGTTATGGTGACCAGTGAGCTGAGATAAGGCGGAACTTTACCTAGCAAAGACAGTGGGTTTGGCGACGAATATGTAGTGAGGACCAGCCAACGAGAGCATACAGGTCGCAATGGTGGGTAGTATATGGGGCTTTGGTGACAAAACGGATGGCACTGTGATAGACTGCATCCAATTTACTGAGTAGAGTGTTGGAAGCTATTTTTTAAATGACATCGCCGAAGTTGAGGATTGGCAGGATAGTCAGTTTTACGAGGGTATGTTTGGCAGCATGAGTGAAGGAGGCTTTTTTGCGAAATAGGAATCGATTCTAGATTTGATTTTGGATTGGAAATGCTTAATGTGAGTCTGGAAGGAGACTTTACAGTCTAGGCAGACACCTAGGTATTTATAGTTGTCCACACACACCGTCCAGAGTAGTGATGCTAGTCGGGCGGGTGGGTGCGGGCAGCAATCACTTGAAGAGCCTGTATTTCATTTTACTAGCATTTAGGAGCAGTTGGGGGCCATGGAAGGAGTGTTGTATGGCATTGAAGCTTGTTTGGAGGTTTGTTAACACAGTAACAAAGGGCCAGATGTATACAGAATGGTGTCGTCTGTGTAGAGGAGGATCAAAGAATCAGCCGCAGCAAGAGCGACATCATTGATGTATACAGAGAAAAGAGTCGGCCCGAGCATTGAACCCTGTGGCACCCTCACAGAGACTGCCAGAGGTCCGGACAACAGACCCTCCGATTTGACACACTGAACTCTATCTAAGAAGTAGTTAGTAAACCAGGCGAGGCAGTCATTAGAGAAATCAAGGCTGTTGAGTCTGCCGATAAGAATACGGTGATTGACATAGTTGAAAGCCTTGGCCAGGTTGATGAAGATGGCTGCACAGTACTGTTTTTTAGAGTGTCTCCCCCTTCGAAGACGGGGATGACTGCGGCCGCTTTCCAATCTTTAAGAATCTCAGATGATACGAGAGGTTGCGACAATGGCGGTGGATAGTTTTAGGAAGAGAGGGTCCAGATTGTCTAGCCCAGCTGATTTGTACGGATCCAAATTCTGCAGCTCTTTCAGGACATCAGCTGTCTGGAGTTGGGTGAAGGAGAAGCGGGGGGGCTTGGGCCAATTGCTGTGGGGCGTGCAGAGCTGTTGGCTGGGGTTGGGGTAGCCAGGTGGAAAGCGCGGCCAGCCGTAGAGAAATGCTTATTGAAGTTCTCGATTATCGTGGATTTATCGGTGGTGTCAGTGTTTCCTAGCCTCAGTGCAGTGGGCAGCTGAGAAGAGGTGCTGTTATTCTCCATGGACTTTACAGTGTCCCAAAACTTTTTGGAATAGTGCTTCAGGATGCACATTTCTGTTTGAAAAAGCTAGTCTTTGTTTTCCTAACTGACTGTGTATATTGGTTCCTGACATTCCTGAAAAGTTGCATATCACGGGGACTATTCGAAGCTAGTGCCACAGGATGTTTTTGTGCTGGTCAAGGGCAGCACAACTTTGAACATATACCATCTCCTCCCTGATGTTTAGTCCAATACTGTTGAGTTTGTTATTGGTAGTATTACTAGTGTTCCTTAAATGATTTCCAAAGTTTAGGGTCATTTTTGTTCTCAATAATTTTATCAGCAAAGTAACCCCTCTTAGCTTTGTCCATTCTGCTCTGTGCTTAATTTCTGTGACGTTTATATAGGACAAAATCATGCTGCTCTTGAGAGTTCTTAAATGTATTAAAACCTGTTATGGCTGCGATCCCCGTACAGGGACCAACATCAGGGGAGACAACTAAAAATACAATTTCGTAACATTAAACATTCTTGAAAATGCAAGTGTCTTACACCCTTCAAAGGATTAGAATCTTGGTAATCAAACTACGTTTTCCAATTTAAAATAACTATTACAGAGAACAAATCCCATGCTTTTGTTTGAGAAGAGTAATCAAGAACAGAAACATTTTCCGCCATGGCAGTTTTTACACATTTACATCTGAAGGTAAAATTATGACTTACATTCTGATATCTTGCTCTTATTTCTCTTCCTGAGTGTCCCATTGATCAAATGAAGTGCCGTTTTCTTTGATAAAATCCATTTTTATAGCCTAAATCTAAACATTTTTTAAACTATTTGTGCAGTGAATTCCATCTCTATCAATTTTTTACGGAGCATTCGGCATGATTCGCCCCTGTAAACAATCGTTTATTTCGTCATGGTGGGTTTCAGTGCATTCCTCTGGATGTTTGCAACACAGTCAAACAACATTGTTTTTTTTGCAAGGAGAATTGACCGAAGTGAGCTGATTTGAAGACAATGATAAATGACTACCTGACGCACCAATAATTTTAGCGAAGCTTCATTGATTGACTATATTTCTGCCCAATGACCACTGATCTTCTTGAAATCTAGCTGGGTAGATAGCCAATGAGCTGAGGTAAACGCCAGTATGTAATGGTTTGGGGTTGGACCACAATTCCTTGGTTGTAATCGCACGCGCAGGGAACTCCATTTTCGCCTTGACGATCAGAGGGGTTGCTGTAAGGCTTTTTACGCGCAGCTGTATTTCGGAAAGTTGTAGTTTCAACGATTTCATTGAAGATATCCTGGCGAATACTTCATGTAAAGCGAAGTCAAACTCTAAAGTAAAAGTGAAAGTGAGACAGATTTTTTGTTTGAGGAATCTTGGAGTATTATGATTCAAATGAACTGAGGAGCTGTTTCTGCAAGGACAGGACGTACTTCTGGATGGGTAAGTGCTAATGCCGTTTTATGAAATATAAAAATATATATATATTATATATAAAAAAAATATTTAAAAAAAATATTATTTTTTGCAATGAAATGTGTAGTTTGTTTTTGTGTGTGTGTGTGTGTGTTGGTTTGTTTGGGTGTGTATATATATACACACAACAATGGCCGGAGTTGAATGGAACACCTTAGTGACTGTTCCCTCTACTCTATACAATCAATACATATCTGTTTATTTTATGTGATGATAAAAGGCTCATACAATACAATTTTTAAAAAATGTTTTCTTTCACAGTGATAGCGACTCCGACTGGGAGGTCCCGGTGCCAAGATGCCCGCTCTACCAGTGGTGTTCATATGCCACAGTTCATTACTGCAGGCATGACTGTTCCTCAGAGCCAAAAGGGCACAGCATGGAGGCGTCGTTGTGTTCTGTGTCGCATGAAATGCACCACTTGTTCAGTTTGTCTCTGCTTTACATCAGAAAGAGACTGCTATGGGACATGGCACAGGCAGCAAAATATTATGATGAGGACTTCCAAGGGGTGTGTACTGTTTTTTTTTTAATGTTTTTTTTTCTAATATTTTTTTAAACATTTTTTTGTGTGTGTGTGTTAGAATTGCTTTTTGATATGTTGTATATAGTTATTTGCACTGCTGTATATAGTTATAGGTCATTTCACCAATTCGGCCACTTGGGTACATTTGGGCAACTTGTGTGGGACACCTGGGTGACTTCATGCTAAATGTCACGTAGCTCACCCATCCCTGAAGTTATCAGTCTGAATCTTTGCACACCTACAGTTGCCCTCTTGTGTTATCCATCAAAATTATCTCCAGCATCCTATCTGACTGTGTGGCTATTCTAGTACATGTGAAAGATGTTTCTTCCACCAGATCTACTGTGTTATATTCTCCTACATTCAGTTAACATTTCCACAAACTTCAGAATGTTTCCATTCAAATGATACCAAGAATATGCATATCCTTGCCTCTGGGGCTGAGCTACAGGCAGTTAGATTTGGGTATGTCTTCAGGCGGAAATTGAGAACAAAGGGTTGCAGCCATAACAGGTTTTAAAGGACGTATTCCTTGCTTAGATAGATTCTAGAATCTCATGATTAAATCATGGGCTAGATCTCTGCTTACTCTGACTTGTATAATGGGAGCCATCACATTCACCACATCAAGGAATCTATATTTGAAGGCATTATCTTGGCTACAGTCTTCCTGGGGTTCAGTAACATTAAGTAATTTATATACAATTCAAGGTATTACATGACATTACATTTCAGAACATTTTCAGAACACATTATTAAGTGTGTGCCCTTAGGCCACTACTCTACTACCACCAATCTACAATACAAAGCCGATGTGTACGTGTGGGTAGAGTGAGTGTTAGCAATACTTCTGACCAAAACAAGTGGTGATGAAGTCAATCTCTCTTCTACTTTGAGCCATGACAGATTGGCATGTATATTATTAGCTCTCTGTGTACATTTAAGGGCCAGCCATGCTGCCCTGTTCTGAGCCAATTGTAATGTTCTTAAGTCCCTCTTTGTGGCACCTGACCACACAATTGGACAGTAGTCCAGGTGTGACACAACTAGGGCCTGTAGGACCTGCCTTGTTCATAGTGTTGTTAAGAAGGCAAAGCAGCGCTGTATTATGGACAGACTTCTCCCCATCTTAGCTAATGGTGCATCAACATGTTTTGACCATGACAGTTCAACTGGCTCAATTTCCACATTATTCATTAGTTTAGTTGAGGTTTAGAGTTTAATGAATGATCTGTCCCATACACAATGCTTTTAGTTTTTGAAATATTTATGACATTTCTCGCTACCCATTCTGAAACTGACTGCAGTTCTTTGTTATCTGCTGCAGTGATTTCACTCTCTTTAGTAGCTGACATGTATAGTGTTGAGTCAAACAGTGGCATGTCATTAGTAAAGATTGAAAACAGTAAGGGGCCTCGACAGCTGCCCTGGGAATTCCTGATTCTACCTGGGTAACTTTTGGAGAGGCTTCCAATAAAGAACACGCTCTGTGTTCTGTTAGACAGGTAACTCTTTATCCACAGTACAGCAGGGGGTGTAAAGCCATAACACGTACGTTTTTCCAGCAACAGACTATGATCGATAATGTCAAGCCACACTGAAGTCTAACAAAACAGCTCCCATAATCTTTTTATCATACATTTTTCTTACACAAATTTCATCAGTCATCTGTGTAAGTGCTGTGCATGTTGAATGCCCTTCCCTATAAGCATACCTGTTGTCAATTTGTTTACTGTAAAATAGTATCTGGTCAAACACATTGTATCTGGTCAAACACATTTTTTCCAAAAGTTTACTAAGGGTTGGTAACAGGCTGATTGGTTGGCTATTTGAGCCAGTAAAGGGGGCTTCCCTCTTGGGTAGCGGAATGACATTTGGTTTCCTCCAGGTCTGAGGGCACAAACTTTCTTGTAGGCTTAGATTTAAGATATGGCAAATAGAAGTGGCAATATTGTCCGCTAATTATCCTCATTAATATTATATCCAAGTGGTCAGACCCAGTTGGCTTTTCATTGTTGATAGATAAAAATATATTTTTCACCTTACACACTTACTTTACGGAATTGAAAATTACAATGCGTCTGTCTGTCTGTCTGTCTGTCTGTCTGTCTGTCTGTCTGTCTGTCTGTCTGTCTGTCTGTCTGTCTGTCTGTCTGTCTGTCTGTCTGTCTGTCTGTCTGTCTGTCTGTCTGTCTGTGTCTGTCTTTCATAATTTGGTCAGTTTTACTTGAATGTGTAGGGTTGGTGTTTGTTGCTGGCATGTCATGCCTAAGTTTGTTAATCTTGCCAATTAAAAACCTAATTTAAGTGGTTGGCAATATTATTTCGCTTTGTAAAGAATGAGCCATCTGATTCAATGACTGGTGGAGCTGGGTTTGCCCCAAATTTCATTTAAGGTGCTGCAAAGCTTTTTACTATCATTAATTACATAATTTATCTTTGTTTCATAGTATAGTTTCTTCTTATTTTTATTCAGTTTAGTCACATGATTTCTCAATTTGCCGTGCTTTTGCCAATCGGTTGTGAAGCCAGACTTATTTGCCATTAATCTTGCCTCAGCCCTCTCAACCATACAATTTCTCAATTCCTCATCAATCCACAGGGAGTTATCAGTCTTTACAGTAATTTTCTTCATGGGTGCATACTTATTAGTAACTGGAATAAGCAATTTCCTAAACATGTCAAGGGCAGCGTCTGGTTACTCCGCATTATACGCCACAGACCAGAAAATATTCTTTACATCACCAACATCGGAATCACTACAAAACTTATTGAATGAACACATATACACTATTACTACTACTATTAGGCCCAGGCTTTGAAACGTTGGTTTTCCTAGATATGTCTATTATATAAAATCAAATCAAGTGAAGCTTTGTTTACATAGTACATTTCATATTATCAATGCAATGTGCTTTACTGGAAAAAAATGAAAAACTATGAAAATAAAAGCTGAAATATTGACCACACAACAAACATAAGATAAAAAACAAAATAATGACAAAATATCACAATGAGGAAAAGCAAAGCTAAAAATATGTTTCAAGATCTCTGTTAAATATGTCCACTGTTTCAGCACCCCTCATGTTCTTTGACAGGCTATTCTAGAAGCTGGGGGCATAATAACTAAAAGCTGCCTCTCCATGCCTCTTGGTCCTAGGCTTTGGAATAGTTAAAAGGCCAGTGCCAGAGAACCTGAGAGACATACTGGGTACATACAATATAAACTTAGCAAAAAAGAAACGTCCCATTTTCAGGACCCTGTCTTTTAAAAATAATCCAAATAACTTCAAAGATCTTCATTGTAAAGGGTTTAACCACTGTTTCCCATGCTTGCTCAATGAACCATAAACCATTGATGAACATGTATCTGTGGAACGGTCGTTAAGACAGTAACAGCTTACAGACGGTAGGCAATTAAGGTCACAGTTATGAAAGTTCTACTGACTCTGAAAAACACCAAAAGAAATATGCCCAGGATCCCTGCTCATCTACATGAACGTGCCTTAGGCATGCTGCAAGGAGGGATGAGTACTGCAGATGTGGCAGGGGAAATAAATTGCAATGTCCGTACTGTGAGACGCCTAAGACAGTGCTAAAGGGAGACAGGACGGACAGCTGATCGTCCTTGCAGTGGCAGACCACGTGTAACAACACCTGCACAGGAATGGTACATCCGAACATCACACCTACGGGACAGGTACAGGATGGTAACAACACTGCCCGAGTTACACCAGGAACGCACCATTCCTCCGTCGGTGCTCAGATTGTCCGCAATAGGCTGAGAGAGGCTGGACAGAGTGCTTGTAGGCCTGTTGTAAGGCAGGTCCTCACCATACATCACCGGCATTTCCTATGGGCACAAACCCACCTTCGCTGAACCAGACAGGACTGGCAAAAGCGTTCTACACTGACAAGTCGCGTTTTTGTCTCACCAGGGGTGATGCTCGGAATGAGGAATGAGAGTTACACCGAGGCCTGTATTCTGGAGCGGGATCGATTTGGAGGTGGAGGGTCCGTTATGGTCTGGGGTGGTGTGTCACAGCATCATCGGACTGAGCTTGTTGTCATTGCAGGCTATCTCAACGCTGCAAGACAGGAATGTCAGTGTTCTGCCATGGCCAGCGAAGAGCCCAGATCTCAATCCCATTGGGCACGTCTGGGACCTGTTGGATCTGAGGGTGAGGGCTAGGGCCATTCCCCTCAGAAGTGTCTGGGAACATGCAGGTGCCTTGGTGGAAGAGTGGGGTAACACCTCACAGCAAGAACTGGCAAATCTGGTCCAGCCCATGAGGAGGAGATGCACGGCAGTACTTAATGCATCTGGTGGCCACACCAGAAACTGACTGTTACTTTTGATTTTGACCCCCCCTTTGTTCAGTGACATATTACTCCATTTATGTTAGTCACATGTCTGTGGAACTTGTTCAGTCTATGTCTCAGTTGTTGAATGTTGTTATGTTCATACAAATATTTACACATGTTAAGTTTGCAAAAAATAAACGCAGTTGAGAGTGAGAGGATGTTTCTTGTTTTGCTGAGTTGATATACAAAAGTATGTGGACACCCCTTCAAATGTTGGGATTTGGCTATTTCAGCCACACCCGTTGCTGACAGGTGTATAAAATCGAGCACACAGCCATGCAATCCCCATAGACAAACATTGGCAGTAGAATGACCTTCCTGAAGAGCTCAGTGACTTTCAACGTTTTTACCTTTGCCGTCATAGTATGACACCTTTCCAACAAGTCAGTTATTAAAATTTCTGTCCTGCTAGAGCTGCCCCTGCCAATCGTCAGCTGGAGTGGTGTAAAACTCACCGCAATTGGACTCTGGAGCAGTGGAAACATGTTCTCTGGAGTGATTAATCAGCTTCAGCATCTGTCAGTCCGATGGGCGAATTTGGGTTTGGACGATGCCAGGATAACGCTACCTAACCCAATGCATAGTGCCAACTGTAAAGTTTGGTGGATGAGGAATAAAAGTCTGGGGCTGTTTTTCATGGTTCAGGCTAGTCTCATTAGTTCCAGTGAAAGGAAAACTTAACCTTTCTTGGGCAGGGGTTCCCTCGACAACATTCCGCTGAAAAGGCAGCGTGCAAAATTCAAAAATATTTAAACATTGATAAAAGATGCAAGCGTTATTCACAGAATTAAAGATAGACTTAACCTCTATTCAACCGCTGTGTCAGATTTCAAAAAAACTTTAAGGAAAAAGCATAATCTGAGAACGGCGCTCAGAACCCAAAACAGCCAGAGGAATATCTGCCATTTTGGCATCAACAGAAGCTTGAAAAAAACACTATGAATATTCACTTACCTTTGATGATCTTCATCAGAAGGCACTCCCAGGAATCCCAGTTCGACAATAAACGACCATAAAGTTCCATAAAACCCATCATTTAGCCACTTGTTGTTAGCGTGTTCAGCCCAGTAATCCATCTTCATGAGGCGCGACCACTTCCTCCAGACAAAAACTTGAAAAGCTCCATTACAGTCCGTAGAAACAAGTCAAATTATGAATGCAATCAATCTTTAGGATGTTTTTAACATAAATCATCAATAAGGTTCCAACCGGAGAATTTCATAGTCTGAAGAAAAACATTGGAACGAGAGCAAACTCTATCGGGAGCGCGTATCATGAGACTGAGGCTCTCTGCCAAACCACTCACTCAAAGAGCTATTATGAGCCCCACCTTTATAGCAGAATCATCAAACCAGTTTCTTAAGATGGTGACATCTAGTGGAAGCCTTAGGAAGTCCATCCTCATTCATATCTCACTGGGATTTCAATAGGCACTGTTTTGAAAATCGATTTCTCACTTCCTGTTTGGATTTCTTAGGTTTTTACCTGCCATATGAGTTCTGTTATACTCACAGACATCATTCAAACAGTTTTAGAAACTGCATATATTAGCATCTGGGACAGAGTAGGGGACAGTTCAGTCTGGACACGCTATTCATCCAAAAGTGAAAATGCTGCACCCTATCCCAAAAAGGTTAAAAGGGATGTAGGTATTATTTATTTAAAGAGCATATTGAAGTCAGAAGCAATAGGATTTGAAGCAGCAGCCTACAACTATTTTAGCACCGATGTACAGTGTCATATTTTACATTACATCCTAACAGAAATCCAGAGGGTTTTTTGTTTTTTCTAGTGATAGAAACACCATAATATTAATCAAATTAATCCCAAACTCTAAAAGTAATTGGAAAGGTAGATACAAATTCTTTGTGACATTGTGGTTACAGTAAAGAATGTAAACCAGATGTAAACAAGATGCAATACAGTACAATATACTGTATGGTACTGTATTTCTTCATCAGCATCTTTATGCTTTCCTTAAATAAATAAGATCTACACCAATTTTAACAGCACATTACTCAACACTAGTGAGACTCATGTTGCCTACGGTAGGCCTACAGTATATCGAAAAATATGACGTGACTCTCCACCAAAAATTACATTTAGAGGATTGGAAGATTCTAAATTTAGACCAAAAGCTGCCTCATGGGTCTCCCGGTGGCGGCCGGCCTCCCCGTTAGGGAATTGATCCCCGGTCTCCCGCATACCTGCACGACACAGGAATTCTTTAGCTAAATATCCCAGTACTGTAGCCTACTCCTGACCGTCATATTGTACAGCGCCATATTTTCCGTTCCATCCTAACAGAAACCCAGAGGGCTTTTTGTTTTTCTTGGAGTAGAGAAACACCATAATATTATTCAAATGAATTAAGCAAGTACCAGTCAAAAATTTGGACATACCTACTCATTCCAGGATTTTTCTTTAATTTGTCTATTTTCTACATTGTAGAATAATAGTGAAGACATCACAACTATGAAATAACACATATGGAATCAGTTAAGAACAAATTCCTATTTACAATGACATCCTACTGTAACAGTTGTTGGTGGAAGAAGGTGAGGACCAAAGCACATCGTGGTAAGTGTTCATGTTATTTTACTGACACTGAACACTAAATAACAAAGGGAATAACCGAAACAGTTCTGTCTGGTGCAGACACAAAAACAGAACACAACTACCCACAAAAACCCAGTGGGCAAAAGCTACCTAGGTATGGTTCTCAATCAGAGACAACGATAGACACCTGCCTCTGATTGAGAACCCCACCCGGCCAAACAACAAAGAAATACAAAACATAGAAAATGAACATAGAATGCCCACCCTAGTCACATCCTGGCCTAACCAAAATAGAGAATAAAAGCCTCTCTATGGCCAGGGCGTGACACCTCCCTATCGGGGAATTGAACCCCTGTCAACCGCGTGCCCGCATGACACTGGGATTCGTCACGTTGTACAGGACCATATTTTCCATTCCATCCTAACGTAAACACAGGGGGTTTTTAATTTTTCTTGGAATAAAAGCGCCATAATTTTAATCAAATAAATTAGCAAAATTTCTTAAAATCTGTCCCATGTAATATGTTTAAAAAACATAATGTTTTAAATTCTCTAGTACAGCCACTATTGAATGCTATCAAATGCTTCTCAAAGATGCCCTCTGATGGTCAAACTAGCACTAACTAGGATTAACTGTACCAGTGGTTCACACTTAAATAACGTGCCATAGAATTCTGCTGTACCATGCAAGCTGAGCCTCAGTATGCTGCAAAGGACGAACCACTGTACACTGACGTTTTGCCTGTTTGATTTCCGGTTTGTGCTTTCAGTTTTGCGCGAATGTGGCCATCTATTCACGGTTTCTGGTTAGGGCAGGTTGTAATAGTCACAGTGGGTACAAGATCTCCTATATACTTCCTGATAGACTCAGTCACCATATCAGTGTATTCGTCAATGTTATCAATACAATCATGAAGCATGGATTCCGATTGGTCAGACCAGCGTTGAATAACCATTAGCACCGATATTTCCTGTTTGAGTTTCTGCCTATAGGAAGGGAGGAGAAAAATGGAGTTGTGATCAGATTTGCCGAAGGGAGGGCAGAGGAGGGCCTTGTTGGAGTAGCAGTGGTCTAGTGTTTTAGCAGGGCGAGTACTACAGTCAATGTCTTGATATAACTTTGGTGGCGTTTGCTTCAATAAAACTTTGATAAAATCCCAGCTACAAGAAATGCGGCCTCAGTATATATGGTTTCCAGTTTTCATAAAGTCCAGTGAAGTTCATTTTGGGCCATCGGCTTGAGGGGGAATATACAAGGTTGTGACTATAAGGTAATACGGTCGTCATTTGATTGTGAGGTATTCTAGTTCAAGTGAACAAAAGGACTTGAGTTACTGTATGTTATCACAATCACACAACGAGTAGTTAATCATAAAACATACACCCCCACCCTTCTTCTTCCCTGAGAGATATGTATTCCTGTCTATGCGATGATCTGAGAACCCAACTGGATGTAAGGACTCAGACAGTATATCCCAAGAGAGCCATGTTTCCGTGAAACAGAGTATGTTACAATCCCTGATGACTCTCTGGAAGGAAATCCTAGCCCTGAGCTCGTCAACTTTATTATTCAGAGACTGAACATTAAAAAGTAATATACTCGGTAGTGGTGGGAGTTGGACTCCTGAGTCGGACTAGAAGTCCATTCCTAGCACCTCTTCTCTGCCGGAGGTATTTTGGATCAGCCTCTGGAATCAATTCAATTGCCCTGGGGGTAAGAACAAAAGATCCGATTTGAGAATGTCGTATTACTGGTCATAATGCTGGCAATGCTGGTGAATTACCGCCGCTATGATGTCCAAAAGTTCTTCCTGGCTATGCAGTTGAAGTCGGAAGTTTACAAACGCTTAGGATGGAGTCATTAAAACTCATTTTTCAACCACTCCACAAATTTCTTTTTAACAAACTATAGTATTGACAAGTCGGTTAGGACATCTACTTTGTGCATGACAAAAGTAATTTTTCCAACAACATACAGATTATTTCACTTATAATTCACTATATCACAATTCCAGATGGTCAGATGTTTACATACACTAAGCTGAAGGTGCCTTTAATAAGGACAACAAAGTCAATGTATTGGAGTGGCCATCACAAAGCCCTGACCTCAATCCTATAGAAAATTTGTGGGCAGAACTGAAAAAGTGTGTACGAGCAAGGAGTTATTATGAGAACTTAAGTAGCCTACTTTTTGCTCCTACTGAGGAAGGCTCTGTTGAATGTTAGCTTCTACCTTCATCCTACTAGATGGCAAAGTACTACTAGCCAGAGCTCTTCAACGTTAATGCAATAAAGGTCTCTGCCGGCGGCAAGCCACCTGGCTGGCTGACATATAGACAGTAAAAGCGATTATTTGCCAGTTGTGCACTCATTCTCTGAGATTTGTTTTTTGTTTTTTGGGGGGCTAGACACAGCAGTAGTCGTGGGATTGTTTGAAAATGGCCTTTGTCCGGCATCACACAAACACACCATCAGAAGCGTTTATAATTGCCTATTTGAGCCGACTCCGAGCTGAGGTAGATTGTTTCATTTCTCAGGACCTCGGCATGTGCTGCAAGAGGGCGGAGTTAGCCATTTGAGAGAGTGGTGAATGTTCTGCTAAAATGGCAAATCCGGTAAACTGCAAAAAGCCACCATTAGTATGATGACTGGGTATTATCTATGTCATGTATTATTATCTGAATTGTAATAAATAAATAAAGTAAAATCGAATTTATTTAGCCACAAGGAACAATTTAGTCATCACGTTTAAATGACATAATTCTATAACAAAGCAGTACTGGTCCTCCTTTTTTATTTAACATTTTCCCTGGCTTGAGACTTTTATAGAAACAATGGTATTCACATGCTGTCAATATGTTATACACAGTCATTCAGAGAGGGATCCAGTGCCTTTAAAGGAGGTTTGTGTTCATTTGAGATAGGGGCCCGTTGCTCACTGAGAAAGCCAAGCTCAAGCAATGAGAGAGATGAAGCCTCTTGAGTCCCATACTAGGGATTAGGATGGGCTGTCAATAGACTCAATGTAACAAAAAGGAGGTTCTTTCCACATCAAGGTGGTTCCATTAAAAGCACGCTCCTTAATTTGTGTTTCAGTCAACATCAGCAACCCCACTTAGTTTGCTACAAAGCTGAGGGATGGAGCTGGGGTAATCACCAGTGCTTAATTTGAGCCGGATCAGGATCCAGTACCTCTCAGTTTTGGACTGTTAGGTAATGTAAAAATTATAATAAAAGCAATCATGTAAGTTCTCCTGCCCTTTAAAAAACGTAATGTGAAAACATGCCTGATACTCTAAGAATTGATTTGTGTTGGCCCGGGTTCATGGTTTGCACAACATTTTAGCCTATAGACCAAGGGGTGGACAAAGTACGCACTTCAATCCAGCCCACGAGACGGAAAAAAAACACATAGATATATATAATTTTTTCATAAATTACTATTTTTTTGCTCTTATTTCTCCCCAATTTCGTGGTATCCAATTGGTAGTTACAGTCTTGTCCTACCACTGCAACTCCCGCATGGACTCGGGAGAGGTGAAGGTCGAGAGCCATGCATCCTCCGAAACACGACCCAGCCAAGCCGCATTGCTTCTTGACACAATGCTCACTTAAGCCAGCCGCACCAATGTGTCGGAGGAATCACCGTACACCTGGCGACTGTGTCAGCATGCATGCGCCCGACCCGCCACAGGAGTCACAAGAGTGCGATGGGACAAGGAAATCTCGGCCTGCAAACCCTCTCCTAACCTGGACGACGCTGGGCCAATTGTACGCCGCTTCATGGGTCTCCCAGTCATGGCCAGCTGTGACACAGGCTTGGATCGAAGCCGGGTCTGTAGTGACGCCTCAAGCACTGCGATGCAGTGCCTTAGACCGCTGTGCCACTCGGGAGGCCCCGCAAATTGATTTCAACAAACAATTGGTACCCTTCCATTGAATTTCAAAATCCCGATGTGGCCCTCGAGCCAAAAAGTTTGCCCACCCCTGCTACAGACCACTGCGTGGCCATTGTTGTGGTGAGAAAGAGAAACGTGCCTGTATCTCTCACAGAACTAGAATGTGATTCACTTTCTATGATCTATCTACCTCTTTCTGCAACTCTCATCTCTCCAGCATTGCGCTTCATCATTAATATCCTTTTAGAATCATAGCCGTGGGAAGGGTGCTGGAAGTGCTGCAGCACTTACATTTGCCAAAGTTATTACTGTTGTCTGTACAGAAAAAAATGAAATAATTCAGAATACTACACCAGGAGTAGGCCTATAATTTAGCCACAGAGGATCAATAGCTTATTTTTAAAAAGTTGCCTAGTTGTGGATTGTGTGTAGCCCAATCAAAAGGCATGCCTCCAGTCTGGAATATGCGGCAAATCTGTCAGTGAACGTGAACAGCATGCAGCCAAAATCGGCCTTTCGCAATTTTTCAAATATAATCGCTGGAAAACACAGGTTGGAAAGCAAATGCCTCCTGCTAAAAAGATAAACTAATCTGTCTCTAGGCTACCAAATACAGTGCATTCGGAAAGTATACAGACACCTTGACTTTTTCCACATTTTGTTACGTTACAGCCTTATTCTAAAATTAATTAAATAGTTTTTCCACCTTATAAATCTGCACACAATATCCCTTAATGACAAAGCAAAACAGGTTTTTACACATTTTTACATATTTATAAAAACTGAAATATCACATTTACATATGTTTTCAGACCCTTTACTCAGTACTTTGTTTGAAGCACCGATTACACCTGGGTTTGGCAGCGATTACACCTGGGTATGATGCTACAAGCTTGGCACACCTATATTTGGGGAGTTTTCTCAATCGTCTCTGCAGATCCTCTGAAGCTATGTCAGTTAGGATGGGGAGCGTCGCTCCACAGCTATTTTAAAGTCTCTCCAGAGATGTTCGATCGGGTTCAAGTCCAGGCTCTGGCTAGGTCACTCAAAGACATTCAGAAGCTTGTCCCAAAGCCACTCCTGCATTGTTTTTGCTGTGTGCTTAGGGTCGTTGTCCTGTTGGAAGGTGAACCTTTGCCCCAGTCTGAGGTCCTGAGCTCTCTCAAGCAGGTTTTCATCACAGATCTCTCTGTACTTTACTCCGTTAATCTTTGCCAGGTTTTTCCTCCAGACGTTAAACTTGGCATTCAGGCCGAAGAGTTCAATCTTGGTTTTATCAGACCAGAGAATCTTGTTTATCATGGTCTGAGAGTCCTTTAGGTGCCTTTTGGCAAACTCTATATCATGTGCCTTTTACTCAGGAGTGGCTTCCATCTGGTCACTCTACCATAAAGGCCTGACTGGTGAAGTGCTGCAGTAATTGTTGTCCTTCTGGAAGGTTCTCCCATCTCCACAGAGGAACTCTGGACCTCAGTCAGAGTGACCATCGGGTTCTTGGTCACCTCTCTGACCAAGGCCCTTCTCCCCCGATTGATCAGTTTGGCCAACTTCGAGTATCATAGCAAAGTGTCTGAATATTTATGTAAATAAGTTATTTCAGGGTTTTTTATGCATTTGTAAAAATATGATACAACCTGTTTCCACTTAGTCGTGATGGGGTATTGTGTGTAGATTGCTGAGGAATTTTTTTCATTTAATCTATTTTAGAACAAGGCTGTAACGTAACAAAATATGGAAAAATTCAATGGGTCTGAATACTTTCCGAATGCACTGTATTTGAATACTGGAGCAGTCAGGCTATACACTATCAGTGGATGTGGATGCCATTTCACGGGCTCTTAACCAATTCTGCTATTTTGTGTGTTTTTGCATTATTTGTAGCTTGTTTTGTACATAATGCTTCTGCCACCGTCTCTTATGAAAGAAAATAGCTTTTGGATATTAGGACAGTGATTACTCATCTCGTACTGGACGAAACATTTTCTTTAACAAGTCAGAAGCGAAGGCTTTACTTCAGACAACGGACAAGGGCCTCATCCCCGTCATTCACAGGAGAAAGAGACGGAGATATCGGGGACTTGGTCGGGGTGCCTTGTAAGGATCCGACGGCGAGTGGGTAATCTGCTTCTACCATAGTCCTATTAGCCAACGTACAATCATTGGATAATAAACTAAACGTGCTACTATCACGAATATCCTACCAACAGGACATTAGAAACTGTAATATCTTATATTTCACTGAGTCGTGGCTGAACGCAATATGGATAAAAGGGGATTACGCTGCATTGCCAAGATAGAACAGCTGCCTTCCATAAGACAAGGGGTACACTATTTACCTAGAGAGTTTTCATCTCTATTTTCCGTAGCTGTCTATTTACCACCACAAACCGCCTCTGGCACCAAGTCTGTTTACAAAGCTCTCTCTCACCATCCATTTGGCAAATCTGACCATAATTCTATCCTCCTGATTCCTGCTTACAAGAAAAAACAAAATCAGAAAGCACCAGTGACTCGGTCAATAAAGAAGTGGTCAGATGATGCAGATGCTAAGCTACAGGATTGTTTTGCTAGCACAGACTGTAATATGTTCTGGGATTCTTCTGATGGCATTGAGGAGTACACCACAGTGACCGTATGTACATACCCCAACCAGAAGTCATGGTTTATAGGCAGCATCCGCACTGAGCTAAAGGCTAGAGCTGCCGCTTTAACCCGGACGCTTATAAGAAATCCTGCTATGCCCTCAGACGAACCATCAAACAGGCAAAGCGTCAGTACAGGACTAAAATTGAATCATACTACACCGGCTCCGACGCTCGTCAGATGTGGCAGGGCTTGCAAACTATTAGACTACAAAAGGAAGCACAGCTACGAGCTGCCCAGTGACACAAGCCTATCAGACAAGCTAAATTACTTCTGTGCTCGCTTCGAGGCAAACAACACTGAAACATGCATGAGAGCATCAGCGGTTCCGGACGACTGTCATCACACTCTCCGTAGCCGACGGTGAGTAAGACCGTTAAACAGGTCAACATTCACAAGGCCGCGGGGTCAGACGGATTACCAGGACGTGTACTCCGTGCATGAGCTGAACAACTGGCAAGTGTCTTCACTGACATTCAACCTGTCCCTAACTGAGTCTGTAATACCAACATGTTTCAAGCAGACCACCATAGTCCATGTGCCCAAGAACACTAAGGTAACCTGCCTAATTTTCTACCAGCCTATAGCACTCAAGTCTGTAGCCATGAACTGCTTTGAAAGGCTGTCATGGCCCATATCAACACCATTATCCCAGAAACCCTAGACCAACTCCAATTTGCATACCGCCCCAACAAATCCACAGATGATGCAATCTATATTGCACTCCACACTGCCCTTTCCCACCTGGACAAAATTAACACATACAGTGGGGAGAACAAGTATTCCATACACTGACGATTTTGCAGGTTTTCCTACTTACAAAGCATGTAGAGGTCTGTAATTTTTATCATAGGTACACTTCAACTGTGAGAGATGGAATCTAAAACAAAAATCCAGAAAATCACATTGTATGATTTTTAAGTAATTGACACACCTGTGTCAAAGCATGACACACTGCCCCTTGATAACTCTGGATGGACTGCAACAGACGCAAGTTATGGCGTATTTCAGTCTCTCAATCCCTTGATCAAAGACCCATATGACCCATTAAAACTGAACACAATTGTGCTCCGCCGCTGTATCAAAGAGAGCTGTATGGCCTAGAGTAGAGGTGTATGTGTCACTGTGTCTGGGAGGCAGAAAGGGGCACCATCCACTCATAATGGATGTTCTTCAGGAATAATGAGAAGGAAGTAATGCTGCACCATTATGCTTTCAAAGACACATTTTAAATATCAATCATCCTTTCTTAAATTTTCGGTTACAATGTTTTGGCACACACTTTCTCATTCTATAAATGAACAAAACCAAAAAAAGACCTGACTATGAAATCACAACATTTCCGAAGGGGCCATTTCCTTACGAAACTATAGGTCAAAATTAAGTTGTCAGTTAAGAACCACTTTATTTACACCAATATTATGTGGACACACCTTCAAATTAGTGGATTTGGCTATTTAAGCCACAATCGTTGCTGAGATGTGTAATAAAATCGAGCACACAGCCATACAATCTATATAGACTAACATTGGCAGTAGAATGACCCAAACTGGAGAACTCAGTGACTTTCAATGTGGCATCTTAGGATGCCACCTTTCCAACAAGACAGCTGCCCGGTCAACTGTAAATGCTGTATTTGTGAGGTGGAAACGTCTAGGAGCAACAACGGCTCAGCCGCGAAGTGGTAAACCACATTAGCTTACAGAAGGGGACTACCGAGTGCTGAAGCACGTAGTGCGTGAAAATTGTCTGTCCTCGATTGAAACACTCACTACCAAGTTCCAAACTGCCTCTTGAAGCAACGTCAGCACAAGAACTGTTCGTCATCAGTTTCATGAAATGGGTTTCCATGGCAGAGCAGCCGCACACAACCCTAAGATCACCATGCGCAATGCCAAGCGTTGGCTGGAGTGGTGTAAAGCATGTCGTCATTGGACTCTGGAGCAGTGAAAACACGTTCTCTGGATTGATGAATCAGCTTCATCATCTGGCAGTCCGATGGATGAATCTGGGTTTGGCGGATGCCAGGAGAATGCTACCTGCCCGAATGCATAGTGTAAACTATAAAGTTTGGTGAAGGAGGAACAGTGGTCTGGGGCTGTTTTTCATGGTTCGCGCTAGGACCCTTAGTTCCAGTGAAGGAAAATCTTAACCCTACAGCATACAATTACATTCTAGATGATTCTGTGCTTCTAACTTTGTGGCAACAGTTTGGGGAAGGCTCTTTCCTGTTTCAGCATGACAATGCCCCCCGTGCACAAGCGAGGTTCATACAGAAACGGTTTGTCGAGATTCGTGTGGAAGAACTTTGCTGGCCTGCACAGAGCCCTGACCTCAACCCCATCAAACACCTTTGGGATGAATTGGAACACCGACTGCTATCCAGGCCTAATCGCCCAACATCACTGCCTGACCTCACAAATAATCTTGTGGCTGAATGGAAGCAGGTTCCGCAGCAATGTTCCAGCATCTAGTTGAAGCCTTCCTAGAAGAGTGGAGACTGTTATAGCAGCAAAGGGGGACCAACTACGTATAAATGTCCATCATTTTGGAATTAGATTTTTGACAAGCAGGTATCCACATACTTTTGGTCATGTAGTGTATGTAAGCTGCTACATTGTATTAACTTCAGGTGAGCTTGGACACTTTTTCTGTACTTTGATCCTGGTACTTAAATGAGGAAGTCAAAATTGGAAGCCCCAAAATCAGGGTTGGGTAGGCAACTTTCTAATCAGGGTTGGGTAGGCTACTTTCTCTGTTACAGTAACTGGTTACCTGTCCAAAATTTTAAACAGTAACATAACTTTTGGATTATGCAAACTCAGTACCCTTCACAAACTTCCCTTTTGAATGTAAAAGTAGTCCAATAAATAATCATCTAGTTTTTAAAGTATCTGTAATCTGATTACAATATTTTAACTGTTAACATAACTAATGTTACAGCGATTGTTTTCCGTAATCAGATTACATGTTAGTGATTACATGTAATCAGTTACTCCCCAACCCTTCCCGAAATCCATAGCCAAGTGTGGAGGTGATGATAGCCAAGTGTGGAGGTGATGGATTTGCTGTCACTATGCAATTTGAGCTTCAGCACAGTGCTGTGAAATATGATTATAGGATCTTAGCAAGGCTGCTGAACTCATTTTTACACTGTGGCTTTAAATCACTTTCCAGCACTGGTATACTGAAACCCCCCTCTTCCTGAGAAGTCTGTCTGCCATGCCGGATGTTAAAGGTGCTTTAAAAATGGTAAAAGTACAGTAGCAAGTGTACGATTGAGTTGAGATCTACTTGGTCACTAACTAATTAACTAATTTCATGTGTTTGTTGTAAAACTTTTCTTATTGATTCATTTGATCCTACTTGTAGCAACATCTGAGAAGCCTGTCCTGATTACAGTTTGAGAGGTGCTCCCTCTTGTGTTATAAACTCTCATGAAGATAATCCGTCATATCTATTCAAGCAGATCAGACCAGCATCAAAGTCAATTCCAGCTATTTCAGTACATGGCTGGAATGAAACCCAATTAGATTTTAAATTAAATGTTATTATAGACAATCTCCTTCATGTAAACTGAAATTACATTTATTTACTAAATTGTCTAAAATCCAAATTAAATGGACCCAACATGAAAAGTTATTATTGTCGTGTTCTGTATGGAAGAATTTGTACTCATGTCTAAAATCAGTCACTCGACCTAAACTTTGATTAGTTGATTGAATGACCTAACCTTTCTGGGTATGTTGGTATCTCCTTGTTGTGTTCCAGGTGACTGGCTGGCTACTGTACCATCACACTCCTCCCATTCCTGAGGAAACCCTCTTCACGACCACACTCCTCCTCTCTTCACCTCCACTTCCAGTATGGAACCCAACAAAGTCCAGCCAGAGGGCGGCCTCAATGTCACCCTCACCATCCGCCTCCTCATGCACGGCAAAGTAAGCAATCTCTAGTCTTCATACATCTGTGGTTAAGGAAGAGAAACCTAGATAGTAGTTGATATATGTCTGAATTACAGTAGCTCACCCAGAACATGGAATCATGAAATAAAGACAACGTTTTCCTTTCATCTCGTCAGACCGTTTCTGCAAAACCAAACACTGACAAAACAAAATAAATTAAACTGCAAACATCATGCGGGCATAGGAGATGGGGGTGTGTGCTAGTGTGGATATGGGCAGGTGTGATGTAGTGGATGTTTGTATGATCTTTTCATTTGGATGTGTATGTTTTGTATCGTTTTATAAAACATAAATTCAAATAAAAAATAGTAATCTCCTACACTACAATGTTATCTCACAACCAAAAACAGATGCTAGATGGGAATGAGGTTTTAATGATTGTTGTTGTTAATAATTGGCAAGCTGGCTGCCGGTGACTCAGCTGCTATCCTTCTGGGTGATGCTGAGTGCATTTGACCATGGAGGAGAGGTGAGAGAGTATTAGCCCTCAAAGCCATCACTGCCCGGCTTCCCTAGTTGTACTGCACCAGACCAAGATGATAGAGAGTGATTGCATGCATATTTTAGTTTGGCAACAGTTAGATTGGGTAGCTGTTCGACCTTTGCAAGTACATTGCAATTGTCACTTGGGCTCTTTGCTCGTGAATATAAAGTGATGCCTCGAAAAGCTGTGGTAACACTTTATATTAAGGTTCCTTAATAACCCATTTATAAACGGTTTATAAAGTGGACTTACCATTATTAATCATTTTTCTTACATTTGTAAATGTCAATAAACAATATTTTAAGTCATTTACGCATTTATCAACACTATTTTAAATGATGTATTATTGATAAAATAAATCATAAGGTGTTTGATAAATTCAAATTTTCACAATGTGTCAATTATTAATAATGTACTGATAAACCAGCTATTTAAAAGGAGTTATTGTCAACTCTTTTGATTATTTATAAGGCATTTATTAAAGGTTGATTAATATTTTGACTGAGCATTTATTTACATATTTTTAAATGTATTTATAATATTTCATGAATGGGATATTTATTAATTGGTAGTGAGTGCATTTGTAAATGTGATTACTTGCACACCTCATTTGATGATTAACGTAAATCCTTATAAACCATTGACTAATTATTAATCAACTACTTGCAGCCACTAATCTGCACTATACACACTGATTATGCCAAACAAACATTAGGAATCCGTAAGGACCGACGCTGGAGTCGAGAAGCAGGTACGGGGAGTTGACATTTAATTAAGAATAGACAGAGAACAAGACAGGAGCAGCGTCAGCACACGGGTATACATCGACAAATGACAATTAATGCAGCAGCAGGGAACAGAGGTGGGGAACTGACAAATATAGGGGAGGTAAAAAACAGGTGATTGAGTCCAGGTGAGTCCAATAATACGCTGATGCATGTGACGGGGAAAGGCAGGTGTACGTACTGATGGTGGCAGGAGTACGTAATGCTGGGAGCCTGGCGCGTGAGGGAAAGCGGGAGCAGACGAGGTAGAACCCCCCCCCCCCTCAGAACAGCCTGGTGGGCCGTTCTTGATACACACGGGAAACTGTTGAGCATAAAAACCCAGTTCTTGACACAAACCGGTGCATCTGACACCTACTACCATACCCTTGTGTAACCTGTCTCCTCCCCTTCATCTACACTGATTGAAGTGGAATGACATCATTGAGGGATCATAGCTTTCACCTGGATTCACCTGGTCAGTCTGTGTCATGGAAAGAGCAGGTGTTCTTAATGTTTTGTATACTCACTATACTCACTTGAAGTTCAGTCCTATGCCAATATGTTTTCGCGGCGGTGACGGACAAGGGATACTGCTTGAAAATGTACCCCAATCCAGGTATGGAAGGTGTTGCTGTACTCCTAACTTCCCCATTATCCAATCTGTAAAATCGAGAAAATTGAAATACCGCAAATGTTTTATTAAACTACCTTTTTTTAAGCATGCTAGGCTAGCGTGGAGCATCAGGTAATGTCTACTAATGTGGCCAGCTTTTGGGGAGGAGCAAGTCATATATAAATGCTCAGAAAGTATATGTATAGTGCACTCTTTAGATTAAATGGTTTATAAGTGGTTTATAAGGATCTACATTAATCATCAACTGAGGTATTAGTAAGTGCATGTATTCACATTTATAAATGACATAGACAAACAAGAAAAAGCAAATCCACTAGGTGGCACTTCCCATGGCCACTGATTTTAATGCAGGGCAACTGAAGTCAGTTTTACCACATTTTTATCAGCTCATTTTTACCAACATGTCATTCCTACTTACAAGCAAATACTCAAACAGGAAGTATCAGTGACAAACTCAATACGAAAGCGATCTTATGAAGCAGATGCTAAACTACAGGACAGTTTCACTTGTACAGACTGGAATATGTTGCAGGATTCATCCAATAACATTGAGTAGTTTACCACCTCAGCCACCAGCTTCATTAATAAGTGCATTGGTGATGTCGTCCCCACAATGACTGTACATACATATTTCAGCGAGAAGCTATGGATTACAGACAACATCCGCACTGAGCTAAAGGCTAGAGCTGCAGCTTTCAAGGAGCGGGACACTAATCTGGATGCTTATAAGAAATCCTGCTACGACCTCATTGGATGTGGCAAGGCTGGCAAACTATCACAGATTACAAAGGGGAACCCAGTCGCGAGCTGCCCAGTGAGTCAGATGAGCTACACTAAACAAAAATATGAACTCAACATACAACAAAGACTTTACTGAGTTACCGTTAAAATAAGGAAATAATTCAATTGAAATAAATGTATTAGGCCCTAATCTATGTTTTTCACATTACTGGGATTACAGACATGCATCTGTTGGTCACAGTAACCTTAAAAATAAGGTAGGGGCATGGATCAGATAACCAATCAGTATCTGGTGTGACCACCATTTGCCTCATGTAGTGAGACACATCTTCTTCTCATAGAGTTGATCAGGCTGTTGATTGTGGCCTCTGGAATTTTGTCCCGGTCCTCTTCAATGGCTGTGCAAAGTTGCTGGATACTAGTGGGAACTGGAACGCACTTCCAGGAATTGTGTACAGATCCTTGCGACATGAGGTGATGTTAGCAGATGAATGGCACAACAATGGGCCTAAGGATCTTGTCACGGTATCTCTGTGCATCCAAATTGCCATTGATAAAATGCAATTGTGTTTGTTGAACATAGTTTATGCCTGCCCATACAATAACCCCACCGCCATCATGGGGCACTCTGTTCACAAAGTTGACTTCAGCAAACCACTCGCCCACACGACACCATACATGCTGTTGGCCATCTGTCCGGTACAGTTGGAACCGGGACTAATCCGTGAAAAGCACACTTCTCCAGTGTGCCAGTGACCATTGAAGGTCAGCATTTGCCCACAGAAGTCGTTTACGATGACGAACAGCAGTCAGATCAAGACCCTGGTGAGGACATTGAGCATGCAGATGAGCTTCCCTGAGACGGTTTCTGACCATTTTAGCAGAAATTTGTCGGTTGTGCAAACCCACAGTTTCATCAGCTGTCCGGGTGGCTGGTCTCAGACGATCCCGCAGGTAATGAAACCGGATTGGAGGTCCTGGGCTGGTGTGGTTACATGTCGTCTGCGGGTGTGAGGCCGGTTGGAAGTACTGACAAATTCTCTAAAACAAAGTTGGCTCATTGAACATTGGACGTTGAACATTCAATTCTCTGAGCTGATCGTGGACTACAGGAAACGGGAGCCTAGCATACCCCCATCCCCATCGACAGGGCTGTAGTGGAGCGAGTAGAGAGCTTCAAGTTCCTCAGTGTCCACATCACTAAGGAATTAACACACACCAACACAGTCATGAAGAAGGCACGACAATGCCTCTTCCCCCCCAGGAGACTAAAAAGATTTTGCATAGACCATTCAGCTGCACCGTTAAGAGCATCATGACTGGCTGCATCACAGCTTGGTATGGCAACTGCTTGGCATCCGACCCCAAGGCGCTACAGAGGGTACAGTACGTAACTGGGGCAGAGCTCGCTGTCATTCAGGACCTCTATTTCAGGCTGTGTCAGAGGAAGGCCCTAAAAATTCTGTAACTAACAGGACTTTGAACAGCCTCTACTCCCAAGCCATAAGACTACTAAATAGTTAACCAAAAAGCTACCCAGACTATCTGCATTGACTCTCTTTGGACTTAGTCTTTGGACTAACTCCTTTGAATCATTATTATCTATCCTGTTTGCCTCGTCACTTTACCCCTACCTATATCTACATTTCTACCTCAATTAGGTCTTAACCCTGCACTAACGACTTGGTCCTGCTAGCCCGTGTACATAGCCCAGTTATCCTTACTCGTTATGTATTTGTTCATTGTGTTATTCTCTATGCATTGTAGGGAAGGGCCCATAAGAAAATATTTCCCTGTTAGTCTTGACCTGTTCTTTACGAAGCATGTGACAAATAAAAATGTATTTCATTTGACTCATTAACAATTAATAAATATCTCATCGATGATATATATAAATACATTTATAAATATATAAAGAAATGGTGAGTCAAACCATGAGTAAAAATTAGGTGGACTTTTCCACCTGGAGACATGGTGTTGAAAGGATTAATCAGCCATTACCAAATGCCTAAAAATAAACAATTATTATTATTTTTTTATACCACAGCATTGTTGAATACTCGTTTCTGAAGGGCATTATAGAATGGACATTAAAGCTGGATAAGGGGACAGTAGGAAAAGATATAGGGATAACTTGCAATCATGACATAATAAGTGCCTACACATGCAGACCATATTTGCTACAAACTTATAGAAAGCTAAACAAATAACTACACAAACTTAAATTCAATGAGTTGTAAACGCAGGTCCGGCGAGGAAAAAACATGGCTAGCTAGCTAGCATTGATTTGTTTTTGCAGAGACATATTTTTGAGGTGCATCTAATGACCTAATATCGTCAGTGATGAGCATGAATTTCTCTAGTAACCTTCACGGCTAACCCCAAAGATGTTAAATCCTCCAACATATTTTTAGTTAGACCAGCTGTTTTCAGCAACGGATATTTTTGAATTTGGTCATCATATTGGCAGCTTTGCAAGAAGAAAAAATGTATCTCGCTTCTAGCCTAGTATTTGATATGCTATGCGATCTCCTCATAATTAACAGTCAGTGTTGACGAGTGTCCTGATGGATGTATGGATGTATACAAATGAATGTCAATAGAAAACAACTGCTTAATTGTTATTCTGGCTGCAGAGGTCATGACTGTGTTAGCTGTAGCTAGATGGCTAACTAGCAAGCAAGGGATACGATCATTGCCATAAGAATGGCAATGTAACATACAGTAAATAACAAAAGACTGGGTCGTGTCCATAAATATCGAAGTTATCAAACAAATGTCTGGGTCACGTCTCTAGCAAACAAAAGATGAGAAGTATGAATTCACATGCAGTACCAGTCAATAGTTTGGACAAACCTACTCATTCCATGGTTTTTCTTTATTTTGACTCTTTTCTACATTGTAGAATAATAGTGAAGACATCAAAACTATGAAATAGCACAAATGGAAAAAAGTGTGAAAAATATCAAAATATATTTACATTTTGAGATTCTTCAAAATAGCCAACCTTTGCCTTGATGACAGCTTTGCACACGCTTGGCATTCTCTCAACCAGCTTCGTGAGGTAGTCACATGGAATGCCATCATTACTTTAAGACATGAAGTTCAGTCAGTACTGAAGATCTCAAGAACTTTGAAAGTTTCTACAAGTGCAGTCACAAAAACCATAAAGATCTATGATGAAACGAGGAATGCCAGAGGAAAGGAAGAACCAGAGTTACACCTGCTGCAGAGGATAAGTTCATTAGATTTAACTGCACCTCAGATTGCAGCCCCAAAAAAAGCTTCACAGTGTTCAAGTAACAGACAGATCTCAACATCAACTGTTTAGAGGAGACTGCATTTATCAGGCCTTCACAGTCAAATTGCTGCAAAGAAACCACTACTAAAGACCCCAATAAGAACAAGATACGTGCTTGGGCCAAGTAACACGAGCAATGGACATTAGACAGGTGGAAATCTGTCATTTGGTCTGATGATTCCAAATTTTAGATTTTCAGTTCCAACCCCTCCGTGTCTTTGTGAGATGCAGAGTAGGTGAATGGATGATCTTACCATGTGTGGTTCCCACCGTGAAGCATGGAGGAGGAGGTGTGATGGTTTGGGGGTGCTTTTCTGGTGACACTGTCAGTGATTTATTCAAAATTCAAGGCACACATAACCAGTATAACTATCACAGTATTCTACTGCGATACGCCATCCCATCTGGTTTGTGCTTAGTGGGACTATCATTTGTTTTTTAACAGGACAATGAAGCAAATCACACCACCAGGCTGTGTAAGGGCTACTTGACCAAGGAGAGGGATGGGTTGCTGCTTCTGATGACCTGTCCTCCACAATCACACAACCTGAACCCAGTTGAGATGGTTTGGGATGAGTTGGATCACAGAGTAAAGGAAAATCAGCCAACAACTGTTCAACACTAAAGTTGAAGTCAGAAGTTTAAATACACTATGTTGGAGTCATTAAAACTCGTTGTTCAACCACTCCACAAATTTCTTGTTAACAAACTACAGTTTTGGCAAGTCGGTTAGGACATCTACTTTGTGCATGACACAAGTAAGTTTTCCAACAATAGTTTACAGACAGATTATTTCACTATAATTCACAATTCCAGTGGGTCAGAAGTTTACATACACTAAATTGACTGTGCCTTTAAACAGCTTGGAAATGATTATTATTCCAGAAAATTATGTCATGGCTTTAGAAGCTACTGATAGGCTAATTGACATCACTTGAGTCAATTGGAGGTGTACCTGTGGATGTATTTTAAGGCCTACCTTCTAAGTCAGTGCATCTTTGCTTGACATCATGGGAAAGTCAAAAGAAATCTGCAAAGAACTGAAAAAAATTGTAGACCTCCACAAGTCTGGTTCATCCTTGGGAGAAATTTCCAAACGCCTGAAAGTACCACGTTCATCTGTACAAACAATAGTACGCAAGTATAAACACAATGGGACCACGCAGCCGTCATACCGCTCAGGAAGGAGACACATTCTGTCTCCTAGATATGAACGTACGAAAAGTGCAAAAATTTGGTGCGAAAAGTGTAAATCAATCCCAGAACAACAGCAAAGGAGTTCCCAGAGGAGTTTGTGCAAAGATGCTGGAGGAAACAGGTACAAAAGTTATATATCCACAGTAAAACGAGTCTTAGGATAAATGGGTCAAAATTCATGCAACTTATTGTGGGAAGCTTGTGGAAGGCTACCCAAAACGTTTGACCCAAGTTAAATAATTTAAAGACAATGCTACCAAATACTAATTGAGTGTATGTAAACTTCTGACCCACTGGGAATGTGATGAAAAAAATAAAGCTGAAATACATCATTCTGTCTACTATTATTCTGACATTTCACATTCTTAAATAAAGTGGTTATCCTAACTGACATATGACAGGGAATTATTACTGGGATTAAATGTCAGGAATTGTGAAAAAGCGAGTTTAAATGTATTTGGCTAAGGTGTATGTAAACTTCCAACTTCAACTGTATGTGGGAACTCCTTCAAAACTGTTGGAAAAGCATTCCTCATGAAGCTGGTTGAGAGAATGCCAAGTGTGTGCAAAGCTGTCATCAAGGCGAAGGGTGGCTACTCTGAATAATCTCAAATATAAAATATATTTTTGGGGTCACTAAATAATTCCACACATGTTTCTTCATAGTTTTCATGTTCGTTATTTTACAATGTAGAAAATGCAAAAATAAAGAAACCCGTTTGAATGAGTAGGTGTGTCCAAACTTTTGACTGGTACTATATATAAATGAAAAAAATCAATGAGAAAATGTAATTTCTACAGGTAAATGTGTGCTTCGAATTGTTTTCTTTGGCAACTGTGGTATAAGAAGGATAAACAGCTTAAACAAACGCAACGGAAAAAACTTAGCTGTTATTCAGCTGCGGAGGTTGTGACTGTGTAGCCGTAGCTAGTTGGCTAGCTAGCAGCAAGCAAGGAATAAGAATGTTGCCACTGAGCATGGCAACGGAACATAAAGAACCAACGGCTGTGTCGCGTCCGTAAATATCGAACTAATCAAACGAACAACTGGGTCGCGTCTCTAGCAACCAGAAGATGAGAAAGTATGAATTATTAAAAAAATATAAAAATGTTAACATCAACAGGAAAAAAGTATTTATACCGGTAAATGTGTGCTTTCATATTGTTTTCTTTGGCAACTGTGATATAAGTGAGATAAACGCCTCCGATCTGTACATGACCTTGGAATAATTAACTCTGCAAAGGGACTTGACTCCACCTCATCCCGCTGCATCGTCCATTACTTTCAAGGTAATCTACAGAATGTCAGCATTTATCCCTTACATACAGTTGAAGTCGGAAGTTTACATACACCTTAGCCAAATACATTTAAACTCACAATTCCTGACATTTAATCCCAGTAAAAATTCCCTGTCTAACGCTCGGCGAAATGGGTAGACCAAGGCGTAGCTTGATTTGGGTTCATCATATTTGATTTAAATGTGAACCAGCAACAAAACAATAAAGAGAAACAAACAAATGAACATACAGCCTTGCAACAATACAGTATATAAACAAGATCCCACAAACAACAGTAGGGAAAAGTTTACCTAAATATGATCCCTGTCACGGGCGTCGTAAGAAGTGGACCAAAGTGCAGAGTGGTGAGCATACATATTCCTTTTATATGCCAGCAGCATTCCACCCTGCATACCATTGCTGGCTTGCTTCTGAAGCTAAGCAGGGTTGGTCCTGGTCAGTCCCTGGATGGGAGACCAGATGCTGCTGGAAGTGGTGTTGGAGGGCCAGTAGGAGGCACTCTTTCCTCTGGTTTAAAAAAATATCCCAATGCCCCAGGGCAGTGATTGGGGACATTGCCCTGTGTAGGGGGACGTTAAACGGGTGTCCTGACTCTCTGAGGTCATTAAAAATCCACTGGCACTTATCATAAGAGTATGGGTGTTAACCTCTGTGTCCTGGCTAAATTCCCAATCTGACCCTCAAACCATCACGGTCACCTAGTTTACAATTGGCTATTTCATCCCCCTCCTACCACAAAAACCTAGAAAGCAAAACATAGAATGCCCAACCAAATCACACCCTGAACAAACCAAAATAGAGACATAAAAAGGCTCTCTTAGGTCAGGGTGTGACAGTACCACCCCATCCCCCAAAGGTGGGACTCCGGCCGCAAAACCTGAACCTTCAGGGGAGGGTCTGGGTGGGCATCTATCCGTGGTGGCGGCTCTGGTGTGGGACGTAGACCCCGGTCCACCTCTGGCTCATCCCGCTTTGATGGCGCCTCTGGTGTGGGGACCCTCGTTGCGGGCCGTCGCTGGGACTGACGCTGGTGGGAGGAGACATATAGGCACCCTGGTGCGTGGGGCTGTCACAGGGCCCACCAGGCTGAGGAGACCTACAGGAGGCCTGGTTCTGGAAGTAGGCACAGGATGAACCGGGCTGTGGGGGAGCACTGGAGATCTGGTGCTTAGCCCTCTTGGCTGCATGGCAACTGTGGGGAGCTTGCAAAGAGCGCACCGGGCTATGAGAGTGCACTGGAGACACACGGCGCAAAGCCGCATAAACTGGAACCTGACTAGTCACTCTCTCCCCACGGTCCATAACCTGACTCCGCCAATCTCCCCGTGTTCCCCCCCCAAAAATGTTTTGGGGGCTGCCTCTTGTGCACGCCTCGTTGAGCCAACTCCTCGTAGCGTTGCCGTTACCTTTACTGCCTCCAGCTCCTCCTTGGGACGGCGATATTCCCCAGCCTGCCTCCAGGGTCCTTTACCATCCATGAGTCCCCCTTACCACGCTGCTTGGTCCTTTGGTGGTGGGTAGTTCTGTCACAGGCGTCGTAAGAAGTGGACCAAAGTGCAGAGTGGTGAGCGTACATATTCCTTTTATTTATAGAAAATGTAGCCAAGAAAACAACATAGAAATACAAAAACTAGACTAAACATAGAAATAATAAAACTAGAACATCACCCAGTCACGCCCTAACCTACTCCACCATAGAAAATTAAAGCTTTCTATGGTAAGGATGTGACACTGTCTTAGGTCAGTTAGGATCACCACTTTATTTTAGGAATGTGAAATGTCAGAATAATAGTAGAGAGAATGATATATTTCAGCTTTTATTTCTTTCATCAAATTCCCGGTGGGTCAGAAGTTTACATACACTCAATTAGTATTTGGTAGCATTGCCTTTAAATTGTTTAACTTGGGTCAAACGCTTACAGGTAGCCTTCAACAAGCTTCCCACAATAAGTTGCATGAATTTTGGCCCATTCATCCTGACAGAGCTAGTATAACTGAGTCAGCTTGGTAGCCCTCCTTGCTCGCACACGCTTTTTCAGTTCTGCCCACACATTTTCTACAGGATTGATGTCAGGGCTTTGTGATGGCCACTACAATACCTTAGCTGTGTTGTCCTTATGCCATTTTGTCACAACTTTGGAAGTATGCTTGGTGTCATTGTCCATTTGGAAGACCCATTTGTGACCATGCTTTAACTTCCTGACTCATGTCTTGAGATGTTGCTTCAATATATCCACATAATTTTACCTCCTTATGATGCCATCTATTTTGTTCACCATGTGCACCAGTCCCTCCTACAGCAAAGCACCTCCACAACATGATGCTGCCACCCTTTTGCTTCACAATTGGGATGGTGTTCTTCAGCTTGCAAGCATCCCGCTTTTTCCTCCAAACATAATGATGGTCATTATGGCCAAATAGTTATATTTTTGTTTCCTCAGACCAGAGGATATTTCTCGAAAAAGTACGATCTTTGTCCACATGTGCAGTTGCAAATCGTAGTCTGGCTTTTTTATGGCGGTTTTGGAGCAATGGCTTCTTCCTTGCTGAGTGGCCTTCAGATTATATAGGACTCGTTTTACTGTGGATATAGATACTTGTACCTGTTTCCTCCAGCATCTCACAGGGTCTTTTCCTGTTGTTTGGGATTGATTTGCACTTTTCACACCAAAGTACGTTCATTTCTAGGAGACAGAACGCGTCTCCTTGCTGAGCGGTATGACGGATGCATGGTCCCATGGTGTTTATACTTGCGTACTATTGTTTGTACAGATGAATGTGGTACCTTCAGGTGTTTGGAAATTGCTCCCAAGGATGAAACAGACTTGTGGAGGGCTACAATTTTTTTTCTGATGTCTTGGTTGATTTCTTTTGATTTCCACATGATGTCAAGCAACGAGGCACTGATTTTGAAGGTAGGCCTTGAAATACATCCACAGGTACACATCCAATTATGTCAATTTGCCTATCATAAGCTTCTAAAGCCATGACATAATTTTCTGGAATGTTCCAAGCTGTTTAAAGGCACAGTCAACTTCGTGTATGTACATTTCTTACCCACTGAAATTGTGATAAACAGAATTATACGTGAAATAATCTGTCTGTAAACAATTGTTGGAAAACTTACTTGTGTCATGCACAAAGTAGATGTCCTAACCGACTTGCCAAAACTTTAGTTTGTTAACAAGACATTTGTCGCGTATTTGAAAAACAAGGTTTTATGACTCCAACCTAAATGTATGTAAACTTCCGACTTCAACTGTAGCTGAATAAGTACCTTCGTAGTTCATTATAAATCCTTTACAAATTGTGAACATACTATGATCAAATGCCTTATTAGATAACTAATTGACTAATTATAAATAAATGTTAAGTAACACAAAATATTTATAAATTATTTATTAAGGGACCTTAATATGAAGTGTTACCAAAGCAGTATCAATAACCTTATTGTTAGCATTGAGATTACCCTAAAATGTTAATTACAACTACTATTTTATGTTTATGTTCCCTTATTTGTTTTAGGAGGTTGGAAGTATTATTGGCAAGGTATGCAAGACTTCGTTTATCACGCACTTGTACATAACACAATCACAATAATAATTACTTGAGATTACTGTAAACATTTAATGTTTTTATACCAGAAAGGGGAAACAGTGAAGAAAATGCGCGAGGAGGTGCGTTGTCAATCCCTCTTTTCTTCCATTATACACTTTTATCATGAGAGTTAGAATTAATCCAAGGGCTGCTCATAATGACGTCTGTTATTATTCACAGAGCGGAGCACGAATCAACATCTCTGAGGGCAACTGCCCTGAGCGGATCGTCACCATCACCGGCCCAACCGACGCCATCTTTAAGGCCTTTGCCATGATTGCCTATAAATTTGAGGAGGTATCATAATTTCTCTTGTCCTAAGTAACTTCTTTACACAGAGGCAGGAGTGCTAAAACTGCTTGGGTGAGGACAAATAGAGAATAGCTTCAGATGGTGCTTTCCTTGGGAGGGTTGTTGATTTTGTCTTCATATTCAAGGCACTCTTCAACCTTGTGAAAATATAAAATGTCTTAATTAGTTTGGCATAGTAACAGGGATTAATAAAATCATGAAACAATTTGTTTGTGAAGCCAGTATGTGAAGCCAAAAAGTTTGCCAGGTTTTTATATGTTTAATCCCTGTGGGTATGCCAATTTAATAAAAGCATTTCACATTTAGGCAAATCAAATATGTAGAATTATAAAGAATAACCTCCTTTACTTTCTTTAACCGTGGTCCAACAAAACCGATTTGCCAACAAAAGGGAGAAACATAAATGGCCATGGAAAGAAGGTGTAGTAAACATCAAAGTAAAATATGTCTTACACAGGCAACTGTTTCTTATGCTTGACTAGATTATATCCCATTCCAGGATATAATCAATTCCATGAGCAACAGTCCAGCCACCAGCAAGCCCCCTGTCACTCTGCGTCTGGTGGTGCCAGCCAGCCAGTGTGGATCTCTCATTGGGAAGGGAGGTTCCAAGATAAAGGAGATGAGAGAGGTACGTTACAGTAGCAGGCTATACCATGAACATCAGACATGAATCATGGAATCAAGATGATGCCAAGATTGTTTGCATTCCGATTCTTTACCCTTCTACCTTTACCCTTCTACCAAGTGTGCACTTGCTCATTCCTCAATTTACTATACTTCATTTCTGTTTTATGACTGTTGCCTATACTAAATAAACCCAACAAACGTGTCATACTAGGCAATGACCCTCACCGTATTACTTGAGTTGTCAATGGCTCTGTGTCTTTGTGAGTGTGACCTTATGTTGTTATTTCCAATATCAATGTGGTCTATACATGTTGATTGTCTTTACTCAGGAGCTCAAGATGCAAGATAAATAAGGCCAATTTACAGTAAGAATTGAATTGAACTGGAACTATGTCTCACTGTGCCATGTCTATCTCTCCCCAGTCCACAGGGGCACAGGTTCAGGTGGCAGGGGACATGCTGCCTAACTCCACAGAGCGTGCCGTGACAATCTCTGGGACCCCTGAAGCCATAATCCAGTGTGTCAAACAAATCTGTGTGGTCATGCTTGAGGTAAAGTATGTTGGAGGGAGAGGACATTTTCAGTGCAATATAATGGGAATCTAGCCACCAAAACCCACATAGCCAGAACAAAGATACAGAGAGAGCCATGCTACTGCTAGCACTCTGAATGGTCTGTCCCTAGGCCCCTTCCAAGATACTCCTGCTGTGATGGTAAAAAACATCTGACATAATGGACTGAACATAATATAATAATTCCCCAGTAACAACTTTGTAGGTCCAGAAGTTTCAGGGGTAAGACAAAACCAACTTGTGTGCTCTGACAGAGAGAACTCGATGAATCAATCAATCATTTTAAATTAACATCACATTTAGAAATAAAACCTTAGTTCAAATATCCTATCTCACAACATGGGAAGAGTGTTATTTTGCCTTTAACTCAGAAATGTGGTCTAGACACAGCTTCTGATCGAATCAGTAAACTACACTGCTCAAAAAAATAAAGGGAACACTTAAACAACACAATGTAACTCCAAGTCAATCACACTTCTGTGAAATCAAACTGCCCGCTTAGGAAGCAAAACTGATTGACAATAAATTCCACATGCTGTTGTGCAAATGGAATTGACAACAGGTGGAAATTATAGGTAATTAGCAAGACACCCCCAATAAAGGAGTGGTTCTGCAGGTGATAACCACAGACCACTTCTCAGTTCCTATGCTTCCTGGCTGATGTTTTGGTCACTTTTGAATGCTGGCGGTGCTTTCACTCTAGTGGTAGCATGAGACGGAGTCTACAACCCACACAAGTGGCTCAGGTAGTGCAGCTCATCCAGGATGGCACATCAATGCGAGCTGTGGCAAGAAGGTTTGCTGTGTCTGTCAGCATAGTGTCCAGAGCATGGAGGCGCTACCAGGAGACAGGCCAATACATAAGGAGACATGGAGGAGGCTGTAGGAGGGCAACAACCCAGCAGCAGGACCGCTACCTCCGCCTTTGTGCAAGGAGGAGCAGGAGGAGCACTGCCAGAGCACTGCAAAATGACCTCCAGCAGGCCACAAATGTGCATGTGTCTGCTCAAACGGTCAGAAACAGTCTTCATGAGGGTGGTATGAGGGCCCGATGTCCACAGGTGGGGGGTTGTGCTTACAACACAACACCGTGCAGGACGTTTGGCATTTTCCAGAGAAGACCAAGATTAGCAAATTCGCCACTGGAGCCCTGTGCTCTTCACAGATGAAAGCAGGTTCACACTGAGCACATGTGACAGACGTGACAGTCTGGAGATGCCGTGGAGAACCTTCTGCTGCCTGCAACATCCTCCAGCATGACCGGTTTGGCGGTGGGTCAGTCATGGTGTGGGGTGGCATTTCTTTGGGGGGCCGCACAGCCCTCCATGTGCTCGCCAGATGTAGCCTGACTGCCGTTAGGTACCGAGATGAGATCCTCAGACACCTTGTGAGACCATATGCTGGTGCGGTTGGCCCTGGGTTCCTCCTAATGCAAGACAATGCTAGACCTCATGTGGCTGGAGAGTGACAGCAGTTCCTGCAAGAGGAAGGCATTGATGCTATGGACTGGCCCGCCCGTTCCCCAGACCTGAAACAAATTGAGCACATCATGTCTCGCTCCATCCACCAACACCACGTTGCACCACAGACTGTCCAGGAGTTGGCAAATGCTTTAGTCCAGGTCTGGGAGGAGATCCCTCAGGAGACCATCCGCCACCTCATCAGGAGCATGCTCAGGCGTTGTAATGAGGTCATACAGGCACGTGGAGGCCACACACACTACTGAGCCTCATTTTGACTTGTTTTAAGGACATTACATCAAAGTTGGATCAGCCTGTAGTGTGCTTTTCCACTTTAATTTTGAGTGTGACTCCAAATCCAGACCTCCATGGGTTGATAAATTTGATTTCCATTGATCATTTTTGTCTGATTTTGTTGTCAGCACATTCAACTATGTAAAGAAAAAAGTATTCAATAAGAATATTTCATTCATTCAGATCTAGGATGTGTTATTTTAGTGTTCCCTTTATTTTTTTGAGCAGTGTAGTTATTATTGCCCCAATTTTCCCCATCGAAGTCAACTATTTCTTGTTCCTGGTTGGACTGAAATAGGTTCCGTTACTCATTTTGGGTGCCGATTATATTGTTTATATATTGTTTAGGTGCAGAAGCATATTCTATAAACAGGAGTTCAAGCAGTAGAAAATTTGAGGTACCAGTATTCAACTCCGGTGAGCTCCTGCCCAAGTCAAGCATTGCTATTGATAGTCTATTTACTAATGTACAGATTATTCTTGTCTGATAACCAGTTAAACTGACATGTAGCTTTTGTCTTGCAAAGGCTAGTGATACAATCTGATGGAGTTAATCATCACCCAAAGTGTATGTGTACTGCCACATTAATATATCATGTGTCTTACTCAAGCAGCTCTCTAAGGCTGTGTTTATACATCCATTCTAAGAGCCCAATATTTTTTCTGACTTTCCACACTCAGTTTTATGTGACCCATATCAGATTTGCACATTCACACTGATGTAGCCAAATATCACACAGATGCAATGCTAATTTCCTGTCAGTGTTCCTTTAATGTTTTGGGGGGTTGTTGTGGTAACGGCAGGTCACGTGCAAAAAAAAAACATCTGATCTGAGGTCGCTAATGGAACATCGGAATTGTATCAGGATTAAGAACTACATACAAAAATGTGGAATAAGACAAAACTCAAAAGATCAGATTCAATGTGGTTTTTGCTGTTAACACATTCAGCTGCAGCTGCCCCTATACTTTACATTATTGAAACACCCAGCCGTCTTTCAATCTTTCTTTTCAAGATTTGGCGAATAGAATGCAGACAAACTCCTCACAAAAACACTGGGCTGGGAAAACACATCTGTCTGAAACGGCACCCTATTCCCTCTATAATGCATGACTTAGGTGACATGTAATCTGATGTAATCTTTGTCTCCCTCGTCTCTTTTGTCAAACCCACGGCCACACACTCAGTCCTGGTCTAACGCTCTTTCTGTGTCTTCCCTCTTCCTCTTCTCCTAGTCCCCACCGAAAGGTGCCACCATTCCCTACCGCCCAAAGCCCGCCTCCACCCCCGTAATTTTTTCAGGTGGCCAGGTAAGAGCCGAGCTGCTGGTGGCAACCGCAGCCAACATCAGCCTTTTATTCCAGCATCAGCCACTGCCTGTTAGTGCACTCAGGTTTTCTCACCTTCACACTCACTCGCATTCCGCCCCCCTTCTTGTAAAGCCCAATGTACAAAGTTCAGAGCAGCCACAAGAGTCAGCGTGGCTCCTTATATTACATTCTAACAAGCCTTGTTTGATAGGCTCTTATCTAGTTGTGGATGTCTATATGACGTATAGACTATCACGGCCTGCGGCTGTGAACTTTGTCGCAACCTAAATGTAAGGCAGGGTACAGCTAGGCCAAGAGGGAGGGAGGGATATAGTGACGGACCTTGTTGCAGGTTACTACTCGATAGAGGGCCATTATAGTTTGTAACGGTGATGCTTTATAGGACCCCTGTTCACAGAGGTTTTTGTTCCGACTTTCACTTAATTCTGTTCTATTAATTTCAAGTCCACCTCTTGACAGTAGCATTAAAATGATAACCGGGTGTTGGGATGGGGGGTTGGAACAAAAACCTTCAAAATGAGGGGCCCCTTAGGATGTCAAGACCGAAATGAACAGCATGGCTATTGGACTATTAACACGATGAGGGGTCCTTTAGGATGTCAGGACCGAAATGAACAGCATGGCTATTGGACTTTTAACACCTTTGTGGGTTAACCATCGAAAGAGAAAATTTAAGTTCAGATTGTGTTTCAAAACACTCCTAACTAATTACTTGCATATGCAAGCTCTAATTGTACAGTGCACACCTCCTCTTTCAAAAATATATAATATCCTTTTAACATTCCTGATGACTTGTAAACATCTTTTTAAAGGTAGACTCAGCGATATGACGTACACTACATGGCCAAAAGTATGTGGACACCAGCTCGAAGAACATCTAATTCCAAAATTATGGGCATTAAAATGGAGTTGGTCTCCCCTTTGCTGCTATAATAGCCTTGACCAAAGTTGCTTTGACAGAGCTAAAATGAATCATTGACATATTCTGTGCAACTAAGCTGCCAGCTACTAACTATTTGTTTAGTAAGGTCTTCAAGCATTTAAGTAGTAGATCAGAACTACATTTTTTGTGCACTTTTCGTGAATATATATATATATATATATATATATATATATATATATATATATATATATATATATATATATATATATATATATAGGGAGTCAGAAACAGGGTAATCCAACACAACAATATATATGCACAAACTGTAGCAGGTCATGTGGCATCAATGATTCGAAGAACAGGAGCGACCATGTTACGCTTCCTATAGATTATCAAGTTAAAAATCAAAACAGTGAAATTATTACTTACAAGCCCTTCCCAACAATGCAGAGAGATATTTTTTTTAAATAATAGAAAAATAGAAACAATTCAAAAGTAATAACAAGGAAGAAATACACAATGAGCAACGATAACTTGGCTATATACACGGGGTACCAGTACCAAGTCGATGTCCAGGGGTACTGGGTAATTGAGGTAGATAAACTACATGGCCAAAAGTATGTGGATATTTTGGGTCTACCAATGTTGACTTCCTCATTCAAGTACCAAGAACAAAGTACAGAAAAAGTGTCCAGGGTGAAGTCAATACAATGTAGCAACTTGCAAACACTACATGACCAAAGTATGTGGACACCTGCTCGGTGAATATCTCATTCCAAAGTCATGGGCATTAATATGGAGTTGGTCCCCCCTTTGCTGCTATAACATCCCCCACTCTTCTGGGAAGGCTTTCCACTAGATGTTGGAACATTGCTGCGGGAACTTGCTTCCGTTCAACCACAAGAGCATTAGTGAGGTCGGGCACTGATGTTGGGCATACAATAATAATTGTCTAGAATGTCATTGTACAATCGTGGCCAAAAGTTTTGAGAATGACACAAATATTAATTTCCACAATGTTTGCTGCTTCAGTGTCTTTAGATATTTTTGTTGTTACTGTAGAATACTGAAGTATAATTACAAGCATTTCATAAGTGACAAAGGCTTTTATTGACAATTACATGAAGTTGATATAAAGAGTCAATATTTGCAGTGTTGAACCTTCTTTTTCAAGACCTCTGCAATCCGCTCTGGCATGCTGTCAATTAACTTCTGGGCCAAATCCTGACTGATGGCAGCCCATTCTTGCATAATCAATGCTTGGAGTTTGTCAGAATTTCTGGGTTTTTGCTTGTCCACCCGCCCCGATCCCACAGCTAAATCAACATTAGGAGACGGTCCTGGTGTTTGCTGGACTTTCTTGGGCGCACTGAAGCCTTCTTCACAACAATTGAACCGCTCTCCTTGAAGTTCTTGATGATCCGATAAATGGTTGATTTAGGTGCATTCTTACTAGCAACAATATCCTTGCCTGTGAAGCCCTTTTTGTGCAAAGCAATGATGACGGCACGTGTTTCCTTGCAGGTAACCATGATTGGAAGAACAATGATTCCAAGCACCACCCTCATTTTGAAGCTTCCAGTCTGTTATTCAAACTCAATCAGCATGACAGAGTGATCTCCAGCCTTGTCCTCGTCAACACTTACACCTGTGTTAACGAGAGAATCACTGACATGATGTCAACTGGTCCTTTAGTGGCAGGGCTGAAATGCAGTGGAAATGTTTTTTGGGGATTCAGTTCATTTGCATGGCAAATAGGGACTTTGCAATTAATTCATAACATTCTGGAGTATATGCAGCTTTCCATCATACAAACTGAGGCAGCAGACTTTGTGAAAGTTAATATTGTGTCATTCTCAAACATTTTGGCCATGACAGTATGCTTTAGAGTTAAGATTTCCCTTCATTGGAACTAAGGGGCCTAGCCCAAACCATGGAAAATATCCCAGGACCATTACACCAAACTTTACAGTTGGCACTATGCATTGGAACAGGTAGCGTTCTCCTAGCATCCACCAAATTCAGATTTGTCCGTTGGACTGCCAAATGGGTGATTCATCACTCCAGAGAACACGTTTCCACTGCTCCAGAGTCCAATGGCAGCGAGCTTTTACACCACTCCAGCCAACGATTGTCATTGTGCATGGTGTGCTTAGGCTTGTGTGTGGCTGCTTGGGCATGGAAACCCATTTCATGGGTTTTCGTGAAGCTCCCGACTAACAGTTTTCGTGCGGAAGTTGCTCCCTGAGGCAGTTTGGAACTCGGAGGTGAGTGTTGCAACTGAGGACTGACGTTGTTGCTCCTAAATGTTTTCACTTCACAATAACAGCACTTACAGTTGACCAGAGCAGCTCGAGCAGGGCAGAAATTTGACGGACTGACTTGTTGGAATGGTGGTATCCTATGATGGTGCCAAGTTGAAAGTCACTGAGCTCTTCAGTAAGGCCATTCTACTTGTCCATGGAGATTGCATGGCTGTGTGATCAATGTTATACACCTGTCAGCAACGGGTGTGGCTGAAATAGCTGAATCCAATAATTTGAAGTGGTGTCCACATACTTTTGTACATATAGTCTAGATGCAGAAAGTAAACAGCATAGTGAGTCATTTTCCACAACAACTAAAAGCGTGGACGCAAGAGGCTCAACTCCTCATCTGTTTTGGTGCCCTGGCTACCACACTGTGGATAGCATGAAGCTTAACTGTGCCCATGTGCAGATACTGTGTGTGACTGTGTGAAAGCGAAGTCTTACATTTTGCTCATCTCTATAGCTGCGGTGCTGCTCGTAGCAACGTCTTTTCGCTGATTCTACCTTTTAACATTTTTGATTACAGCTACTAATACAACTACTCAACCACTACCACTACTGTAAATTAGTCAAAGATATTACATGTAATGAATAGTAGATATAGTCAAGGCATCAAAGTACAAACATGTGGTTGACTATCACCTATTAAAGGGATATCATATAAGGCAAGTTTTTCAAAAGTCATGTTAGTTTATTCACAGTGGTTTGAAATTGTTCAGTGTTCATATTTTATATGAACTTTGTGGGTGACATTTATGCAATATTGTCTAGTATAAAATGCCTTTGAGGGAAACAAAGACTATTTAGGCAATTGAATGAGACATTACTTAAGTCTGAGATAATGATTGATCTTCAGAGTAGTCTCTGAGATTACATGTATAAGCCCTATTCCCTGTGAAGATAGATGATAATATTCAATTTTTGTGTTTCTTCTTCCTCCATACAGGCCTACACAATTCAGGGACAATATGCCATCCCACACCCAGATGTGAGTTCCAAGTCTCTGCTGTCACATCTTATTACTGTTAAAAGTCTGCACATTTCTTAGTCTTACACCTATGAATATTAACCAGTCATTAATACAACATTGTTCTCAGTGTAAGCCTCCCGAAACCTCCAATCTCAGGTCTTGGCCTGTTACATTTTTTTAATTAGGCACTTAAGAAACACGTCTTTGGTTCAGAGTGATTTTTTTCAGATTTAGAATCGCAAACACCCAACAGTCTCCACACCCAGGAAATTGCTTTTGACTAATGTCGTGCTCTGTTGCAGTACTTACGACTAAGTAGAACATGATAGAACTGGTTGTCTGGGTGTGGACACCTCCTAAATTCCACAAGGCCATACAAAGTCTTCAATGTTTTTGCGTGTGTTTTTAAAAAATGAACCCATCCACCACCGCCCATCTTCGGAGGACACATATCTTTTGTTTTTTTTACAACTTTTATGCTACATTTACATACATTTTACATATACATATTACATACATGGTACTTTTATATACAGCAATCACATGACAATAATATATTACTGAACATAAGCTCTTTAATCCCACCCCTCAGTCACTCTCTGCCCATTCCACCTATCACCATAGACCACCCTTGTTTGGTTTCCATGAGCCATATATTTTTCAATTGTGCTGGGATGTTTTACATACATTTTAAACCTTTCTAATTCCATGGTATACACAGATTGTGAGCTAAAGATGAAAACCTTTCTTACAAGTATTATAAAATTATTTATTGACTGACTATGGCTTTCCAAATCGCCCAACACTGTTATTTGTAAGGTTCATTTTAAGTGAATGTTGTGATTTTTGTAACCATTCCTGACCAGAAACATACATAAGGGCAATACCAGAATAAATGATCTAGTGATTCTGTCTCTTCGCAGCAAAATCTACAGAGCAGAGATTGTTGTATGCCCCATATACAGTGGCAAGAAAAAGTATGTGAACTTTGGAATTACCTGGATTTACCCATAAATTGGTCATCAAATTTGAGCTGATCTTCATTAAAGTCACAACAATAGACAAACATACTGTGCTTAACCTAATAACACACAAATTATTGTCTATATTGAATACATTGTTTAAAAATTCACAGTGTATGTTGGAAAAAGTATGTGAACCCCAAAAGCTAATTGGAGTCAGGAGTCAGCTAACCTGGAGTTCAATCAATGAGACGAGATTGGAGATGTTGGTTAGAGCTGAGTTGCCCTATAAAAAACACTCACAAAATTTGAGTTTGCTATTCACAAGAAGCATTGTCTGATGTGAACCATGCTTCGAACAAAGGAGATCTCAGAAGACCTAAGATTAAAAATTGTTCACTTGCATAAAGCTGGAAAGGGTTACAAAAGTATCTCTAAAAGCCTTAATGTTCATCAGTCCACGGTAAGACAAACTGTCTATAAATGGAGAAAGTTCAGCACTGTTGCTACTCTCCTTAGGAGTGGCTGTCCTGCAAAGATGACTGCAAGAGCCCTGCAAGAGTGTCAGCTAAAGACTTACATAAATCTCTGGAACATACTAACAACTCAGTTGGCGAGTCTACGATACGTAAAACACTAAATAAGAATGGTGTTCATGGGAGGACACCACGGAAGAATCCACTACTGTCCAAAAAAACTTTGCTGCACGTCTGAAGTTCGCAAAAGTGCACCTGGATGTTCCACAGCGCTACTGGCAAAATATTCTGTGGACAGATGAAACTACAGTTCAGTTGTTTGGAAGGAACAAACAACACTATGTGTGGAGAAAAAAAGGCACACCACACCAACATCAAAACCTCATCCCAACTGTATAGTATGGTGGAGGGAGCATCATGGTTTGGGGCTGCTTTGCTGCCTCAGGGCCTGGACAGCTTGCTATCATTGACAGAAAAATGAATTCCCAAGTTTATCAAGACATTTTGCAGGATGATGTCTGTCCGCCAATTGAAACTCAACCGAAGTTGGGTGATGCAACAGGACAACGGCCCTAAACACAGAAGTAAACCAACAACAGAATGGCTTCGACAAAAGAAAATAGTGGCCCAGTCAGTCCTGACCTCAACCCGATCGAGATGCTGTGGCATGACCTCAAGAAAGCAATTCACACCAGACATCCCAAGAATATTGCTAAACTGAAGAATGGTCCAAAAATCCTCCTGACCATTGTGCAGGTCTGATCTGCAACTACAGAAAACGTTTGGTTGAGGTTATTGCTGCCAAAGTAGGGTCAAACAGTTATTAACTCCAAGGGTTCACATACTTTTTCCAGACTGCACTGTGAATGTTTACACGGTGTGCAATAAAGACATGATAATGTATGGTTTGTGTGTTATTAGTTTAAGCAGACTGTGTTTTGTCTATTGTTGTGACCTAGATGAAGTTTAGATCAAATTTTATGACCAATTTATGAAAACATCCAGTTTTTTCCAAAGGGTTCACATTTTCTTGAAACTGTATATACCGTTATGTTGGTGGCAAGAATTTTGTATAGTAATTTAAATGGACAAACTCGTGTTGAATCAAGTGTTTTTTGTACCAGTTCATAAACCATCGAAAATCTCTTCCCATTTATTTTGCAACCTGTATGGCGCAGCTGTCAATATTTTTGTCCTCAAATGAAACTGTTTTTTCTATTTATGCCAAGTATTTTCAGCTATTTTGTATCTTTAATATCTGGCAGACAACAAACAAGTTCCCTAACTTCTCCCTCTTCTACTTGGCTCCTCCGTTTATGTGGTAATGCTGCAATCAGTTGGTTATAAATTGGGATTGAGCAGATATGTGACTTATCTCCAGCAATTCTTTTCTATTTCTAATGTTATGAAGAAATATAATACCACTTTTATTGAAAATCAATAAAGAATGTTTTTTTTGTTAAATCAGTATATTTGAGTTTAACCCTAATCTTTATTGTAATATTTGTTCTATGTTTTTTTAGAGGATAAATCATATTCTACATAGGGTCCATTAATAATTTAACTTCATCTGTCTTTGTCTCGAGAGCATCTCGAGAGCTATCGCGTGTCAGATCCTTTAATTCGGAGAAGGCAGTGATTGATGGCAGGGGAACCATTGGTTGACATTACAATCACTCAAATAGGGCCTTGACATCCTCCCCACCCTCTTTAAGCTACTCTTTCAAGGGTGAGGGATTCTCAAGCATCCATCTCACTCATTATTGATGGCAATGATAGACAGTGAGGGAAAATTGTCAATTGCAAAGTTTTATATGGGCCAAGTGTTGTTGGACTGACAAGCCAGGCCCATGAAGGTTGTCCTGTTGGTCTTGGCAAGGTTGCCTATCTCTGGTTTACTGTAAGAAATGGTTTGAGTGGTTAATCTTGAGTTATACTGTATGTTACTAGATTATTCATTGTAAAGAATAAATACAGGATATGTGAATTTCGTACTAATGTGTCATCCACGTTGTAAAATGAGCATATTGTTCCATCTGGGTTACGCACCATCGATTTTCCCCAAAGTTACCGGAATACAGTTTTGAATCAAGGAGTTGTTCAATGTTTTGAAGTTTTAGATGCAACAACAATAAATGACAAACTAGGATCTCACGTAGATTTAAGTTACTGGCCAATGCATGTCAGACCACGTTGTTCTGTGTTCTAAATTTAAGCCCCATGGCTAATCTTAAATAAAACATTGAAATATTCTTTCCTTAGCTTGTCTAATTGCATAGACTTAAGTCTAGCTCACAAGGTTTGTGATTGCAATTGCAGTATTTACTGTATGTTAACCCTTAGACTCCAACTCTAGGTACAACAACAATGGAGACTACAACCATCTATTAGGGGTATATTTATTTAATCAGACAATTTCGGATGTCAGTCAGATGTTTTGATAAATGTTGCAAAAATTACTGGACCTTTTAACCAGAAAACCAACCAGATTGAAGTGTTCACACATACATTGCATCACAGATAAATGCATTAAATTAGAATGTTAAGAAGTTAGTTGATGTCTTCATTATCAATGGAAAATATTATAATGCAACAAGTTGTCTGTGTTGATCTTTCCTGCGAAAAAGCTGCATCTCTGTTGATTATGCAATCCATCTGCTATTATAAACTGGATACAGCAGCAAATATAACACCCCAACTCAACCACATTGGGCTAAGTCCTTCTCAAGTTCTCTCTCTCTCTCTCTCCCTCTGTTTCTCTTTTGCTCTCTCATCTCCCACCACCATGTGTCATGCCTCCTCTCCTCACTGTTTCTCCTCACTGTTCTAGTTTTAAGTTCTTGATTTCTTGTCGGTGTGACCTTACAATAACCTCTTAGTTCTATTGTCGCTCCTACCCCCCTCAGCAGTTGACCAAGCTCCACCAGTTGGCTATGCAGCAAACCCCCTTTACCCCCCTCGGACAGACCACCCCTGCTTTCCCTGGTACGTACCCACAAGCCCTCTCTCAACACTTCCTTCTCTTTGTATCTGTAGACATCTCTTTCTTCTTTTTCTCTCTTTCCTCTCTTTCCCTATGTCTCTGGAGGTTGCTTTTCTCCTAAGCTAGGCTTTTTGTTTGGCCCTGCCTTCATTTGGTTGACATTTTGTCATGCATGAGGACTCTATTTTGAAATACCATCTGGCAACAACTATTTGCTACATCCCAGCTATGGTCTCTTTTGAGATTTAGTTAGTTCCCAGTTAATATGAAAAGGACAGACACATGGACAGAGGACAACTCAAGTCTCCTGCATCTGCATTATATGGCTTGGACTTTAGTACTAAAATGATTGTCCTCATATAATGTAAAACTCAGGTATTTGTAAAAGACACAACCAAGGTCTCATGAATAAAGATGGTGCCGTTTGAGTCCTCTTTCCACCAGTGTCATCTACAAGGACTTGACGATTACCATTTTATTCAGGACAGGATTGATTGATTAAAACAACAACCAGCTTTTCAGGCCTTTCAAAGGGTCTTATTGACCCTACATTTCAGAGTTCCTGATTCCTAAAGGCCTTTCAAAACAGATCCTGAGAATCACGAGGAGGAACACCATTGACAGCTGGATGTTTTTGATGTTCTTCGAATTTGAAAAAAGCAAGTCGGTTGCACTTTGACGGTGAAATCACTATTTTGTACTTTTCTTTCAGAGCAGGCAATGCACCAAACAATAGGCCTACATAACCTCGTACTCTCTTTCACAAACATCAGACTAACTGTACATGACTGTGAATTACACCCTTGATAAAGATGAGCAAAAAAGACTGTAAAAATAAAGAATTTGTATGCTAACAAAATGGGGAAATTATGGTATTTTATACTGTTACAATTACTCAGAGAAAGAGGTTTTGTTTAATTTTTGTTTAATCGAAAAAGTGGTCAAAATTATTGCCACCCCAGTTTTCAATACTTTTCAATACCTCACCTTGCGAGGATAATGGCACTGAGCCTTTTTCTAAAATGTTTTAAGAGATTGGAGAACACATTGGGACCATTCATCTATACAGAATCCTTCCAGATCCTTGATATCCTTCACCTGCGCTTATGGACTGCCCTCTTCATTTCAAACCACAGGTTTTCAATGGTGTTCAAGTTCAGGGGACTGACCATTGGAAAATTTTGAATTTGTTGTCAATTAACCATTTCGTTGTGGATTATGTGTGCTTGGGGTTATTGTCTCCCTGGTAAATCCACTTGCTGCCAAGTTTCAGCCTCCTGGCAGAGGCAACCAGGTTTTGACTAAAATGTCCTGGTACTGGGTAAAGTTCAGGATGCCATTCACCTTAACACAGGTCCAAGGACAAGTGAAAGCAAAATAGCCCCATACATCAAAGGTAGAGCACCATATTTTACAGTAGGTATGGGGTTCTTTTCTGCTTATTTCGACGCCAACCCCACCACTTGTGTGCGTGGCCAAAGAGCTCTATTTTCATGTCATCCAACAATTGTAAACACCTGAAGTTTGATAAACAGCATTGGCACTTAGATTGGAATCAGTGCTATGGTAAAATGACATGAAAATACAACTCTTCGGCCACACACATTGTTACAGGCTTTGGTTTTTCTCTCCATTTTAGCTTGTGTACCTAGTTCCTTAACACGTTCAGGGCCGATTTTACCATGTAAATCTTGGTGGGGCAACAAAAAATAAGTGGGATGCATGCCAGCAAAGCCACTACACAACACAACATTAAAACATACATTAATTGCACTATAGCGGTGCCCACAAACTGTTAGGGCCTGTCATCAAAGTGTGACATTCTCTGGGTTTATGGTGCTTTCAAAACAACTGGGACCCCTGGAAAAAAGCAAGACAGCTGTCTATCATTGTCTCTGATTGAGAGCCATACTTAGGTAGCCTGTTTTCCCATTTTGAGTTGTGGGTGATTATTTTCTGGTTAGTGTTTGTTGCACCTGTCAGAACTGTTCGTTTATCATTTTGTTGTTTTTGTTCGTATATTCATCCTTAATTAAAAGTAGTATGGATACGTACCACACTGCACTTTGGTCCTCCTCTCCTTCCACCAACGAAAATCGTTACAACAAATTTGTGTTGACTAACTACTTTCACAAGCAAGGCACTAAGTACCTATCCCTACACAAAGAAATATCCAGAGAAGTCACCACTCACTACAAAGCTTCCGTCTTTTTCTCCAGTGCCCAAAGACAGGGGTGGGCAAAAAACTGGTTCCTTGTATCCACCAATTTGTCATTACTGCCATGAGAAAGGCCACACTGTCCTAAGTTAAAACAGAAAATGAGATAGAGAAAAAGCAGTTTCTTCTTGTGGGAGCCCTCCAGCCCATTAAGTCTCTGGTTGGGACTGGTTTATCTCCTAAACAAGCGTTTTGGTCAGACTTGAATGAACCCTTTGTTTCAGACGGGTTTGTGTCTCTGTAGAGTGGTGATAATGTTAAGCAGTCTTTAAAGATACTTTTGCATCTGGTTACAATATGTCAAGGCGTGGAGGTGTGCTGCATGGTAGTTCCATGCAGTCCATCCATGTAGTGAACCATTCATTCAGTGAAACTTGAGTCTGATCTTGTTTCTGGTCCTGTGGTCGTTGGAGTGAAGCTAGCCTACATGTGAAGGGGGCCTCATTAATTTTGGGCAACAATTTGGCTGGTGGAAAGGTTGTGCCAAATCCTGTCGTTTGTAAGGTGCCCAGAGTAGAGGAACCTGACGGGTTATCAAATAAATACCCCACAGTCTTCCCAGCATGTGCTGTTACATGTGCCATGACTAAGAAGATTGCTGAAAGGAAGTCTATTGTTGAGGAGGATGTCACCGATCCCACCATGTTTGTCCTGTCTGTGATATTTAGGTGTGGTCCTGACTTCGGTAATCCCTCCAGAGTTTGAAAAGTCCCAAAGGTGAGCGAGTTAGCAGGACATCTGAAAGAAGAGAGGGTCCCTACAGTTGACACTTCGATGTCTAGGAAGCAGCTGATTTCCAAACAGAGAAAGATGCTTCTCTCTCCCCTCTTTCTGGTACAATACGTCCAGAAGAGGAATTTGATGAAGTTTGTGGGGTACTTTGACAGAGATGATGTTCTGATGAGGACTGACGGAGTTACAGTCCGACAAGAGATACTGATGGCCTGGTCTGAAAAATTATGTTGTAGCTTACTGTACTCATCCTGTCGCGTTTGCCAGCTGACGGGTTAACCCAATCAAACTGTTCCGGTTGCATCTTTTCAGCCTATACATGCTTTTGACAAACCTTTCCGACAGGGTTCTGGTGGACTGTGTTGGTCCTGCTCATTCATCGAGAGCATGAGGAAAGCCAGATTCGCCCTGTGCCTGTGGTATGGTTGAGTAACTCAGTGATCCTGCAAAACGATAATGGCTTTTTGGTACACTTATCTACAGGGGATAAAGGCGACATTGCTGCACTACTTTTAGAATATCAAGGTTTATTCTCAGATGTGCTGACTCAGACAAATTTACTAGAGCATGACATTGACGTTGGGGACTCTGCCCCAAATAAACAGCACGTCTATCAAGTGAATCCTGAAAAGAGAGAGAAACTCTGCAGCAAGATGTAGTTCATGCTTGCACACCGCATTGCACAACATGGCAACAGTCCGTGGAATTAGCCCTGTATAATAGTACCTCAGCCGGGTGGGTCTCTGCATTTTTCCCCCAGATTTTTCGTAAACACAATGCCATTACTAAGCCAGACTCATACCCTTTGCCCAGGGTCAACAATTGTGTAGACTGTGTTGGTGCTGCCAAGTACGTTAGCAAGTTTGATCTGCTGAAGGGATATTGCCCCTCTATCTGAGGGCGCCGAAGAGCTATCTGTTTTTGTTTTCTTACCTTTGTCTTCTGTTCAGTTTAAGAAATGCCACGTTTGAATGTGTCATGCACATCGCACAACAGTGTATCTCGGGAAGGGCCAAGGAAAAGTCAGACCAGTCTTCTCGCCAGGAATTGCACCGAACCTTGCCCAGGTTGTTGCTTTACCTGGTATGGCAACTGCTCGGCATAAGGTGCTACAGAGGGTAGTACATCACTGAGGCCAAGCTTCCTACCATCCATGACCTATATACTAGGCGGTGTCAGAGGAAGGGCCAAAAAATTGTCAGACTCCAATCACCCAAGTCATAGACTGTTGTCTTTGCTACTGCACAGCAAGTGGTACCAGAGCACCAAGTCTAGGACCAAAAGGCTTCTTAACAGCATCTACCCCCAAGCCATAAGATTGCTGAACAACTAATCAAATGGTCACCAGGACTATCCCTTTGTTTTTACTCTGCTGCTACTCTCTGTTTATTATCTATACATAGTTACTTTACAAATTAGCTTGACTAAACTGTACCCCCTGCGCATTGACTCGGTACCGGTATCCCCTGTATTTAGCCTCGTTATTGTTTTGTAAATTATTGTGGTACTTTTTGATTGATTTAGATTATTTTTTGTAACTTTTTACTGCATTGTTGGTTAAGGGCTTGTAAGTAAGCATTTCACAGTAAGGTCTACACCTGTTATATTCGGCACATGTCACAAATAACATTTGATTTGATTTCAGTGCTATAGAAAGTAGTCACACCCCTTGAATGTTTCCACATTGTGTTGGTTACAGCCTCAATTCTTACAAATTAATAAAAAATGAAAAGCTGAAATGTCTTTAGTCAATAAGTATTCAAACACTTTGTTATGGCAAACCTAAATAAGTTCAGGTGTAAAAATGTGAATAATAAAATAATAAGTTGCATGGACTCACTCTGTGTGTAAAAATAGTGTTTAATTACACTTTGGATTGTGTATCAATAAACCCAGTCACTACAAAGATACGGGCATCCTTCCTAATTCAGTTGCCGGAGAAGAAGAAAACAGTTACAGAGTTTAATGGCTGTGATATGAGAAAAATGAGGATGGATCATCAACATTGTAGTTACTCCACAATACTAACCTAATTGACAGTGAAGAGCAGGCAGCCTGTACATAATAAAAACATTCCAAAATGTTGGCAAGGAATTAAAGTAATACTGCAGAAAATGTGGCAAAGCAATTTACTTTTTGTCCTGAATACGTTTTATGTTTGGGGGTAAATCCAATACAACACATTGCTGAGTAACACTCTCCATATTTTCCAGCATACTAGTGGCTGCACCATGTTATGGGTATACTTGTAATCGTTAAGGTCTGGGGAGTTTTTCAGGATAAAAAAGAAAGGGAATGGAGCTAAGCACATTCAAACCCCTAGAGGAAAACCTAGTTCAGTCTGCTTTCCACCGAACACGGGGAGATGAATTCACCTTCAGCAGAACAATGACCTAAACCACAACCCCAAATATAGACCAGATTTGCTTACCACGGCGACATTGAATGTTCCTGTGTGGCCTAGTTACAGTTTTGACTTAAATCGGATTGAAAATCTATGGCAAGACTTGAAAATGGTTGTCTAGCAATGATCAACAACCAACTTGGCAGAGCTTGAATAATTTTGTAAAGCACAATGTGTAAATATTGTATAATCCTGATGTGCACAGCTCTTAGAGACTTACCCAGAAATATTCACATCTGTAATTGCTGACAAAGGTGATTATAACATGTATTGGCTCAGGGCTGTGTACACTTCTCATTTTCAAAACATTTGCAAACATTTACAAAAACATGTTTTCACTTTTTTATTATGTGGTATTGTATGTAGATGGTTGAGAAAACAAATGTAATCCTTTTTGAATGCTGTCTGTAACACAACAAAATGTGGAATAAATCAAGGGGTATGAATCTTCTTGAAGTCACTGTATGTGTCGGCCTCTACCCATCTAGCTACCCCTCTAGTGGTCTATACCGATCATAACCCCTCTCGTTTTCCTGCAAAGGACTAGTTCCACAAATTACCGGCTCCTTCACTGGAATCTGATATTGCAGAAGTTCCCCCTTGAAATTCAACATGTCTGCGGTAAGGACAACTTGATCTTTCGAGGGTGGGCAGTCAATACGATTTTTGTGTTCTGTGATTAGCCAGCAAATTGAACTTCCGCACATTTTAGATTTCCTGCACGTTTTCCATTGACATTTGTTTTGTTATGTTTAAGTATAACAGAGAAATATTTAAAAGTGTCATTTTCCATCTGTTTTCACAATCTTGCGCTTTACGCAGCTACTTTATTTTCTATATATACAAAAATAATAGGGATGTAAAAGCTAACTGGTAGTCTAGCTAACAAATAATACAATTGACTTCCCTTTTTTTAGCTAGCTAGTTCCAGACAGTTTTCTCATCATGAATGAAGTAGGTAATAGTAACAATATTTTCTTGCAATATCGACACAATTTAGATTTATGCATTGACAGTTTGGATTGGACACAGACCAACACTCTAACCTAACGTTGGGTCTGGATTACCAAGAGACTGCCACTGACGACCCAATCAGCACCCATCTCATCGTCCATAATAACAGAAAGGGCAGGCAGGGGTATTGAGGGTGTGCAACTTACATTTTTTGTTAAATAAATAACTTTCTGCAAGATTGGCCTACGTTTGCATATTTCCAGAAAACTTATGATTGGAGCTGTGGTTTTGCTATGCTGCATTTCTGAAACAGAAATAGCAGAGACATACAAGGATGAAACATTACATGATTTGTAAATCATATATATATATTAATGATATCTATTGAAAAGATAAAGATAAAATGCTAATTAATTGCTTAAAAATCATACAATGTGATTTTCTGGATTTTTGCTTTAGATTCCGTCTCTCACAGTTGAAGTGTACCTATGATAAAAAAATTACAGACCTCTACATGCTTTGTAAGTAGGAAAACCTGCAAAATCGGCAGTGTATCAAATACTTGTTCTCCCCACTGTATGTGATGAAAGGCAGCAGAGCTGCAGCTGTGTTTGTCAGACCATGAGACATCCTGAAAAATCGGTCTTCTCATGATACCATCAGTAGTGTCTGAACGTTTGGCCTACAAACTACAGTATTATGACCCCACTATGGAAGGTGAGACTCTCACAAACACATACATGTCGGTTTGCTCTAGGATGCCCGCAAGCCTCACAAGACTCATCTGAAGGTAGCCTGGTACCAGTTTTTTTAAAGTATCGAAGTATACACTATGGAAGTAGTTTAGTTCCTAAAAAAAGAGGTTAAATATGTGTCAAATATTTTTGTTTTATTATTTCCAGATCTTTCTTATATCTCTCAGATATAGGACAGCTACTTCAGAACAAGCTTCCTTTTTATTGTATTTTTTTACTATCTGTGGTTCCATGTATGAATGTGTTGTTCAGTGTGTTTCTATGGGCTACTGGCAGTAAGGCCAAATTCAATGTTTCATCAAATAATGTTTTCATATTTTTTATGTATATCTAAAGAGGTCCTAAAATTCTAAATCAAATAGCTAAATGATCTTTGGTATGACCATCTTGGTATGACCCCCGGCTTAGACTAGGGGTTTTAAGGACATATGTATCTGGAGCACCTAATATCTAATAAAATGCCAGATATCCGGAAATATATCAATATATCCCCCTAATATTCACAGTTTTTGCCCAGTGCTGTGGTTTGAATTGAAGCGAACAGTCCATAAGCAGCAGGCAAAGGATAGCAAGGATCTGGAAAGATTATGTATGGAGGAATGGTCAAGATCCCTCCCAATGTGCTCTCTAATCTCATATAGCATTTTATAAAAAGGCTTGTCCTTGCAAGGTGAGGCATACAAAACAGGTGCAAATAATGTTGATCCTTATCTTTTTGAGAGAAAAAATAACATTACTTGTTAAAGGCCCAGTGCAGCCAAAATGTGATTTCCTTGTGTCTGCAACAGGGTGATCAAATTAAGATCCTACGTCGAAATAACACTGATAATGCCCTTTCTGTGTAAGCTGATCTGATTATAATAGACTAATGAACATTCATCGTTCATTTGCATATACTGTATCCTCCTAGTTCTAGTGCTGGTCCCGCCCAAAAGCAAGAGAGACCGTGCAAAGATAGCCATACTGCAAAGTCTTCCATCCGAACAATCAATTTGTCTTATTTGGCGTTAATTTATTTTTTTATAATCAAATGTCAGAGAAGTTCAGTCTGAACCTCCACATCTGCACAGCACACATCAGACTGCATTCCAAATCAGGCTGGGTACACATCTGGATTTTCCAGCAGCTCCATCTTTATGTCACATGGATCTTGAAACCAACAGCAGTACCAACCATTCCTGAAGTAAGTGTTAGTAAGTGTTTTTATTTAGTAAGTAAATCATATGCTATTCGTGGGTTGCATGCTTCTTCACAATATTGTGACTTAGAAAACAGATGACATTTTTAAAGGAGGCAAATCATTTGTAGAAAAATTTTGTCAGCAGCTGTGATGTTGCCAGTTTTACTTTAGATGGAGTATAACTTTAGCTAGCTACCTAGCTAAGATTGAGGAGCAGGAGTCAGACCGGATTTTAGCTAGCTAAAGTTAGCCTTGCTAGCTATTTTTAATTAACTTTTCTAGCTATGGCGTCTCTCTAAAGTAACTTTGATGACGTGATAATGATGGCAAAGTTGTTTCCTACTTTACCAATGTCATTGTATTTCCAGGCCACCTAAAGTGTCTAGATTGCTAGCTAGTAAAGTCTTTGAGCTAACTAATGCTAGTTAGATAGGCTTTTGACTGTTGTTTCAGCTGCAGTCAGTCAGTCACCCACAACAGACCAAAGTAGCCTACTTGATTTAGCTTCTGTCTTGTATTTTTATGTTAATGTTTTCCTTGACTATACAAAATAAATAGCTAAAATTGAATTTGAAAAGTATTTGTCATTAGAGCTAAAAACAAACTGGCCTGCAAGACAGAAGAAAGAGAGAGGTTATATTATTATTATTATTATTAGCTAGCTAGATATCTCATAAGGTTGATGTTTATTTGTGATGTGATTCCTAAAAAAATAAGCTTTCTGGCTGTTGAATGCAAGAATGGATATATAGATAGATAGATCACATCATTTATGAAAACTCGGGCTGGAGGTCTAGGTGGATTCGCTACAGGCATACATTATCATATTTCAGTTATGGACTATCAGATATTAAATGATGTTACATGTTTTCTCCAATGTTCAAGTGAAAACCTTAGGATTATATAATTTAACGTCACCTTGCAAACAGGTTGATAACTTGTGACACAATTGCCTTCCATTGATAGTCCCCTTTTTATGTGCTAAAGGGTCATCACTGAGGGAGGACCATGAGGTCATGGACTTCTTGGAAGAAGATGCTTTTGATGAGAAGCTACTTGATGAAGATGATGATGAAGAGTATGACACACACAAAGGACAGACAGATAAACAGTGACTGGCAGAGAAGCAGCTGAACTGGTTTCCCCTCAATCCTCCTAGGTTGTTGCTGTTGGAGGTGGCTGCTGTACATACCAAGCTGGTGGTGCAGGTCGTAAAATGCTCTAGCCTGGTCCCAGATCTATTTATGCTGTCGTGCTAACTTCTAATGCATGACAGTTGGCATGCCATGTTACCACAGCAGTTGGCTATACATATAGCACAAACAGATCGAAGAGCAAGCTAACATTTGGCTGAATGTCAGAACAGAAAGAGTGAAACTTAAATGTACTTGAGGACTACTCTAGAAATGGTTGTCTTTGTTACAGGAAAGATAGAAAGGAGAATATGACGTGGATTGCTTTTGTGGTATCCCAATGCGAGGGCAGGTAGTTGTGTATTATTTTATGGTTCTAATGGTGATGCAACTTGCACTTTGTTTCTAGGTTTGAATGAGACAATGTATTCCCCTAACCTTATTCTTTCAATAAAGTAATTGTTTTGTTAATATTATGTTACTTGTGTATGTCGTTCCTTATCATACGTAAGACTTTGACTTTGCTTTGGTGCAAATGTGTGTTTAATTTACTATTGTTACAATAAACTAGGAGTGGTGGGTGGAATCAGGCGCAGAGAGCAGGGTTCAGGTTCAGTTCAAATTTATTCACCGGCGCAACAAAAACGGTCACGCCATCACACAGGGCGTATACAAGTTGCCAGTCTAAACAACAGGACAAAAAGAGTCCGGAGAATAAAGACACGAACAAATAACACCATCCAACACAGAGTAACAAGAAACAAGCCCGCACAAATACCCAGCGGGCCTAGTGCCCTTAAATACCCTACAAACAAACCCTAATACAAAACAGGTGTACCCAATTACCCAATAACCAAAAACAAATGGAAAGGGAATCGATGGCAGCTAATAGGCCGGCGACGACGACCGCCGAGCACCGCCCGAACAGGAAGAGGCACCATCTTCGGCGAGGTTCGTGACAACTATCTGGATAAGAAACAGATTATGGAAAATTCCATACATTTTTTAAAAAGTACCATCAGTCACAAACAGGTGTTCCTTATTTTGTATGAATCATAATCTAAATACATTTACTATGAGTTGTACTTTGAAGATCTTGAGTTGTAAAACAATAACTTGAAAATACTTATACCATGATTTTGACTTTCATTATAACATGGTTTACGATCTGTTTAGTATGTTATGCAAATAAATAAGACAAATATATGAAGAATGACAACAACCTTTTATTGCAATCTGGTTTCTTTATTTTCTTTCAACACAGAAACATTCCAAAATGTGTAACTCAAGAGTATTTACTCATTAGACAAAATTAAATAGTATCATCAGAATGTCTATTTTGAATTGTTAATTAGGCTTTTTATTTAACCTTTATTTTAATAGGCAAGACAGTTAAGAACAAAATCTTATTTTCTATGTGCCCAGTGGGTTAACTGCCTGTTCAGGGGCAGAATGACAGATTTGTACCTTGTCAGCTCAGGGATTTGAACTTGCAACCTTTCGGTTACTAGTACAACGCTCTAACCACTAGGCTACCCTGCCGCCCCACTGCTTTGTGATGATATTGAAGATTATACCATGGGCCTCTGTGTCTCAGTTCTAACTATAACTTACTGTGTTTGACCTCTGAGACACAGAGGCCTAGAGTCTGCCCTGTAGATAATCATGGCTTTCTGCAATGAAGAGTAAAAGCCAGGATGGCCCACATAGCAAACAGGCTGTTTTGATCCTGCATCTTCTAGTGACCTATCGAAAACAGTACAAGAATGATATAGCAAATGAAGATGTGTGATGTGCATGCCTTTTATTTGAATAATAACATAGCCTACACACCTGTGGAAGTTTGTCACTTTCAGGGTTCAACTCCAGCCCCAAATGACAGGTTGAATACCATGTATTTGTTACTATTTTTTTTTTAAGGGGTAGCGGTGGGCTCTTAGACAATTATATCAGCCAATCAGGGCTGTATATAAATACACTATCTATACAAAAGTGTGTGGACACCCCCTTCAAATGAGTGGATTTGGCTATTTCAGCCACAACCATTGTTGACAGGTGTATACAATCGACCACAAAGCCATCTCCAAAGACAAACATTGGCAGTAGAATGGCCTAACTAAAGAGCTCAGTGACTTTCAACGTAACACCGTCATAGGGGGCTATCATTCCAACAAGTCAGTTCTTAAAATTTTTGCCCTACTAGAGTTGCTGCGGTCAACTGTAAGAGCTATTATTGTGAAGTGGAAACGTCTAGGAGCAACAACGGCTCAGCCGCGAAGTGGTAGGCCAAAAAATATGACTGTCATGAACTCAGATACCTTCTGCACCTCGACCTGTTCTTTTGGCCTGTTGTTTCCGAGGGTTTTATTTTGTTCATAAATGTTTGTGTCAAAACCTGCTGGTTTGGACTAGATGTTTACCAACTAGACAGCTAGCTAGGTTGCAATGGAGCCCCCCTCACCTGGAATAGCTTATGAACGTTTCCACCGCTGTAGAAGCTGTGGTTATTATGCTCTTCTCCGGGACAATATTGACAATCCGGAGTACCAATGCAGAGTATTTCAGGATTCAGGAATGAGGTGGATATCCTTAGAAACCAAATTTCAATTCTGCGCGAACTTAACAAATTTCTCATTCTCATCTCCTGTGGCTGGACACCGCTCTGGTTTGATAGATGTATCCCCGCCTTGTCATCTGTCCCAATTCAAATGGCCTATGCTACCAGGAACTTGCCTGCCAAGGATGTCGTCTCCATATGCTTCTCCTCAATATTGTAGTGGAATAGACTTTGAACAGCAAGAGGATTGTTCCAAACAGCGCTGGTGCCATGTCACAAGTTGTGAAAATCAAAGGCAGCGGCATGTTAAATGGACTAGAGTGTCTGCGAGAGGTCCGGAGCAGATCGACATGAAGAATAGCTTTGCCACCCTGGTGCCTGATCACCTGCTCCTTCATCGCTGGGACTGCCTGTGTCTGCAACAGCTGTGCTGATTCCAACTACACTGACTCCAATAGAGGCTTCGTCGTCGAGTTCGGCTCCTTTCCCTCTCTCTGGATCTGACAGGGCTCTGCATGCTGTGGAAGGTCTGGACCTATCGCCAGGAGCTGCGAGTGTATGCTATTCTGCTTCTCGTGGGCCCGTGAAATGTTCCAAGAGTTGTGTGAGGGATAGGAGTGGGTGGATTTCTCCATCCCCTTTTCCGGTCAATGTATTGGGCAGTTCAATGGTGAGAACTGTCTTAGTCCCTGGAGCAAAAACATTATGCTATCCAGGAGCAAGAGTACATCAATAAACACCTCCCAAACATCTTAACCCTGCATCTGGAAATTGAGTCTATCATAGTTCATGTGGGATTCAATGACATTATAAAGGGCAGCTCAGAACAGCTGAAGATGGATTTTAAAGAACTGACTGGGTCTCTGCATGACACCAACAAACACCCCATAATATCTGGCCCTGTGCCTTCCCTAAATCATGGCATTGAATGTTTTAGCAGACTTGTAGTACTTGACAATTGCAGCTCTGTGGTTGTAACATTTATTGACAATTTTGATATCTTCTGGAAAAAAAAGCTTGTTTTATAAGGATGGGATCCACCAAAATCATTTTAGTTCCTGGATCCTTTCACAGGATTATAAGGCTGCGATGAGACAATGTCTTATCAATGACCCAAGCCCAGCTCAGTTAATCCCTACCATTGTGTCGCTAAATTGTCATAATGCTTCAGCAAATATAAATTATCCCAGGGGCGTTGGTAGACACAATGGTATTTACCTAAATGATGTCCCTCTAACTGCCCTGAATGCCTCTGCTGATCCGACAGCTATTGTATGCAGTAATCATGTGCTTTTGAACCAGAGTTATACTGTTACCACTGAGGCGGTGTGCCCTAGTAGGAATTCCACTGTGTGCAGCTCACCCTACACTTAACACAAATAACATGAGCATGTTTACTTCTGCTAAGCTTCCCAGTAAAGCAATGAAAACAATCAAGCATCCCAGAAAAGTGCTAAATATAGCCCGCATGAACTTATTTGGGACAGGGGGGTAGTATTGAGTAGCTTGGATAAAATGGTGCCCAGGGTAAACTGCCTGCTACTCAGTCCTAAAAGCTTGAATATGCATATAATTTGTGGATTTGGATAGAAAACACTCTGATGTTTCTAAAACTGTTTGAATGATGTCTGTGAGTATAACAGAACTGCAGGCAAAAACCTGAGAAAAAATGTAGCTTCATAAACAAGGTTCATGAAATCAATAATTTTCTAGTAACAGATGACATTCATATTCTGCCTATCTCTGAAACTCACTTAGATAATACCTCTGATGATACAGTGGTAGCAATACATGGTTATATTCAGAACCACATTCCAGTAAAGCTTAGAGACGATCTAATGTGAAATACTGTTGAAGTAATATGGCTACAGGTTCATCCGCCTCACCTAAAGCCCATTCTTGTGGGAAGCTGCTATAGACCAAGTGCTAACAGTCAGTATCTGTATAACGTGTGAAATGCTTGATATTGTATGTGATATTAACAGAGAGGTATTTGTTTCTGGGTGATTTAAATATTGACTGGCTTTCATCAAGCCGCCCAATCAAGACAAAGCTTCAAACTGTAACTAATGCCTGCAACTGTCACGTTCTGACCTTTATTTCCTTTGTTTTGTCGTTATTTAGTATGGTCAGGGTGTGAGTTGGGGTGGGCAGTCTGTTTGTTTTCTATGATTTTGGGATTTCTATGTTTCGGCCTAGTATGGTTCTCAATCAGAGGCAGGTGTCATTAGTTGTCTCTGATTGAGAATCATACTTAGGTAGCCTGGGTTTCACTGTTTGTTTGTGGGTGATTGTCTATGTTAGTTGCTTGTGTCAGCACAGTTCTTATGATAGCTTCACGGTCGTTATTTGTTTATTGTTTTTGTACAGTTTACTTCGTGTTTTTCGTCATCTATTAAATGATGCATTCACACCACGCTGCGCTTTGGTCCGCTTCTTACGACGATTGTTACAGCAACCTGCTTCAGGCTCATTCGACTTATCAGCATAGTTACAAACAGCACAGGAATGAAATCATCAACATGTATTTATTGCATCTTGTCACGCCCTGACCATAGAAAGCTTTCATTTTCTTTGGTAGGGTAGGTCAGGGCGTGACTAGGGGTTTAGTCTAGTTTATATTTTCTATGTGGGGTTCTCATTGGTTTTTCTATGTTGGTGTTTTGGTATGATTCGAAATTAGAGGCAGTCCGGTACGTCATATGTCTCCTCCTCGCACTCTCCCTGAAGTGCATGTCCTCAGACGGTACGTCCTGTGCCTGCTCCTCGTACTCTGCCTGAAGTGCATGTCCCCAGACCGGTACGTCCTGTGCCTGCTCCTCGCACTCTCCCTCCAGTGCGCCTTCACAGCCCAGTATGTCCTGTGCCAGCTCCTCGCACGTGCCGTGCGAAGTGTGTTAAATTTCCGTTACAATTCATGCCGGCTATACGCACCAGGTCTCCAGTATGCCTCCACAGCCCAGTACGTCCTGTGCCAGCTCCATGCACCAGGCCTCCAGTGCGCCTCCCAGTCCGATACATCCTGTGCCTGCTCCCCACACACGCCCTGAGGTGTGTGTCACCAGTCCGGTGCCACCTGTACCAGCCCCATGCATCAGGCCTCCAGTGCGCCTCCCAGTCCGGTACGTCCTGTGCCTGCTCCTCGCGCTCGCCCTGAGGTGCGTGTCACCAGCCCGGTACCACCAGTGCCGGCTCCATGCACCAGGCTTCCTGGGACGATCCCCAGTCCAGAGCTTCCGGCGACAGTTCCCAGTCCAGAGCTTTCGGCAACAGTTCCCAGTCCAGAGCTTCCGGCGACAGTTCCCAGTCCAGAGCTTCCGGCGATGGTCCACAGTCCGGAACCTCCAACGATGGTCCACAGCCCGGAACCTCCTGAGACGGTCCACGGCCCGGAATCTCCTGAGACGGTCAACGGTCCGGAACCTCCTGCGACGGTCAATGGTCCGGAACCTCCAACTCCATGACCGGAGCCTTCCCCTGAACCGATGTCCAGTCTGAGCATGACGTCCAGTTTAGCTCCAAGGCCAGAGTTGTTTTCTGTGTTGGTGCCCAGTCCAGGCACGGCATCCAGTCCCGCTCCATGGCAGGAGTCTTCTTCTACACCTAGGTCCAGGCCAGGCACAGTGCTCAGCCTGGGTCCATGGTTGGATCAGCGGGATGAGCGGGTTCTTCGTCCAGCACCAGAGCCGCCCCCAATGCTGGTGGATCCGCGGGAAGAGCGCATACTTTGCACCGCACCAGAGCTGCCACCGACACTAGACACTCCCCCTAACCCGCCCTTTTTGTTTCAGGTTTTGCAGTCGGAGTCAGCACCTTTGGGGGGGGGGGTACTGTCACGTCCTGACCATAAAAAAAAGCTTTTAATTCTATGAGTAGGTCAGGGCGTGACTAGGGGTTTAGTCTATTTATATTTTAGGTTGGGTTCTAGTTGTTTTTTTACATGTTGATGTTTTGGTATGATTCCCAATTTGAGGCAGCTGGCTATCGTTGTCTCTAATTGGGGATCATACTTAAGTCATACTGTGTGTTATGGGATATTTATATCAGCACTCTGATTACAATGAAAAGCAAGACGTGCCCCTCTGTTCAGGGCCAGCTGCAGCTTAACTAGGTATTTCCTTGCAGCACTCGACCACACAACTGAACAATAATCAAGATAAGACAAAACTAGAGCAGGAGGGATGAGGCAAAAGGAATAGCAAATAAGTGTGGCTGCATAACCGATTGGCAAATGTAATGCAAATTGACAAATCATGTGATTAAACTGAATAAAAAGAAGAAACTATACTATGAAACTTTATAAATGATTTAAAGAATGATAGTAAAAAGCTTTGGAGCACCTTAAATGACATTTTGGGCAAAATGGTCAACTCAGCTCCATCATTCATTGAATCAGATGGCTCATTCATCACAAAACCCAATGATATTGGCTCATTTATCATAAAACCAATTACTTCAATGATTTTTTCATTGGCAAGATTAGTAAACTTAGGCATGACATGCCAGCAACAAACACTGGATCTACACATCCAAGTATAACTAATCAAATTATTAAAGACAAGCATTATAATTTTAAATTCCGTAAAAGGAGTCTGGAAAAGGTGAAAAAAAAGATTGTGTCTATCAACAATGACAAGCCCCTGGGGTCCGATAACTTGGATGGAAAATTCCTGAGGATAATAGCGGATGATATTGCCTTTCCTATTTGCCATATCTTCAATCTAAGCCTACTAGATAGTGTGTACCCTCGGGCCTGGAGAGAAGAAAAAGTAATTCCCCTACCCAAGAATAGTAAAGCCCCCTTTACTGCCTGAGCCTGTTACCAACCCTTAGTAAACTTTTGAAAAAATACTGTTTGACCAGATACAATGCTATTTTACCATACGCAAATTGACAACATACTAACAGAACGCTTGTGGGTAAGGACATTCAACAAGCAGGGCACTTACACAAATTACTGGTGATTGGCTGAGAGAAACTGATGATAAAAAGATTGTGGAAGCTGTTTTGTTAGACTTCAGTGGGCTTTTGATATTATCGATCATTGTCTTTCAGATAGAAACACGTATGTTATGGCTTTATGCCGCCTGCTATATTGTGTGTAAAGAGTTACCTGTCTAACAGAAGACAGAGGGTGTTCTTTAATAATGGAAGCCTCTCCAACATGGTACATGTAGAATTCCCCAGGGAAGCTGTCTAGGCCCCAAACTTTTTTCAATCTTTACTAATAACATGCCACTGGCTTTGAGTAAAGCCAGCATTGCTCTGCCTTTTTAACAACACTATCAACAAGACAGGTCCTACAGGCCCTAGTTTGTCTCACCTGGACTACTGTTCACTCGGGTGGTCAGGTGCCACAAAGAGGGACCTCGGGAAATTACAATCGTCTCAAAACAAGGCAGAATATACTGTTTTTCCGGGAACAGGCCCAAATCCCTGTAATTCGGGCTGCCTTCTGAGAATTTGTGCAAGTGAGTAAACTCCCACTGTCATCTGTTCTATTGGCCAACGTTCAATCATTGAAAAATCAAGATTATCCTGCCAACGGGACAATAAAAACTGTAATATCTTATGTTTCACCGAGTCGTGGCTGAACGACGATATAGAGCTGGCTTTTCCATGCACCGGCCGAACAGAGAAGCTGCATCTGGTAAGACGAGGGATGGGGGTGTGTGTCTATTTGTCAATAACAGCTGGTGTGCGATGTTTAATATTAAAGAAGTCTCGAGGTATTGTTCACCTGAGGTTGAGAATTTTATGGTAAACTGTAGACCAAGCTGTCTACCAAGAGAGTTGTCAACTGTATTATTCGTAGCTGCACTCACCAGCACTCAACCAGCTCAATAAGGCCAGGGACATTAATGCAGGCAAACTTAAATCCATTTTTTGCTGCATTGCTGACGGCATTTCCGGTCACAACTTGCAGACTTGTTTACGTTTTGCTGTGCGTTTTGTGCATTTTGTTGCCAACCTTACTTTGCTACCTGACAACTTTAAGGTTTTTACTTTTTAATTACCGTTTATATTTTTTGTTTTTCCCTCACTCAACTTTTTGTCATTCAACTTTTTCACTCCGGAAGCTTTATCTGGACGTGGTTCGTCAGGACCTCCAACAGCCGAAGCTAAGTAGTAGCATTAACATGATGCCTTCTAATTGCAGTCGCTGTACTCATAATATAGAGGAGAACGATCGCCTTACGGCGAAGATAGCTGTGTTAAAAGCCCAGCTTCAGGCGCAATCGTTAGGCAAGGGTAATTTCAGTGTAGGAAAGGATGAAACAGCGTCTGTGCCACCAGTAAGTACAGATAGTAACATTAGTATAAATCCCCTCGCACGGTCCCCGCAGCCTAACAAATTTCTCATGGTTTCTGGAGGGAAATGCTATAGGAATTCTCAACCGGTGTCGCTCATTCAGCCGATAGAAACTTTCAACCGGTTTTCCCCATTAAGCAGCGAGTTGGAGTCTGAGGCCGAGCCTTCTTTTGTCCTTCTTTTGTCTCTACTCCTCTCGTCATGGGGTCTGAGACGCTGAAGCTTCCCACCATTAGCTCTGACAAATTGAAAACCCTAGTCATTGGCGACTCCATTACTGCTGTATTAGACTTCAAACAAATCATCCAGCGATCATACACTGTTTACCAGGGGACAGGGCTACCGACGTTAAGGCTAATCTGAAGATGGTGCTGGCTAAAGCTTAAACTGGCGAGTGTAGAGAATATAGAGATATTGTTATCCACGTCGGCACCAACGATGTTAGGATGAAACAGTCAGAGGTCACCAAGTGCAAGTGTGTAAATCAGCTAGAAAGCAGTGTCGGCATCAAGTAATTGTCTCTGGCCCCCTCCCAGTTAGGGGGAGTGATGAGCTCTACAGCAGAGTCTCACAACTCATTCGCTGGTTGAAAACTGTTTTCTGTCCCCCCCAAAATATAGAATTTGTAGATAATTGGCCCTCTTTCTGGGACTCACCCACAAACAGGACCAAGCCTGGCCTGCTGAGGAGTGACGGACTCCATCATAGCTGGAGGGGTGCTCTCATCTTATCTTCCAACATAGACAGGGCTCTAACTCCTCTAGCTCCACAATGAAATAGGGTGCAGTTAGCCAGCCTGCCAGCTTATTGGAGTCTGCCACTAGCACAGTCAGTGTAGTCAGCTCAGCTATCCCCATTGAGACCGTGTTTGTGCCTCGACCTGGGTTGGGCAAAACTAAACATGGCGGTGTTCACCTTAGCAATCTCACTAGGATAAAGACCTCCTCCATTCCTGTCATTATTGAAAGAGATCGTGATACCTTACATCTCAAAATAGGGCTACTTAATGTTTGATCCCTTACTTCAAAGGCAATTATAGTCAATGAACTAGTCACTGATCATAATCTTGATGTGATTGGCATGACTGAAACATGGCTTAAGCCTGATGAATTTACTGTGTTAAATGAAACCTCACCTCCTGGTTACACTAGTGACCATATCCCCCATGCATCCCGCAAAGGCGGAGGTGTTGCTAACATTTACGACAGCAAATTTCAATTTTCAAAAAAAATAAATATGTTTTCGTCTTTTGAGCTTTTAGTCATGAAATCTATGCAGTCTACTCAATCACTCTTTATAGCTACTGTTTACAGGCCTCCTGGGCCATATACAGCATTCCTCAATTGAGTTCCATGAATTCCTATCGGACCTTGTAGTCATAATTTTTTGTGACTTTAATATTCACATGGAAAAGTCCACAGACCCACTCCAAAAGGCTTTCGGAACCATCAACGGCTCAGTGGGTTTTGTCCAACATGTCTCTGGACCTACTCACTGTCACAGTCATACTCTGGACCTAGTTTTTTCCCATGGAATAAATGTTGTGGATCTTAATGTTTTTCCTCATAATCCTGGACTATCGGACCACCATTTTATTACGTTTGTAATTGCAACAAATAATCTGCTCAGACCCCAACCAAGGAGCATCAAAAGTCGTCCTATAAATTCACAGACAACACAAAGATTCCTTGATGCCCTTCCATACTGCCTACCCAAGGATGTCAGAGGGCAAAAATCAGTTTACCACCTAACTGAGGAACTCATTTTAACTAGTTTGGCGCCACACCAAACTGGAAGTCTTCCGACTAGCTTGGAAAGACTGTACCGTGCAGTATCGAAGAGCCCTTACTGCTGCTCGATCATCCTATTTTTCCAACTTAATTGAGGAAAATAAGAACAATCCAAAATTTATTTTTGATACTGTCGCAAAACTAACTAAAAAGCAGCATTCCCCAAGTGAGGATGGCTTTCACTTCAGCAGTAATAAATTCATTAACTTCTTTGAGGAAAATATCATGATTATTAGAAAGCAAATTATGGACTCCTCTTTAAATCTGCGTATTCCTTCAAAGCTCAGTTGTCCTGAGTCTGCACAACCCTGCCAGGACCTAGGATCAAGAGAGACACTCAAGTGTTTTAGTACTATATGTCTTGACACAATGATGAAAATAATCCTGGCCTCTAAAACTTCAAGCTGCATACTGGACCCTATTCCAAGTAAACTACTGAAAGAGCTGCTTCCTGTGCTTGGCCCTCCTATGTTGAACATAATAAACGGCTCTCTATCCACCAGATGTGTACCAAACTCACTACAAGTGGCAGTAATAAATCCTCTCTTGGAAAAGCCAAACCTTGCCCCAGAAAATATAAAAAACTATCGGCCCATATCGAATCTTCCATTCCTCTCAAACATTTTAGAAAAGGCTGTTGCGCAGCAACTCACTGCCTTCCTGAAGACAAACAATGTATACGAAATGCTTCAGTATGTTTTTAGACCCCATCATAGCACTGAGACTGCACTTGTGAAGGTGGTAAATAACCTTTTAATGGCATCAGACCGAGGCTCTGCATCTGTCCTTGTGCTCCTAGACCTTAGTGCTGCTTTTGATACCGTCGATCACCACATTCTTTTGGAGACATTGGAAACCCAAATTGGTCACCAGGACAAGTTCTGGCCTGGTTTAGATATTATCTGTCGGAAAGATATCCGTTTGTCTCTGTGAATGGTTTGTCCTCTCACAAATCAACTGTAAATTTCGGTGGTCCTCAAGGTTCCATTTTAGGACCACTATTGTTTTCACTATATATTTTACCTCTTGGGGATGTCATTCGAAAACATAATATTAACTTTCACTGCTATGTGGATCACACACAGCTGTACATTTCAATGAAACATGGTGAAGCCCCAAAATTGCCCTCGCTAGAAGCCTGTGTTTCAGACATAAGGAAGTGGATGGCTGCAAACGTTCTACTTTTAAACTCAGACAAAACAGAGATGCTTGTTCTAGGTTCCAAGAAAGAGATCTTCTGTTGAATCTGACAATTAATCTTAATGGTTGTACAGTCGTCTCAAATAAAACTGTGAAGGACCTCGGCATTACTCTGGACCCTGATCTCTCTTTTGACGAACATATCAAGACAAGGACAGCTTTTTTCCAGTTACGTAACATTTCAAAAATCAGAAACTTTCTGTCCAAAACTGATGCAGAAAAATGAATCCATGCTTTTGTTACTTCTAGGTTAGACTACTGCATTGCTCTACTCTCCGGCTACCTGGAAAAAGCACTAAATAAACTTCAGTTAGTGCTAAATACGGCTGCTAGAATCCTTACTAGAACCCCAAAATTTGATCATATTACTCCAGTGCTAGCCTCCCTACACTGGCTTCCTGTCAAGGCAAGGACTGATTTCAAGGTTTTACTGCTAACCTACAAAGCATTACATGGGTTTGCTCCTACCTTTCTCTCTGATTTGGTCCTGCCACACATACCTACACGTACGCTACGGTCACAAGACGCAGGTCTCCTAATTGTCCCTAGAATATCTAAGCAAACAGCTGGAGGCAGGGCTTTCTCCTATAGAGCTCCATTTTTATGGAATGGTCTGCATACCCATGTGAGAGACGCAAACTCGGTCTCAATCTTTAAGTCTTTCCTGTAGACTCATCTCTTCAGTGGGTCCTATGATTGAGTGTAGTCTGGCCCAGAAGTGTGAAGGTGAACGGAAAGGCTCTGGAGCAATGAACCGCCCTTGCTGTCTCTGCCTGGCCAGTTCCCCTCTTTCCACTGGGATTCTCTGCCTCTAACCCTATTACAGGGGCTGAGTTACTGGCTTACTGGTGCTCTTTCATGCCGTCCCTAGGAGGGGTGAGTCACTTGAGTGGGTTGAGTCACTGATGTGATCTTCCTGTCTGGGTTGGCGCCCCCCCCCCCCTTGGGTTGTGCCGTGGCGGAGATCTTTGTGGGGTATACTCGGCCTTGTCTCAGGATGGTAAGTTGGTGGTTGAAGATATCCCTCTAGTGGTGTGAGGGCTGTGCTTTGGCAAAGTGGGTGGAGTTATATCCTTCCTGTTTGGCCCTGTCCGGGGGTATTATCGGATGGGGCCACAGTGTCTCCTGACCCCTCCTGTCTCAGCCTCCAGTATTTATGCTGCAGTAGTTTATGTGTCGGGGGCGATTGTCAGTTTGTTATATCTGGAGTACTTCTCCTGTCTTATCCGGTGTCCTGTGTGAATTTAAGTATGCTCTCTCTAATTCTCTCTTTCTTTCTCTCGCTCTCTTGGAGGACCTGAGCCCTAGGACCATGCCTCAGGACTACCTGGCATGATGACTCCTTGCTGTCCCCAGTCCACCTGGCCGTGCTGCTGCTAAAGTTTCAACTGTTCTGCCTGCGGCTATGGAATCCTGATCTGTTCACCGGACGTGCTACCTGTCCCAGACCTATTATTTGACCATGCTGGTCATTTATGAACATTTGAACATCTTGGCCATGTTCTGTTATAATCTCCACCCGGCACATCCAGAACAGGACTGGCCACCCCTCCTAGCCTGGTTCCTCTCAAGGTTTCTTCTTAGGTTTTGGCCTTTCTAGGGAGTTTTTCCTAGCCAACGTGCTTCAACACCTGCATTGCTTGCTGTTTGGGGTTTTAGGCTGGGTTTCTGTACAGCACTTTGAGATATCAGCTGATGTACGAAGGGTTATATGAATACATTTTATTTGATTTGATTTGTCAAATGTGCAACCAGAGGGAAAATAACTCTCGACCTCCTTTTCTCCACAAACAGAGATGCGTACAAAGCTCTCCTCCGCCCTCCATTTGGCAAATCTGACCATAATTATATCCTCCTGATTCCTGCATACAAGCAAAATCTAAAGTAGGAAGTACCAGTGACTCACTCTATACGGAAGTGGTCAGATAAAATAAAATAAAATTGTATTTATCACATGCGCCGAAAACAACAGGTTACAGTGAAATGCTTACGTACGAGCCCCTAACCGACAGTGCAGTTAAAAAAAATACAAATAAGAATAAGAAATAAAAGTAAGTAATTAAAGAGGAGCAGTAAAAAAAAGAATATATACAGGGGGGTGCAGGTACAGAGTCAATGTGTGGGTGCACCGGATTGTTGAGGTAGTATGTACATGTAAGTAGAGTTAATTAAAGTGACTATGCATAGATGACAACAGATAGTGGCAGTGATGTGGAGAGGGGAGGGCAATGTGAATAGTCTGGGTAGCCATTTGACTAGATGTTCAGGAGTCTTATGGCTTGGGGGTAGAAGCTGTTTAGAAGCCTCTTGGACTTAGACTTGGTGATCTGGCACCGCTTGCCGTGTGGTAGCAGAGATAACAGTATATGACTAGGGTGGCTAGAGTCTTTGACAATTTTTAGGGCCTTCCTCTGACACCACCTGGTATAGAGGTCCTGGATGGCAGGAAGCTTGGCCCCAAGCTTTTGTCGTGCCCACTTCTCAACTGTCATGGTGTGCTTGGACCATGTTGGCTTGTTGGTGATGTGAACACCAAGGAACTTGAAGCCTTCCAACTGCTCCACTGTAGCCCCGTCGATGAGAATGGGGGCATGCTTGGTCCTCTTTTTCCTGTAGTCCACAATAATCTCCTTTGTCTTGATCACATTGAGGGAGAGGTTGTTGTCCTGGCACCACATGGCCAGGTCTATGACTTCTTCCATATAGGCTGTCTCGTCGTTGTCGGTGATCAGGCCTACCACTGTTAAGTCATCAGCAAATTTATTGATGGTGTTGGAGTCGTGCCTGGCCATGCAGTCATGAGTGAACAGGGAGTATAGGAGGGGGCTGAGCACGCACCCTTGTGGGGCACCTGTGTTGAGGATTGGCGTGGCGGTTGTGTTGTTACCTACCCTTACCACCTGGGGCGGCGCGTCAAGAAGTCCAGGATCCAGTTGCAGAGGGAGGTGTTTAGTCCCAGGGTCCATAGCTTATTGATGAGCTTTGAGGGCACTATGGTGTTGAACGCTGAGCTGTAGTCAATGAACAGCATTCTCAGATGCTCTCAGGTGCTCTTTTTTTCCCGGTTGGAAAGGGCAGTGTGGAGTGCAATAGAGACTGTATCATCTGTGGATCTGTTGGGGCGGTGTGCAAACTGGAATTGGTCTAGGGTTTCTGGGATGATGGTGTTGATGTGAGCCATGACCAGCCATTCAAAGCACTTCATGGCTGCAGACGTGAGTGCTACGGGTTGGTAGTCATTTAGGCCCGTTACCTTACTGTTCTTGGGCACAGGCACTATGGTGGTCTGCTTGAAACATGTTGGTATTACAGACTCAGTCAGGGAGAGGTTGAAAATGTCAGTGAAGACACTTGCTAGTTTGTCAGCGCATGCTCGCAATACACATCCTGGTAATACGTCTGGCCCTGCGGCTAGAATGTTGACCTGTTTAAAGTTCTTACTCACATCGGCTGCGGAGAGTGTGATCACACAGTCTTACGGTACATGCATGTTTCAGTGTTAGCATGTTTCAGTGTTTCAGCATGTTTCAGTGTTATTTGCCTCGAAACCAGCATGGAAGTAGTTTAGCTTGTCGGTAGGCTCGTGTCATTGGGCAGCTCCTGGCTGTGCTTCCTTTTGCAGTCTGTAATAGTTTGCAGGCTCTGCCACATCCGACGAGCGTCAGTGCAGGTGTAGTTCGACTCGATCTTAGTCCTGTATTGAGGCTTTGCCTGTTTGATGGTTCGTCGGAGGGCATAGCGGTATTTCTTATAAGCTTCCGGGTTAAAGTCCCGCTCCTTGAAAGTGGCAGCTCTAGCCTTTAGCTCAGTGCGGATTCTGCCTGTAATCCATGGTTTCTGGTTGGGGTATGTACTGTGGGGAGAATGTCATCGATGCAGCTATTGATGAAGCCAATGACAGATGTGGTGTACTCCTCAATGCCTCAATGCCATTGGAGGAATCCCGGAACATGTTCCAGTCTGTGCTAGCAAAACAGTCCTGTAGCTTAGCATCTTCATCATCTGACCACTTTTTTAATGATCAAGTGTCTGGTGCTTCCTGCTTTAATTTTTGCTTGTAAGCAGGAATCAGGAGGATAGAATTATGGTCAGATTTGTCAAATGGAGGGCGAGGGAGAGCTTTGTATGTATCTCTGTGTGTGAAGTATAGGTGGTCCAGAGTTCTTTTCCCTCTGTTTGCACATTTAACATGTTGATAGAAAATAGATAAAACTGATTTAAGTTTCCCTGCATTAAATTCCCCCACTACTAGCAGCGCCGCCTCTGGGTGAGCGTTTTCTTGTTTGCTAATGGCGGAATACAGCTCATTGGTGGTATGTAAATAGCTACAAGGAATATAGATGAAAACTCTCTCGGTAGGTTATGTGGTCTGCAGCATATCATGAGAAACTCTACATCAGGCGAGCAATAGCTCGAGACTTCCTTAGATATCGTGCACCAACTGTTGTTTACAAAAATACATAGACCACCGCCCCTTGTCTTACCAGACCCCACTGTTCTATCCTGCCGGTACATCGTCTAACCAGCCAGCTGTATGTTGATATTGTCGTCGTTCAGTCATGACTCCGTGAAGCATAAGATATTACAGTTTTACATGTCCCGTTGGTAGTTTAATCTTCCAAATAACTCTTCCATTTTATTGTCCAAAGGTTGCATGTTTGCGAGCAGAATTGAGGAGAGTGGGGGTTTATTCGATTGCTTCCTACTCCTCAGAAGGCAGCCCCCCCTCCAGCCTCTCTTTCTCCATCTCCTCTTCACGCAGCTCACTGGGGTCGGGCCTGTTCCTGAGGGAGTCGTATATCTTCCGCCTCGGGCTTGTCAGAGTCGTGAAAGAAGAAAAAGTATTCTGCTAGGATTAGGAAAAGGAAAAAGGATTTAGCAGCAAATTATGTACAAAAATAGTAAAACAAATAAGTTACAAACAAGCAAAAAAACACAATCGGTTGGGGGCACGTAAAACGTAAAACAACACTTTAGATTCATGGATGCTACGCTACAGGACTGTTTTTTAACACAGACTGGAATATGTTCCGGGATTCATCCAATGGCATTGAGGAGTATACCCCTTCAGTCATTGGCTTCATCAAGAAGTGCATCGATGACATCGTCCCCACAGTTCCCGTACGGACATATCCCAACCAGAAGCCATGAATTACAGGCAACATCCACATCGAGCTAAAGGCTAGAGCTGCCGCTTTCAAGGAGCGGGACACTAATCCGGACGCTTATAAGAGATCCCGCTATGCCCTCAGACAGACCATTAAACAAGCAAAGTGTCAATACAGGATTGAGATTGAATCCTACTACACCTGCTCTGACGCTCGTCGGATGTGGCAGGGCTTGAAAATTATTACGGACTACAAAGGGAAAACCAGAAGCAAGCTGCCCAGTGATGCGAACCTACCAGACAAGCTAAATGCCATTTATGCTTGCTTTAAGGTAAGCAAAATTGAGGCATGCATGAGAGCATCAGCTGTTCTGGATGACTGTGTGATAACGCTCTCGGTAGCCGATGTGAGCAAGACCTTTAAACAGGTCACCATTCACAAAGCCGTGGGGCCAGACGGATTACCAGGATGTGTTCTCAAAGCATGCGCCGACCAACTGACAACTGTCTTCACTGGCATTTTCAACCTCTCCGAGTCTGTAATACCGACATGTTTCAAGCCGACCACCATAGTCCCTGTTCCCAAGGAAGCGAATATAACCTGCCTAAATGATTACCGTCCCGTAGCACTCACATCTGTAGCCATGAAGTGCTTTGAAAGGCTGGTCATGGCTCACATAAACAGAATCCTCCCGGATACCGTAGACCCACTCCAATTTGCATAATGCCCCCAACAGATCCACCGATGACGCAATCTCAATCGCACTCCACACTGCCCTTTCCTACCTGGACAAAAGGAACACCTATGTGAGAATGCTGTTCTTTGACTACAGCTCAGCGTTCAACAACATAGTGCCCACGAAGCTCATCACTAAGCTAAGGACCCTGGGACTGAACCCCTCCCTCTGCAACTGGATCCTGGACTTTCTGACGGGCCGCCCCAATGTGGTAAGGGTAGGCAACAAAATGTCTGCAGGATCCAGACATTGATCCTCAACACTGGGGCTCAACATTGATCCTCAACACTGGGGCCGCTCAGGGGTTTGTACTCAGTCCCCTACTGTACTCCCTGTTCACCCACGACTGCGTGGCCAAACATGACTCCAACACCATCATTAAGTTTGCTGACCACACAACAGTGGTAGGCCTGATCACCGACAACAATGAGACAACCTATAGCAAAGTGGTCAGAGATCTGGCAGTGTGGTGCCAAGACAAAGGAGCTGATTATGGACTACAGGAAAAGGCTGGCCGAATAGGCCCCTATTAACATCTCTGGAGCTGTAGTGGACTGTTGTAGAGTGGGTCGAGACTTTCAAGTTCCTTGGTGTCCACATAACCAACAAACTATCATGTTCCAAACACATCAAGACAGTTGTGAAGAGGGCACGACAACACCTGTTCCACCTCAGGAGACTGAAAAGATTTGGCATGGGTCCACAGATCCTCAAAAGTTCTACAGCTGCACCATCAAGAGCTTCTGGTTGTATCACCGCCTGGTATGGCAACTGCTCGGCCTCCGAACGCAAGGCACTACAGACGGTAGTGCGAATGGCCCAGTACATCACTGGGGCCAAGCTTCTTGCCATCCAGGACCTCTATACCAGGTGGTGTCAGAGGAAGGCCCTAAAAATTGTCAGAGACTCCAGTCACCCAAGTCATAGACTGTTTTCTCTGCTACCACGCAGCAAGCAGTACCAGAGCGCCAAGTGTAGGACCAAAAGGCTCCTTAACAGCATCTACCCCCAAGCCATAAGACTACTGAACAATTAATCAATTGACCCCCCCCATTTGTTTTGTACACTGCTGCTACTCGCTGTTTATCATCACTTCACCACTAAGTGTGTGTACAAATTGCCTCGACTAACCTGAACACCCGCACATTGACTCGGTATATAGCCTCGTTATTGTTATTTTACTGTGTTACTTTTTATTATTTTTTAATTTGTTTTTTGGTAAATATTTTATTAACTCTTCTTGAACTGCACTCTTGGTTAAGGGCTTGTAAGTAAGAATTTCACGGTAAGGTCTACACTTGTTGTATTCGGAGCATGTGACAAATAAAGTCTGATTTGATTTGCTGCCTTGGCAGCAGCTAATGTGGATCCTTAATAAATACAAATACAAGCGCACAGAACAGGACTAGCGAGTGTTGAAGCACATAGCACATAACAATCACCTGTACTCGATTGCAACACTCACTACCGAGTTCCAAACTACTCTGGAAACAATGGCAGCACAAGAACTGTTTGACGGGAGCTTCATGAAATGGGTTTCCATGATCGAGAAGCAGAACACAGGCCTAAGATCACAATGTGCAATGCCAAGACTTCGGCTGGTGTGGTGTAAAGCTTGCCGCCATTGGACTCAGGAGCTGTGGAAACTCATTGTCTGGAGTGATGAATCATGCTTCTCCATCTGGTAGTCCAACGGACGAATTTGGGTTTGGTGGATTCCAGGAGAACGCTACCTGCCGCAGTGCATGGTACCAACTGTAAAGTTTGGTGTAGGAGGAAAAATAGTCAAGAGCTGTTTTTCATGGTTCGGGCTTGGCCCTTTAGTTCCATGGAAGGGACATTGTAATGCCACAGCATACAATGCATTCTAAACGATTCTGTACTTCCAACTTTGTGGCAACAGCTTGGGGAAGGCCCTTTCCTGTTTCAGCCCCCGTGCACAAAGTGAGGTCCGTACAGAAATGGTTTGTCAAGATCGGTGTGGAAGAACTTGACTGGCCTCCACAGAGCCCTGATCTGAACACCGAGCCAGGACTAATCACCCAACATCAGTGCCAGACCTCACTAATGCTCTGGTGGCTGAATGGAAGCAAGATTGCAGCAATGTTCCAACATCTAGTCGAAAGCCTTCCCAGAAGTGTTGAGGCTGTTATAGCAGCAAAGGGGGGACCAACTCCAAATGAATGCTGTGATTTTGGAATGAGATGTTTGACGAGCAGGTGTCCACATACGTTTGGTCATGTAGCATATATTCAAATTTGTATCCCCATGCCCACACAGTCTGACTGAGCATTTCAGTGGCTAAAGGAGGCCAAGGGGAAATAAATTATAACAAGTTATAAAAAATCAATAATAATAAGTGAACAAAGTGATGATTTAAACATTTAAATTAAAAAGACAGCATAGGGGCTTTAAACCAAATATTTTTCTCAGAGCAATTGTATTAGTATAAAATAAAAAAACATTCCTGTTATTTGAGCATACAATATAGCTCAGTATTTTTATTATTTATTTTATAGTCTTTTTTGCTCATCTCTATCAAGGGTGGCAATAAATTTGGATCCCACTCAATGGGATCTCTATTATGTTGGATCTCACCCCAAGGGCATGACTCTCATGTTGACTACTATGGTAACAAACCAAGGTCCTTGGTTCATTGATGCCTTAGGACTGCAATCCTGAGACCAAGGTCCTGACTCACAGCAAGACATCCTCCAATTGATAAAAAATGTTATTTATGCCATGCTCTCTCCTTCCCTGTTCCCCAACACAGGTTTGGATACCAGCCCCCCGGCCAGTACTCATGAACTCACAATTCCAAATGATGTGAGTAGAGGACAACAGTAGGATTGAACCGGTATCAGGGTCAACTCATTTTAACTCTTCCCCACAAGATAACTTTTAGTGTGAAGACAAATATTAGTTAACACAGACATACACAGACTTAAAAATGCTGCCTTGTAACACCATCAACTTTCAATGACATGAAAAATACCTCATGAAAAATGAAACATTTCTCAAATTACTTTAAATTAATTTCTTGTAGTTACTGGGTTTCAATGGAACTGACCCTGCAATGAGCCAATGATGTCGCACTGCTTTCACGATTGAGCTTTTTAAAGCTCAAATCAATGAAAGCCAGCCCAAGGCTTCTGTTCCAGGTTTCCCAGTTAAGAACCGCTGCCATTTCTTCCCAGCTAATAGGCTGCATAATCGGGCGCCAGGGAACCAAAATCAACGAGATCCGCCAGATGTCTGGGGCGCAGATCAAAATCGCTAATGCCATGGAGGGCTCGTCGGAGCGCCAGATCACTATCACAGGAACTCCCGCCAACATCAGCCTTGCCCAGTACCTCATCAACGCAAGGTAACCTCTTACCCACCGCCAACATCAGAGCGCCTACACTAATAATGCTAATGCAAGTAGTATGCATTGTTAGCATGAGGCCGAATCAGTGACCTCCAGTACATTTCCGTGGGAAATGGTTGTCTGTGGAGGAGTCCCTTTGTGCAAAGAAGCCTTCTGTCAAAGGAGTTTGAGTTCAGAGGAGTTTGGGTTACATGCAGAAGACACATTTCAGTTGAAGGCATTCAGCTGTACAACTGACTAGGTTTCCTTTTCTGTATCAAGCTCTTTATCTATAGATAAATCAAGTAGGCTATTACAGAGGATTCAGCCGATGTGCGTCCCAAATGGCAGTCTACTTCCTATATATTTAGGGAATAGGGTGCCATTTGGGACCGAGACTTAGCACACGTTAACCTTTTAAATAGAAGGGAATCTGACCCTGGCGGTTGTTGGTAGCATCTACTCCAGTATTTGCCAGAGGCATTATAGCCAGGAGCTGAGCAGTGTATTATACAATATTGGAGATCAAATTTGTATTTTAAATTTCCCTTATGCTCTCACCTCTCACCTTCTTCTCACTGTCCTCTAAAACCACTCTTTCATTATCTCAAAACAAAATTAAAAGCTTTTTCCCATAAAGTTTCAGAAATGTTCATATAACTTATCTTCAAAGTTGGGTCATGGTCATGAGAGCACGGAGAACAAAGGCAAGGTAGTCTGTCCCTGTTTTAGTCAGTTTTCTTCCCTTAGCACCTAATGAACACAACCCTGAAATGAGACAGTGTCAGGGGTACAGTCCCAATCCATATGCTTCAATCCTTACTGATACACACAATTTACAACATGGGGGCTTTGTTTTATGTGACTTCTTTCTTTTAGGGTTTGGTTTGCAGAGAAGTGGTTGGAAAGAGACTAATGGCTATGCTTTCCCACAATTCCACTGACAGGTTCAGGGACGTGGCTGCCATGTGGAATGACCCGTCATCAATGACAACATCCTGAGGCCCAAATCTGGTTCCACTATCAAGAAGCTAACAGCAGCAACTGTCTCCCCAATAACTCCATGTATACTCCCACAGAACTTAATGGCTACCTGATTCCTTTAGCACTTGACACTTAATTAAGCTTTAGCAGCTTTGAATAGGCTAAAGAGGCTATTTGTAAAGCAAAGTGAAAAAGTTTGACTTGAATTCTGTTCATGTAATGTAAAGAGTTACGTATAGTGTTTCAGCATGCCGAATGCTTAGGATAATTGTGACATTATTTTTCTGTAGTTAATTGTCAGGCAAGTAAAAATGGATAAAAAGTGGAAAACAAAAAAATATTGCTATTCAGATTGCTACTGAGCAATGCTATTGGCCATGAGTCTCGAGTGATGTGATGCGTTTGTGAAGAGATATTGTTGCGTCAAATTTGGAATGAAAAGGAAGTGCTTTTTATGTAAATAGTAAGGAGGTTCTCCTTTTTGCAGGGAGACTTAAATTATTAAGTCAACAACTTCCATTGTGATAGAGGTCTACGTTTGAACTCACACTATTTGTAGTTCAAGAGACTTAGGTGCAGGTTTTTCAATTAGGGAAAATCCAGAATTAGATTGGATTGGTTTTTATCAAAGTGCATCATAAAATCCATATGCATGACCAATATACAATAGTAAATGTAACATGGAGACCTAAAAGCCAGAATGCTGCAGAGTTTCACTGTTGTGTGAAAGTGTCCAATCTCTTTTTTCTATCTTTTTCCTTCACTCTTCCCTTCTCCCCTCTTCCTTAACTATTCTAGGCTGATGTCTGAGGTCACTGGAATGTGAACACTAATTTCCACCCATCATTCTTCACTGCATCACACGACCCATGTGCCAATGGCATTGCACGTTTATTTTTGTTCTCTGTATTTATCTGTCCTGCGCCTTTAAGTGATCCTAACTAATTTATTATATGTAAAGTAAACATGATACCCACACTGTTAACATGATTCTCCTCACCTGCCCTCAACCGACTATTCAAAGGACACTTTATTTTTTGGCATTATCATGTGCTTTACTGTAAATTCAGTTTATTTAATAAGTTTAAAACACAGCTATCGTGTCTATGCTCATGATATATGCAGGGTTTGAGAGAGACTAACCATCCCAGAATTGTCCCAAAGTGCAATTTCAAACTCCCTAAAATGAAAATAAACTGTCCCAAATTAAAATACGTGTTTGTTTTTAATGTTTTGATTTGCTAACATGGGTCTAGGACCAAGGTAATTCACAATGCTTTAATAGTAGGCAAATAAGTGTACTATTGAAATAGGCTAGGACAGTCAACTGAGCCAGGAATTCACATCAGAGTATTTGCCTCTAAAAATGCATACATTGGAATAATATCTGAATATATTTTGCATAAATAATTACATGGCAAAGTTTTGGGTGATATGTGCACAGTAAATCTTGCTGGGGCTAACTACAATTTTTATTGCATGTCAGCAAACCCACTACACAACACAACACTAAACAATACATTACTTGCACTATAGGGTGACAAACTGTGCTCCTAAACTGTCAGGGCCTACATAAAGCTGTCTCAACAGCAGAGCTTTCTTTTCAGCACCATGGAGTGAATCCTTACCACTGCTACACCTGGTTATCAGCGGAGCCTTGTCTGGCAGCGAAACAGTTCATTCAGCCTCATTTACTCCTTAAAAAACATATCTGATATGGCTGACTTGCTTAAACAAATGTGGTTTCTACTGACAATTGAGATGTACAAACTATGGCATAACGTAATGACGAGCGGATAAGAGGCAATCCGTAATTTCGATTAAGACATCAATTAACCGAGCTAGGATGGACGAAGTCAATATAACTCTTTGTTCAGCATTTTTTAAATGTATAGCGACAGAATTCAGAACATGGGCTGTTATTTCAGTGATCTCCCTGTACACCAATTCAGAACCGTAGGATAAATAAAGGGGGCATATAAGCAGCCAAGTAAAGCTCCTACAATAATTAATGCCATTTTCATAAAACAGGCTATATGCTACAGGTTCACCACCAAGTCAGAACAGTAGGCTAAGTTATGAGTGGGAATTAGGCTAAGGCACATGAGCTACTAACAGCTTACTACACAACATACACTTAGTATTACTTTCGTAGCTACAGATACATATCTCGTGGGCATATTACATCATTTTTGCAGCAGCATACAATACACCTTTGGACTCACCTTGTTGTGCTGTGCTAACTTGAACAGGAAGGTGACGCGGCGGTCCTTCTCGTGGACAAATGATGTCATCAAACGTTGTCATCAAAGTCTGGCATTCTCTAGATTTATGATGCTTTCAAGACAACAAGGTTGAATCGTGACGTCAGTGATCTTCAGGTTGAAGCTCTAGAAAGAGGCCTTGGAATTCCGATCTAGAAGACCAGTTGGAGCTAGTTTTTCCCCCCAAGTTTCCATTTGTCTTGAACTCACTGAAGACTGAAATGTCCCAGTTCCAAGTTTCCAGCTGTTTTGAATGCGGAAGAAGTCATGCTGGATTGACAGCATGGCCAATGTATTCAACTTTTTCTGGCCCATGGTGTGAATATTTAACCTTTTAAGCTTGGAAAAGAGACCCTTAAACCCAGACATGGACCACACAACCTCTCTACTGAATAGCAGGCTAGTGATTGCTTTGCAATGCTTGCAGTTGGCCACTGATTCTTCCCAAACCACTCATTGTTGAATTTGCAATTTCCAACTTGTTGTGTAATGTTTATGTCCAATGGCCCATGAGTATGTTTCATCTATAATTTCTCTTCATATGACAAGAATTGAAAAGCATTTGCCAGTAGATTGTCGACTTGATTAATGAAGATGACCGCTTTCTAGCTTGCGGGATAAGATTTTATTAAAGCATGATGTTGACATGATCAGTCCAATCAAAGCTACTGTAGATATAATGTGATTTGACGTCATTTTATCTGTGGCCAATGACCTTGAGCCTTCTTTGTTGGGCAATTCTAATGTAAGTATATGGCAGCACCCAAGGGGCTTGCTCTCACGGTAGATTTTGCGGTGACGTAGTGTGTCAGGATCACAACACAACTAGAGAACATTACCCAATCAAGACGCAACTAGAGAACATTACCAAACCCTACGCTCCATATTTTCCACTGGCTGTTCCACCACCACAGAAGGCACTGTGCCATGCCAAGTCTGTATGCGGCTTTAACCTTTTGTGACTAGGGGGCAGTATTTTCATTTTTGGAAAAATAACGTTCCCGTAGTAAACGGGATATTTTGTCAGGCCAAGATGCTAGTATATGCATATAATTGACAGCTTAGGGTAGAAAACAGGTTGCCTTTGTGTTCTTTGTACAGGGACTATGGTGGTCTGCTTGAAGCATGTTGGTATTACAGACTCAATCAGGGACCTGTTGAAAATGTCAGTGAAGACACCTGCCAGTTGGTCAGCACATGCCCGGAGCACACATCCTGGTAATCCATCTGGCACCGCAGCCTTGTGTATGTTGACCTGTTTAAATGTCTTACTCACGTCGGCTACGGAGAGCGTGATCACACAGTTGTCTGGAACAGCTGATGCTCTCATGCATGCCTCAGTGTTGCTTGCCTCGAAGCGAGCATAGAAGTGATTTAGCTCGTCTGGTAGGCTCGTGTCACTGGGCAGCTCGCGGCTGTGCTTCCCTTTGTAGTCTGTAATAGTTTGCAAGCCCTGCCACATACGACGAGCGTCGGAGCCGGTGTAGTATGATTCAATCTTAGCCCTTTCTTGTAAGTGTAACGGATGTGAAACACTAGCTTAGTTAGCGGTGGTTCGTGCTAAATAGCGTTTCAATTGGTGACGTCACTTGCTATAAGACCTTGAAGTAGTAGTTCCCCTTGCTCTTGCTTTGCTCGGCTTTTGTGGAGCGATGGGTAATGATGCTTCGTGGGTGACTGTTGTTGATGTGTGCAGAGGGTCCCTGGTTCACGCCCGGGTATGGGCGAGGGGATGGTCTAAAGTTATACTGTTACATAAGCTTCTGGGTTAGAGTCCCGCACCTTGGAAGCGGCAGCTCTACCCTTTAGCTCAGTGCGAATGTTGCCTGTAATCCATGGCTTCTGGTTGGGGTATGTACGTACAGTCACTGTGGGGACGACGTTCTCAATGCACTTATTGATGAAGCCAGTGACTGATGTGGTGTATTCCTCAATGTCATCGGAAGAATCCCGGAACATGTTCCAGTCTGTGATAGCAAAACAGTCCTGTAGTTTCACATCTGCTTCATCTGACCATTTTTTTATAGACCGAGTCACTGGTGCTTCCTGCTTTAATTTTTGCTTGTAAGCAGGAATCAGGAGGATAGAGATGTGGTCCGATTTACCTAATGGAGGGCGAGCTTTGTACGGGTCTCTGTGTGTGGAGTACAGGGGATCTAGAATTTGTTTCCCTCTGGTTGCACATTTAACATGTTGATAGACATTTGGTAGAACTGACTTAAGTTTCCCTGCATTAAAGTCTCCGGCTACTAGGAGCGCCGCCTCTGGTTGAGTGGTTTCCTGTTTGCTTATTTCCTTATACAGCTGACTGAGTGCGGTCTTAGTGCCCACATCTGTTTGTGGTGGTATAAGCATCCACAAAAAGTATAGCTGAGAACTCTATGCAAGTAGTGTGGCCTGCAATTTATCACAATATACTCTACTTCAGGCGAGCAAAATCTAGAGACTTCCTAGGATTTCGTGCACCAGCTGTTGTTTAAAAATATGCACAGACCCCCCCCCCCACGTCTATCTGTTCTATCTTGCCGGTGCAGCGTGTGTCCCGCTAGCTGAATATCCATGTCATCATTCAGCCACGATTCCGTGAATATTCGCTATTGTACCTCGTCAAGTTAATTGTCCAATGATTGCACGTTGGCGAGTAATATTGACGGTAATGGCAGCTTTCCTACTCGCCTTCTGCGGATCCGAACGAGGCATCCGGCTCTATTTCCTCTGTGTCGCTTCCTTATGCGAATAATTTGGATGTCTGCCCTGCGGAGTGTTTGGAGAATATCGTGTGAGTCCTGCTTGTTGTTGTTGAAAAAAATCTTTGTCTAATTCGAGGTGAGTGATCGCTGTCCTGATATCCAGAAGCTCTTTTCTGCCGTAAGATATGGTTGCAGAAACATTATGCACAAAATAATTTACAAATATTGCCAAAACAAAACACATAATAGCACAATTGGTTAGGAGACCATAAAACGGCGGCCATCTCCTCCGGCACCATTTTCCCAAGAGCACCATTTCAACTTAAACATTTAAACATCATCAAATCAATAAGGCTATATACTGTTTGATTAGTTTAATACACTGAAACTAAACTTAGACAACAAAAGTAATTTTGCTGCAGATGAACAAGTCACAGTTGAGCTCAATGCTGATTGAATGATTCTTTCCAACACATTTTTTTACAAGGGAGGTCAAATGCTTGTTGGTATCAATCAAACGCAATTGTGGCAACATGTTTTACACTTTTGGTCCAGACAGCATCACATTAATGGGATAGACATACTCAGACAGAGGGGCACTGTTTCACTTGCTCAAGTGATTTCTCCGGTGAGATTCAGCCACTTGCTAATTGACAGAAAATTATGAAAACAAAGAGACAAAATATATATTATATTATTTATTACATTTTTTATTGGTCAAATATTTGGAGAAGCCTGGCTTCCCTTGGCATCCATGAATATATACCACTGTCTGTCTGTCTGTCTGTCTGTCTGTCTGTCTGTCTGTCTGTCTGTCTGTCTGTCTGTCTGTCTGTCTGTCTGTCTGTCTGTCTGTCTGTCTGTCTGTCTGTCTGTCTGTCTGTCTGTCTGTCTGTCTGTCTGTCTGTCTGTCTGTCTGTCTGTCTGTCTGTCTAGCATGTACAGGAAGTTTACAAACACTTAATTTGGAGTCATTAAAACTTGTTTTTCAACCAGAACATCTACTTTGTGCATGACACAAGTAATTTTCCAACAATTGTTTACAGACAGATTATTTCACTTATAAAATTCCAGTGGGTCAGAAGTTTACAACCACGAAGTTGACTTTGCCTATAGACAGCTTGGAAAATTCCAGAAAATGATTTCATAGCTTCAGAAGCTTCTGATAGGCTAATTGACATAATTTGAGTCAATTGGAGGTGTACCTGTGGATGTATTTCAAGGCCTACCTTCCCAACTCACTGCCTCTTTGCTTGAAATCAAAAGAAATCAGCCAAGACCTCAGAAAAAAAACTGTAGATCTCCACAAGTCTGGTTCATCCTTCAGAGCAATTTCCAAATGCCTGAAGGTACCACGTTCATCTGTACAAACAATAGTACGCAAGTATAAACACCATGGGACCACGCAGCCGTCATTCCTCTCAGGAAGGAGATGCATTCTGTCTCCAATAAATGAATGTACTTTGGTGCGAAAAGTGCAAATCAATCCCAGACCAACAGCAAAGGACCTTGTGAAGATGCTGGAGGAAACAGGAACAAAAGTATCGATATCCACAGTAAAACGAGTCCTATATCGACATAACCTGAAAGGCCGCTCAGCAAGGAAGGAGCCACTGCTCCAAAATCTCCATAAAAAAGCCAGTCTACGTTTTGCAGCTGCACATGGGGACAAAGATTGTACTTTTTGGAGAAATGTCCTCTGGTCTGATGAAACAAAAATAGAACTGTTTGGCAACATTGACCATCGTTATGTTTGGAGGAAAAAGGGGGAGGCTTGCAAGCCGAAGAACACCATCCCAACCGTGAAGCACGGGGGTGGCAGCATCATGTTGTGGGGGTGCTTTGCTGCAGGAGGGCCTGGTGCACTTCACAAAATAGATGGCATTATGAGGCAGAAAATTATGTGGATATATTGAAGCAACATCTCAAGACATCAGTCAGGAAATTAAAGCTTGGTCGCAAATAGGTATTCCAAATGGACAATGATCCCAAACATACTTCCAAAGTTGTGGCAAAATGGCATAAGGACAACAAAGTCAAGGTATTGGAGTGGCCATCACAAAGCTCTGACCTCAATCCTAGAGAAATGTGTGGGCAGAACTGAAAAAGCATGTGCGAGGAAGGAGGCCTACAAATCTGACTCAGTTACACCAGCTCTGTCAGGAGGAATGGGCCAAAATTCACCCAACTTATTGTGGGAAGCTTGTGGAACGTATGACCCAAGTTAAGCAATTTAAAGGCAATGCTACCAAATACTAATTGAGTGTATGTAAACTTCTGACCCACTGGGAATGTGGTGAAAAAAATAAAAGCTGAAATACATAATTCTCTTGTCACGCCCTGACCATAGAGAACCTTTTTATTCTCTATTTTGGTTAGGTCGGGGTGTGACTAGGGTGGGTAATATAGGTTGTTTTATTTCTATGTTGGCCAGGTATGGTTCCCAATTAGAGTTAGCTGTTTATCGTTGTCTCTGATTGGGGATCATATATAGGCAGCCATTTCCCCACTGTGTTTTGTGGGATCTTGTTTATGTGTAGTTGCCTGTGAGCACTCCAAACCTTCACGTGTTGTTTGCTCTTTATTGTTTTTTTTGTGCGGTTCACTTCTAATAAAATGTCGAACCGATTTCACGCTGCGCTTTGGTCCGAATGTTATTACGACGATCGTGACATCTCTCTACTATTATTCTGACATTTCACATTCTTAAAATAAAGTGGTTGTCACGCCCTGGTCTTAGTATTCTGTGTTCTCTTTATTATTTTGGTTAGGCCAGGGTGTGACATGGGTGATTTTTGTGGTTTGTTTTGTCTAGAGGTTTTGTAGTTTATGGGATTGTGTTTAGTTAAGTCTTCTAGGTAAGTCTATGGTTGCCTGGAGTGGTTCTCAATCAGAGGCAGGTGGTTATCGTTGTCTCTGATTGGGAACCATATTTAGGCAGCCATATTCTTTAGGTCTCTTGTGGGTGATTGTTTCCCGTCTTTGTGTTTGTTGACCAAGATAGGGCAGTTTTTTTTTTTCACGGTTCTTGTTTTGTATATTGTTCTATTTTTCATCTTTCATTAAAGATGTATAAAGATAACCACGCTGCATTTTGGTCCTCCTCTCCTTCCCAGGAAGAATCCCATAACAGTGGTGATCCTAACTGACCTAAGACATGGTATTTTTACTAGGATTAAATGTCAGGAATTGTAAAAAAACTGAGTATAAATGTATTTGGCTAAGGTGTACGTAAACTTCTGACTTCAACTGTGTGTATATATATATACAGTGGGGAGAACAAGTATTTGATACACTGCCGATTTTGCAGGTTTCCCTACTTACAAAGCATGTAGAGGTCTGTCATTTTTTATCATAGGTACACTTCAACTGTGAGAGACGGAATCTAAAGCAAAAATCCAGAAAATCACATTGTATGATTTTTAAGTAATTAATTTGCATTTTATTGCATGACATAAGCAGAACTTAATATTTGGTACAGAAACCTTTGTTTGCAATTACAGAGATACCTTTCCTGTAATTCTTGACCAGGTTTACACACACTGCAGCAGGGATTTTGGCCCACTCCTCCACTCCACCTTCTCCAGATCCTTCAGGTTTCGGGGCTGTCGCTGGGAAAAACTGACTTTCAGCCCTCTCCAAAGATTTACTATTGGGTTCAGATCTGGAGACTGGCTAGGCCACTCCAGGACCTTGAGATGCTTCTTACGGAGCCACTCCTTAGTTGCCCTGGCTGTGTGTTTCTGGTCGTTGTCATGCTGGAAGACCAAGCCACGACCCATCTTCAATGCTCTTACTGAGGGAAGGAGGTTGTTGGCCAAGATCTCGCGATACATGGCCCCATCCAAACTCCCTTCAATACGGTGCAGTCATCCTGTCCCCTTTGCAGAAAATCATCCCCAAAGAATGATGTTTCCACCTCCGTGCTTCACGGTTGGGATGGTGTTCTTGGGGTTGTATTCATCCTTCTTCTTCCTCCAAACACGGCGAGTGGAGTTTAGACCAAAAAGCTCTATTTCTGTCTCATCAGACCACATGACCTTCTCCCATTCCTCCTCTGGATCATCCAGATGGTCATTGGCAAACTTCAGATGGGCCTGGACATGCGCTGGCTTGAGCACGGGGACCTTGCGTGCGCTGCAGGATTTTAACCCATGACGGCATAGTGTGTTAGTAATGGTTTTCTTTGAGACTGTGGTCCCAGCACTCTTCAGGTCATTGACCAGGTCCTGCCGTGTAGTTCTGGGCTGATCCTTCACCTTCCTCATGATCATTGATGCCCCATGAGGTGAGATCTTGCATGGAGCCCCAGACCGAGGGTGATTGACCGTCATCTTGAACTTCTTCCATTTTCTAATAATTGTGCCAACAGTTGTTGCCTTCTCACCAAGCTGCTTACCTATTGTCCTGTAGCCCATCCCAGCCTTGTGCAGGTCTACAATGTTATCCCTGATGTCCTTACACAGCTCTCTGGTCTTGGCCATTGTGGAGAGGTTGGAGTCTGTTTGATTGAGTGTGGGGACAGGGGTCTTTTATACAGGTAAAGAGTTCAAACGGGTGCAGTTAATACAGGTAATGAGTGGAAAACAGGAGGGCTTATTAAAGAAAAACTAACAGGTCTGTGAGAGCCGGAATTCTTACTGGTTGGTAGGTGATCAAATACTTATGTCATGCAATAAAATGCACAGTACCAGCCAACAGTTTGTACACCTACTTATTCAAGGGTTTTTCTTTATTTTTTAAAACTATTTTCTACATTGTAGAATAATTGTGAAGACATCAAAACCTTTAAATAACACAGAATCATGTAACCGAAAAAGTGTTTTAGAAAAATAAAATGTTTATTTGAGAGTCTTCAAAGTAGTCACACCTTGCCTTGATGACAGCTTTGAATCTCTTGACATTCTCTCAAACCAGCATGGCTACAACAGCATTCTGCGGCGATACACCATCCCATCTGGTGTGCGCCTATTTGTTTTTATCTTGTCAATGACCCAACACACCTCCAGGCTGTGTAAGGGTTATTTGACCAAGAAGGAGAGTAATGGAGTGCTGCAGCAGCTGACCTGGCTTCCACAATCACTTGACCTCAACCTAATTGAGATGGTTTGGGATGAGTTGGACTGCAGAGTGAATTAAAAGCAGCATATGTGGAAACTCCTTCAAGACTGTTGGAAAAGCATTCCGGGTGAAGCTGGTTGAGAGAATTCCAAGTGTTACTACATGATTCCATATGTGTTATTTCATAGTTTTGATGTCTTCACTGTTATTCTGCAATGTAGAAAATAGTAAAAATAAAGAAAAACCCTTGAATGAGTAGGTGTGTCCAAACTTTTGATAGGTACTGTATATATAAATAAACAAATTCCATTACAGGCTGTCATTTTGATCATACATGCTCAATCACTTTTATTGTCTTTGTACTAGAGCAGCAAAAATATATATATCTTAAAGCTGATGTAAAATATGCTGTTTGAAAATGTAAGAGGGGTTATATTGTAATGCTTGTTGTCTGGGGGAGGAGGACCAAGGTGCAGCGTGGTAAGTTTTCATATTATTTAATGAAATATGCAACACTAGACAAAACAACAAACCCGACAAACAAACAGTCCTGAAAGGTGAAACAAAAACACTAAACAAGAAACAACCACCCACAAATCACAATGGAAAACAGGCTACCTAAATATGGTTCTCAATCAGGGAAAACGATTGACAGCTGCCTCTGAATGAGAACCATACCAGGTGAAACACAGAAATAGAAAATCATAGACAAACTAACATAGACAACCCACCCAACTCACGCCTTGACCATACCATACTTTTTTTTGTTTTTTTACGTGTTCTTTCTTACACTAGTACCCCAGGTCATCTTAGGTTTCTTTACATACAGCCGAGAAGAACTACTGAATATAAGATCAGCGTCAACTCACCATCAGTACGACCAAGAATATGTTTTTCGCGATGCGGATCCTGTGTTCTGCCTTACAACCAGTGTAACCGAGTGGATCACATGCAGCGACCAAAAAAAAAAAAAACGACTCAGAAAAAGAGGGAAACGAAGCGGTCTTCTGGTCAGACACCGGAGACGGGCACATCGTGCACCACTCCCTAGCATTCTTCTTGCCAATGTCCAGTCTCTTGACAACAAGGTTGATGAAATCCGAGCAAGGGTAGCATTCCAGAGGGACATCAGAGACTGTAATGTTCTTTGCTTCACGGAAACATGGCTCACTGGAGAGACGCAATCCGAAGCGGTGCAGCCAGCGGGTTTCTCCACGCATCGCGCCGACAGAAACAAACATCTTTCTGGTAAGAAGAGGGGCGGGGGCGTATGTCTTATGGCCAACGTGACATGGTGTGATGAAAGAAACATACAGGAACTCAAATCCTTCTGTTCACCTGATTTAGAATTCCTCACAATCAAATGTAGACCGCATTATCTACCAAGAGAATTCTCTTTGATTATAATCACAGCCGTATATATCCCCCCAAGCAGACACATCGATGGCTCTGAACGAACTTTATTTAACTCTCTGCAAACTGGAAACGATTTATCCGGAGGCTGCATTCATTGTAGCTGGGGATTTTAACAAGGCTAATCTGAAAACAAGACTCCCTAAATTTTATCAGCATATCGATTGCGCAACCAGGGGTGGAAAGACCCTGGATCATTGTTACTCTAACTTCCGCGATGCATATAAGGCCCTGCCCCGCCCCCTTTCGGAAAAGCTGACCACGACTCCATTTTGTTGATCCCTGCCTACAGACAGAAACTAAAACAAGAAGCTCCCACGCTGAGGTCTGTCCAACGCTGGTCCGACCAAGCTGACTCCACACTCCAAGACTGCTTCCATCACGTGGACTGGGAGATGTTTCGTATTGCGTCAGACAACAACATTGACGAATACGCTGATACGGTGTGCGAGTTCATTAGAACGTGCGTTGAAGATGTCGTTCCCATATCAACGATTAAAACATTCCCTAACCAGAAACCGTGGATTGATGGCAGCATTCGTGTGAAACATATTCAATCAATCCCTATACCAGTCTGCTGTTCCCACATGCTTCAAGAGGGCCACCATTGTTCCTGTTCCCAAGAAAGCTAAGGTAACTGAGCTAAACGACTACCGCCCCGTAGCACTCACATCCGTCATCATGAAGTGCTTTGAGAGACTAGTCAAGGACCATATCACCTCCACCCTACCTGACACCCTTGACCCACTCCAATTTGCTTACCGCCCAAATAGGTCCACAGACGATGCAATCTCAACCACACTGCACACTGCCCTAACCCATCTGGACAAGAGGAATACCTATGTGAGAATGCTGTTCATCGACTACAGCTCGGCATTCAACACCATAGTACCCTCCAAGCTCGTCATCAAGCTCGAGACCCTGGGTCTCGACCCCGCCCTGTGCAACTGGGTACTGGACTTCCTGACGGGCCGCCCCCAGGTGGTGAGGGTAGGCAACAACATCTCCTCCCCGCTGATCCTCAACACTGGGGCCCCACAAGGGTGCGTTCTGAGCCCTCTCCTGTACTCCCTGTTCACCCACGACTGTGTGGCCATGCACGCCTCAACTCAATCATCAAGTTTGCGGACGACACAACAGTGGTAGGCTTGATTACCAACAACGACGAGACGGCCTACAGGGAGGAGGTGAGGGCCCTCGGAGTGTGGTGTCAGGAAAATAACCTCACACTCAACGTCAACAAAACTAAGGAGATGATTGTGGACTTCAGGAAACAGCCGAGGGAACACCCCCCCACCACATCGATGGAACAGTAGTGGAGAGGGTAGCAAGTTTTAAGTTCCTCGGCATACACATCACAGACAAACTGAATTGGTCCACTCACACAGACAGCATCATGAGGAAGGCGCAGCAGCGCCTCTTCAACCTCAGAGGCTGAAGAAATTCGGCTTGTCACCAAAAGCACTCACAAACTTCTACAGATGCACAATCGAGAGCATCCTGGCGGGCTGTATCACCGCCTGCTATGGCAACTGCACCGCCCTCAACCGTAAGGCTCTCCAGAGGGTAGTGAGGTCTGCACAACGCATCACCGGGGGCAAACTACCTGCCCTCCAGGACACCTACACCACCCGATGCTACAGGAAGGCCATAAAGATCATCAAGGACATCAACCACCCGAGCCACTGCCTGTTCACCCCGCTGCCATCCAGAAGGCGAGGTCAGTACAGGTGCATCAAAGCTGGGACCGAGAGACTGAAAAACAGCTTCTATCTCAAGGCCATCAGACTGTTAAACAGCCACCACTAACATTGAGTGGCTACTGCCAACACACTGTCAATGACACTGACTCTACTCCAGCCACTTTAATCATGGGAATTGATGGGAAATGATGTAAATATATCACTAGCCACTTTAAACAATGCTACCTTATATAATGTTACTTACCCTACATTGTTCATCTCATATGCATACGTTGATACTGTACTCTATATCATCGACTGCATCCTTATGTAATACATGTATCACTAGCCACTTTAACTATGCCACTTGGTTTACATACTTATCTCATATGTATATACTGTACTCGATATCATCTACTGTATCTTGCCTATGCTGCTCTGTACCATCACTCATTCATATATCCTTATGTACATATTCTTTATCCCCTTACACTGTGTATGACAGTAGTTTTTTTTTTTTTTTTGGAATTGTTAGTTAGATTACTTGCTCGTTATTACTGCATTGTCGGAACTAGAAGCACAAGCATTTCGCTACACTCGCATTAACATCTGCTAACCATGTGTATGTGACAAATAAAATTTGATTTGATTTGATTTGATTTGATTTGATTTACTAAAACAAAAGACAAAACAAAGGAACTAAGGTCAGAATGTGACATATATTTATGGTTGATAATTCGCTTCTTGCAGATCAATATTAGATATATCAGTTTAAACTTTAACATAAATTCAATTACGTTTTTTCATTTGGATCGGCGGTTGTTATTATGTGTGTGTTTTTTTTAGTAATAAAATATAATGTTATTATCATAATGCTTAACATCCAATCATAAACATTTTTGCTGAGGGTCTTTCTTCAAATATTTATTGTTAGAAAAAATGTAAGTTGCATGTTATATGTGTTATAAGTTATTCTAAGCTCTCCAAAAACCTGTGTTACAGTGACATAAGCACAATTCCAAATTGACTCCTAGCCTACATCCAAGGGCTTACTTGCACCTAAGAACTCCAGTAGCTCTGAGGGGATTGGGTCGCTGTAGCATTATCGTAATAGCTTCATCTTGCCTTCTGACTGGCTGGATGGAAATGTTGTCATATTGCTTTCACCTATCCAATCGTCCCATAGTCAGAAGTAGTGGCTATGGAGAAGAGACTGAGGAGGTGTTACCCCTCTGAGGGCCTAATCTCTATCCTGGATATTTTGACAGAGCCTGCATCTGAGGCTGGACAAGTCAAGGTTACCCCATTAACCATCAGGGGTGCCAGTCCAGCATTGGGGACATGGGCAACTAATGCCATAAGACACGTACTTTGGACCAGTGATGCACATTGCTGTAGAAGGGAAACAATAAGTCATGCCAATGCCATTTAACATGCTGTTATTTTATTGAGTGGTCATCCAAGAATAGTTCATTATACCAACAACTAAAACACCATCCAACCTGGACCGGAGTTAGTAATGCTTAGTCTGAAGCTATTTTTTACTTTCAAAAGCCAAGAAGAAAAATACATTACAATGATATATTTTACTTTGTAAGGACTGAATGCTAAGGCTACTAAACTTGCTAGGACAAAGAGAATCAACTTCAATTAGCACTGACGTGTGAAGTGAGAGGTGTCGAAGCCTTTGAGCCCAACAAATGGCAGGCTACCCCACCCAGATCCGGAGGCCTGGGTTTTATTACCTAAAATGGGTCAATCCAGATGTGTTGGTCATTACTGAGACGTGGTTAAGGAAGAGTGTTTTGAATACTGATGTTAACCTTTCTGGTTATAACCTTTTTCGGAAAGACAGATCTTCCAAAGGTGGGGGAGTGGCAATCTTTACGAAGGATCACCTTCAGTGCTCGGTTGTCTCCATCAAGTCTGTCCCCAAACAATTCGCTGGTTTTAAATATTAAACTTTCAAATAGCTCTTGACTGTTGCTGGGTGCTATCGTCCTCACCGGCCTGTACCTTACCTGCCCTAAAGCTATCTCCTGGCCCCTTACGCCAAGTCTGAATTTGTCCTGCTAGGTGACCTGAACTGGGAGATTCTTAAACCACCCGACCAAGTCCTAAGCAACGGGACTCCCTAAATCTTTCTCAGATTATTACCAATCCCACAAGGTATGACTCCAAACACCCAGAAAAAGCTACTCTTCTTGATGTTATCCTCACAAATAATCCTGATAGGTAGCAGTCTGTTTTTTTCTGTAATGTCCTTAGTGATCACTGTTTTACAGCCTGTGTTCGTAATGGCTGCTCAGTGAAACAACCTGTCCTGATTTGTCATAGACATTTGATAAAAAACTTTAATGAGCAAGCCTTCCTTCATGAACTGGCCTCTGTAAAACGGTGTAGAATCATCTTGATCCTCTCTGTCGAAGACTCTTAGACCTTCTTTTTGATATTTTCAGTGGCATTGTTGACAAACACGCCCCCATAAAGAACATTAGAATTAAAAGCAGGTTTAGCCACTGGTTCGACCGTGATCTTGCAGAGTTATTCTACCTCAAGAATTGCATTTGGCGAAAGGCTCGACGCACACATACTCAGGCTGACTGGATCTCGTTCAGACAAATGAGAAATAAGTGCACTCAGGCTATACGGAAGGCCAAAGTTAGTTACTTTAATAAGGAGCAGTTCTCTCTCTGTAGGTCTAACCCCAAGAAGTTCTGGGCAACATTTAAGACCTGGAGAATAAACCCTCCTCCTTACAGTTGCCCATGTCCCTTAAAGTTGATGATGTGGTTGTTACTGACAAGAAGCACATGGCTGAGCTCTTTAATCACCACTTCATTAAGTCAGGATTCCTATCAGCCGTTCCTCCTTGCCCGTCCAACATTTCCTCATCTCCCTCCCCTTCTAATGAGACTATCCCCGATGCTTCACCCTCTTTTTCGCCTGCCCCACTACAAAGTTTCTCCCTGCAGGCAGTCACTGAGTCTGAGGTGCTAGAGGAGTTCCTGAAACTTGACCTCAAAAAAGCATCTGGGTCAGATGGTTTAGACCCTTTCTTCTTTAAGATTGCTGCCCTTATTATCACCAAGCCTATCTCCAACCTTTTTAAAGGGGGAAATCAAGCTGATCCTAATGGCCTATTTCTATTTTGCCCTGTTTATCAATAATCAACTGACTGGCTTTCTTGATGTCTAAGGTATTCTCTCTGATATGGAATCTGGTTTCCGCTCAGGTTATGGATGTGTCACTGCAACCAGGTCCTCAACGATGTCACCATTGCCCTTGATTCTAAGCAATATTGTGCTGCTATTTTTATTGACTTGGCCAAAGCTTTTGATACGGTAGACCATTCCATTCTTGTGGGCTGGCTAAGGAGTATTGGTGTCTCTGAGGGGTCTTTGGCCTGGTTTGCTAACTACCTCTCTCAAAGGGTGCAGTTTACAAAGTCAGAAAATCTGATGTCTCACTCAGTGCCTGTCACCAAGGACGTACCCCAAGGCTCAATCCTAGGCCCCACGCTTTACATCAACAACATAGCTCATGCAGTAGGAAGTTCTCTCATCCATTTATATGCAGATGATAGTCTTAAACTGGGATTTTGTGTTAAATGCTCCACAACAAAGCTTTCTTAGTGTCCAACAAGCATTCTCTACCCTTAACCTTGTTCTGAACATCTCCAAAACACAGGTCATGTGGTTTGCTAAGAAGAATGCACCTCTCCCCACATGTGTGATTACTATCTCTGAGGGTTTAGAGCTTGAGGTAATCCACCTCATACAAGTACTTGGGAGTATGGCTAGATGATACACTGTCCTTCTCTCAGCACGTATCAAAGCTGCAGGCTAAAGTTAAATCTAGACTTGGTTTCCTCTATCGTAATCGCTCCTCTTTCACCCAAACTAATGCTGAACCATGCTAGATTACGGAGACATAATTTATAGATCGGCAGGTAAGGATGCTCTCGAGCCGCTAGATGTTCTTTACCATTCCGCCATCAGATTTGCCACCAATGTTCCTTATAGGACACATCACTGCACTCTATACTCCTCTGTAAACTGGTCATCTCTTTATACCCGTCGCAAGACCCACTGGTTGATGCTTATTTATAAAGCCCTCTTAGGCTTCACTCCCCCCTATCTGAGATATCTACTGCAGCCATCATCCTCCACATACAACACCTGTTCTGCCAGTCACATTCTGTTAAAGGTCCCCAAAGCACACACATCCCTGGGTCGCTCGTCTTATGAGTTCGCTGCAGCTAACGACTGGAACGAGCTGCAATAAACACTCAAACTGGACAGTTTTATCTCAATCGCTTAATTCAAAGACTCAATCCTGGTCACTCTTAATGACAGTTGTGGCTGCTTTACGTGATGTCATTGTCTCTACCTTCTTTCCCTTTGTGCTGTTATCTGTGCCCAATAATGTTTGTACCATGTTTTGTGCTGCTACCATGTTGGGTTGCTACCATGTTGTTGTCATGTTGTGTTGCTACCATGCTGTGTTGTAATGTATTGCTGCCTTGCTATGTTGTTGTCTTAGGTCTTTATGTAGTGTTGTATTGTCTCTCTTGTCATGTGTGTTTTGTCCTATATTTATATATATATATAATATGCGAGAGCCAGATTACAACCAACTATAAATCTATCAAGCTTTCTCAGATGAGAAGACACATTTTATTAGAGTTCCTCACATAAAAAGTGTTATATAATTATTATTTTTTATCCCAGCCCCTGTCCCCGCAGGAGGCCTTTTTGCCTTTTGGTAGGCCATCATTGTAAATAATAATTTGTTCTTATCTGAATTGCCTAGTTAAATAAAGGTTAAATATTTGTATATATTTTTAATCATTGTGGACAGAGATTCACTTGTTTGCACTCACTCCTCACAGTGCTTATCTCAAATCAAATCAAATTTTATTTGTCACATACACATGGTTAGCAGATGTTAATGCGAGTGTAGCGAAATGCTTGTGCTTCTAGTTCTGACAATGCAGTAATAACCAACAAGTAATCTAACTAACAATTCCAAAACTACTGTCTTATACATAGTGTAAGGGGATAAAGAATATGTACATAAGGATATATGAATGAGTGATGGTACAGAGCAGCATAGGCAAGATACAGTAGATGGTATCGAGTACAGTATATACATATGAGATGAGTATGTAAACGAAGTGGCATAGTTAAAGTGGCTAGTGATACATGTATTACATAAGGATGCAGTCGTACAGTATATACGTATGCATATGAGATGAATAATGTAGGGTAAGTAACATTATATAAGGTAGCATTGTTTAAAGTGGCTAGTGATATATTTACATCATTTCCCATCAATTCCCATTATTAAAGTGGCTGGAGTTGAGTCAGTGTCAGTGTCAGTGTGTTGGCAGCAGCCACTCAATGTTAGTGGTGGCTGTTTAACAGTCTGATGGCCTTGAGATAGAAGCTGTTTTTCAGTCTCTCGGTCCCAGCTTTGATGCACCTGTACTGACCTCGCCTTCTGGATGATAGCGGGGTGAACAGGCAGTGGCTCGGGTGGTTGATGTCCTTGATGATCTTTATGGCCTTCCTGTAACATCGGGTGGTGTAGGTGTCCTGGAGGGCAGGTAGTTTGCCCCCGGTGATGCGTTGTGCAGACCTCACTACCCTCTGAAGAGCCTTACGGTTGAGGGCGGAGCAGTTGCCGTACCAGGCGGTGATACAGCCCGCCAGGATGCTCTCGCTTGTGCATCTGTAGAAGTTTGTGAGTGCTTTTGGTGACAAGCCGAATTTCTTCAGCCTCCTGAGGTTGAAGAGGCGCTGCTGCGCCTTCTTCACGATGCTGTCTGTGTGAGTGGACCAATTCAGTTTGTCTGTGATGTGTATGCCGAGGAACTTAAAACTTGCTACCCTCTCCACTACTGTTCCATCAATGTGGATAGGGGGGTGTTCCCTCTGCTGTTTCCTGAAGTCCACAATCATCTCCTTAATTTTGTTGACGTTGAGTGTGAGGTTATTTTCCTGACACCACACTCCGAGGGCCCTCACCTCCTCCCTGTAGGCCGTCTCGTCGTTGTTGGTAATCAAGCCTACCACTGTTGTGTCGTCCGCAAACTTGATGATTGAGTTGGAGGCGTGCGTGGCCACGCAGTCGTGGGTGAACAGGGAGTACAGGAGAGGGCTCAGAACGCACCCTTGTGGGGCCCCAGTGTTGAGGATCAGCGGGGAGGAGATGTTGTTGCCTACCCTCACCACTAGGGGGCGGCCCGTCAGGAAGTCCAGTACCCAGTTGCACAGGGCGGGGTCGAGACCCAGGGTCTCGAGCTTGATGACGAGCTTGGAGGGTACTATGGTGTTGAATGCCGAGCTGTAGTCGATGAACAGCATTCTCACATAGGTATTCCTCTTGTCCAGATGGGTTAGGGCAGTGTGCAGTGTGGTTGAGATTGCATCGTCTGTGGACCTATTTGGGCGGTAAGCAAATTGGAGTGGGTCTAGGGTGTCAGGTAGGGTGGAGGTGATATGGTCCTTGACTAGTGTCTCAAAGCACTTCATGATGACGGAAGTGAGTGCTACGGGCGGTAGTCGTTTAGCTCAGTTACCTTAGCTTTCTTGGGAACAGGAACAATGGTGGCCCTCTTGAAGCATGTGGGAACAGCAGACTGGTATAGGGATTGATTGAATATGTCCGTAAACACACCGGCCAGCTGGTCTGCGCATGCTCTGAGGGCGCGGCTGGGGATGCCGTCTGGGCCTGCAGCCTTGCGAGGGTTTACACGTTTAAATGTCTTACTCACCTCGGCTGCAGTGAAGGAGAGACCGCATGTTTTCGTTGCAGGCCGTGTCAGTGGCACTGTATTGTCCTCAAAGCGGGCAAAAAAGTTATTTAGTCTGCCTGGGAGCAAGACATCCTGGTCCGTGACTGGGCTGGATTTCTTCCTGTAGTCCGTGATTGACTGTAGACCCTGCCACATGCCTCTTGTGTCTGAGCCGTTGAATTGAGGTTCTACTTTGTCTCTGTACTGACGCTTAGCTTGTTTGATAGCCTTGCGGAGGGAATAGCTGCACTGTTTGTATTCGGTCATGTTACCAGACACCTTGCCCTGATTAAAAGCAGTGGTTCGCGCTTTCAGTTTCACGCGAATGCTGCCATCAATCCACTGTTTCTGGTTAGGGAATGTTTTAATTGTTGCTATGGGAACGACATCTTCAACGCACGTTCTAATGAACTCGCACACCGAATCAGCGTATTCGTCAATGTTGTTATCTGACGCAATACGAAACATATCCCAGTCCACGTGATGGAAGCAGTCTTGGAGTGTGGAGTCAGCTTGGTCGGACCAGCGTTGGACAGACCTCAGCGTGGGAGCCTCTTGTTTTAGTTTCTGTCTGTAGGCAGGGATCAACAAAATGGAGTTGTGGTCAGCTTTTCCGAAAGGGGGGCGGGGCAGGGCCTTATATGCATCACGGAAGTTAGAGTAACAAAGATCCAAGGTCTTTCCACCCCTGGTTGCGCAATCGATATGCTGATAAAATTTAGGGAGTCTTGAGCAAAGTCTTTCTGAAACGATTTCTAAACAGCAGACCTACTTTCAGTACTATCCCATAAGGTGATCAACTGTTTAAACTATTTCAGTTTTTCATGCTTAAAACAAATATTATGTACTGATACAATTTAACTGACACTCAGCTGGAGTGAAATCCAGAACCACATATGTGTTCCCAGAACCCATGTGTACCTACTGTGCACTGCACCTGCTTATGTAACATGTAAATATATCTTCGGTACAGTTATTGTAAAATGAGATCACAAATATTATTTGAGCATATATACTGTGTATTAGGCCTAGATTCAATCAAATCAAGTGTTAACCGGCGATAGCTGACACACGCATAGTTCATGTTTTGCCGGTGTCTTAGGTGTAACTGCGTTAGAGCTGTGAAATCAGTGAGCAGCTGCTCTTGTGATCATTATCACAAAGCCACACCGGTCCCACTCGTGTTAAAAGTACGAACGAGAAGTGCAGGCTATATAGAGATAGTGAAGCTTAAATTGAAAATAATGAAACTTAATGAGTTATATCAGTCTCATCGCGGTGTGGATTACATCTCACATTCCAGTGTTCGAACTTGTAAACAACGCTTCATTGGATTTCTCATAATGCGACTCCGTGCAGCCAATGGCAATGTCTTCTACAGGTATAATGCTGGGAGCAGCTTCTGGATTTGACAGCTCTAATGCAGTTCCAACTCCGACACTACCAAAACAACCGCTATGCGGAAGTTAGCTAAATCGGACCTGATTGAATCGAGCCCTCATCTCATTGACTAAACTTTTGGATGTCTGGAGACCTTCAGTATTGGGTTTTGCATCTGGCTTTCAATGCTTGAATTTGATTGCCTCTGAGTAGAAATGAAATGGAGGGCCTAATGTGCCGGTGTCACGCTGTATAATGATAGGAGACAAGCGCAGGAATACGTAATAGGGGGTTTTATTTTCTCCATCCAAACAAAAGTGTGAGATGTAAACCTCTAAATAATACACAGGGCGAGACCCGTAAAACAAGTGTACAACACGTAGCATGGCCGATACAACAGCACAGGTGGTCACAAGACCAACGGACATGGTAACAATAACCGACAAGGACAATGGGGAACAGAGGGCACATATATACACATACTAATCAGGGGGAATGGGAACCAGGTGTGCGTAATGAGACAAGACAGTCCGGGGTTGGTGGTAATGAATCCAGTTCAGTGACACCTAGAAAGCCGGTGACATAGACCTCCGGAGCTGGTGAATGGAATGAGCAGCAGTACTGGGGGGAGGATCTGTGACAATCAGTGGAAGTTTTAGGAGCCCATGTGGCATTAGTTTTGTATCTCATGCATAATAAATACATATCCACAGGCATGGTGCCGTAATGGCTCTTTAACTTAATAGCTCCTGTACATGTCTGCCCTGTTTGTCCGATGTTGGCTCTCAGTTGTTCTGGAGTTGCACTTAGAACACAAGAGTGCATTGTGGCTGCTAATAAGAGATACACCCCGATCACCCAGCTACTGATATCATTTGCGTCCTCCAACTCCATTCCTTGGTCAGAGAGGCAGTAAGAGTACTGGTAATTGTGATTAATTTGGGACAAAAGGCAGGATCTCGCCCATCAAAAAAGATGGATCTGCTATGACACCATACCGTTGTGCTTGAATAAGTAAGTCGGCTATAGAAGCGGAATTCCCCCTTGGCAATTGACACATGTAATTTGTCTATTAAGGACTTTGGAGCACTGGGAATTAATTAAGACACAGGTGTACAGAGAAGTGAATGAGCAACCTTGGTAAATAAACAGTTGCAGTCTGCCTGTTCTATTGTTAATGACCGCTGTGTTCTCTTCCATGCCTGATACTACCCATCCAAACACACATTTTCGGACATTAATCAGCTAATTGTATCAGAGGACCACCGCCTGTGGTGCTTAGCACAGCTTTAGATGAATGTGTTTGCAGTTAATGTTGCTGTTGGTGGTCTACATGGCAATTATGAGCCAAACTACTTAATGTAAATCAATTAAGACCATTAAGTGCACTTCACTCCAAAGCTCATCATTGGTATCGTGGGCTTAAGGTAGCAGCATCTTATTGAGGGAGACTGGGCTGCGTACTTACTACACCTTTGCCATCCACATGCTGTAGGTATTTGCTCTCAGTCAAACAATGTTTTTTTGTGGAAAAGCATTTAAAAAAAATATATATATATATCTCAATTACCTTAGCTGCTTTTTAAAAACATGCCATTGAAAAAGAAACCCGCAGCAGCAAAACAATGTTACGGTACATCAAAATGAAGATAAAACTGCTACCACACATCCAGGCTGATCTGATGTTTTCTATATTCCCCAGCTCCTCTGTCTGGTGACGTGAATTGAATTGACAAAGATTGAAGGATGTGATCATAAGGTGATGTGGAAAGCCTGCTGGAGCTCATTGACAGCAGTGTTAGGATTTGTATGCCTCACACCAGTAGCTATATCCTCAAAACTCTTGACCTAGGATTGTCTGAGAAGCAAATGTCACCGTAATGTCATCTTCTCTTAAATAGTTTTCCATAACTTTATAACTCTGTACTTGGGCTTAGTTACACTATCAATAATCCATGCAATGAGCCACATTAAAGGTCAATGGGAAGGGCTAGGAGGTTTTAGGTACCTCTCACAGAAAAAATGGTATTGTGTGAGCATTTCAAAGATAATCGGAACACAAACACATATTTCCACATCGTCTACCGTCTTTAAGACATGGCAAGCTAGTTGTACACTACAGCAAATATTGTGCACAACAATTAGTGTGTATATACAGTGGGGCAAAAAAGTATTTAGTCAGCCACCAATTGTGCAAGTTATCCCACTTAAAAATATGAGAGAGGCCTGTAATTTTCATCATAGGTACACTTCAACTATGACAGAAAAAATTAGAAAAAAAAAAATCACATTGTAGAATTTTTAATGAATTTATTTGCAAATTATCCTACAATGTGATTTTCTGGATTTTTTTTCTAATTTTGTCTGTCATAGTTGAAGTGTACCTATTGTCACACCCTGGTCTTAGTATTTTGTGTTTTCTTTATTATTTTGGTCAGGCCAGGGTGTGACATGGGTTTATTATGTGGTGTGTTTTGTCTTGGGGTTTTGTAGGTATTTAGATTGTGGTATAGTGGGGTTGTCTAGAAAAGTCTATGGTTGCCTGAAGTGGTTCTCAATCAGAGGCAGGTGTTTATCGTTGTCTCTGATTGGGAACCATATTTAGGCAGCCATATTCTTTGAGTGTTTCGTGGGTGATTGTTCCTGTCTCTGTGTTTGTTTGCACAAGATAGGCTGTTTAGGTTTTCACGGTACGTTTGTTGTTTTGTATTGTTCGTGTTTTCATCTTTATTAAAGATGTATACAAGTAACCACGCTGCATTTTGGTCCTCCTCTCCTTCGACACAAGAAAACCTTAACACCTATGATGAAAATTACAGGCCTCTCTCATCTTTTTAAGTGGGAGAACTTGCACAACTGGTGGCTGACAAAATACTTTTTTGCCCCACTGTATATATATATATCTCTATGATAGTTCCCTGAGCTCTGATGGAATCAATGAAGTATGGTTTGGTAATGACTGTATACTACGCTGTGAGGAAGCAGTACAGCTCTATTTTTGAATGTAGGAAACAATGTTGTCCAATCAGACCTCTTCAACTCTGTATGCAAGCAAATGTACCTGGATTGCAACTCCAAACTGCTCCTCCCATAGAGCCATGATGCTTCTCTTTATGACTATATAATTCAGTGTTACACTGTCAGCAGGTATTCATTAGCCTGGGTACCACTCAGTTTGTGCCATCATGCCACTCCTTGTCATGCAGAACATGGCAAGGAGTTGAAATTAAAGCACAATCAGATCTGGGAACAGGCTACATATCGATCATTTGGTGAACAGAATGATACTAATTCTGGGCTTTGCTAAATTGGAACATTCTTCATGTTTCAGAGGTAACCGAGTGCCTCCGTTAAAAATGACAGAAAACAACTTGAAATGCCTATTATACTATCTTACGTCCTAGTTTCTCTCAGCAATACAATATGTGTGGTACTGGTTTCATCTGCTTCATACAAAGATAAGATAAAACTATCAGAATCCAAGCCAGTTGGGCTGGAGGATGTTAGTTAGAAAACAATTTCCGAAATAAATTGGTACCAGGTCATAGAGTTCTATGCGAGAGCCAGCTCAGACACCGCTTAATGTAATGCTATTACAACCATATCATGCCCTGACCTTAGTATTCTTTGTTTTCTTTATTGTTTTGGTTAGGTCAGGGTGTGACATGGGTGATGTATGTGTTTTTGTACTGTCTAGGGGTTTTGTAGGTTTATGGGCTTGTTTACCATATAGGTGTTTATGTATGTCTATGGTTGCCTAGATTGGTTCTCAATTAGAGGCAGCTGTTTATCGTTGTCTCTGATTGGGAACCATATTTAGGCAGCCATCTTCTTTGGGTATTTCGTAGGTTATTTTCTATGTCTAGTTGCCTGTGTCTGCACTAGTATTATATAGCTTCATGGTCGGTTTGTTGTGTTCTTGGTCTTCATTAAAATCATGTATTCATATCAAGCTGCGCCTTGGTCTCCTCCATTCAACGAACGTGACAAACCAACTATAAATCTATCAAGCTTTCTCAGATGAGAAGACACATTTTATTAGAGTTCCTCACATAAAAAGTGTTGTGTTACATTAAAAGCCATAATACTCTCCACCACAATCCTCAGAGGATGTGTAAACATCTGCTAGTACATTTTGAGGGATATTTTGGTCATATTGTTTGGGGTTTGAGGTTAAAAACAATTCACCCATAGAAAGAATATAAAAATGTTCTCTGACCTACAGTATAGCGTTAATTACAGTTCTATACTCCATTTAAATTTTAAACACATGGCTGCTGCCTGATATGTGAATGCATTGAGGTACTTTGACAACTGTGCCCTTGTAAATGAATGTTTGTAGCATAAATGTATAAGGTATCAGTTAAAATGCACTGTATACAAAATTGTATATTGCACACAAAAAAACAGACACATTTCCAATGAACAATTCATGTCTATTTCACAATCTGTGATACTGGGTTGAAAATAACACTTATGTTTACATTATTAACTTGCAGGTGATTATGAAATTAACATGTCATACACAGGTTGTAAATTATTTTTTAGGTGACAGTAAGTCAATATATTGGAACTATTGTTCACTGAGAGTACGAGTTGTTATACTGTGATAGATTATTCCTATCTATTGAATCACCATAACGCGAACATCTACCTACCCAAAGGATGTGTGTTTGAATCTCATCATGGACCAGGTGGTGAGGGTAGGTAACAACATCTCCACCCCGCTGATCCTCAACACTAGGGCCCCACAAGGGTGCGTTCTGAGCCCTCTCCTGTACTCCCTGTTCAACCACGACTGCGTGGCCATGCACGCCTCCAACTCAATCATCAAGTTTGCGGATGACACTACAGTGGTAGGCTTGATTACCAACAACAACGAGACGGCCTACAGGGAGGAGGTGAGGGCCCTCGGAGTGTGGTGTCAGGAAAATAACCTCACACTCAACGTCAACAAAACTAAGGAGATGATTGTGGACTTCAGGAAACAGAGGGAGCACCCCCCTATCCACATCGATGGGACAGTAGTGGAGAGGGTAGTAAGTTTTAAGTTCCTCGGCGTACACATCACAGACAAACTGAATTGGTCCACCCACACAGACAGCATCGTGAAGAAGGCGCAGCAGCGCCTCTTCAACCTCAGGAGGCTGAAGAAATTCGGCTTGTCACCAAAAGCACACAAACTTCTACAAATGCACAATCGAGAGCATCCTGTCGGGCTGTATCACCGCCTGGTACGGCAACTGCTACGCCCACAACCGTAAGGCTCTCCAGAGGGTAGTGAGGTCTGCACAACGCATCACCGGGGGCAAACTACCTGCCCTCCAGGACACCTACACCACCCGACGTCACAGGAAGGCCATAAAGATCATCAAGGACAACAACCACGAGCCTGTTCACCCCGCTATCATCCAGAAGGCGAGGTCAGTACAGGTGCATCAAAGCAGGGACCGAGAGACTGAAAAACAGCTTCTATCTCAAGGCCATCAGACTGTTAAACAGCCACCACTAACATTGAGTGGCTGCTGCCAACACACTGACTCAACTCCAGCCACTTTAATAATTGGAATTGATGGAAATTGATGGAAAATATATCACTAGCCACTTTAAACAATGCTACTTAATATAATGTTTACATACCCTACATTATTCATCTCATATGTATATGTATATACTGTACTCTATCATCTACTGCATCTTTATGTAATACATGTATCACTAGCCACTTTAAACTATGCCACTTTGTTTACATACCCTACATTACTCATCTCATATGTAGATACTGTACTCGATACCATCTACTGCATCTTGCCTATGCCGTTCTGTACCATCACTCATTCATATATCTTTATGTACATATTCTTTATCCCTTTGCATTTGTGTGTATAAGGAAGTAGTTTTGGAATTGTTAGGTTAGATTACTCGTTGGTTATTACTGCATTGTCGGAACTAGAAGCACAAGCATTTCGCTACACTCGCATTAACATCTGCTAACCATGTGTATGTGACAAATAAATTTGATTTGATAACTTTAGCATTTTCGCTAATGAGCTACTTTGCAACTACTTACTACTTTTGAGCTACGTTGTAACTACTTATTAAATTAGCTAACCCTTCCCCTAACCCTTTAACCTAACTCCTAAATCTAAGCCTTTAACTACTTAGCTAGCATGTTAACTAGCCCTAACCGTAACCCCTAAAACAAACCCTAACACCTAACCCTAACCTTAAAGCCTAGCTAACGTTATCCACCAAGCTAGCCTAGCTAACATTAGCCACCACAGATTGGAATTCGTGTACTGTATACTAATGCATTATGAAGAAAGAAAATCAAAAAGGGAACTTTTCATGTGTCTGTCACACATTTCGAATAAGTAATTTGTGTCTATTTCACAATGAACTGTCATACTGTGTTGGTTATTTTACCTGAAATGCATATTGTCCTTTTTTTGTAGAATTTAATTTTGAAACATTTTGAGTCATACAAAATTGTGTGTTCTCTACTCTGACAATTAATCCACAGATACAAGTGGAAACCTAGTTCGTTTAATTTGATGAATCTCTCCTTGTTCGTCTTTTAATCACCCACTTGGGTTAGTATGCTTGTGAAAACCAATCAGTAGATGGGATAGGAGGAATTTACAGTGTGACAACTGTCTCAAATATAGAACCAAGTTCTATGCTTTTTTTATTTACCAAGTTCTAGAAAATCAAAAAGGGGACTTGGCTACGCCGACACCCGTTGAAGTGCGCGAGCAGTTTGAATGAAACGATTGAATTACATGTATGTATTTATTTAGCAATATTAGTGCAACCAACGTTGGCTGTCCAGTCAGCATGTTACTGATGACAGTAAGCAATACATGCGTATTGACTTCACCGACTCACCAGGTTATAGTCAAGGTCTTACAACACCTAATATATCCCCCTTACATTTATGTTACAAATTGTTAACCTGTAATGCTTTCCAGGTTTGTTGCCTATTTTATTCAACCACCAGGCCCTAAATTCATTGTTTGACTATACAGGATCGACCCGTTTTTTTCAAGCGAGGGAATACGTGAAGGCTTGCCAAACTAACAGTAGTCCAATCGACACACAGCCCGACCGACCTTCTTCTATGCTCTCCACTGATGGGCGCAGGACGTACTGATGAATGTGGCCTGCGACTGAACAGGAACATCAACAAGTGTGGCTGCTGTCATCTCTTTTAAAAAACGGTAGGCTATTAGCTATTACAACTGTAATCTATGGTGCGGGGTACCTGTTTTGGAGATGATAAAACTTTGGTTTTATGCTGACCGCTGACATTTTAGACTATGAATAGAATGCCTTGTGCTGAAAGCAAGACATGTTGTACAGACCACAGCTGTCTGAATTATGTTTTGTTTTATATTCATAAGAAATGTCTGCAGTAATTAGCCTTAAAGAAGAAGTATGGATCTTGGTGGAAATTTGAAATATAGAAGCACATATCCTCAAAACGGAAACGAGTCCACCAGTTTTTCCGCACGCCTTCTGGAGCAAATGGACTGCTGGATAAACACCTGATGTGTGCTCCTTTTTATAACTATGATATAACGCAGAATAACTTTTAATATAATGGTAATGGTAACACTCCGGACTAAATTATTGGCCACGATTCCAGTAAGTTTTATCTGTATCCTGCCTACTGTAAAAGTTTCTGTATTTTTGGGGGCCAAAAACTTGGAGAGGCCATAGTTGTCTACATTTAATGTCCAATGCCTATAGGATTACTCTTTTTGATTCTGGGTGGGTTTTTGGAAGAGCAAATAATTAAGTATAGGACAATTTAAATAAAGATAAATCAGTAAAATGATGTAGGTACAATCTGTTAGGCTACTACTGTAATTAAATAGCATGGTTTTATATAACTTCTGAATGTAAAGAATGTAATGTCAAATGCATTGTAAGCTTAGAACTGTCTTCACCCATTATATAAGGTTGTTTTATTACATTATTTATGGTTTTGATGGTTTTTATAGCTTTAAAATATGTTTGCAACTCATGATGATCTCCTTGCCTTTCAGTCCTTGCACCCATAGCTCCACCTATGAATTTGACAGTGGTTACATTTATCTAGCCCCACCCCTCAACTTTATAGCAAACCAGGATTGTGGCCTGAAACTGTATTATTATAAGTGATTGCAGATTGTAACTCTCCTAATTTGATCTGTGATACATTCAGCGCTACATTATCTACAGTGGAATCTGCAGTTCAAACTATTTCAAATTTACCCACCACTGTTTTGGTAAAAAGCTTAGAGATGGGATTGAAGAAATGTAACTACTCTCAAATTCCAAGAGCTGTGGATGCAAGGACTGACCATCCATGATATCAAAATTATAGTTTAAACTATTTTTTGAGGCTATACAGTAATTGTTTACAAACAGTGGAGTAAACAAACTTATATTTTGGGTTCTGATGGGGTACGGCAGTTGAACTAAGCTCACAAGGCATTTACAATTCATATCCTTCAAGAATCAAGGGTATATATCATTAATTTAAAAGTCCAAAAAGGGATGTAGCAATTTGCTGCATGACATTATGTGTGCTCAACATTTTACTGCATTTACAGCAATTAACTTATTTGACTTGGAATAAAAATGGTTACCTAACAAAGTAGAGAACCAATTAGTACCTCTAATTGTTTACATTTTGTTATATTTTGGCTCTGTCTCCAAATTAATCTCATATGATTTTATACATTCTATTAAACTCACTTCAACTGCAGGGCTGCCATGGTCTATTAATATGGCCTGTTTTGTAAAAGAACAAAGGCAGTGCTTTCATAATGTCACTACAGGCTGTCCCAGTGTGCCCTTAAGCATTTTAGCGTGTAAACTCCTGTCGACACCTCCATATGATCTCCAGCTCAAATAGGAACGTGAGGGGCTAGTTTAAGAAATCTTGTCTATATTTTGTGTGTGTGCGTGCTCATGGGATGAAGACATTGAGATGTACAGTACCCCAAAATGGTTGATAAAATGTCTAAATGTCACATTGGTGCCCCCAGTTCCATCACAGGTTGGCATCAAGTACAACAATAAACTGCATGGTCAGAATAATCCACAAGAGGGTGCACCTATAGTGAAAATGATATAATAGATTGGCACAGTGGATCCATTCTAGTTGTGTAAACGTATGACATCAGTTTTACTTTATGTGGAAATATGATTGAGCAGCTGAAGCATTGATATGTTACGTTATGAGAAGAGAAGCACAGTTCATGACAGTGTAATCATTATTAAACTGGCACTATCCTGCAGAAGCAGGAGAAATGAATTTCATTCAAATGTTGTAAGTCCATATAAATGAATTAGGCTATCCTAATATGATCTGATATCTGATAATGTAAGTGAAGATCAATCTATTTGTCTCTCTGCTTTATGAGATTTCCTTTAAGTGAAATGGATTGTCCTTGATTATCATTTTACAAATGTGTAAACAGTGTGACACTTGAATTGACCATGCCCAATGTGCAAGCAAAACCAATTTGGCTGATGCCCTCAGGACAATTGTATGAATATTTTAGGAAAGTAATCTTGATATAAAACCTTATCCCTAAAATACTTAAACCTACCATAAAACGCTTACAGTATGGCCTTCATGTTTTTCTCTGTCACTGCTTCTAAGAAGAAACTATGTCTAGTAATTCCCTTTTTCACTAGGACTGTCACTATTCTATTTTTCTTCTTTCAGTTCTCGACAGGAGGGTACCGGTAACACATTCAGCCTACCTCCACCTTATAGTTGCCTTCATCTCCCTCTAAGATACCGTTCCCTCTTGAGTAACTCTCTTCTCTTTCCAATCAGAAAGCAGCCTCTTGGATTCTGCCTGGAATACTCTCAATGCAGCTCATTTGAAACTGGGCTCTACTGAAACCCTTTGGAAACAGCAGAACATGAAAATTATACTTCACCGATGGATCTGATGGATTAACTACAGATAAAATATTGACAGCTTGTAAGGAAGTTAAAACTGTCTTGTCTCGTGGTTTTCAAACCATAATGATAGAACAACATGACACAAGGTTTAACCATGACTGCTCTTTCATGACAGGACCAGCAGGAGCACACAGCTGAAGATGTCCAACCGTATGGGTCATGATCGGCCCAGAAATCCCTTGCTCTCAGCTGTCTCGGCTCTCTTGTGGGCCTTGCACTTTGGAATATTGTTCAGAAGTGCACTGGTGACTGCTTGTCCCAAGAGCTGCCACTGCATGGAGAAGAACAGCCTTGCCGTGCTGCAGTACATGTCGCGCAACCTGGAGAACATCCCGGCTGACCTGACGCGTGACACTGTAGTCCTGCTGCTGGCCTCAAACAGGATTACCAAGATCCCCAAACAGGCCTTTAAGGACCTCAACAGATTACAGGAACTGGATCTGTCCAACAACGCCATTGAGACGGTGGACGCTAGGGCCTTCCAGGGGGTCTCTGACGTCCTTCGGGTCCTGGACTTGTCCAACAACCGCATAAGCAGCGTGCCCAAAGAGGCATTCGCCAAACTTCAGGCCAAAATCAGCCTCTCCAACAATCCCTGGCACTGCGAGTGCAGCTTGCAGGAGGTCCTGAGGGAGCTGAGACTGGACCCAGAGACGGTCAACGAGGTGAGCTGTCACACGGCTGTGGAGGAGGAGTACGCTGGCAAACCCATTATCCAGGTCCTGGACTCGGGCATCAACTTCTGCAACTTCCACCACAAGACCACCGATGTGGCGATGTTCGTCACTGTGTTCGGCTGGTTCACCATGGTGATAGCCTACGTGATCTACTACGTGCGGCAGAACCAGGAGGATGCCAGGAGGCACATGGAGTACCTCAAGTCCCTGCCCAGCAGCTCGCAGATCAGCAAAGACTTTGACACGATCAGCACGATTCTCTAGCAGGCCCGCTGTGGCACACATTTGAGAAAGTGAGTGAGTGTGTGAGTGTCTGAGTGTCTGAGTGTGTGAGTGAGTGAGTGAGTGAGTGGATGATAGGGAGAATGGTGTTCTTGATTTTTGAGCTGGGATTTATTTTAGGTGGCCTTAGGAGACGATAGATCTGGACTTTATCTGGACCTTTAGTATTTATAATTGCTCTCTGTCTTTCTGTATGGACACAGATAACTATCTAAATTTCTTTCTCACAGCAGGAAAATATTCTTTCCGCAACAGGAAATGTGAATTATTATGTGGATTATAATAAGCATTTTTGTAGGGGTTGATACATTTTTCGTCATGGCAAACCAAGTCTGACAATTTAAAGTGGAAATTCCAAACTTTAGAAGCCTTTTTAAACCTCAAATACACTAAAAGTTGCATTTCCTGCGGCACAGGAACATTTTGTGTGACAACAGAGTGATCAAATTACGAAAAAGGACATACAATGAGGGAAAAAAGTATTTGATCCCCTGCTTATTTTGTAGGTTTGCCCACTGACAAAGAAATGATCAGTCTATAATTTTAATGGTATGTTTATTTGAACAGTGAGGGACAGAATAACAACAAAACAATCCAGAAAAACGCATGTGAAAAATGTTATAAATTGATTTGCATTTTAATAAGGGAAATAAGAATATGACCCCCTCTCAACCAGAAAGATTTCTGGCTCCCAGGTGTCTTTTATACAGGTAACGAGCTGAGTTTAGGAGCACACTCTTAAATGGAGTGCTCCTAATCTCAGTTTGTTACCTGTATAAAAGACACCTGTCCACAGAAGCAATCAATCAATCAGATTCCAAACTCTCCACCATGGCCAAGACCAAAGAGCTCTCCAAGGATGTCAGGGACAAGATTGTAGACCTGCACAAGGCTTGAATGGGCTACAAGACCATCGCCAAGCAGCTTGGTGAGAAGGTGACAACAGTTGGTGCGATTATTCGCAATTGGAAGAAACACAAAAGAACTGTCAATCTCCCTCGGTCTGGGGCTCCATGCAAGATCTCACCTCGTGGAGTTGCAATGATCATGAGAACAGTGAGGAATCAGCCCAGAACTACACGGGAGGATTTTGTCAATGATCTCAAGGCAGCTGGGACCATAGTCACCAAGAAAACAATTAGTAACACACTATGCCGTGAAGGACTGAAATCCTGCAGCGCTCGCAAGGTCCCCCTGCTCAAGAAAGCACATATACATGTCCGTCTGAAGTTTGCCAATGAACATCTGAATGATTCAGAGGACAACTGGGTGAAAGTGTTGTGGCCAGATGAGGACAAAATGGAGCTCTTTGGCATCAACTCAACTCGCCGTGTTTGGAGGAGGAGGAATGCTGCCTATGACCCCAAGAACACCATCCCCACCGTCAAACATGGAGGTGGAAACATTATGGGGTGTTTTTCTGCTAAGGGGACAGGACAACTTCACCTCATTAAGGACGATGGACGGGGCCATGTACCGTCAAATCTTGGGTGAGAACCTCCTTGCCTCAGCCAGGGCATTGAAAATGTGTTGTGGATGGGTATTCCAGCATGACAATGACCCGAAACACATGGCCGAGGCAACAAAGAAGTGGCTCAAGAAGAAGCACATTAAGGTCCTTGAGAGTCCTAGCCAGTCAGAGGTCATCCTCTGACACCGCCTGGTGTAGAGGTCCTGGACGGCAAGCAGCTTGGCCCAGTGATGTACTGGGCCGTACGCATTACACTCTGTAGTGCCTTGTGGTCAGAGGCTGAGCAATTGCCGTATCAGGCAATGATGCAACCAGTCAGGATGCTCTCGATGTTGCAGCTGTAGAACCTTTTGAGGATCTCAGGACCCATGCCAAATCTTTGTAGTTTCCTGAGGGGGAATAGGATTTGTTGTGCCCTCTTCACGACCGTCTTGGTGTGTGTGGACCATTCTAGTTTGTTGTTGATGTGGACACCAAGGTAACGTGACGCTCTCAACCTGCTCCACTACCTCCCCATTGATGAGAATGGGGGCATGCTCGGACCTCCTTTTCCTGTAGTCCACAATCATCTCCTTAATCTTGGTTATGTTGAGGGATAGGTTGTTATTCTGGCACCACCCGGCCAGGTTTCTGACCTCCTCCCTATAGTCTCGTCGTTGTCGGCGATCAGGCATACCACTGTTGTGTCGGCAAACTTAACGATGGTGTTGGAGTCATGCCTGGCCATGCAGTCGTGGGTGAACAGGGAGTACAGGAGGAGACTGAGCACGCACCCCTGGGGAGCTCCAGTAATGAAGATCAGCGTGGCAGATGTGTTGCTACCTAAGTCCAGGATCCAGTTGCAGAGGGAATGATTTAGTTCCAGGATCCTTAGCTTAGTGATAAGCTTTGAGGGTACTATGGTGTTGAACGCTGAGCTGTAGTCAATGAATAGCTTTCTCACATACGTGTTTCTTTTGTCCAGGTTGGAAAGGGCGGTGTGGAGTGCAATAGAGATTGCATCATCTGTGGATCTGTTTGGGTGGTATGCTAATTCGAGTGGGTCTAGGGTTTCTGGGATAATGGTGTTGATGTGAGCCATTATCAACCTTTCAAAGCACTGTGTTTTTTACCTGCATTTTTTTGAAATGCAAGAGAAAGGCACAATGCATTTTACCAAGTTAGGTGCAATTTAGATTGTGTATGTGCAAAGTTTTAGACTGATCCAATGAACCATTGTATTTCTGTTCAAAAATTTGTATCAAGTCTGCCCAATTGTGCCTAATTGGTTAATTATTATATTTTCAAGTTCATAACTGTGCACTATCATCAAACAATAGCATGGTATTCTTTCACTGTAATAGCTACTGTTAATTGGACAGTGCAGTTAGATTAACAAGGATTTAACCTTTTTGCCCATATCAGATATGTCTATGTCCTGGCAAATGTTCTTGTTACTTACAACTTCATGCTAATCATATTAGCGCAAGTTAGTTCAACCGTCCTGCGGGGGGATACCGATCCTGTAGAAGTTTTAAGCCTGAATTCAATCCATTGCCGGAACAACTGCACTACGCATTCACTCAATTTGCGTACGCCCGACTTAGTCTAATCCACTAATGGGATTTGAACTCCAAGCCTTCAGCCACGTAAACTTTTCAAAATAGATACGTTCCTTTCGACATAAAATACTTGTCCTGGAAACATAAAGTGATATTGAAAGAAATGTGATTTTAGAGGTAACAGCCCTTTTGACTAATCTCATCTGGCAATGACTCATCAAATGGTCCTTACTCACATTTTGTCAGCCCTCACAAATAATAAGTAATCTACAAAAATCTACACATTTTGAAAAATGGCTCAAACCAATGTTAAAATTCTATTAACCATTATTACTCCAAGGGAAGTAGATCCAAGAGAAGTGATAAGCCAATCTGATAGTTTTCATGAGAACAGTTAGTAGCCTTCAAAAGGAAAAGTATGATCCAGTGATTCATGTGATGTATCGAACTTTGAGAGTTTTTGCTCCACTACCTTTTCTTATAATGTGACATTTAGGTTGGTAGCTAGTGAGATGTGACAAGACAGACATTATGGTCAAGACCAGATCTTGCAACCCAGACCAGAACCCTTAAAACCAAGATCTTGAGACCAAGACCCAGTGTATCAAGGCCATGACAAGACCAAGACCAGACCCTGTGGATTGAGACTGTGATGAGACAAAGAGTGCATTTCTGTGCTGCAGTGGTCTCAAGACCGAGAGACTCCTTGTCTCAATTACAATCAGGGAACATATACATATCCCGCTCTTCCTCTCCCACATCTGTAATGATAATATGTATAGTCAAAAATATAGGTTGCATTTAAATTAATGTCTCCCTAGTGCCACACTTTCTTAGCGTACACTGTAGCTGCATGCAACACATTGTTGCACTTTTTTTTACCCCCTTTTTTCTCCCAAATTTTGTGGTATCCAATTGTTAGTAGTTACTGTCTTGTCTCATCACTACAACTCCCATACGGGCTCAGGAGAGACTTGCGGTTGAGAGACATGCATCCCCCGAAACCCAACCCAACCCAACGCGCATCCAACCCAATAAGTAGCGACTTCATTTCCTGTACACATGACTATCATCAACAACACATTATTCTCCATCTCTATTCATGAAAGGAAATGAGCATGATACATTAGTTATCAGCTGGCTGCTGATTCACAACTAATTTGGCGGCATTTGCTGAAGGGACACAAATTAAGATGTAAGTATCAGCAACTGTTTGGCACTCTCAACCAAGCAAAGTTGGGTTACAAATGTGGTCACCAGTACTTGATTCTATTGTCAAAATATTTTTTTTTGTGGTATGATGTTTATTATGCATGCAACAGAAATTCTATATCTAACCTAGAGATAACCTAGAGATAAAAATCTGTGGTTGTGGTTAAGGAACAGTGAGAGAGACATGAATTCATCCCTCTGTCCTCATTACTTCAAACACAAGCCAAAAGACTCCTTCCTGTTGCATTATTCTTAGACATTGTGATTTGAGGTAGATCATGTGTGTTCCAGAGTCTGCATTATTAAAACGGTAATTCATACAGGCAATTCATTACTTTCAAAGGACTGGGTGCTGAATGACCTCATGATATCAGATCTATGTGGCTCTCAAATAGCATTAAAAGGTCAGGAGAGCAAGTGTGTATTGTTGCATACTGTTGACTCTCAGCAACATTGCCCACCGTCCAGTGACTGACATTGTTCTGGGTAGTGGGCCTTATGTGTGGAGTAAGACCTGGTTCGGGATGAATGTGTTCTGCAAACGTCTTTGTCAGGCTGAGAGGCTTCCGGAGATAAACAATGCACCCAATAAAACAGTGGGGGCATTCAACATTATGTGGGTATCTATCTTTATTTTAAGAAAATATCAGAGCCAGTACAGTATGATTTGGGTTGACAGAATAGTATGAAAATTGCATTAGTATGTGTACTATTCCTGACTTTAACTGTTAACATTAATCTACAATATTCCACCCCATCTTCCTTGTCCTCTTCCTCTCTTCTTTTCCCTCTCTTCCTCTGCTCCTCCTCTTCCTCTCTTTAACCACTTTCTCTCCTCCAACTCTTCCTCCTCTTCCACTCCTCCTCCTAATCATCTTAGTCCTCTGCATCTGCCAGTTACTGGATGCAAATATACCACTTCGGAAAATGTATGTGTTCTGCCTCTGAAAGCATCACTGAGGTTTCCCATTAATCACATTTAGAGGAGGAAGGGCTTCAAACATTGACAGTGTCGGTAAATGTAGACTTCATCAATCAACTGAACTTCAGTGGCATCTGTAATGCAGAGTCAATATTTTTGGTCATCTTTCATCTAGACTTTGTAGGGTTTTGTACTCCCTTCTATGTGTTTTTTTTTTCACAGACTTGATTACGGTGGTATTGCTGCAAAGGTAATTCCAATTTCACATGAATAGATTCCAATCACAGGGAGTATTTTTTTGGGCTAGTACTCTGATGAGAGAGCATTGGGTATTCTCCGAACACCAAACAAACAAAGGTTTAATGTATATTTTATCTGATTTTAATTGCAGCTTCAGGGATAGCGTATGCAGATCTGAAAGAATGGGCATTGCATATTAATCGAGATTATTCATTGGTACGGTTTATTATCACTAAAATACACAAATCTACCTCAACCAGCCCCCATCTTCCCATTCAAAGCAATGATTTTGCCTACAGAGATTAATGTCCATTCATTAACTGGCATAAATGTTACCTATAGATTTGGTGGTATATTTGGGAAGGGTGTAGGAATAAATCAATACCTGAACCTCACTAACACCATATTGGAAAACATCAACCCTCAGAGCCTATAGGAAATCATGCATTCAGTGCAGCCTGTAAAGTAGCACACCTCGCTGTAATGTCTAACTAATGTAATTCAGAAAGTGGCACCCCGGAGCTGCACTAGATGTCAGGGCAGGGGTTACAGGATAAGATCGAACACGTTGCAACCTGGCACGTCAGTGTAAAGGTCAAGGGGGATTTGTCTTGTTTTGGAAGGGGTCAAGTGCTCTGTAAGAACAGTGGGGTGAGATTCTACAGGGGTACAACAGACGGTGCATGGAGTGTGAAAAAGAATGACATTTATTTGTGTAATTTCTAATTAGGATGCTTAATGCTCACTGGCAGCATTTCAGTGGTGGTGTAGTGTTGGATTATCGCTTTGAATTGCTTCAGTAATACATTGCAGTATTTATATTTAACCTCTTTAGGGTACGTGGGACGGTAGCGTCCCTCCTGTCATCAGCCAGTGAAACTGCAGGGCGCCAAATTCAAAACAACAGAAATCCCATAATTAAAATTCCTCAAACATACATGTATTTTACACCATTTTAAAGATACACTTGTTGTAAATCCACCAGTGTCCGATTTCAAAAAGGCTTTACAACGAAAGCAAACCAAACGATTATGTTAGGTCAGAGTCAAGTCACAGAAAAACACAGCCATTTTTTCCAGAGAGGAGTCACAAAAAGCAGAAATATAGATAAAAATGAATCACTAACCTTTGATGATCTTCATCAGATGACACTCATAGGACTTCATGTTACACAATACATGTATGTTTTGTTCAGTAAAGTTCACATTTATATCCAGAAATCTGAGTTTACATTGGCGCGTTATGTTCAGTAGTTCCAAAACATCCGGTGATTTTGCAGAGAGCCACATACATTTACAGAAATACTCATAATAAACATTGATAAACGATACAAGTGTTTTTCACAGAATTAAAGATATACTTCTCCTTAATGTAACAAACTTTACGGAAAAAGCAAACCATGCAATAATCTGAGTACGGCGCTCATGTGACAAATCAAGCCAAATCGATATCCGCCATGTTGGAGTCAACATTAGTCAGAAATAGCATTATAAATATTCACTAAAATTTGATGATCTTCATCAGAATGCACTCCCAGGATTCCAGTTCCATAATAAATGTTTGTTTTGTTCGATAATGTCCATCATTTATGTCCAAATTCCTCCTTGTTGTTAGTTCGTTCAGCCCAACTTCATGACGCACGAGCAGACAAAGTCCAAAAGTTCCGTTACAGTCCGTAGAAACATGTCAAACGATGTATAGAATCAATCTTTAGGATGTTTTTAACATAAATCTTCAATAATGTTCCAACCGGAGAATTCCTGTGTCTGTAGAAATGCAATGGAATGCAGGTCACTCTCACATGAACGCACGAGACTGAGCTCTTGGCTGCTGGCAGACCTCTGACTCATTCCCCTCTCATTCACCCCCACAGTAGAAGCATCAAACAAGATTCTAAAGACTGTTGACATCTAGTGGAAGCCTTAGAAAGTCCAAAAGTTCCGTTACAGTCTGTAGAAACATGTCAAACGATGTATAGAATCAATCTTTAGAATGTTTTTAACCTCTTGATCCTACTTGAGACGCAGACGTCCCACCTAGAGCTCTGGAAATGCAAATGCGCTAACCTAAAACGCTAATAGTATTAGTTAAAACGCAAACGTTCATTAAAATACACATGCTTGGTATTGAATTAAAGCTACACTCGTTGTGAATCCAGGCACCAAGTCAGATTTTTAAAATGCTTTTCGGCGAAAGCATGAGAAGCTATTATCTGATAGCATGTAACACCCCAAAAGACCCGTAGGGGATGTAAACAAAAGAATTAGCATAGTCGGCGCTACACAAACCGCACAATAAAATATAAAACATTCATTACCTTTGACCATCTTCTTTCTTGGCACTCCTTCAATCAATACTGGGTCTTTTTTCGATTAAATCGGTCCATATATAGCCTAGATATCGATCTATGAAGACTGTGTGATAAACGGAAAAAAATAGCGTTTCATAACGTAACGTCATTTTTTAAAAGTTAAAAAGTCGACGATAAACTTTCACAAAACACTTCGAAATACCTTTCTAATGCAACTTTAGGTATTACTACACGTTAATAAGCTATAAAAATCATCAGGAGGCGATGTAAATTTGATAGCTGGTCGTCTGGAAAAAATGTCCGGAAAAACACAGAGACGATGCATCAAGTTGGTGGTCGGAGGGAATCGGTTCCCTTTGGTCGGTTCTACCAAGAATCAAATCAGAATCAAATGAGAAGACTCTATACATCCTGTGGAAGCTGTAGGTACTGCAACCTCGGCCTCATTTAATACGGTTCACCTTTAGCAATGGGTTGAAGTGGCGCATGGATATTTTTTTCCATCTCCAGTGATCAGATTTTCCTGCGCTTTTCGATGAAACAGACGTTCTGTTATAGTCACAGCCGTGATTTAAACAGTTTTAGAAACGTCTGAGTGTTTTCTATCCACACATACTAATCATATGCATATACTATATTCCTGGCATGAGTAGCAGGACGCCAAAATGTTGCGCGATTTTTAACAGAATGTTCGAAAATGTAGGGGGTCGGCTTAACAGGTTTTAACATAAATCTTCAATAATGTTCCAACCGGAGAATTCCTGTGTCTGTAGAAATGCAATGGAATGCAGGTCACTCTCACGTGAACGCACGAGACTGAGCTCTTGGCTGCTGGCAGACCTCTGACTCATTCCCCTCTCATTCGCCCCCACAGTAGAAGCATCAAACAAGGTTCTAAAGACTGTTGACATCTAGTGGAAGCCTTAGGAAGTGCAACATGACCCCATAGACACTGTGTATTCGATGGGGCAAGAGTCAAAAACTACAAACCTCAGATGTCCCACTTCCTGGTTGGATTCCTGGTTTTTGCCTGACATATGAGTTCTGCTATACTCACAGACATCATTCAAACAGTTTTCGAAACTTTTGAGTGTTTTTTATCCAAATCCACTAATTATATGCATATTCTAGCTTTTATGGTAGAGTAGCAGGCAGTTTAATTTGGGCACGCTTTTCATCCAAAATTCCCAATGCTGCCCCCTACCCTAGAGAAGTTAAAGGAATAGATTATTCACTGTATACCAGAGGCAGATGAGGGGAGGACAGCTAATAGTAATTGCTGTAATAAAGTCAATGGAATGGTATCAATCACATGAAAACCATATGCTTGGTACCATTTCATTGACTCCATTACAGCTATTATTATGAGCCGTCCTCCCCTCAGCAGCCTCCAATGCTTTATACTTTAATCAAAAAGTGGGAGGGCCTTCTTCTGTGTTGTAAGAGCTTGTTAATAACAACAGTTTTGTGGACTTCAACAGATTGAAATACTACATCCATATTAATATCTTTGACCCCCAAAAGATGAGACGGACCATCCTCTTCGTCCATGGACGAACCTCTTCTGGTTGCAGGAAAAAAAAGAAGTCGGTATACAGTGCATTCAGAAAGTATTCAGACCCCTTGACTTTTTCCACTTTGTTACGATACAGCCTTACAGCCTTATTATTCTAAAAACAAATCCCCTCATCAAATGACACACCCTGTAATGAAAAAGCAAAAACTGTTTTTTGGAAATTTGGAAAATCTATTAAAAAAAAGAAACTGAACTAGTACATTTACATAATGTGGCAGACCAGGGGGTTTGGTCAAGACGTTTACACAGATCAGACAGGGACACAATTGTATTAGCTCGGTTTCAAGGGTGTTTAACAAATAACAAAGAGAAAAGAATAGGTCTCCTCCAGAAGACCTCCTCCGGTATACTGTCGTCTGGGCTCCAGAGTCTTGCTGTATCCTGTCGGGAACAAAAACCGAGCTCCCTCCATTATCTCTGGTACTGAGCATGACTATAAGGAAGTAACCTCTCTTCCCCCAGTCTCCAACCCTGTGTGCTGCCCATCTTGCAGCTTTATGGGACTCGTCCTGCTGGTGAGCAATCAGCCCCTTGATTACTTACCAACCACAATCAGCCCCAATTAGTTCTGGCTGGAGAGGCTGTCGAGACCTGGCTTGTCCAGCAGAGGGAGCCATTGCCGCGTGATGTAGACTCGGTCACCAGGCCTCGAAAAGTCCCCCCCAATGGCTAATCGAGTGTTACAAGAATCGGATGGGAGCACAGCGCTTCCTTCATGCATCTGAACGCCGCTTCGGTCTCGCCCGTCCATTTCACTGTTTTCAGGAGGTGAGCCCTGGTTAGACCGGTAAAGGGGGAGGCTATAGCCACAAAGTTGGGCATAAACAGTCTGTAGCATCCTGCCAGTCCCAGGAAGGACTTGACCTGTGTCTTGGTCCTTGGAACGGGCCAGTCACATACCACATGGACCTTCCTCTCCTGTGGCTTGATGTTCTGGGTCCCAGCTTCTCTATCACCTTGTACGGCCCATGCCATGTTGCCAGGAACCTTCACAGCATGGCAGAACATGTGGAGACGATGAGGGAGTGGATGACAGCCATATAGCCAGTGGTAAGGAAACACATGGAGAAGGCCCAGCAGCCCCAAGCCCCAAGCCCAGAGAAGACCAGGTCGGAGACAAGGTGTTGGTCTGAATCCCCACTTTGTTATCTTTTACCAAATAATTTACCATTTTAGGTCGCACACACATACATACAGTTGAAGCTGGAAGTTTACATACACTTAGATTGGAGTCAATAAAACTTGTTTTAATGGCTCTTTGTCGCTTCCCACGAGCCGGGTTGTGACAAAAACACTCATTCTTATGTTTAATAAATGTATCATATAGTGTGTGTGTGTGTCAGGCTTACAATGATGGGAAAAACAACATTTGAGTGCGCTGACCCTGGTGCTAGAGGGAGTACGCAGCTGGAGGTTGAATGTTTGAAGGGGTAGGGGACTATAAAAAGTTTGGGAACAACTGCTCTACAGGAATGACGGAGTCCATCCAAATCATCTTGGCTCCTGGACTCAAGGCTGCATTGAAACAATTACGCTTTAATGATCCAAGACCAACTCAGTTAATCCCGACCATTGTGAAAATGAATTGTCATAATGCTGCATCAAATGTACATTATCCTAGGGGCATTGGAAAACAATGTAACTTAATGTATGTGCCCCTAATTGCACCAAATACCTCTGTTTATCCTACAGCTATTGTATGCAGTAATCATGAGCCTATGAACCAAATGTACACTGTTAGCACTGAGGCAGTGTGCCCTAGTAGGAAGGCCAATTTGTGTTGCTCACCCTGCACGATCAGCTCCAATATAAATAACATGAGCAAGTCTATTCTGATAAGCATTAAAAAACAATCAAGCAATGCAGAAAAGTGCTAAAAATGGCTCATATTAAAATATGCAGCCTGAGAAACAAGGTCCATGAAGTCAATAACTTGCTTGTAACAGATGGCATTCATAATCTAACTGTCACACCCTGACCGTAGTTTGCTTTGTATGTTTCTATGTTTTGTTTGGTCAGGGTGTGATCTGAGTGGGCATTCTATGTTGTGTGTCTAGTTTGTCTGTTTCTGTGTTTGGCCTGATATGGTTCTCAATCAGAGGCAGGTGTTAGTCATTGTCTCTGATTGGGAACCATATTTAGGTAGCCTGTTTGGTGTTGGGTTTTGTGGGTGATTGTTCCTGTCTCTGTGTTTGTTGCATCAGATAGGGCTGTTTTGGTTTTCCACGTTTGTTGTTTTGTATTATGTTCATGTTTAGTTGTCTTATTAAAAAACATGAACTTCAACCACGCTGCATTTTGGTCCGCCTCTCCTTTGACACAAGAAAACCGTTACACTGACTGTCTCTGAAACTCACTTAGATAATACCTTTGATACAGTGGTAGCAAGACATGGTTATAACATCTACTGAAAAGACAGAAATGCTAACGGGGGCGGTGTTGCGGTCTATATTCAGAACCATGTTCCTGTAAAGCTTAGAGAAGATCTAATGTTAAATTAATATGGCTACAGGTTCATCTGCCTCACCTAAAGCCCATTATTGTGGGAAGCTGCTATAGACCACCAAGTGCTAACAGTCAGTATCTGGATAATATGTGTGAAATGCTTTTTAATGTATGTGATATCAACAGAGAAGTATATTTTCTGGGTGATTTAAATATTGACTTGCTCAATAAGCTGCCCACTCAAGAAAAAATGTCACTGTAACCAGTGCCTGCAACCTGGTTCAGGTTATCAGTTAACCTACCAGGGAAGTTATAAATGTCACAGGAATTAAATCATCAACATGTATTGATCACATCTTTACTAATGCTGCAGAAATTAGCTTTAAAGCAGTATCCAAATCCATAGGATGTAATGATCACAATCTAATAGCCATATCTAGGAAAACAACTCCCAAATGCTAGGCCTAATATAGTGTATAAGTTTTGTAGTGATTCATATGTTGATGATGTAAAGGATATTTGCTGGTTTGTTATGTGTATTGAGGAATGAGGAGCAACCAGATGCTGCACTTGACACATTTATACAATTGCTTATTCCAGTTACTAATAAGCATGCACCCATTAAGAAAATGATTGTAAAAACAGTTAAATTCCCTTGGATTGATGAGGAATTTAAAAATTGTATGGTTGAGAGGGATGAGGCAAAAGGTAACTTGGCACCATCATTCATTGAATCAGATGGCTCATTCATCACAAAGCCCACTGATATTGCCAACTACTTCGATTACTTTTTCATTGGCGAGATAAGCAAACTTAGGGATGACATGCCAGCAACAAATGCTGACACTACATATTTAAGTATATCAGACCAAATTATGAAAGGACTTAAGAAAATTACAATTGGCTCAGAACAGGGCAGCACGGCCCCTGGATGGACACAGAGATAATATGCATGTCAATAATGTGTCATTTCCGGTCACAACTTGCAGACTTGTTTACGTGCTGCTGTGCGTTTTGTTGCTAACCTTACTTTGCTATCTGACAACTTTACGGTTTTATTTATTTATTTATTGTTGAATTTTACCCCCTTTTTCTCCCCAATTTCGTGGTATCCAATTGTTAGTAGCTACTATCTTGTCTCATCGCTACAACTCCCGTATGGGCTCGGGAGAGACGAAGGTTGAAAGTCATGTGTCCTCCGATACACAACCTAACCAAGCTGCACTGCTTCTTAACCTCTTGATGCACAGTGCGCATCCAACCCGGAAGCCAGCCGCACCAATGTGTCGGAGGAAACACTGTGCACCTGGCAATCTTGGTTAGTGCGCACTGCGCCGGGCCCACCACAGGAGTCGCTGGTGCGCGATGAGGCAAGGATATCCCTACCGGCAAAACCCTCCATAACCCGGACGACGCTAGGCCAATTGTGCGTCGCCCCACGGACCTCCCGATCGCGGCCGGTTACGACAAAGCCTGGGCGCGAACCCACAGTCTCTGGTGGCACAGCTTGCACTGCAGTACAGCTCCCCGGTTTTTACTTTTTAATTACAGTTTATATTTTTAGTTTTTCATTCAACTTTTTCACTCCGTACACTTTATCTGGACATGGTTCGTCAGGACCTCCAACAGCCGAAGATAGTAGTAACATTAATATGATGCCTTCTAATTGCAGTCGCTGTACTCATAATATACAGGAGAACAATTGCCTTACGGCGAGGATAGCTGTGCTGCAAGCCCAGCTTCAGACGCATTCGTTAGGCAAGGGTAATTTCAGTGTAGGAAATGATGAAACAGCGTCTGTGTCACCAGTAACTACAGATAGTAGTATAAATCCCCTCGCACAGTGCCCGCAGCCGGAAATCTTTCTCATGGCTTCTGGAGGGAAATGCTGTAGGAATGCTCAACTGGTGTCACTCATTCAGCTGACAGAAACTTTCAACCGGTTCTCCCCATTAAGCAGCGAGTCGGAGTCAGAGGCCGAAGCCATCTCTGGTATCTACTCCTCCCGTTACGAGATCTGAGACGCCCACCATTAGCTCTGACAAATTGAAAACCCTAGTCATTGGCGACTCCATTACCCGCAGTATTAGATTTAAAACAAATCATCCAGCGATCATACACTGTTTACCAGGGGGCAGGGCTACCGACGTTAAGGCTAATCTGAAGATGGTGCTGGCTAAAGCTAAAACTGGCGAGTGTAGAGAGTATAGGGATATTGTTATCCACGTCGGCACCAACGATGTTCGGATGAAACAGTCAGAGGTCACCAAGCGCAACATAGCTTCAGCGAATAAATCAGCTAGATGTGTCAGCATCGAGTAATTGTCTCTGGTCCCCTCCCAGTTAGGGGGAGTGATGAGCTCTACAGCAGAGTCTCACAACTCAATCGCTGGATGAAAACTGTTTCTGCCCCTCCCAAAAGATAGAATTTGTAGATAATTGGCCCTCTTTCTGGGACTCACCCACAAACAAGACCAAGCCTGGCCTGTTGAGGTGTGATGGACTCCATCCTAGCTGGAGTGGTGCTCTCATCTTATCTACGAACATAGACAGGGATCTAACTCCCCTAGCTCCACAATGAAATAGGGTGCAGGCCAGGCAGCAGGCTGTTAGCCAGCCTGCCAGCTTAGTGGAGTCTGCCACTAGCACAGTCAGTGTAGTCAGCTCAGCTATCCCCATTGAGACCGTGTCTGTGCCTAGGTTGGGCAAAACTAAACATGGTGGTGTTCATCTTAGGAATCTCACAAGAATAAAGACCTCCTCCATTCCTGCCATTATTGAAAGAGATCGCGATGCCTCACATCTTAAAATAGGGCTACTTAATGTTAGATCCCTCACTTCCAAGGCAGTTATAGTCAATGAACTAATCACGGATCATAATCTTGATGTGATTGGCCTGACTGAAACATGGCTTAAGCCTGATGAATTTACTGTGTTAAATGAGGCCTCGCCTCCTGGTTTCACTAGTGACCATAACCCCCGCGCATCCTGCAAAGACGGAGGTGTTGCTAACATTTACGATAGCAAATTTCAATTTACAACAAAAAGCGACGTTTTCGTCTTTTGAGCTTCTAGTCATGAAATCTATGCAGCCTACTCGATCACTTTTTACAGGCCTCCTGGGCCATATACAGCGTTCCTCACAGAGTTCCCTGAATTCCTATTGGACCTTGTAGTCATAGCAGATAATATTCATATTTTTGGTGACTTTAATATTCACATGGAAAAGTCCACAGACCCACTCCAAAAGGCTTTCGGAGCCAAAGCTCAGTTGTCCTGTGTCTGCACAACTCTGCCAGGACCTAGGTTCAAGGGAGACACGTTCAAGTGTTTTCGTTCTATATCTCTTGATACAATGACGAAAATAATCATGGCCTCTAAACCGTCAAGCTGCATACTGGACCCTATTCCAACTAAACTACTGAAAGAGCTGCTTCCTGTGCTTGGCTCTGCTATGTTGAACATAATAAACGGCTCTCTATCCACCGGATGTGTACCAAACTCACTAAAAGTGGCAGTAATATAGCCTCTCTTGTAAAAGCCAAACCTTGACCCAGAAAATATAAAAAACTATCGGCCTATTTCGAATCTCCCATTCCTCTCAAAATGTTTTGAAAAAGCTGTTGCGCAGCAACTCACTGCCGTCCTGAAGACAACCAATGTATACGAAATGGTTTTGTCTGTTTTTTTAGACCCCATCATAGCACTGAGACTGCACTTGTGAAGGTGGTAAATTACCTTTTAAATGGCGTCAGACAGAGGCTCTGGATCTGTCCTCGTGCTCCGAGACCTTAGTGCTGCTTTAGATACCATCGATCACCACATTCTCTTGGAGAGATTGGAAACCCAAATTGGTTTACATGGACAAGTTCTGGCCTGGTTTAGATCTTATCTGTCAGAAAGATATCAGTTTGTCTCTGTGAATGGTTTGTCTTCTGACAAATCAACTGTAAGTTTCGGTGTTCCTCAAGATTCCTTTTTAGGACCACTATTGTTTTCACTATATATTTGACCTCTTGGGGATGTCATTTGAAAACATAATGTTAACTTTCACTGCTTGCGTATGACACACAGCTGTACATTTCAATGAAACATGGTGAAGCCCCAAAATTGCCCTCGCTGGAAGCCTGTGCTTCAGACATAAGGAAGTGGATGGCTGCAAACGTTCTACTTTTAAAAAGAGATGCTTGTTCTAGGTCCCAAGAAACAAAGAGATCTTCTGTTGATTCTGACAATTAATCTTGATGGTTGTACAGTCGTCTCAAATAAAACTGTGAAGGACCTCAGCGTTACTCTGGACCCTGATCTCTCTTTTGACGAACATATCAAGACTGTTTCAAGGACAGCTTTTTTCCATTTACGTAACAATGCAAAAATCAGAAATGTTCTGTCCAAAAATTATGCAGATAAATTAATCCATGCTTTTGTTACTTCTAGGTTAGACTACTGCAATTCTCTACTTTCCGGCTACCCGGATAAAGCACTAAATAAACTTCAGTTAGTACTAAATATGGCTGCTAGAATCCTGACTAGAAAAAAAAGATTTGATCATTTTACTCCAGTGCTAGCCTCCCTACACTGGCTTCCTGTTAAGTCAAGGGCTGATTCCAAGGTTTTACTGCTAACCTACAAAGCATTATATGGGTTTGCTCCTACCTATCTTTCCGATTTGGTCCTGCCGTACATACCTACACGTACGCTACGGTCACAAGACGCAGGCCTCCTAATTGTCCCTAGAATTTCTAAGCATACAGCTGGAGGCAGGGATTTCTCCTATAGAGCTCCATTTTAATGGAATGGTCTGCCTACCCATGTGAGAGATGCAGACTCGATCTCAACCTTCAGGTCTTTATTGAAGACTCATCTCTTCGGTAGGTCCTATGATTGAGTGTAGTCTGGCCCAGGAGTGTGAAGGTGAACGGAAAGGCACTGGAGCAACGAACCGCCCTTGCTGTCTCTGCCTGGCCTGTTCCCCTCTTTCCACTGGGATTCTCTGCCTCTAACCCTATTACAGGGGCTGAGTCAATGGCTTACTGGTGCTCTTCCATGCTGTCCCTAGGAGGGGTGCGTCACTTGAGTGGGTTGAGTCACTGACGTGGTCTTCCTGTTTGGGTTGGCTCCCCCCTTGGGTTGTGCCATGGTGGAGATCTTTGCGGGCTATACTCGGCCTTGTCTCAAGATGGTAAGTTGGTGGTTGAAGATATTCCTCTAGTGGTCTGGGGGCTGTGCTTTGACAAAGTGTGTGGGGTTATATCCTTCCTGTCCGGGGGTATCTTCGGACGGGGCCACAGTGTCTCCCGAGACCTCCTGTCTCAGCCGCCAGTATTTATGCTGCAGTAGTTTATGTGTCAAGGGGCTAGGGTCAGTCTGTTATATCTGGAATATTTATACTGTCTTATCTGGTGTCTTGTGTGAATTTAAGTATGCGCTCTCTAATTCTCTCTTTCTCTCTCTCTCGGAGGACCTGAGACCTAGGACCATGCCTCAGGACTACCTGGCATGATGACTCCTTGTTGTCCCCAGTCCAGCTGGCCGTGCTGCTGCTCCAGTTTCAACTGTTCTGCCTGCGGCTATGGAACCCTGACCTGTTCACTGTGATTACTATTATTTGACCATGCTGGTCATTTATGAACATTTGAACATCTTGGCCATGTTCTGTTATCTCCACCCGGCACAGCCAGAAGAGCAATGGCCACCCCTCATAGCCTGGTTCCTCTCTAGGTTTCTTCCTGCTTCAGCATTGCTTGCTGTTTGGGGTTTTAGGCTGGGTTTCTGTACAGCACTTTGATATATCTGCTGATGTAAGAAGGGCTATATAAATACATTTGATTTGAATATCTACTGGCTCAAAGGACGAGAGATTGACTTCATCACTACTTGTATTCATGAGAGGTATTGACATGTTGAATGCACCGAGCTGTCTGAACTACTGGCACACAGCTCGGACACCCATGCATACCCCACAAGGGGTATCTTCACAGTGCCCAAGTCCAGAACAGACTATGGGAGGCGCACAGTACTATATAGAGCCATGACAACATGGAACTCTATTCCACATCAAGTAACTGATGCAAGCAGGTAAATTAGATTTAAAAACAGATTAAAAAAACACCTTATGGAACAGTGGGGACTATGAAGCAATACAAGCATAGGCAAAGACACATGCACACACACAATAACATACGCACTATACACACACATACACATGGATTTAGTACTATAGATATGTGGTAGTAGTGGAGTAGGGGCCTGAGGCCTGTGTTGTGAAATCTGTGAATGCATTGTAATGTTTTTAAAATTGTATAAACTGCCCTGCTGCCCTGTTCCGAGCCAATTTTTGTGGGCACCTGACCACACAACTGAACAGCTGCTAATGGGGATCCATAATAAATACAAATACATTGACTTTTTAAGCACATTTTTACTCCTGAACTTAAGAGATGAAATACTTATGGACTTCAGCTTTTCATTTATTTGCAAACATTTCTAAAAACATAATTCCACTTTGACATTATGGGTGCGTGTGGGCCAGTGACCAAAAATCTCAATTTAAACCATTTGAAATTCAGGCTGTAACACAACAGAACTTGGGAAAAGTCCATGGGTGTGAAGACTTTCTGAAGGCACTGTCAATTTGACAAAAACTGGATCCCATTTAGACATGACCCAGTTCGGTAGTAGCACAGGAGCAACGGTGGCTGGTAGAGCTTTTTTAGTCAATGTGACATTGCGCCAAATTCAAGATACATGAACCATTTTAACAGTTTTCTACTACAGCGGATGAAGGAGCGGCAAGAGTGTGGAGATGTAGAAATGGACAGAGAAGAATAAGGAAAGGAGCTGGGCATAAAGGGAAGCGTGTGGTGAGGAAGATTGGCATCAAGTACAAAAAACAAAAAAAACTATTCCAATAGCTCAGAAATTGAACCTGACAAGAGAGGATTAATTACCTCTCGTGGCATATGCGGTGAAGACAGCCGAGTTAGAGCCTCATCCCGATGATGACAAATATGATTCTGGCCCGGTGGGAGTGCGGTTTTTGTAGAGAATGAATCCTTACATTCTGGCTGATCTAAATGTGGGTATCGGGTTGGGTGGAGATGAGGTTGGCGACTGTTGAAGTGGACTTGTGATGATCTTTTGCGTTTCTTTCAACCAGAGGGAGTGGGCACTCCGCACCACCCACCTAGGGAAAGAACTGTGACTGCTCTCTCTGCAGCAGGGTGCCAGTGAAAGGAGTGATAACTGGGGTGGCGTTATGTTGAGGAGGATCAATTGAAATGGAAGATTCCCGGTGTCTGTGATGCCCCCCATTTGGGGAGATGCAGACCTGGTGGAGAAACAGAAGATACAGTCTGTTCTGATTCATTTTATTGTGTTTTTTTGTACTGTTACCCCTTTTCTCCCGAGTTTCGTGATATCCAATTGGTAGTTAAAGTCTTGTCCCATCGCTGCAACTCCCCTACGAACTCAGGAGAGGTGAAGTTTGAGAGCAATGTGTCCTCTGAAACACGACCCTGCCAAGCCACACTACTTATTCACACACTGCTCGCTTAACCCGCTGGGCCAATCTCCCGGTCACGGTCAGCTGTTACACAGCCTGGGATGGAACCCGGGTCTGTAGTGATGCCTCGCACACTGTGATGCAGTGCCTTAGACCATGCCACTTGGGAGGCCCTTTGTCCTGCTGAATTTTGTCCTGCTGAATTTTACTTGACAAAGTCAAGTAAAGATGTGTCAGTTATCCAATGATTTTGTCCCAAACCCATTATGGTGTTTTAGGTGCCAAGCTTTTGGCCATGTTGCAGCAGTTTGTATGAGGGAGATATCCTAGATGTGAGAAGTGTGCAGGAGGGCACGAGACAAAGGAATGTGTAGTATCGGTGGGAAAACTTGTGTTTTAACTTTAGGGTTACCCATGGTGCCGGAGATAAAAAGTGTCCGGTGAGAGAAAGGCAGGTTGAGGTTGCCAGGATCAGAGTAGTACAGAAGGTGTCATATGCAGGGCGAGGATCCAAAGAGGCTCCCTGTGAGTAGGAATAACATGTGCTTCCGTTATCCTGTTGGTTTCTAAGCATTCATAGCCATAGTTATCAACTGTACTGCAGAAATCGAACATAAAATACAGAAAATAAATGTTGTGGTGGTAGTTGCAGAGAATTACTTGGGTGTACAAGATTTTACTGAAGAAGAGTAACAAGGTGTGTTGAATCCTCCCAGGCTGCAGGCCTGGTGTAGCATCAGTACTAGAATAGTGGTTAGGTTTAAATTTGTGTAGGGTTAGTTGGTAGGGCAATTTTTATATTTTTTAATTTCCAAGAACAGTAGGAGGAAACACTGCACGATAAGATAAATAGATTAATTAATAGGCGCCTAGCACTCCAATACAGTAGGTTGCGGTGTACGCAGCTTTCACTTGGTTGCGATCAACCAATACATATTTAAAGAAGAAATTACCCAGTACCTCGGTCTTCACTAGTTACCACAGCCACACTGTAATAAACCCCGCCTATTTCTACAATGTTTTCATCTTAAAATGTGATTTTAACCATAATCACACTGCAAACCGTGGCCTTAACCTTAAATGAATACCAAGAAGAAAATGTGTGTTTGTATAAATGTTTTAAAGACCAAGCCAATTGGACTTTGTGGCTGTGGTAACTACTAGTGCAATTGGAAACCCAGTATCTGGTCGAATGACTGATCTGGGCAGCAACAAAATGCCTGCCGCAGTGATAATGGGTGAAAATTATGATAAACTTTTAGAACAGTGCGAAACACAGGAGCTTGAGGTAGTTATGTATTTCTTCAAAGTTGTATAATTTAAATGTCGCTGTTCGAAGATAGTTGCTTTGGGTTGTGTTGTAGCTAGCTAAGTTACCCATCCACACACGCTAACTAGGTAACGTCAGCGAACACAACATGTCTAGCTAGCTAGATCATAACATTACCGTTAAGGTGAACAAAGCTAACTCTGAGTGAAAGTAGCTAGCTGCACGACCGAAGTTCGCTAATTTAGCTAGTTATGTTGCTAACGTTAGTGTTTTTGCATCTGCTCCGTTGTTTACGTTTGGTGTCGCTGGCTGCTAAGTCCAGTTGTTAGTTAGCTATCCATCCACACACAGACACACTAGCGTTAGTTGGCAAACAACACATCTAACTAGCTCTAGTTCATAACATGAAATTCAATGAGTTATGCGTAAAGTATCTTGTTACCCGTACGTCAGTTGGCTAGTGCTTACATTTGGTCCGTTGTTTAACCGTACGTTTTGTGTTTGTGGCCTACTCTGATGGTATGCACAGACAAGGTTTTAAACTAAGCTTCTAAATGTATGCTACTCTTTGGTATATACAATGCAGACTAGTGGCTTTAAAGGCTACATTCTTAGCTTGACACTGGAACATTAATGCCAGATGTCCACCAGATACACATGTTTTGCCGTATGTCTAGCCCGCATTTTCCTTATTTGATACATGTGCTTCGCAAGGCTGCAGTTATATATATATATATATATATAAACTTTAACTAGGCAAGTCAGTTTAGAACAAATTCTTATTTTACAATGGCGGCCTAACCCGGATGACGCTGGGCCAATTGTGCGCCGCAATATGGTACTCCCGATCACGAACGGTTGTGATACAGCCCGGGATCGAACCAGGGTCTCTAGTGACGCCCCAAGCACTGCCTTAGACCGCTTCACAACTCAGGAGCGTCACTTGGGAGTTTGCATGGAGAAGATCATTTTCTCCCTGTTTGACCAATGCTTATAATTAGAACAGAAAAGTTATTCTCCTATCGACCTACTGGTTTCATAGGTGGGCATACCTACCAACAGCCTGACTCACACAATGGCGCATTATAACAATTAATCTAGTTTGTTCCTATTCTTCTATCTCCTATCTTTAGCAACATCAATACATTTAACTGGTTGTTCCCATATAGATTACTGATTTCAAATCAGTAGCTGGTCCTGCATGATGGCATGCAAAATTATGCACAGAACAGTTGAATTGTCCCAGTGTCATTTTTACCTGAGACATTTCCAGTCGTTCAGCGGGAGTCTTCTTGTCTCTAACTACACAATAGTGATAATTTGGCCTCTGTATGGTTCCTCCCATGTGAAATTTTATGATCTTTTTTTACCACTGCATGGTAATGCCGTATCTCCATGTTTCCAACTTGGCCATATCTCCATGTTACAGTGAGTGTTTACTGAAGACAGTTGACTACTTGTGCTAATTAGTTATCTGCGTCTCCTAACACCTGTGTGTAAATGGAAGACTGATGCCCTAAACATGTTACTGAAATATATTGTCGGCTGCAACTGTTTTAACAATGTACAGTAAGTGTGTATTTTGCATTTGTGACATTTGATATGAAAAGTAGAGGGATTTGATTCTAGAACTGTACCGCAATTGAGAATCGATTCAGGATTAGACGGAGTATTTAGCTGTTTTGACTTTGAGCCAATTCGCCTTTAAACAGAACCCGTAAGTAAGGTCCTTGGACTGTAAGGAGTAACGTAGGCTCCTTTACTCCATTATTGGGCTATCCTAAGTCATGAGGGTGCTACCAAATTTGGAACTTCATGAGTAATTGGCTTGAATGGTCTGACCATAGGCTATAACTAATCCATGCTCTTTTTATTGCCAGGCTCCAGGTGGCATTGCTACCCCTCAAGTGTATGCCCAGCTGTTGGTGCTCTATCTACTGCACAATGACATGCAAGTCAGGCTATGCCTTTCCAAAATCCCTTCTAAAGATAAGATTTTCTGCCAACTGAGACATGATTGGAATTAATTGTCAATGACTTTTTCTCTTTTTACAGGAATAACGCAAGGTACTTGTGGAAGCGAATTCCTCAAGCCATTAAATCGGTGAGAAGGGTTCGGATTTCTCATACTTAGATAGCTGTAAATGTCTTAGTGTCATAAGCATCTGTTTGTTAGTAGGTACGCACATTTCGGGTCAATTTTGCTGCCGACTGACCGACCCTCATTAACCGATCAACAAATAGATTTTCTCTCTCCAAACAGTCAAATGACTGACCAACCAAATATAATGCATGCACATGACATTTTAAGAGCTTAATGGAAACATGCAACAATAGCAAGCCTTCCTATTGTCTTAGTTAAAAGGCTAAAGCCTATTATTGAACATGCAACTTCTGTAATGAAACAGTTAATAAAACCCAATTTTCAAACATTTTCCAAAATGCAATTAACGTGAAAACACTGTTCTAAACAGTGCACCAAATGCGAGTGGTTCTATATGTGACAGGTGAATCTCAAAGATAGAAAGAGGGTAATCTAATGGCAACAACTAGGATGGGTTGCTAATATGACTAGGATTATGCCTTTGGCTTCTGGACAACGAAGGAAAGTTGATATGAAACCCAATAGAACAGGAGAATGGTGGTAATGACATTAAGTCTTTATTAAATAATTACCTCCCAAGTTTTGAAGCAAGGTAAGACATGCCTCATTATTTTAATCAAAGTAAAACTTTCAGATTTCAAACAATTATACTGCCTCAAGCTCACATTGAAAAGTGGTGGGTGACACGATGATAGCCTGCCTATTGTTGACTAGCCTATGCACTCGAATGGGAGGGACTCTTTAATTACGAGTTGAGTTTGAGAATTTAAAATAGTAGCTCTTAATCGTGGCCATCAAAACAGTTAACATGCAATTGCATTTAGAGTTATTTGTTGTGCAATGACTGGGCTTATAAAAGCACATGCTTCACTCCAGATTTTTAAAAGGCTGCACTGTCTGACAGGTGATAGGCCAGGCAGCCCTGGTCCTGGAGTGCTGCAGGAAGACCAGGTGTGTTGAATTTAGGCAATCACTGAACTGATCAATTAATTCAGTTGGTCAGGTGTGGTGCCTAGTGTTGGAACTAAAAATCCTGCTGCACTCCAGGAACAGGGTTGCCTACCCGTGATAGGCCATTCCACTCCTAAAACTAGGCTCTATGCTGTGCAGGTGGGATAATCTACATGACAACTAATGAATATACACAAGTGCCAATTTAACTCCTAAATTATGCAATTTAACCTATAGACTGATGAGCATGACCAATCAAATGTATTTTCAGCGGCTAACCGATTTAAACGATTATCCGTTAACATCCCTAGTTGTTAGACAAAAATGTTAAAGCTACACTGGGAACCCTGTAACTATTGAATAGGTACTCATCATATAATTTCCCACATTGAAAATGGTAGACCAGTGGGACCTGCCCTGCAAGCTGAATTAATTCAACACATGAGAATGAGTGTATCCAATGTGTCACTATCAACAGGCCTCCTAGCCTGCATGTCATTCATTATAGTCTAGGCCCCAATGTATGGTAATGTCAGTGAAGTGGGTTGAAACATGTGCTGTGTGCAGGCAAACCTAGAACTGACGGCCGTATGGGCCGTGGGTCAGCGTATATGGCAGCGAGACTTCCCAGGGATCTACTCGGCCATCGCAGCTCACCAGTGGTCTGAGAACATCCTGCCAGTCATGGAGGCCCTGAGAGGTACTGTCATGGCCGTGCACTTTTCTGTTACCAATTGCACACACCTGACCTGAATGAAAACATCCTATACACATCTGTGGCTCAAAATGCATTGCTAACACAATGTGACTGATCACATGGTTTTGTGACTGAGTTTCCAGGTTTTCGAATATAACAGTCTTGCAGGGGCTCTTAGAATATGCATGCTGTTTTGTTTTTGTATGTCTTCTGATGAGAAAAACATATTCTGGAGACTGTTACTGGGTGTTATTGAATACACTCCAGAGAGTAATGCTTCACATTGAGTGAGTGATTGATTGACTGCAGATTTGTTTGAGGCTCACTGTATTGACCTCTTGAGACAGACTGAACTCTTGCTTAGGCTTTGTCTCTCACCAATTTACTACACTGCTCAAAAAAATAAAGGGAACACTTAAACAACACAATGTAACTCCAAGTCAATCACACTTCTGCAATTAGCAAGAATACCCCCAATAAAGGAGTGGTTCTGCAGGTGGTGACCACAGACCACTTCTCAGTTCCTATGCTTCCTGGCTGATGTTTTGGTCACTTTTGAATGCTGGCGGTGCTTTCACTCTAGTGGTAGCAAGAGACGGAGTCTACAACCCACACAAGTGGCTCAGGTAGTGCAGCTCATCCAGGATGGCACATCAATGCGAGCTGTGGCAAGAAGGTTTGCTGTGTCTGTCAGCGTAGTGTCCAGAGCATGTAGGCGCTACCAGGAGACAGGCCAGTACATCAGGATACGTGGAGGAGGCCGTAGGAGGGCAACAACCCAGCAGCAGGACCGCTACCTCCGCCTTTGTGCAAGGAGGAGCAGGAGGAGCACTGCCAGAGCCCTGCAGAATGACCTCCAGCAGGCCACAAATGTGCATGTGTCTGCTCAAATGGTCAGAAACAGACTCCATGAGGGTGGTATGAGGGCCCGACGTCCACAGGTGGAGGTTGTGCTTACAGCCCAACACCGTGCAGGACGTTTGGCATTTGCCAGAGAACACCAAGATTGGCAAATTCGCCACTGCCGCCCTGTGCTCTTCACAGATGAAAGCAGGTTCACACTGAGCACATGTGACAGATGTGACATGTGACAGCCGTGGAGAATGTTTTGCTGCCTGCAACATCCTCCAGCATGACCGGTTTGGCGGTGGGTCAGTCATGGTGTGGGGTGGCATTTCTTTGGGGGGCCGCACAGCCCTCCATGTGCTCGCCAGATGTAGCCTGACTGCCATTAGGTACCGAGATGAGATCCTCAGACCCCTTGTGAGACCATATGCTGGTGCGGTTGGCCCTGTGTTCTTCCTAATGCAAGACAATGCTAGACCTCATGTGGCTGGAGTGTGTCAGCAGTTCCTGCAAGAGGATGGCATTGATGCTATGGACTGGCCCGCCCGTTCCCCAGACCTGAATCCAATTGAGCACATCTGGGACATCATGTCTCGCTCCATCCACCAACGCCACGTTGCACCACAGACTGTCCAGGAGTTGGCGGATGCTTTAGTCCAGGTCTGGGAGGAGATCCCTCAGGAGACCATCCGCCACCTCATCAGGAGCATGCCCATCAGGAGCATTGTAGGGAGGTCATACAGGCACGTGGAGGCCACACACACTACTGAGCCTCATTTAGACTTGTTTTAAGGACATCAAAGTTGGATCAGCCTGTAGTGTGGCTCCAAATCCAGACCACCATGGGTTGATAAATTTGATTTCCATTGATCATTTTTGTGTGATTTTGTTGTCAGCACATTCAACTATGTAAAGAAAAAAGTATTTAATAAGAATATTTCACTCATTCAGATCTAGGATGTATTATTTTAGTGTTGTTTTTAGCCTAAATAATCGATAATATTTCAACCGGACAATGGTGTCCATCAGTATAAAAGAAAAACAAGAAATGCGCTCTCGGCCGTGCACAGGAAACGGGTCTTGCGACTTCCCAGGGTCCACTCACTCAGTGGTCTTACTCCCTCAATTTCAGAATACAAGCCTGAAACAATTTAGTGGAAGCCATAGGACGTGCAATTTGAGTCCTAAGTCAATGGATACTGTAATGGCATTCAATAGAAAACTACAAACATGAAGAAATCCCACTTCCTAGATGGATTTTTCTCAAGTTTTCGCCTGCCATATCAGTTTTGTTACACTCACAGACATTATTTTAACAGTTTTGGAAACTGTAGTGTTTTCTATCCAAATCTTTCTATCCAAGTTTACTTTGGGCACGGTTTTCACCCGGAGGTGAAAATAGTGCCCCCTACCCTAGTGAGGTTAAACCATAAGCAGCCTCACACCATTTAGCCTACCACAATTGTTCAAAACAGATCTGTTTTCTTGATTCTCAAAATGACAGTAGTCAATATAGATGAGTATATTACAAAGGTATTGTCACAAGGTTATGAAATGGACAGATAAGATGGTGTCTTAAATTACACTAAAATATCCATCAGTAAGCTCCTGCCTCTGCAGATAAGTGTCATATGGAAACACGTATGACCTTCACTGCTCACACTCCCCACGTGTAACCACCTCAAACTTTTGGACCCTGGTAGACCCATACATGATGTCACTCATGCGGCAAGGTTAAGAATAGCTCATCCCTGGTGCTCACTGTTCTTTATTTTGATCATTTTTCAACATCACGGAATGTGCTACACATTCACAGGAGAGTTACTCAAAACAATTTCCACGATGTGGGGGTTAACCTATAGTTGACCGCTTGTGTAATATAACGGCAATCCATCCAAAGAAATGTCACTGGGAGGTATTTTATTCTGCTTGTTTTGTTGGGGCAGTTTATCGAGTAAGATGTTGGATTCAAAACACCATTCATTGGGCATATGTAGAAGGGGCAAAAAAGTATGTAGTAAGAAATATTTAATCTACTGAAGTGCTCTGATATGACCAGAGTCTATAAGTAGGCTACGCCAGCGAGAAAGGTGGTCAGCTTTATGAAGCCTATGTTGGCTTTGTCGTAATACTCCTGGAAAACCAGCTTGTCATAAACAAAGTCAGGGGTGTGTTGACGTGACAAGGCATGTTGTTTACCCTTAAGGAAACCTCCCTCAGGTGCGACTGCTCTGGGACAGTCACATGGGGGGCTTTATCTCTGCTGAATGTTCTCCTGGCCCTGTCAGATTTCTGTCACTGTGGGAGGTGATCTCGCTCCTTGTGTAACATATGACACATGCAGCAGCCAGTGGGTGGGGGGTATTTTCTCAGAAAAGAGTCTGGCAAACAAGGAGGGAGGAATGTGTACCCTGGTTGGTGGGAGATATCGGGTGTCGCAGGCTGGTATAAAGGACAGGGCTGCTATTCCCCAGTCAGAACAGATGTCAGCACTTCAGCGGACTCTGAAGCAGCTACCAAAGAGAAAGGTTCAGCCCCCAGCCTCCATAGTTACTGGCTTGTTAAAGCCTATAGGAGAAGAAGCATCGTCCAAGACACTGTGAAGTTTGAGAAGGCTGTGTCGAAAAAGAGACTCAGCTTTTCTAGCCCAACATTAAGAAGAAGCCTATATCAGCATGGATGTCCAGAGGACTGGCTCAGTGGTGCGTCCACCAAGCCCCATGGAGAGCCTGGAGAAGCAGCTGAGCTGCCCCATCTGCCTGGAGATGTTCACTAAGCCCGTCGTCATCCTGCCCTGCCAGCACAACCTGTGCCGTGGCTGTGCCAGCGACCTCTACGACTCACGCAATCCCTACCGCTTCTCGGGTGGCGTCTTCCGCTGCCCCACCTGCCGCTTCGAGGTGGTCCTGGACCGCCACGGCGTGCACGGCCTTCAACGCAACCTGCTGGTGGAGAACATCATCGACATCTACAAGCAACAGCAGGAGGGCGGCGGGGGTAGTGGCAGCGGAGACAGCACAGAGACTCCACTGAAGCCCAAGGACTCTAAGGAACCCATGTGCCAGGAGCACGAGGAGGAGAAGATCAACATCTACTGCGTAACCTGCCAGATGCCCACCTGCTCCATGTGCAAAGTGTTTGGCCAGCACAAGGACTGTGAGGTGTCGCCGCTTGCCAGTGTTTACCAGGTGCAGAAGGGCGAGCTTAGCAACGCCATCGACGCCCTGGTGGCGGGCAATGGGCGCCTTCAGGCCCTACTCAACCAGATGGAGGACGCCTGCCGGGCAGTGCAGGACAATGCACAGCGCGCCAAGCAAAGCTTGGGTGAGCGCTTCGACCTGCTCTACGCTGTGCTGGAGGAGCGTAAGGGCATGCTGCTGGAACAGATCGGCAAGGAGCAGGACGAGAAGGTGACAGCATTGCGGGCGCTGGCCCAGCGCTATGGCGAACGACTGCAGGCAGGCTCAGAGCTGACTGACACGGCGGTTCAGGCCCTGGAGCAGAGTGGTGCTGCCGAGTTCCTGCTGGCCTCCAAGGGCCTGATTACACAGACCAAGGACACCGCCAAGAGCTCCCTGGGCGAGGAGAGGCCCGAGCCAGGCTTCGAGAAGATGGACCACTTCACACTGTCCACAGAGCATGTGGAGGTCGTCCTGGCCAAGATGGACTTTGGAATGGTCGACGATGACGAGTTTGAGGATGCGGAAGGGGACGAAGAGGAGGAGGAGGAGGAGTGATAAAACTTGAAAATATACGAACAGAACAAATTAACAATTTACTACTTTTGAAGGCTCTTCAACCTGAATGTCCATTGCAGGGACTCTAGTTTCAATGTTTCAGAGATATTAAGATAATTTAGGAGTAAGGAAGGATGGAAGAAGTTGGTTGTGTCAGAATGTTTTCGTAAGGAGTGGATTGACTTTAATACACAATGGCTTACCCCAGTTTTGAGTGCAATATTTAGGTTTTTGTACTCTTAAACTTTGCCATTTGGTAAACTATATAGTTTTTTTATACTTTTGTATTTCCATATCAGATTTATTCAGATCAACCTTGTTATGTAGGTTGAATACACTCTGGTTGTTTACACTTGAAGACTTTATCAGGTGTAGAGATTGAGATGGGAATAAAGTTTTGATTTGTGATTTCTCATCTGCATCTAGAATGCCTGTGGTTGTATCAAACGGATAAATGCTTGAATTGATTGCGTGCCCTCAACTGGCAACAGAATATTTAGACAGATCTGTTTTCGTCGCAACCTGAAATAAACAATGCTTCAAATGACTCAAGCAGATATTTCTTTGCTTTTATCAGATTCCGATTATTCAAGGTACAGAGAAACACACACATGCATACCCAGCAAATCAGTTTGAAGTTCAAAACAAAATGGTTTTGAAAGATAACTATAATTTGGGTGTGGTCCTAATATGTTGTTGCTCTCACTTGGAATGTGCCAGCATTTAAAAATAAAAGCCCTTGCGAAGTCCTCAGTGGCAAGCCTTTGCTGGTGAGGATTGGGGGGGGGGAGTGGGGGGCTATTTTTAAAAGTTAAGATGTTGAGAAATGACAGAGGCCCTGGAATAGAGTGTCAGTGAAGGTCAGGTGGGGGTCCTGTTTCTCCTCCATTAAGTACCATCCCCCTCATGTCATAGACCGGCTTGCTCAGCAATGACCAACTCCTTTCTGAAGAGCTGAGGCATTTGTAGGTGCCGGCCCACATGACTAGTCATCTTTGGATAGTACCCTGCCAGTCAGCTGGTTCAATGGCTCCTGCCATCTGTTCTTGTAGTCTCCAAATTCCTTTAGAATTCGTTGTAATATTATATCAGTGGTGCTAGCAACGGTCATCAAATTGTTAAAAGGTTTTAAGAACAATTCTAATAAATGCAACAGACAATGGATGAAGACACTGAACTTTATATATTAACTTAATTAGAGCACAAACATTTTACTGGGGCGGACAAATATTCAGTTCAGGGATTTTGGTGGGAATTCCATTGTTACATTTATGGTCAAAATTCACTTTTTTCTTAGAATGCATTTGTATTCATTTTTCTAATGGTATCAGAAAATCTAAACATATTTTGTTAAAATACAGAAAATGATGTGCCTAATTTGAATTTATATATATTTTTTCACCCATCTACACACAATACCCATAAGTGAAAACATTAGCAACATATTTATTTTTTCTAATTTAGATTTTTTTTAATGCAGAAATACACAATCTCATTTACAAAAGTATTCACACCCCTGAGTCACAACTTTGTAGAAGCACCTTTGGCAGCGATTACAGCTGTCTGTCTTTCAGGGTATGTTTTATTATTTTCACATTTTTCAAGATCTGTCAAATTGTTTTATCATTGCTAGACAATCATTTTCAGGTCTTGTCATAGTTGACTTAAATCTATTTAAAAATCTAACTCAGCTAGGATTTTGCCTGTACTTATTATTATTTATTTTTTATCTTGAAAAACTCTGGTCCTTAATGATTACAAGCATACCCATGACATGATGCAGCCACCACTGTGCTTGAAAATATGGAGAGTGGTACTCGGTAATGTGTTGTATTGAATTTACCCCAAAACATTCTACTTTTTGTATTCAAGACAAAAAGTTAATTGCTTTGCCACATTTTTTGCAGTATTACTTTTAGTGCCTTGTTGCAAACAGGATGCATGTTTATTCTGTACATGCTAACTTATTTTCACTGTCAATTAGGTTAGTATTGTGGAGTAACTACAAGGTTGATCCATCCTCAATTTTCTCCTATCTCAGCCATTAAACTCTGTAACTGTTTTAAAGTCACCATTGGCCTCATTGTGAAATCTCTGAGCGGTTTCCTTCCTCTCAGGCCACTAATTTAGGAAGGACGCCTGTAACTTTGTAGTGACTAGGTGTATTGATACACCATCCAAAGTCAAATAACTTCACCATACTCAAAGGGATATTCATGTCAATGGGTGCCCTTTTCAAGGCATTGGAAAACCTCCCTGGTCTTTGTGGTTGAATCTGTGTTTGACTGAGGGGACCATACAATTATCTGTATGTGTGAGGTACAGAGATGAGGTAGTCATAAGAAAATGTTAAACACTATTATTAGTTCATTCAACTTATTATGTGACTTATGTAAGCATGTTTGTACTTCTGAACGTTGAATACTTATTGACTCAAGATAATTCAATTTTTAATTAATTAGTACAAATTTCTAAACTTAATTCCACTTTGATATTATGGGGTATTGTGTGTAGGCCGATGCCCACAAATCTACATTTAAACCATTTTAAAATCAGGCTCTAACACAACAAAATGTGGACAAAGTCTATGGGTGTGAATATTTTCTGAAGGCACTGTATCTTAACGTAAGGTAGCAGGCTTAATAGAAATGCCTGTAACTAGATCCCCTATACACTGGTCTTGCCGAGAATGGAACAAAAACGGTCGGCAAAGGTTCTCTTCTGCACTGTTCAACCAATCCAGTAAATGTGGAGGATTTAAGATGGAGTTTTGCCTCGTATATGTCCAAAAGCAGAAGTCTTTGTCACAGGCTCTTTTAATTTCCCCTAAAAACTGAAAAAATCAGGTTGCAGAGGCTACACCTATATATACAAAATCTAATTTCTAAACATTTCAACTCTATTAAAAAAATGAACCCATAAAAAGTTATTTCTTGTGGTATGTGTCAAGACTATGCGTTAAATCCCTGACAAAGCTTTAGCGTTCTTATAGATTCAACAGAAAGACAATCTATTCCTTTGAGTCCATTTCAGCCATTACCAGGGTGTGTTTAACATTACAAACATTTCCGTGGTCGTAACATTAATGGGAAGAAACGACCGGCACAAGCAAGAATAAAATGAACTCAATCAATCCAGCGAGATTGATTTTATACTCCTCAAGCACAGGAAATACAGTGCATTCTTAAAGTATCAAATGGTACCTAAAGTAACAAGATTCTCTGGTCTGATGAAAGCAAGATTGAACTCTTTGGCTTGAATGCCAAGCGTCACGTCTGGAGAGAACCTGGCACCTTAACTATGGTGAAGCATGGTGGTGGCAGCATCATGTGGTGGGGATGTTTTTCAGAGGCAGGGACTGGGAGACTAGTCAGGATTGACGGAAAGATGTACAGAGAGATCCTTGATGAAAACCTGCTCCAGAGCACTCAGAACCTCAGACTGGGGTGAAGGTTCACCTTCCAATAGGACAATGACCCTAAGCACACAGCCAGGATAACGCAGTAGTGGCTTCAGGACAAGTCTCAATGTCCTTGAGTGTCCCAGCCAGAGCCTGGACTTGAACCCGATAGCGGTGCAGCTACGCTCCCCATCCAACCTGACAGAACTTTAGAGAATATGCAAAGAAGAATGGGAGAAACTCCACAAATACAGGTGTGCCAAGCTTGTAGAACCATACCCAAGAATACTTGATACTGCAATCGCTGCCAAAGGTGCTTCAACAAAGTACTGAGTAAAGGGTCTGAATACTTATGTGAAATTTCAGTTTAGAATTTTTTTCTACATTTCCAAAAATGTCTAAACTTGTTTTTGCTTTGTCATTATGTGGTGTGTGTGTGTGTGTGTGTGTGTAGATTGATGAGGGGCAATTCTGTAATGTAACAAAATGTGGAAAAAGTTAAGGGGTCTGAATACTTTCCAAATGCACTGTAGATGGCTGAGAAAGACATCCTCAGGTGGGTTGGGCATTTTGTAGGTCTACTTAAAAAGGCAGGACCAGAAGTTTAAATTTATATTACTTTGGCACACCAGTTGATAATGCTCTCGCTCTTAATTGTGCCATATACAGTAGGCTACCAAATGTGGTTGGAAGGATATCGGTTGATTTTCCGGGCAAATGCCTGTAGTTAAAACCAAATGTGGCATTTGTTCAGAAAATTAAGTAACATTGATAACAGGGGGCTCTTTGGGGAGAAGAAAGGGGGGAAAACCCCGGACAGTCACTGCGTCTGTCCTCGCAGCTGTCTCCACTCGTCCCAGTTGTTATGTTACCACCGGTAACACTGTTGTAGCAAATGGGGGGGTTGTTAGTACACACAGACTGTTGCTAGGCTATAAAGTGCGAAGGCGATAACTTAGGGCTTGTTCATTGAAGCTGTCGGGGCATCAATAAACATACAAATCCATCAAAGGTGTAAGCTAAAGTCTGGTTTGCCGTCAGCTGTGAGGCTAATTTGTTTTGCAATGTCGTCATAAGGAGCAGTTGACCCACTCTTGACTCGGGACCAAATCATACACTGACCTTGTTTTGTGCTCTCCTTTTCCTTACATCTGCCTTACACTGTAGGCCTATTTGACTTGCTATTGCTTAGTCCAAGTATAGACATTGTTATTAGCACTGCTACATAAGTAGTACAATAATATAACTTTTTGACCATGGGGCTGGGCTCCATGTTGTGCAGTTTACATGAGGTGTTATTTGATTTTTTTCGTATGTTTGAAAGACAAAATGGCCCTCTCTTAAATGCAGACATCTCACGTGTGTACCCATCTTTATTCCCACAGAGACCACTCGTCGGAGGGCGTATGGCCTGGTGGCCCAGGCGTACACCTCCATCATGGCAGAAGACTTTGCCGCCTTTGTGGGCTACTCCGTGGAGGACGCCGTGAAGGGTAAGCAAAAGCAGTGCAGAACCTAATCTATACTCACTACCATCTGGCTACTGGATCAATAATATAGTCATATACCATAGTTTTGTATATCCTTAATCTCTTCATGTGACTTTTCAAGTTTAGACCTAAAAATAGTGTGTCTAACTTTTCCCCTTTCATCTCTTCGCTTATTTTGCACTCCTTTTCTCCACCCAACCCTCCTCTCTCTTATCACTTTCTCCCTCCCACAGGGGTGGTGAGCCAGGGTTGGCAGGCAGACCCTGCCACCAGGATGGTAATGCCCCAGAAGCCAGGTAGGTGGAGCTGTTGCCCTTCTCTTTTCTCCCGTCAGTAGGCTATTTGTCATGTCTGAGCCTTTTTCCTCCGACTTTGTATGGAAACATTTTGCGGGACCTTGTAACAGCCCCTTTCTGTAATCAGCAGACCATCATGCTGAGAATCTGTGGCACATATGTTCATCTGACTTGATCCGTCAGCCCCTCAATTAATCCTCTCGCACTTCAATTTTTCTTACATTAAATCAGCATACAGAGCCTTTGAGCAGAAAATCTGTCAGACAGCGCTTTCATAAGCCCAATCATTGCGCAACAACGCTAAATGCAATCTTGTGTTAAAAATATATTTTTGTCCCACGTCATACATACAGCTATTGTTTTTATTTCTCAACTGGAAATTGAAGCACGCATCCCATTTGCTTTTTAAATGCATAGGCAAATGAAGACAGGCTTCATCAGTGCGTCACACACCACTTTGCAATGAGCTAGAGGCAGTATGCATTTTGAAAATGTATAGCTTCTTAATGGTTTGAAACCTGAAAGTTTCACTACATATGAGGCATGTTTTACCTTGCTTCAAAGTAGCTTAGGCAAAATCTGACCATGTCAGTGGAGGCAATTAGCCTATTTTTATAAAGACTTCCATATGCCATTGAAACCTGTTGCCCATTTCTGTCATGTTCATGTTGTTTGGCACCAGCGGAGAGCATTGACCATATCCTTGGTGAGTGCTCACTGCACATATTCACTCTATCATGGTTGGGTCAGTGCCACTTAAGTTTGTTTTTGGGCAATAATTTCCTCCTCCAGCTTAGATGAATATCATATTCTATTTGTCTCAACTGTTATATGGACAACGTCTTTTTTATTGATCTGTTTGTCAGTGTCAGCAGAGTGGGCTACCCTGTAATTAAAAAAGATTCTGCTAAAGTCTGCAGTACTGTAAAGTGTAGTAGAATTGAATGAGACGTCTAAATAAAAAGCTTTAATTTTTCCTACGCAAAGAAAGAAAAAACACATCTGATATAGCCTAGGCCTCTCTGCTATATGCACTTAGCCATGCATTGGACAATCTTTTTTGCGAACAGTGATTTGAGTTATATTACTAGCCTAAATTATGACTATACACTCTACTCGTCAGATTCCGAATAGTAGGCTATTTTACATAAGTCTGCAAATACAGTTGCATTTTTATGGTGAAAATTAGCTTCCCCAAACTTCAAACTCACGCACCGCCTAGGCTAGTGATTGTACTTTTCGTTACTCGTCTGTCTTGTTGGCTGAGGAAAAGTAAATGTCAACAGTTATTCTATCTACAAAGTGCGCAGTAAGAGACACGTCATTGCATCCTCGACTTGCACGTTCTGTTAAGATTAATTCACTATAATCTGTGATTATGTTATTCCGATCACCGTTGGTGGATGCCTTAATCAGGTTACGCACCCAATGCATAGGCCTATGGTTCCCGTAAATGTCTAAAATGTCTGGTAAATGGAAATGCTGCTGATCAAATGTCCTGCACCACATTTTCATAACGGAAACTCTGACACACACACGGATGGAGGATGCTACATGGTAGAAGACTTGGCTCTATGAGGAATCCCTCTTACTAACTCCCTCTCTCTTTCAACAGATCCTCCCCCTGTATCGCTGGTTCCAAATGAGCAGCAGCTGGCCAGGCTCACTGACTACGTGGCTTTTCTTGAGAACTGATACATTTCCTTCAGCTCTGTTTGTCTGCCATGAGGAGGACACCAGAACGCCCCTTTTCCCAAGCTTAGATGAGGACCCACACACACACACGCAGGACCTCAAACTGACCCCCCTTGTGCATGATTGTGGTCATGTCTTTTGTGGGGTAAAACTCATTTTGAATGGCTGGGCCTGGCTCCCCAGTGGGTGGGCCTGACTCCCCAGTGGGTGGGCCTATATTCCCTCCGAGGCCCACACATGGTTGCGCCCCTGCTCAGTCGTGAAATCCATAGATTAGGACCTAATTAATTTATATGAACCTCAGTATAATCTTTGAAATTGTTGCATGTTGCATTTGATATTTTTGTTCAGTATACTATTTGAGTATACACCTTATCGCTACATGCATTTATAAGGTTTCTCAAAAGAGTGGAGTGAACCTGATCATAGTAAGACACGGAACTGCATTTGACCCAATACCAAATATATAAATAGACCTATTTATGTAGACTCCCTGAGCACTTATAAGTTATCCCGCAATAGAAATTCTTCAGGTAAGAGATGACTCCAGGTTATTTAGAAAATATAGGCCCTTCTCTCCAACAACACCCTTCCATCTATAGACTGCCTTTGAAATACTATTTGTGTTTTGAGTCGTGAATAAATGCTATGGTTTGTTTCTAATTCTGAACTTGGTGGTTTTTGGGGGGCAGTCCCTGCAAACCAGAAAAGTTGTGACTCTCTAGTGTCAGTTGTCTGTGAGAGCAACATGCCACAAGAAGGGTGGCCAAGATTCCCCACATTGCAACACAATGTGCTTCACAGAAGACAATTAAAATACATTTATTTAACTAGGTAAGTCAGTTATGAACAAATTCTTATTTTCAATGACGGCCTAGGAACAGTGGGTTAACTGCCTGTTCAGGGGCAGAACGACAGATTTGTACCTTGTCAGCTCGGGGATTTGAACTTGCAACCTTTACGGTCACTAGTCCAACACTCTAACCACTAGGCTACCCTGCCGCCCCAATATTTACTACACAACAAACATAAAAGGATAAAAACAAAAGAATAACAACTGAACGACAAAACAGAATCCTAAGGAAAAGCAAAGCTAAAAAGCTGTGTTTTAAGATCTCTTTTAAATACAGTATGTACACAGTTTCACCCCCTCAGATTCTCTGGCAGGCTATTCCCAGAGGCTAGGGGCATAATACAGTAGCTTGTGAAAGTATTCACCCCCTTTGGCATTTTTCTTATTTTGTTGCCTTACAACCTGGAATTAATAATCATTGAGCCTGTGTTGTAGTATACCCCTAGGGTCCTGTTTATGGTGTGTCAGTCGACCCGTGGTAACTAGACCCGATCACTCACTATTCAGTGAATCCGTTACTCCCTGTCTGATATGCATATCAACAGCGCATGGGGGCCAGCCATAAAGTTATATTGAGCAAGGAAGCATCACTGTATTTGAACTTGATGACATTGAGAAGGTAGACAAAGTGAGGGTCGTTTCTGAGCGGTTCGAGATAAAGTTGACTACCATGAATGTGTGAACTCTTTAACATTTTGCTAATGGCTAAAGTAATTACTTGCCTTATATGCTTGTACTGATAAAAAGGGGAGATGGACAAAGTAATTACTGTTACTCTTCCCACATAAAGCCTTTGGACACCATAAAATGAAAATAATCAACAATGGTAAACTACTAATTCTTCACACATGGAATTAATACAAATAATTCCCCTTTGTGAACATGCATTTTTTGGCTTTGAATTCAAAGATCCTTATTTCCTGCGTTGCTGTTATCCATGTTCTTCCTTTTTGCTTAGTTTGTTAGTAGGCTAATATAGAGGTTTAGCAGTTGTGGTCACGGGGAAGACCAGCCCAGTCATAAGCCCATGTTATGCTTATGGTCATTACACTCGCTGAAAAGTATTTGCAATAGAGCTGCATTATCACCTTGACTCACAACAGTTAAAATAGTGTGGGGCTTGTAACATTAATTATTTCTGAAACTCAATTTCAATAGGTGCAACCTGGACCTTTTTTATAACTTTAGAGTCAATGTTAGACTACAGCTGCGTGGGGACACAATCAAGCCGGGTCTCTCTTTTTGATTGAAGATCCAACTTGTTTTTTGGGCTGCTTACAATGGGCACAGCTGTTGTTTGCAACACTGTAAATAAACAGTAATGAATTTGGAGATCTGTGTACACAGGCACACAACATTCCCCGATGCCCTGTGAATGTAGCCTATGGCCTAGCCTATTTACATTGATCTCAGGTATTGACCTTACAGTAACAGCTGAAAGATTGACATAGAACAACAGGAGTCTAGACTGACTTGTTCTAATGTGACTGGGTTGGATTTATACCTAGCACCTTTTCCAGGTGCTCAAAAGGCTTTACATTGTATGGGGGGCGACGACTCACCTCATCCCTTACAATGCTTAGCACCCAGCTGGGGGATGCCACGGCAGCCATTTTATACCAGAAAGCTCAAAACACACTAACCTCCATTCAACTCACTATTCCCAGTGTATTCAGGAGTCTGATTTATTTTTCTGTACACAAATGTAGCAGTGACCAGGTACTCACCTCTGTAGACGTGCTGGACATCGCTCTCATGATATGACACATGATGATGTTGCTAAGGTTCATTTTTGGCTGGTTTCCTGAATTTAATTTTTTTTAAATCTACATAAGGAAAATATGCGAATTTGCCTAATAGTGGTGTTTCCACCAAACTGACATGTTGCAGATCTTCATAAAGTATTGTTGCAGAAGTTCATAACGTATTGCATCTGTAGCCTAATTTGAAATGCATGGTTTTTCCGAGTCCTAGTGGGAGGACCACATACCATGTCATTGCGTGACTCGTTACCACCGCCATTTCTCGCATTTTAACACATTTTATTGACACAAAAAGAACCCACCATGTCAAACAAATTATTTGTCAGCATTTATAACATTTTACCAAAACGTCCTGTTTCCATCACAGCTGTCGTGATCTTGATATTATATGGTATGACTTTACTCACATAATACTATAGCACCGTTTATACCCGGTGCTAACATGGCGCTAACGTCCTTTTTCCTGATCTTGTCCTCATTCTGATTCACCATGGGTTAGGGACAGGTGAATTTTTGTTACATGTTTTATCATTTTTTTGTCCGGTATTTCCAGCATTATCTACTGGGTTTGCTGCAGGCAGAAAATCATCGGAAATGCTCTTTCATTTACACTAGCTGTCTCCAATCAAATGTTCAATGTCTGGTTGTGCATTAGTGTTTGGTGGGGGGATTGATTTAACCAGGGGAGGCGTAGCATACACATCTTTATTGCACAAAGCCTACTATTTGGTAGGGAATATTATTTCTATATCAGTGATTCTGCACTTCCCTTTGCTCAAGCTGATCCTCTCCTACAGACTCAATCGCTGATCTGAGGTTATAGAAATGGGGCAATTAGGACAGTTAAAGGGGAGAGACTATGAATCCTAAATATTTGAAACACTCAAATAATTGTATTTGGGACAAATCATTCACTAAACCCTAAACCTCAACTAAATATTGCAATAAATCATGTAGAAATTGAGCAAGTTGAGGTGACTAAACTGCTTGTAGTAACCCTGGATTGTAAAACTGTTATGATCAAAACATGTTGATACAACAGTAGCTAAGATGGGGAGAAGCCTGTCCATAATAAAGTGTTGCTCTGCCTTCTTAACAACACTATAAACAAGGCAGGTCCGACAGGCCCTAGTTTTTTCACACCCCAGGACTACTGATCACTCCTGTGGTTAGGTGCCACAAAGAGGGGCTTGGGAACAGGGCATCATAGCTGGCCCTTAAATGTACACAGAGAGCTAACATGAATAATATGCATGTCCATCTCTCCTGGCTCAAAGTAGAGGAGAGATTGACTTCATCAATACTTGTTTTTGTAAGACGTGTTGACAAGCTGAATGCACCATGCTGTCTTATGTAAAACTACTAGCACACAGCTAGTACAAACGCATACGCACACAAACGCTAGCACCCACACTCTACACACACGTACATTGTAATATTGTTGTAAGGTGGTATTATACATTTTGCATTGTAGATATGTAGTGGTGTAATGTTATATGATGTACTGTTTTATATTTTGTTTTGTGTGTGATCTAAGTGCCTTAATGTGTTTGGAACCCAGGAAGAGTAGCTGCTGCCTTGGCAGATACAAATGCAACCAAAAAAGAAAAACAATTCAGAATCGGAATATCGCTTGAAAAAAGAGTGTGCTAATTCCTCGCTGGTACGCTCTTTGCAGTCAACAATATATTCTGCAAAACCTGCAATTTAGCATTAGATTATAAACAGAAAGACAGGATAGACAGCCATCTGAAATAAATTTTAAAAACACATTAAACTGTCTCAGAATGCTTCTACCGTAGAATATTTTTGAGAATATCAATGAAGTTCTTAGCATATGGGGATGATAGGAATATTATAGGCATTTTTAATCCGAAAATGTAGCGGAGGAAATGTATACTATTTTCAGAACGTAACTGGCTAGCATATTTTCATTCACTATAAAAATAACAACTTGGGTACGCTTCTCCGCCTACACAAATCGCACATAAAAGCGCCAGCAGTGGTGGAAAAAGCACCCAACTTTCATACTTGAGTAAAAGTAAAGATACCTTAATAGAAAATCACTCAAGTAAAAGTGAAAGTCACCCAATAAAATACTACTTGAGTAAAAGTATTTGGTTTTAAATATACTTAAGTTTCAAAATGTAACAAGTACGTTTGGGTGTCAGGGAAAATATATGTATTAGTAAAAAGTACATAATTTTCTTTATGAATATAGAGAACTAAAAGTAAAAGTTGTCAAAATATAAATAGTGCAGTAAAGCACAGATACCCTGAAAAACTACTTAAAGTAGTACTTTCAAGTATTTTTACCGAAGTACTTTACACCACTGAGCGTCGGTACGGGAAAACGTTAATTAATAGCCTGGGTGTTTATTTATTTGCTTAAATCACTGAACACAACAGGCACTTATTAGAAAGGCTTCGATTTGAGCCAGGTTGTCACCCCCTGGCCATAGAGGCTTTTTATTCTCTATTTTGGTTAGGCCAGGGTGTGACTAGGGTGGGCATTCTATGTCCTTTTTTCTATGTTTTGTATTTCTATGTCTTGGCCTGGTATGGTTCTCAATCAGGGACAGCTGTCTATCGTTGTCTCTGATTGAGAACCATACTTAGGTACCCTTTTCTCCCACCTGTTTTGTGGGAAGTTAACGTTGTAGTTGTTCAGGGCACATAGCTTCACGGTTGGTTTTTTGGTTCTTCGTTTTGTCGGCGTCATTTTTAAATAAAGTTCAAATGTACGCTTACCATGCTGCACCTTGGTCCAGTACTTCAGCCAGCCGTGACAGAACTTCCCACCACCAACGGACCAAGCATCATGGTAAGGTGGACTCCTGGACATGGGAGGACGTTCTGGACGGCAAGGGAGTCTACACATGGGAGGAGATCCTGGCGGGAAGGGATCGCCTTCCATGGAAACGTGGTGGAGGCAGCCCGGAGAGAGGAACCAGTCGTATGTGGGAACACGGCTGGCAAGGAAGCCCAATAGGCAGCCCCCTAATTTTTTGGTAGGGAGACACACGGGGAGTGTGGCCAAGTCAGGTAGGAGACCTGCGCCAACTCCCCGTGCTTACCGTGGAGAGAGATGGACCGGGCAGGCACCATGTTGTGCGCAGCGCCTCCTATCGGCCGGGCTAGATTGGGCATCGAGCCAGGTGCCATGAAGCCGGCTCAGCGCATCTGGTCTCCAGTGCGTCTCCTCGGGCCGGGGTACATGGCACCAGCCTTACGCATGGTGTCCCCGGTTCGCCAGCATCTCCCGTCTGTCCGGAGCTGCCAGGGTCTCCCGGAGCTGCCAGGGTCTCCCGTCTGTCCGGAGCTGCCAGGGTCTCCCGTCTGTCCGGAGCTGCCAGGGTCTCCCGTCTGTCCGGAGCTGCCAGACACCCACTCAGACCTCCCCTATAGGTTTAGGTTTTGCGGCCGGAGTCCGCACCTTTTGGGGGGGGGGTTGGTACTTTCACATTCTGACCTTTTTAGTTCCTTTGTTTTGTCTTTTGTTTTAGTATGGTCAGGGCGTGAGTTGGGTGGGTTGTCTGTTTGTTTTTCTATGATTTTCTGTGTTTGGCCTGGTATGGTTCTCAATAAGAGGCAGCTGTCAATCGTGTTTTTTTTTTTTTTTTTTTTTACCTTTTATTTAACCAGGCAAGTCAGTTTAAGAACACACTCTTATTTTCAATGACGGCCTGGGAACAGTGGGTTAACTGCCTGATTGTCCCTGGTTGAGAACCATATTTAGGTAGCCTGTTTTCGATTGTGTTTTGTGGGTGGTTGTTTTCAGTCTTTTTGTGTCTTACAACAGACAGAACTGTTCCGGTTGTTTTGTTATTCAGTGTTCAGTTTACATTATTAAAAAAGATGAACACGTACCACGCTGCGCATTGGTCCTCACCTTCTTCCACCGACAGCCGTTACACAGGTGTCTATTTCCTTAATACACACATCTTTTGGTCATTTGCATAGTTAATTGTTTAATTCCAACATACACATCTAGCATTTTAAAACATTTCTTCATTTCCTGTACTAATGTGTTATTATTGACCACGTTTCCATCCACAGTAAAGTAATATTGTATACAAAAGAATCACAATAGCTGTGATGGAAACAGGAAGTTTCGATGCAATTTTATAATTATTGACAGATTAGTTCCTTTGACATGGTGGGACCTTTTTGTCTCTGTAAAATTAATTATTCCGGAAATGGTGGTGGAAAAATCTTATGTGCAAATGTTATTATAACGAAGTAAATTTGGAGTCACAGGATATGGTGTGTGGTCCTCCCATTATGACTCGGGAAACCATGCAGTCTATTAGGCTACAGATTAAAGTTATGATGATGATGAGCTTGCTGCTTTCAAATACCAAGGGTCTTATTCTGGTGAAATGATGTTTGATAAATAAACATATTCTTACTATTATCCATAATCTCAGCATGTACTGTATCTGTGGGTTGTTGGCTAGAGCGCAGGTGCCAAGACAATAGTAGGCACAGTTGCTATTTAACCCAACAGTTTTTGTGACAAAACTATCAGTAGAGTAGAAAATGCGATGGAAACACATTGAACATTAGATTTTTATTTTGTACATGAAAACATAGGTGAAAAAGTACGTTGTGTGCATTGGTTAAATAAAGGTTGAAAAAAAAAAACTACGTCATCACGCACTGATTTTTTTTATCCCAACAAGTCTGTTTTGTCAACTCCCCCTCTCCAGTGTTTGACATCTCCAGATTACTAACCACTGGTCCTGGCAATTTTCATTACGCACACCTGGCACCATAGTTACGCACACCTGCGCCTCATGAGGCACACCTGGACTCACTTCACTGATTACCTCCCCTATATTTGTCACTCCCTTAGTTCCATTCTCCAGGCAGTATTGGTTTCATGTCCAGACCCTACTCTTGCTTTGGTTCATGCCATGGTTTTTGTAGTATTAAATTCACCACCTGCCTTCTGACTCCCAGTGTCTCTGTTAGACGTTTATTGGAAATGTACCACTGGTGGGAAATTACCACATTTTCTTTAAGCAGATTCTAGAATATTTGCATGAAAGTCTGTGGCCAATTTGATGGAAACCAAGCTAGTTACATTTACTTTGTCTTAAAAAATATATACAGATATTTTCCTTGACAGAATAATTATTCTCCTCTTTGAACTGGTGCATTTTGGGCTGTTCTTTCTTTTGCCACTAGGGGGTGATAAGCCAATTTCTATTTTAATAAATGTTTTATTTCACCTTTATTGAACCAGGTAGGCCAGTTGAGAACAAGTTCTCATTTACAACTGCGACCTGGCCAAGATAAAGCAAAGCAGTGCGACACAAACAACAACACAGAGTTACACATGGAATAAATAAACGTACAATAGGGAAAAAATCTATATACAGTGTGTGCAAATGAGGTAAGATCAGCGAGGTAAGGCAATAAATAGGCCGTAGTGGTGAAGTAATTACAATTAAACACTGGAGTGATAGATGTGCAGAAGATGAATGTGCAAGTAGAGATACAGGGGTGCAAAGAAGAAGAAAAAATAATAATAACATGGGGATGAGGTAGTTGGGTGGGCTATATACAGATGGGCTATGTACAGGTACAATGATCTGTGAGCTGCTCTGACAGCTTATGATTAAAGTTAGTGAGAGAGTTATGAGTCTCCAGCTTCAGAGATTTTTGCAATTCGTTCCAGTCATTGGCAGCAGAGACCTGGAAAGAAAGGCGGCCAATGGAGGAATAGGCTTTGGGGGTGACCAGTGAAATACACCTGCTGGAGTGCGTGCTACGGGTGGGGTGCTGCTATGGTAAGGGCCAGCCAACGAGAGCATACAGGTCGCAGTGGTGGGTAGTATATGGGGCTTGGTGACAAAACAGATGGCACTGTGATAGACTGCGTCCAATTTGCTGAGTAGAATGTTGGAGGCTATTTTATAAATGACATCGCCAAAGTCAAGGATCGGTTGGATAGCCAGTTTTATGAGGGTATGTTTGGTGGCATGCGTGAAGGATGCTTTGTTGCGAAATAGGAAGCTGATTCTAGATTTCATTTTGGATTGGAGATGCTTAATGTGAGTCTGGAAAGAGAGTTTACAGTCTAACCAGACACCTAGGTATTTATAGTTGTCCACATATTCTAAGTCAGGACTGTCCAGAGTAGTGATGCTAGACAGGTGGGCAGGTGCGGGCAGCGATCAGTTGAAGAGCATGCATTAAGTTTTACTTGCATTTAAGAGCAGTTGGAGGCCACGGAAGGAGAGTTATGTGGCATTGAAGATCGTCTGAAGGTTAGTTAACACAGTGTCCAAAGAAGGGCCAGAAGTATACAGAATGGTGTCGTCTGCAAAGAGGTGGATCAGAGAATCACCAGCAGCAAGAGCAACATCATTGATGTATACAGAGAAAAGAGTCTGCCCAAGAATTGAAACCTGTGGCACCCCTATAGAGACTGCCAGAGGTCTGGACAACAGGCCCTCTGATTTGGCACACTGAACTCTGTCTGAGAAGTAGTTGGTGAACCAGGTGAGGCAGTCATTTGAGAAACCAAGGCTGTTGAGTTTGCCGATAAGAATGTGGTGATTGACAGAGTCGAAAGCCTTGACCAGGTCGATGAATATGGCTGCATAGTATTGTCTTTTATCGATGGCGGTTATGATATCGTTTAGGACCTTGAGCGTGGCTGTGCACCCATGACCAGCTCTGAAACCTGATTGCGTAGTGGAGAAGGTACGGTGGGATTCAAAATGGTCGGTGATGTGTTTGTTAACTTGACAATCGAAGACCTTAGAAAGGCAGGGTAGGACAGATATAGGTCTGTAACCTTTTGGTTCTACAGTGTATCCCCCTTTGAAGAGGGAGATGACCCAACAGCTTTCCAATCAGACGATACGAAAGAGAGGTTGAACAGGCTAGTAATAGGGGTTGCAACAATTCCAGCTGATAATTTTTTGGAAAGAGAGGGTCCAGATTGTCTAGCCCAGCTGATTTGTAGGGATCCAGATTTTGCAGCTCTTTCAGAACATCAGCTGTCTTCTGGATTTGGGTGAAGGAGAAGCAGGGGAGGGGGGAGCTTGGGCAAGTTGCTGCAGGGGGTGCTAAGATGTTGGCCGCGGTAGGGATAGCCAGGTGGAAATCATGGCCAGCCATAGAAAAATGCCAGGGCACAGCTGGGGGCAGAAGGTGGTCTATAACAGGCGGCAACGGTGAGAGACTTGTTTCTGGAAAGGTGGATTTTTAGAAGTAGAAGCTCAAATTGTTTGGACACAGACCTGGATAGTATGACAGAAGTCTGCAGGCTGTCTCTGCAATAGATTGGAACTCCGCCCCCTTTGACAGTTCTATCTTGTCAGAAGATGTTATAGTTAGGGATGAAAGTTTCAGGATTTTTGGTGGCCTTCCTAAGCCAGGATTCAGACATGGCTAGGAAACCAAGGCTTTTACGGTTACAGAAATCAAGAAATGAGAGTGCCTGTGGAATGGGGGTGGAGCTAGGCGCTGCAGGGCCTGGATTAACCTCTACATCACCAGAGGTACAGAGTAGGAGTAGGATAAGGGTACGGCTAAAGGTTATAGGAACTGGTTGTCTAGTGCGTTCGGAAGAGAGAGTAAAAGGAACAGGTTTCTGGGCGCGGAAGAATAGATTCAAGGCATAATGTACAGACAAGGTTATGGTAGGATGTGAATACAGTGGAGGTAAACCTAGGCATTGAGTGACGATGATAGAGGTTTTGTCTCTAGAGACATCATTTACACCAGGTGAGGTCACCGCATGTGTGGGAGGTGAAACAAAATGGCTAGCTAAGGCATCTTGAGCAGAGCTGGAGGCTCTGCAGTGAAATAACACAATAATCCCTAACCAAAACAGCAATGGACAAGGCATATTGACATTAGGTTAGAGGCATGCGTAGCCGAGTGATCATAAGGACCAGTGGGAGGCTAGGCGAGCTGGAGACACGGCGAATCAGACAGCTAGCGGGCCGGGGCTTATGGGGGACGTCGCGACAGAAGAAGTCTGTTGTAGCCCCCTCGGACGGTTACGTCGGCAGACCAGTCGTGTTGGATTGGTAGTGCTCCGTGTATGGGTCTGTACTCTCAAAGTTGTTGTTTGTTTTTATGCTTCCAGTTAGCTAGCAGTTCTTATCTGTTGAAATAACAATGAGACTATATACAGGCCGTACTGGTACCGAGTCAACGTACAGGGGAATTAGGCAATTGAGGTAATTTTGGTAGGGGTAAAAGTGACTAGACAATCAGGATAGATAATAAACAGAGTAGCAGCAGTGTGTGTCTATGTGTGTGTGAGAGCTGGTGCATGAGCATTAGTGGAAATGAAATGGTAAATGCAAATAGTCAGGGAGGCCATTTGATTAACTGTTCAGCAGTCTGATGACTGTTAGGGAGCCTTTTTGTCCCAGACTTGGCGCTCCGGTACCGCTTTCTAAGCAGTAAAAGAGAGAACAGTCTATGACTTGGGTGGCTGGCATACTTTGACAATTTTTAGGGCCTTTCTCTGATACCGCCTAGTATAGAGGCCCTAGATGGCAGGGTGCTTGGTTCCAGGTACGTACTGGGCCGTACGCACTTCCCTTTGTAGTGCCTTACGATCGGATGCCAAGCAGTTACCATACCATGATAGGCCCTTAGTAATGTGGATACAGAGGAACTTGAAGCTCGCCCCGATGTGAGGTCTCTGTTGATCACCTGTTTGTATCTGTTTGTTTCCCTGATTTTTCCCCGCATTCCCAGCATATGGCACTCGTCGATTCAGTCGCAGCTGGGAATTTTATCAACAGAGCATTAGCCATTAGTTTAGGGATCCCCGTTATTCCTGTAGTTAGACCTTTCCCGGTTCACACTCTGGATAGTCGACCATTAGGGTCCGGGCTAATCAGGGAAGCCACCATCTCCCTGATTATGGAGACGCAGGGGGGTCACGAGGAGAAAATCAGTCTCTTTCTCATTTACTGTCCTGCGTTTCCCGTGGAACTAGGCCTTCCCTGGTTAGCTCTTCATAACCCCACTATTTCCTGGCAATAGAGGGAGAGAGAGAATAAAGTAGACGGCACGGGTCAAAATGTTGATTTATGACCCTGTGTCCATGATGACGTCCAAATATGGGCCTCCAGCCAGGACATCCTGTTCCTGTGGTCACGTGTTAGAGGGTGTGTTACAGTGCCTTGCGGAAGTATTCGGCCCCCTTGAACTTTTGCGACCTTTTGCCACATTTCAGGCTTCAAACATAAAGATATAAAACTGTATTTTTTTGTGAAGAATCAACAACAAGTGGGACACAATCATGAAGTGGAACGACATTTATTGGATATTTCAAACTTTTTTAACAAATCAAAACTGAAAAATTGGGCGTGCAAAATTATTCAGCCCCCTTAAGTTAATACTTTGTAGCGCCACCTTTTGCTGCGATTACAGCTGTAAGTCGCTTGGGGTATGTCTCTATCAGTTTTGCACATCGAGAGACTGACATTTTTCCCATTCCTCCTTGCAAAACAGCTCGAGCTCAGTGAGGTTGGATGGAGAGCATTTGTGAACAGCAGTTTTCAGTTCTTTCCACAGATTCTCGATTGGATTCAGGTCTGGACTTTGACTTGGCCATTCTAACACCTGGATATGTTTATTTTTGAACCATTCCATTGTAGATTTTGCTTTATGTTTTGGATCATTGTCTTGTTGGAAGACAAATCTCCGTCCCAGTCTCAGGTCTTTTGCAGACTCCATCATGTTTTCTTCCAGAATGGTCCTGTATTTGGCTCCATCCATCTTCCCATCAATTTTAACCATCTTCCCTGTCCCTGCTGAAGAAAAGCAGGCCCAAACCATGATGCTGCCACCACCATGTTTGACAGTGGGGATGGTGTGTTCATTGTGATGAGCTGTGTTGCTTTTACGCCAAACATAACGTTTTGCATTGTTGCCAAAAAGTTCAATTTTGGTTTCATCTGACCAGAGCACCTTCTTCCACATGTTTGGTGTGTCTCCCAGGTGGCTTGTGGCAAACTTTAAACAACACTTTTTATGGATATCTTTAAGAAATGGCTTTCTTCTTGCCACTCTTCCATAAAAGGCCAGATTTGTGCAATATACGACTGATTGTTGTCCTATGGACAGAGTCTCCCACCTCAGCTGTAGATCTCTGCAGTTCATCCAGAGTGATCATGGGCCTCTTGGCTGCATCTCTGATCAGTCTTCTCCTTGTATGAGCTGAAAGTTTAGAGGGACGGCCAGGTCTTGGTAGATTTGCAGTGGTCTGATACTCCTTCCATTTCAATATTATCGCTTGCACAGTGCTCCTTGGGATGTTTAAAGCTTGGGAAATCTTTTTGTATCCAAATCCGGCTTTAAACTTCTTCACAACAGTATCTCGGACCTGCCTGGTGTGTTCCTTGTTCTTCATGATGCTCTCTGCGCTTTTAACGGACCTCTGAGACTATCACAGTGCAGGTGCATTTATACGGAGACTTGATTACACACAGGTGGATTGTATTTATCATCATTAGTAATTTAGGTCAACATTGGATCATTCAGAGATCCACACTGAACTTCAGGAGAGAGTTTGCTGCACTGAAAGTAAAGGGGCTGAATAATTTTGCACTTCCAATTTTTCAGTTTTTGATTTGTTAAAACAGTTTGAAATATCCAATAAATGTCGTTCCACTTCATGATTGTGTCCCACTTGTTGTTGATTCTTCTCAAAAAAATACAGTTTTATATCTTTATGTTTGAAGCCTGAAATGTGGCAAAAGGTCGCAAAGTTCAAGGGGGCCGAATACTTTCGCAAGGCACTGTATTTTATATCTATATTGCATCCTTTGAAGTTGTCATGCTGATTGATGTCTAGGGACCTGGTTGAACTGGGGGGGTTCTGTGTTTGAATTTTTGAAAGAGTATGGCCCCACACCCCCAGTTTTATTGCCCTTATGGTTGTCATCTAATGAAGCAGGAATGGCCAGGGTATTGGCTGTGGCAGACGCATTATAAATAAAAGTCCAGAACAAGGCATGCGACCCCAGAACAGTAAACAAGATTTTTATACATGGATTTTGTGATCAGTGGCAAAGCTGTGATGACTGTAACAACGGAAGCAGGACCGCGGCTGAAACATAGAGAAAGGGCCAAGTATAATGCCGAAATATACGATGGACCACCAAAAAAGCGGTTTCTAAGTGTGTATAGAACCCAGATACCGCCCGCAACTGCGCTGAAAGATCAAGTGCTGATGTCTAATGGACAGCAATGGGGGTATCTGTTTGAATACTTGGCCTGTAGAGTGAACCTCTATACGGTAGCCGAAGGAGAATAATATACCGACCAGACATTAGGAGTGGACTATGGGGTTGAAGACTGGACGGTTTTTCGCCAGGTTTTGTGTCCCGAACTGAGACTTATCACCAAGGGGTATAGCTTGTTCACAGGCTATGAGACCCATTGGGAAGGTACCCCTGACTCCTCAGGAAGAGTATTTCACAGGGTGAAAATACAAAGAAAGAATGGACTTCCATGTGGCTGCGTGGAGTTCTATATCAGCAACGAGGAAATCCGCAACCAAAACATTCGTGATGGAGTGGGTATTTTAGGTTGCTCATGCTTATTCCTTTTAAAAGTTGGGATTTAATGGAATTGAAAATGTTGCCGTTGTTGAACTCTCTGTTTGTACAGAGCCAACAGCGACAGAGCATTGTTCATGTCAGGAAGTGCATAATATATACGAATCCCAAGGATTATGATTCAAAGGAGCCCCAAGAAGATGTATCCTCAGAAGGGTCATCTCCCGAAGAAAACTAAGTACGCGGCTGCGTTAACCACGCCCTGATACCCAGAGGGCTGGTTCAACAATAAAAGGAGGGTCCTTAAAACCTACAGTTCTTCACTTACGCATTAACCATGGATATTCCTACCACATACCAGGACTCCGAAACGTCATGGGGACCCGAACCTAAGGATTCTATGCCTCGCAGCCCAACATTCTACTCCCCCCTGGCAAGACCCACGACACCCCCTACATGTACACAGCCTGAGGACGTGTTTGATGGGGTGGTCAGTACTATTTTTGTGGACACCATCAAGGCCTCTGTAGCCACGCTTTTAGAAGTGGTGATTGGAGAGTATATACGAGAAAAATGCATCGGTCGTGAGATCAATCACCCCAGCCAGCGCAGGCATCCATGCCTATACAACCCCCCAAGATACTACTTCTTACTACTTAATTTAATTGTAACATGTATCATATTTGTTGTTTATATACTTATATAGCGGATGTGTGTGTTTTAAAAATTCAGCGACACAAGCCTGTTAATCTAAACCAAATATACAGGGTGTTGCATGATGTGATCATTGAGAAAACGGGGACATGTATCCTGCAACGAATTCTGAATTGTCTGTATACGTAATACATAATGTTTTCTAGAAAATAAAAATCCAAAAAATGAAAATGAAATGTTGTCGTTATTTGAAAGTGGCTCATTAACGTTATTGTACCTCAGAGGCAAGAAGGATGGCGGAGCAGATGTTGAAAAACATTTATTATAATCCCTCTAACCCTGGGTCTTATGGGGGTAAGGAATGTTAACAGAGAGCTATAGCCGAAGAAACAGGTAGCCGGTTAAGCGATGCTAAAGTGAATGATATCAGAGCAGGATGCGCACACTACATAAACCCGTAAGAAAACAATTTCCAAGAAATATAGTTTTTCTACCCAACCATTGTCCCAATTTCAGGCGGATCTATGTGACATGCAGGCCTTTGCAGATAAAAATGATGGAAATCGCTACATGCTAACGGTTATAGACATTTTCTCTAAAATAGCTTTTGTCAGGGTCTTAAAAAATAAGAGCGGGGCAGAGGTGATCTTGAAGGATGGAGGAGCCCCCAAGAAAGTGCAGACTGATGGCGGAAAATAATTTTTTTATAATACTTTTCAGAAAATCATGAAGAAGCACAATATAGTACATTTTGCTACAGGCTTGGATTTGAAAGCTTCAGTTGTTGAACGCTTTAACAGAACTCTGAAGGAGCGGATGTGGCACTATTTTACAGCTCACAACACGCATAGATATATCGATATAGTTCAAGATTTAGTAATGGGTTACAACAATAGTTACCATAAGAGTATACGGATGAAACCCTCTCAGGTATCTTCTGAAAACTCTTTTCAAGTCTTTAAAAATCTGTATGGTTTGTTCCCCCTTCGCTGTAAGAATGATTATTTTTTAAATTCATTGTGGGGGACTTGGTGCGTATATCCAAGTTGAGGGGTGTTTTCCGACAAAAAATATGAGCAAGGCTACAGCAATGAGTTGTTCACGGTTACCGAATGTCTGCCGCGCATACCCCAGGTCTACAAATTAAAAGATTATGACGGGGAACTTATAGAGGGATCTTTTTATGAGAAGGAATTACAGAAGGTACAGTTGGGTAAAGACAAAGTCTTTCACGTGGAGGAGATTCTAGATCAAAAGAGAGAAAAGGGTCAAAAATGGGCGCTGGAACTAACTTGCCCCAAAAGTTCAACAGTTGGGTATTAGGGCAGGATGTGGTGGAGGCATCGGGGGTTAATTTAAACCCTCATGCATGATAAAATACACCATAATTCGCGTGTACACAAGAGTGCATCATGGAACACAGCGGCTTCTACCTGACTCTCCCCAGTATTGCGTCCGCACATGTATATCGTAATAATCAGAGTTCGAATTATACAACCAATTTTCCAAAGCCTATAGAGTTATCAGAGGCCTGGGAAGTAGGTCTCAGCAAGATTACATACCCCCATAGCTGGTATAATATCAAAGATAAGGACCGTGATTTTTATTGTAAAAAGTTATCGGAACCTGCAAAACTTATTAAGGTTAAAAAAGGGTTCTATAGAACCGTTGACAGGATCGTCTCCGAGTTGAATGAACGCCTATCACTAAACAATATGGAAATATTCCTGATGTACAACCCTATACATAAACGTGTACAAATCTGAGGAGATGCTGCCTGGGGAATAAAGACCGGCGGTAATTTAGCCGACATGTTGGGGATGGGTCCCAATAAATGGACGTATGTGAAAGATAAATTATTCCCATTCCCTGCGGATATACATGCAGGATTTTACAACATATTTGTGTATACCGACATCATATCCTATCAAAGGGTCAGAGACAGATGTGTGCCACTCCTGAGAAAGGTTCATAGAGACAGAAAGGATGGGGACAGTCACTGTCACCTACGACAAGCCACACTTACGTACCTGTAAGCAAGAAATATATTGAAAACATTCTTGTTGACCTTAAAACGGATCAGAAAGAAAACATTGAATTTACTTACGGTAAAACAATTGTAAAAATCCACTTTAGACCCACCAAAACCTCTCTACATATATAATATTAGTATTATATATTTTATATACATAATACAAATAAAATAAAAAGGGTTATGGGACACCGACATCTCGACCCTAACCGTTATGTCTCATACTATGTTGATCAAGTGGGTAATGGGTTACCAGGCTATTATGGATCCCCAACCATGTACGGTTCGGGGATAGGAGGTATATTTCGTAACATCTTTAGGATGGTTTTACCGTTTATGAAGAGAGGCCTCAGCATAGCCAAACCGCATTTAAAATCAGCAGCAAAAAATATAGTAAGTGAGGTTGTAGCCAATGCTATGACCAGCAGGGCGTCACCAGATGTCGAGCGTCAAGAAGGCTCGGGGCTGATGATGTTGTCTCGAAGACCAAAAAAGAGACCTCCGGGTATAAGGCGCAGGCTTGCGCCTAAAAAACAACGGTTAACGGTTAAAATAAACTCAGTTAGTCAAAGACGGGGTAAAGTGAAGAGGTCTGGACCAAAAACGGTAAAAAGAATACTCGGAAGTATTTTCTAAAAGAACAAGCACCATGGCTCTTTTACACTGCATGTCCTCTGAAGCAATAAAGACAAAGCTCGATCTTTTCACGGACCCCTTAACTCAACATTCAGTAGAGAGGTCCAGTTATGTGGAGATAGCCCCACTCTCTGCCATTACAGACAATGGTCCCATAGAGTTTTTCATACCAGGCCACGGTGACAACTATCTGGACCTCAACAACACCTTGGTGCATTTGCGTCTAAAAGTGACCAAAAGAGATTGTACTAATATTGCAAACGATGCCAAAGTGAGTCTCATTAATTACCCAGTGGCCATCATCTTCTCCCAAGTGGATGTGACTTTGGGTGAACGTCTAATCAGTCAAAGCAGTGCCACATACCCATATAAGGCCATCATGGAGTGCTTACTCAACTACTCTGAAGACACTCTCAAGACACAATTCAGCACCGGGCTGTTTAGCAAGGATACTGCAGGAGTCTCTATGGAATCGACAGACCCATCCACCGGTGCAAACAAAGGACTGGAGGCACGGGCTCGCTACTGTGCCGAATCTCGAGAGTTTCATCTGCTAGGCCCTATACACTCTGACATTTTCTTTCAAGAACGTTTACTCTTAAATGCGGTTGATTTAAGACTAAAATTAACCAGGGCCAAGGATGAGTTTTGCCTTATGTCTGCCCAGGACGGGGACTTTAGTTTAAAAGTGTTGGGGGCCATGCTTTTTATTTAAAAAATGTCTGTATCTCCGGCAGTTCGTATGGGTCACTCACAGGCTTTGATGAAAGGAAATGCCCTTTACCCTCTCCAAAGAATTACCATGAAAACCTTTAGCATACATGTGGGCAGCAGAATCTGCAGTCAAGAAAACCTATTTCTAGGCCCTTTACCACGATACGTGGTTATAGGTTTGGTTGATCACGCCTCTAATACGGGCAGCTTAAATAAAAACCCATTTAATTTTCAACACTTCAATGCAGAGTATGTAGCTCTGTGTCAGGACGGACGTCAGGTTCCTGCTAAGGCTTTCCAACCGCAATTTAATAACAACAAAGCTGTGCGAGAATTTTACAATCTATTCCTGGCTACCGGGAGGCATCTAAAAGATCTCTCTTTACCTATTGACAGAAATGATTTTGCAGAGGGTTACACAATGTATGCTTTCAATTTATCACCTGATGATGACACCTCAGGAAATCTTTCGGTGGTGTCCCAAGGTAACCTCAGGCTGGAAATGCGTTTCCGTACACCTGTAGCCTGTACCGTTAGCATGATTGTTTATGCATGCTCTGATTCAATCTTGGAAGTGAATAGCCGAAGACAGGTTTTAGTAGATTATTATTAAGGATCGTTGAGCAAAGACATGAATACCCAAGAGTTGGAAGGGCTCATGAGCCGACTGATTGGAAAACAATTTTGTGGAGTGTTGGCTTGTGATGAATTACCTATGTAGAAATGGCAGGAGCGGCCTGCCATGTTTATTGTCAATACCCATCCTAAACACATGCCGGGTGAACATTGGCTAGCTGTGACATTAGAAGAGGAAGGAGGAAGAAAAATCTAAACTTTTTTTGATTCCTATGGCTTTCCCCCCGGTTTTTCACATTTCCCCAAATCTATTAAAGAATTTTTGACCAAAAACGGCTCAAAGATATACGACAGCATCAAACAAGTGCAAGATAACCTTTCCACTACATGCGGTCAACACTGTGTATTCTACCTATGCCAAAGAGTCCGGGGAGTTTCTTTTGAAGATGTTATGTCTCTTTATAAGGATGATTTAAGAAGTAATGATAACGTTGTAGCTTGTTTTGTTAGAAAATATCAAAAGTGTTCAAATGTGTATCCTTTAAGACCGTGTAATCAAGGCGTATGCTCACGTCAAATGTTTCAAGAATGCCACAAATGTTAAATTGCTTAATTTTTCAAATAACATTTATTGAATTAAATCATAGTCATTCAAAAGTCATTCAATAGTCTAACCACCCAGAGAGATCGGGATTAGGGAAAGGTCCCTAGGCATTCAGGGGGGTAAATTAGTTATCATAATTCATTTCACAGGGATGTGGGGTTGTTGGGGCATCTTTAGGGGTGCTGTATCTCGTTGAAGGTTTTTGTTTTAAAGCGTGAATCTGTTGACGAAGCTTATAGTTGGGTACACCCGAGAGGGGAATGTTGAGGATGGCCAGGGCCTTAAGAAACTGAAGCCACCCTGGAGGTCTTCTGTCATCAGCAACCTTGTGGGCCGATGTGGTACTTTTAAGCAAGTCAAGCATATGTGAACCCCTGACAACAGAACCCTGAAGGATAAACTCTCCTTTGTCGTTCCAAGTAGCGGCCCCATTTGAGTCTTTTATCTTGTTCATAATGTATCTAACATTTTTCCTGTTACGTGCCGGAACATGGGTTAACATGTCATGCATAACTTTATCTTCAACAGGCAGTTGATCTTCAGACGGTAAGCTCGCAGGTACAGGCATTACAGGGGCTTGGCTCTCGCTAGGCTCGTCATCTTTTAAAGGGTCCGGCAGGGAAATCCGGTCTCTCTCTCCCCTTGTTTCACCAAGGCCAAATACCTTTGCCAGAGATTTGTGTATTTTTGGACCTTATCATAGGGGTTCAATCCTTTTTGATTCAAAATATCCTTCATGGCCGTATCCAAATCATTTTCCGCTGTTTGCCTGATATTTTCAGGACCCTGCACTTGTTTTTTAAGTCTATCCAACTCTTGTTGTGGCACCAGATACATTTTTATTGGCCATCACCCTCTGTGTTTAACCCCCACGTCTGGCAGCAATAAGGATGGTGATGAAGGGCACAGCTATACTTAGTAAAGGTAGAATAAAACCGCCAGACTGTTGTATGCTATGTCTTTTCTTTTGAAGACTGACCATTTTTTTGGCAAAGAGTTTGATCGCGGTCTTTTGTCTCTTTAATTTTTTCAATTGGGTCAGGGTGAGGGGAATGCGTCCTTTGAGAAGATTCAAAGCAATCTCACATAGGGATAATATGAGATCTGAAGAACAGTGACCCAAGATGGCCTTCCGTTCATTAGCTATAGCCCCAACTAGGCTTCTCAAGAGGGGCAGGTTTCTTTTTAAACGCAGAGACATAGCGGTTATTTTTTAGGAATGTACGCAGCCGGCCACTCCCACGGGAACAGACCTGTTCGTAGCCTCAGGTGTTCTGGAGTATTTGCTTTTAAATCCATGATTAAATGAAAATGGTGCTTTGGTAGCGTCCTCATAGCTCTCCATAAAGTAGGATTTCATTCCAGGGTACATCTGCTGAGCTAGAGTGTTAATTTGTAGTTTGTCTCTAGGACTTTTGAACAAAACCATGTAATTGGCGTTCAAACTGATGTTGCGGCTATTTTTACCTTGGTGAAAGACATTCTGCACCAAGTAAAGCATGGACAGGTTTCTATGATGAGTATATTGGGTAAACGCTCAGGCAATTTCGGGATGTTCGCTAACTGCAAATAGCATATCCTCCAAAACCAGCAGATTGTTTTTATGAGGAGGTAAAAGTTCAGACAGGGATTCAGGTATTCCTTCAACAAACTTGATTTTTATTGTCTTCAACAATTCATCATACATAGGTTGATAACAAGAATAACACCACACAACATTATCAGGCTTTTGAGATAACACATGTTCAGAATTCTCTAAAATACTTTTTACAAAACAAGTTTTACCACTATTAGACGGCCCTGCGATTAAGGCCAAAAATGGTAGTTGCAACCGGGGGTCAAAACCTTCTACAGCATTCATTATATCTTAAGCTTTAAGACATACTGCGGCTTGTAGCATAAGTCAGTAGCCAAAGGGCAATGTGGTCCCGTCAGGCAAAAGCAGTCTCTTGTCATAGACTACCCTGAATTTTTTAGTAAGTGGGACATTCCTCAGATGGAAGCCCTTTTTATATCTAACAATCTTTTTGCAGGAGCTCAAAATCTCCAAGTCACTATTCCTGTCATTTATGAACCCCTCAACCAAGCGTGTGATTGATTCCAAGTTTACACGCGGGGCATTTTCATAGTTTTGAGTCACGCCTTTGGCTTTCAACACCACGTGTTTCTTTTTAGTCCTAAAAGCATAGCTTTGGGGCCCACAGGAGGACAATTCTGTGATATGGTCACCCTCTACGAGTTCACTCGTTAAGCCACCCAGATAGTTGCTGAGTGGGGGGCTCCAATCCCCCTGTTTGCTTACATAGACCACAGAGTCTGTGTCGTGGTAAAGAACCCACCTCTGAAGCTGCTCCATGAGCGTGTACAGTTCAAGTCGGCCATAGGCCGTGGTAAATGCTGCAAGAAACACATTTACATTACCCGGGGGTATAACCCACTTCTTGTTACGTCGCCATTGCACTAGGGCAATGTCTTGACTCAAGAATGAAAAATGTGAAATTTCGTATTGGTCCGAAAAAAACATTCCAAAAATTCTTCGGGGTCTTTAATAATCTCTGCGATAATTTGTCCCAAAACGAATTTAAGTACAATTTCGACACATTTCGTTTGGTTTTGTTGACCTATTCTGTCAGGGTCAAGAAGTATGCCTTCTCTGTCATGATAGTCTTGAATGTACCTGTCTTTGCTCTCTTGATCTGTGACTGATGCAGGATAGCCTGAAGCCATTTGCTTGCATCTCAAGAAGGTCTTGATGTACTCTTTAAAAAGAGTGTCTGATTTCCTGGAAAAGTTCCACACTTCAAAGATTTTGGCCACACGATACCCCATCTCTAAAGCCTTAGAGAATTCAACTGTGACCCAAACCCCTCTCAGGGCTCTTTCTTGATCACATGGGGTTTGCTGTTTGTTTTCACTGCAGGTGCGACAAAGGGGAAAGAAAAGTTTTCCTTGAGGGCCCCTGTAAGGCAACACTGCTATAAACAAACCCCTAGGAGAGTAGACTGTTGCTTTGATCAGACCAAACTAGTTTTGAGGTAAGTCAAGATCGCGATGAATAATTTCCAGATGCCCCATAGGATAGCATGAGGAACTATTTACATGAGGATAAAGGGATGTAAAATTTACATATCCTATTGTCTCGTCGGGTTGCGCTACATACCGCAAGGTCAAAGTATTGGTGCAGCCTCCATACAAGGCCTGTCGTGGTTCCAGTGGTTCTGGTGTGTCATAGCTGGAAGGAAGGCTTGAACATGAGGATCAGACTTTTTGAGGGCGGCCCATTCGTGCTCACACAAAACCTCCCCTTTTAGCCCGTAAGTAGCCTGTAAAGAAAATGTGTCTTGAAACTCTTGGTACATTTCCCCAAAAGTATTTTGGGTTAGGACACACATGGCCTGGGGCACAAAGCAAGATTTACAACCATGGAAAAAACAACCGCTGTACTCATACACGGTCTCAACCCCGTCAATCTGGGTGTATCCATCTACATGGTAAGAGCCAAACGCCTTCTCCCCCCGATTCAAAGCATGTTGAATAAAAATGTCTTTATCCTGGGCCATATACTCCAACCATTGAATGGATCCACTAGAGTATGACTTGAATTGGCGTTGGTAGTTGTCAGGCGAGGGGATTGCTATAAAGGATGTAGTCAGATAGTGTGTACGATAGGTTTTCATGCATGCCGATGCAATAGTTGTGCAACTCCAGGGGTCAATGCCTGCATCTTTGATTACCTCTTCTCTGAATCTGAGGCATCCTTCACGAAGTATAACCACATCATTGTCACAGTATGATTCCATCTCTTTATAGAAATCAAAGGTGCCATGTCTTACTGTTTCGTACTACATCATGAATCTCTCACGCTCTTTGGGAGACATTTGATTACACCCGTACATTTCTGGGCTGGGATATGATCCGACATAATGTAGATTCTCCTCAGATGTGAAGAAGTGGGGGAACCAGCCTTTCACAGAGTTTTCAAAACCCAAGGACTCTGGCATTTGAGCCAATCTCATGGGTAAGAAGCTTAAACTGTCAATGTATCTCTGGTTGAAGGCTGGGTCTACAAAACACAAGATTTTACTACCTTGAGCTATGACACTGGGTGCCACGCCTTGCTGTATCAAGGGGTTCAGAAGAAGGTAAGAGTCGTAGGCTCTAGCGTTGTGCGCTATAAACGTGAAGTTTCTGTACTGGGGTTTTCTAAAGTGTTTTAGAAAGAGCAGTGCACAATTGAGTCCCTCTGCCGACCACTTTTCACCCTTGAAAGTCATGGTAGATACAAATATAGTTAAATGAACCCCTGATTGCTGATTTGTCTCAAAATCATAGAACACATATTTCTCTGAATGTTCATCTTCAGCCAAGGGCTGAATATAACACTCGTGTGGCACTTCTTGAACCACTTCAGCGTCTCTGCTTTTCAAAGGCCCTTTACAGATTGGACAATGTATGATTCCACACACATGCGGTTTAAGGCTATCTATTTTAAGGTTGTAATTGCAATGACATTTTGGGCATTTATTGTTAATGTCACAACTGCTTACAGATTTACATGCCTTGGGGTGCCATGTTTCAATTTTGTGTTTTTCGTAACAGTAGGTCGAACGACATGTGGGGTGGCAATCCTCACAGGGTGTCAAGTTTAAGGGTTGCATTGGGAAATCTGCATCCTGACATACTGAACAGTTATAACACCACGAGTGTCCCCCCTTTCGGGTGTAGCCGGTATGGCAGGATGGACACACATATGGTGCCCCTATGAACGGCGTGATGTTGGTAACGGCGTAGTAATGTTCGTTTTGCACTTAAAAGTACAGAATCTGAGGATGCAGTTGGGGGTTGTTTTGGAACTTCAAGAGAGCTGCATTAGCTCTATGGTGGTACAAAACCACAATCTTGATATTCAGAAAGTTTTCAAATTTGACTATGTCAGAGAAAGCCACAGCATCCTGTATACCGAGACCCACCGCCGTTTGGAGCTCTCTAGCCTTTTGCAATGCCGTCAGATCAGTACATCCAGGGTTAAGTAAATGCGCTAGGCCTATTGCAAAACATAGCTTATTATCTGGATTGTGAACGTTTATGAGGTAGGCCCTTTTATTGCTTATGATTTCTGACTGCATTAGGCTATCAAGCTTCCTTCTCTGACCCCCACCACCCTGGGGTTGACGTATTATTTGCACTACAAGCTCGAGGGTCTGATCTGCTATGACGGCTAAATTTGACTGAACAAGGCGTTCTAGCAGTGCGATAAATTGTTCACGATCTGCTTCACCACTGGGTAAAATAAGAGATACTGTGTTATGCAGGCTATCTCCACAAATTTCCAACTGTAAGACATCACGTGGTTCGCCATAATCTCTTGCCCTGTCTAACAGATCGTTCAGAGTGTCCAGTATCATTACGTAAAACACAGCATAGTCAAGATTCTGATTCACCCATAGGAAATTGAAAAACTGTCGAATCTCTGTATTGTTGAATTTATTTTGGTACACAACCCAGACACGTCTATCAATACCATCTCCCACCTGATTTATTAGACAATTTTCCAATTCCCCAAAAACATCATGTTGCGTTTCATACTCTACGGACATGGGCGTTAACGGTTGGGATGTCGAAGATGTCTGTCTCTTGTTCATCTGATTTATTAGACAATTTTCCAGTTCCGCAAAAACATTGTGTTGCTTTTCAGACTCTACGGACATGGGCGTTAACGGTTGGGATGTCGCTGTTGGTGTAGCGGGTGCCGAAAATGTCCGGCTCTCGTTCATCCGATTAATTAGGGTTATGAGTGCTTCGGGAATCTGTGATAACAGGTTTTCATCTGGCGTCCCTGACTCGTTCATACGATGAATAATTTCTAGGAGTTCGGCTGGAATCTGTGATAATATGCTTTCATCTATCGGTATTATGTCTGTTACCCCCGCCTCGTTCATACGTTTAATAATTTCTAGGAGTTCTGGCGGTATCTGTGCTAAGAGGCTTTCAACTGTCAACTGTCAACTTGTTCCTGTGGTTCTGCCATTTGGATAATTAAGGATGTGCGTTTTTGGGTATTTCTGGAATGATCCGTGTTACATATATGATTTTAGCGCCTGTATTTGCGTTTTTTAATCGGTTTGCTGTTTAACATGCGTGGAATTGTTCTATGCCAGAATAACATATCGTCTCGGTACTGTCTCTCAAGTAAAATCCCCAGTCGTTTGTATAGCAAAAGGTTCCTCGATTTCAAAGCCCTGGAAAAGACTGTGAAAAACCTTGCTTGTTCTATTTCAGATCCGGATGTTGACGCCATAGAATTGTCGGGGTCAAGAAGGTTGGCCGCATCACAGAATAACTGGTCGTCAACCTCTGAAATGTCATTAAAAACAGGGATATCCTCCGCTTTGGTTGTTTCATTGGGAATGTTCGGTGAGCCGGAATCCCCCAGCTCTAGATGTATGTGGCCTTCTGTGCCGTTTTTCGCCGGGGAGGAGTCTGAAAGAAAATAAATACATACAAAATAGGTTATTAAATATAAAAATATGTTAGATACATAAAATGTCAAATACATTTCAGCTATAATACTATATATTAACAATACATAGTTCAATTCTCTCTGTTTTTTTGGCACTGGCTGTTCTGACGAATCGCAGAAACCGTGGGGGCGTGACTTTTTTCATCAAGCGTTCCCGATTCTGCAGGGCCGGTCTCGTGGGAGTCTGAAAAAACATTATTTGTCCTTGTTTTAACATATTCAAGCCTAAAAATGTATAAATAATAAAACTATGTATAACTAATAATATATATATATATATATATATATATATATATATAAAATGACTTCATACCGTGTCGATGGAGCGCCGAATCATGAAGCCTCAAGTTCCCGGCACAGTAGTAATTTTCTGGAGGTGTTGATTCAGAGCAATGTACAAGAGCCCTCGCTATGCGTTGGTTGTTGGGGCATGGAATGTGTAGCGAGTGGGTTGAGGTTCCCGGGGGAGTTGTCGGGACGTTTAAATTCTCTGTTCTCTGTGTGCTGGAAAAAATGTTTGTGCAGAATGGGAGAATTGCATCCAAGTCACCCGTTGTGTCAGTTGTCCATAACGATGCCTTTATCCTTCTTGGCTGTATGTCGGCTGTAAATACAAATATGGCTTTTAAAATAGTACACACCTTTTGTTTTTAATTTATAAATATTCTTGGGTATGTGATTATTTGGACTTACGTCGAAAATATGCTGATGGCGATTGACTGCCGGGGTTTTGAGACTGAGAATCACCGTCTAACTCATTCTGTTCCAGATCCGTTAAACCTCTTAAAGCTGTAAATGATGGGGACCCTAACAAACGTTAGATAATATTAACAGTTATACGATATATATACACTTTAAGTTATATGTGCATTTGGCCTGAAATACATACCTAAAAAAATAAAATAATCATTGACCCCCCGTTTAAAACACAAATTTTAAAACACAATTTAGCGAGTCCTAATCTTAAAGCTGCGTAAATGTAGGGGACCCTAACAAACGTTAGAGAACATTTACAGTTATACGAAATATATACACTTTAACTTATATGTGCATTTGGCCGGAAATACACAAATTACCCGTGTTTAATATTACAATATCCCGAGAATATTCAAACAAAACTTAAAATATATTTTTCACTTACTCAACTCCAGAAATATCCATTCGTTCAGAGTATCCAAGTCGTTCAGAGTGCACACTTTTCGATTTTTAATATATAAATATTCTTGGGTATGTGATTATTTGGACATATGCTGAAAATTGATCGCTTCCCAATCACTTATGTCAAGTGGCCTTCATAAATATCCATGAGGAGGGATTCAGAATATATTTTTTAATCTGTCCTAGCAGCTAAATATTCGGGGCTGTGGGTTTGCGCTAAAGCTGTGCTAACATAGTGTTAAAGTATATACTCCACTAGACTCGCTCCGCGTTTACAGGGCCATGGTGGCATTTTTTCGGGAGATATCATGTATGCAACACCCTGTATATTTGGTTTAGAGAACAAAGGCGGTGAATTCAAACAACAGGAGGGGATGTCGAGACATTTTGTCCACAACCGGGGTGGGGGGCAACGGGCGCTGATTGGAGATATCAATGTTTAACCCCGGGGGGGTCGGGAGATATCTGGACATGCCGTATGCATGATAGTGCAAACCTTGGTTATAAACGATTCTCTACAGAGATAAAGTGCATATGCCTGGGCCCTGTTGAACACACACCCGCCCCTTTTGTTTTTGAAACGCACACACACACACTCCTGCCCCGTCACACGCACACTAACGCACGCACCCTGATTTTCCATGTCTTTTTCCTTCGCGACAGACCGGGGTGATGTAAAATACATTTTCCCATCATTAAAGGGTGAGATACAGTTTTAAATTCCTTTTATTTAATTCCAAAATATTTAGTACAAACTTTTTTAAGACATGTTAGAATTAATTACCAAATTTGACTAATATTTAAACATGCATCACAAGTGTTTTATGTAAAAACATTGGCGGCCTACAGTTGTACATCATTACAAATCTTTAATAACCAGTCATGTTTATAACATACAATTGTAGGAAAGACTATAAAATAATATAATTATTTTTTATAAGACATTGCATGCGACAGACCAGGGCATGAGCGAAAAGACAGCTTCCCCTTTCGTTAAAGGATGAGATACATTTTTAAAACCAATGATTTAATTCAAAATATTTAGGACAGGGAGCTGTTGGCTGTGGTTAAAGTGTTGCAGGTGTGGAGAAATTGACTTGAGGGGGCTAAACACCCTTTCCTCATCTGGACTTACCACCACAACCTGGAGTACATCCGGGTAGCGAAGAGACTGATTCCTCGTCAGGCAAGGTGGGCCATGTTCTTTACCCGTTTTGTGTTTACCCTGTCCTACAGACCAGGTTCCCAGAATACGAAGACAGACGCACTGTCCCGGCTGTATGACACAGAGGAGCGGCCCATGGATCAGACTCCCATACTCCCGGCCTCTTGCCTGGTAGCGCCGGATGTGTGGGAGTTGGACGCGGACATTGACAGCAGACATTGCGTACAGAACCCGCTCCCCTCCAGTGTCCGATCAGACGTATATACGTTCTGTCTGCTGTCCGTGACCAGTTGATCTATTGGGCCCACACGTGACCCTCATCTGGTCATCCGGGGAACGGCCGGATGGTGCGATGTCTGACTGGGAAGTATTGGTGGCCCACCTTGGCTAAGGATGTGAGGATCTATGTTTCCTCCTGCTCGGTGTGTGCCCAGTCTTGTCGTCTCCTCCCTCTGCCCGGTTTTCCAACGGCCCTACAGACTGCGGAAGCCCTGTTTACTCACGTCTTCCGGCACTACAGGGTGCCTGAGGATATAGTGTCTGATCGGGTTCCCCAGTTCATGTCGAGAGTCTGGAAGGCGTTCATGGAACGTCTGGGGGTCTCGATCAGCCTTGCCTCGGGTTTTCACCTCGAGAGTAATGGGCAGGCGGAGAGAGTCAAACAGGATGTGGGCAGGTTTCTGCGGTCCTATTACTAGGACCGGCCGCGGGAGTGGGTGACGTTCATGCCCTGGGCCGAGATGGCGCAGAACTCGCTTCGCCAGTCCTCCACTAACCTCTGCTCCTTTCAGTGCGTATTGGGGTACCAGCCAGTTCTGGTGCTGTGGCATCAGGGTCAGACCGAGGCTCCTGCGGTGGATGACTGGTTCAGGCGTGCGGAGGAGACATAGGAGGCCGTCCGTGTACACCTCCAGCGAACCTCGCTTCGCCAGAAAACCAGCGCGGACCGTCACTGCAGTGAGACCCTGGTGTTTGCACCGGGGGACCGGGTCTAGCTCTCGACCCGAGACCTGCCCCTCCGCCTGCCCTGCCGGAAGTTGGGTTCGCGGTTTGTGGGGCCCTTCAAAGTCCTGAGGAGGGTGAACGAGGTATGTTACAGATTACAGCATCCCTCTGATTATTGTATTAACCCCTTGTTCCATGTGTCTCTCCTCAGGCCGGTGGTGGCTGGTCTGCTCCAGGAATCTGAGGTGCGGGAGGTCCCTCTCTTTGGACATCGAGGGAGCCCCAGCGTACATCGTTCTTTCCATCCTGGATTCGAGGCATCTGGCAGGGGGCCTTCAGTACCTCGTGGAGTGGGAGGGGTACGGTCCGGAGGAGTGGTGTTGGGTTCCGGTGGCGGATGTTTTGGATCCTGATCTGCTGCGGGAGTTTCACCGCCGCCGGCCGGATCGCCCTGCGCCTCGCCCTCCAGGTCGTCCCCGAGGCCGATGTCTGCGTGCCTCTGGAGCCATGCGTCAAGGGGGTGTGTGTGTGTGGGGGGGTACTGTCACGACTTCCGCCGAAGTCGGCACCTCTCCTTGTTCTGGCGCTCGACGTCACAGGCTTTCTAGCCATCACCGCTCCATTTTTCATATGTCCATTTGTTTTGTCTTGTTCCATACACACCTGGTTTTCATTCCCCAATCAATCTACATGTATTTAGTCCTCTGTTCCCTATCATGTCTGTGTGTGTAATTGTTCATTGTGAACGGTGTATGTTCTCGCGCGATACTTTTATAGTTTATGTTCTGTGTCATTTTTTGTCATTTTTTGTGCCTATTGTTGAACTGAATAAAAGTGCTCCTGTTTACTCTGCTCCCCTGCACCTGACTTCGCCTCCCTTACACCGCCTTAACAACCATGCTCAAAGGGATATTCAATGTCTGCTTTTGTTATTTTTACCCATCTACCAATAGGTGCCCTTCTTTGCGAGGCATTGGAAAACCTCCCTGGTATTTGTCGTTGAATCTGTTCAAAATGTACTGCTCGATTGAGGGATGTTATAGATAATTTTATGTGTGGGGTACAGAGTTAAGGTAGTCATTCAAAAATCATGTTACACACTATTATTGAACACATAGTGAGTCCGTGCAACTTATTATGTGTCATGTTAAGCACATTAGGCTTGCCACAACAAAAGGGATGAATACATATTGACTCGACATTTGACTTGCGATTGTTTATTAATTTGTAAATATTTGTAAAAACAGAATTCCACTTTGGCATTATGGGATATTCTGTGTAGGCCAGTGGCACAATCTCAATTTTTTTCCATTTAAAATTCAGGCAGTAACACAACAAAATTTGGAAAAAGTCAAGGGGTGTGAATACATTCTGAAGGCACTATAGGCTGACAAGCTGGGTCAGGGAGAGGTTTACAATGTCAGTGAAGACACTTTGCCAGCTGATCAGTGCATGCTCTGAGTATGCATCCTGGTAATTGTCCTGGAACCTTGTGAATGTTAACATGTTTAAAGGTGTTACTCACATCGGCTATGGAGAGCATGATCACACAGTCTTTCAGCACAGCTGTTGCTTGTTTGATGGTTCGTCGGAGGGCGTAGAAGGATTTCTTATAAGCGTCCGGATTGGTGTCCCACTCCTTGAAAGCGGCAGTTCTAGCCTTTAGCTCAGTGCGGATGTTTCTTGTAATCCCTGTTCTGGTTGGGATATGTACGTACAGTCACTGTGGGGAGGACGTCATCGATGCACTTATTAATGAAGCCGGTGACTGATGTGGTAAACTCCAAAATGCCATCGGATGAATCCCGTAACCTATTCCAGTCTGTTCTAGGGAAACAATCCTGTAGCTTAGCAACAACTTAATCGGAACACTTCCGTATTGAGCGCGTCACTGGTACTTACTGTTTGAGTTTTTGCTTGTAAGCAGGAATCAGAAGGATAGAGTTATGGTTAGATTTGCCAAATGGAGGACGAGGGAGAGCTTTGTATGCGTCTCTGTGTGTGGAGTAAAGATAATTGAGAGTTTTTTCGCCTCTAGTTGCACAGGTGACATGCTGGTAGAAATTATGATTTCAGTTTCCTTCACTAAAATCACAGGCCACAAGGAGCGCTGCCTCTGGGGGAGAGTTTTCTTGTTTGCTTATGACACTATACAGCTGGTTGAGTGCGGTCTTAGTGCCAGCATCTGTTTGTGGTGTCAGTAGACAGCTACAAAAAATATAGATTAAATAGTACGGTCTACAGCTTTTCATGAGGTATTCTAACTCAGGCGAGCAGAACCTTGAGACATTCTTAATATTAGAGATTGCGCACAAAGAGACACATAACACCCCCTTCAGGTTGCACATGCTGCCGTTCTGTCTTGCCGATGTATAAAAAAAACAGCTAGGTTTATATTTTCAGCCACAACTCGGAGAATCATTGAATATTACAGTTCTTAAGAGCACGTTGATAGGATAGACTTTAATGGAGCTCATCCAGTTTGTTCTGCAGTGATTGCACATTCACCAATAGGACAGAGGGTAGAGGCTCAGCCAAAGCAGTCTTGTCAGGTATCCTGCACACCGGTCTCTATAATGCTGCCTCTTCCTCCTTTGAATGTCAGGGATTTGGGTCCGAATTGCTGAATTATTTAATGTACCAAATCAAACATTAAATCTCAAACAATTCATGGTAATTCATGGTAACCTCAAACAACTAAATTAGACCCAACGGTTATTTAAAACAGTCATTTATTTGCTGAAATGTGTGCCATTGCTCGGCTATTAAAAGGGACAGGTGGCTCTGTGTTTAATTTAAGTTTTACAGTACTCAGAATGATTTTCTGACACAATTGCATAGTTCACTGCCTGTAAATACACAGTATAAGCAAGAACAATGTGAACGTCTTCATCCAGTTCCTGCACAGGGTAGGCCCAGGACATCGACGTCTGTTGGCTTGTCGTTGGTACCGCTGTGAGGAACGCAGAAGATTAAGACGGGTCTTCCTCCATGTAAGCCGACAGCGTCTGATGAACTTCAAGGCTGAAGGCACTCCGACTTCTGCCTCCTGGTCCTGGAACAATGGAGGGGCATAGCCAAACTGACTCTCGTGCGGGGACATACCAGTGGAGGAGGAGCGGAAGGTGTTGTGCGTGAACTCGGCCCAAACAATGAAGGACGACCATGTGGACGGGTTGTTGGAGGCCATACATCTGAGGGCGGTTTCCAGCTCTTGATTCATCCTCTCGGTTTGGACGTTGGACTCCGGGTGGTACCCTGAAGATAGAGGGGCCACTGGCAGTGTGAGTTGGCAGAAGGCCTTCCAAAACCTTGAGGCGAACTGGGGACCTCTGTCGGAAACCATATCTTGAGGAATGCCGAAGACTCGGACACATGGTTAATTACCAACTCAGCCGTTTCCTTGGCAGAAGGTAACTTAGTCAAGGGGACGAACCTGGCCGCCTTAGAAAACCTGTCGATGATGACTAGGATAGTAGTATTACCATGGGACGGAGGAAGGCCAGTAATAAAGTCCAATGAGATATGGGACCAGGGTCGGTGGGGAATTGATAAAGGGTGAAGGAGTCCTTGAGGGTGGAGGTGAGAAGATTTGCCCTGGCAGCACATGGGACAGGCCTTGACGAAAGTGGCAACATCTTTTATGGTGGGCCACCAGAACTTTCGCTGGATGAACACCAAGGTGCGACCTACGCCCGGGTGACAGGTGAGGAGTTCCCCCACAGAAGGACCTGGGTCCTCGCTGCCTTGGGGACAAACAACCGATTGGCAGGACCTCCTTTCTGACCCGGTTCAATAGCTTGAGCTTGTCTCACGGCATCCTCAACTTGTCACGAGATCGGGGCCACGATCTTAGTGGCAGGAAGGACAGGCTTGTCAGTATCTTCTCGAATGGCAGGAGCGTAGACTCGGGACAGGGCATCCGGTTTGAGATTCTTCGGCCCGGGCTGATAGGTGAGGATAAACTGGAATTGATTGAAGAAAAGAGACCATCAAGCTTGTCTAGAGTTCAACCGATTCGCCTGCTGGATATACTCCAGATTTGTGTGGTCCGCAAGCACTTGAAACGGTTGAGAAGCCCCCTCGAGCCAGTGTCTCCATTCCTTCAATGCCATCTTAACCGCTAGGAGTTCACAATCCCCCGCATCGTAGTTCCTCTCGGCCGAGGTAAGCCGGTGTGAGAAGAAGGCACAAGGGTGGAGCTTCTTGTCTTCACCCCTCTGAGACAGGACAGCTCCAACACCAACCTCTGATGCGTCTACCTCCACCACAAAAGGTTAATCCGCAGTCTGTATTGTCAGGATGGGAGCAGAGAGGATGCGCTGCTTGAGTCCTTGGAAGGCCGTCTCAGCTTCTTTTCCCCACAGAAACCTTGCGTTGCCACCCTTGGTAAAGGCTGAGAGAGGGGCTGCCACTAAGCTGAAGTTCTTGATGAACTTGCGGTAAAAGTTTGAAGCCCAGGAAACGCTGAACTTCCTTAAAAACCTCTTGAGGATAGGGAGACGCTAGCGTCTCAACTGGCCAATTGCCTGGGGAAATGGAGAGCGCCAGATTCAAATAAAATGCTATAAAATTCAAACTTTCATTAAATCACACATGTAAGATACTCAATTAAAGCTACACTCGTTGTGAATCCAGCCAACATGTCAGATTTTAAAAATGCTTTTCTGCGAAAGCATAAGAAGCTATTATCTGATAGCCTGCACCATATGCACCAGCAGTAAACAAAGGAGCTAGCGTAGCAGGCGCTACACAAAACGCTGAAATAAAATATAAAATATGCATTACCTTTGACGAGCTTCTTTTGTTGGCACTCCAATATGTCCCATAAACATCACAATTGGTCCTTTTGTATTATTAATTCCATCCATATATATCGAAAATGTCCATTTATAAAGCCCATTTGATCCATAAAAAAACAGCTTAGAAAAACGCAACCTCACTACAAAATATTTCAAAAGTTGACTATAAACTTTGCCAAAATATTTCAAACTACTTTTGTAATACAATGTTAGCTATTTTTAAATGTTAATAATCGATCAAATTGTAGACGGGGCAATCTGTATTCAATACATGAACTAAAAGACGTCCCTGCATGGGACAGTGCGTTTCCCTGGAGCCCTGGAGACGTGGAGCGGAAATGGCCCAGTTTGCCGCAATATAGACAGCATCGCTCCCTCATCCGGTGGTCTCTTTCAGCCTGGGAGATGCGTCCAATCTGCATGGGTTCCGGTGGAGCTAGCAAGGATAAAGGTGGGGACTCGGAGCTGGGACCGATAGGAGCTAAGGGCGAGAGGTCTACGGTTGAGTTCTCTGTCTCTCAGACGCTGGTCTATGCGCGAGGCCAATTTGATCAGGGACTCGAGGTTGTCCTGTGGTACCCGTGTGGCCAGTTCATCTTGGATGGTGTCGGAAAACCCTTCAGAAAGCACACTGTGAGGGCCTCGTCGTTCCAGCCACTCACTGCTGCCACCGTGCGGAACTGGATGGCATAGTCCATCACGCTGCGCCGACCTTGGTGGAGAGTCAGGAGATGTTTGGTTGAGTCAGGGCTGCTGGTAGGACCTTGAAACACTCGCTTGAATTCCTCAGCAAAGGCAGAGTAGCTGGCACAGCAGGGACTTTGGCCATCCAACACAGCAGTAGCCCAGGCCAGGGATTTTTTTCAACAGCAGGGTGATGGTATATGCGATCTTGGACCGGTCGGTGGGAAACGACGAGGGTTGCAGCTCGAAGGAGAGAGAACATTGGGTGAAAATCCCCTTACAAGCACTCGGATCACCTGAGAACCGGTGGGGAGGCGGAAGACAAGGTTCAGCCAGGGGGTTAACTGCCACGGGCACTTGAATCTGAGGTACTGGGGCGGGAGCGGTTACCGGGGGAAGTTGATCAGATATCTGCTTTATGGAAGTCAGGATCTCCAACAGAAGTTGAGAATGTCAGCCATTAAGGCCTCTTGCTGAACCAGAGCGGCTTCGTGGCATTGGACAGTCCCCTCATGGTGGGACAGCGTGGCAAAAAGGTCCTGGGAACTGGCTGCCTCTGGGTTCATATTGGCTCTGTGTTTCTGTCAAGACCCGGTTGCGAACTCGGGTCTCTGGTGTGAGAAACAGTCACTTAGCAAATTGAGCCACTAATAGTTGGCAGAACCCAGAAGATGATGCAGACACAGCAGTACATGAGATGGTGTTTTAATAAAGTAAAAAGGAAAGTTCTTCAGGCAAAAATATAAATCCACAACGTCAAAAGTAATTCCAAGAGAAAAAGATAATCCTCCAAGTCAAAAGGTAAATCCACAAGGTGGTAGGTACAGCAGAAAAAAGCCTCAAAAGATAATCAAAAATAAATAAACGAGAACAAAAACAGAGTACCACAAGAGAGTCCAACTGGAGCAACAAATGTTCACAGCATCGCTGGGGCTGGGTGCTAACATTCAAACACAAAGCAAAAAACTGAAGAAAACTAGGGGTTTAAATACATTCAAGGGAAACGAGGCACAGGTGCAAATAATAACTGGAAACTAGGGAAAACAAAAGGGTCAAAAAGCACAATGGGGGCATCTAGTGGCCAAAACCGGAACAATCCTGGCCAAATCCTGACAGCTCTACTACAAAATATGAAGAACATATTGGTGTCAGTGGATTTGTCCGTTTTTATGGAGATGCTTTCTGTTAGTTTGACCAAACTGTGCCGCTGTTCTTTACATGTGTGTTAATGAATGCATGCATTTTGGAATTCTAAACTTTTTAGAGGGGATGTTGGCGCTTGCAAAAGCCATATCCTCAATATTTAAGTTTTTACATGTATTTCTATAGCGAATGAAAATTACAACTCTTTCGGAAATAGGCTACATTTTCTTAGATCAACTACCATAGAATGTGGATAACAGTCCTTGCATAAGATATTTAGTATGTTGATCATGTCTTTAAGATAAACATTTCATTTCAAGTCGGTTGAGAATTACATTTTTGGAATAATTGGATAAATAAGTTAAGATTTAGTATTTATTCGGATCATTAATTAGCTGCTGTTGAGGGATCGGCTACTCCTCCTGGGGTCCAAACACGAAACAACATAATATACATAAATATACATAGCACAACATTTATGTTACAATTTTGCCATTTAGCAGATGCTCCCATCCTGAGCGACCCATGGCTAGTGCATTCATTTTAAGACAACCATATATCGCATACATAATACAATGCAAAACATACTGAACAAAGATATACGCAATATGCAATCATTTCAAAGATTTTACTGAGTTACAATTCATAAAAGGAAATCAGTCAATTGAAATAAATGTATTAGGCCCTAAACTCTATGGAGTTCTCATGACTGGGAATACAGATATGCATCTGTTGGTCACAGATACCATAAAAAAAAGGTATTTGTGGATCAGAAAACCAGTCTGAAAATGGTATGACCACCATTTGCCTCATGCAGCACGACACATCTCCTTCACATAGAGTTAATCAGGCTGTTGATTGTGGCCTGTGGAATGTTGTCCCACTCCTCTTCAATGGCTGTTTGAAGTTGCTGGAAATTGGCGGGAACTGGAACATACTGTTGTACACGTTGATCCAGAGCATCCCAATCATGTTCAATGGGTGACATGTCTGGTGAGTATGCAGGCCATGGAAGAACTGGGACATTTTCAGCTTCCAGGAATTGTGTACAGATCCTTATGACATGGGGCCTTGCATTATGCTGAAACATTAGGTGATGGCGGCGGATGACTGGCACAATAATGGGCCTCAGGATCTTGTCACGGTATCTTTGTGCATTCAAATTGTTGTCCGTAGCTTATGCCTGCCCATACCATAACACCCCCACCACCATGGGGCACTCTGTTCACAATGTTGACATCAGCAAACCGCTCACCCACATGACCCCATTCACGTGGTCTGCGGTTGTGAGGCTGGTTGGACGTACCGCCAGATTCTTCAAAATTACATTGGAGGCGGCTTATGTTAGAGAAATTAACATTAAATTCTCTGGCAACAGCTCCCTCAAAACATGTGACATTTGTGTTGTGTTTGTGTTGCGTTGTGTGACAAACTGCATATTTTAGAATGGTATTTTATTGTCCCCAGCACAAAGTGCATCTGTGTAATGATCATGCTGTTTAATCAGCTTCTTGATATGCCACACTTGTCGGGTGGATGGATTATCTTGGCAACTGAGAAAACCTCACTAACAGGGATGTAAATAAATGTGTGCACCATATTTGAGAGAAATAAGCTTTTTGTGCATCTGAAACATTTCTGGGTTATTTTATTTCAGCTCATGAAACATGGGACCAATGTTGTGTTTTTGTACAGTGTACAATACAAAACCATAAAAATGTCTGTGTCTCTTCTCAGTCACCGTTGTGCCATAAGGTGTTCTTTTCTTTGTTGATGTAATCTGATTTTATTGCTAGCTTGAGGTGGCAGAGAGCTCCATTTAGTCATGGCTCTATTTAAGACTGTGTTTAATACTAGCCTCTGTTCTGGACCTGGGAATTGTTGCATGTCTTGTATGTTACCGATGAGTGTCCAAACTGTGTGCTTGAACAGACAGTTCAGTAGCTTCAACACATCCACAAAGACCAATAGCGATGCCTCCCTCCTTAACTTTGAGCAAAGAGAGATTGACATGCATGTCATTGACATTTGGCCTCTGTGTACATTTAAGTGCAATATGTGCTGCTCTACATTTTTATTTTTATTTAACCAGGCAAGTCAGTTAAGAACAAATTCTTATTTTCAATGACGGCCTAGGAACAGTGGGTTAACTGCCTGCCTTGCCAGCTCGGGGGTTTGAACTTGCAACCTTCCGGTAACTAGTTCAACGCTCTAACCACTAGGCTACCCTGCCGCTCCCACATTAAGGGTGTCAGTAATTTATTTTACTTTTGCAGCCGACGTGTATACTGTTGAGTTATCAGCGTACATGGTCACACAGGTTTTATTCAAGGTCAGTGGAAGGTCATTAGTAAACACAAAAAACAACAATGGTCCAAGCCAGCTGGCTACCCTGGGGTACAACACACTCATCAGAATTTGCATTAGAGAGGCTTCTATTTAGGAAAAGCCTCTGTTCTCAAACGCTTTCATGTTTGGGAGTAAAACCTGCTATTTTCAAGCCTTTAGCAAGTCCCTCATACTCACTTTTCTGCTTTTACCGGGATTCTACCCAAGATTGTGCTGTAAACAATGACAACAGATGTTCATTTGGGGTAAGTAAAACAGAATAGAATATGTTTCTACACTAATGTGGATGCAACCATGATTACGGATAATCCTGAATGAGGGTAAAAGATCATACCCCCGGGCCTCTCGAGTGGCGCAGCTGTCTAAGCATTGCAGTGCTTAAGGAATCACTACAGACCTGGGTTCGATCCCAGGCTGTGTCACAGCTGGCCGTGACTGGTAGACCCATGAGGCGACACACAATTGGCGCAGAGTCGTCCGGGTCAGGGGAGGGTTAGGCCAGCTGGGATTTCCTTGTCCCATTGCACTCTAGCTATTCCTTGTGGCAGGCCAGCACCTGAAAGCTCAAACTTCGGTCTCCAGCCGGTACAGTGTTTCCTCCGTTCTAGGTTAAGCGAGCAATGTAATAATTTTTGTAACTTGTTATTAAACCAAATCTCTTTCTCTGAGCAATTGTATTAGTATAAAATAATTTCCCCCTTTTTTGCATACAATATAGCTCAGTATTTGAATGATTTATTTTCTGCATTCATTATTGCGCACCTTTATCAACGCTGTCAATAATTTCAGACCCCATTGTAAGAGGAGCAAGCCTCTGAAAGCACAGTTTTGTGTTTCCCCCAGGTCTGCCCGAGTGGAAGGTTTTGTTGAATTTTTTGTTAATCATAAAAAAAGCCCCTGCACATCCGAAGTGAAACTGTTTCCATGTGGGATGGTGAGTCATAGGTTACACTGAGACTGGGACCACAAAGAGTCCAAGAGGATGTGGGAGATTGGAAATTGAGAGATGATGAGAAAAAAAAAGAATGTTAGAGAAAACAAAGGCTAGAGTTAGGAGAGAGAGAGAGAGAGAGAGAGAGAGAGAGAGAGAGAGAGAGAGAGAGAGAAAGAGAAAGCAGTGGGTGGAAAGATGGATGAGTGGCGAGAGGGAGGGGAGAACATCACTGATTGGAATGATGGAAGGGGAATGAGAAATGGAGAGAGAGGGAATGGGAGTAGCAGGACTTCATTGGCCTCAAAGTTGCAACTGGGTCCATTTTATATGGCCGTAATCCGAGGGAGCTGTTGGTTCTGGCTGGGGAAATTTGTGCACTGTGTGGAACAGGATCTTTGAAGTGTTCCACTTTAACCAATGCAGATGTTGCACAAAGCAAAACTAAAATAAATAGTTTTTAGCCAAAACGGCTATGCCTTGTTAATTTTGTTTTACTAACATCTGTAGTCATTGTTTACAGGGTAACGGAGCACAATCTTGGGTAGAAACCCGGTAGAAGCACAAAAAGTGAATATGAGGGACTTGCTAAAGGGCCTTGAAATACAAGGATATACTTCCAAACTCTTGAGAGTGATTTTCACTAAAGGGGCATTTTTTATATATAGTTTTTGTCATTACAGCATACAGGTAACTGTCAAAATAATGTAAACAATGTCTGCTGAAAGGAGGCGATTCCACACAGGTTTGGTTTCTGAGTTGATTAAGCAATTAACCTCCCATCATGCTTAAGGTCAGGTTAGCTCAGTGCTGACACCCCTCATTGAGTAACTCAAGTTGAAGACCAACCAGGGGTATTGCAGACTGCCATTAGCAACTAAATTATCCTCATAACTTCTTCTGTGTGCGATTATAAATATAATCGCTTCAAGGACATACAGTATTCACAACACTTTTTCCACATTTTATTGTGTTACAGCCTGAATTTAAAATGGTTAACTTTTTACTCCATACATTTTCCCTGACACCTAAAAGTACTCCTTACATTGTGAATGCTTAGCAGGACAGGAAAATGGTCCAATTCATGGGTGAATCAAGAGAACATCCCTGGTCATCCCTACTGACTCACAAAACAGTGTTGGTGCATGCCCCTGGCTAGTCGTAAATAAAAAAAACAAGAAAATTGTGTTCTCTGGTTTGCTTAATTTAAGGAATTTGAAATCATATATACTTCAACTTTTGATACTTAAGTATGTTTTAGCAATTGCATTTACTTTTGATACTTAAGTATATTTAAAACCAAATACTTTTAGAGTTTTACTCAAGTAGTATTTTACTTGGTGACTTTCACTTGAGTCATTTTCTTTGAAGGTATCTTTACTGTTACTCAAGTATGACAATTGGGTACTTTTTCCACCACTGGACATTTGAATAGCAACTGAAGATGAGTAAAAGCTGCGAGTTGCTGACTGAATTTCTACGGTTCATGGATATGAAGGGCCTGGTCTGCTCTTCAAATTCAACATCTCTAACAGCATCCCCTTATCAGCATCCTATCTTGAATGAAAAAATGTGCTTCTGTATTACATTTGGCTAAGTATCTTTCTGTGTTTAAGATGGGACAGTGACCTCTTCTCCATCCTCCTCTTGCTCCATTTGATCCCCCCCTTCATCACAAGGCTGCAAAAGACCTGGCAAGGTGTCTGACTCTCAAGTTGAGAAGCATATTGGTCATGGTCATATTCAGAAATGTTTGCATTGATCTCCTTATCTGACAACCCAGTGTCATGGTTTATTGAATCCAACCCACTATACTATTGGTGAATTTGAAATAATGGTTGTTTATTTTTTTTGTTTTTGGCTCGAATGAACCTGTCACACGCTGATCTGTTTCACCTGTCTTTGTGATTGTCTCCACCCCCCGCTTCCCCATTATCCCCTGTGTATTTATACCTGTGTTCTCTGTTTGTTTGTTGCCAGTTTGTGTTGTTTGTCCAGTCAACCAGTAGTTTTGTCTCAGCTCCTGCTTTTCCCAGTCTCTCTTTTTCTTGCCCTCCTGGTTTTGACCCTTGCCTGTCCTAACTCTGAGCCCACCTGCCTGACCACTCTTCCTGCCCCTGCTTCGTGGTCTTATGGAGGGAGTCCAAACGTTGGCTGAGCACCATGACCGGGCATTGGACATGCTGCTGGACAAATTCTGCGGGTTGTCTGGGGGCAGCCTGCCATGGTGGTAACCCCACCGCCCCTCAGTAACTCGCCCCACTGACCGTTTCACCTTCTCAGGAGCCCCGTTTACCTCCCCCGGAACGCTTTAATGGAGAGCCAAGCACCTGTCGGGCGTTTTTTAGCTGTGTGCCCTCATTTTTTAGCCCTCCTCCTTCCCCTCGGATCGCTACAAGATAGCCTACCTCATCATGCTGATGTCTGGGAGGGCTCTCACCTGGGCTACTGCCATATGGGAACAACAGCCGGCCATGTGAGTGAGTCTGGAGGGGTTCGTGGGAGAGGTGAGAAAGGTTTTTGATGCCACATTCTCTGGGAGATAAGCTGGAGTTACCGACAAATCTTGACTCCCTCATTACTTTGACCATCCGCATCGATGGGCGGTTGCGGGAATGACGGATGGAGTGGAAATTCGATTTTGTTCGAACATCCATCAATTCCACCTCGCCTCCGAGTCATCCCCGACGGTCCCGTTGCCAAGAGCGACAAAGGTTTCCTGACCTTCCTCGAGAGTTACCCAAGACAGCCGAGGCACTGTTTCCCAAGCCTATTCAACTAGGCAGAGCTGGGCTGTTTCCAGTGGAACGGCAACACAGGATCAACACAGGAGCTGTCTGTATTGTGGGACATTTTGTGTCCTCTTGCCCGGTAAAAGACCAGGCTCACCGGTAGGAGCGAGTACTCTGGTGGGCCAAATGGAGAAGTTTTCTGCTTCCATTACTCACAACCCTTTTCATGTCATTGCTGTGGGGAAACCAGTCCAAATCTCTCTGGGTCCTCATTGACTGGGGCCGATGAGAGCTTTTTGGACGCCACACTGGCTTCCGAGCTGAACATCCCCACTCAGTCCCTCTCCATTCCATTGGATGTTAGAGCGTTGGATGGGCGTTCTATTGGTTGGGTCACCCATGACAGCATTCCCATCAACCTACGTGTGTCAGGGAATCACAGCGAGACCATTCAATTCCTGCTCATCAAGTCCCGCCAGATTCCTGTGGTTTTGGGATTCTCGTGGCTCCAGCGACACAATCCCCTCATCGACTGGTCTACGGGTGCTATCGGTTTGGGTCTGTTCTGCCACGCCCATTGTCTGAAGTCGGCGCAACCAGCCCCAGGACATCTTTCTGGGGGCTTGGAAGTTGCTCTGGACCTCTCCGCGGAGTACCAGGACCTCCAGGAGGTTTTCAGCAAGTCCCGGGCCACTTCACTTACGCCGTACCGCCCCTATGACTGCGGGATTGAACTTCTCCCTAGCACCACGCCACCCTGGGGACGTCTGTACTCTCTGTCGGGACCAAGGCTACATTAGGGACTCCTTAGCTTCAGGAACTATCTATCTCTTCTCCTCTCCCGCTTGGAACAGGGTTCTTCTTCATGGAGAAAAAGGACAAGACCCTGTGCCTGTGCATTGACAACCGGGGACAATGACATTACTATGAAGAAACGTTGTCCGCTACTACTAATTTCCTCTGCCTTCGAGTTGCTCCAGGGGGCCACTGATTTATCCAAGCTGGATCAACGAAACGCCTACCACCTGGTGCTGATACAAGAGGGGGACGTGTGGAAGACCACCTTCAACATGGTCAATGGCCACTATGAATATCTGGTCATGCCCTTTGGCCTCACCAACGCCTCTGCTGTGTTCCAGTCTCTGGTTAATGATGTTCTCCACGACATGTTGAACCGGTTTGTCTTCGTCTACATTGATGACATCCTCGTCTTCTCCCGCTTCCCCCACGAACACGTGCTCCACGTCCGACAGGTTCTCCAGTGCCTTCTGTCATAAATAATCAATAATATTTCAACAGGACAAAAGCTTCGTCAATAGGAAAGGAGAAACAAGAAGGTGCGTTCACGATCAGGGCGCATGGCTGATGAATGGAAATTTCCACTGGCCACTGATTGAAAGTGCTGTATCTCCCTCATTTTACAGAGTAAAAGCCTGAAACAATGCCTAAAGACTGGTCACATGTTGAGGAAGCCATAGAGCTCGTGAACTGGGTCCTAAGTTTTTGTATGGGGGATAGGCTTTCAATGTAAAAACAGCCTTTCAAAATAATAGTTCTTCCGGGTTGGATCTTCCTCAGGTTTTCACCTGCCATATCAGTTCTGTTATCCTCACAGACATTATGTTAACAGTTTTGAAAACTTCAGAGTGTTTTCCATCCAAATCTATTAATTATATGCATATCCTATCTTCTGGGACTGAGTAGCAGGCATTTTAACTTGGGCACGCTTTTCATCCAAAATTCCGAATGCTGCCCCCTACCCTAGTGAAGTTAAGCTGCATCCCTGCGCCTCAATGCCATGGAGAGGAACTACGATGTGGGCATTGGAGGAATGGAGGCACTAGCTAGAAGGGGCGGAACATCCATTCTTTGTGTGGACAGACCACAAAAACCTAGAGTATCTCCGCAGCACCAAGCGCCTCAACTCCAGGCAAGTGAGATAACCGGGTGTTTGTGCCTGACGCTGTCCGCTCTGCAGTCCTGGAGTGTGCCCATTCCTCCAGGCGTGCCTATAATCTGTCATCCCAGCAACTGGTATGTGTTGAGTACGCCAGCAACACCCTTCCTTGCTCTGCCACAGGTCTCTCGCCCTTTGAGTGTTCCATAGGATATCAGACTCCACTCTTCCCAGAGCAAGAGGAGGAAGTCAGCAATCCCTCTGCCCAGATGTTCATCCACCGCTGTCGCCGTACCTGGAAGAGAGCCTGGGCCGCTCTTTTGCAGACCACTTCCAGGTATAGGCGACAAGCGGATTCCTGCTCCACGCTATCGGCTCTGGCAGAGGGTATGGCTCGCAGTGGGTATGGCTCGTCCCGTAAACTTTCCCCAGTTTCATCGGCCCGTTCCCCATCTGTAGAGACATTAGCCCCACTGCTGTTCGTCTTTTGTACCCCATACCCTCTGCATTCACCCTACTTTCCATGTGTCTAGGATTACGCCCGTGTCTCAGAGCCCTTTGTCTTCTGTTTCCAGAACCAACTCTCCTCCCTGTGACATGAATGCCCATCCAGCGTACACGGTGAGACACCTTCTCAGTGTTCATACCTGATAGAACTAGTATCCAGGAACAACTTTCTGCCATTGTCCAAAGCAGTCTACATCCTTGCTGTCGGGACCAAAAGGAGCAGCATCCATAATTACTTCATCATCCTGGACAAACAGGCTCTGCCATGCAACTCTACAAGCACTCTTGATGCCTTTGATGAGCTCTTCAAGACACACTTTGTGTTTGGGACCTCTTACAATCTGATGCTGCACAGGATGTACACTTTCATACAGACAACTGTGTACAAGATACATTTTGAGAGGTTAAGGACAGTCCATGTGTTGCAGAGCTTAGAGATAGATTTATACACTAAAGCAGAAATATTGAGTTCAAATATGATTTGTTTTATTTGTAATACTAGTCATGGGAGTAGTAACTTGCTTATCACTAGCTCTCAAGTTGATTCATGGACATTGCCGTGGTAAAAAACTTAAGCTGAAATGTGGTCAAATAGGTTGTTGTTGTTTATTTGGTACTTTTTCAGGCTTAATGCATGGTGGTCTTTAAAACTGCTTTCCTCACCATCTTAAATAAGCATTCCCCATTCAAAAAATGTAGAACTAAGAACATATATAGCCCTTGGTTCACCCCAGACTTGACTGCCCTTGACCAGCACAAATACATCCTGTGGTGTTCTGAATTAGCATCGAATAGCCCCCGCGATATGCAACATTTCAGGGAAGTAAGGAACCAATATACTCAGTCAGCTAAGGCTAGCTTTTTCAAGCAAAAATTTGCATCCTGTAGCACTAATTCCCAAAAGTTTTGGGACACTGTAAAGTCCATGGAGAAAAAGAGCACCCCCACCCAGCTGCCCACTGCACTGAAGATAGGAAACACTGTCACCACCAATAAATCTACGATAATCAATCATTTCAATAAGCATTTTTCTATGACTGGCCATGCTTTCCACCTGGCTACTCCTACCCCGGCCAACATCGCAGCACCCCCTGCAACAACTTGCCCCCCCCCCTTGATTCTCCTTCACCCAAATCCAGAAGATAGCTGATGTTCTGAAAGAGCTGCAAAATCTGTATCCCTACAAATCAGCTGGGCTAGACAATCTGGACCCTCTCTTTCTAAAATGATCCGCCAAAATTGTTGCACCCCCTATTACTAGCCTGTTCAACCTCTCTTTCGTATCGTCTGAGATCCCCAAAGATTGGAAAGCTGCCGCGGTCATCTCCCACTTCAAAGGGGGATACACTCTAGAACCAAATGGTTACAGACCTATATCTATCCTACCCTGCCTTTCTAAGGTCTTCGAAAGTCAAGTTAACAAACACATCACCGACCATTCTGAATCCCACCGTACCTTCTCCACTATGCAATCTGGTTTCCGAGCTGGTCATGGTTGCACCTCAGTCATGCTCAAGGTCCGAAACAATATCATAACCGCCATCGATAAAAGACAATACTGTGCAGCCATATTCATTGATATGACCAAGGCTTTCGACTCTGTCAATCACCACATTCTTATCGACAAACTCAACAGCCTTGGTTTCTCAAATGACTGCCTCGCCTGGTTCACCAACTACTTCTCAGATAGAATTCAGTGTCAAATCGGAGGGCCTGTTGTCCGGACCTCTGGCAGTCTCTATGGGGGTGCCACAGGGTTCAATTCTCGAGCCGACTCTTTTCTCTGTAAATATCATTGATGTCGCTCTTGCTGCTGGTGATTCTCTGATCCACCTCTACCCAGACGACACCATTATGTATACATCAGGCCCTTCTTTGGAGACTGTGCTAACAAAACTCCATGTTAGTAAAACTAAGTGCATGCTCTTCAACCAATTGCTGGCCGCACCCTCCCGCCTGACTAGCATCACTACTCAGGACGGTTCTGACTTAGAATATGTGGACAACTACAAATACCTGCCCAATATTTACGGATTTCTATAAATGTGAGTGAAATATTTTCCCCTGCATCATTCTTTGTTGGAATATTGGGTGGGTATATACCAGTCATTACAAGAGACTGTCTTTGAGAAGGCGTGGCATGAAATATATGGGGTATTCAGTTGTTTGTTTCAGGGTGGCTGCTTCATGTAGAAAAATAATAGACCCTCTACTGGACGCTCCTCAATTACCCCAACACAAATATTGCCGACCACAAGAAGTGAAGTAATACTGTGCAAAGGCTGTCACGTGACCTGAACTAGTCAGTTTTTCTTCCACAGGAAATTTGACCTTCTAGCTTTGTTCTTGCCGGGTTAATCAAAACAGTTCCTTGTTGCTTGAAACAAGCCAGGACTGACATACTCCTACTCTTGTTCTTGCCCTTTCTACGATTTTTGAATTATGACATTTTCTAGATGTTTGAGTAGATGGAAGACCAAGACACTGACCAGAATGTTTTATAGTCCTTTGGCTGTTATTCTGCACTCACATAAACATGATGTCCATATAAGAAAGTAGTCCTCCCCTACTTCTGAAGCCAGAGAATGTTTGTTTGTCACCTTTTAGAGTGCAGTGTTTCATTTCGCTCCAATTTCTGTGTAAGTGATTTTCTTACGTGATCAAACCAACCCGGACTTTTACTCACTCCCGGAGTGCCTGCGACAATGATTCCTAAACATACTCATTACCCCAACTCATAATTTATTAATTTCGACCATAATAACGAAAAACACTAATTTAAATATGTGCTCAACTCTCAAAAGCTTTCAAAAGTGAATTCTTTCGGACAGAGTTCTCACACTTACAACGTATGTCTCACATTCGGATGTTTCCAATCCATTCATTCCAGCATCTCTTTGAGGTATTTGAGGTCTATGTTTGCATGGTCAGACAGTTTGTCTAGATACGCATTGTGGTGTTGTTGATGTTGTTGTCATCGTCAAATGTTCTGTCTCTGTAATTGTCGGGGTGTCTTGGTGGTCGTTAAACGCTTCCATTGATCTGTATGCCATGATACTGTCTCACTCTCCTCTCCTATTCTCTGCTCTCATAAAACACCCAATTTAATCTTGTAACTGTTGTTGAGACTGAAATCTCACTATACTAGCCCAACAAACTTAAATGGATTTATAGTAACAGGTGGATCGGAAGAAACATCCTTAGAAATGGTTACATCTAGGTCTAATGCATTTAGAATGGACCATGAGATTGTAGGGTGCTAACTTTGCATTAAAGTACATCATTATGCATTTCGGAGAGACTTTAGTCACAGTGGGAAGGCAACATTCACCTTCATGATGGAACTATTTGAAGGCAATTACAGAATACATAAATCGTCACTTGGCCACATTGGCCATGTTTTTCGAGGCCATATGATTAATGTTTTTTTTTGTAAACCTGACTCATTTGCTTAAAGTGAGGAGCTTTTTAACGGGGGCGTTAGAAATGCTTGCCGCAAGGGCTACTCTCGAGTTGGAGTGTGCTTGAGTTAATTTAAGTTCAGAGGAGAGCAATTACATGCAACCATGGCCTGACAAAGATCCTCTCGGTTTAATTGAAAGGAATTTTCAAATATTTAAAGTCCCAATGCAGTTGTTTCTTACTCAATATCAAATCACAGATTTTTCTATATACAGTATATATATATTTATTATAGAATACAAATATACAATTGCAGAATTGTTAGTTTTTATTTCTCTCACAAAGAACAGCTCCAAACCCCCACCCCACGCACCCCAATCCCACCCATCTTTCCATCCCAGGGAATAATGCTATACTTTTTAAAATGTATATAAGGTGCCTACATGTTGGATCATGGTTTAAAAATAATCTTCATGTGATAAATGAGTGAATATATGGTCTATAAGTAGAAATACACATCTGCAGGCCAAAATATTTATTAAACAGACTGTAAAAGTTTATTATAATAAAAAGAAAGAAGAAATAAGAAAAAGTAGTAGATGCGAGTGAAAGAAAAGGTTGCCAAAAGGCGCAGAACCTGACTGTTGATCCTCTCAAGTGAATTTTATATTTTCTAATTGAAGAAATAATATGTCTTTGAGACACACAGCTAGGGAGGGAGGGGCTGCAGATGTCCAGAATCCAGTGATGAGCCAGAAGAGTTGTGAATGCAATAATATGAGAGTGTTTACACAATATAAGAGGGAGTCTTCTACATATCCAAAAATATCAACATTGGGTTGGGTGGTGGTTGAAGTTGAATAGGTTAGACCTGTGACAAGGTTTCAAAGATTGAAGTCCAGAAGATTATCAGTTTGGAGCAAGACCAGAACATGTGTGTCGTCTAAATCATGGTATATCTCTACTAATCTGGACTTGTTTATGGAGCACTTTATGGAGCACCTTAAACTGGATGGGTCTAAATCGAGCACAGGAAGAGGATGAGTTTACTCTTTTTATAACGCTTCCCCACCAATCCTCTGCAAGTTCTATGTTCAACTCAGCTTCTCCACACTTCTCCCTAGTTCTGTTAAGGGAGGTGATTTCGAAGCACATAAGACACAAGTACAAGTATGAGATAAACCCTTGTAAAATTTTAAGCAGAATGTAACATGGTAATGCCTCCGGCAGGTTGGGAATGAATAATATTGAGTATGAATGTAGTGCCTGACTTGGAAGAAGCGGAAGAGGTTGTTGAGTGGCAAACCATGTTTCAAACAAAGATCATTAACTTCTTGGATATAGGGGGCGCTCTTTTAATTTAGGAATAAAAAACGTGCCCGTTTTAAGCGCAATATTTTGTCACGAAAAGATGCTCGACTATGCATATAATTGGCAGCTTTGGAAAGAAAACACTCTAAGGTTTCCAAAACTGCAAAGATATGATCTGTGAGTGCCACAGAACTCATGCTACAGGCGAAACCAAGATGAAACTTCAACCAGGAAATGGGCAGAATTTTTGAAGCTCTGTTTTCCATTGTCTCCTTATGTGGCTGTGAATGCGCCGGGAATGAGCCTGCCCTTTCTATCGTTTCTCCAAGGTGTCTGCAGCATTGTGACGTATTTGTAGGCATATCATCGGAAGATTGGCCATAAGAGACTACATTTACCAGGGGTCCGCCTGGTGTCCTTTGTCTAAATTGGTGTGTAATCTACAAGCTGCATGCAGTCATCCAGTGATTGAGAGGAGAGAGGAGGCTTTCAACGAACGATATATCATGAAGAGATATGTGAAAAACACCTTGAGGATTGATTCTAAACAACGTTTACCATGTTTCAGTCGATATTATGGAGTTAATTTGGAAAAAAGTTTGGCGTTTTGAAGACTGAATTTTCGTTTTTTTTTGGTAGCCAAACGTGACGCACCAAACGGAGCAATTTCTCCTAAACAAATAATCTTTCAGGAAAAACTGAGCATTTGCTATCTAACTGAGAGTCTCCTCATTAAAAACATCTGAAGTTCTTGAAAGGTAATGATTTTATTTGAATGATTTTCTGGTTTTTGTGAAAATGTTGCCTGCTGATGCTAACGCTAAATGCTACGCTAGCTGCGCTAGCTGTTACACAAATGCTTGTTTTGCTATGGTTGAGAAGCATATTTTGAAAATCTAAGATGACAGTGTTGTTAACGAAAGGCTTTTGCTTGAGAGCTAGCATATTAATTTCATTTCATTTGCGATTTTCATGAATAGTTAACGTTGTGTTATGCTAATGAGTTGCGGGGATAATTACACTCCTGGATACAGGTTTTTTTCGTAGCTAAACGTGACGCACCAAACGGAGCAATTTCTCCTAAACAAATAATCTTTCAGGAAAAACTGAGCATTTGCTATCTAACTGAGAGTCTCCTCATTGAAAACATCTGAAGTTCTTCAAAGGTAAATGATTTTATTAATGATTTTCTGTTTTTTGTGAAAATGTTGCCTGCTGATGCTAATGCTAAATGCTACGCTAGCTGCGCTAGCTGTTACACAAATGCTTGTTTTGCTATGGTTGAGAAGCATATTTTGAAAATCTGAGATGACAGTGTTGTTAACAAAAGGCTAAGCTTGAGAGCTAGCATATTAATTTCATTTCATTTGCGATTTTCATGAATAGTTAACGTTGCGTTATGGTAATGAGCTTGAGGCTGTATTCACAATCCCGGATCCGGGATGGCTCGACGCAAGAAGTTAAAACTGCAGAGGACATCATTTTCAGAAAGGACTTTGAAGCTTATCAAGCCTATGTTTTTCCAGATAGAAAAGGCAGAATCCAAAGCACAAGGGCGGAACGAATGGTTGTTTCAAATGCGTTCTAGTAAAGAGGGGTCTTTAAAACCAAAATGATTCTGTGTCCAGATTTTAATTAAAACCTCTTATGGCTGCATCCCTTGTTCTCAATTTCCGCCTGAAGACATACCCTAATCTAACTGCCTGTAGCTCAGCCCCAGAGGCAAGGCTATGCATATTCTTGCTATCATTTGAATGGAAACATTCTGAAGTTTGTGGAAATGTTACTTGAATGTAGGAGAATATAACACAGTAGATCTGGTGGAAGAAAAGAAAAAGAAAGAGCATACGTTTTCTGTTTATTGTTGTAGCATCATCTTTCACATGTACTAGAATAGCCACACAGTCATATAGGATGCTGGAGATAATTTTGATGAATAACATAAGAGGGCAACTGTAGGTGTGCAAAGTTCCAGATTGATAACTTCAGGAATGGGTGAGCTACATGACATTTAGCATGAAGTCACCCAGGTGTCCCACACAAGTTGCCCAAATGTACCCAAGTGGCCGAATTGGTGAAATGACCTATAACTATATACAACAGTGCAAATAACTATATACAACATATCAAAAAGCAATTCTAACACACACACAAAAAAAATGTACAGTACAGTACACCCTTTGGAAGTCCTCTACACAATATTTTGCTGCCTGTGCCATGTCCCATAGCAGTCTTTTTCTGATGTAAAGCAGAGGCAAACTGAACAAGTGGTGCAGTTTATGCGACACAGAACACAACGACGCCTCCATGCTGTGCCCTTTTGGCTGAGGCACAGTCATGCCTGCAGTAATGAACTGTGGCATATGAACACCCTTGGAGGCAGGAGTAGGGGGGGCAGAGGTAGAGTGGGCAGCTTGGCACCGGGGGATCCCAGTCGGAGTCGCTATCACTGTGAAAGAAAACATACAAAAATATATTTGTATTGTATGAGCCTTTTATCATCACATAAAATAAACAGATACGTATTGTATAGAGCAGAGGGAACAGTCACTAAGGTGAAGTGCTATTCCATTCAACTCTGGCCGTTGTCGTGGGCCTGCCCTCACCTGAACAGCACCCAATGGCTATTTCATATGGATATGGAGAGGAGTAGCAGGCGCAGTGGCCATGTGTGTGTTTGCTGTTCTACTCCATTCCGTTTGAATAAAAAAATTGAAAATATTTATATCTGACATGGAATATATATATATATACACACACACACACACACACACACACATTCAAACCACACATTTCATTGCAAATTGCAATATATATATATATATATATATATATATATATATATTTTTTTTTGCAAAAAATAAATATATATACACTGCTCAAAAAATAAAGGGAACACTAAAATAACACATCCTTGATCTGAATGAATGAAATATTATTATTAAATACTTTTTTTCTTTACATAGTTGAATGTGCTGACAACAAAATCACACAAAAATGATCAATGGAAATCAGATTTATCAACCCATGGAGGTCTGGATTTGGAGTCACACTCAAAATTAAAGTGGAAAACCACACTACAGGCTGATCCAACTTTGATGTAATGTCCTTAAAACAAGTCAAAATGAGGCTTGGTAGTGTGTGTGGCCTTCACGTGCCTGTATGACCTCCCAACAATGCTCCTGATGAGGTGGCGGATGGTCTCCTGAGGGATCTCCTCCCAGACCTGGACTAAAGTATCCTCCTGGACAGTCTGTGGTGCAACGTGGCATTGGTGGATGGAGCGAGACATGATGTCCCAGATGTGCTCAATTGGATTCAGGTCTGGGGAACAGGCAGGCCAGTCCATAGCATCAATGCCTTCCTCTTGCAGGAACTGCTGACACACTCCAGCCACATATGAGGTCTAGCATGGTCTTGCATTAGGAGGAACCCAAGGCCAACCGCACCAGCATATGGTCTCACAAGGGGTCTGAGGATCTCATCTCGGTACCTAATGGCAGTCAGGCTACCTCTGGCGAGCACATGGAGGGCTGTGCGGACCCCAAAGAAATGCCACCCCACACCATGACTGACCCACCGCCAAACCGGTCAAGCTGGAGGATGTTGCAGGCAGCAGAACGTTCTCCATGGCGTCTCCAGACTCTGTCACGTCTGTCACATATGCTCAGTGTGAATCTGCTTTCATCTGTGAAGAGCACAGGGCGCCAGTTGCGAATTTGCCAATCTTGGTGTTCTCTGGCAAATGCCAAATGTCCTCCACGGTGTTGGGCTGTAAGCACAACCCCCACTTGTGGACGATGGGCCCTCATACCATCATCATGGAGTCTGTTACTGACCATTTGAGCAGACACATGCACATTTGTGGCCTGCTGTAAATCATTTTGCAGGGCTCAGGCAGTGCTCCTCCTTGCACAAATGCGGAGGTAGCGGTCCTGCTGCTGGGTTGTTGCCCTCCTACGGCCTCCTCCACGTCTCCTGATGTACTGGCCTGTCTCCTGGTAGCGCCTCCATGCTCTGGACACTACACTGACAGACACAGCAAACCTTCTTGCCACAGCTCGCATTGATGTGCCATCCTGGATGAGCTGCACTACCTGAGCCACTTGTGTGGGTTGTAGACTCCGTCTCATGCTACCACTAGAGTGAAAGCACCGCCAGCATTCAAAAGTGACCAAAACATCAGCCAGGAAGCATAGGAACTGAGAAGTGGTCTGTGGTCACCACCTGCAGAACCACTCCTTTATTGGGGATGTCTTGCTAATTGCCTATAATTTCCACCTGTTGTCTATTCCATTTGCACAACAGCATGTGAAATGTATTGTCAATCAGTGTTGCTTCCTAAGTGGACAGTTTGATTTCACAGAAGTGTGATTGACTTGGAGTTACATTGTGTTGTTTAAGTGATCCCTTTATTCTTTTGAGCAGTGTATATTTATATTTCATAAAACAGCATTAGCACTTACCTGTCCAGAAGTATGTCCTGTCCTTGCAGAAACAGCTCCTCAGTTCCTGTTTGAATCATAACACTCAAAGATTCCTCAAACAAAAAATCTGTCTCACTTTCACTTTTTCACTTTCACTTTAGACTTTCGCTTCGCTTTTCCTGATTTATTCGCCATGATGTCTTCAATGAAATCGTTGAAAATACAACTTTCCGAAATACTGCTGCGCGCAACACGCGTCACAGCAACTCCTCTGATAGTCAAGGCGAGAATGGAGTTCCTTACGCGTGCATTTACAAACAAGGAATGGTGGTCCAACCCAAAACCATTACATACTAACGTTTACCTCAGCTCATTGGCTATCTACCCAGCTAGATTTCAAGAAGATCAGTGGTCATTGGGCAGAAATACAGTCAATCAACGCTAAAATGATTGGTGCTCAAGGTAGTCATGTCTTGTTGTCTTCAAATCAGTTCACTTCGGTCAAAACTTCCAGAGGAATGCACTGAAACCAACCATGACTAGATAAACAATGGTTTACCGTGTGTAATTACGTCAAATGCTCCGTAAAAAAATTGATAGAGATGGAATTCACGGCACAAACGTGTTACAAAATGTTTCGATTTAGGGTATAAAAATTTGATTTTATCAAAGAAAACGGCACTTCATTTGATCACTGGGACCCTCAGGAAGAGCAAGATATCAGAATGTAAGTCAGAATTTTACCTTCAGAAAGTGAATGTGTAAAAACTGTCATGGCCGAAAATGTTTTTGTTGTTGATTGCTCTTCTCAAACAAAAGCATGGTATTTGTTCTCTGTAATAGCTATTTTAAATCGGAAAACGTAGTTTGATTACCAAGATCCTAATCTTTTGAAGGATGTAAGACACTTGCATTTTCAAGAATGTTTAATGCTACGACGTTGTATTTTTAGTTGTCACTGAAATTTCCCCTGATGTTGATCCCTGTACGGGGATCGCAGCCATATTAAGAGAAGAAATTACAACTGTAAATTTGGATTAAGTAAATCAAATCAAATTTATTTATATAGCCCTTCGTACATCAGCTGATATCTCAAAGTGCTGTACAGAAACCCAGCCTAAAACCCCAAACAGCAAGCAATGCAGGTGTAGAAGCACGGTGGCTAGGAAAAACTCCCTAGAAAGGCCAAAACCTAGGAAGAAACCTAGAGAGGAACCAGGCTATGTGGGGTGGCCAGTCCTCTTCTGGCTGTGCCGGGTGGAGATTATAACAGAACATGGCCAAGATGTTCAAATGTTCATAAATGACCAGCATGGTCGAATAATAATAAGGCAGAACAGTTGAAACTGGAGCAGCAGCACAGTCAGGTGGAAGTTGAAACTGGAGCAGCAGCATGGCCAGGTGGACTGGGGACAGCAAGGATATGTGTGTAATTGATCTAACAAAGGCAGAGACAGAGGAAAGGTGAGAGGACCAAGCTTCTTTAAGGCACTAGTCTGTCTCAGGGGCATGAAGCCAAAATGTGAATATGAAATTACTGAATAATAATTTTGGTAGAGAGAAGGGAAGACTTTGAAACAACTATAAAAACTTGGGAAGCGTATTCATTTTTATATATTGTATTATCCCAACTAAAGATAGAAGTAATATAACATATGGAATTGTTTTAAAGATGGTCATACTAAGTATTATTTAGCTATTTGATTAAGAATTTTAAGACCCCTTAAGGTATCAAATATTTGATTATACATTGAATTTTGCATTACTGCTATTGGCCAATACAAACACTGTAACGATCGTTGTTGGAAGGATTGGTGCAGCGTGGAAGGCGTTCATCATGTTTATTAATGTGAACCAACAACAAAACAATAAAGAGTACCAAAACGAACGTGCAGCTTTGTAGTGCAACAAGGCTACAATACAAAAACAAGATCCCACACAAAACAGGTGGAAAAAGGATGCCTAAATAACAATAGACAGCTGCCTCTGATTGGGAACCATACTAGGCCAACCTAGAAACGAAAAACTAGAATGCCCACCCTAGTCACACCCTGACTTAACCAAATAGAGAAATAAAATGATCTCTAAGGTCAGGGTGTGACAAACACATTGAATAACAGATTCACCACATGAAAAAAAAGTCCCCCAAAAAATCTCAAATATGTTTATTTTGATGTGTCTGTCCTGCGATATAAGAAACATTAGTAGACTATTTTCCCCTTCATTTTAGGCACTAAACTATCTCCAAATATACTTGCATTCATCAACGTTAGGGGGTTAAACAGACGGATTTTGTCAAAGAATGTTTTATTATGTTAAATGGATTTCCGTGGTGCTATGGACATTGTAGGCTAAGGTTAATTACACGTCCTAATAAACTTTAAAATGGTATTAGCTAAATGATACCTACAGTGCCTTGCAAAAGTATTCATCCCCTTGGCATTTTTCCTATTTTGTTGCATTACAACCTGTAATTTAAATGGATTTTTATTTGGATTTCATGTAATGGACATACACAAAATAGTCCAAATTGGTGAAGTGAAATGAAAAAAATTACTTGTTTAAAAAAATTCAAAACGGAAAAGTGGTGCGTGCATATGTAAGCCCCTAAATAAGATCTGGTGCAACCAATTACCTTCAGAAGTAAACATAATTAGTTAACCCTTTCATGCGCAAGTTTCAAATATCTCTAATGGTCGCCCCAGCGTGAGTTTTTTTATGCACGTGATGTTAGAATGTTCTCTCCATTCCAGAATGTGATTGTTACGCAACAGTACATTTAATCCGCACTGCCCTTAAACCAAGGCACGCAGCCTGTTGTTATTTATAAGCCGTTTTCTACTTGTCAATTTTAAATTATTTTCTAACAAGTTTTTTATTTTCTAAGACAAGTTTGAATTGAGGTGTGTTCCGCCTCATTCATTCACATAAAAGTAGTTCATTTTTACTTTTGCGGACCAATAAAGTTTTTTAAACATTTCTGACCCGGACAAAATTCCCCAAACACTTCCCAATTGTTTGTGCAGTTCAAGTCTGCAGACATTTTCTTATCTCCTGTCCTGCACACACGTGTTCCAGATTTCCATCTGTTGCCTTCATCGCAGTCATAGTTGTTTTCGTTACCAATAATAACTTAGGAAATGTGTGCGTTTCTATCAAAGTAAGTTCCGTATTATGTTATAATAGTTTCTGCACGTCGTGTTATGTTGTTTCTACTTGTAGCATAATATTTTCGTGTATATTCCTTTTACCGCGGACATGCGAGGTAACGTTACTCATTTCATAACCTTTATGGTGTTATACTCAATGCTTAGGTAGTTAGCTACATTCTTCTATTAGCTCTGGAAAACAATGCTAATTGCGTCAGAGAAGTATTAGCATGTGTTATATTTTGAAGCTACCATGGCCTTATGACTCCCAAGTGGCACAGCTGTCTAAGGCACAGCGTCTCAGTGCTAGAGGTGTCACTACAGACACCCATGTTCAAATCCAGACTGCATTTCTATCAAAGTAAGTGCCTTATTGTGTTATAATAGTTTATGTATGTCATGTTATACTGTTTCTACCGTAGCTCACTGTGTGTATGGAGCATAATATATTTGTGTGTATGGAGCATAATATATTTGTGTATATTCCTTATAACCGCGGACACACAAGGTAACGTTACTCATGTAGCTAGTTACATTCAACTATTAGCGCTGTAAAACAATGCTAATTGCGTCAGAGAAGTATTGGCATGTTGTATTTTGAAGCTACCCTGGAAAAATTGAAAAATATCTTCTTATACCACTTGGTCGTTTTCTGAGTGCATTCCACAAAGCTGTTTATCATGTCCGCCTTATCCACTGCCCCCATTTTGAGGTTATAGTCAAGAACGCAGTCTGGTTTGATATTTCTTTCTCCCGTCAAGTGGTCCACCTTCCCTATGGCCGACATGGTTGCTGTATGGACAGTGGAGAGGACATGTCTCGTTTGTCCTGCTACTTTACTCTTAGCTGTTGACATTTCTTATTTTGTTTAACGGGTCTTTAGGATGGCAGTAGCATTGTTGATTAAATGCAGTCATTGCAGCAGAACTAGGAAGCAGACTTGGGAAAAGAGGGTGGCAAAGAAGGGAGTTGCAAACATAGGATCTGTGCTCCAGTATTCTCTTAGGGAGTTCTTCTTTACTATCCCCATGAGAAGGACTGTCACCAGGAAGGTATACAATTCACTAATTGTGGTTGTCCCCCTCACTCCTGGCTCTCTCTTCTCCTGTAGCTTCAAGGCATAGCGATTGGTCTCCTCTACTGTGTCTCCCACCAGCTCCTCTGTCAGAAACATCTTGAAGCACTCTGTGTCAGATGGAAATGGCAAGGGGCATTGCACTCCAGACTGAGATTCATCAAAGCAAACCGCAGGGCCAGGAGGGGTGAAATGGCTGGCAGCCTTCCAGCTACCACAGAACTCCTGTACTTCATCCACTGTCGGTCTGCCTCCATCACCACCAGCATCTTCAAAGGGAACTGGGACTTTGTCTGTGGACAAGGGGTCCTCAGATTCAGGGTTCTCACGGGCTGGGGGGAAGCTCCTCACTGTCACTGTCAGAATCTGATTCCTGACTTTCAGACTCATTGTCAGAATTTTTTTAATCTCCAGAATTTCTGCATTTGTGAGTTGTCTCCTTTTGAAAGACATTGCTAATGTTACAGCTTAGCTCACTAGCTACATACTAACAACACCACTGAATGGCTCAGAGTGGGAGTTAGAGGTTACGTGATTGACTGCCTGCACGCATCATTTGTATCAATAAATCACTATCAGAAAATGTCTTGTGTGGTAATTATTGATATGTTTACTGTTTTATTCACGTTTTTCAATTACCGGTGATAAATCATGCATTCCGATTCTTGCAGAGATTGTAATGGGTACGTACTATGTGTGTAAAATACTTTTTTGAAGGTTGTACTGATTATGATGAGCTAAGCTAATTCCAGCTATGTGTGGAGCCATGTTTGTTGACATACAATGCAGTCTGGGTTTCACGTAATGGTCTGTCGGACCAAAGATGCTATAACAAAATTAGGTGAGTAAGGGTTCACTGATTTTTTGAGAACTTCAGAAAGTGAATGGTGAATGGTGGGATGTGAACATGGTAGACGACACACCCCTTCAACATTTTTGTTAATCATAAAAAAGCCCCTGCACATCCGAAGTGAAACTGTTTCCATGTGGGATGGTGAGTCATAGGTTACACTGAGACTGGGACCACAAAGAGTCCAAGAGGATGTGGGAGATTGGAAATTGAGAGATGATGAGAAAAAAGAAAGAATGTAAGAGAAAAGAAAGGCTAGAGTTAGGAGAGAGAGAGAGAGAGAGAGAAAGCGGTGGGTGGAAGAGGGGGAGAGATGGATGAGTGGCGAGAGGGAGGGGAGAACATCACTGATTGGAATGATGGAAGGGGAATGAGAAATGGAGAGAGAGGGAGTGGGAGTGGGAGTAGCAGGACTTCATTGGCCCCAGAGTTGCAACTGGGTCCGTTTTATATGGCTGTAATCTGAGGGAGCTGTTGGTTCTGACTGGGGAAATTTGTGCACTGTGTGGAACAGGATCTTTGAAGTGTTCCACTTTAACCAATGCAGATGTTGCATCAAGCAAAACTAAAATAAATTGTTTTTAGCCAAAACAGCTATGCCTTGTTAATTTTATTTTACTAACATCTGTAGTCATTGTTTACAGGGTAACAGAGCACAATTTTGGGTAGAAGCCCGGTAGAAGCACAAAAAGTGAGCATGAGGGACTAGCTAAAGGGCCTTGAAATACCAGGATATACTTCCAAACTCTTGAGAGTGATTTTCACTAAAGGGGCATTTTTTATATATAGTTTTTGTCATTACAGCATACAGGTAACTGTCAAAATAATGTAAACAAAGTCTACTGAAAGCAGGTAGTTCCACACAGGTTTGGTTTCTGAGTTAATTAAGCAATTAACCTCCCATCATGCTTAAGGTCATGTATAAAAATGGCAGGCCATTATTTTGGCTACCATGGCTATGCCACAATGACTGTATATATGAATGGACAAATCCATTGATCACGTGACACCATTCATTCCTATGTGAAGACTCAATAGCACATTGAAGCCAATGAAGTCGGTTAAGATGGCGTCTTATGGAGACATAACATTCGCAGTTTGAGCTACTTCAGGAAGTGACATTGCAGGTTAGCTCAGTGCTGACCCCTCTCATTGCTTAAGTCAAGTTGAAGACCAACCAGGGGTATTGCAGGCTGCCATTAGCAACTAAATTATCCTCATAACTTCTTCTGTGTGCGATTATAAATATAATCGGTTCAAGGGCATACAGTATTCACAACACTTTTTCCACATTTTATTGTGTTACAGCCTGAATTTAAAATGGATAACTATTTACTCCATACATTTTCCCTGACACCTAAAAGTACTCCTTACATTTTGAATGCTTAGCAGGACAGGAAAATGGTCCAATTCATGGATGAATCAAGAGAACATCCCTGGTCATCACTACTGACTCACGAAAACACAAATGCTTCGTTTGTAAATGGTGTCTGAGTGTTGGTGCATGCCCCTGCCTAGCTGTAAAAAAAATGTAAAAAAATTGTGCCATCTGGTTTGCTTAATTTAAGGAATTTGAAATCATATATACTTCAACTTTTGATACTTAAGTATGTTTTAGCAATTGCATTAACTTTTGATACTTAAGGATATTTAAAACCAAATACTTTTAGACTTTTACTCAAGTAGTATTTTACTTGGTGACTTTAACTTGAGTCATTTTCTATGAAGGTATCTTTACTGTTACTCAAGTATGACAATTCTGTACTTTTTCCACCACTGGACATTTGAATAGAGATGGAAGATAAGAAAATGCTGTGAGTTGCTGACAGAATTTCTACGGTTCATGGATATGAAGGGCCTGATCAGCTCTTCAAATTCAACATTTCTAACAGCATCCCCTTATCAGCATCCTCTATTGATTGAAAAAATGGAGTTTGATTGCTTTGGCAGTTTCATAACTATTGTGCTACTGTATTACATTTAGCTAAGTATATTTCTGTGTTTAGGATGGGATAGTGACCTCTTCTCTATCCTCCTCTTGCTCCATTTGATCCCTCCCTTCATCAATAGGCTGCAACAGACATGGCAAGGTGTCTGACTCTCAAGATGAGAAGCATCTTGTCATATTCAGAAAGGTTTGCATTGATCTCCTTATCTGAGTACCCAGTGTCATGGTTAATTGAATCCAACCCACTATACTATTGGTGAATTTGAAATAATGGTTGTTCCTTTTTTTTTTTGTCTCGAATGAACCTGTCACACGCTGATCTGTTTCACCTGTCTTTGTGATTGTTTCCACCCTCCTCCAGGTGTCGCCTATCTTCCCCATTATCCCCTGTTTATTTATACCTGTGTTCTCTGTTTGTTTGTTGCCAGTTTGTGTTGTTTGTCCAGTCAACCAGTGGTTTTGTCTCAGCTCCTGTTTTTCCCAGTCTCTCTTTTTCTTGCCCTCCTGGTTTTGACCCTTGCCTATTCTAACTCTGAGCCCACCTGCCTGCCCACTCTTCCTGCCCCTGCTTCGTGGTCTTATGGAGGGAGTCCAAACTTTGGCTGAGCGCCATGACCGGGCATTGGAAATGCTGCTGGAGCAATTCCGCTGGTTGTATGGGGGGCAGCCTTCCACGGTGGTAACCCCACCGCCCCTCACTAACTCACCCCACTGGCCATTCCAACTTCCCGGGAGCCCCGTTTACCTCCACCGGAACACTTTAATGGAGAGCCAAGCACCTGTCGGCCGTTTTTAGCTGTGTGCCCTCATTTTCGAGCTTTAGCCCTCCTCCTTCCCCTCGGATTGCTACAAGATAGCCTACCTCATCACGGTGATGTCTGGGAGGGCTCTCACCTGGGCTACCACCATATGGGAACAACAGCCGGCCATGTGCATGAGTCTGGAGGGGTTCGTGGGAGAGGTAAGGAAGGGTTTGATGCCCCATTCTCTGGGAGAGAAGCTGGAGTTACCCACAAATCTTGACTCCCTCATTGCTTTGACCATCCGCATCGATTGGCGATTGCGGAATGACGGATGGAGAGGAAATTCGATTTAGTTCGCTCGTCAAGCTATTCCACCTCGCCTCCGAGTCATCCCCGACGGCCCCGTTGCCAAGAGCAACCGAGGTTTCCTGACCTTCCTCAAGAGTCACCCATGACGGCCGAGGCACTGTTTCCCAAGCCTATGCAACTAGGCAGAGCAGTGGAATGGCAACACAGGATCAACACAAGGAGCTGTCTGTAATGCGGGTCATTTTGTGTCCTCTTGCCCGGTAAAAGACCAGGCTCACCGGAAGGAGCGAGTACTCTGGTGGGCCAAATGGAGAAGTTTTCTGCTACCTTACTCGCACCCCTTTTCATGTCATTGCTGTGGGGAAACCAGTCCAAATCTCTCTGGGTCCTCATTGACTGGGGCCGATGAGAGCTTTTTGGACGCCACACTGGCTTCCGAACTGAACATCCCCACTCAGTCCCTCTCCATTCCCATGGATGTTATAGAGCACTGGACGGGCGCTCTATAGGTTGGGTCACCCATAACACCACTCCCATCAACCTACGTGTGTCAGGGAATCACAGCGAGACCATTCAATTCCTGCTCATCAAGTCCCGCCAGATTTCCGTGGTATTGAGATTCTCGTGGCTCCAGCGACACAATTCCCTCATCAACTGGTCTACGGGTGCTATCATTGGCTTGCGTCTGTTCTGCCACGCCCATTGTCTGAAGTCGGCGCAACATGCCCCGGGACATCTTCCTGGGGGCTTGGAAGTTGCTCTGGACCTCTCCTCGGAATACCAGGACCCCCGGGAGGTTTTCAGCAAGTCCCGGGCCACTTCACTTCCGCCGTACCGCCCCTATGACTGCGGGATTGAACTTCTCCCTAGCGCCACGCCACCCTGGGGATGTCTGTACTCTCTGTCGGGACCAAGGCTACATTAGGGACTCCTTAGCTTCAGGATTTATCTATCCCTCTTCCTCTCCCGCTGGATCTGGGTTCTTCTTCGTGGAGAAAAAGGACAAGACCCTGCGCCCGTGCATTGACAACCAGGGACAATGACATTACTGTGAAGAACCGTTATCTGCTACTACTCATTTCCTCTGCCTTCGAGTCGCTCCAGGGGGCCACTGTTTTCTCCAAGCTGGATCTACGAAACGCCTACCACCTGGTTCGGATACGAGAGGGGGACGAGTGGAAGACCGCCTTCAACATGGCCAGTGGCCACTACGAATATCTGGTCATGCCCTTTGGCTTCACCAATGCCCCTACCGTGTTCCAGTCTCTGGTGAATGATGTTCTCTACGACATGTTGAACCGGTTTGCCTTCGTCTACATTGATGACATCCTCATCTTCTCCCGCTTCCCCCAAGAACACATGCTCCACGTCCGACAGGTTTTCCAGTGCCTTCTGGAGAACCAGTTGTTTGTTAAGGTGGAAAAGTGTGAGTTACATCGCTCCACCATTCCCTTTCTGGGCTACATCATCTCTACTGGGAGTGTACAGATGGATCCGGAGAAGGTGAGAGCGATGGTGGATTTCCTGGGGTTCGCCAAATTTTATCACCGCTTTATCCTGGGTTACAGCATCCTGGCCTCCCCCTGTCTGCACTCACCTCTACCAAGTTTCCACTCACGTGGTCCTCTGCCACTGACCGGCGTTCCGGGACCTTAAACACAACTTCAGAACTGCTCCTATCCTGGTTCATCCTGAGCCTTCCCGTCAGTTCGTTGTGGAGGCTGATGCTTCAGATTTCGGATTGGGGGCTGTCCCGTCCCAACGTTCTGCCCTGGACCTTAAACCTCTCTGGTAGTGTACCACGCTAGCGTCCCACTTCGACAACAGCCAGTGAAATTGCAGGGCGCCAAATTCAAAACAACAGAAATCCCATAATTAAAATTCCTCAAACATACAAGTGTCTCATACCATTTTAAAGACAAACTTCTTGTAAATCCAGTCACAGTATCGGATTTCAAAAAGGCTTTACTGCGAAAGCACACCAAATGATTATGTTACGTCAGTACCTAGTCACAGAAAAACACAGCCATTTTTCCAGCCAAAGATGGGAGTCACAAATAGCAGAAATAGAGATAAAGTTAGTCACTAACCTTTGATGATCTTCATCAGATGGCACTCATATGGCTTCATGTTACACAATACATGTATGTTTTTGTTCGATAAAGTTCATATTTATATTCAAAAATGTCAGTTTACATTGGCGCGTTATGGTCAGAAATGCATTGTCTCAAACAAACATCCGGTGAAAGTGCAGAGAGCCACATCAAATAACAGAAATACTCATCATAAACATTGATAAACGATACAAGTGTTAAGCATGGAAATATTGATAAACTTCTCCTTAATGCAACAGCTGAGTCAGATTTCAAAAATGCTTTACGGCGAAAGCACACTATGCGATTATGTTAGGTTAGCTCCTAGCCACAGAAACCCATACAGCCATTTTCCAAACAAGGAGAGGTGTCACAAAAGTCAGAAATAGCATAAAAATGAATCACTTACCTTTGATGATATTCATCTGGTGGCACTCTCAGGTCTCCATGTTAGACAATAAATGTTTGTTTTGTTCGAAAATGTCCCTCTTTATGAGCAAAAACCTCCTTTTTGTTTGCGCGTTTTGTCCAGTAATCCGAATGCAGAAGGTGTGTGCACTAATTCCAGACACATTTTTTTTAAGTACAATAAAAGTTAGTACAAACATGCCAAACGATGTTTAAATCAATCCTCTGGTTGTTTTTGTCATAAATAATCAATAATATTTCAACCGGACTAAAGCTTCGCCAATAGGAAAGGAGAAGAAACAAGAAAGGCTCGTTCACGATCAGGGCGCAAGCCGGATGAATGGAAATTTTCACTGGCCACTGATTGAAAGTGCTGTATCTCCCTCATTTTCAGAGTAAAAGCCTGAAACAATGCAAGACTGGTCACATGTTGAGGAAGCCATAGAGCTCGTGAACTGGGTCCTAAGTCTTTGTATGGTGGATAGGCTTTCAATGGAAAAACAGCCTTTCAAAATAATAGTACTTCCTGGTTGGATTTTCCTCGGATTTTGGCCTGCCATATCAGTTCTGTTATACTCACAGACATTATTGTAACAGTTTTGGAAACTTCAGAGTGTTTTCCATCCAAATCTATTAATTATATGCATATCCTATCTTCTGGGACTGAGTAGCAGGCATTTTAATTTGGGCACGCTTTTCATCCAAAATTCCCAATGCTGCCCCCTACCCTAGTGTAGTTAAGCTGCATCCCTGTCCTGCAATGCCATGGAGAGGAACTACGATGTGTGCATTGGAGGAATGGAGGCACTAGCTAGAAGGGGCGGAACATTCATTCATTGTGTGGACCGACCACAAAAACCTAGAGTATCTCCGCACCACCAAGCGCCTCAACTCCAGGCAAGTGAGATTATCGGGTGTTTGTGCCAAACGCTGTTCGCTCCACAGTCCTGGAGTGGGCCCATTCCTCCAGGCTTGCCTGTCACCCGAGCTCCCGTTGGCCCTGGCCTTCGTGCAACAACGCTTTTGGTGGCCCACTATGGTGCCGCATTTGTCGCCGCCTGCACAGTCTGTGCACAGAACAAGACTCCACGGAAAGCTCCGGTTGGTCTTCTCCAAACACTGCCTGTCCCTCACCATCCCTGGTCCCATATATCCCTGGATGTCATCAAGGGTCTCCCCCCATCTGAGGGCAACACCAAAGCCACCCACTTCAATCCTTTCCCCAAACTACCACTGGCCAAAGAGAAGGCCCAGCTTATGGTGCAGTACATCTTCTGGATCCAAGGACTCCCGGTGGACATGGTCTCTGACCAGGGTCCGCAGTTCTCATCCCGGTTCTGGAAGGCGTTCTGCACGCTCATTGGGTCGTCAGCCAGCCTTTCCTCCGGATTCCACCCGCAGTCCAACGGCCAGTCGGAGTGAGCCAACCACCGACCATTTTGAATCCCACCGTACCTTCTCCACTATGCAATCTGGTTTCCGAGCTGGTCATGGGTGCACCTCAGTCATGCTCAAGGTCCTAAACGATATCATTACCACCATCGATAAAAGACAATACTGTGCAGCCATATTCGTCGATATGGCCAAGGCTTTCGACTCTGTCAATCACCACATACTTATCAGCAAACTCAACAGCCTTGGTTTCTCAAATGACTGCCACTCCTGGTTCACCAACTACTTTTCAGGTAGAATTCAGTGTCAAATCGGAGGGCCTGTAGTCCGGACCTCTGGCAGTCTCTATGGGGGTGCCACAGGGTTCAATTTTCGAGCCGACTCTTTTCTCTGTGTATATATCATTGATGTCGCTCTTGCTGCTGGTGATTCTCTGATCCACCTCTATGCAGATGACACCATTATGTATACATCTGGCCCTTCTTTGGAGAATGTGCTAACAAACCTCCATGCTAGTAAAACTAAGTGCATGCTCTTCAACCAATTGCTGGCCGCACCCTCCCGCCCGACTAGCATCACTACTCTGGACAGTTCTGACTTAGAATATGTGGACAACTACAAATACCTAGGTGTCTGGTTAGACTGTAAACTCTCTTTCCAGACTCACATTAAGCATCTCCAATACAAAATTAAATCTAGAATCGGCTTCCTATTTCGCAACAAAGCCTCATTCACTCATGCTGCCAAACACACCCTCGTAAAACTGTCTATCCTACCGATCCTTGACTTTGTCATTTACAAAACAGCCTCCAACACTCTACTCAGCAAACTGGATGTAATCTATCACAGTGCCATCTGTTTTGTCACCAAAGCCCCATATACTACCCACCACTGCAACCTGTATGCTCTCGTTGGCTGGCCCTCACTACATGTTTGTCGCCTAACCCACTGGATCCAGCTCATCTCTAAGTCTTCTCTAGGTAAAGCCCCACCTTATCTCAGCTCACTGGTCACCATAGCAACAATCACCCATAGCACACGCTCCAGCAGGTATATTTCACTGATCACCCCCAAAACCAATTCTTCCTTTAGCCGCATCTCCTTCCAGTTCTCTGCTGCCAATGACCGGAACGAACTACAAAAATCTCTGAAACTGGAAACACTTATCTACCTCACTAGCTTTAAGCACCAGCTGTCAGAGCAGCTCACAGATTACTGCACCTGTACATAGCCCATCTATAATTTAGCCCAAACAACTATTTATTTTGCTCCTTTACACCCCATTATTTCTATCTCTACTTTGCACATTCTTCCACTGCAAATCTACCATTCCAATGTTTTACTTGCTATATTGTATTTACTTCGCCACCATGGCATTTTTTGCCTTTACCTCCATTATCTCACCTCATTTGCTCACATTATATATAGACTTATTTTTCTACTGTATTATTGACTGTATGTTTGTTTAACTCCATGTGTAACTGTGTTGTTTTAGGTGTCAAACTGCTTTGCTTTATCTTGGCCAGGTCGCAATTGTAAATGAGAACTTGTTCTCAACCTGCCTATCTGGTTAAATAAAGTAAAATAAATAAATAAACCAGTCAGTCCATCATACTGCATACACTGTTGTTGAACTTAAAAAGTTAAACTCGTTTGCAACTTTGCTTGTTTTTTGTTTTATTCATCAGTGTCTTACCTTGCTTATTGTTGAATTGAAACCATGTCCCGTGCTTGTTTTTTTATTTATATTATTATTGTTTAGTTCACAAAGTAACTGCCCAGTATTTACGCATTTCAATGAATGTGAGTGAAATAGTTTCCCCTACAATTTGTAAAAATAAGGATATTGAAAGCATCATTCTTTGTTGGAATATTTGGTGGGTATAAACCAGTATTACAAGAGACTGCTACAAGAAGGCGTGGCATGAAATATATGGGGTATTCAGTTGTTTGTTTCAGGGTGGCTGCTTCATGTAGAAAAATAATAGACCCTCTGCTGGACGCTCCTCAATTACCCCAACACAAATATTGCCGACCACAAGAAGTGAAGTAATACTGTGCAAAGGCTGTCACGTGACCTGAACTAGTCAGTTTTTCTTCCACAGGAAATTTGACCTTCTAGCTTTGTTCTTGCCGGGTTAATCAAAACAGTTCCTTGTTGCTTGAAACAAGCCAGGACTGACATACTCCTACTCTTGTTCTTGCCCTGTCTGCGATTTTTGAGTTATGACATTTTCTAGATGTTTGAGTAGATGGAAGACCAAGACACTGACCAGAATGTTTTATAGTCCTTTGGCTGTTATTCTGCACTCACATAAACGTGATGTCCATATAAGAAAATAGTCCTCCCCTACTTCTGAAGCCAGCGAATGTTTGTTTGTCACCTTTTAGAGTGCAGTGTTTCATTTCTTTCCAATTTCTGTGTAAGTGATCTTCTCACATGATCAAACCAACCCGGACTTTTACTCACTCCAGGAGTGCCTGCGACAATGATTCCCAAACATATTCATTACCCCTCAACTCATAATTTATTAATTTAGACCATAATAATGAAAAACACTAATTTAAATATGTGCTCAACTCTCAAAAGCTTTCAAAAGTGTATTCTTTCGGACAGAGTTCTCACACTTAGAACGTATGTCTCACATTCGGATGTTTCCAATCCATTCATTCCAGCATCTCTTTGAGGTATTTGAGGTCTATGTTTGCATGGTCAGACAGTTTGTCTGGATACGCATTGTGGTGTTGTTGATGTTGTTGTCATCGTCAAATGTTCTGTCTCTGTAATTGTCGGGGTGTCTTGGTGGTAGTTAAATGCTTCCATTGATCTGTATGCCATGATACTGTCTCACTCTCCTCACCTATTCTCTGCTCTCATAATCCACCCAATGTAATGTTGTAACTGTTGTTGAGACTGAAATCTCACTATACTAGCCCAACAAACTTAAATGGATTTATCCTAATAGGTGGATCGGAAGTAACATCCTCAGAATTGGTTACATCTAGGTGTAATGCATTTAGAATGGAACATGAGATTGTAGGATGCTAACTTTGCATTAAACTACCTCATTATGCATTTCGGAGAGACTTTAGTAACAGTGGGAAGGCAACAATCACCTTCATGATGAAACAATTTGAAGCCAATTACAGAATACATAAATCGTCACTTGGCCACATTGGCCATGTTTTTCGAGGCCATATGAGTAACGTTTTTTTTTTTTTGTAAACCTGACTCATTTGCTTAAAGTGAGGAGCTTTTTAACGGGGGCTTTAGAAATGCTTGCCGCAAGGGCTACTCTCGAGTTGGAGTGTGCTTGAGTTAATTTAAGTTCAGAGGAGAGCAATTGCATGTAACCAGGGCCTGACAAAGATCCTCTCGGTTTAATTGAAAGGAATTTTCAAATATTTAAAGTCCCAATGCAGCCGTTTTTATCTCAATATCAAATCACAGATTTTTCTGTATACAGTACATAGATTTTTATTATAGATTTCAAATATGCAATTGCAGAATTGTTCGTTTTTTTCTCTCACAAAGAACAGCTCCAACCCCCCACCCCACGCACCCCAATCCCACCCACCTTTCCATTCCAAGGAATAATGCAATACTTTTTAAAAATGTATTTAAGGTGCATACATGTTGGATCATGGTTTAAAAATTATCTTCATGTGATAAATGAGTGAATATATGGTCTATAAGTAGAAATACACATCTGCAGGCAAAAATATTTATTAAACAGACTGCATAAGTTTATAATAATAAAAAGAAAGAAGAAGAAAAAGTAGTAGATGCACGTGAAAGAAAAGGTTGCCAAAAGGAGCAGAACCTGACTGTTGATCCTCTCAAGTGAATTTGATCTTTTCTAATTTAAGATATATGTATTTGAGACACACAGCTAGGGAGGGAGGGGCTGCGGATGTCCAGAATCCAGTGATGAGCCAGAAGAGTTGTGAATGCAATAATATGAGAGCGTTTACACAATATAAGAGGGAGTCTTCTACAGCTCCAAAAATAGCAACATTGGGTGATGGTTGAAGTTGAATAGGTTAGACCTGTGACAAGGTTTCAAAGATTGAAGTCCAGAAGATTATAAGTTTGGAGCAAGACCAGAACATGTGTGTTGTCTAAATCATTGTATCTCTACTAATCTGGACTTGCTTATGGAGCACTTTATGGAGCACCTTAATTAAGCAATGACTTTTTCTGGCCACTCTTTTGTAAAGCCCAGCTCTGTGGAGTGTATTGCTTAAAGTTGTCCTATGGGCAGAAACGTCAATCTCCGCTGTGGAGCTTTGCAGCTCCTTCGGGGTTATCTTTGGTCTCATTGTTGTCTCTCTGATTAATGCCCTCCTTGCCTGGTCCATGAGTTTTGGGGGGCGGCCCTCTCTTGGCAGGTTAGTTGTGGTGCCATATTCTTTAAATTTTTTAATAATGAATTTAATGGTGCTCCGTGGGATGTTCAAAGTTCTAATATTTTTTGTGACTCCTGTCTTTGGCTGGAAAATGGCTGTGTGTGGTTTTGTGACTTGACTCTGCACTAACATGATCATATGTTGTGCTTTCGCTGTAAAGCATTTTTGAAATCGGATATGATGGGTAGATTAACAAGATGTTTATTTTTCATTTGCTGTATTGGACTTGTTAATCTGTGAAAGTTACATATTTCTAAAAAAATATTTTAGAATTTCGCCTTTTCAGCGGAATGTTGTCGAGGGAACCCCTGCCCAAGAAAGGTTCGCCAAAAGGCATGTGGGAGACTCTCCAAACATATGGGGAGCAGGTACTCTGGTCAGGTTGGTTATAATCAATCCTCAAGGTGTTTTTCAAATATTTATTCAATATTATATCAACCGGGACAGTTGGCTTCCCAGTAGGAGCGAGAGGCACAATGGCCTTTGTCTATTAAGCACAAATCACTCTGAGAGCCACCAGCTGACCACTGACGCAATGTTGTCCTTCACGCTCATATTTCAAAATTAAAGCCTGAAACTATGTCTTGTGACACATTAGGGAAGCCAAAAAGGAATCTGGTTGATATCCCATTCACTGCTCAATAGGGACACATAGGAACGCAGAGGTTTCTAAATAAGAGTCCCTTCCTGATTGGATTTTTCTCAGGCTTTCGCCTGCAATATCAGTTCTGTTATACTCACAGACAATATTTGTACAGTTTTGGAAACTTTAGAGTGTTTTCTATCTTAAGCTGTCAATTATATGCATATTCTAGCATCTTGTCCTGACAAAATAGCCCGTTTACTTAGGGGACCGTTATTTTTCCAAAAATGAAAATAGTGCCCCCTAGTTTCAAGAGGTTAAAGATTGCTGTACACCAGCAGAACCCTTCCAACTTTTATTTAACTAGGCATGTCAGATTAAGAACAAATTATTATTTTCAATGATGGTCTAGGAACTTTGGGTTAATTGCATTGTTCAGGGGCAGGTAGACAGCTATTTACCTAGTCAGCTCGGGGATTTGATCTTGCATTATTTTGGTTATTAGTCCAACGCCCTAACCACTAGGCTTCCTGCCACCCCACAGAGCTGACGAGCTGGGGCAGTTTTGCCTTGAAGAATGGGCAAAAATGGGTGAATAGTTATTCACGCTCAAGTTTTCAGTTTTTTTTGTCTTATTTCTTGCTTGTTTCACAATATAAAATATTTTGTGTCTTCAAAGTGGTAGGCCTGTGTATAAATCAATCAAATTTCAAACAAATATATTTATAAAGCCCTTCTTACATCAGCTGATGTCACAAAGTGCTGAACAGAAACCCAGCCTAAAACCCCAAACAGCAAGCAATGCAGGTGTAGAAGCATGGTGGCTAGGAAAAACTCCATGGAAAGGGTAGGACCTAGGAAGAAACCTAGAGAGGAACCAGGCTATGAGTTGTGGCCAGTTCTCTTCTGGCTGTGCAAGGTGGAGATTATAACAGAACATGGCCAAGATGTTAAAATGTTCATAGATAACCAGCAGTGTCAAATACAAATAATCACAGTGGTTGTCGAGGGTGCAACAGGTCAGCACCTCAGGAGTAAATGTCAGTTGGCTTTTCATAGCCTATCATTCAGAGTATTTCTACCGCTCCTGCTGTCTCTAGAGAGTTGAAAACAGCAGCAAGGAGTCATCAGGCCAGGTAGTCCTGATGCATGGTTCGAGGGCTCAGATCCTCTAAGAGAGAGAAATAAATAAATAAAGAAATGGAGAAAGAGAGAAAAAGAAGGGAAATTAGAGAGAGCATACTTAAATTCACACAAGACACCAGATAAGACAGGATAAATATTCCAGATATAACAGACTGACCCTAGCCTCTTGACACATAAACTACTACAGCATAAATACTGGCGGCTGAGACAGGAGGTCTCGGGAGACACTGTGGCTCCGTCCGAAGATACCCCCGGACAGGCAGGATATAACCCCACACACTTTGTCAAAGCACAACCCCCACACCACTAGAGGGATATCTTCAAACACCAACTTACCATCCTGAGACAAGGCCGAGTATAGCCCACAAAGATCTCCGCCACGGCACAACCCTAGGGGGGGCGCCAACCCAGACAGGAAGACCACGTCAGTGACTCAACCCACTCAAGTGACATTACCCCTCCTAGGGACGGCATGGAAGAGCACCAGTAAGCCAGTGACTCAGCCCCTGTAATAGGGTTAGAGGCAGAGAATCCCAGTGGAGAGAGGGGAACCGGCCAGGCAGAGACAGCAAGGGCGGTTTGTTGCTCCAGTGCCTTTCCGTTCACATTCACACTCCTGGGCCAGACTACACTCAATCATAGGACCTACTGAAGAGATGAGTCTTCAATAAAGACTTGAAGGTTGAGATCAAGTCTGCATCTCTTACATGGATAGGCAGACCATTCCATAAAAATTTAGCTCTATAGGAGAAAGACCTGCCTCCAGCTGTTCTGCTGAAATTCTAGGGTCAGTAAGGAGGCCTGCGTCTTGTGACCGTAGCGTACGTGTAGGTATGTACGGCAAGGACCAAAATGTAAAGATAGGTGGCAGCAAGATGGCAGCATTTGTGTGAAACTGAAGGCGCGAACCACTGCTTTTAATCAGGGCAAGGTGTCTGGTAACATGACTGAATACAAACAGTGCAGCTATTCCCTCCGCAAGGCTATCAAACAAGCTAAGCGCCAGTACAGAGACAAAGTAGAATCTCAATTCAACGGCTCAGACACAAGAGGCATGTGGCAAGGTCTACAGTCAATCACGGACTACAGGAAGAAACCCAGCCCAGTCACGGACCAGGATGTCTTGCTCCCAGGCAGACTAAATAACTTTTTTGCCCGCTTTGAGGACAATACAGTGCCACTGACACGGCCTGCAACAAAAACATGCGGTCTCTCCTTCACTGCAGCCGAAGTGAGTAAGACATTTAAACGTGTTAACCCTCGCAAGGCTGCAGGCCCAGACGGCATCCCCAGCCACGCCCTCAGAGCATGCGCAGACCAGCTGGCACACTGGTGTGACCCTGGGTCTCTCGACCCCGCCCTGTGCAACTGGGTACTGGACTTCCTGACGGGCCGCCCCCAGGTGGTGAGGGTAGGCAACAACATCTCCTCCCCGCTGATCCTCAACACTGGGGCCCCACAAGGGTGCGTTCTGAGCCCTCTCCTGTACTCCCTGTTCACCCACGACTGCGTGGCCACGCACGCCTCCAACTCAATCATCAAGTTTGCGGACGACACAACAGTGGTAGGCTTGATTACCAACAACGACGAGACGGCCTACAGGGAGGAGGTGAGGGCCCTCGGAGTGTGGTGTCAGGAAAATAACCTCACACTCAACGTCAACAAAACTAAGGAGATGATTGTGGACTTCAGGAAACAGCAGATGGAACACCCCCATCCACATCGATGGAACAGTAGTGGAGAGGGTAGCAAGTTTTAAGTTCCTCGGCATACACATCACAGACAAACTGAATTGGTCCACTCACACAGACAGCATCGTGAGGAAGGCGCAGCAGCGCCTCTTCAACCTCAGGAGGCTGAAGAAATTCGGCTTGTCACCAAAAGCACTCACAAACTTCTACAGATGCACAATCGAGAGCATCCTGGCAGGCTGTATCACCGCCTGGTATGGCAACTGCACTGCCCTCAACCGTAAGGCTCTCCAGAGGGTAGTGAGGTCTGCACAACGCATCACCGGGGGCAAACTACCTGCCCTCCAGGACACCTACACCACCCGATGCTACAGGAAGGCCATAAAGATCATCAAGGACATCAACCACCCGAGCCACTGCCTGTTCACCCCGCTGTCATCCAGAAGGCGAGGTCAGTACAGGTGCATCAAAGCTGGGACCGAGAGACTGAAAAACAGCTTCTATCTCAAGGCCATCAGACTGTTAAACAGCCACCACTAACATTGAGTGGCTACTGCCAACACACTGTCAATGACACTGACTCTACTCCAGCCACTTTAATAATGGGAATTGATGGGAAATGATGTAAATATATCACTAGCCACTTTAAACAATGCTACCTTATATAATGTTACTTACCCTACATTATTCATCTCATATGCATACGTAGATACTGTACTCTATATCATCGACTGCATCCTTATGTAATACATGTATCACTAGCCACTTTAACTATGCCACTTGGTTTACATACTCATCTCATATGTATATACTGTACTCAATATCATCTACTGTATCTTGCCTATGCTGCTCTGTACCATCACTCATTCATATATCCTTATGTACATATTCTTTATCCCCTTACACTGTGTATAAGACAGTAGTTTTTTGGAATTGTTAGTTAGATTACTTGTTCGTTATTACTGCATTGTCGGAACTAGAAGCACAAGCATTTCGCTACACTCGCATTAACATCTGCTAACCATGTGTATGTGACAAATAAAATTTGATTTGATTTGATTTGAGGTAGGAGCAAGCCCATGTAATGCTTTGTAGGTTAGCAGTAAAACCTTGAAATCAGCCCTTGCCTTAACAGGAAGCCAGTGTAGAGAGGCTAGCACTGTAATATGAATACATTTTTTGGTTCTAGTCAATATTCTATCAGCCATGTTTAGCACTCACTGAAGTTTATTTAGTGCTTCATCCGGGTAGCCGGAATGTAGAGCATTGCAGTAGTCTAACCTATAAGTGACAAAAGCATGGATACATTTTAATGCATCATTTTTGGTTGGGTCAAGGTTTGGGTCAAGGTTTGGCTTTTTCAAGAGATGCTTTATTACTGCCACTTTTACTGAGTTTGGTACACATCCGGTGGTTAGAGAGTTGATTATTATGTTCAACATAGGAGGGCCAAGCACAGGAAGCAGCTCTTTCAGGAGTTTAGTTGGAATAGGGTCCAGTATGCAGCTTGAAGGTTTAGAGGCCATGATTATTTTTCATCAATGTGTCAAGAGATATAGTACTAAAACACTTGAGTGTCTCCCTTGATCCTAGGCCCTGGCAGAGTTGTGCAGACTCAGGACAACTGAACTTTGGAGGAATATGCAGATTTAAAGGGGAGTCCGTCATTTGCTTTCTAATTATCATCATCTTTTTCTCCAAAGAAGTTCATGAATTTATCGCTGTTGAAATGAATGCCATCTGCTCTTGGGGAACGCTGCTTTTTAGGTGGCATTGTGACAGTATCAAAAACAATATTTGGATTGTACTTATTTTCCTCAATTAAGTTGGAAAAATAGGATGATCGAGCAGCAGTGAGGGCTCTTCGATACTGCATGGTACTGTCTTTCCAAGCTAGTCGCAAGACTTCCAGTTTGGTGTAGCGCCATCGGTTATTTTCTGTATACCAGGGAGCTAGTTTCTTATGACAAATGTTTTTTGTTTTTAGGGGTGCGACTGCATCTAGGGTATTGCGCAAGGTTACATTGAGTTCCTCAGTTAGGAGTTTAACCAGTTGGATTTAGGGGGCGCTATTTAAATTTTTGGATGAAAAACGTTCCCGTTTTAAACAAGATATTTTGTCACGAAAAGATGCTCGACTATGCATATAATTGACAGCTTTGGAAAGAAGACACTCTGACGTTTCCAAACCTGCAAAGATATTGTTTGTGAGTGCCACAGAACTGATGTTACAGGCGAAACCCAGATAAAAATCCAACCAGGAACTGCCGCATTTTTTGAAACCGCCTCATGCCAATGACTCCTTATATGGCTGTGAATGAGCTACGAATGAGCTTACGGTTTCCACATTTTTCCCAAGGTGTCTACAGCATTGTGACGTCTTTTTAGGCATTTCACTTGAAGAATGGCTGTAAGGGACCATATATGGCATGTGGTCACATGGTGCCTCCCGCAGAAAACTTTGCGTAAAATACTGAGGTAGCCATTTTTCCAATCGCTTCTTATGAGAAACCAACTGCCTCGATGGATATATTATCGAATACATTTGTTAAAAACACCTTGAGGATGGATCCTAAACAACGTTTGCCGTGTTTCTGTTGATACTATGGAGCAAATTTTGAAAAAAGTTTGGCGTTATAGTTGTAGCATTTTAGGGTCGATTTCTCAGCCAAGCATGATGAACAAACGGGAGCTATTTCGCCTACAAAAATAATATTTTTGGAAAAAAGGAACATTTGCTATCTAACTGGGAGTCTCCTGAGTGAAAGCATCTGAAGTTCTTCAAAGGTAAATTATTTAATTTGGTTGCTTTTCTTATTTTCGTGAAAATGTTGCCTGCTGCCAGCAGAGCCTAGCATAGCATTATGCCATGATAAACTTACACAAATGCTTGTCTAGCGTTGGATGTAACGCATATTTTGAAAATCTGAGATGACAGTGTTGTTAACAAAAGGCTAAGCTTGTGTTTGAATATATTTATTTAATTTAATTTGCGATTTTCATGAATAGGAAGAGTTTATAGGGGTATTTATGTCCGTTGCGTTATGCTAATGCGTTTGAGACTATGATTACGCTCCCGGATACGGATACTTTTGTACCTGTTTCCTCCAGCATCTTCACAAGGTCCTTTGCTGTTGTTCTGGGATTGATTTGCACTTTTCGCACCAAGGTACGTTCATCTCTAGAAGACAGAATGTGTCTCCTTCCAGATCGGTATGACAGCTGCGTGGTCCAATGGTGTTTATACTTGCGCACTATTGTTTGTATAGGTGAACATGGTACCTTTAGGTGATTGGAAATGTTGGACTGTTGGAGGTCTACAATTATTTTTCTGAGGATTTTCCTTTGATTTTCCCATGATGTCAAGCAAAGATGTGCTGAGTTTGAAGGTAGGCCTTGAAATACATCCACAGGTACACCTCCAATTGACTCAAATGATGTAAATTAGCCTATCAGAAGCTGCTAAAGCCATGACATAATTTTCTAGAATTTTCCAAGCTGTTTAAAAGGCACAGTCAACTTAATGTATGTAAACTTCTGACAAACTGGAATTGTGATACAGTGAATTATAAGTGAAATTATCTGTCTGTAAACAATTGTTGGAAAAATGACTTGTGTCAATCACAAAGTAGATATCCTAACTGACTTGCCAAAACTATTTTAACAAGAAATTAGTTTGTTAAACAAGAAATTAGTGGAGTGGTTGAAAAACGAGTTTTAATGACTCCAACCTAAGTATATGTAAACTCCCAACTTCAACTCTATGTATGTATGGGGCAAAATGTATTTACTGTATTATTCATGTTTTCAAGTTCTGGTGACAAACCATGCATTCCGATTCTTGCATAGATTGTAATGGACACATTTGATGTTGGTAAAATACTTTTTTGAAGGTTGTACTAAATACCATGAGCTAATTGGCAGCTATTTGTGGCACCTTGTTTGTTGACATACAATGCATTCTGGTTGTCACATAAATGTCTGTCACACCAAAGATGTTTTTGCAAAACGAAGTGAAGGGATGGTTCACTCGTCTTTCGAGTCAACTTCCGGAAGTGAATGATGGATGTGAAGGATGGTAGACGACACATATCTTGTAACCTCTTATCTTCTGGTGACGTGAAGAAACAAACTCGGCTGCGCACACAAACTACCCATCGTCGGATTAATTTAGATTTTTCGATCACCGGTGAGGTCTCCCGTGATGTGATGAACTGTAAATAATAGTTTCTGTCAACGGAGAGCTAAACATGACAGCTTACGTCAGGTCAATCTTTCCTCAGTTAACGCTATGACTAATGTAGCCTACATTTTCCAGTTTGGGTGAGAATTATGTTATACTGTTAACACTTCTGTGAATGTCTGAACATTGCATCCAAAAATAAACTCCTCAATTGAGGACATCCACCTCAAACGCTGAATGTAGCATCAATCGTAACTGAACATTCTAAATAAGTGTTGTAATCACTTTTAAGCATATGCTGCATGACCATTTTAGAATGATCACACCCGTTTGTTCCTACATGTCAAAGGGTTCAAGTTAATTTCCTTCAATTCTACACATTTTGCCATGGGGCAGAAAGAAAATGTAACAATTTTATAATGAATGTAATGCTATTCTTTTCATTTTGCCATGGGGAAGAGAGAACAAAGTTGCAGTTTCACAGATAATCACCTGCAATTCTGCCCATTTTTGCCATTGGGTGGAGACATTTTTGAAGATTTAAACGCCCATAAGGAAATATATTTTTTACAGCTGAAAGAAGATGCCCATAGCTTGCCCATGATGTTGCACAATGATTTCAAATCAAATCAAAGTGTATTTGTCACGTGTGCCGAATACAACAGGTAGACCTTACAGTGAAATGCTTACTTATAGGCTCTAACCAAAAGTGCAAAAAAGGTATTAGGTGAACAATAGGTAGGTAAAGAAATAAAACAACAGTAAAAATACAGGCTATATACATTAGCGAGGCTATAAAAGTAGCGAGGCTACAGACAGACACCAGTTAGTCAGGCTAATTGAGGTAGTATGTACATGTAGATATTGTTAAAGTGACTATGCATATATGATGAACAGAGAGTAGCAGTAGCGTAAAATAGGGGTTGGTGGGTGGTGGGAGGGACACAATGCAGATATCCCGGTTAGCCAATGTGCGGGAGCACTGGTTGGTCAGCCCAATTGAGGTAGTATGTACATGAATGTACAACAAACATACCCCCATAAAACTGACCATCCTACCAATCCTCGACTTCGGCGATGTCATTTACAAAATAGCCTCCAACACTCTACTCAGCAAATTGGATGCAGTCCAACACAGTGCCATCCGTTTTGTCACCAAAGCCCCATATACTACCCACCACTGCAACCTGTATGCTCTTGTTGGCTGGCCCTCGCTTCATACTCGTCGCCAAACCCACTGGCTCCAGGTCATCTACAAGTCTCTGCTAGGTAAAGCCCCGCCTTATCTCAGCTCACTGATCACCATAGCAGCACCCACTCGTAGCACGCGCTCCAGCAGGTATATCTCACTGGTCACCCCCAAAGCCAACACTTCCTTTACCCGCCTCTCCTTACAGTTTACACATATGCACAGACCGCCCCTCCTCGTCTTACCGGAGTGTGCTGTTCTATCTAGCTGGTGCAGTGTATATCCCGCTAGCTGAATATCCATGTCGTCATTCAGCCACAATTCCATGAAACATAGGATATTACAGTTTTTGATGTCCCTTTGGTAGGATATTCGTGATCGTACCTCGTCTAGTTTATTGTCCAATGATTGCACGTTGCCGAGTAGTATTGACGGTAACGGCAGCTTTCCCACTCGCCTTTTCAGGGTCCTGACCAGGCATCCCGCTTTTTGTCCTCTGTATCTGCGTTGCTTCCTTTTGCAAATAACAGGGATGTTGGCCCTGTCGGATGTTTGGAGAATGTCCTGTGCATCTTACTTGTTGAAGAAAAAAATATTTGTCTAATCCAAGGTGAGTGATCGCTGTCCTGATATGCAGAAGCTCTTTTTAGCCATATGATACGGTTGCAGAAACATGATGTACAAAGAACATGAAAAACCCTCACATAATAGCACATTGGTTGGGCGCTGCTGCCATTTCTTCCGCTGCCATTTTAACATTTAAGTCCTTTAGTCATCGTTTTAGTCAATGTATGATATATTTGGGGTTAAAGTGGGAAATCTGTGTCAATGCTGTGTGTTTTCCCCTATGACATGATGTGGTAATACTTTTCAGTCTACCTTTCTTTTCAAGGCTGGATTTTATTTGAATGTTACCACCCACCAGCATGGCATTGTTTATTCATCAGAAATACCTGCAAAATTCTTCCTGACGATCCGGCTGAGGCCCGACGTGGGATAGGCGCCTTAGGAGCCAACCGGGGCAAGGAACTGACAAATATAGGGGATGTAATAAACAGGTGATTGAGTCCAGGTGAGTCCAATAATATGCTGATGCACGTGACGGGGAAAGGCAGGTGTGCATACTGATGGTGGAAGGAGTGCATAATGCTGGGGAGCCTGGTGCGGGAAGGAGAGCAGGCGTGACAATTTTGGCATCTTAAAAGGCAGAAATTGAGTTATGCCTTATATGGCAATTCATATTATTTTTCCAAAATGAATTGTTGTTACACTAAAAATGCTGGCTTAAAAATAACCCAATTTGGGTAATTTTGACAACCCAGCACTGGGTCAATATTAGACAAATTCAGCATTGGGTTAAATAAACCCATTAGGGCTGGGTTGTGCTTTTAACCCAGTGCCTAGGGCTGAGCGCTTGACCCAACTGCTTTGTAAATTAGACTATAATGCTGGGTTAAAACAACCCAGTGTGTTCAGTTGTGACATAAACCCAGCACATTGGTTGAGGGATTGACCCAGCAGCTGGTTAATTAATGTAATCCTTGGGTTATTTTCAGTGTCATCCTATTTTCAATTCAGTTAGCATATTTTTGCCTTCTCCACCACCCCCACCCCCCTTTCCTACACACACAATCAAGATACAATGTTGTGTTTCAAATAAAGATTTATATTGCCTGCATTTCAGAACATACATCATGTCAGTGTTACGGCTATCGTCGAGAGACCAAGGTGCAGTGTGGTAGGCGTACATTTTGAATTTATTAAATGCACACCAAAAAAAACAAGAAAGATAAACGACAGGTAAAGTATTGTAGCGCTAAACCAGCAACTAACAAAACCAAGATCCCATAACAGAAAGTGGAAAAAAGGGCTACCTAAGTATGATTCCCAAACAGAGACAACGATAGACAACTGCCTTTGATTGGGAACCATACTCGGCCAAAAACAAAGAAATTGACAACATAGATTGCACACACCAAATCACACCCTGACGTAACCAAATAGAGAAATAAACAGCTCTCTAAGGTCAGGGTGTGACAGTCAGAGAATGTACAATATACTATTTTTTTGAAATAGCACATTGAAACAAAGCCCTATTGTCTAAATGTGTATTATTTCACAAGATAAGATTTCATCAAATAGGTTTGAACATAAGAATTTATTAATATGATTTCATAATATCTGATTGCCATCTGAGAAAAACAATGAATGCGTGTGTGTGACACTGTCTGTCTCAAGTGTTATTCACACAGATCCTTCTATCAGACAGTGTCAGAGCTAGATATTCACATTCACTGACACACTTCGGCTATCTTAGGTGACAGCACACACAAACACACCATGCTGTTTTGCTATACAATAATGGTCTACATGTGGGGTGAGTTAAAACATTGTTACACAGAACAAGTGTAAAATTTTACATTTGAAGGTCACGCTAATAAGGACATGGACTAACGACTCATTACTTAATTCATAAAGCACATTTTACAATCTCCAAAATGTCATATTTGTATTTAAAATAATATGGGGACTTGCGCAATGCATGGAGGCACTATGGTAGACAAATTACAAGAGTATGTTAAAATACTGTTTATAACATTGAATGGTTGTTTTATGCAATAGAATAGGGTTCTTTAGAACCCTCTCATCTGTGTCTTTGTGAACTCACCAGTGAAAAGGTTCAAATGTATTTAAAAAAGAATAATCTTGCAGTCAATAGAGGGGCCTCTAAAATGCTTTGCCTCGAGGTGACCCCCCATCCAAATCTCAGTTAGGGCCACCAAAAGATTAGAAGGAAGACCATTCCATTTAGTTGTAAATGTTACGGCTAGTGTCTGTCAACGCCAATTCATACAACTACAATCTGTACAATATAAGGAATAGAGTCAGAGAAATGACCTGACAATGGCACGTGATTTAAGTTGTTCCTTGAAATTATAATCGAATGTTATCCTACTAAGCCACATCCTGTAAATGTCGAGTGGAGAGGACAACCAACAAAAAAAGTAAACAATCAAGCAAATGCATGACATATTATTGTCAATGGTCCTGAAACCTGTCCTCCCACTCACATAACATACTAACTCGCCTACTCATACTGTACAAGGTTACCATGGATACAGTGGAAACATTGCCGGCCTGCATCAAGAGCCCAGTTCATTGCTTTAGCCAGACCTGGGTCCTTCAGGAAATTTCTGTGGTGAAAAAAGTGACCGCTCCCTGACTTACCTCACCAAATAGTGGAAAAAAGGAAAAGAAAATCAACATAGAAGTGTTGGCTGTTTTTCAAATGATCCTGCTCCAGTATAACTCCAGGGATGTGTTAATTTAGGGCACACCCTAGCAAAATGTTTTGCAACGGAAAACAATTGTTTCTTATTGGAAAAGCACATAGTACTTTCCCGTTTCACTCCATTGCAGAGAGTTATCTTCCATTATGTGCCTACTAATCACAATCCAGTATAATATGATCTGCCCTTTTGTGCTTCTCTACTTCTATGTCTCTACAGTCAGTGTAGTAATAAGCTGGAACTGAGACAGAACTGACCAGTACAGAGGCTATTCATCTGAGGGTCACAGCTCATCGCCTGCTCTGTCACTTAGTCCTGGACACTGGGCAAGTCTGTCAGTTCCTAACAGCTGGAGGTGGCTGAGGTAATGCTATGCTGCCGGTAGAGAATTCCAGCAAAATACCGGAAAAATACAGGAAGAAAACAGGTTTCAGTTGAGGAATGACAGGTTCATTCCAGGTAGAGACTGCAAGGTTCAACCTAAAAAAGATGATTGTAACAGTAGTATACTACGACTATAGAATATATGTTACCATCACTATTGCTACGTGTTGTAGTTAAGGTTGTTAATGGTGTTAGTGGTGCAGTAACACTGGTGATACCATAGGAAGTGGTAATGATCGGAAAATTAGTTTTCGTGGCTGTTGTGGGGTACACTTAATCTTTGTCTGGGAAACTGGCCCATAAAGTTTATAGAGTGAACCTTCTAACTGCATTCTATCACAGTATTAGACAGTAAGTGTTAAGTGCTAGAACCAAGTTAATGTTCTGTAATCATGTCTGGAATACAGAGAAGTGTAGGGCACAACATCACCCAATAAACTCAACAAGCCCTGTACAGTGCATGAACATACATACTACCGTACAGTACAAATACATGTACATACACATTTAGGCCTACAGTATGCCTTCTTATGTTTGGAAAACTGTCATAATGTTATAAGACGATATGCTGATATTGTGATTATCGATATTGTAGCGATACGATATGCTGGTTGATTTTGTTGGAGTACTCTGACCACCATGATATAACAAGTCACTCATTCATCCACAGGTATATGTGCTACAGTTACCTCTGTTTTCTGAAGCAGTGTAGTATAATGCTGCATGATATGGTCAAAATATCATACTGTATCACAATATTTTTCAATTCTTTGACAATATTTTATGTTTTTGAATAATAAAAGTTCTAAATATGCTTCATGAGTATTGTATTACCTTAGGGTGGCAACACATATATTAGGAGTTAAATCCAACTTCAACCCAAAATTATTTTCAGCATTTTTCATAAATTTCGCCATTTCCTGCACTTTTGTTATGATTGCCACACTGTGCCAGGGCTGCATGATACGGGCAAAAAAATCTAGACCTAGATAATTGGTGAACTGTTGTGTAAGGGATTTCCTCCTCTTCGGAAGAAGAGGAGAGGCGAAAAGGATTAGAGGACCAAAATGCAGCGTGTGTCACGTTCTGACCTTTATATCCTTTGTTTTGTCATTATTTAGTAAGGTCAGGGCGTGAGTTGGGTGGGCAGTCTATGTTTGTTTTTCTATGAATTGGGTATTTCTATGTTTTCGGCCTAGTATGGTTCTCAATCAGAGGCAGGTGTCATTAGTTGTCTCTGATTGAGAATCATACTTAGGTAGCCTGGGTGTCACTGTGTTTGTGGGTGATTGTTCCTGTCTCTGTGTCTTGCACCAGATAGGGCTGTTTTGGGTTTTCACGTTTCTTGTTTTTGTTAGTTTGTTCATGTGAAGTGATTTATTAAAACATGAATCAAAATAACCACGCTGCGCTTTGGTCCGCCTCTCCGTCAATGGAAGAAATCCCTTACAGCGTGGTTAGTTTTGTGCATCTCTAATAAAGATGAAAGTACAACAATCTACCAAACAAGAAACGTGAAAAAACCAAAACAGTCCTATCTGGTGCCACAAACGCAAAGACAGGAACAATCACCCACAAAACCCAACACAAAACAGGCTACCTAAATATGGTTCCCAATCAGAGACAATGACTAACACCTGCCTCTGATTGAGAACCATATCAGGCCAAACATAGAAATAGACAAGCCAGACACACAACATAGAATGCCCACCCAGCTCACGTCCTGACCAACACTAAAACAAGGAAAACACACACGAACGATGGTCAGAATGTGACAGTACCCCCCCCAAGGTGCGGACTCCGAACGCACAACCTAAACCTATAGGGGAGGGTGTGGGTGGGCATCTGTCCGCGGTGGCGGCTCTGGCGCTGGACCCCACTCCATAATGGTCTTAGTCCACCTCCTTAGCGTCCCTTGAGTGGCGACCCTCGCTGCTAACCTTGGCCTAGGAACCCTAACAACGGTCCCCACTGGACTGAGGGGCAGCTCGGGACTGAGAGGAAGCTCAGGAAGGTTGATGAATCTAGCCAATCCTGGCTGGCTGGTGGTTCCGGCAGATCCTGGCTGACTGGCGGATCCTGGCTGAATGGCGGATCCTGGCTGAATGGCGGATCCTGGCAGTTCTGGCGGATCCTGGCCGACTGGCGGATTCTGGCCGACAGGCGGATCCTGGCCCACTGGCGGATCCTGGCCGACTGACGGATCCTGGCCAACTGACGGATCCTGGCAGATCCTGGCTGACTGGTTGTTCTGGCAGATCCTGGCAGCTCTGGCAGATCCTGGCTGACTGGCGGGTCCTGGCAGACTGGCGGATCCTGGCAGACTGGCGGATCCTGGCAGACTGGCGGATCCTGGCGGATCCTGGTCGACTGGCGGATCCTGGCGGATCCTGGCTGACTGACGGCTCTGGCAGACCCTGGCTGACTGGCAGTTCTGGCAGATCCTGGCTGACTGGCGGATCCTGGCTGAATGGCGGATCCTGGCTGAATGGCGGATCCTGACAGACTGGCGGATCTAACTGATCCTGGCAGACTGGTGGCTCTGGCGGATCCTGGCAGACTGGCGGCTCCTGGCTGACTGGCGGCTCCTGGCTGACTGGCGGCACTGGCGGCGCTGGGCACACTGGCGGCGCTGGACAGACTGGCGGCACTGGCGGCGCTGGGCAGACTGGCGGAGCTGGCGGCGCTGGGCAGACTGGCGGCGCTGGGCAGACTGGCGGCACTGACGGCGCTGGGCAGACGGGTAGCTCAGGCGGCGCTGGGCAGACGGGTAGCTCAGGCGGCGCTGGGCAGACGGGTAGCTCAGGCGGCGCTGGGCAGACGGGTAGCTCAGGCGGCGCTGGGCAGACGGGTAGCTCAGGCGGCGCTGGGCAGACGGGTAGCTCAGGCGGCGCTGGGCAGACGAGTAGCTCAGGCGGCGCTGGAGAGGAAGGCTCTGGCAGTGCTGGACTGAGGAGCGCTGGTGCCTCTGGACTGAGGAGCGCTGGCGCCTCTGGACTGAGGGGCGGGAGCTCTGGCAGCGCCGGACAGGCGGGAGACTCTGGCAGCGCTGGACAGAGAAGCTCTGGCGCCTCTGGACTGAGGGGCGGAAACTCTGGTAGCGCCGGACAGGCTGGAGCACCTGTGTTGATGGGACGGAGAGACAGCCTGGTGCGGGGTGCCGGCACTGGTGGTACCGGGCTGGGGACACACACCTCAGGGCGAATGCCTTGCATACTACGCCAAATCAACTGCTCTCTCTCTTCACACTCCCCCAATTCTATTAACACCTCCTCGAGTGTCTCCTCATCTCCCATCCGTTCACTCTCCTCCATTCTGTCCAATAACCCCTCGACCCTCTCAGACTCAGCCCTCAGCTTCGCCGATAGCTCTGATAACATCCATGGCTCCTTACGGTAAACAGGGGGAGTTGGCTCAGGTCTGGCTCTTGACTCTGCCACACTCTCCCTGTGCCCCCCCCCAAGACATTTTTTGAGGGTGCCTCTCGGGCTTCCAGCCGCTCTGCCGTGCTAGCTCTTCATAATGCCGCCTCTCTGCTTTCGCTGCCTCCAGCTCGGCTTTGGTGCGGCAATATTCCCCTGGCTCTGCCCAGGGTCCTTTCCCGTCAAGGATCTCCTCTCAAGTCCATTTCTCCAAATAGTGCAGCCTCTCCCACTGCTGCTGCTGCCTCTGTTGCTTCTCCTGCTGCTGCCTTTGCTGCTGCTGCTGTTGCTCCTGCTGCACCTGTCGCTTCTCCTGCTGCTGCTGTTGCTGCTGCACCTGTCGCTTCTCCTGCTGCTGCTGTTGCTGCTGCCTCTGTTTACCACGCCGCTTGGTCCTTGGATGGTGGGTGATTCTGTAAGGGATTTCCTCCTCTTCGGAAGAAGAGGAGAGGCGAAAAGGATCAGAGGACCAAAATGCATCGTGGCTAGTTTTGTGCATCTTTAATAAAGATGAAAGTACAACAATCTACAAAACAAGAACCGTGAAAAAAGCAAAACAGTCCTATCTGGTGCCACAAAGACAGGAACAATCACCCACAAAACCCAACACAAAACAGGCTACCTAAATATGGTTCCCAATCAGAGACAATAACTAACACCTGCCTCTGATTGAGAACCATATCAGGCCAAACATAGAAATAGACAAACCAGACACACAACATAGAATGCCCACCCAGCTCACGTCCTGACCAACACTAAAACAAGGAAAACACACACGAACGATGGTCAGAACATGACATGTTGGAATCATGGAAATAGAATGATTATTAAAATGATACAGTGGGAAGCACCTTGAATACATTTGTTTGACATGACAAGGAATATCATCACGGTCACTGTCATGTCGTTGACTATCATTAAATGTGAAGACTGTATATTAACAAATCAATTCTCTATGTGTAATTTAATTACGCAATTAAACTATTTATTTACTAAATAACTAATGAAAGAAATGTCCCTAGCGGACAAGACCGATATGACGGCTTGGTGGACAAAGGAAACTGGGTGGGGACTGCTCAAGAGTGGGAGACTCATAGCTGATAACTACACTCATAGAAATTGTTAATACTTTGAATATGAACAACCTCTCATTTGAAAATAAATTGAAATGTACATATTTACGAGTGTATGTCTTGTTGTCTCTCTCTGTGGTCACCGGTCCATCTGCTGGAGAGAGTCGACAGAAAAGTTGCGTTCATAATGGATGCCCATGTTGTCACATAGAATAGATGTTTCGGTGGTTGTCGGTTTTCTTCGTCCTAGGCTACATACATTTCGAGCTGCAGACTGAAAAGGCCTTGTCTAAGATTTGCTCGTTTTATGGCAATGTTTTAGTGTAGCCAATGTTACACGCTGTATGGTCTCCTCGGCCTATAGTTGTAGTTCTTAACCATTTCACATGTAGCTACCGCTCCATGCTTTACTGGTCTTGTAGTTTTAAACCATTTATCAGCCGTGTAGCCACCACTGCATGCTGTCTGGTCTAATGGCCTATGGAATTGTAGCCATTCCAAAGTGGGGACTCACGTCTCTGTGTTCTCTGACTTGATGTACATTTTGTAGGAATTGGGTTTTATACTCTGTTGAAGAAGGGGGTGTTCCATGACGCCGACCAAGTCTATGCTCACGTGGGCGTGGCCACTGACTAGTTAAAACTTTACATCTTAACAAGTATCTTGTTTAGAAGGCCAACATCACATTACATCTTCTCACAAATAGTTTCGTATTCAACCATATATTTTACACAACATTTTGATGTAAACTCCATAATTGAGAAGCGGACACAACCAAAGACGCAGTATATATTGTTCCACTGTTTTCCCTGGTGTCACACAATCAAACCAATTCGACAGGGTTGTTATTTAAATACCCACAGACCATTCCCACACTCAAAAAAATTGAAATATTGTTTAATTTTTCAAACTTTTGTCCAAATGTCTCTCTGTGTTCCACAGTTTACATTCCAAACTCAAACACTACAGAGCATAGAGGCAGCATATTTTACAACCGCCATAAAACAGCCGACTTCCCGATCTCCCCCTCTACGAGAGAGAGAGCATGCTGTAGAGCGGAGCCACTGTAACCTGATCCTTCAGATCGTCACAGAGGAGTTATGACTGTCCCCCTCTGGTGGGTTCAATCTTGTAATTATCCTGCAAATTGCAAACCAACATAATAATAATGATCATGTGATGTCCTGGTTGTGGACCATTGTTGCAGTCCCCCTCTGGGGGTTGACCTTGGTAGGCTCTCTGAAAGCGGAGCAGTCCGCCACAAGGATGGGCAGTAGATGTCCGGTTAGTGATCCCTGTTGCGGTCCCACTCTAGTGGTTTACCTTGGTAGGTTTCCTGGAAGCTGCAAAGAACCACAGGAATGGCCAGGGATGGGCAATGGATGTCCGTTTGGTAATCGCCGTTGCAGACCCCCTCTGGTGATCGACCCAGGTAGGATTTCTGCAAATAGAGCAGGCCGCCACAAGGATGGGCAGCAGATGTCCAGATGTTAACAACGCACACACACTCACGAAATACATAATTCGATTTCTTCTCAAATAAGAGGTGTTGTGGCGCTAAGTGATGGTTGTATGGGGACATTGTTTATGGCTCTATTGCTAAGTGGCAAAGGAAATGAAATGGAATAAAAGCATAAACAAAAGATAGCGTCCCACATTAACGTCCCACCTGGCCAACATCCAGTGAGATTGCAGAGAGCCAAATTCAAATACAGAAATACTCATTATAAAAATTCAGAAAACAAAACATATTTTTCATAGGTTTAAAGATTCACTTCTTGTGAATCCAACCACGGTCTCATATTTAAAAAATGCTTTACGGCGAAAGCATACTCTACGATTATTTAAGAACATAGCCAGGCAGACAAATCATTACAAACAGTAACCAGCCAAGTAGAAGAGTTACACAAGTCAGAAATAGAGATAAAATTAATCTTACCTTTGATGATCTTCATGTGGTTGCACTCAGAAGACATTCATTTACTCAATAAATGTTCATTTTGTACGATAAAGGCTCTTTAGATGCAAAAACCTCTGTTTTGTTCACGCGTTTTCTTCAGTGATCCACAGGCTCAAACGCAGTCAAAACAGGCAGACATAAAAATCCAAATTGTATCCGTAAAGTTCATAGAAACATGTCAAACGATGTTTATATTCAATCTTCAGGTTGTTTTTAGCCTAAATGATCTATAATATTTCAACTGGACAATAACGTTGTCAATATGAAAGGTAAACAAGAAAGGCACTCTCTCTGGTCGCGCGCATGACAAAGCTCTGTGACACGGCAGGGTCCACTCATTCAGACTGCTCTTACTAATTTTTCAGTACAAGCCTAAAACAATTTCTAAAGACTGTTGACATCTAGTGGAAGGCATAGGAACTGCTATTTGAGTCCTAAGTCAATGGATACTGTAATGGCATTGAATAGAAAACTACAAAACCAAAAAATAACCTACTTCCTGAATGGATTTTTCTCAGGTTTTCGCCTTCCAAATCAGTTGTGTTACACAGACACTATTGTAACAGTTTTGGAGTGTTTTCTATCCCAATCTACCAGTTATATGCATATCATATCTTCTGGGCCCGAGTAGCAGGCAGTTTAATTTGGGCATGCTTTTCATCCAAAATTTCGAATGCTGCCCCCTACCCTAGAGAAGTTAATCATCTAATTGGACTGTATTCTACATACGATCAAGGTCTTGGCAAAATGACCCTATCATGGCATTGTTTAATGTCTTATCTAGGGTGTTCCTAATTTGCAGTGTGTTGCCTAGGCCAATATCCTAAGTTGATAACTTCATGATAAGTCTACAGCTGCAAGGCACCAGCTTTTGTGCAGTCTACAGGGATGACCTATTGACCTCTGTGGAGATACTGGTGAGTACTGTAGCTGTAGAGTCAAAGGCCTCAAAGTACATTTTCAACTTTACTAAGGCTGGTATTTTGCTCGGACCCTTAAGTGATCCAAGCATGAATCATCATTAAAAGTTGTGTTGTACATGTGTGTTTATGCTTACATAAGTGCACATGTAAAGGGAAAGAAAACCAAGTATCCTGATAGGCTGCAACCTGTTCAGAATGAGTCTGACGTCATCAGATCATTTCCAGGTCAATGCCTGGAGGTCGGTAAGAGTTTATGTCGACCTCAAGCCATATGTTGGGGACCTGTAGTAGTTTTATTACACGTCAATGTGTCTTACACCATTGTAGCTGTGGTAGGTATGAAGGAGTCTATTTCATAGCTATGTTAACCTCACAAAGGAAGTACTCTCTAAGCACTGAACCAGTCATAAGCATTGTGATCATGGTTCATGACTTCTAATAACTGTTCTCCTGAATGGGGGGGGTTCTATTTATTAGTGGCATGTGTATTGACCATTGACCATTACACGTGTTGCAATCTGAGTGACTACTAACTCCTTTGTCGCAGTTATCAATAGCAATTTGACTTGTGAGGTCTCTAATCCTCTTACTGATTGCTGTTGGACTGACTGTGCTGACATTTTTACTGGTACTAAAGGGGACCAGTTATCCTACCGATTTATTCTGAAATATTATCCTAATTGAACAGATGATTAGAGCACTTTACTAGTTGTATTGTAGTTGAACCTACACTTGGCAAGGCATTACTATTTTTGCCATTTGTTTTGGAGGTGTAAGTCCCCTGGACTTCTTCTACGACCAGTGTGGTAGACCCCAGTAATATCTTAGAAGTGTTCTAAGATTATCCCTGTCTAGGGGCCTATCTGCTCCTGACTGTTCTCATAGGGGAGTTTACAACTAGATTTGTTTTCTGCTCTGGCGGCCTCGAACAGTGTTGCACGTAGTCTCAACACCCCACCGGCTTCGATGAGGCTCATCATGAGTCTGGGCTACTATTCCCCCCTTTGTGTCTCGGGAGCCCCCCTATCAGCGGTTGGTGTTGGTATCCGAGGCACAAACGAAAAGGTCGAACCCTATGTACGAGTTGTGAGCGGCCACGTTATGAGAATGGCTGTAACATTTCAACAAAATCTCCTGGTGTTTGTGCTTCAAAACGCTCAGTGGCTGTCGAGGCCTGTCAGTCACCACCGTGTCTGCGTGTGGCAATCTCTTCAGTACCTGCGAACTGAGACTGGGATATCTGTCTGTGATATTTCAAGGTGTTTCACCAGTGGGAATTATTGGGTCAGTTGCGAGACTGACACCATTAGTCTCATTGTAAGGAGTGACAGTCCCCCCCCCAAAGCAGAAGTAGAGTATACTCTGCGCATCAATGTTTTTCTTGCTGTGACGGCTGCAGTGCTTGCGGAAGTGTCCGAAGGGCACGAAAAGTTCATCACAATTACAGTATTGAACAACTTCAAGGAGGAGGTTGCTCATTCACAGAGACAGCTGTCTCAAAATCATGAAAAAAATGGTCAATCAGGTTAGCTGATGAAATGTGTCGAGATATCGCAATATCTCCTTGGATCGGAATCTGCACCAAGAGGTTACGAAACGTCTTTTTCCCATGGGGTGCTTTTGATACCCCTCGTGAATGACTGCATTGCAGCTAGGATTAGGGGAAGACAGTGTGGTCAGTGGAAAAGGCACTGTGACCATACATGGTTGGTTTTCCTATCCATCAGTGGGAGTAACCGATCCATCAAGTCTGCTCCGAGTAGCAGGGGTTTAGATTCGAGGCTGGTAACATACACAGGGTAAACGAGAGCGATACGTCCTGGAAGTGTAGTTTCAGCATGATTCTCAATGTGAGAGGCGACGTAGTCTGAGTGAAACCTCGAAGTGTAGTTTCACATCATTCCACTTCAAAGCCATTTTGAGATCATTGAACAATGTTTGAGAGATGAGCGATATTGTCGTGCCCAATTAGCGCATGACAAGTTAAGCAGTCTTTCAGGACTGTTTCCAGGTATGGCTGCTTAGATTTGCGTTTAGTGAACATATTCCCCACAAAGTGGAGTGGTTGTTCGTAATGACGTGATGTACCAGTTCTGTTCAAGGTGAAACAGATCGACGTTCAGGATTTTGAGTGGGCTTGGCTTTAGCGAAGCTTTTGACCTTTTTCTTCTCAACCTTTGTATCAGTGTCTATAGACAAAAGCCTGTGGGCTTGTTTCTTGATCGAGCTGGCCCTGTATAGGGTCTCGAATGAGAGAGGGAGGAATTCGATTTTTAACGTCCTTGCTAAGGGTGTTAATTACTGTGGACCTGTATAGCAATTCCCTGTCCAGTCCTTGTGACTAATCTTTTACCCTTTTCTCAATTTTTTTCTCTTTAGTTCATCACGTAGAGGAACTTCTAGAGAACATTGGTATCCATTTTCATCGTCCTTTAACCCTTCGTTACTCTTGTGCTTTGACACTTTGTATGTGTTGGGTACAGGAACGTGGCGAACAGGTAGTTTATAGCGGTAGTCATTTCGATGGCGCTTTACAGTTGTTGCAAGCTCTCTGAGTTGTAAGATAGGCAAGCCAACGTGGGCTGTAGGGCCCAAGTAGGTAATGAAGATGGGATACATGTTCGACATGCTGTAGCTCGTGACCGTTCTGGAATTCCACCAGATTGTACCTAAGGGTGGTATTCTGCTGCAGAGACTGGATCATTCCGGCTATTGTGATAGGGAGTTTGATGGTGAGGCATATATCTGTACATGAGGAAAATACTTTGTGTTTTCCTGGGGCAAAAAAAATCAGGATATCACCAGGTTGCTTCCCGACGGCTCTGTGTCTGTCACCGGGGACTTACACTATCATGGTTCAAGTGGGGTTGAATTACATCGTGAAGGCAGCTCAGAACAGCTGAATATAGATTTTAAAGAACTGATTGGGTCACTACTTGACAACAACAAATGTCCCATAATATCTGGCCATCTGCCCTCCCTAAATCGTGGAATTGAACAATTCAGCAGACTTCTAGCATTCCATAACTGGCTACGAGATGATTGCAGCTCTGTTGGTGTAACAATTATTGACAATTTTGATACCTTCAGGAAGAAAAGCTCCTATTATAAGGATGATGGGATCCCTCCAGACATTTGGGTTCCTGGATCTTTTCACAGCATTATAAGGCTGTGTTGAGACAATAACTATATAACGTATATACCATAGTGTCGCTGAGTTGTCATTATGCTTCAGCAAATGTACATTATCCCAGGGCTGTTAGAAGACACAATGTAAGTAACCTACTGCCCTAATTGCCTCTCCTGATCCTACTAGTAGTGCCTGCAACCTGCAGTGATCACATGCCTATGAACCAGAGTTATACTGTTAGCACTGAGGTGGTGTGCCCTAGCAGGAAGTCCACTGTGTGCAGCTCACCCTGCAGTAATATAGATAACCTGAGCATGTTTACCTCTGCTAATCTTACCAGTAAAGCAAGAAAAACAACCAAGCATTGCAGAGAAGTGTTAGAAATAGCCCTTGTTAACATATGTAGTTTAAGAAACAAGAAACAACGTTCATGGAATAAATAATTTGCTAGTTAAAGATGACATTCATATTCAGACAATCTCTGAAACTCACTAAATCCAAGATAAAACCTTGGATGATACAGTGGTAGCAATACATGGTTATAAGATCTACAGAATAGACAGACATGCCAAAGGTGGAGGTGAGGCAGTTTATATGCAGAACCATATTCCTGTAAAGATTAGAGAGGATCTCATGTTAAATACTGTTGAAGTAACATATCTACAGGTTCATCTGCCTCACCTAAAGCTCATTCTGGTGGGAAGCTGCTATAGACCACCACGTCCTAACAGTCAGTATCTGAATAACATGTGTGAAATGCTTGATAATGTATGTGATATCAATATGATATCAATGTGATATCAATTGACTGGCTTTAATCAGGCTGCCTACTCAAGAGAGAGCTTCAAACTGTAACTAGTGCCTGCAACCTGCTTCGGTTTATCAATCAACCTACCAGGGTAGTTACAAACAGCACAGGAATGAAATCGTCAACATGTATTGATTACATATTTACTAATGCTGCAGAAATGTGTTTGAAAGCCGCATCCAAATCTATTGGATGTAGTGATGACAATATAGTAGCCATATCTAGGAAAACCATAGTTCCAAAGGCTGGGCCTAATATAGTGTATAAGAGGTCATACAATACATTTTGTAGCATTTCCTATGTTGTTGATATAAAGGATATTTGTTGATCCGTGATGTGTAATGAAGAGGAACCTGACACTGCACTTGACACATTTATGAAATTATTCCAGTTACTAATAAGCATGCACCCATTAAGAAAATTATTGTAAAAACAGTTAAATCCCCATGGATTGATGAGGAATTAAAAAATTGCATTGTTGAGACGGATGAGGCAAAATAAATGGCAAATAGGTCTGGCTGTACAACCAATTGGCAAACGTACTGCAAATTTAGAAAACATGTGACTAAACTGAATAAAAAGAAGAAGAAACTACAGTATGAAACAAAGATAAATGACATAAAGAATGATAGTAAAAAGCCATGGAGCACCTTAAATAGAATTTTGTGCAAAAAGGCAAACTCAATCGTTCATTGAATCAGATGGCTCATTCATAAGCTGATATTGCCAACTACTTTAATTATTATTTTCATTGGCAAGATTAGCATACTTAGGCATGACATGCCAGCAACAAACGCTGACAATAACCATCCAAGTATATTTGATCAAATTATGAAATACAAGCTTTATTATTTTGTATTCCGTTAAGTGTGGAAGAGGTGAAACAATTACAAGCCACCGGGGTCTGACAACGTGGATGGAAAATTACTGAGGATAGTAGCGGACGATATTGCCACTCCTATTTGCCATGTCTTCAATTTGAGCCTACTAGAAAGTGTGTCCCCTCAGGCCTGAGGGGACACAGGCCAAAATATATTCCCCTACCGAAGGATAGTAAAAGCCCCTTTTATTGGCTCAAATAGCCAACCAATCAGCCTGTTACCAACCCTTAGGAAACTTTTGGAAACAATTGTGTTTGACCAGATACAATGCCATTTTACAGCAAAAACAATTGACAACAGACTTTCAGCACATTTATAGTGAAAAACATTCAACAAGCACAGCACTTACACAAATTACTGATGATTGCTGAGAGAAATTTATGATAAAAAGGTTGTGGGGGCTGTTTTGTTAGACTTCAGTACGGTTTTGACATTAACGATCATAGTCTGTTGCTGGAAAAACGTTTGTGTTATGGCTTTACACCCTTGCTATATTGTGGATAAAGAGTTACCTGTCTAACATAATACAGAGGGTGTTCTTTAATAGAAGCCTCTCCAACAAAATCCAGGTAAAATCGAATTCCCCTGTCTTACTATCCGTCATGTTTGGGTGTTGCTTGTTTTCGTAATATTTGTCGATACATTTCTTTAGTCTTAAGATTTGTTTTGTGTTGTTATTCACATTGAAGGTTATCACCCACCAGATTGTGTAGTGCTAATATTTAGTCTAATTGACTGATATTGACTGTTACATTTTAATCTTGAGGTGCTCTACATAACTACATTCAGTCCACCATCTTCAGTCCGCCATGGTGGTCTGATTTAAGTTTCCCTACATTATTAAAGTCCCCGGCCACTAGGAGCGTCTTTCAGCCACGACCTTGTGAAACAGATATTACAGTTAATGTCCCGTTGGTAGGATATACTTGCTTTCAGTTGTTTTTTTCCAAAGATTGAACGTTAGCTAGCAGAACAGAAGGCACGGGCAGATTAGCCACTCGTCGCCTGATCCTCACAAGGCATCCTGATGTCTTTCTGCAAAACCTACATTTCCTTTCCAGCAAATCACAGGGATCTGGGCCTGGTCAGGCATCCGTACTATATCCCTCGTGTCCGACTCATTGAAGAACTCCTAGTCCAATTTGAGGTGAGTAATCCCAGTTCTGATGTCCAGAAGCTCTTTTCGGTTATAAGTGACGGTAGCAGCAACATTATGTAGAAAAAAGTTAACGCGAAAAGACAAAAAAAATAGCATGGTTGGTTAAGACCTGACACTGAGAGCTAACATTAATAATATGCATGTCAATCTCTCCTGGCTCAAAGTGGAGGAGAGATTGACTTCATCACTACTTGTATTTGTGAGAGGTGTTGACATGTTGAATGCACCGACCTGTCTGTTTGAACTACTGGCACACAGCTCAGACACCCATGCATACCCCACAAGACATGCCACCAAAGGTCTGTTCGCAGTGCCCAAGTCCAGAACAGACGTTGGAGGTTGCACAGTACTACATAGAGCTATGACTACATGGAACTCTATTCCACATCAAGTAACTCATGCAAGCAGTAAAATGTATTTTAAAAAACAGATACAAATACATCCTATGGAACAGTGGGGACACTTTGTGAAGCAACACAAACATAGGCACAAACACATGCAAATAAACACACGATAACATACACACCGTACACACAGATTTTGTGTTGTAGATATGTGGTAGTAGAGTAGGGGCCTGAGGGCACCCACTTAATAGGTTGTGAAATCTGTTGTGAATGTATTGTAATGTTTTTAAAAATGTGTAACTGCCTTAATTTAGCTGGACCCCAGGAAGATTAGCTGTTGCCTTTGCAGCAGCTAATGGGCATCCATAATTGTTACGCACGCCTCTATGAAGAGGGAACGCAACACCCTGCTACAACAACTCTGTGAAGCGAAAAAGGTATGGACTGTAGGTGCGAGTAAAAATGACAACAAGCAGAATGTGGTACCGTTTACAAGGACTTTATTCCTTTACACGGTAATATGGGGAAAAGGGGCTGGACGGAACCAAAGCAAAGAAAGTAAATCTCAAAGCCCCCCCCTCTCCTATCTTACCTGCCTACCCACTACTTACCTAATTTAGCACCACCTGGTGCCCTAACCAAAATACAAGGGGTGGTCCGCCCAGGTCTTACCTAGTGTGCCTAGACAGCGAATATGCTACGGGTATATGTATGCCCGCGGGCCTCTTGCCTAAGCACTCCCTAGGTGCCTTCCCCTTCCCCCCTGGGAACAAATGAAACAGAATATTAAACAATTTCACAAACAAACTAAGACAAAGGACATCAAATAAGTTCTATCTGAGCAACAAACTCACAAAACATACCAACTCTCAGCAATGAACTCCCAGCAAAATCAACCTCTAGCAAAATCTCTCTAGCAAAATCTCTACAATGACCTCCCAGCAAATCTCTCTAGCAAATCTACCTCCAGCAAAATCCTCTACAAAAAAGATCTTCTGGACAGAACACTGGCTTTTATATAGCTTCTGAAGGAATGGGTAATTGGAGACAGCTGTGTCTTGACGAGGGGGCGGGGTCAGCTCTCCAATTAGCCCTGGAGTCGACCAATCAGCTGCTTGAGGGATTTCAGGAAGCCATTTCCTGAAATAAACACATGCAAATACACAAACTACAACACATAATCTGGGGAACGTAACAATAATAAATACAACAACCTTGATCTAGCACCTTAGTTTTTAATCGGTTTCTATATGAAACTATAAATAAATAAAGAAACATACACAGACTTGAAATCATTGGCCACTTTAACAAAGAGTAAATGGCAAGAAAGTGCTCCATGGTGACTAACACTGCTCTCCTTGAGTGACTGGGGGCAGGGCTTGGTTTGGGAAGTAGCTAGCAGCAGCAGGAGCGGGAAAAGATGACTCAAGTAGCAAACAGAGTAAACTATAAACACTGACATTACATGTGCCGGAGTTGCTTATCACATTTAACAAACCAAATATTGAAATACCGTTATAGAAGGTCAAGTAAAATCCCAAACCGGTCTGTGCATCAATAGCAGTATATAGTAAAATACAGTACACTGCCCATCTCTAGTGGTCTAAATCAAATGTATTTATATAGCCCTTCGTACATCAGCTGGTATCTCAAAGTGCTGTACAGAAACCCAGCCTAAAACCCCAAACAGCAAGCAATGCAGGTGTAGAAGCATGGTTGCTAGGAAAAACTCCCTAGAAAGGCCAAAACCTAGGAAGAAACCTAGAGAGGAACCAGGCTATGTGGGGTGGCCAGTCCTCTTCTGGCTGTGCCGGGTGGAGATTATAACAGACATGGCCAAGATGTTCAAATGTTCATAAATGACCAGCATGGTCCAATAATAATGAGGCAGAACAGTTGAAACTGGAGCAGCAGCACGGCCAGGTGGACTGGGGACAGCAAGGAGTCATCATGTCAGGTAGTCCTGAGGCATGGTCCTAGGGCACAAGTCCTCTGAGAGAGAGAAAGAAAGAGAGAAAGAGAGAATTAGAGAGAGCACTCTTAAATTCACTCAGGACACCGAATAGGACAGGAGAAGTACTCCAGATATAACAAACTGACCCTAGCCCCCCAACACATAAACTACTGCAGCATAAATACTGGAGGCTGAGACAGGAGGGGTCAGGAGACACTGTAGCCCCATCCGAGGACACCCCCGTACAGGGCCAAACAGGAAGGATATAACCCCACCCACTTTGCCAAAGCACAGCCCCCACACCACTAACTTCACGCCTCTTCAACCACCAACTTTCCATCCTGAGACAAGGCCGGGTATAGCCCACAAAGATCAAAGATCTCCGCCACAGCACAACCCAAGGGGGGGTGCCAACCCAGACAGGAAGATCACATCAGTGACTCAACCCACTCAAGGTCTACAGTGTTGGCGGTAAAGAGTCTCATGGAGATTAGCTGAGAGAACACTAATATATATCAGATTAAACGGTACTGTCGAGCTGGATGATTTTGACAGGATTTGAGGCCCTGTGAAACGAACTACTGAAAACTCATCCAGCACATGCAAACCAGCTCCCTATTTTGGTGGGGAATAGCTTTGTAGTAGGGAGGAAGAGGAGTGGAAAATATTTTCAGGGCTTGTGAAGGTTTTCGATATCCATCACCCCCCATGCTCTATCTCCATTGATCACCTAACGTGACGTTTCTCAGTCCTAGTCCTGGGGACCTCAAGGGGTGCACATTTTGGTTTTTGCCTTAGCATTATTACGTTACACCTGATTCAAATGAACAACTCATCATCAAATTGTATTATTTAAATCAGGTGTGTAGTGCTATGGCCCCTGTTGGGGGTTCCCCAGGAACTGAATTGGGAAACTCTGACCTAACCCAATCTCATGTATATCAAGGCTGAAGCGTCTGTGTTAGTCGGCACCCGGTGGAAGTCTAAAGGAGAGGTGGTGAGTCATTTATAAGGTGCTTTGAGTGTGTAATTTATGATGTGCTGTATCTGTAACATATTTACTTAACTGCATCCTGCTGACCTTATCTGATTCTGTCCAACACATGAAAGAAGCAATGGCACACCTTCAGCTTTGAATGCTTTGTTTTGATAAAATTTTCATTCCATGATTATTTTAGTAAACATACATTCGTTTTTGGTAGTAGGCCTACACCGCCATGTGTCCAGTCATATGAACTTTAAAGGTTTTTCAATTATGGCCAACCGGACATATTCTTGTCATCTTTTGCAGACTTTTGTTGAATATCTTTATTTTCCATAACTCTTTCAATGTGTCATCAAATACAGTCGAGCTGGATGGTAGGTTCCTATTCACAACCGATGCAATATCTATGTCCCTGCATCAGAAAAAAATTATATAGATGAGGAATTCTGAGTGAATAAAGAAATAATCACAAATCAAATCTAACTGTGCTTGCTGGTCATGTAAGAATCGGAAACTTATAAGACTACAAAGACTATGGTTCCTCTCTGATCAAGGGCATTTCCACCCACATGAATAAATAACATTGTCTTGATGATCTACAAAGAGCCTTGAGGCAACATGACCTTGCACTTATACAAGTTAACATTTAAAGACAGAGCCGCTGGAAAATGAGTGACGAGACAACATTTGCCCTAGTACTTTTCAATCTGGTCTGCCGCCGCTGCACCACTTTCAAAGCAGCAGCACAGAACAAGTTTACCAGACATATTCATTAGTTCACGTATTGCATTGTGAAAGAAAGCAGGCATTTCTTATTGGACAAGTTATTATAGTACCTCCCCCAATTTCAGCCCGTTTTCCTCTGTTTTGTCTAATGAATGCAACCCTGATCCTGAGATTTCACGCGGTAACTCCCACACTGGATGAAACAGATGGATTCACTTGTCAGTCACAGTTATCTCCTAGCTACAGCCTACAAAACCTCATCAACAATGTTTGGTTGCACCAACATCTCGTTGTTTGACTCTGCACCTGGTTTCTTTCTTCGCTCACGCTCCTCTACTGCATGCCTGTTGAGAGAGCGACACAAATGTTAATGGGAAACAAGGTATGTGTAAATAAAAGCAGTTAATAAAAGCAGCTTAGTCATCCTCTAAAACTAGCTAGAATGAGCCAATCTATAGCTAGCTAACAAAACTACTAACATTGGCTAGCTAGTTAGCTTGATGCAATCATGCAGCCAGCAGCTAACATTAATAAATAAGAATCACTGAATAAATGTCTTTGGCGTGTTGCTGCTACCCAAGGACAAGGGATTTGGAAGTTCCTGAAAAGGTTAGTTAGCCAGTTTGTTAGTCCAGTAATGTTGACACATTATTTTATTTCCACTGCTGGTGATTATGCGTAAATGTTTGGGATGAAAATTCCGCCACAGAGTCATCTACACAGACAATATTAACACATTTGTGTAACTGTAAGATGGATGGCTAATGCAGAAAGAGATAATTTATTAATTCTATCCATACAATAACTTTCACAAATACAGAGACAAGCAGCCATCATGGAGTCTTTTTCGACTAGCTAGTGCATAGTGACACCTACTGATATTAACTGGTAATGAAGGTTTTGTTAGAATAGAGTGTAATATAATGAGTGACACTCAATAAAATCTACTTCATGAAAAGGGGGGTATTATTTTCAATGAACATTGAATAACATGTAGTTGATTTAACGATTGAGTATTTTACAGGCAATCAGTTCCTACATTGAGCGCCAGGGAACCAACTTCTGGTGGGCCAGATGGAGACCAGAACAACACAATTTAATTTCTTTATTTTATTCTGTTTATTTATTTTTATTCTTTATTGAAGAAAAACACATGTACAGTTGTGTCAATGTGGGCATAATTGGGACAGTTTACCATAAGTACAAGATAAATATTAACAAGCAAATGAGAAGAAAAAAATCAATAATAACAAAGGTTGAAGAATAAAATAACATTTCTTTACACTTTTGTTCTGAGTACACTGAGATCTTTGGGACCAAGGACTTTATTTAGTCATTGCTCTCCTGCTACCCCCTGCTATCTCTGGTGTGGGGCTACTGTGCTGTAGATCACATCATCTGGTTCTACTGCATTTATTTGTGTTTTGTTCTTGGTGACCACGGTGCTGTATGTCGCTGCATCATCAGGAAATGGGTGCTGTTCAAGTCACTGAGGCTTGGTTTAGGGCCTGTTGTGCTGGTCCTCTAGTGTGACTCACAGTGCTGTAGGAAATGTCCTGCTCAGGGTCAGCCGGCTGTACTTACCCTAACAACACAAGGTTAGAGGTTTTATAACTTACACATATAAAACATTTTGTTACAAGTCTACTGCCTATCAACAGTGTTAAATGTAACCCTGCCTTGTAATAAAGTCTAGTGTGTATAGTGCTAAATGTAACCCTGCCTTGTTACAAAGTGTACTATGTATAGTGTTAAATGTAACCCTGCCATACACTGTAATCAGATGAACAAATAATAGGTTTTATGACATACAATTTAAATACTTTTCTACATTCAAAACCTATCATTTTTCTTATTTTTCAAAGTCCACTACTTAACATTGTGTATGTATAGAGTGAAATTAGTATTTAAAGGTCCAATGCAGTCATTTTTATCTCAATATCAAATCATTTCTGGATAACAATTAAGGAAGTTCCTTACTGTGATTGTTTTTTAAATGGTCAATAAAAACATGAATTGCTTCTAAACAAAGAGCAATTTCTCATGCAATAATTTTTCTAGGACTGTCTGGGAGTGGTCTGCGGGGAGGGGAAAACATGAAACTAGCTGTTAGTGGCGAGAGGTTTGGAACCATAGAGATCCTAATCCTATGTTTGGAACTCTCTTTCTTATTGTTCTGTTAACTGGTGATGTCACCAGGTAGGTCAAAACTACATCTCACCAAAACAGGTTGAAATTTTAGGCGGTCTTTTCAAACAGCTCTTACACTAAAAGGGCATTATCAGAATTTATTATTTCAACTTCCTATTGTGTAAATATATATAAAAAATACGGAAAATAATGTTTTTGATTGCACTGAGCCTTTAAAGACAGTGTAACCATTCTTTGCATCATGCTCAGCCCTGCAATAATAGTTCACTATACTACCGAGTATGTTTTCCATTGAAGTTGTTTTCTCTGGCTCTTTCAATATCCGATTCAGGAATGGTTTGATCCACCTTAGGCCAGGAGTGTTTCCAATTCACATGACCTGACTAGAAAAACCCCAGCCGTATGCTCATAGCACAGATGAAAAGGGAAGAGATGTCTGGCGATTATGCCTGTTTTACAGTCGGCATTCCATTTCATCCCAAAGATGTTTGATGGGGTTGAGGTCAGGGGCTGTGTGCAGGCAAGTCAAGTTCTTCCACACCATTCTCGACAAACCATTTCTGTATGGACCTCACTTCGTGCACGGGAGCATTGTCATGCTGAAACATGAAAGGGCCTGCCCTTTCCACAAAGTTGGAAGCACAGTATCATCTAAAATGGCATTGCATGCTGTAGCTGTTAAGGCTCTCGTTTGTGGAATGACCGGACCAAGGTGCAGCGTGGTAGGCGTCATTATTTTTATTGATGACACCAAAAGCAAAATAACAACGACAAAAACGAAAGCGCACAGTTGTGTAAGGCAAAAATAAACTATACAGAAAACAAGATCCCACAAAACCCAAAAGGAAAATGACAACCTATATATGATCCCCAATCAGAGACAACGATAGACAGCTGCCTCTGATTGGGAACCATACTCAGCCAAAAACACAAAGAAATAGAAAACATAGATTTTCACACCCTGACCTAACCAAACATAGAGAATAATAAGGATCTCTAAGGTCAAGGCGTGACAGTAGCGTTAATATTTTCCTTCACTGGAACTAAGGGGCCTAGCCCAAACCATGAAAAACAGCCGCAGACTATTATTCCTCCTCCACCAAACTTTACAGTTGCCACTATGCATTGGGGCAGGTAGCGTTCTCCTGGCATCCGCCAAACCCAGATTAGTCTGTTGTACTGCCAGATGGTGAAGTGTGATTCATCACTCCAGAGAAAGCGTTTCCACTGCTCCAGAGTCCAATGGCGGCAAGCTTTACACCACTCCAGACGATGCTTTGCATTGCACATGGCTGCTCGGCCATGGAAACTCATTTTATGAAGCTCCCAATAAACTGTTCTTGTGCTGACATTGCTTCCAGAGGCAGTTTGGAACTTGGTAGTGTGTGTTGCAACCGAGGATAGATGATTTTTACGCGCTACACGCTTCAGCACTCGGCGGTCCCGTTCTGTGAGCTTGTGTGGCCTACCACTTTGAGGCTGAGTCAGTGTTGCTCCTAGAAGCTGAGCAATTGTTGCTCCTAGAAGTTTCCACTTCACAATAACAGCACTTACATATGACTGGGGCAGCTCTAGCAGGGCAGAAATCTGACAAACTGACTTGTTGGAAACGTGGCATCCTATAATGGAAATTGAAAGTCACTGAGCTCTTCAGTAAGGCCATTCTACTGTCAATGTTTGTCTATAGAGATTACATGTCTGTGTGCTCGATTTTGTACACCGTCCGGAATGGGTGTGGCTGAAATAGCCGAACCCACTAATTTGAAGGGGTGTCCACATACTTTTGTGTATATATAGTGTATATGGCTAACATGGCTGTTTTTTAGTATTGTTATACTAACAACAATTCTTCCAATATTGTCCCTCTGATGAGAGGAGATACGTATTTATCAGATTATCTGTGTCTGGTTATGTCTTCAATTTGATTCAAATCAGGTCTGAGGATGCTTGTAAACCCTTGGGTGACTCAGTCTGGAAGGAATGCTAAGTAGGTCTCGTTCCCTTACAGAACCTAGGGTTTGGGGTAAAAACACAGACCTATGATGTGGGTTTATAGCTTTTGGATGCGCCTGGATCCGCATTTCTGATTATTAGGGTCAGAACATGTACGTGGAATGGATTCAGCTGAAAATAAGCATTGTATATGCGTTGAAAGGACCCTACACCCCCTTTATTAACAAATTCTTCAACACCAGCCAACATCCATTGTCATTAAATCTTCTGTCTACTAATATTCATAGGCTGTACAGTTTGAATCTTTTCAAAATAAACAAAGGCTCTAAAATAATTCCACGTTTTAGGTAATATTTCAGGTGGTCTGATGATAAGAATAACATTTGAGTGGAAACATTTGAGCTTCTCTCAGGAGACACTGCAGAATGTAATGAGTAATGATTTCCTCCTATCAGAATGTGTTTTTAAACTCTTTCCCTGGCTCTAGAGATTCAGCAGGATTCTTCCCTAGATGACAAGATACGATACCTTAGTTGAAGCTCAAGGTTCTTCAATGATAAAACTTGCTATGGTTGATACAATTCCCTCTCTTTCTCTCTCTCGCTGAGCTCTACTCAACAGGTGAATGAATACCTGTAATTTTGCTCACCCCCGATTTTGGGGCAGTACACTGTTTCAAAAACCTAAGGGAATACTTAACCTGCTATGGTGAAACTCTCAGGATGAATAAAATGAAGAACAGACAAAACATCTGTTCTTCATTTTATTCAGCCTGAGATTACATTTTTGAAACAGTGTACTGCCCCAAAATCAGGGGTGAGCAAAATGACAAAAATGTTACCTTATTTTGACACAATTGCAAAAAGTGTCACGGTTACATATCATTCCAGGTGTATGGTTGCATTGTGTTTATGCATATATTATTACTATTACAAAGTTGTACGTTCACAAAGGAATATAGCATTCCTTTTCTCTGTATGAAGTTTCTAGTCAGAATCTTCTTTCACTTGACTTTTAACAGTACAGTGGCCCTCACTGCCTCGTTTGTCTCAGATCTCCAAGCCCTCCCCACATCTTACTGTTTTTCTTGGCAGAGTTATGGCAGTGGCCAGTCCTGGGAGATTTGCCGACTTGCACACTCAGCATCGGGGAAGTCCAGGAGGATAATGGCGGCTGACCGACTGTTTTTGGTTGTGCCACAGGATGCCTGCCCTCAAGGGGATCGATGAGAGAAAGAAACAGTTTGGAATCTAGAGAGAGTTTCCACTGTGACTCAGCCCTGCAGATAAATTAAGTGTATTTACAGCTAGGCTGCTCAATGTGAAACCCATTAAGGGTCCAGGCTTTTATGGCTCCTTTGGAAAGACGGCGAGCCAGAGGAATGAATCACCACCAACCGTTGTAGCTTTGGCATGTGTGGTGCTGCTGAGCATAGTGGTGGAGAGCTATCTCCTCCTTTCTTTATTTCTCTCTTTCCCACTCCCACTCAACCACAGACATTACTACCAAGGCAGAAGATCTCTTCCCACAGTCTCAGTTTAACCTCGACACATTCATCATCTGGAGCACAGACTGACACTGACATACCACAAGTGCACGAGGACTTTTACCTTGATGCTGCACGGTATTGCTTAATGGCCTTTTGACGCAATTTCCTTCTGTGCAAAGACATTGCTTCTTTCCACTTCTGAGCCCTAGAGGAGTGTTATGTGGATGCTCCAGCCTCAATCAAAAAGTTGAGGAAAGACACTGTTTGATCGAACCTTAGGTTTGCACAAGTCACGCAACCTTAGAGATCTGCTTCAGTACTGTAAGTTCTTGGCCTATAACTGAAATATCATTGACCCTTACTCTAACAATGTCTACACAGTCTCATGACACTCTATGACTCATCAGGCTGAGCAGAGGGGAACAGACCACTGTGTTGGCATAGCCAGCATACTGCAGAGCCAACAGAGTCAGTTTGATGAGATCTCTCTTATACTCAGTCTAAATGGTTTCAATAAAGAACACATCTGTCACGGTGAACAAAGGGAAAACGACACGTGCAGACAGAAAACTTGAGCACTGAGCATACTTATATTTAGGTGCCATAATTTTTCCTGGTCAGGTCACATGGTCAGGAAAAAATTGGAACCATACTTATACATAAAATAATTCCCTTTCTTCAACTGAATGACTAATGTCATTTCTTTGGTTCAATTTGTGAGAAAGCCCTGTCCTTTCCTAGTCTCAGTCATGTGACATCACACGTTGAGCCACAAGCCTTCAAACACAACATAGTAATGAGGCAAATACAAGTGGTTCACAAACCCAGAAATGTTGTTCCACTGATCAGCGCTCTCTTTACTTGACTTGAGTCTGTTCATGCCAGGTTTGTATCATTACAGGACTTGCCTAGCTACTGCCTCTGTTGATTAACCAATAGGTTGGTAACTACTTAGTAGCCTAGTGTCATTTGTCCCCTACCAACGTTAATCACAGCCTTTACCAAATTACCAAAATGTGGAGCTCTGTGACAGCATGAATACACACCTACCTTTCAAAATAAGGTTAACAGTAGTATAACATGGTTTTAGACATTAATTTATTTAACTAAATGTATGGTTTTAGACAGGGTTCTTTGTGACCCCTGTCACGTTTATTGTTAAATGGAAACCAATACCATGATTTGTGTGGTAAATGGAGTTAATTAATTTGGCAGATGGTGGTATCATAGTGGCAAGGAAAGGGACGTTTTCTTTGGCCCATGCTGAATGCCCTGCAGTACGCCACTTAGTCACTCTTCGTGCCCAAAGGAAAGTCTGACACAGTTGGTGCCAGTATGGCCTGGCCCTCGTTTCTGTTGTACATGGATGGCTGACAACTTAGAAGTTTGCACTGCCAGAGTTCTTCTCTCCCAGGATGAACCACACCTCTTGGAGAAGCTACCTAACTCAGCTGTGGCAGCAGAGGAGAAGGTGTTAAAATCCACACGCCGCTTATCAAGTTCACATAACCGCACTGGGAGCCATGTTAATGTTAAACTGTGTGAGCCCCTCTTAGATATGTGATACGAGGTGACACTTGGAATGTGTGCTGGTTATTTATCACAGCTTAAAGTGTTAATCAATGCAAACAGTGGATTGCAGGTTAATGGGTTGTAATTGTGATGGGGATGGATATGTTGTGATCGTTTTACAAACAAAGAGCATGCCGAGCAAGCACGAAAAACAGAATGGAGCTTGTATCCAGTATGTGTATATGTGTCAGAGTGCATAACGGTTTTTGTGAGTGTTCGTGTATTTGTGCAAGTCTGATTCCATGCCATTAGAATTACACACGTACAGCCAAATACATTTAAACTCCGTTTTTCACAATTCCTGACATTTAATCCGAGTAAATATTCCCTGTCTTAGGTCAGTTAGGATCCCCACTTGATTTTAAGAATGGGAAATGTCAGAATAATAGTAGAGAGAATGATTTATTTCAGCTTTAATTTCAATTAGTATTTGGTAGGATTACCTTTAAATTACCTTTAAATTGTTTAACTTGGGTCAAATGTTTTGGGTAGCCTTCCACAAGCTTCCCACAATAAGTTTGGTTGAATTTTGTCCCATTCCTCCTGAGCTGGTGTAACTGAGTCAGGATTGTGGGCCTCCTTGTTCACACACACTTTTTCAGTTCTGCCCACAACTTTTCTATGGGATTGAGGTCAGGGCTTTGTGATGGCCACTCCAAAACCTTGACTTTGTTGTCCTTAAGCCATTTTGCCACAACTTTGGAAGTATACTAGGGACCATTGTCCATTTGGAATACCCATTTGCGACCAAGCTTTAACTTGATGTCTTGAGACTGATGTCTTGAGATGTTGCTTCAATATATTCACATACTTTTCCCCCTCATGATGCCATCTATTTTGTGAAGTCCACCAGTCCCTCCTGCAGCAAATCAGCCCCACAACATGATGCTGCCACCCCGTGGGCAGTGTCTTTGGGACCATTAGGCGATGTCCTGACAACTGAAATGTGTCTAGAACATTAATATCGACAATATGTTCTGAGAACATGGCAACTATGTTCTGTGTATGTTTGGTGGGGTGTCGATGGAATATTCTCCCAACCTACAGAAAACTGGACACATGACTGTTCTTGCAACGTTCCCGTGAACATTGATATCGTTCTAGATCATTAATATCTTAAATTCTGAGAACATGGTAACCGTGTTCTGGATAAGATGTATTTGACATTAAGGGGACGATCTCTTGGAAACATTCCTTGCACATCTTGGAAACATTCCAAAGATAGCGTTATTAAATGACCTACTGTAATGAAATTCCCTCTTAAGGGAATGTTCTCTAAAGTTATGGGAATGCTTCCCAAAAAATTTATTCACTGTCCCACAAAATCATCCTGTTGTCCCACATTCGGGTAGTCTAAATGTGGTCATCCTAGTCAAAAATTGTAATCAAACATGGGCTTGTCTTGAGAGTCTTGCATGGCCCAATCAAAAAAGCGGTTATCTTTTGATACAGCAAATAATCCCAAAGGGGTTCAAGGAACGTTCAGTCAAAAAGTTGGGACGCTGTTGCTTGTTGATTCGAGTTAGCATGGCGATCAACATTAAAAAGATTGGGGTAGTTAAATGCTTTTCCCTTCCTCCCTGATCCAAATGTCTCATTTGCATATGACTTTAGGAACGTAGTTGTGAAGGGTACAGTCCTGTCTTGGCCATCAAAACTACTGCAGAGGCAGGACATCTGGAGATACCGTGCTGAGTTGGAGAAGGGGGCCAGTGACCCCTTAACAGTACTAAGTCCAAATCCATAAGTCACCTCTTCCTCCACAGTCCCCGGAACAGTTTGAGCTCCTTGGACGTGACTTGTGAATGTTCAGAGTATTCTTTGTAGCCAGCATGAAAGTGCAATACAAAATGTGCAGACTTACAGTGTTTCAAAGGTGAGAGGCTCACTGTAAACTATTTGGACAAGGCCACCATTATCCCTGCCTATGACATGAAAGGGTCAGTGTCACTTTCATACACACAAAGGGATACTTCGGGATTTTGGCAGTTTTTATCTACTTTCCAGGAGTCAGATGAAGTCGTGGATACCACTTTTATGTCTCTGGATTACTAACAAGCATTTGCGCAGTGACTGGAAGTCTATGGGTATCTGCTCATTGCGCTAATGCTAGTTAGCATTAGCTTGCGAAACTACCTCTAACTTCCTTCATACTGGACACAGAGACATAAAAAGTATGGTGTACCAGTCCTACTTAGCGAGACAGGTCAAGACAAGTTGATGTTGTAATGAAGATCAATAATAGACCACAGATAGATACTTTCTCGTCACAATGAACGTGAATTTGATCACTTAGAAGATGAATGCATCAACTTAATGAGTACAGTAGAAGCCAATCATACCACGGCAATTCTATTTTCAACAGTGGAATATAATACTTAAATGGTGCTAGTAGTCCCATCTCAACTTCTTTACTGGTTAGATGATCAATCCCTAAACTCAAGTGACTTCTGTAAGTGCTTTGCTGGACCTTTTCCTACTCCTCTCACAAATTATACAAAATTACCCTATGTTGTGTCAGTATCAGGTGCACACACACATACTGTCAGTACAGGATCTCTCACTCTGTTAAAGATGCACTCTCAAACTTTTGTATAATTTCAGAGAGTCGTTTTGAAAGTGGGCCAAATGAGCCAAAACTATGAGCCAAAACTATGAGCCAAAACTAGCACTACACCATTCATTTGGTGTGATATGAATGTAACAATTTGTATGATATCATACAAATTTTGCACTTTGTGTGATATGTTACAAATCCAATTCATGCAATATGCTAGAATTTGTTGTGCTTAAGATCTTCCTTTTTCGCTTTTGGCCTTTGTCTCTTTCTTGGTCACTCTGACATTTCACAGGCCCCAAGGAACAGTCAGTACTTTACAAGGGCTTTGCTCTCAAACTGAGTCATGTACCAGATTCCCTTCAGCCTTACATTCCAGACCCTGAATTTCCTCTTTTACACAGTCCTGTCCATTTGATTCCCATGTTGAAAAATAGAGTTTCATTGGTTTAATTCCTTCCCTCTGCATTTTCTCCAGTCTTTTCCTCTTTGATTCTATGTTTTGATGTTAGATACACAGCGTGTTGCATAGTTGGTGATTCAAGAGATCAAAAAGAAGAAATTCAATGCTTGAGTTTATTAGAAAGTCTAATTCATTTTTATTTCCCCCGTTCCCAGATGAAACACAAAGTTTAGTAAAACAAAACAAAAAACAGCTTGACAAGTACATTCCATATTCAAAAACTGGAACATGTGTTTGAGGCAGTGGTTCCAGAAGTGCATTGACGTTACATGATGAATTCCTTTTGACGCTGAGAAATTGGTTTAACTCATTATATACACACTGCCAGGTAGGACTTGTGTTAGCATCAGCGTGAACTCTGCAACTAGGAGAGTATTTGGCATGGTGAGGGAAAGTAAATTGGGGGATATATCAAATCAAATGTTATTCATCACATGCTTTGTAAACAACATGTGTAGATCAACAGTGAAATGCTTACTTACTTATATAGTGAAGTAAAATAAACCTATGATGACCCTTTCAAAGTCATTGTGGACCTGTGTGTGTGTGTGTGTGTGTGTGTGTGTGTGTGTGTGTGTGTGTGTGTGTGTGTGTGTGTGTGTGTGTGTGTGTAAATAACGATTTATTGATCATCTCTGTCCCAAGATGGTCATACGCATACATTTTAATTATAAAACCTTATTCTCATGAGTTTATTATTTTATGTTAATAAACATATGGTGTAACTGTTGCAGAATTTTTTACATTACAAACACTGGATGTACTCTGCAACTCCATCAGAGAACTAAAAAACACTATGTAGCACCAGTAGGAAAAATCATGCAGCAAATTGTGTTGCTTTCATTTTGTGAAAAAGACTACTTCAAGATTGTTTTTGATCAAATCCTGTTCATGGAATCCAGTGCAGCCACCTTTCCTTTGGTATAGCTTTTCTTTGGCCATTTGAATTGGTTTTCTTCCGAATCTCAGAAGAGGAATATGTTGACAATGAATCAATGTCCTCCTATGTTCGTATTGCGGCAATGACTCCTTGGTTGACAGGTGCTGTCGGTGAAAAGCAGGAAAGAAGACAAACATGGTTTTAACACAACACCAATTCTCCCTGCATTTTGGAGTTTCCCTTATTTGATCTTGTTCTGAGGGCAGGTCTACCTCGAGGGCAGAATCAAATGTGATTGGTTAACGTTAGTCATGAAATGTGACTGGTTAAGTTTAGACACGTAATCCCAATTGGCTAAGGTTAGGGTTAGGTGTTGGGTTAAGTTTATAAAATAAATGTTATTGGTAAAGGTTAAGGGTTGTGGTAAGATTCGAAAGAGCAACTTTGCATATAGAAACCTTTGTTACGCCCCCATTCTACCACCAACCTACCACCTAGTGAGCCTTTTCTTCTCTTTCCTTTCATTCTCACTCGTCGCTGTGAGTGCCGCTCGGGGTTTGCGAGGCTTTCATCCAACCAATCCCATGCCTTTTGCCCTCGAGGCAGAGCTGCCCTCAGGACAAGATTGAAGGAAAACTCCACTGAGCATTTATTTACACATACAGAATATTTGCAATAGCATGTCTGTCCCTGAGAAATTAGTTTTAGGTGGATTGACAGATGGAACATGGAACAGGTTTTCAGTAAGGCTATTCTACTGCCAATGTTTGTCTATGGAGATTACATGGCTATGTGCTCGATTTTATACACCTGTCAGCAACGGGTATGGCTGAAATAGCCAAATCTACTAATTTGAAGTGGTGTCCACATACTTTTTTATATATAGTGTATATCTAACTACAAGGAGGTGAGTTGATAGCCGACAGTTAGATTACTAGATAAATACACAGAGTATACGAAACATTATGAACACTTTCCTAAAATGGTGTTGCATTTTGTGTGGTGGACCAGTCTTGATACACACGTGAAACTGTTGAGTGTGAAAAACCCAGCAGCGTTGCAGTTCTTGACACAAACAGTTGCACCTGGCACCTACTACCACACCCGGTTCAACGGCACTTAAATCTTTTGTCCTGCCCATTCACCCTCTGAATGGCACACACACACAATCCATTTCTCACTTGTTTCAAGGCTTAAAAATCCTTCTTTAACCTGTCTCCTTCCCTTCATCTATACTGATTGAAGTGGATTTAACAAGTTCTTAATGTTTTGTATACTCAGTGTATACAGACCGATGACTAAATAGATGGACATATCGACAGTTCGACAGACACCAGCAACTAAATATAATTATTGTACAAATAGACAGACTAGATGAATGAATGGAAAAATAGATGGACAGGCAATAGCAGAGACAGACAAAGACACACACAGATATGATGACTAGCTAGACCCACCTGCTTTTCCACAGGTCTTCTCACACTCCTCTTGAGTTTCGAAGCGATTCTGGTTGCCGCCACAGCCTCCGTACCAGAAGCGTGTGCAGCTCTTGCCGAGTGCATCGTAGTGCCACTTGAGAACAAACTTTGCGCATGCGCCTTCCTCTTTGGGGAGCTGACAGATTTCCACTCCTGTCAAGGCCGCTGTGAGGGAGGTGAGAATAGGCAGGCCAATGAATATGTGTCCGACATGGTTCGGAAACCAGGGTTAAGCCGTTTAGCCAAAGCCTATGCATTGTGCACATAGGAAAGCAAGGACACCGCAGAACACTCTGCTCTGAAAAGGTACACTGTTAGGATATAATACAATGGTGTAGCTAAGGACATGTTTTTGCAGGTGTAGTGTGTACAGAACATGCTTCATGCAGTGGGAATGAACATCGAATGACATCCAACGTCAATAAACATGTTGTCAGTTTTTGTTAGTGGAGACATGTTGGAATTCATTTCAGGATAACACAAAACAGGGACATCTGTTATCCATTGACATGACATCTGTTTATGTTGAACATTTGTCCACGTGTTTTTGGGGATGCCTGTATGATCCAATAGTTGATCCAAATGGATATTAATTGTAACATAATAGAGGTGAATATGATATACAACTTGAGAGAAAGCACTCCCTTCTTCAAACTCAAGATCTCGAATATAGTTTACAGTACTACAGATCATAATAAGAACTCTGCTGCCCATTTAGGCCAAGACCTAGGAAAACTAAGTCTGACAGTGAACCACTTAATCAGGCTCATTTTTGCAAAGTTCACTAGTCCAAAACACAATGAACCATGCAAAGAATAGCTCTCTTCATTAATTTGCTCCACGCTTATGACTTGGCCCAGTCTCAGGGAAGACTAAAATATAACTTTCCCTTTCTCCATGCTTGGCTTTTCACTCATTCCATACTTCATTCAGAGGCAATGGAGGGTTTATAGCCAGACACAAAGGGAATCTTTGTTTCCAAAGTGAACACAGACGAGGAAATTGTGTTACGCAATGCATATAACCTGCTACAGTAGAGATTATATATCACTGTTTTCAATGGATCTGGGCAAGAGGACTGAATTTAAATCATGTTTCAGTTGAGAGTCAGAGTTGTCTGCCTGAAACATGTTGGTTAGGAGGAAATGCTTTCATGTTTATGTCAGCTGAACCGCAAAGCATTTGGATGACGCACTCAACAGCGATCAAAGCCGGTCATATGTTCTACAGAGGTAGTTGGAATGGATCAGGCTGTAATGTATTAAGATGAGAGACCACAACTAAATGTGAGGCATGTTTTTTCCACCATAGTCTGAGAATGGTGGTACTTTGTAGCTCAGTTGGTAGAGCATGGTGCTTGTAATGCCAGGGTAGTGGGTTCGATTCCTGGGACTACCCATGTGTAAATTTTATGCACTAACGACTAAGTTGCATTTGATAAAAGTATCTACTAAATGGCATATATGTACAACACATTAGGAATATTGAGTTGTACCCACTTTTGGCCTCAGAACAGCCTCAATTCATCGGGGCATGGACTCTACAAGGTGTCAAAAGCATTCCAAAGGGATGCTGGCCCATGTTGACTCCAATGCATCCCACAGTTGTGTCAAGTTGGCTGGTTGTGGATCTCTACTCCGAGTAGCTCGTTCCATCTCATTCCACAGATGCTCAATTGGATTGAGATCTGGTGACTGGGAAGGCCACTGCAGTAATCTGAAGTCACTGTCATTTTCGTGGAACCATTCCTGGACAATCCTAGCGTTGTGGAATGGGGCATTATCCTGCTGAACAAAAATCTATTTGTAGATGGATACACTGCTTCCGTGAAAGGATGCACCTGGCAATGATGTTCAGATATCCTATGGCATTCAAACGTTGCTCCACTTTTATCAAGGGGCCCAATGTGTGCCATGGAAACATACCCAACACCCTCACACCACCAGCCTGCAATGTTGACATGCGGAATGATGGATGCATGTACTCATGTGGTTTTCTCCATAGCCTAGTCCTCCCATCAGCATGAAACAGCAGGAACTGGGATTCATCAGACCAGGCAATGTTTTTACAAACCTCCATGTCCAGTGTTTTCGATCCACTGCAACTGCAATTCCTTGTTTTTTGCTGAAAAAAGTGGAACTATGTAAGGTCGTGGGCTGCCATACCGCTTTTGTGTAAAGATATTATTTTATGGGTACCATAAATTATTATTATGATATTATTTCTTTGGGCACCAATGTTGTACTGGACTGTCAGTTGACCAACTGTAGCCGGTCTGTTGCTTTGTCAGCCTCTTTTTTTCCTCTTTCATCAATTACCCTCTTTGACTACTGGCCTGCCATTAGCTGGGTGTCCTTTGGGTGGAGGACCATTCTTGATAGCAGATGGGAAACTGTTGAACGTGAAAATTGGCAACTCAAAAATGTCCACCAGAGCTGTTGCCGGGTAATGTATTTTTAATTTCTCTACTATAAGCCACCTCCAACATAATTTTAGAGAATTTGGCAGTACGTCCAACTGGCCTCACAACCACAGACCATGTGTAACCACGCCAGTCCAGGACCTCCACATCCAGCTTTTTCACCTGTAGAATGTTTGAGACCAGCCACCTGGACAGCTGATGAAACTGTGGCTTTGCATAGCCAAAGAATTTCTGCACAAACTGTCAGAAACCATCATATGCATGCTTATAGTCCTCACTAGGGTCTTGACCTGATTGCAGTTCAGCATTGTAACCATCTTCAGTGGGCATATGCTCATCTTCGATGGCCACTGGCATGCTGGAGAAGTGTGTTCTTCACAGATGAATCCCGGTTTCAACTGTACCGAGCAGATGGCAGATGTGGGCGAGTGATGTGGGCGAGTGATTTGTGCCCCACGGTGGTGATGGAGTTATGGTATGGGCAATGAACACAATTGCATTTTTTCAATTGCAATTTGAATGCACAGAGCATACTGTGACGAGATCCTGAGAACCATTGTCGTACCATTCATCCACTGCCATCACCTTATGTTTCAGCATGATAATGCACAGCCCCATGTCGCAAGGATCTGTACACAATTCCTGGAAGCTGAAAATCTCCCAGTTCTTCCATGGCCTGCATACTCACCAGACATGTAACCCATTGAGCATGTGTGGGATGCTCTGGATCGACGTTTATGACAGTGTGTTCCAGTTCCCGCCAATATCCAGTTCGCACAGCCATTTAATAGGAGTCGGACAACATTCCACAGACCACACTCAACAGCTTGATCAACTCTATGCGAAGAAGATGTGTTGTGTGCTGCATGGTTTTCTGATCCACGCCCCTACCTGTTTTTTTAAGGTATCTGTGACCAACAGAAGCATATCTGTATTCCCAGTCATGTGAAATCCATAGATTAGGATTTCTAGGATTAGGATTTTTTTTTTAAATTGACTGATTTCCATATATGAACTCTAACTAAGTCAAATCTATGGAATTGTTGCATTTACATATATTTTTTTCAGTGTATATTAATGGCTTTACTTACCGGGAGCTGAAAGGATCTCAGTCTGAAGCTGTTCCACTTGTTGCTCAGGTTCTGGTGATGTAGAATAAGAAAAAAAAGAGTTTCTGAAGTCAACCTTTTACCAACTGATCTACAACAACCCATAACACTTTAATTGAACTATATGTCATAGAGCTGTTTTTACAGTGTGATAGCATGATATAATAGATGTTGTGTACAGTCATGAAAGGTGACTTTGGTGTATGTCACATGAAATAACACTCAAGTAACAATATACAAAAGTACCATGGTTAGCTTATCAGCTAGCTAACCAGGTAACATAATATGCATTTGCTTTCAAAAGCATGGCATGAGCTATCAGGACTGCTTAAAACAGCTGTTATTAAGCAAAAGACAGTCAACAATTGGCTACTTAGTTAGTTTTGTCAAAGTAGACCAGTCAGGTGCAAAGAGCCTCTATAAGCTTTCAGAAAACCTGGCAACAAGGACCACTCACCTGACCTCATGCAGCGTTTCAAGCACTGGGCTTCAGTCTCGAACCTATTGCCATTGCCTTCACAACCACCATACCAGAACTGGGTACAGATCCCATTCTTTCTGTCAAAGAACCACTTAGCCTGATGGTTTTTGCACGCCAATCCAGGGTCAAAGTCAAGAGAGCATGGGTCTGTGAGCTCGTTAGCTAGAACATGCAAAAACAAGACCAGTCACAAGAGGGGTAAGAGAGAGGAGAGAGGTATTAGTATGGTTATGATGAACATCACCCATCTAAAAGCATATTTGAGTTACTGTGAGCCAGTTGTCAGCCATCACTAAACAGTAAGTTAATTCATATGTAATTAAATTGTTAATGGCTAGAAGTGTTTGAAAAGTGAAAGCAGAACATTTGTTAGGAAATTAAATGTATCTCATTGCTGGTAAATGAAACTCGTGAAAATCAATTAGTAGGACTATTGCACATTACAGTGGTTGAATATCTGCAATTAATATTGTGAGTAGTTTTGAACAGTAAATTGTTCATTGTGAGTCGAGTGGAAAAGGTAGAAGTTGTACAGTAGCATAGGTTTCTATTGGTGAATTGTTGAGATGAAAGAATAATAGCCATATTCAATAAACTGCTCTTCCATTAACGATGTTGCTATCAGAGTTAATACATGTTAATGTTAGTACATTTTAGTCATTTATTAGGTCTGTGGCTGTGTGATCTCCGTGATATGCAGCGAAACCACCATATGTACCTAATCCTGTTGAGCCAACTCCACAAGTACCTCTCAGGTAATGCTGAGAAAGTACATGAATTGATCCACAGTCTTGGACTCAAGCGAACCTGTCAAAACCACGCTACGATAAAGTCCTTTCTGCTTTGCACATTACATAGTGCTAGTATAGCATGTTCCTATTGACAATCAGCACAATAGTTTTCAGCTGTGCTAACATAATTGCAAAAGGGTTTTCTAATGATCAATTAGCCTTTTAAAATTATAAACTTGGATTAGCTAACATAACGTGCCATTGGAACACAGGAGTGATGGTTGCTGATAATAGGCCTCTGTACCCCAATGTAGATATTACATAAATAATCATCAGTTTCCAGCAACAATAGTCATTTACAACATTAACAATGTCTACACTGTATTTCTGATCAGTTTGATGTTATTTTAATGGAGAATTTATTTTCTTTCAAAAACAAGGACATTTCTAAGTGACCCCAAACTTTTGAATGGTAGTGTATTTATATAATATATACAATGTATATCATATGACATGTACATAGATCATGAATATATACAGTATGTCTATAAATAAAACATCAGCAGTCACTATGACAACTATTGTAGATGACCTCACCTCTTAGCTATTACTACCTTATATTTCTACCATAAGGGAGCGCTTGCAGTGGCCTCACTCCAAGGCTCAACATGTGAGCAATAAATCTTCATCAATGAAGTTATTTTCCACAAGACATGTTAGACTTTGTAGGTTTTGTACTGAAAAATAGACTGCAGATATTGCAAGTTTACAGCTCTGAAGGTCCTGCAACCTACTTATTTTAAGACCGTTTTCGGTCTCTCACTGTAGAAGCTAAAGGCACTAAAATAATACTGAAGATATTGTCTGTCAGTGAACAGTTCTGTTGTTTATTAAGTAATATTCTCCTCTGGACTTCTTGGCTCCACACTGAGTATACAAAATATTAGGAACACCTGCTCTTTCCATGATATAGACTGACCAGGTGAAATCTATGATCCCTTATCGATGTCACCTGTCAATGACTACAACGCTCCTAGGTTTTTCATGCTCAACAGTTTTCCATGTGTATCGAGAATGGTCCACTACCCAAAGGACATCCAACCAACTTGGCATAACTGTGGAAAACATTGGAATCAACATGGGCCAGCATCCCTGTGGAACGCTTTCGACACCTTGTAGAGTCCATGCCCCGATGAATGGAGGCTGTTCGGAAGGCAAAAGGGGGTGCAACTCAATATTAGGAATGTGTTCCTAATGTTTTGTACATTCCGTGTATATTAAAAGCCCATTTGTTATTTTCTTTAAGGCCCACTCTGTGATATTTACAGACATATTTCATATTTTAAACTAATTATATATGAGTGGGCTTTTAACTTGAAAATAATGGAGCATCATGTGTGATAAAGCTTAATGTGCTTTGAAGAGTGATGCTGCTCCATACTGTTGGATTAATTGTAGTAACAACAATACTGCCAATTAAAATCCAAACACAATGAATTCTCATTAGAGACCATTAGATAGAAACAAAGGGGAAAGCTTCTCAAAAGTAGAGGCTGGCTCTTTTAGAGTTTGAATTGCAAGTTCCCATGGGACAAATCAATTATCCTCAATGCCTAATAAATCAGCTAACTGTTTAAAGAAATCCTGGTTTAAATTACGCCAACCATCTTTCTCGTTCGCTCACACACACACAAATACACACACGACAAGTGTCACTCACCAATCTCTGGTTTGTCCAGTGGTGTAGTGGCTATGATACCAGTCACCTCCATGGGAGCAGCGATCTTATGCTCTGCTGCTGCTTCTGTCCAATCAGACATTACATAATAATGGTCAGTGGATTCAGTTAAAACAATATTTATGGATGTTGTGTGGCTTTGTCTGCCAACAGGTGACTTGTTTTGTTTTGTCTTACATTACAAAAAGGTACAAATTCCAATGAAATATATGAACGCCAAAAAGATATTGACGAAACAGGAAAAGTCCCTTTAATCATTGCTTGGATGTTCCACAACAATAAACCAATAGTTATTTAATTATCATAATAACAATCATTTTGAAATCTTATTTTTCAGAATAATAAAGGCCTACTGTACAGTATACACATAACAATCGATCGCTCTGACGAAACTGTGATCATTGACTATGGATTTCAGGTTGACATCACCATTGCAGAGTAAAACAGGTAATCTAAGCACACCAGACAATCACTGTGGTGTGTTCATGGACTTACTGGTGGTAATAATGCCTTTGTGTGTGGCCGCAACATGGCCCTGGGCGGTGCGTGTGGTCACCACGGCGTGGTAGGTCTGGGCGCTCTCCAGGCCGCCTACAGTGAGCTCCGTGCCTGTCACATTCCTCCTCAGCACCAGTGTGTGGTCGCGCAGGCGCGTCACCACCACCTCGAAGTAGGCTATGAGCTTGGGGTCCGGGCTGGCCCAGCGCAGGGTCAGGCCACTGGAAGTGGTGTTGGCTACGTGCAACTCCTCTTGGTCTAGTGGTCAAACCGGGTGGTATTAACACACACGCAAAAATAACACACAAGCAGACAATAAAATCACAGTCAATAAACAAAAGACACATTGACAATTGATTAGTCTTTGATTAGTCTTTGAACCACCACAGGAAATGGGGATTGATTTATTGAACTGGATGTAAACCCTGCTATTTCATTTTATATTTCATGTCTTACCTTTGTGCTTTGGATGGACTGCCTGGTGATTTTCGTGGTGTTTTTGATGTTTCCTACACATAGAGTGGATAATTGACACAGAGTGGATAATTGACACAGAATATATAACATTCTACCAGTGGAGGCTCCTCAGAGGAGCAAGGGGAGGACCATCCTACTCAGTGAATTTCTGGAAAATGTAATATAATGAAACCTTAAAGTTATCCTTTTAAGATAAAACTATACGAAATATATGTTGCCAAATGCCTGATTAAAAGACACTGTTTTGAAATGAATGTCTACAGTAGTCCTCTCTAGGTTTCTTCCTAGGTTTTGGCCTTTCTAGGGAGTTTTTCCTAGCCACCGTGCTGCTACACCTGCATTGCTTGCTGTTTGGGGTTTTAGGCTGGGTTTCTGTACAGCACTTTGAGATATCAGCTGATGTACGAAGGGCTATATAAATACATTTGATTTGCTTTGATTTGAGTAGTCTCAACAGCACCCTCTAGGTTAGCACCATGTTGTACCCGGAGGACAGCTATTTTCCATCCTCTTCTGGCTACATTGACTTCAATACAAAACATATATTGCTCATGCTGCTCACCCCCTTCCACAGACCTATGGTAATTAGGACGACTTCCAGACGACATCCTCCAACCAATCAAAGCCTTTGCAGTATGAACTGACATGTTGTCCATCAGAGAGTGAACTTAGTACTATGTATGTGTGGTTTAGAAGCTTGGTGAGTTGGTGACATTGTTTGACAGATTGAGATTGAGAGTTGATTTTTGGGGGGATATTATTCAATTCAAATTAGGAGATGGAGGTAGATTATATATTGTTTTCTTAGTTTTAAAACTACATTTTTTTTTACTTTAGTAGCAAGCAGGTAGTTAGCTAGCTAGCTACCAGAGTGCAGTTTTCTCTGCCAGAATGCCTAGCTAACGCTAATGACAATGAAGTGGGTTTCTTATTGAAGAACCCCTTTCGTGCCCAGATCCATTTCAAGCTTCTGGAATAAACCTGCATCGATCATGTAATGGATGAAGGTTTGGATCTTCAAACTGCGCAACACAACAAGAAGGTCAGAAGAAACAGGGATACAGCATTTTGGGGCATGTAAGAGTTGGCCATTGTAAACAATGGCTCATTACAGGATGAAGCAAGGGGGCACAATAAGAGGGAAAGTTCTGCTAACAAGGGCAACGATAAGGAGCTTGCAAAGATAATTGCACATTACAATGCTTTACTTGGTGAACATACGGACATTTCTACAGTCTTCTCTGGATTTTCAAAATCAATTCAGAATGATTTGAAAGCTTCCCATGCATCAACTATTGAAAGTGGCAAATGGATGAGACCACAGACATCACCTGTCACTCACAGTTAGTTATCATCAAGTATGTGGATGATCAGGGCTTCATCCAGTTTGTTGGGCTACTTTCAAGTGTCAAGTGGGTGAAATGTGCAGTCTGTGTTTGACTTTGTTAATTCTTAAATGTCTGCGTTTAACTTCATGGAGAATCGTGTTGCCCAAACCTATGATGGCACTACTGCAATGGAATTAATCTTCTATTTGTATTTACTTCTAAGTTCCTCCTGTTCCCTGATTAAGAGGGCATGACCACTCCACTACCAGTGTCAACTCTTTGTGATGAACAGAAGTCATTCTCATATTCCCTCTCATCCACTAGCACATTGAATGTTTCCTTTCCAAGCCCTGTGAGTAGCCCTGTTATTTTTCTCTCATTACTGTACGTAGAGTCAATCACATAGACAAACACATTCACATTATTACACATCAATGCGAGACACTTCGGCGGATCATGCCTGTCTCTTGGTGAACCTGTCTGTCTGTCTGTCTGTATTTCCACACCTTGGGCAAATTCATGATTGCTGACATCATACACATCAATGATTTTACTCCTTGCTTGGACATACTCATTCTTAGCTCTTTTGTCTAACTGTGTAGTGTTATTGTTGTTTGTCTTCTCAGTCAAATCCTGTCCTGCCCTCAGTGGAAGAGTTGAGCTCTTCTCCAACACCGCCCATCCATGATGAGCCTGTCCTGCACTGAAGTCATGCCTCTGAACACCAACTCATGCCTCATACCCTCATTAAATCACCTCTGTGATCCCTTCCCAACACTGTAATGAGCCTTCTCATTCCCTTTCCCCATTATACTTTACTACAAATGTCTTTATTAAATTAGACCATTTTTGAAACATTGCTTTGTTGTCTCCGTGTGGTCCGCGCCTATGCCGTGGGTCTCCAGCCTCTGAATTCTACCAATACATAAACTATAGTGATTTACATGACAATCATGATGAGCAATGTCATAATATGATACAAATGTATCATGTAACATGATCTGAATACTCACTCTTGGCTGTGGTGTGATTTGGGGAAGGGGAACTTGGGGAATGGCTGGTCACTCTGGTACCAATGACAGTTTTTGGAGACTTCAGGGGACATGTAGAAAGCGTTCTCAACTGCAGACACAAGAGGAAAAGGACAATCTTCACCTATAGTGTCAACCTGACTAAAAGGCCCCTGCAACGTGTTTGTAAGTGGTCTCCACAATGTCAACCTGAACGACTGTCAATGTGTTAACAAGTATGTGCATTCAAACTAATTATTGAATTAGCTTTTTCTATGAAAAACCTGTTATCAGTGAATAAAAGGTGGACATTAGCAGGTACTCAAAATACGGCAACAGTGTGAAGTAAAGCACTTACTGCTGAGATACTTGGGCAGCAGTCGGCCAAAGTTCTGAATGTGCTTGTCGTAGAAGTGTGAGGTGCTGGTCAGCCTCTTGAAGAAGACGTCAGAGGGCTCACTGGCCATGCGCATCATCACGCGGGCATCCCCAGCACTAAGTTTCTCGCCGACGCCCAGGATGACCAAGAAATAGCCCTTGCACTTGGCATCGGTGGCCACGGCAACCAGCCGCTCCTCATCCTCCTCCACTGGGCCTGTCACAAACAATGTCAGCACCTTGAGGTCACGCTGGTGGGGCGCCCTTTCAAACACCTGCTCCACCGTGTGCTCGATGGCTGCCGCCAGCGCCCGCCCACCCTCCAGTTGGGGCGTTTTGTCCAGGAGGAAGTTGCGGATGTCTTGGGCCGAGCGATGGTCGGTCAGACCCACGTCCACGCGGATCGGAGAGCCGCTGCTGTTGCGCAGGAACTCGTAGGGTGCCTGCTGGATCACAGCCACACGGGCGTGGTGGATGGATGCCATAGGGTCTGACGAGACTTCAAGTTGCTCTACAATGTGAGCAACATAGCGTTTAATCTCGGTGAAGACAGTGGGGTAGGTGGTCTCGGAGCTGTCCATGACGAAGGCCATGTCAATGTCCACGTCGGTGGTGGAGGACCTCCTGTCTCTCGACTGCTGAGGGGGGACGTAGTCACACATTTGGTCTGGAGCACAGGAGTCTGGAGAATAAATGAACACAGAAATTGTCTCAAGCGTTTTGACTTGTTATGGTTTTCATTATGTTTTACTGGATTTGTTTGGAAAGCTATTTTCGTTTTGTATGTAACTGTGAATGGCACCAAGAGGCAATGTGCATCCAATAAGCTTACAATAGAATAACTATGATCAGAAAGAAAGAGTGGAAAAATCAGTTACACCATCATAAATAAATAAAAAATGTAGAACACAAGAACGCACAATGTCTTTGGTGTTGAATATAAATATAAATAACAATTCAATGCAGCATTTGTGTGAAGTCAATCTCTGAAGATATGAGAAAAGCTCTTACCCAGGCAGATGTGGCAGCTCATGACCTTTTGGATAGCCGAGTTGTACTGTGCACTTCCGGGATTAGGCAGTACGATCACCTGACCCAGTGCTGACCCAGTGTTGTTCATCTGACACACAGGGAGGAAGCAATGACAATTCAAAAACATGGCCAGGTCAGCTGCCAATACGACAGCTCTGTAAATTCATTTTTAAGTGTTGTACACTGCTTTCAGGTACCAGAGCAATAGCTACATTCCAATATCTATACTTCCACATTGCATGCCAACACTTTCTTCTAAATATTATGGTAGTGTAGATAATGGAGCAAAGCCAAAATTATTCCCTACTTTGTGTTATGGTATCAGAGCAAAACTTTACCCTATGGAAGAGGGGTTTATTTCGGCATCCTTTACATTACCTTCAGGGCTCTGGTAAGCTGGCCATCCTCTTTGTTGACCAGAAACACCGAGGCGATGCCGGAGTCATAGAGACGGAGGGCCGCGGCGCTGACTGCCCGCTGATCCTTCACTGGCCCGTTGACAAAGAATATGGCCACCTTCCTCATGAGGAAGCCGCTGCGCACCCTCTTGAAGGTGTTCTGCGCCAGGAAGTTCATGGCCGTCTCCAGGCTGCGCTGTTTGCGCGTCTGTAATGCCTGCAAGCCTTCCACGCGCTGCACCAGGGAGCGGCGCTTCAGCGCATCGGCAAAGCGGATCTCGGTGGTCACCTCGTTGTTGTAGAGGGTGAGGGCCACGCGGGCACCGCGTGGGCAATTGCTCTCGGAGATGGTGATGTTGCCGACCAGGCGGAGCACGGCGTCACGCATGTTGTTGAAGGCAGGCCGACCCACGCCGTCTGAGGCATCCAGGGCGAAGGCTAGCTCAGTGGGGTAGAGAGGGCACTCCTGTTGACCATAGCAGCAAGCTGAGAATAAAAGAAAAAAGAAAAACAAGTTTAGGGGCATTCGTACTCATATGTCAATAAATGTTGACGTTTTGGGGCTAGGGAGGGAGGTCGGTTATGCAGTGTGTATCTGAGGTGGTTTTACACGACATACGGTTGTGGGTGCCCCTACCGCCCCTTCTAGTGCCAATTAATACATTAAATATGGTATATTACATGGTGATCAGTGTAAGCATTTTGTACTTACGACAGTTGTCTCTGATTTTCTTCACAAGGTCACATTGCTAAGGATAAAACAGACAATTTCAAACCGATGTTAAGACATTGTACAGTATATATTCCACACATGTAAACTTTGGTCAATTTTCCTAAACAAAATGTCTTCTGTCTGATAAATGGATTCCTACCACAACGCCAGGTCCTCTCGGTCCTTTCTGGCCCTGTGGGAAGACAAACAGCAGAGTTGAACAGATGGACACAGCTGGAAGGAGACAAAGCACTAGGCTACTTTCTCAGGCCTGGCACCGCTCCAGATAACAACACCATTATTTGTGTCCATTATATAAACAGTGAACAGTTTGTAATGACGTTATATACAATACATATACTACTTGGCAAACCTCCAAAGACTGTGAATGTTACAAAATTACGTATGGAGATTTTATAATGTGGCATTATGTGGGAGGTCAAGATATTTAATTTTCTGGGTAAATATTGATAGCCTCTTCCTAGAGCTGAATTAAACTGCTAGCAATGTCTTAGACTATAAAGTCATGACTATGAATATCTATACAGTTATGGATTATTATGCAGGACCAAGGAGAGAATATAAGGTTTATAAAGTGTTGTGAACACATGCGGCTGGTTTCCTGGATCCAGATTAAGCCGGGACTAAAACGCAGTATAAGTGGAGAATCTCAATTGGACGTGCTTTTTAGTCCAGGACCATGATTAAATATGGGTCTGAGAAAGGGACCCACTGTAAAAGTCAGTACTTACATAAGGCCCGGGGTATCCAACCTCTCCCTTTTGACCCGGAGTACCGATTTCACCTGAAACACCCTAGAAAAAGCAATACAACAGCATTAAAAGTCAGATTTAAAAAGTTGTATGATTTCATTCCAAATGTATGCATCAATTTACCCATACTGTATGGTACACTCTACCTTGATATTTTTACATTTCTATTTGGCAATTTAGCAGACACTCTTAGCCAGAGTTACTTACAGTCAGTGCATTCAACTCAGTTAGGTAAAACAAACACATACCACAGTGGTTGTTTTAGTTATGTTATCAGTTAAGAAACACCCATTGCACACAGCACCCCTCATCCCAGTCTCCCACCCCAGCTAAAGCACTCACCCTCTGGCCACGGTTTCCTATGGGTCCTGGTCCGCCATTGTTTCCTCCATCACCTGCCGCCCCCTGCATGGTGACAGAAACAGCAGTGTGGGAACTGTCACATGGAACAATAAGAGAGACACCCATCTGAATTTGACCAATATGAAATTGGTGATGTTGAAAATTGGTGATTTTGAAAATGTTATATTTCCACCTGAGATCATTTGAATGAAACAGTGCGCTTCATTTCAGCAATCCTTGAATTGAACTTAGTAAGCTGTGACGGTGATGATGTACTTGACATTACCTTTGGTCCTGGGAATCCTGGGAAGCCCTCATCACCCTGTAAGGAAGACATTTGTCAGTTCATTTGAGCATGGGTTGATAATGGCAATTTAACATCATGCAAGCTCGTTATAACATCGAACATTGATGTATTGGTTGAATTTGTTGGATATTAGTGATTGCATTAATTATGTAGGTGCAGATTGGACTAGTACAGATGAATATGAGGGACAAACAGACATATTGATTATTTACCTTTCTTCCTTTGGGCCCTGCGATACCAAATCCATCTCGACCATCTTCGCCCTGTAAGAAGAGAATACTGAGTTTACCGCAAAGCGAATGACCCAATCTTAGTTAACAGTACCATGTGTGCTAAACAATGAACAATGTCACTATGTACAGCTGACCGGGGTTCAAATAGTATTAAAAACCTTTCAAATACTTTAGCTGTGCTTGATTGAGCTTGCCTGGCACAAAGGAACGGTCCAATGGTATGGTTCCAAAAGTTCAAACCCCACCCATCTGGCACTCCAGGCAGACACAAGCAAACACTCAATCTATTTGAAAGCTGTGAAATACTATTTGAACCCAGGTCTAATGTACAGACTGAGATATTAGTTGAGAAGTAGAACTGTATGCACGGATCTAAACGGATCATTCCAGTACCAGGACACTATGCACTAGTACCGTGTACTAAGTCACTGCATTGGGACAGATCATGTATGAGGCTAATGAAATGAGACAGAACGTACGAGCACTTCAGCAAAATGATACCAGTTAAGAGATTAAAGACACATGCTCCAGGTTCTAAGAAGTGAGAGGAGTTCAGAGACAGACATAAATCTTGCTGCTCTTTGAACTGGCCGTGATAATGATGTCCATATTGCCATCAGAAAGCCCAAGAGACTGGAGCATGTCTAAAGTTGACTACTTGCACATTCCCTCTCATGGATTTAACACTGGGCCGTGACCAGGTTAACAAAACCAAAGCATGGATTTCTGTCTTACCTAGTCCATAGACTGCTTACAGTGTAAATAAACCAATATATACATTTGTAATTTGGGTGAACTATCCCTTGAACATTGATGGACACTCCCTACAACCAATGTTTATTCTTACTTACACTATGCTCAAATCTGTAGTGGGGAGTGTGCAAGTGTACACTTCACACTGTCACAAGCCTGGGCTCATATTAACAAAATGTCATAGGGCTACAATAGAAACAATTAATCTCAGAAATGTATCCACTAAATAGGATAAGAATGGGAAAAGATGATTCGAACTCCAATAACATACTGTAAATTATGATGTATTGCATGTGTATAGTCTACGATCTGATTAATAGTCATTCTGTTTGTTAATCTTCCCTAGGTGTCAATTGCGTTTAGCTAACAGAATGTGATGTAATGACTTACAGGCTCACCACGAGGTCCCAGAGGTCCCACGATGCCTTTTGGTCCGGGCTCTCCTGGCTCACCCTATAATGCAGATATACAAGGAATGAGAAGCAGAGAGAGGGAAAGAGAGAGAAAGAGAGAGAGAGAGCACACTTCGAAAAAAACATTCCTTCTGAGTCGCGCAGAGATTTCCTCCAGATTTAATTGCATTCACCCCCGTTACTTGAAGTAAATGTGACACAGGGCCTGGAAGTTTTGTTAGGGATCATTCTGTGTAGACTCTAATAGGCCGTGTATGTGTGTCCAGTAACGGGAGAGTGGGAGGCTTAGGCCATTGTGAATATACTGTAACCTAAACAAGGCTGGGATGACTGTGAAGCATAGGCTAGACTAGAGCGTTGCCAATGATGATCAGTTCTGTACCTTGCGACCCAGAGCTCCTCTCCTGCCCTTGTCTCCGGGGGTTCCCTGGGCTCCTCCTGGACCCTGGAATAAAACAAACAAATCAGAGAAAATCTTCTCACCATTGACACCATGGCACTGTCAGGTTACAGAGATGCTGAAGCAACGCGTGTTGTCGTATGTCATGATTACAAAGCAGATTCACTCCTACAGACCCTACATGTGAAATGTGCTCTTAACAGTGTCAGCATTTTTTTCCTGTATGTCAGCTGGGAGGCACATGCATTCATTTTGTCTGCGTTTCCTACAGAACATGTGTTACTTCTTTCCAACCGCACATTGCTTGTGTTTACTGTGATTCCCAATTAGATGCCTTTTCATCAAGTTATATGGCGCTGTGCAGTACATCTCAAAGTCCAAACTTAAATGTCAACAAACAAATAAACGTCTAATATCAAAGAGGACACGAAACCCTATGGTAATTCATCAGTCTGTGGCACAAACAATTAGGTTAAAGATGAATGATTAGATAGATCTACTATAACCAAAGTTTTAGGGGTTAATATTGGCACTGTTCCTTTGAGAAGCCTACATATGGTTCAATCTTCTGTTGTTGAGAATTTTTACATTCATAATTTCCACTTTAAAATGTCAGACTTAATTTGCCCTAACGACAAATGTTTCAACCCCCACAAAAAATGTCCATTAATGATAATCCACATAATAATTCACATTTCCTGTTGCTAAAGGATTATTTTTCTGCTGTAGCAAACTGACTCAAATTAAGATCCTACATCTATCTGTATGTCTTGATACAAAGAAGAGACTGAGGTCTTAACATGCTGCAGAACCTTCAATATCAGAAGTGTGCCACATTTAAAATGGCGCTGGTAGTTCACTTACCCTTGGTCCAGGGTTCCCGTCCTCACCTCTGGTTCCAGGTGCACCGATTGGTCCAGCTTGGCCCTGAATAGGACAAAGCATCACAAACACACGTCTACATCAGAGACAGGTCTCCTGTAGAATCAAAGTGACCAATAGATTTGGTGGATAAAAAATTGTGTTTAGTTACAGAGTGAGTGTGATTTGAATCTGAAGTTCAACTGCCTGTTGGACTTAGTTCAGCCCCTTAGCTTCAGTATAAACATGGCTACTATGAAAGCCCATGTAATGACTGATACCAATAAAAGTGTAATGACAGTAATGGATTTTTTGGCAAGGGACGATAAACATGCACAACGCAAACTACACAATGTTCTGTCAACAAGTCTAGAAACACAGTGTATGGAGGCACTTACTCTGGATCCTCCAATACCAGGCTCTCCCTGCACACCATCGCCTCCGGGTTTGCCAGGGTTTCCCTATGACACAGGAGAAACCCATGTCTCGGTTAAATACGATATGTGATTAGACCTCAGTAAACATGATCAGTTTATTGAGATTAGATTAATTGAGTTTACTGTAGATAATTGAGTAGCGTATTTAAAGGACAGTCGCTAGCTAGATATGCTAAGTTTGATCATAGAAAGTAATGGAGAGGGGGATGCTATGTCTGCTAATTATGGTGGCCCCACACTATAGTACATGTATGTGTATTATTGTGGTGTCGGGTTCACCTAGGGGTCATGATAAGGGTTGTACCAAAATGTTTGATGTATTAGAATAATTGATTATACTTATGTTGTATTAAGGGTTATAAAACCCCTCTCTCCTTACATTTATAGGGTCCTAGACTACAGATTAACAATACATATACATTGAGGTTTTAATATTTTTCCACAGTTGTTTTCTAATTCTCTCTCTCTGCCTCATTATAAAGAGGTCCCTCTGAGAAATGTGTGACTGTGAAGAAGGAGCTCTGCAGGGGAGTGAAAGAGATAAGACTAGTCAAACATTCCACAATAAATCAACTTTGGGGAGTGGACGTTTACTGCTAAGTTTTTAGATAGCACTAAAAGCCATTGTTTATATAGCTTGGTAGGCAGGGTTTTGTTCTCAGGAGTAAAAAGGTAGTGACCACCAGGCTAGACTGAGGGTTTAATAAAACAACTGGAGACCTTTTGTTTGATGCAGAACTTACTCTTAAGCATGCGTGCTATGTTCCTGATTGTCAACTTCTGTCTGCAATTGCATTAATAAAGGTTTTTGAATGATTTAATTAAAGATCTTGTCATAATGCTAATTTCACCAATGAGCCAATAATGATTGACAAGGACGAAAGGAACGAACCCTAACAGTGGCCATGATTTAAGTCTGATGACTGCATGGGAAGTGCTGTCAATGTGCACATGGCAATGGGTCATTGGGTGTGGAATGGCTGGTTACCCTGATATCAGGCACAGTAATGTAGCCTGGTTATGCAACATTAGGCCTGCTAATGCAAGGCATCAAGACTGGGTATGTTCAGAGGTAAGGTTCAGGGTTCACTTACAGCTTGTCCAGGTGGGCCTCTTCTACCATCAGAACCCTAATACAATCCAAACAGGGAATAAATACATTATACAGACACAGTTATTACTGAGTTCCCTCATAATGTGGTGGTGCATAGATAAGTGAACTATTCGGTAGAAAGAAATATTAAGCCAAATATCAGATAACACCGTTTTTAGTAATAGAGAAGAAGAGAGAGAGTAGTCATACCGTCCTGCCTGGTTCACCGGGGCCTCCCTTCTTACCATCCTCCCCTGGCTCTCCCTGGGATTCAAGACAAAGTACATCAATGACAATAACAGGAAGTGACACCAGTGAAAGAAACAGAGTGATGGCTTAAACAGGAAAGGAGGTGTGAAGATGCTCACTCCTACTCACTGTGCAATTGCAAATCAGCACACAAAACATTAAGAATAGAAGGTTACTTTATGGTTAATTTCCTATACAAACACTGTAATCCCCACAGGCAGTTAACACACTAGCTTGGTGAGAGGAAGACATTACCACTGGGCCGACATCGCCTGGGTCTCCTTTAGGTCCAGCCACATTGTTATCTTGACCTGTGGTTCCCTAGCAAACAGAAAGCAAATGGAATCAGATTCAGAATCAGTTTGGCTGTTAATGATGTAGTACAAAATACTTTGTTGACAAATTTGGTTGGTTTCTCTGTTATATCTACCATATGAATCCCAATGATTGGGATTCCTGCTATCATTATAAGGTAACACCAACTGAAGACTGAACCAGTATCAGTTTTCCCATCCCTGGCCCTGAACTAAATCATTCTGTAATGAAAACAAGCACTGATCTGTTGAGCAAGGCACTTAAACCTAATTGCTCCTGTAAATCGCTTAAATTACTGAAATGTAAAATGTAATCTGGGAATAAGGCTGTACTGTATTTCAGATGTTAACAAATACTTACAGGATCTCCTCTGATTCCTGTATCCCCGATGTCTCCTGCATGTCCTTTAGTTCCTTTGGGTCCCTGAACACAGAAACAAACATTTGTGAGTGGTAAGCACATCAGAATAATTCAAATGAATGAATGCATGGAAAAGTAGCCAGAAATGGATGTTTATGAGGTTGCAATGACCACATGAGGACTCACCCTTCTCCCAGGGTGCCCTCTGTCTCCTGGGGGTCCAGCGACTCCACTCTTGCCCTGGTGGAAAGCAATATATCAGTCAGCCACACATTCAAGAGTGGTCTAAAAGTCAATCATAAGTCATTATATTTGCCTTTACTACTGTGGGTCTGTCTTGTAAGCGTAAGCATTCAAAGCTAGATTTACTGTACATTTTGCTTTGTAAAGTCGTGGATTAAAAAAGGGAGGATTTCAAAAGCACTTCTGACATGAGGCCAATATGTCAAAAGCTGTAACTGTTCACGTAAAGTTCTGTATGACCTTCTAACTTTAGGATACATTTTCAGCAAATGCCATAGAAAAACAAATCTTATTGCAAAATAAATTATGTTTTTCTTACCTCTTCTCCGTTTATGCCATCCAGGCCGATCTCTCCATATTCCCCCTGACAGAAGACAAGGGTTATTGAGGGTAATGCGCATCACTAACATTTTAACAAGCTATTATGTGATCAATATATTATCTATTATCAGGTGGAGTAAAGTATTGATTTTTATATTTTTTTTAAACTCACCTTTTCTCCAGAGTATCCACGACCACCCTGATCAATTGAGAAAAAGGAGATACATTCTTACATATTTTATGCAAAAAGATATTACATTCTGTTATGATTTCACATCAGCTAACCTTTTGATTGATACAGTAGTGCTAAGTGGGTACTTACCTTGATGCCCCTCTGTCCAGGACAGCCCTGGAAACCTTGCGTTCCATTGACACCAGGAGGACCTCTGTCTCCCTGTCACAGGATGAGAGGAGAGAGAGAGATGTCCTGTTACACAACATTTACACTATATTGAATAGCATTGAGGTTGATGATGGTTGCCGTTCATCACCCTAAGGTGCTACACATTGGTGGTGAAATGTGTAGCAATGTGTTACAGCACTTTGAGCCCCGGAAAGGCTCTATATACTGTAAATCCAACTATTATTATTTTTAAACTTCAGAGCAGGTACATAGTGTGGCCTGAGGGTACAGTCTTACTAAAGAAGACAGGAAGAAAGCTGAACAGATATTTGTGAGGTTAAAGTTGTTTCAGATATGAACAGAAATCTGACTTACGGGTCCTCCCTCATCTCCGGGATGTCCTGCTCCGCCTGCTCCACCTGGGCTGCCCTGCAAGATAAGAAGCGTATTATGCATACATTTGCACTGTATAACTAACTCATCACAATAGTCTTTCACAAGGCATTTATATTTCCCAAGACATGTTTACACACTTAAGTACACTCTTAGAAAAAAAGGTACATTTAAAACCAATAAGGGTTCTTCTGCTGTCCCAATTGGAGAACCCTTTGAAGAACTATTTTTGGTTCCAGGTAGAACCCTTTTGGGTTGAATGTAGAACCCTTTCCACAGAGGGTTCTACATGGAACTCAAAAGAGTTCAACCTGGAACCAAAAATAGTTATCCTATGGGGTCAGCTGAAGAACCCTTTTGGAACCCTTTTTCCTAAGATTGTGTATTAGTATACCGTAGTTAAGTTCAAGTAATAATAACAAAGCACATTAGTAACCTTGGATCCTCCAAGTCCGACTGCTCCTCGGTCTCCCCTTGTGCCGGTGCATTTACATGGCACTGCACAGCACTCCCTCTCAGCAATGTTGTCCTGTAAATTGGAATGAATATAAAGTTGGAATTTAAGATGGGACAAAACATTTTCTGTGTACAGCCAAAATTGGTTGATTATCCACTCAATCCAAAACTGCATATCTGTGACTTGACTACGACTTCAAGTATCTTCCTAATGTTCAACGTGGTCATACTGTACAGTAGATTAGTCCTTAGACTTTCTCCAGGTTCATTCCTAAAAGCATGTGTGTGGCACAGTTGGGTTACATGGCTGAGTTGGACTGTATGGTACAGGTACAAGTACGAGAACCGTTTCTGTAGTGAGTGACAGTGACAGCACTCACCAGTTCCTCCAGAAGCTCGTAGTCCAGGTCCATGACATTGACTCGGAGGGGTCTGGTGTACCTGAAGCCTCGGCCAAACTCCAGCAGCACAGCCTCCTCAAACCTGGGTACCCGCTCCAGACCCACCAGGATGAAGCTGTTCACACCTAACATGGCACAAAACACATATTTAATTATCTTTGTCCAGGGTCTTTCTCAGTAGTTTCAACAGCCATAGCAATCCAATAATCCAGCCATAAGACGTATCCTCACCTGAAATCTTAAGTTCCTCAACTCCTCTCTTCATTTCGTTATACTGGCCATCCAGACCGTCAGTCAGATGGATCACAACCTGTGCGTGGTTGGGGGGGGGGCAATCATACAATTTAATTTTACTAATAGTGAATGGCATTTATTTCAATAAGTTTGCTTCACTCTCAAGTCGAACTTAACCAAAAAAGATAAATGACAGACTTCAATCTACACTACTCACACTGTTCCCTGTGTGTGAAGATATTAATTATATTTATTAAAAAAAGAGACAGGCAGACACACCTTGACTGCGTCTGCGGCTCGGCTTTTGAACCTCGAACCGTATGCGGAAATGGTCTTGGCATTGAGGACATAGGGGCCGCGATTGCGCAGGGCCCGGAATGCCTCAAACAGCATGTCGGCGTTGTCCGTGAACTCCAGGTGGACAGGTTCCGAGGCGCTATCCATGGCCAGGATGCCCACCTGGATCGAGGGGATCTGTCCCGATGAGCAACTGATGCCCGTCATCTTGGTGATTCTCTGGAGGATGGCACCCATCTTGGACTCCAGGATCCTCTGGGCCTGGAAGATGTTCTGCGAGGACACGTCGAAGCCCACCAACACCTCCAGACTGCAGGCTGAAAGAGAGAGAGAGAGAGAGAAGATACGGGGAGGTTGATTGGTGGTTGGTGTTTGGAGCTTCTCTGTACTATGTCTTGTAATGTAGATGTTTACCAGATGTTTACAATCCATATGCGGTCTGCTATTACCTGAGTCATTCTAAAGCATAGGCATTTTTTTAATCAATGTTCTATATGAAAGTAAAGGATGTAAGTAAAACAAGCATGAGGAATTGACATAGATCTGCCAAGATATGTCCTCCTGACACCAACACTAGGGGAAAGATAGGGTCAAATATCTGTGATCCTCACCTTTTGAGGGTTCCTGGCTCACGCCAGTGCACAGCTTGATTCCCTTCACCTCGTCGTCTAATGTTTCCAAGATCTGCTCGTTGAGCTCAGAGAGCTCCATGAACGTGCTCGCCCTGGCCACCGTGGAGGCCTCGCTTGCCAGGTTGTTCAACTCGTCCTCAATGTCGCCCACGCCAACGGCGTAGATACGGACACCGGTGGCCTTCAACCCCAGAGCGGCAGTCTTGCCATCGTCGGATGACTTTCCGCCAGTGACGATCATCAGGATCTGGGGGATGCCCTCATCCTTCCTGCTGCCTTTATCTTTGATGAAGTGGTTCTCCTGCACGTGGCGAATGGCAGCGCCCGTGTTGATCCTGCGGCCACCCTTGTACTCTGTGCGACTAAGGGCGCTGATGATGTCATCCTTGGTCTTGTAGGTGTTGAGGTAGAAGACGTCGGTGACGTCAGTGGCATAGTGGGCCAGGCCAATCTGCAGGTTGTCACGCTCGGTGAAGAAGAGGTCTACAAGGTTCAGGATAAACTCCATCACTTCCTTGAAGTTGTCCTTGCCAAGGTTGATGGAGCCATCCACCAAGAACACGATGTCAGCAGCCTTGGCTTTCGGGAGTCCTGAAGCTGAGAGAAAACAGAGAGAGAGAGTGACGGAGAGGGATAGAGTGAAAGAGAGGTGCCATGTTGAATCCTATTCACAGCAGTTATTTGGCTATTATTCAATATTTATCAGTACATTTATTTTACAGAATAAGGCGAGAATGCATTCTTTGTGGTTTCACTTACTTGGTTCATCAGTTTCTGTAGGGGCCTCCTCGGGGATTGTCCCATTGAGCCTGGCAATGAACCTCTCCTTAATGGTAGGCAAGCCGGGGAAAGTAGGTACCTGAAGAACATCGGCAGAGCTGGTGGCAATCTGGTTGAGCTGCCTGGAGTCTGCTCCGCCAGCCCCAATGCCAATGCAGTTGACCCGAGAGCCTTTGAGCAGAGGGCCATACACAGACACGTCAGTGGGGGACCTTCCGCCGGTGAGGACCACTAGATGCTGGGAGGCCTCCGCAAGCCGGACACCCGCTGAGGATTTCAGCTCGTTCCTGATCACATACTCGATGGCTTTGGCTAGATCCGACGATCTGCCACCCTGCTGGCGTAGTCTTTTGATGGCAGAGAGCACAGCTGGCTTGTTGTTGTGGGAATTGAGAGAGAAATCCGTCTTGACCTTGTCAGAGTATTGGACGACAGCGACCCGAACCTGGTCAGGTTGCACATCCAGCTGCTGAACGATGTTGAGGATGAAGTCACGGATGTGGGCGATGCCACTGGACCCTGTGGTGTCCGAGCCGTCTATGAGGAAGATGATGTCCTTCCTCCCCATGTTGAGGTTAGCTGAGAAGTAGAACAGAAAAAAAGGTCAAGCAAGTGGGGTTTTACTTTTTATGTTGGCAGAGAGGTATTTAAAAATGTAAACAAAGGTGATTGTAACAGTTGAGGCGATACCATACAAAACATAAAAACAGGTTTCCATCCAACCTTTTTATTCAGAGAAAAGTACATGTTGGCTAAAACATGTCACAACAGGCCTGATGGAAACAGCTATTTTGTCGGTAGACTTTCCAAATGTTGACAAAACAAAATACGCTAGTCAGGGTGGGATCTTTCTGTGTCTGTAAAATTAATTATTTGAGAAAAGGAGGTGGAAGTTGACCTTTACGCGCAAGTATTGATATAACCATCATACCAAAAGTAAACTTGGAGTCACGCGATTATATGTTGTGTAGTCCTTCCACTATGATTCGGGAAAGCATGTAGTTTATTAAGCTACAGATTAAATAAATTATGATGAACTTCACATGGTGGTGAAAGTACACAGTGATGAGCTTGATGCTCCTTTCCAATAAATATTGAGAGTCTTATTCTGGTGACATGATGATCGAGGCTTGGCTGCCATTTGAAAATTATACCCACACTGTATGTGGGAGCTGTTGGCTAGAGCACACGTGCCAAGTCCAAAGTGGGCACATTCACTATATAATGCATTTTGTTTTGTTACAAAACAATACAGCCTAGGATCGAACCAGGGTCTGTAGTGACGCCTCTAGCACGGAGATGCAGTGCCTTAGACTGCTGCGACACACTCGGGTGTGGACATTTTCATATTATTTTATGCAGATTTTAGACAATTCTAATCTGTCACCAATTGGATGGAAACTTAGCTACATTCAAAAATATATTTGATGGGTCAGCACTATTTAGAAACTGCATTGGGTTAAATAATGTAGAATCTCTTACCAATATCCAAAACAGGAGGAACAAAACTACTGGAGATGTCAGTGGTGGTCATGGTGTTGACTGAAGCAATAAGCTGCTGCTCCACTGTTGGAAGCTGCCCAAAGTTGTTAATGGAGTAGGCAAATTCTGGCTTCAGGGAGATCTGCCTCAGTTCGTTGGGGTCGGCATTCTTTGCCCCGATGGCAAGAGGGGCAACCAGGTTGGTCTTCAGCTGGTTGGCTGGTCCAGAGACGTCGTCGTTGGACTTTCCCCCCGTGACTAGAATGAGGAACTGAGGCACACCCTCCTCGATGCGGCTACCGGCTGATCTTTGATAGATGTTCTTGGAAACCCAATCGAGGGCACGGCCAGTGTTTAGACGGTTTCCACCCCTGCTCTGAATCTTCCTCGTGGCTTGGCGGACCTCATCTTTGGTGGAGTGCTCGTTCAAGAGGAACTCCGTTTTGGCATCGTCGCTGTACTGCACCACTGACACCCTCACCCGATCCAGACCCACGTCCAGCTTTTCCACGACCCTCCCGATCATGTCACGGATGGCGGGGAACTCGCTGCGCACAGCTGTTGTGCCGTCAATGAGGAAAACCACATCCCTCTTTTCTCCGCCAGTGGGTACTATGACTGTGGGAGAAGACAAGCACATCAAATGTGTTTGTTAGCAACACAAATTGAGCTGCATTAGGGCATAGATATAAACCAAATTCGTTATGGTGATATTTTATGTTCTAATTGTACTTCATAATAACTATGTTTTCACCTTGCATCGATCCTTTTGACTACTGATCTGTTTGTATGAGTTAAAAGATATAATCTAGTTTTAATCTATCATTAATGTTAATAATACATTATTAGTGGTAACATCTGAGAAACAGTTTTAATTGATATTCAACTAGACTACAGTATCACAGGTGGTGATGCCGATGACTGAAACCCGTTAACAGTGAATCCGAATGAAAAACAGCTAGCTCTGTAGTGCTGTTTTGACAAACTCCCCAGTAAAATAACCTGTTGTTTTCCATTTTAACCCACTGGTAGCTAACATCAATCAAAGCTGTAAACACTCTACCACATGAGCACATTTAGCAGAATTGTTGTTTTTGGTCTCTGGAGACTGCATTGCCTTCAAGAAATAGTATTGTACCAGCACTTTGTTTGGTTGAACTTGTGTGTTAGCTAAGAGATCATTATTTTTGTGCCCCTGCCGATACCTCATGAGCCCGTTCTAAACAGATAGTTATCCTGTTCAGAACAAAGTGGCGCCACGGGCAGTAATTAGTGGATTAGGGTTTCCCATGCAAAAATGTAAAACCTCCTCAGCTGACCACCTTGAAGCAATTATTCACCTATATTTGCTATACCGGGATAGAAGTCAATAGTATGTATTATGAAGTTATGAGTGGTGGTAAAAAAAAAAGAATCACCAAATGGTGCAATTTCTGTACTACTCCATGCATGAATTTCACTGTGGCATTGGCCTCCTCTGTCCGACATGGAAAACCAATACAGCAAAAGACATAAGTAATGCTAAAGTCAGTGTAGGTCCATTTAAACCAGTTAAAATGTAGCATGGATGGTGACATCATTTTGGGGTGTAGTACCACTACTGTCCCCTGGAGGGCAGCTAAATTGTATTCATTCGAAGCACAAGACCCAGGCATTTCCAATAATACCTTATACACTCAGATGTAAAGTGTTTGTTTAATTGCTAAAAAATCTAATATACAATATATATATATAATTGGGGACTCATCAATTCAGTCAAATCAAATTGTATTGGTCACATGCACCGAACACAACCCAAATACAACACCTGTGGACTTTACAGTGATATGCTTACTCATGAGGTGTTAAATAGGCCTCTTCTCAAGAAAGTTTGAAAACTTGGCATAAAACATGTTTGATTATGTACAATCCATCTAACCTATTCATAGAAGCTAACTCCCTTTAGCGATTATTCATGAAGACATCTTCTGACCGCATCGCTTGCAGTACGGTTTTGGAAACGTAAGGAACGTATCTTTCATATCATTGAGGAAATAATCTTTAAAAAACAAAATACTAAATTACACTTTTATAGGTTTGGTGTTCCCACACTGCCATGTTACAGCGTTTGTTTACGGAAGACAGATGGAAGACAGAGACAACAACCTGTGCTAATTAGTTATCTAGCATGCTCAAACACCTGTGTGTAAGTGTAACTGGGGAGGAAGTGTAGTGGAAGTGTAGTTTTTCGGATGGGGAGAGACAGCCGTATGGATCTGTGCAAAGCTGCTAAAGTAAGTGTATCTTTTTATTTTAAAGATTATTTCTCACTGATATGAAAGGTACATATGTTTTAAAAACTATCGCAAGTGATGATTATGTTTCTAAATGAGAGTCAGGATTGTCACATGGCCCCACCGGTAAGAGGTGCTTATAGCTGAGAACCCTTGGGATAAGGCAGATTGCTTTGAGTTCATGAGTGCAACAATCAATCATGATGCTTTTATGACAATTTGACACATACGCGACCTGGTAATTAGCCAACCACTGGCCACTACTGTGAAGTGTTGTCCAAATATTCCATAAAATGTGCAAAAATATTGTGAATGAAATTCAAACAGACATTAATCCTATAAAACACAATGACAGCAAGAGAGGGCATTACCATCCGGAGCTGGGAAAACAGGACGTAGCCTGGCAATGTCGTCATCGGACATCTCTGTGAGCGTGGAGATCAGTTTGTCCTGGACTGTGTACAGGCCAGGGAGGTCATCAACAGTGTATGCAAAGTTGGGAACATAGGAAACAACCTGAAGCTCCTGAGAGTTTACATCTCTGGTCCCGATGCTGAAAGGCAAAACGCCTGACTTCTTCAGTGAGGTCGCAGGTCGACGGATATCATCTGTGGACCTTCCACCAGAAACGACAATCAGGAACTGTGGAACACCCTCCTCCTTCCTGCCGCCACGTCGAACATTCAGCACTTCACTGCTGACAAACTCCACTCCCTGACCCAGGTTACGTTCCCTGCCGCCTCGCTGCCTCAGTCCCTTGACAGCATTCATAACACCCTCCTTGGTTGTGTGGGAGTTTAGGTAGATATCTGCATTGGGGGAGTCGCCATACTGCACCACACCAATCCTGATCTTGTTCTCGCCCACGTTGAGGTTCTTCACGATTGAGCTGATGAACTCCTGGATGATGGGGAACTCCCTTCCGACGCCATCTGAGCCATCAACAAGGAAGACGATATCCTTCTTGGGACCCTGAGACTCAGCTAAAAGGAAGGGAGAACAAACATTTTTAATAAACCACTGCTCTGTTTGTAGTAGGTGGGCTAATACATTTCAAAAGTATTTTTTAAAACAATGTTCAATATCCTTTTGCAAACAATGATTGAACACTTCAGCTGAAGGACTTTGCTTCTAAGTGTCTTACCTCCCGAGCTAATGAATATGGTAGGATCAGGATACCTGGCTTTGACAAGTCTTGACAAAGCAGAAAAGAGCTCTGTCTGGATGTTTTGGAGGTTCCGCATGTCACGGACAGAAAATGTTTCGTTAGGGGAATTTGAGATTGACTGCATCTCCCTGTAGTCAGCATTTCTAAGGCCAATACTGACAGGGACCACACCAATACGCTTTAGCGCGATCGCTGAGAGTTCAACACTATCACTAGACTTCCCACCACTAATCAAAATTAGTATTTGTGGAACACCCTCCATGTGCCTGCTGCCAGAGGAAGAGGTAAAGACATTGTCCCTGACATACTGAAGAGCTGCTCCAGTGTTAAGGGGTCTCCCTCCTTTAAGTGTGATGCCTCTGATTGCATGTATAACCTTGTTTTTGGATGCATAAGTGTTGAAATAGAAATTGACCATGGCATCCTTGCTGTACTGGACCACAGAAATTCGGTCTTTGTTCTCATTCACATTGAGCTTCTCAACAGCTCTCAGTATAAAGTCTTGTATAACTGGGAACTCATTTATAATGTCATCAGATCCATCAAACAAGAAGACAACATCCTTCTTGGTGGTTTCTTCAGGTTGAGCTAGAAATTACAATAAATATAGGCTGTGTTTTGCATAACCACTCATGTTTTATTTTCAAATTAACTCATTGACTAACTTTAGATTATTCCATAGTTCTTTGGATGTCACCAAATTGTCTTTCCAATATGAAGAGAATAGACAAGTGACACTTAGAAAAATAAGGTTACTTACCAATACGAGTGGTATGCTTTAAAGTGAACAGTACATCTAATAAGATGTCTGGAAGCTCTCCAAAGTCAGTGATTGGAAAAACAAAATTATGAGCAGTGGTGGGAAGACCAGCTGAGTCTGTGCCAATACTAAAGCTCAAAATGCCAAGATCTTTAAGTGTTGAAGCCGGCTGCCTAGCACTATCGCTGGAGGGTCCTCCTGTGAGCAGTATCAGTACTTGTGGAACACCTTCAAGATGTCGGCTTCCAGAGATGGTGCTAAAGACATTGTCCTTAACATACTGTAGAGCTGTCTCAGTGTTGCGAGATTTTCCTCCCTTATGTCTTAATGATCGTATCTTGCTGATGACAGTGTCCTTGGATGAAAAGGAACTCAAGTAGAAGTACACTACAGCGTCACTGCTGAACTGGATCACTGCTACTCTGTCTCTTTCTCCGGCAACGTCAAGGTTTTCCACAACTCTTCGTACAAAGTCTCGCATAGCAGGAAACCCACTCCGACTGCTGTCTGAGCCGTCGATGAGGAACACAACATCACGTCGTCCAATCCGCGATTCCACTAGGGAGAATAGTACATGTGGATTTAACAAGATGCAACTCGTTATATCAGTACTAAAGGGGGACAGGGGGTTGACATGCTATAACCATTTGGCATAGCAAAAAAAGAACCCGTGAAACAAATGAAGAAATGTTTTTTTCCAGCATAGAGTGGTGAGAGTCAATCGAGGATTGACACTTTAAAAGATGTGATGCACGAATCTTAAAATACGCAGCATTTTGTTTTAAAATGCAGCAAAAAGTCAAGCAAATAAGGCAAGGAGCACAGATGAATTACCATCACATGCTATATATTGCAGGCGAACAGAGCACATTGTCCTCTGTGTTGAGGACAGTGGCAAATTAAGTCTCTAAATACACCACCAAGATTCTACAATCTTGTTTTGTCTTAGGGAAAAGTGATATCATCAAAAGAAAATAAACAATTTGAGCCTGCTTTTCCTAAGGAGAAGAAAATTACACATTGTTCTTACGTTGGAGAACAATGCCAATCAACGGCGGGGCAATTACATTATTCACATGGGATTCACGAGTTTCAATAAGTTATTATCTGAAAAGTGTTTCTGACATCCCTTACCCAAAATGCCAGAACATTTCAAAGTTGTGATTCTCATTGAGGATAAAAGCTGATTCTCCAGTCTATAAAGATCAAAGTATTCTGAAAATGTAAATGCCAAAGAAGGATTGAAAGAAAGAGTTTGCAGCTCTTTGATTTCTGTAGCTGTTGAACCGATGGTGATGACCATGATACCCTGTTGTTTCAGAGCATGAGCAGCATTGCTAATTGGGTCTCTGGATCTTGCTCCACTTAAAATGACTAAAACCTGTGGAACACCAAGCAAGCGTCTACTTCCAGCTGAAGCAGTGAAAACATTGTCCTTGAGGTACTGTTGTATAAGTGTTCAGATAGAAGTGGACCTCTAGATCTCTGCTGTACTGGACCACCGAAACTTGATCTTTGGTTTCCTCCACATTGAGTTTGTCCACAACTTTTTGTACAAAATCACACATCTCTAGGAATACACTCCTGGTGCCATCAGAACCACCCAGAAGGAATACAATGCCTCTTTTTGGTACTTTACTTCAAGTGGGGAACAGATATTCAATGAATGTAAATATAACTTACGAAGGAATAATGATTTTATAAGATAATACATTAATATACTATATCTCTGGTAAGCAACTGCAGCTGATTGAAGCGAATGCATTCCAGAGAGTTGAAGTAAATTCAATTGCTGCAAAAAAGAGACCCTTAGTAAGACTATGCTGAAAGAATTTGAAGAGAACAATTAAATAAAGAATGAAAAAGTTTTCTAGAAAAAAAGGTGGTAATAATACCAAGCATAAGCATGATTGCAAAGTGAAAGGATTCACTCTGAATATTCAAGAAACATCTTTGAAAGAAAAATGTAGAAGCAAAAATGAATGAGAGAGCAGTATGAAAGAAGGGTTAATCAAGATGTTGTAGGATTTGACAAATGAGGTGAGGATGCTATTAAACAATCCATGGTCACCCATTTTCATTGATGACACTTTAATGAATGAGCAGCTTCAATACTTCTAAAACTGTTAAATTATTTCAACACATTATTTTGTAGAATGTAGCAAACATCTTGCTAGGAAAGAGTAGATGACTATACCAGTAGATCTAACAGATTTTAACATCACAGAGCAATCAACTGGTTAAATAGACAGAGAACAAAAAAAAGTTGTACCTATCAAACCAGGACTGGAAGCCTGAGCAATTGATGATAAAAGCTCCAGATGCATTGCTGACAGATCTGAAAAGTCTCGTGCCACAAGGATGAGCTGTGGATCAGATGTAATGGACTGCATTTCTCTAGTGTCGGCCTGTCTGATGGCAATGCCAACACTCTGAATTCCTTGACCTTTCATATCAAAGGCAGCTTGGCTAACAGCGTCATTTGACTGTCCACCACACAGCAAAATCAATATCTGAGGGACACCTTCATAACGTCTGCTTCCAGAGGTGTCTTTAAAGATGTGGTCTTTAACGAACTGGAGTGCTGCCCCTGTGTTGAGGGGTCTACCACCTTTGTGCCTCAGATCTCTTATGCTGTCAAGAATGTCCTCCTTTTTGGTGTATGTGTTCAGATAGAAATGTACCTCTTGATTTCTACTATACTGAACCACGGAAATGCGGTCTTTGTTTCCTCCCACATTGAGATTCTCCACTACTTTGAGTACAAAATCACGCATTGCTGGGAATCCATTCCTTGTGCCATCAGAACCATCCAGAAGAAATACAACATCTCTATGTCCCATCATAGTTTCTCCTAGTAAAACATGAATAAAGAAGTTATTTCTAAGGATTACAATTGTGCCTAATGAAACAAACCTTGATATACGAGATAATAAAATATGTATGAATAGCAATTATGATCTTAAACTAAAGATTTTAAAAAACAAAAAATAGCTGTGTAAGGTATTAATAGTTTAATATATGCAGTGAATTTTGACCATTTTAAACAGATTCCCTGGATTAATATTTCAGAAAAAGACATTTGGTAAATTTTCCAGAACTATTAATATTGCAACTATGAATTTGGCTTCATGTTCATTCATTTAATGAATCTTACCCATAAGACTAATATTGAAAGTTTCAACTCTTGTGAGTAGCTGCTCTTGGATGTTTGGAAGTTCACTGAACTCAGACACTGAAAGAGCATAACTTGGATCAAAGGAAATGCGTTGTAACTCATTAATGTCTGAGGCTCGAGATCCAACACTGAATATCATAACTCCTATTTTTTTCAGAGCAGAGGCTGGTGTTTCAACATTATCATTGGACCTCCCACCACTCAGCAGTATCAGCATCTGAGGGACACCCTCTTGGCTTCTGCTTCCTGAGGAGGCAGTAAAGACGTTGTCCCTTACATACTGGAGGGCTGCCCCAGTGTTGAGGGGTCTACCTCCTCTGTGCCTCAGACCTCTGACGATGTCAAGAATGTCGCCCTTCGTGGTGTATGTGTTCAGATAGAAATGAACTTCTTGATCTCTACCGTACTGGACCACAGAAACGCGGTCTTTGTCTCCTCCCACATTGAGTTTCTCTACTACTCTTTGAACAAAATCACGCATTGCTGGGAATCCATTCCTTGTGCCATCAGAACCATCCAGAAGGAATACCACATCCTTTCTGGCGGTGTCATGATCAACTGAGAAAATAAATAGATTATGTCAATCAAACTGATCAAATGTGGTGTTTTTGGCCAAATTATATAGTCGTTTCTAAGACTCTGCGGCCATTTTGCTAACACATCCTGACTCTTAATTCACAGTGATAACACATACCTAAAACGGTTGGTGATTCTGGAGTAACATCAATAACCACTGCCTCCACCGAGGACAGAAGTTGCTGCTGGATGCTCGGAAGGTCAGTAAAGTCTGAGACAGACAGAGCGTAACTGGGATCATGTGATATCCTCTGCAATTCTCTGCTATCAGAGCTCCTCGTTCCAATTCCAAAGACCAAAACCCCAAGCTCCTTCAGAGCAGAGGCTGGCGTGTCAACATTGTCAACGGACCTTCCACCACTCAACAGAATCAGTAGCTGTGGAACGCCTTCCAAGCGTCTGCTTCCGGAGAAGGCAGTAAAGACATTGTCCCTCACGTACTGGAGAGCTGCTCCAGTGTTGAGAGGTCTCCCGCCTTTGTGTCTCAGACCTCTTACAGTGTTGAGAATCTCTCCCTTTGTTGTGTATGTGTTCAGATAGAATTGGGCGGCTGGATCTCTACTGTACTGGACCACCGCAACGCGATCTTTGTTCTCATCCACACTGAGTGTCTCCACCACTCTTTGAACAAAGTCACGCATTGCTGGGAATCCATTCCTTGTGCCATCAGAACCATCCAGAAGGAATACCACATCCTTTCTGGCGGTGTCATGATCAACTGAGAAAATAAATAGATTATGTCAATCAAACTGATCAAATGTGGTGTTTTTGGCCAAATGATATAGTCGTTTCTAAAACTCTGTGGCCATTTTGCTAACACATCCTGACTCTTAATTCACAGTGATAACACATACCTAAAACGGTTGGTGATTCTGGAGTAACATCAATAACCACTGCCTCCACCGAGGACAGAAGTTGCTGCTGGATGCTCGGAAGGTCAGTAAAGTCTGAGACAGACAGAGCGTAACTGGGATCATGTGATATTCTCTGCAATTCTCTGCTATCAGAGCTCCTTGTTCCAATTCCAAAGACCAAAACCCCAAGCTCCTTCAGAGCAGAGGCTGGCGTGTCAACATTGTCAACGGACCTTCCACCACTCAACAGAATCAGTAGCTGTGGAACGCCTTCCAAGCGTCTGCTTCCGGAGGAGGCAGTAAAGACATTGTCCCTCACGTACTGGAGAGCTGCTCCAGTGTTGAGAGGTCTCCCGCCTTTGTGTCTCAGACCTCTTACAGTGTTGAGAATCTCTCCCTTTGTTGTGTATGTGTTCAGATAGAATTGGGCGGCTGGATCTCTACTGTACTGGACCACCGCAACGCGATCTTTGTTCTCATCCACACTGAGTGTCTCCACCACTCTTTGAACAAAGTCACGCATGGCTGGGAATCCACTCCTAGTGCCATCAGATCCATCCAGCAAGAACACAACATCCCTCCTGGGAGCCTGACTCTCAACTAGGGAATGTGAAGGTTCAAATAAAGAGTCATATTACATGTGTTAAAGGTAAGGGAAAACAGGACAAAGCTGCTTCTGTCACATGAAAGTCATCCCTTTCACTTATCACAAACAACTATTCAAAGAAAGTGACAATTGGTGCATTGCCCTGAGTTATATCATAGGGAACATTGGTACAGAGGTATGACATGAAACCACATGAAAGGCCTCAGGGGAATCTACACAAGTGTTCTAAGCTATCAACTACTCTATCCGAATGTAAAAGAGGAAATGGAACAGATCAAAACCATATTTTTCTTACCTAGTATTGTTGGTATTAGTGTTGGTGGCATGGTTGTGTCCTGTATAATGGCAGTGTTCATGGCAGAAAGAAGCTGCTGTTGGATGTTGGGGAGGTCAGTGAATTCAGACACGGAGAGAGCATAACTGGGGTCATAGGATATCTTCTGTAACTCTCTGCTATCAGAGCTCCTTGTTCCAATTCCAAACACCAAGACACCAAGCTCCTTGAGAGCAGAAGCGGGTTCATCTACATTGTCAAAGGACCTTCCACCATTTATCAGTATTAGAATCTGTGGAACACTTTCAAGTCGCCTACTTCCAGAGGAGGCAGCATAGACGTAGTCCCTGACATACTGGAGAGCTGCTCCAGTGTTGAGGGGTCTCCCTCCTTTGTGCTTCAGCCCTCTTACGGTGTCAACAACCTCTTCTTTTCTTGTGTAAGTGTTCAGATAGAAGTGGACCTCTGGTTCTCTGCTATACTGTACCACAGAGACTCGATCTCTGTTCTCCCCTACAGTGAGTTTCTCCACTACTCTTTGAACAAAGTCACGCATTTCTGGGAAGCCATTCCTAGTGCCATCAGAACCATCCAGCAAGAATACTACATCCTTTCTGGCGATGCTTAGGTCCACTAAGAGTATCAGAAACAAAACAGAAAACGTATGTCAACATTGCTTCATCAAACCTGAAATATGTGTTTGTTGCTTTAGTTTTCCAAGATAATGCATCTGGTCTTACCTATGACTGTTGGGGAAATTGTTGTGGCGCCAACGTGTACAGTAAAGAGTGAGGAGAAAAACTTATCCTGGACGCTGGGGAGATCCGAGAATTCAGAAACAGACTGGGAAAAACTGGGGTCAGAGGCAATCCTTTGAACCTCTTTACTAGAATTTCTGTTTCCAATGCCAAAGATCAAGACTCCGCTCTCTTTGAGGGCAGAAACAGGTATATCAACGTTATCATTGGACCTCCCGCCACTCAGCAGTATCAGCATCTGAGGGACACCCTCTTGGCTTCTGCTTCCTGAGGAGGCAGTAAAGACGTTGTCCCTTACATACTGGAGGGCTGCCCCAGTGTTGAGGGGTCTACCTCTTCTGTGCCTCAGACCTCTGACGATGTCAAGAATGTCGCCCTTCGTGCTGTATGTGTTCAGATAGAAATGAACTTCTTGATCTCTACCGTACTGGACTACAGAAACGCGGTCTTTGTCTCCTCCCACATTGAGTTTCTCTACTACTCTCTGAACAAAATCACGCATTGCTGGGAATCCATTCCTTGTGCCATCAGAACCATCCAGAAGGAATACCACATCCTTTCTGGCGGTGTCATGATCAACTGAGAAAATAAATAGATTATGTCAATCAAACTGATCAAATGTGGTGTTTTTGGCCAAATGATATAGTCGTTTCTAAAACTCTGTGGCCATTTTGCTAACACATCCTGACTCTTAATTCACAGTGATAACACATACCTAAAACGGTTGGTGATTCTGGAGTAACATCAATAACCACTGCCTCCACCGAGGACAGAAGTTGCTGCTGGATGCTCGGAAGGTCAGTAAAGTCTGAGACAGACAGAGCGTAACTGGGATCATGTGATATTCTCTGCAATTCTCTGCTATCAGAGCTCCTTGTTCCAATTCCAAAGACCAAAACCCCAAGCTCCTTCAGAGCAGAGGCTGGCGTGTCAACATTGTCAACGGACCTTCCACCACTCAACAGAATCAGTAGCTGTGGAACGCCTTCCAAGCGTCTGCTTCCGGAGGAGGCAGTAAAGACATTGTCCCTCACGTACTGGAGAGCTGCTCCAGTGTTGAGAGGTCTCCCGCCTTTGTGTCTCAGACCTCTTACAGTGTTGAGAATCTCTCCCTTTGTTGTGTATGTGTTCAGATAGAATTGGGCGGCTGGATCTCTACTGTACTGGACCACCGCAACGCGATCTTTGTTCTCATCCACACTGAGTGTCTCCACCACTCTTTGAACAAAGTCACGCATTGCTGGGAATCCATTCCTTGTGCCATCAGAACCATCCAGAAGGAATACCACATCCTTTCTGGCGGTGTCATGATCAACTGAGAAAATAAATAGATTATGTCAATCAAACTGATCAAATGTGGTGTTTTTGGCCAAATGATATAGTCGTTTCTAAAACTCTGTGGCCATTTTGCTAACACATCCTGACTCTTAATTCACAGTGATAACACATACCTAAAACGGTTGGTGATTCTGGAGTAACATCAATAACCACTGCCTCCACCGAGGACAGAAGTTGCTGCTGGATGCTCGGAAGGTCAGTAAAGTCTGAGACAGACAGAGCGTAACTGGGATCATGTGATATTCTCTGCAATTCTCTGCTATCAGAGCTCCTTGTTCCAATTCCAAAGACCAAAACCCCAAGCTCCTTCAGAGCAGAGGCTGGCGTGTCAACATTGTCAACGGACCTTCCACCACTCAACAGAATCAGTAGCTGTGGAACGCCTTCCAAGCGTCTGCTTCCGGAGGAGGCAGTAAAGACATTGTCCCTCACGTACTGGAGAGCTGCTCCAGTGTTGAGAGGTCTCCCGCCTTTGTGTCTCAGACCTCTTACAGTGTTGAGAATCTCTCCCTTTGTTGTGTATGTGTTCAGATAGAATTGGGCGGCTGGATCTCTACTGTACTGGACCACCGCAACGCGATCTTTGTTCTCATCCACACTGAGTGTCTCCACCACTCTTTGAACAAAGTCACGCATGGCTGGGAATCCACTCCTAGTGCCATCAGATCCATCCAGCAAGAACACAACATCCCTCCTGGGAGCCTGACTCTCAACTAGGGAATGTGAAGGTTCAAATAAAGAGTCATATTACATGTGTTAAAGGTAAGGGAAAACAGGACAAAGCTGCTTCTGTCACATGAAAGTCATCCCTTTCACTTATCACAAACAACTATTCAAAGAAAGTGACAATTGGTGCATTGCCCTGAGTTATATCATAGGGAACATTGGTACAGAGGTATGACATGAAACCACATGAAAGGCCTCAGGGAATCTACACAAGTGTTCTAAGCTATCAACTACTCTATCCGAATGTAAAAGAGGAAATGGAACAGATCAAAACCATATTTTTCTTACCTAGTATTGTTGGTATTAGTGTTGGTGGCATGGTTGTGTCCTGTATAATGGCAGTGTTCATGGCAGAAAGAAGCTGCTGTTGGATGTTGGGGAGGTCAGTGAATTCAGACACGGAGAGAGCATAACTGGGGTCATAGGATATCTTCTGTAACTCTCTGCTATCAGAGCTCCTTGTTCCAATTCCAAACACCAAGACACCAAGCTCCTTGAGAGCAGAAGCGGGTTCATCTACATTGTCAAAGGACCTTCCACCATTTATCAGTATTAGAATCTGTGGAACACTTTCAAGTCGCCTACTTCCAGAGGAGGCAGCATAGACGTAGTCCCTGACATACTGGAGAGCTGCTCCAGTGTTGAGGGGTCTCCCTCCTTTGTGCTTCAGCCCTCTTACGGTGTCAACAACCTCTTCTTTTCTTGTGTAAGTGTTCAGATAGAAGTGGACCTCTGGTTCTCTGCTATACTGTACCACAGAGACTCGATCTCTGTTCTCCCCTACAGTGAGTTTCTCCACTACTCTTTGAACAAAGTCACGCATTTCTGGGAAGCCATTCCTAGTGCCATCAGAACCATCCAGCAAGAATACTACATCCTTTCTGGCGATGCTTAGGTCCACTAAGAGTATCAGAAACAAAACAGAAAACGTATGTCAACATTGCTTCATCAAACCTGAAATATGTGTTTGTTGCTTTAGTTTTCCAAGATAATGCATCTGGTCTTACCTATGACTGTTGGGGAAATTGTTGTGGCGCCAACGTGTACAGTAAAGAGTGAGGAGAAAAACTTATCCTGGACGCTGGGGAGATCCGAGAATTCAGAAACAGACTGGGAAAAACTGGGGTCAGAGGCAATCCTTTGAACCTCTTTACTAGAATTTCTGTTTCCAATGCCAAAGATCAAGACTCCGCTCTCTTTGAGGGCAGAAACAGGTATATCAACGTTATCATTGGACCTCCCGCCACTCAGCAGTATCAGCATCTGAGGGACACCCTCTTGGCTTCTGCTTCCTGAGGAGGCAGTAAAGACGTTGTCCCTTACATACTGGAGGGCTGCCCCAGTGTTGAGGGGTCTACCTCTTCTGTGCCTCAGACCTCTGACGATGTCAAGAATGTCGCCCTTCGTGCTGTATGTGTTCAGATAGAAATGAACTTCTTGATCTCTACCGTACTGGACTACAGAAACGCGGTCTTTGTCTCCTCCCACATTGAGTTTCTCTACTACTCTCTGAACAAAATCACGCATTGCTGGGAATCCATTCCTTGTGCCATCAGAACCATCCAGAAGGAATACCACATCCTTTCTGGCGGTGTCATGATCAACTGAGAAAATAAATAGATTATGTCAATCAAACTGATCAAATGTGGTGTTTTTGGCCAAATGATATAGTCGTTTCTAAAACTCTGTGGCCATTTTGCTAACACATCCTGACTCTTAATTCACAGTGATAACACATACCTAAAACGGTTGGTGATTCTGGAGTAACATCAATAACCACTGCCTCCACCGAGGACAGAAGTTGCTGCTGGATGCTCGGAAGGTCAGTAAAGTCTGAGACAGACAGAGCGTAACTGGGATCATGTGATATTCTCTGCAATTCTCTGCTATCAGAGCTCCTTGTTCCAATTCCAAAGACCAAAACCCCAAGCTCCTTCAGAGCAGAGGCTGGCGTGTCAACATTGTCAACGGACCTTCCACCACTCAACAGAATCAGTAGCTGTGGAACGCCTTCCAAGCGTCTGCTTCCGGAGGAGGCAGTAAAGACATTGTCCCTCACGTACTGGAGAGCTGCTCCAGTGTTGAGAGGTCTCCCGCCTTTGTGTCTCAGACCTCTTACAGTGTTGAGAATCTCTCCCTTTGTTGTGTATGTGTTCAGATAGAATTGGGCGGCTGGATCTCTACTGTACTGGACCACCGCAACGCGATCTTTGTTCTCATCCACACTGAGTGTCTCCACCACTCTTTGAACAAAGTCACGCATTGCTGGGAATCCATTCCTTGTGCCATCAGAACCATCCAGAAGGAATACCACATCCTTTCTGGCAGTGTCATGATCAACTGAGAAAATAAATAGATTATGTCAATCAAACTGATCAAATGTGATGTTTTTGGCCAAATGATATAGTCGTTTGACTAAAACTCTGTGGCCATTTTGCTAACACATCCTGACTCTTAATTCACAGTGATAACAAAACATACCTAAAACGGTTGGTGATTCTGGAGTAACATCAATAACCACTGCCTCCACCGAGGACAGAAGTTGCTGCTGGATGCTCGGAAGGTCAGTAAAGTCTGAGACAGACAGAGCGTAACTGGGATCATGTGATATTCTCTGCAATTCTCTGCTATCAGAGCTCCTTGTTCCAATTCCAAAGACCAAAACCCCAAGCTCCTTCAGAGCAGAGGCTGGCGTGTCAACATTGTCAACGGACCTTCCACCACTCAACAGAATCAGTAGCTGTGGAACGCCTTCCAAGCGTCTGCTTCCGGAGGAGGCAGTAAAGACATTGTCCCTCACGTACTGGAGAGCTGCTCCAGTGTTGAGAGGTCTCCCTCCTTTGTGTCTCAGACCTCTTACAGTGTTGAGAATCTCTCCTTTGTTGTGTATGTGTTCAGATAGAATGGGCGGCTGGATCTCTACTGTACTGGACCACCGCAACGCGATCTTTGTTCTCATCCACACTGAGTGTCTCCACCACTCTTTGAACAAAGTCACGCATGGCTGGGAATCCACTCCTAGTGCCATCAGATCCATCCAGCAAGAACACAACATCCCTCCTGGGAGCCTGACTCTCAACTAGGGAATGTGAAGGTTCAAATAAAGAGTCATATTACATGTGTTAAAGGTAAGGGAAAACAGGACAAAGCTGCTTCTGTCACATGAAAGTCATCCCTTTCACTTATCAAACAACTATTCAAAGAAAGTGACAATTGGTGCATTGCCCTGAGTTATATCATAGGGAACATTGGTACAGAGGTATGACATGAAACCACATGAAAGGCCTCAGGGGAATCTACACAAGTGTTCTAAGCTATCAACTACTCTATCCGAATGTAAAAGTGGAACAGATCAAAACCATAATTTTTCTTACCTAGTATTGTTGGTATTAGTGTTGGTGGCATGGTTGTGTCCTGTATAATGGCAGTGTTCATGGCAGAAAGAAGCTGCTGTTGGATGTTGGGGAGGTCAGTGAATTCAGACACGGAGAAAAACTGGGGTCATAGGATATCTTCTGTAACTCTTTGCTATCAGAGCTCCTTGTTCCAATTCCAAACACCAAGACACCAAGCTCCTTGAGAGCAGAAGCGGGTTCATCTACATTGTCAAAGGACCTTCCACCATTTATCAGTATTAGAATCTGTGGAACACTTTCAAGTCGCCTACTTCCAGAGGAGGCAGCAAAGACGTAGTCCCTGACATACTGGAGAGCTGCTCCAGTGTTGAGGGGTCTCCCTCCTTTGTGCTTCAGCCCTCTTACGGTGTCAACAACCTCTTCTTTTCTTGTGTAAGTGTTCAGATAGAAGTGGACCTCTGGTTCTCTGCTATACTGTACCACAGAGACTCGATCTCTGTTCTCCCCTACAGTGAGTTTCTCCACTACTCTTTGAACAAAGTCACGCATTTCTGGGAAGCCATTCCTAGTGCCATCAGAACCATCCAGCAAGAATACTACATCCTTTCTGGCGATGCTTGGTCCACTAAGAAAATAAATAGAAACAAAACAGAAAACGTGATCAACATTGCTTCATCAAACCTGAAATATGTGTTTGTTGCTTTAGTTTTCCAAGATAATGCATCTGGTCTTACCTATGACTGTTGGGGAAATTGTTGTTCTGGAGTGTACAGTAAAGAGTGAGGAGAAAAAGTTATCCTGGATGCTGGGGAGATCCGAGAAGTCAGAAACAGACTGGGAAAAACTGGGGTCAGAGGCAATCCTTTGAACCTCTTTACTAGAATTTCTGTTTCCAATGCCAAAGATCAAGACTCCGCTCCTTTGAGGGCAGAAACAGGTATATCAACGTTATCATTGGACCTCCCACCACTCAGCAGTATCAGCATCTGAGGGACACCCTCTTGGCTTCTGCTTCCTGAGGAGGCAGTAAAGACGTTGTCCCTTACATACTGGAGGGCTGCCCCAGTGTTGAGGGGTCTACCCGCCTCTTCTGTGCCTCAGACCTCTGACGATGTCAAGAATGTCTCTCCTTTGTGCTGTATGTGTTCAGATAGAAATGAACTTCTGGATCTCTACCGTACTGGACTACAGAAACGCGGTCTTTGTCTCCTCCCACATTGAGTGTCTCCACCACTCTTTGAACAAAGTCACGCATGGCTGGGAATCCACTCCTAGTGCCATCAGATCCATCCAGCAAGAACACAACATCCCTCCTGGGAGCCTGACTCTCAACTAGGGAATGTGAAGGTTCAAATAAAGAGTCATATTACATGTGTTAAAGGTAAGGGAAAACAGGACAAAGCTGCTTCTGTCACATGAAAGTCATCCCTTTCACTTATCACAAACAACTATTCAAAGAAAGTGACAATTGGTGCATTGCCCTGAGTTATATCATAGGGAACATTGGTACAGAGGTATGACATGAAACCACATGAAAGGCCTCAGGGGAATCTACACAAGTGTTCTAAGCTATCAACTACTCTATCCGAATGTAAAAGAGGAAATGGAACAGATCAAAACCATATTTTTCTTACCTAGTATTGTTGGTATTAGTGTTGGTGGCATGGTTGTGTCCTGTATAACGGCAGTGTTCATGGCAGAAAGAAGCTGCTGTTGGATGTTGGGGAGGTCAGTGAATTCAGACACGGAGAGAGCATAACTGGGGTCATAGGATATCTTCTGTAACTCTCTGCTATCAGAGCTCCTTGTTCCAATTCCAAACACCAAGACACCAAGCTCCTTGAGAGCAGAAGCGGGTTCATCTACATTGTCAAAGGACCTTCCACCATTTATCAGTATTAGAATCTGTGGAACACTTTCAAGTCGCCTACTTCCAGAGGAGGCAGCATAGACGTAGTCCCTGACATACTGGAGAGCTGCTCCAGTGTTGAGGGGTCTCCCTCCTTTGTGCTTCAGCCCTCTTACGGTGTCAACAACCTCTTCTTTTCTTGTGTAAGTGTTCAGATAGAAGTGGACCTCTGGTTCTCTGCTATACTGTACCACAGAGACTCGATCTCTGTTCTCCCCTACAGTGAGTTTCTCCACTACTCTTTGAACAAAGTCACGCATTTCTGGGAAGCCATTCCTAGTGCCATCAGAACCATCCAGCAAGAATACTACATCCTTTCTGGCGATGCTTAGGTCCACTAAGAGTATCAGAAACAAAACAGAAAACGTATGTCAACATTGCTTCATCAAACCTGAAATATGTGTTTGTTGCTTTAGTTTTCCAAGATAATGCATCCGGTCTTACCTATGACTGTTGGGGAAATTGTTGTGGCGCCAACGTGTACAGTAAAGAGTGAGGAGAAAAACTTATCCTGGACGCTGGGGAGGTCCGAGAATTCAGAAACAGACTGGGAAAAACTGGGGTCAGAGGCAATCCTTTGAACCTCTTTGCTAGAATTTCTGTTTCCAATGCCAAAGATCAAGACTCCGCTCTCTTTGAGGGCAGAAACAGGTATATCAACGTTATCATTGGACCTCCCGCTACTCAGCAGTATCAGCATCTGAGGGACACCCTCTTGACTTCTGCTTCCTGAGGAGGCAGTAAAGACGTTGTCCCTTACATACTGGAGGGCTGCCCCAGTGTTGAGGGGTCTACCTCTTCTGTGCCTCAGACCTCTGACGATGTCAAGAATGTCGCCCTTCGTGCTGTATGTGTTCAGATAGAAATGAACTTCTTGATCTCTACCGTACTGGACTACAGAAACGCGGTCTTTGTCTCCTCCCACATTGAGTTTCTCTACTACTCTCTGAACAAAATCACGCATTGCTGGGAATCCATTCCTTGTGCCATCAGAACCATCCAGAAGGAATACCACATCCTTTCTGGCGGTGTCATGATCAACTGAGAAAATAAATAGATTATGTCAATCAAACTGATCAAATGTGGTGTTTTTGGCCAAATGATATAGTCGTTTCTAAAACTCTGTGGCCATTTTGCTAACACATCCTGACTCTTAATTCACAGTGATAACACATACCTAAAACTGTTGGTGATTCTGGAGTAACATCAATAACCACTGCCTCCACCGAGGACAGAAGTTGCTGCTGGATGCTCGGAAGGTCAGTAAAGTCTGAGACAGACAGAGCGTAACTGGGATCATGTGATATTCTCTGCAATTCTCTGCTATCAGAGCTCCTTGTTCCAATTCCAAAGACCAAAACCCCAAGCTCCTTCAGAGCAGAGGCTGGCGTGTCAACATTGTCAACGGACCTTCCACCACTCAACAGAATCAGTAGCTGTGGAACGCCTTCCAAGCGTCTGCTTCCGGAGGAGGCAGTAAAGACATTGTCCCTCACGTACTGGAGAGCTGCTCCAGTGTTGAGAGGTCTCCCGCCTTTGTGTCTCAGACCTCTTACAGTGTTGAGAATCTCTCCCTTTGTTGTGTATGTGTTCAGATAGAATTGGGCGGCTGGATCTCTACTGTACTGGACCACCGCAACGCGATCTTTGTTCTCATCCACACTGAGTGTCTCCACCACTCTTTGAACAAAGTCACGCATGGCTGGGAATCCACTCCTAGTGCCATCAGAACCATCCAGCAAGAACACAACATCCCTCCTGGGAGCCTGACTCTCAACTAGGGAATGTGAAGGTTCAAATAAAGAGTCATATTACATGTGTTATAGGTAAGGGAAAACAGGACAAAGCTGCTTCTGTCACATGAAAGTCATCCCTTTCACTTATCACAAACAACTATTCAAAGAAAGTGACAATTGGTGCATTGCCCTGAGTTATATCATAGGGAACATTGGTACAGAGGTATGACATGAAACCACATGAAAGGCCTCAGGGGAATCTACACAAGTGTTCTAAGCTATCAACTACTCTATCCGAATGTAAAAGAGGAAATGGAACAGATCAAAACCATATTTTTCTTACCTAGTATTGTTGGTATTAGTGTTGGTGGCATGGTTGTGTCCTGTATAACGGCAGTGTTCATGGCAGAAAGAAGCTGCTGTTGGATGTTGGGGAGGTCAGTGAATTCAGACACGGAGAGAGCATAACTGGGGTCATAGGATATCTTCTGTAACTCTCTGCTATCAGAGCTCCTTGTTCCAATTCCAAACACCAAGACACCAAGCTCCTTGAGAGCAGAAGCGGGTTCATCTACATTGTCAAAGGACCTTCCACCATTTATCAGTATTAGAATCTGTGGAACACTTTCAAGTCGCCTACTTCCAGAGGAGGCAGCATAGACGTAGTCCCTGACATACTGGAGAGCTGCTCCAGTGTTGAGGGGTCTCCCTCCTTTGTGCTTCAGCCCTCTTACGGTGTCAACAACCTCTTCTTTTCTTGTGTAAGTGTTCAGATAGAAGTGGACCTCTGGTTCTCTGCTATACTGTACCACAGAGACTCGATCTCTGTTCTCCCCTACAGTGAGTTTCTCCACTACTCTTTGAACAAAGTCACGCATTTCTGGGAAGCCATTCCTAGTGCCATCAGAACCATCCAGCAAGAATACTACATCCTTTCTGGCGATGCTTAGGTCCACTAAGAGTATCAGAAACAAAACAGAAAACGTATGTCAACATTGCTTCATCAAACCTGAAATATGTGTTTGTTGCTTTAGTTTTCCAAGATAATGCATCCGGTCTTACCTATGACTGTTGGGGAAATTGTTGTGGCGCCAACGTGTACAGTAAAGAGTGAGGAGAAAAACTTATCCTGGACGCTGGGGAGGTCCGAGAATTCAGAAACAGACTGGGAAAAACTGGGGTCAGAGGCAATCCTTTGAACCTCTTTGCTAGAATTTCTGTTTCCAATGCCAAAGATCAAGACTCCGCTCTCTTTGAGGGCAGAAACAGGTATATCAACGTTATCATTGGACCTCCCGCTACTCAGCAGTATCAGCATCTGAGGGACACCCTCTTGACTTCTGCTTCCTGAGGAGGCAGTAAAGACGTTGTCCCTTACATACTGGAGGGCTGCCCCAGTGTTGAGGGGTCTACCTCTTCTGTGCCTCAGACCTCTGACGATGTCAAGAATGTCGCCCTTCGTGCTGTATGTGTTCAGATAGAAATGAACTTCTTGATCTCTACCGTACTGGACTACAGAAACGCGGTCTTTGTCTCCTCCCACATTGAGTTTCTCTACTACTCTCTGAACAAAATCACGCATTGCTGGGAATCCATTCCTTGTGCCATCAGAACCATCCAGAAGGAATACCACATCCTTTCTGGCGGTGTCATGATCAACTGAGAAAATAAATAGATTATGTCAATCAAACTGATCAAATGTGGTGTTTTTGGCCAAATGATATAGTCGTTTCTAAAACTCTGTGGCCATTTTGCTAACACATCCTGACTCTTAATTCACAGTGATAACACATACCTAAAACTGTTGGTGATTCTGGAGTAACATCAATAACCACTGCCTCCACCGAGGACAGAAGTTGCTGCTGGATGCTCGGAAGGTCAGTAAAGTCTGAGACAGACAGAGCGTAACTGGGATCATGTGATATTCTCTGCAATTCTCTGCTATCAGAGCTCCTTGTTCCAATTCCAAAGACCAAAACCCCAAGCTCCTTCAGAGCAGAGGCTGGCGTGTCAACATTGTCAACGGACCTTCCACCACTCAACAGAATCAGTAGCTGTGGAACGCCTTCCAAGCGTCTGCTTCCGGAGGAGGCAGTAAAGACATTGTCCCTCACGTACTGGAGAGCTGCTCCAGTGTTGAGAGGTCTCCCGCCTTTGTGTCTCAGACCTCTTACAGTGTTGAGAATCTCTCCCTTTGTTGTGTATGTGTTCAGATAGAATTGGGCGGCTGGATCTCTACTGTACTGGACCACCGCAACGCGATCTTTGTTCTCATCCACACTGAGTGTCTCCACCACTCTTTGAACAAAGTCACGCATGGCTGGGAATCCACTCCTAGTGCCATCAGAACCATCCAGCAAGAACACAACATCCCTCCTGGGAGCCTGACTCTCAACTAGGGAATGTGAAGGTTCAAATAAAGAGTCATATTACATGTGTTATAGGTAAGGGAAAACAGGACAAAGCTGCTTCTGTCACATGAAAGTCATCCCTTTCACTTATCACAAACAACTATTCAAAGAAAGTGACAATTGGTGCATTGCCCTGAGTTATATCATAGGGAACATTGGTACAGAGGTATGACATGAAACCACATGAAAGGCCTCAGGGGAATCTACACAAGTGTTCTAAGCTATCAACTACTCTATCCGAATGTAAAAGAGGAAATGGAACAGATCAAAACCATATTTTTCTTACCTAGTATTGTTGGTATTAGTGTTGGTGGCATGGTTGTGTCCTGTATAACGGCAGTGTTCATGGCAGAAAGAAGCTGCTGTTGGATGTTGGGGAGGTCAGTGAATTCAGACACGGAGAGAGCATAACTGGGGTCATAGGATATCTTCTGTAACTCTCTGCTATCAGAGCTCCTTGTTCCAATTCCAAACACCAAGACACCAAGCTCCTTGAGAGCAGAAGCGGGTTCATCTACATTGTCAAAGGACCTTCCACCATTTATCAGTATTAGAATCTGTGGAACACTTTCAAGTCGCCTACTTCCAGAGGAGGCAGCATAGACGTAGTCCCTGACATACTGGAGAGCTGCTCCAGTGTTGAGGGGTCTCCCTCCTTTGTGCTTCAGCCCTCTTACGGTGTCAACAACCTCTTCTTTTCTTGTGTAAGTGTTCAGATAGAAGTGGACCTCTGGTTCTCTGCTATACTGTACCACAGAGACTCGATCTCTGTTCTCCCCTACAGTGAGTTTCTCCACTACTCTTTGAACAAAGTCACGCATTTCTGGGAAGCCATTCCTAGTGCCATCAGAACCATCCAGCAAGAATACTACATCCTTTCTGGCGATGCTTAGGTCCACTAAGAGTATCAGAAACAAAACAGAAAACGTATGTCAACATTGCTTCATCAAACCTGAAATATGTGTTTGTTGCTTTAGTTTTCCAAGATAATGCATCCGGTCTTACCTATGACTGTTGGGGAAATTGTTGTGGCGCCAACGTGTACAGTAAAGAGTGAGGAGAAAAACTTATCCTGGACGCTGGGGAGGTCCGAGAATTCAGAAACAGACTGGGAAAAACTGGGGTCAGAGGCAATCCTTTGAACCTCTTTGCTAGAATTTCTGTTTCCAATGCCAAAGATCAAGACTCCGCTCTCTTTGAGGGCAGAAACAGGTATATCAACGTTATCATTGGACCTCCCGCTACTCAGCAGTATCAGCATCTGAGGGACACCCTCTTGACTTCTGCTTCCTGAGGAGGCAGTAAAGACGTTGTCCCTTACATACTGGAGGGCTGCCCCAGTGTTGAGGGGTCTACCTCTTCTGTGCCTCAGACCTCTGACGATGTCAAGAATGTCGCCCTTCGTGCTGTATGTGTTCAGATAGAAATGAACTTCTTGATCTCTACCGTACTGGACTACAGAAACGCGGTCTTTGTCTCCTCCCACATTGAGTTTCTCTACTACTCTCTGAACAAAATCACGCATTGCTGGGAATCCATTCCTTGTGCCATCAGAACCATCCAGAAGGAATACCACATCCTTTCTGGCGGTGTCATGATCAACTGAGAAAATAAATAGATTATGTCAATCAAACTGATCAAATGTGGTGTTTTTGGCCAAATGATATAGTCGTTTCTAAAACTCTGTGGCCATTTTGCTAACACATCCTGACTCTTAATTCACAGTGATAACACATACCTAAAACTGTTGGTGATTCTGGAGTAACATCAATAACCACTGCCTCCACCGAGGACAGAAGTTGCTGCTGGATGCTCGGAAGGTCAGTAAAGTCTGAGACAGACAGAGCGTAACTGGGATCATGTGATATTCTCTGCAATTCTCTGCTATCAGAGCTCCTTGTTCCAATTCCAAAGACCAAAACCCCAAGCTCCTTCAGAGCAGAGGCTGGCGTGTCAACATTGTCAACGGACCTTCCACCACTCAACAGAATCAGTAGCTGTGGAACGCCTTCCAAGCGTCTGCTTCCGGAGGAGGCAGTAAAGACATTGTCCCTCACGTACTGGAGAGCTGCTCCAGTGTTGAGAGGTCTCCCGCCTTTGTGTCTCAGACCTCTTACAGTGTTGAGAATCTCTCCCTTGTTGTGTATGTGTTCAGATAGAATTGGGCGGCTGGATCTCTACTGTACTGGACCACCGCAACGCGATCTTTGTTCTCATCCACACTGAGTGTCTCCACCACTCTTTGAACAAAGTCACGCATGGCTGGGAATCCACTCCTAGTGCCATCAGAACCATCCAGCAAGAACACAACATCCCTCCTGGGAGCCTGACTCTCAACTAGGGAATGTGAAGGTTCAAATAAAGAGTCATATTACATGTGTTATAGGTAAGGGAAAACAGGACAAAGCTGCTTCTGTCACATGAAAGTCATCCCTTTCACTTATCACAAACAACTATTCAAAGAAAGTGACAATTGGTGCATTGCCCTGAGTTATATCATAGGGAACATTGGTACAGAGGTATGACATGAAACCACATGAAAGGCCTCAGGGGAATCTACACAAGTGTTCTAAGCTATCAACTACTCTATCCGAATGTAAAAGAGGAAATGGAACAGATCAAAACCATATTTTTCTTACCTAGTATTGTTGGTATTAGTGTTGGTGGCATGGTTGTGTCCTGTATAACGGCAGTGTTCATGGCAGAAAGAAGCTGCTGTTGGATGTTGGGGAGGTCAGTGAATTCAGACACGGAGAGAGCATAACTGGGGTCATAGGATATCTTCTGTAACTCTCTGCTATCAGAGCTCCTTGTTCCAATTCCAAACACCAAGACACCAAGCTCCTTGAGAGCAGAAGCGGGTTCATCTACATTGTCAAAGGACCTTCCACCATTTATCAGTATTAGAATCTGTGGAACACTTTCAAGTCGCCTACTTCCAGAGGAGGCAGCATAGACGTAGTCCCTGACATACTGGAGAGCTGCTCCAGTGTTGAGGGGTCTCCCTCCTTTGTGCTTCAGCCCTCTTACGGTGTCAACAACCTCTTCTTTTCTTGTGTAAGTGTTCAGATAGAAGTGGACCTCTGGTTCTCTGCTATACTGTACCACAGAGACTCGATCTCTGTTCTCCCCTACAGTGAGTTTCTCCACTACTCTTTGAACAAAGTCACGCATTTCTGGGAAGCCATTCCTAGTGCCATCAGAACCATCCAGCAAGAATACTACATCCTTTCTGGCGATGCTTAGGTCCACTAAGAGTATCAGAAACAAAACAGAAAACGTATGTCAACATTGCTTCATCAAACCTGAAATATGTGTTTGTTGCTTTAGTTTTCCAAGATAATGCATCCGGTCTTACCTATGACTGTTGGGGAAATTGTTGTGGCGCCAACGTGTACAGTAAAGAGTGAGGAGAAAAACTTATCCTGGACGCTGGGGAGGTCCGAGAATTCAGAAACAGACTGGGAAAAACTGGGGTCAGAGGCAATCCTTTGAACCTCTTTGCTAGAATTTCTGTTTCCAATGCCAAAGATCAAGACTCCGCTCTCTTTGAGGGCAGAAACAGGTATATCAACGTTATCATTGGACCTCCCGCTACTCAGCAGTATCAGCATCTGAGGGACACCCTCTTGACTTCTGCTTCCTGAGGAGGCAGTAAAGACGTTGTCCCTTACATACTGGAGGGCTGCCCCAGTGTTGAGGGGTCTACCTCTTCTGTGCCTCAGACCTCTGACGATGTCAAGAATGTCGCCCTTCGTGCTGTATGTGTTCAGATAGAAATGAACTTCTTGATCTCTACCGTACTGGACTACAGAAACGCGGTCTTTGTCTCCTCCCACATTGAGTTTCTCTACTACTCTCTGAACAAAATCACGCATTGCTGGGAATCCATTCCTTGTGCCATCAGAACCATCCAGAAGGAATACCACATCCTTTCTGGCGGTGTCATGATCAACTGAGAAAATAAATAGATTATGTCAATCAAACTGATCAAATGTGGTGTTTTTGGCCAAATGATATAGTCGTTTCTAAAACTCTGTGGCCATTTTGCTAACACATCCTGACTCTTAATTCACAGTGATAACACATACCTAAAACTGTTGGTGATTCTGGAGTAACATCAATAACCACTGCCTCCACCGAGGACAGAAGTTGCTGCTGGATGCTCGGAAGGTCAGTAAAGTCTGAGACAGACAGAGCGTAACTGGGATCATGTGATATTCTCTGCAATTCTCTGCTATCAGAGCTCCTTGTTCCAATTCCAAAGACCAAAACCCCAAGCTCCTTCAGAGCAGAGGCTGGCGTGTCAACATTGTCAACGGACCTTCCACCACTCAACAGAATCAGTAGCTGTGGAACGCCTTCCAAGCGTCTGCTTCCGGAGGAGGCAGTAAAGACATTGTCCCTCACGTACTGGAGAGCTGCTCCAGTGTTGAGAGGTCTCCCGCCTTTGTGTCTCAGACTCTTACAGTGTTGAGAATCTCTCCCTTTGTTGTGTATGTGTTCAGATAGAATTGGGCGGCTGGATCTCTACTGTACTGGACCACCGCAACGCGATCTTTGTTCTCATCCACACTGAGTGTCTCCACCACTCTTTGAACAAAGTCACGCATGGCTGGGAATCCACTCCTAGTGCCATCAGATCCATCCAGCAAGAACACAACATCCCTCCTGGGAGCCTGACTCTCAACTAGGGAATGTGAAGGTTCAAATAAAGAGTCATATTACATGTGTTATAGGTAAGGGAAAACAGGACAAAGCTGCTTCTGTCACATGAAAGTCATCCCTTTCACTTATCACAAACAACTATTCAAAGAAAGTGACAATTGGTGCATTGCCCTGAGTTATATCATAGGGAACATTGGTACAGAGGTATGACATGAAACCACATGAAAGGCCTCAGGGGAATCTACACAAGTGTTCTAAGCTATCAACTACTCTATCCTAATGTAAAAGAGGAAATGGAACAGATCAAAACCATATTTTTCTTACCTAGTATTGTTGGTATTAGTGTTGGTGGCATGGTTGTGTCCTGTATAATGGCAGTGTTTATGGCAGAAAGAAGCTGCTGTTGGATGTTGGGGAGGTCAGTAAATTCAGACACGGAGAGAGCATAACTGGGGTCATAGGATATCTTCTGTAATTCTCTGCTGTCAGAGCTCCTTGTTCCAATTACAAAAACTAACACCCCGAACTCCTTGAGAGCAGAGGCTGGTGCATCCACATTGTCTCTTGACCGTCCACTACTGAGGAGAATCAGCATTTGTTTCACACCGTCCAATTGTCTACTCCCAGAGGATCTTGTGAATACATTTTCTTTCACAAACTTAAGAGCTGCTCCAGTATTAAGGGGTCTTCCCCCTTTGTGTGAGAGTCCCCTCACAGAATTCAACATGTCATTCTTTCTCAGAAATGAATTCAAATAAAAGTTTGCCACTGCACCGTCACTAAACTGAACCACAGCCACTCTGTCATTCTTTTGTTCCACATTGAGATTTTCAATGATTTTGTGGAGGAACTCCTGAATAGCTGGGAATCCTGTTCTGGTGTTATCTGATCCATCCAGAAGAAACACGATATCTCTCCTACTTCCGTCACTTTCCACTGTCCAATACACAATAAAAAAATTAATATATGTAAAAACATATGACCTGTTATGTCAATAAACTATCTGGTTATTAATAATTCTTGTCGGAAATCAACATTTCCAGTATAAAAGTTTAATATTTTCTTACCAACTCTAGTTACCTCCTGTGGTCTTACTTGAGCAAGATTTGTCTCAAAACTCTGCTGGATCTTTTGAAGGTTTGCAAAATCATGGACTGAATAAGAATAATTTGGAAGAGATGATATTGATTGCATTTCTTCCAAATCGGTCATCCTTGATCCAATAGCAAATGTTACAACCCCCAAAGTCTTGAGGGCCCTGGAAGGACCTCGAGGATAATCTCTAGATCTGCCACCAGTCAGAAGCACTAGGATCTGTTCAGCACCCTCATGACGTCGACTTGCAGCATTATTAGTAAAGACATTATCCTTCACAAACTGGAGGGCCGTGCCAGTATATAGTGGCCTCCCACCCTTTGGCCTCAGATTTCTGACTGCTGAAAGCACATCATCTCTTGTCTTGTACGCATTCAGGTTAAAGTTCACTGCTGCACTGTTGCTGTACTGCAGAACAGCAACTTGATCTTTTCCCTTGTCTACAGCAAACTTTTCCACCAGTTTCGCAACAAACTCTCGTATATCTGTAAATCTACTCCTTACATCATCAGATCCATCAAGGAGGAAAACAATGTCTCTTTTCACACTGGAGCCTTGAACTAGGATGAAAATTGAACTAAATCAGCTAATTGTGCATGGTACATTATACACATTTCAAGCTACAGTATAAGCTACATATTTTGAAAATGATTGAAAAATATAACTTATTTTTTATACATATTTTCAATTAAATTGTTTATTATTGTACTCTTTTTCACTCACCTAAGCCCGGTCTTACTGTGTCTTTATGAGAGACAACTGCTGAGAGCAACTGTTGTCTAACAAGAGAAAGGTCAGAAAACTCTCTTAGCAAATATGCATGATTAGGACTGTATGCAATGCTCTGCATCTCCGCTCCATCTGCATATTTGACCGCAACAGTCAAAAGCACAATTCCATCTGCCTTCAGACTCTCAGATGGAACCAGAACATCATCTTGTGATTTTCCCCCACTTATCAGTATCAGTATCTGAGGGATGCCCTCTTGGCGTCTACTTCCTGAGGAGGTATTAAAGACATTGTTTTTAACATAATCAAGAGCTTCCCCAGTGTTGCGGGACCTTCCTCCTTCAAGATTGATATTGCGTACTTCTGCCATGATATCAATCTTCGATGAGTACGTGTTCAATAGGAAATGAGTGGTAGGTTTGTTACTGTACTGGATCATAGCAACTTGTGCTTTGTCTGGGCCGATGTCAAGATGTTCAACAAATTGGCCAAGGAAATCACAGATTGATTGGACACCTTTTTGCATCTCATCAGATCCATCAAGTAGAAATACAACATCAACCCCATCCACCCTCTGGATATCTGATGTCAACAAAGTGGAATTGTCTGAAATGAGCAAAAATAATAATTGCACAACCAACGGGTCCATATATACTGCACATCTGTACTGAAATCACAATTTTGTATTCAATTGTATGACAACGCTGCCCTCTAATAGTAAGATTGGAATAGATTCTCAGTGAATGTCTGTGAATTTGTGATTTTAAAAGGCCTTAAGTGATATAAACTTTTATCTTAATAATCTTACCAATGACAGTTGACATTTCAGATGTTTCCTGAACACCATTTATTACAGCTGTCACTGAAGAGTGTATGCTGTCAAGGTTGTTAAAATTGGAAACAGAAAAAGAGTCTCCTGGTTTAAAAGATATCATTTGTAACTCCAACGTATCAGCATTCCTTGTTCCAATGCTAAATGTTCTTACTCCATCCCCTCTCAATGACTGTGCTGGTCCCATTATATCATCACTAGATCTCCCACCACTGAAGACAAATAGATATTGAGGCACACCCTCAGCACGTCTGCCTCCAGCTGAAGCTGTAAATACGGTGTCTCTTACAAACTGCAGGGCTGTGCCAGTGTTGAGAGGTCTTCCAACTGTGTGCCTCATGGATCTTATTGAATTAAGCACATCATTTTTAGATGAGTATGAATTCAGATAGAAATTGGGTGTGGCGTTCCCACTGTACTGAACAAGGGCCACCCGGTCGCCATTTTCCTCCACATTAAGAATCTCCACTACTTTCTCTGCAAAGCGACGAATCCCCTCAAAACCAGTTTTAGAGTTGTCAGATCCATCAATGAGAAATACAACATCCTTTTTGTCTGATTCTGAAATGAAGGTAAAGAAAAGTTGCAAAGGGAAAGGAAAGGCACTTTTTTTCAGAGAGGGCACAGAAAGCAACTGCAGTGATATCAAGGTCGTTGCTAGCATAAAACCATTGTCCAACTGAAATTTCAATAATCTTATTCTCTAAAGATGAAATATCTTGGACGCAAGTATATGGTTTCTTCAAAAGACATGCAATAACATAGATAAGATAATTTACCAAAATGCAGAAAACACGTGACACTACAGCAAAATACAAATCGCCACAGCTTACCAAAATGAATGGTAGGAGCAGCTGGCTCTGGTTGATGGGATGCTTCTGTTAACAATGACAGCAATTCTTTCTGAATTGTGGGGTCTTCAAAATCAGTAATGGAAAGAGCATAATTGGGTTCATGAGATATTGTTTGCAATTCAAGTGTGTCTGCATCTCCTGTGCCAATACCGATTGAAATGACTCCCATTTCTTTGAGCTTTGTGACAGGAGTTCTGATATCATCTGTAGATCTTCCACCACTCAGCAGTATTAGTATCTGTGGAACACCTTGCAGGCTTCTACTTCCACTGGAGGCAGTAAAGACATTATCCCTCACATACTGGAGAGCTGCTCCAGTATTTAGAGGGCTTCCTCCTTTGTGCCTCAGACCTCTAACAGCATCAAGAACGTCATCTTTTGTTGAATGCATACCCAAGTTGAAATTAACCTCTGCTGTGTCACTGTACTGAACCACAGACACATGATCTTTGTTCCCATCTACATTGAGTTTCTCCACTACTCTCTGCATAAAGTCTTGAATATCTGGGAATATTCTTCGGGAATCATCAGAACCATCAAGTAAAAATACAATGTCCCTCCTGTTGTCCGTTGTTGCATCTATAACCATTCATAAAATGGGTTAATGGTAAAGAATAACTTTTAAAATATACATATAAAGATTTCAACAAACACCTCTGTGTTTTGGGAAATGAAATACATCAATAAAGTGCTAACTCAAATGACCAACTACAGCATAACTGTTGCCATGATTGCATTCTTACCTATTAGTGTTGTTGGCAAGTTAGGAGTAGTCATTGCAACTCTCTGAACAGCAGATAACACATGCTGTTGAATGTTTGGGAGATCATTGTAATTTGGAGCATAGAAAGCATAGCTGGGTTCATCTGAAATAGTTTGAAGCTCAAGCGTATCAGCATTCCTCATTCCCACCACTATTGCCATCACATCAATTGCTTTCAAGTTTTTCACTGCATTTCTGACATCATCATTGGACCTTCCCCCACTCAATAAAACCAGAATCTGAGGGATGCCCTCTTGGCGTCTACTTCCGGAGGAGGCAGTAAAGATGTTATCCCTGACATACTGGAGAGCTGCCCCAGTGTTGAGGGTGATCCCTCCTTTGTGCCTCAGTTGTCTTACAGCATCAACAATGTCTTGCTTTGTTGTGTAAGTGTTCAGATAGAAGTGGGCCTCTGGTTCTTTGCTATACTGCACCACAGAGACTCGATCTCTAGTCTCCTGCACCGTGAGTTTCTCCACTACTCTTTGAACAAAGTCACGCATTGCCTCAAATCCATTTAGAGTTTCATCAGAGCCATCCAGTAAAAATACAACATCAAGTTGTTTGGATTCAGTGTTATCTAGAAATGCACATGAATTAAATAAATTCTCAGGTAAAATGATCAAGAAAGATCATGTATATGTGACTAGCAAATGATACCAACATATTTCAAAAGGCATGCATAAAGCAGTATCATGAATGTGCTGAATTTTCAGCAAGAATGTAGTAACCTGAAATGTAACAGATTAAAGTGCATAATGAAGAGGAGGTAGAAATATTACTCCTTACCTACTACAGTTGGTTGATACACTCTTGGCTGACGAGGGACCCTTTTAACAAATGACAAAAGCTGCTGTTGAATGCTTTCAAGGTCATCAAACCGAGGGACAGAAAGGGCATAGGAGGGAATATGTGCTATCATTTGGAGCTCTAAAATGTCTGAATTCCTCGTACCAATACTGAATGGTACAATTCTGTCCTGTTTCAAAGCAGCAGCAGCACTTCCAACATCATCTTGAGATTTGCCACCACTTAGCAGTATCAGTATCTGAGGGATGCCTTCTTGGCTTCTGCTTCCCGAGGAGGCAGTAAAGACATTGTCCTTTACGTACTGGAGGGCTGCCCCAGTGTTGAGGGGTCTACCTCCTTTGTGCTGTAGGCTTCGAATAGAACCTAGAACACTTTGTTTTTCTGGATATGTGTTCAGTAAGAAATGGGCCTCTGGAGTTCTGCTGTACTGAACCACAGAAACTCGATCTTTGTTCTCTCCAACATTGAGGTTCTCCACCAATCTTTGAACAAATCCACACATGGCTGGAAATCCACTCCTACTATCATCAGACCCATCCAATAGGAACACTATGTCTCTCTGTGCAGCATCTAATTCAACTAAGAAAACATTGAAGGACCTATTTAATAATAAAACCACTAAATATATGCATTAATGCATTCACAAGGGCAGCATATCAATAGAATGTTGTAAAGTAGACCAAAACATTGCAAAATGGTCTGAAATATTCTCCATAATATATTTTAACTACGATGACTATCACGTCATTACATAGCTCTATGCAACATGCAAAGAAATAGTAAGTGAAAGTAAAGTGAGTTCAAATGGTCTCAAATGTCAAAACATTTAAGAAAGTTTGTAGATAAAGAGCTTGAGTTTTAAGAAAAAAAATTGAGATGTGAAATCAAATACTCCTTCCATGAAGAAAGGGGAAGATTGTATGCTGAGATGAGAATCTAAATTAGCTTAAAATAACTAGACAATGATGTACTGTATCATTGGCTCAAAAAAGAGCTTAAGCTGAAAGGACCAGAAAAGCATAGTTTCCTGATTTTAAACAATCAAGAATAGAATTACATTTCTGGAATGTGGAACAAGAAAGAGAGGATTTGGCATTGTTATGCCAATAGAAATGTATTTGATGCAAGTAGAACAGTAACCATCCCAGCACCATCTCTGGTGTTTTGTTCATAAAAGTAGGATTATATAGCGTAACCATTCAAAGATGCTGGCCTCTATTCAAAGCAGGCAATTTGAGGGAATGTAAAACTGATCCATATACTTTCTTCAAAGAATGGCGCAGTTACATAAGTAATCAAACCAGTCAAGACCAATATTTGATAGAAGAAAAATGTATGACATCTGGGTAAGTCAACTTAATTGTTGACGCAGAGTCATGGTGGTTCTTACCGACAATAGTGGGGGGCTCAATTCCCATTTTTGACTGGACAAAGGCAAGGATCTCTGGCTGTATGGACAAAAGTTCACCAAAGACTGGTAGGTTGAAAATAAATCTGGAAGAGTAGGCAATGCTCTGCAGCTCCTCTTGCCTGACATTTTTCATCCCAATGGCAAACGAAAGAACCCCAAGGCGTTTGAGATCAGATGCAGCAGCTGTGACGTCATCACTGGACTCTCCACCAATTAACAAAAACAAAATCTGAGGAACCCCTTCCAGATGTCGACTCCCGGACGAAGCAGTGAAAACATTGTCCCTAACATACTGAAGAGCTGCCCCGGTGTTGCGGGGTCTTCCTCCTTTATGCCTTAGGCTTCTAACAGCGTAGATGACAGCCCTTTTTGTTTTGTGAGCTTTCAGGTGAAAGTACTCCGCAGCGTCGTCACTGTATTGCACAACAGCAACTCGAACATTGTCCCCATCGATGTCAAGTTCATTTGCCATTCTTCGTATAAACTCTCTAATGGCAGGCAATCCATTTCTAGAGTCGTCTGAACCATCAAGGAGAAACACTATGTCCCTTTTGCTGCTCACTGTATCCACTAGGTGATGAAGATAGATAAAAATGGGATACATTGACTAACAATTATATTATAGAAAATGAATGTAAGATGTAAAAACAACCAAACATTGTTAAGAATGTTTGAAGCTGAATATGTGCACAAGACAGTGAAAAATATCAATGACAGAATAAATTAATCCAAGATTATGGTTGTGGTTAGTTGTCTGTATTAATACATATTTGCATGCATATCTGCAAGGGTGAATGAGAAGCTGGAACACTGTAGGCAGGTTTTGGGAGTGCCGTTCTGAGATAGTATCATCACAAGCAGAACAACATGGAACCATCTTTTCAACAAAAATATGAGAAGTTTGGCATAGTTTATCCATACATGGTTGAGGTAAGATAGGAATAGAGTGAATAGAGTGAAATAGGGGGAAATTATTTTGTGTTAAGAGAATAAAAAGCCAATAAATGCTCTGAATCAAAGGTTTTCTCAACCATACAACTAAATACTAGAACGTTTCTACCAAAATGCACAATGTATCGACATTGTAGGAAATACTCTACTGAGACTATGTTGACCAAAGTCTTAGGCATCCATGTATTTATCATGCTTCAATTTCAGCATTGTTCCAAAGAAAAAGAATACGGTATGTTTCTTGTATTTAGCATACTCATATCCAAGTTGGAGTTCTTACCTACTAAATCAGGAATTCCATGAGTCACAGGAGCCACAGCTCCTTCTTCTTCTGTGTCTTTTGACAGTCTTTTAAGAAGAGCAACAAACTGTGGATGGATTGAGGGCAACTCAGACAACTCAGAAACCTGGAATGTGAAACCAGGTTGGAAGGAAATGATTTCCAACTCACGGAAATTGGCGTCCCCAACTCCGACCCCTATTGACACAATTTCCAGATCTTTAAGAGCTACAGCAGGGCCCGTAACATCATCTCTGGATTTCTTGCTAGTCAAAAGGATCAGGACCTGGGGTACACCTTCCAGTCGTCTACTGCCAGAGGAGGCAGTAAAGATGTTATGTCTCACAAACTGGAGAGCTGCCCCAGTGTTTAGGCTCCTTCCACCCTTGTGCCTCATATTACTTATGGCGTGAATAACGGCATCCTTTGTTTTGTGCGAGTTCAGATAGAAATGGGCCTCTGGTTTGTCAGAGTACTGAACCAGAGAAACTCTTTCTCTGTTTTCCTCCACAGAGAGTTTATCCACTACACTTTGAACAAAGTCTCGCAATGCTGGGAATCCACTCCTTGTGCCATCAGAACCATCCAGCAGGAATACAATATCTCTTTTCACAGCATCAGCATGAACTGAGGCTGAGACACAACAATGAGGCACATTTAGAAGAAACAAACAGCACAGCACAAAGAGCATCATCAAGAGCAAAGACAATGACAGGCGTGTCACACAACATAGAACATGAGAAAAGCTTTTGCTTACCTTCCTCCAAGACGACCTTCAGCTTTTCCTTGGAAAGGCTCACATAGCTATTGAGCTTTTGTTGGACCGTACTGAGCTGGCTGAATTCCTTCACGTTGAAAGCAAAGGATGGGTTGTGAGAAATAGCCTCGATTTGCTTAGGGTCTGCATCCTTGACACCAACGCCAAATGGTACCACTCCATCGGTCTTTAAAGCACCAGCAGACTCCTTCACGCTATCCTTAGACTTGCCTCCGGTCAAAACAATCAAAAACTGGGGTACATTTTGAGCCGCCCGACTACCATGAACTGGGGACAGGATGGTGTCCTTCATGAATTTCAAAGCCATTCCGGTGTTCAGACTCCGTCCACCAGACAGTCTTAGATCATTAACAGCCCTTAAAACTTCAGCCTTATCCTTATATGTATTCAGGTAGAAATTGGGAGCTGGCCTCTCACTATGCTGGACAACTGAAATCCGCACTCTATCTTGTCCAATATCAAGAGGCTCAATGACTTTGATGATAAAGTCCCGGATGTAGGGGAAATCTGCTCGGACATTATCAGAGCCGTCAATCAGGAACGCAACATCCCTCTCGCCTCCAACGACTGCTGCAAGAAAAGAGGAAAGGGAACACCACCTTCAGTTCTCTCAGTCAATAGCATTATTATGCAGTTTGTTCTATTTAAAATGTTTTAATATTTAATATCCACTGTTTAACCCAACATGTAGCAACAAAGCTAAAATACAACATAAAGCTCACCAGGTTCCTCGGTTATTTCTGTTTCTGTGATGTCTGTATCTCCAACCACAGTAGTCAAAGGAGTCATGATCTGTTCAACAACACTTGGCAGGTCAGCAAATCTGCTTTCATGGTAAGCCAAGTTTGGAACAAAAGCGACCGTCTTCAAGTAGTCCTCATCTGCCTGGCCAGCACTGACTGTGAAGGTCAGTACACCCGCCACGGCCACTTTGTCTGCTATCCTTTTAACCTCATCCTGGGATGGGCCTCCAGTGATCAGGAGAAGCACCTGTTGGACACCTTGCCTCTTACGTGACCCAGTCGAGGCCTGGAACATGTTGGTAAGTGCGTAATCCATTGCCGCTCCCGTGTTCAAAGCAGACCCTCCCATTAGCCTGAGCTCACCCAGGCTAGCCAGCACATCTTGCTTTGTGTTGTGCGTGTTCAGATAGAATTCAATCTTTGGGTTCTCTGCGAATTGCATGAGACCGATGCGCACCCTGTCGGGCCGCACGTCCAGCTGGTTTACCACACTGGCAATGAAATCCCGCACGTACGGAAGGTTGGCACCCCCAATGTAGCTGGAGCCATCCACCATAAAGACGATGTCTCTGACTACTCGCTGGGTCTGCACTGTTGTAATTTCAACCACTGAGGAAAACAGGGGAGGGAAAAAACATCATTACATCTATTCTAATATTCAAGTCACAAATATTAGATGTCAATGATTTTTAAATGCCTTATGGAGTCTTGGGATAAGAAAATATCACCTTACATGTTAGGGGTAAATTACATTTAAGTAGCTAGTATCAAGCATAGTGACGATAGGATAGGAGCATTACCTGGCTCTGTCGGTCCCTCAATCATCACAACCCCCGATAGAGTGGAGAGGGGAGAGACAATCAACTTGGGGTTGCGGATCAATGCGCGGAAGTCCTTCAGCATGAACACCAAGCTCTCATCAAAGGCAATCTGCTTCAGCTCCTGCTCATCGGCCGTCTTAGAGCCGGCAGCCAGGGTCAGAACCCCCATGCGCTGCAGTGCCTCAGCAGCCTGCCCCACGCTGTCGCTGGACTTCTTACTGGTCAACAACAGAACCAGCTGGGGCACGCCCTGCTTAATACGACTCCCCTTGTCAGCCCTCAGCGTATTGGTCCTCACAAAGTCCAGGGCCGCCCCGATGTTCACCACTTGTCCTGGTCTTGGCTTGAGTCTGCCCAGGGCTGCACTCAGGTCTTCCTTGGATCCATATGCGTTCAGCTCAATCTCATCCCTGGCAGTGTTGCTGAACTGGGTCACACCCACTTGCACTTGATCCGGTCCGATCGGCATGGTGTCAACAAACCTTTTGATAAACTCACGAAGAGAGTTGATCAATGTGGCACCCATAGTGCTGTCAACGAGAAAAATGATATCCCTTTTTCCCACTTCCAAGGCTGAAAGAGAAAATACAGTAACGTGTTAGAATAATCTATGTAAAAGCTAGCTATTATTAGCTAAATAAAGCTACTAAAGCTGTGATACTCTCTTGATGATCGGATGAATAGCATCTGTGCTTAGCCTCTTACAAATGTACTTAATTAATAATTAATGCCATATTTAACATGACTGAATGCATTCACAACGCATTCCATGTTTAATAAAGGCACTAACAAATTACTTCTTTTTAGGACAGTTATTCATATTAGTAAAGTTGTAACATCTGAAGAAGTATGAAATGGCAGCTGAATTGCTGCAAATTATACAAATACAACTGTGTGACATTCTGAGAATTAGAGAATGGTGCCAATTTGGAGGTGTTGAAGATTAATTGCATTTTATAATACTTGTTTAGGAGAAGGGGGTAACTGTAATTTACTTTAAAAAATTAAAAAATGAATAGCTTCTACTTTACAATAGGGCCCACCAATGAAATGAAAACCTGATGCAATAAAATTACGTTCCTGCTTCACAGGAAGAGATGAAAAGATCAATAGTAAATCTAGAAAACCGTATACACAGACATCTACATATAAGTAAGTCAGCAGGATAACAAAACTATACCAACCCTACTATATCAGGTTTCTTTTTTGTATGTCAGCAAATTTCATGTCAGCAAATTTAATAAACTATTTTCAGTATTCAGTTCATTTTGTTAGTTTTGTAATGCTTGTGCACTTGTTAGGTATGTTAGCAAGCTGGTTAATGTTAGAAATCAGGTCAAGATGCTATCTTGTCTTTCTATTGTTATAACTGTCCTCACAATGCATAGTCCTCACAACATATTTGTGAAATGTTAACCATTTCAATACTAATACAGTATTATATTGAACTATTAGATTGAGATCAACACTCAACCCCCAAATTTCAAGCACGTACTGTCTTACAATTAGATTAAGTACAATGATTTATTAACGCCTTACTTGAAGAGGGTATACACCTGTATTCATAACGACCAAAACATTCATAACACATCTATGCAAGATGTGTTTTTAAAAGAAAAGTCCATTTCCATTACAGTACAAAAATATTTTTCCATCAAAATAGATAAATCAATAATGAGAACCAAAGTGTGTCAGGTAGCCTAAAACCAGTAAGTAGAATGTTGATGGTTCAAATACAATGGCTAATAGGAGATCTTGTGGAAGTGAGCCAGATGTTTGTAGATGTTATATGTGTGCCACATTTGGGACTATTCTCTTGGTTCCATTTTGCCAGGATAGCTCAATCAAGCACAACAAAAATATTTGAAACATTTAAAGATCCATTATTCAACTTTAGGTAGGACCTGACAGACTTCAGATAGAAATGTGAGTTAATCTGTCATTCTTATTGAAAGCAAGTCTGATAAGCAGTAGATCCGTTCCATGTGCAATATTTTAAACTATTTTTGTCTTTTTACTGTCGGTTTTATACACCAGCTTCAAACAGCTGAAAATATATTTCATAGCAGTTAAGATATGACAATGATTCCCTACACTATATACACTATACTATATTGCTTGTTTTGGCACAAACTGAAATCAAGCTAATTTTAGCAACCAGGAAATGGCAGGGCTATCTCTACATATTACACCTTTAAATTACTATTTGTTGTGTTGCCATTTGTGGCCTTGAGCAAAGCAATATCAACAGGCAGCCTAATGCTCTGAGGCTGACCCTGTGCTGCTCTCAGCCTGTTGTGTGTGTGGTGCCAGGGGGTTGGGCACTGCGTCGGTCATTTTGAAAATGTCTCTTGAACAATGATGAATGTGTAATTAAGGTGTTATAAAAGTATCACATATACCCCCTTCAAATTAGGTGTCAGAGATGTATTATTCTTACCTCAAGCATGGAATCAGCTAGAAGACACACTTAATCATTTTTTTCATGAATCCCCCACCCAATCCTACCTTGCATTGAAGTTACCTACCTTCTGTGAATTCATTCTGAATGACAATGGTGCGCTGGGCCACTGCATTAACATATGGTAGCAACTGGTCACCCAAGCTTGCCACTGCCCTGAAATCGGGGGCCGACAGAACAAAGCTCTTGTCTGTGGCGATAGTCTCCAGCTCGGCTGTAGCCTCGCCGCCGACCACCACGCCAAACGTGATAATGCTTGCTGCCTTAAGAGCCCTGTCACCCGCACTGAAATCGTCATTGGACGGCCCGGCACTGATCACCACCAGAGCTTGGGGCACCCCCTCCTCTGCCCTGCCCCCTGATGCCGGAATCAACAGGCTCCCAGCGACATTCTCCAAGGCGGCTCCAAGGTTAGCCTCATCGCCGCCTGTGAACTGAAGGGCCTTCACAGCGTCCAGGACAGCGGCTTTGGTGTCATAGCTATTTAGAAAGAACTGAATCTCTAGGTCCGCACTGTACAGAGCCACAGCCACCCGAATTGTGTCCCTGCCCACATCGAGGCCCTCAATGACTTTCATAGCCAAATCGCGCACGCGGGGGAAGTTGGCCGCTCCAACGTTCTCAGATCCGTCAATTAAGAGTACAAGGTCAGCTGACTCTTGTGCTTAAAAGGGAGAGAGAGAGAGAGAGAGAGAGAGAGAGAAACAAAACAGAAACAAAATGCAACGTGAAAGCGTTAAAACAGAGAAAGAGAGAGAAAGAGAAAGTGCTGGCGCATCATTGCATGTGACATTCATGATGAACACAATCAATCATTAAAAAAACATCACAAAAGCACATTATACTGCATGTAGGCTGAACCAAGGAGTGATTAGATCTGGATCTCAAAGGATGATGGATGCAAATTATTCTGAGCATGACCATGTAGCTTGCTAAAATACCCCACAAATGTATTTTTCTGCTAAATGTCTTATTGATGATTATCTAAAAAAAAACTGAAGAGCGGTGTGAAAATGAACTACACCAACAGAATATTAGCAATTTAGCACTGTACTCATAATATACTCATAGTGTTTTTTTTAACATATGTATAACACAATGTATAATGTGTATTGTAAAAATGTCAGTTTCTCCTTTTATCTGTCTTATATCAGTTTGGGTTCTATGATAATGCACCTAAACATAACCTCCTGCCAACTCCATTGAGTTCAGCCACCCCATGCAGACTCATGTTACAGACCTCAGAGATAATAAGTACCAGTCATGACCCTGTGGCCCATCCTTGATGCTTAAGAACCCTTACCACTAATCAAGAGAATAAATAACTATTCTATAACATTTGTTTCATAAATTGTGCTAAGCTGTTATCTTTTAAATCTCTCGATCTAGGCTCTGCTGCAAGTCAAGGATGAGTCCAGGGCAGGTTCATCACTGTTTCAGTTGTAGAATAGTAAGCACATATTTGACAGTTACTGATAAAACATAGCCTAAACACAAACAAACATTAACAAGACACACAAGCAGTGGGTGGGTGGTTAGCCATTGTTAAAAGCTGCGCCGTGTTTCAGGAGGCCGTATTGGAACAGCTTGTCACCACTATTGATTCGCTTTTTCAAAGATCTAAGCTATAAGGCGCTGATACTTGGAGATTTGTTTAAAATCGGACAAAAGCATTTGTGATTTTTGTAGGGCAAATATAATGGACTGAAGGTGTTTTGCATATCTGTCTTTATTTGATTATAGAGAAAAAAGAGATTATATAATTGAATATCCTGTTACTGTGTCATGTAAATAGATGATAATCCTTCTGTAGCAGTCTGTCACGGACGTTGAATTGTTTGAATATCCTGCTTGTAACTGTTACATAGTCAATGTTGTTGTAACAAACTAAACTGGCAAACGAAGAGCGATATGTCTTTACCATATCAAATAAGCAATGGATATTCCCATTGACTGAGATGGCATGTTCTCAGTTCATGCGCAAGCTTTATAAATTTGGTCAATCTGGCTTGGAAGAGACATAGCAGCCATCAGAAGCCCTCTTCTGAGAAGCATTCAGTGTCAATCACATGCAAACCTGGGTGGTGATCTTAAAGTGTTACGGGCAAATAAAATATGATGAGAAACAGTGATGTTAATGGGTGCCGGACAGTGGATGATAAATGAGGGTTATCGTGTTAAATACCCCTTAATTGTGTTAATAGAGGACTCGATCCAGACATGGCCACACATGTGTAGCTACTTTCTTCTCTTATGATGATGTGGGCATTAGTATGGTAGTGACACAGGCCCCCTGTTATTACCTGTCACGTCTCGAGGCACTTCTTTGGCTTCGACAGCCATCGGGGCGCCCCCGGCCTGAGTGACTGCGCCGCACAAGCCCACCACTAAGTCCTGGATAATACCCTTCAGGGCCTGGAAAGAGTCTACGCTGAATATGTGTATGTCCTGTGGCACACTAGCCATCTCCCTGAGCTCCCAGTCCACGGCGTCCTGCACCCCCACCGCAAACATGCTCACCCCTGCTAGCCGCAGCACCTGCGCCGGCTCAGCCACGTCATCCTGGGAGCGCCCGTCTGTCAGGATCACCACCGCCTGGGCCACACCCACGCCAGCGCGGCTACCAGCCGCTGCGTTCAGGTGGGCCCGGATGAGAAAGTCCAAGCCCAGACCCGTCCGGGTGCCACCCCCCCGGTACGCCATGGCCCGGATATGGGCCAGGGCCCCCAGCGGAGATGGGTATGTGTTCAATTGGAACTCAGTTTTGGGCGAGCCGCTGTACTGGACGAGGGCGAACTGAAATCTGCCACCGCCACCCTCGTGCAGTGCTTTAACCACGCTGTACAGAAACTGTCGGACGTGCTCAAAGTTCTCTTGTCCCATGCTCCAGGACGAATCCACAAGAAAGTATATATCGGCAGCCAGGCCTTGTGCGCAATCTTCAAAAGAAGAAACCTGGTTTTGAGGACTCTCACCGTGCCGAGACAGAGGCAAGTCCAGTGGTATGGCTGTAACCTATTAATGTACCGAACAATAGTACCGCTGGAAACTAGGCCAATTAACTTGTGCTAAAATATTACACCTTAGTTCACCTCACCTGCCAAAATGCTACCATAAACTAGGCAGAACTGTGAGGCCAGGGCTCCAACATGACACTGGACTTGCGTTCTAAGGCAACAGTGATTCCTGAGTAGACCCTTTTTTTCATTCATGCCATGAAAATCCCTCTGAGTTCCTGCAGGGAACTAGACACTTTTGACTTGTTCCCAAACGTTTATTGTTTCAAGGAAGGCGGAAACTCAACCCATAAATATCAATACAACTCCAGCTTAACAGCAATATTAGCATTGTCATTCCTACTTTTCGTTAAATGTCTGAAATGTTTTGATAATTTAATTATTTGTGCTGAAACCAACAAGGATGATCCGGTAAAAAGTACCCCCCAAAAATACAAAAATAAGTAGGCCTTCCAGGTGCTACTAAGATTAATGGATATCTGAAGTGTGAAATAAAAAACAATACTGAGCATGGCTAACAAAACATAATTTTTGAAAAGGGCTTAAGAGAGTGCACCACATGGGCCTGCAAGTTGAATTGAAGACAAAAACAGTGAGTCAAGCTTACCTTCCTGACCCTGGGCATCAAGTTTGGGCAGAAGTCCTGCGAACAGGACACCCAGAAGAGCGCACAGCGGTAACAGCCGGTGTTTTCTCATCTTCTACCTAGCACCAAAAAGAACACCTGCAAATGAAATAGAACAGAAAATGTTTATGCTCTTTTCAGCATCACAATAGGTAACAGTATCTGTGGCAGGTATAATTCTGAAAATAATTTCTATGACATCACAGTAGGGAAAGCAATGAAAGACTTGAATGTTGCAATTTTGCGAAGTAGTGCTAAATGTGTCCGTTTCCCTTTAACATTTCCATCATCAAAATTTTATAACATCAGTATTAATTCATGAAATACAATGCAACATAATCATCCATCATCATTGTGAAATGGGCATATATTTCAAAATGAAAGGACTTATAAAGGCAAATGATTTTATTTTAATTCTGACAGGGACATTATAAAGCTCCTTGAATACTCTAAATTAAGTTGTGACCTTTAGGTCTTGCATAGACCACTAACTCACACACAAACTCTGACACGCGCATACCATCCCAAATCAGTTTGAGCAAAGAATTAAGGCTTGTCTGCACTGTCCTTGCCATATTAACTTTTGGAAGAAGAACTCAGGGCAATTGAAGCAAAGTAAGTGTAAAGTAGTATTTCAGATGAAATCCATTTCGCCAGCAAATCCAATCTTCCAGAATTCTGGAGTTGCTCCAAATATCTGTTTTCCTTCTTGTTTTCGTTCTCCACCCTTTCCCACTGTCATCACATGGTTTGAAGTTAAATTCCTAATGTCAACAGCATGTTTAGAGTTATTTTTACTCTTTAACACACCATTGGAGAAAAAAATACCTCATGCTACCATCACATGGAGCTATATGCAGAAATATGTGATCCACTGCTACCACAATGTCAGTTAGGGCTTGCCAAGACTCTAACATTGGCGTTTTCAATGGCTTTCTCCCTTAACCACATCAACAACAGGCACTTGCCAGCAAATACCTCCAGTTCAGGGTTCAAATCAACAGCCACAGCTTATGTCTCTCTCAGAGTGCTGTCATTGGTGTTTAATTTCTCTCTGTCCAAATAAGTAGCAGCATGGGCGATATTGAGCTCGAACTGGAGCTTGAACTTTGACTTGCAGAGCCTAGAATGACATGATTGAAACCACCTGTACAAAAAGCCAGTCCACATTAGTATTGATCTACTTTTGTGTTCATAGGAGAGTTGTTGGACTGGAAATTCCAGTTTCACTTAGGGGTTTGTGTTTTATATTTAGTCAGCTTTCCCCCTTATTGTGATGTTAACGGAATGGGTGTCCCTAAACCTGGATGGTTGTTGCTAACCTGCGCTAATGTGACTAGAATGACATTGTAAACAACAGCCAACTTTCTGAGACAGACATTTCTTATATAGGCAGACATCTTACATTCTTGTTAATCTAACTGCAGTGTCCAATTTACAGTAGCTATTACAGTGAAAAATATCACGCTATTGTTTGAGGAGAGTGCACAACAACAAAACACTTTAATCATGGAAACTGGTTTGATACATTCACCTCTGAAAGTAAATAATGTACTTACATTCAGTAATCTTGCTCTGATTTGTCATCCTAAGGTTCCCAGAGATAAAATATACCATAGCTACATAAAACCAATTTTATATTCAAATGTAGGAACTGGGTTCTACAGTTTGAACCCCTGCTGTCTCTGGCCACACACCCACCCTGCCCGGCCATCAAGACATGTGAAGGTCAGTGTCTTTTCTGTAGGGAAGCTAATTATCCATCATGTATGACATTCCTGTGAGTGTGTAAACTTAACATTTTATTACCATAGCATTTTTGCATGTTCTCTATAGTTATGTACTTGAAAATGTATCAATTGACCAATTTGGCACATTTGGGAAAACTCTTGGCAGACTTGATATAACATATTGTGTAGAGATGTAATTATTCACTGGATCAGTCTGAAACATTGTACATATGCTGCTGCCATCTGGCGGCCAAAATCTAAATCACACCAAGACTCCTATCTGAATGTATGGCCTTTCTCTTTCACGATGAAGAAAAAAACACGTTTTTTGTTTGTATTATCTTCTACCAGATCTAATGTGTTATATTCTCTAACATTAATTTCACATTTCCACAAACTTCAAAGTGTTTCCTTTCAAATGGTATCAATAATATGCATATTCTTGCTTCAGATCCTGAGCTACAGTCAGTTAGATTTGGATATGTCATTTTAGGCAGAAATTGAAAAAAAGGGTCCAATCCTTAAGAGGATACGTAACGTCGAGGGAAATGAAAAAGTCACACTGACCGAAACGTTCAATCAAATATTCATAGGAAAAAGTGTGTGCAATGTTCCCTATAGCTCAATGGGAATGCCATGCAGAAGGAATATCAGTCCACGCAGAGAAGCACGAGATTGACCTGAACATCACTTAACTTTCTAGAGTTTTCCCCATTAGTTAACACCGATCAACGTTTCCTTTTACTGTGGGAATTGTGATCAAGTCAATGCAATATGTCAATTTAGATGCAACATACTGAAACAAAAAAAATTATCAAGACTTAGTATGCAAAACGACCTATGCAAGAGATTTTGTTGTAGGAGGAACGCATCGTAGTAGCATTGACAGGAACACTCAGGCCCATACTCTACAGACTGTTGCGCCATAACCAATCAGATCTGCAGTAGGCCTATATGCAAATAGAAAATTGCCATATATGGATCTGTGCCGTTCACGTTGAACTTGATTGTGTTTACAGCATGAGCGGTCGTGAGTAGATACACATATTTTGAGATCAAAGCGAGAGCTACATGTAGCGACGTGTGCACATTTGTTCATATCCTTTGCTACAGTGCCTTGTAAAAGTATTCATCCCCCTTGGCGTTCCTATTTTGTTACATTACAACCTGTAATTTAAATATATTTTTATTTGGATTTCATGTAATGGACATATACAAAATAGTCCAAATTGGTGAAGTGAATTGAATTTTTTTTATTGTTTCAAGAAATTCTACAAAATTAAAAACGGAAAAGTGGTGCATGCATATGTATTCACCCACTTTGATATGAAGCCCCTAAATAAGATCAATTACCTTCAGAAGTCAAATAATTTGTCAATGTCCACCTGTGTGCAATCCAAGTGTCACATTTAAAAACCTGTTCTTAAAGGCCCCAGAGTCTGCAACACCACTAAGCAAGGGGCACCATCAAGACAGCAGCACCATCAAGCAAGCAGCACCATGAAGACCAAGGAGCTCTCCAAACAGGTCAGGGACAAAGTTGTGGAGAGTAAAGATCAGGGTTGGGTTATAAAAAAAGATCTAAAACTTTGAACATCCCACGGAGCACCATTAAATCCGTTATTAAAAAAATGAAAGAATATGGCACCACAACAAACCTGCCAAGAGAGGGCCGCCCACCAAAACTCATGGACCAGGCAAGGAGGGCATTAATCAGAGAGGCAACAAAGATACCAAAGATGAACCTGAAGGAGCTGCAAAGCTTCACAGCGGAGATTGGACTATCTGTCCATAGGACAACTTTAAGCAGTACACTTCTCAGAGCTAGGCTTTACCGGAAGAGTGGCCAGAAAAAAAGTAATTGCTTAAAGAAAGAAATAAGCAAACACATTTGGTATTTGCTAAAAGGCATGTGGGAGACTCCCCAAACATATGGAAGAAGGTACTCTGGTAAGATGACACTAAAATTAAGCATTTTGGCATGGTGGTGGCAGCATCATGCTGTGGGGATGTTTTTCCATCGGCAGGGATTGGGAAACTGAATCAGAATTTAAGAAATGATGGATGGCGCTAAATACAGGGAAATTCTTGAGGGAAACCTCATTCAGTCTTCCAGAGATTTTAGACTGGGACAAAGGTTCACCTTCCAGCAGGACAATAAGCATACTGCTAAAGCAACACTTGAGTGGTTAAGGGGTCAAATCCCAGGCCTCAATCCAATTGAGAATATGTGGTATGACTTAAATATTGCTGTACACAAGAGGAACCCATCCAACTTGAAAGAGTTGGAGCAGTTTTGCCTTGAAGATTGGGCAACAATCCCAGTGGCTAGATGTGCCAAGCGGATAGAGACATAACTCAAGATACTAGCAGCTGTAATTGCTGCAAAAGGTGGCTCTACAACATATTGACTTTGGGGGGGAGGTGAATAGTTATGCAGGTTTTGTTGTCTTATTTCTTGTTTGTTTCACCAAATCTTCAAAGTGGTAGGTATGTTAAGTAACTCAAATTATACAAAGCCACCAAAAATCTATTTTAATTCCAGGTTGTAAGGCAACAAAATAGGAAAATTCCAAGGGGGGTGAATACTTTCGCAAGCCACTGTAGTTAGTGAGTTATTAGCCCCGTTATAGATCATTTGTAGTTAGCAATGGGGGAGTGATTATTTCCTGCAACAGCACAGGTAAAGAGTTTTTTTGTCTTAAAGGGGCAGTGTGGTATTTTGAGACTGGCAGTGAATAAGCTAAGTAGCCAATATACAGAGAGTAGCATCATTTGTCTGGCTTTCTGTAATAATGACATGGTAATAATGATGCCTTTTATTTTAAAAAGTACTTTCTTTTATCAAACAACATATTCATTCACCTCCTGGGTGGATAAACAGGCTAACAGGACTTTCAAAAGTCTCATGGAATGTAGGCCAACATTGAACACCACACATTGGCTGCTACTGTAGGCTGAATGATAGAACAGCTATTCCATTAGAACCCTTTTCACAGAGGGTTCTACATGGAACTCAACAGGGTTCTACCTGGAACCAAAAAGGGTATTCAAAGGGTTCTACTATGGGGACATCAGAAGAATGCTTTAAGGTTCTAGATAGCACCTTTTTTTCTAAGTGTATGCGTCTCTAGGCTAGGTCATTATGAAGAGAAGGCGTGACTGCTGTTGTCTTTGTATCGCAGGGCTTAGAAGATTCATACACACTTGGCTTCTCCTTGTGTTTGCCAGTGATAAGTCATCCAGCCACCATTCTGGCAGACCTGGGTTGAAATACTATTTGACATCTTTCAAATACTTTGAGCATTTGCTCTAGCCTGTCTACAGTGCCAGATGGGCGGTGTTTACCATTTTGTAACTATTATATTGGTCCCTTAAGCCAAACAAGTTCAATCAAGCACAGACAGAGTATCTGAAATGATTTCAAACAGTATTTGAACTCAGGTCTGCATTCTAGTAGCCCATCATGGAAATGCCATGGCTGAAGGACATATGTCAAATTGGCTGAGCTCAGGAACTTATTAGATCTCTGAGAATGTGTTTACAAACTCAGTAATCATATGCCTTGTAGGCTGCTGACCAACCCGAGATTCACACACGCACACATCCCCCAAGCAGTGGCTAACTTCTCAGAGCACTTCCATTCACACCAAGGGTCTCATTTTAGCACCATTCACACAGAGCTGGTGTTGTCGACCCATTACTGTCCATTACTGGCAGCAGGGTAGCCTAGTGGTTAGAGCGTTGGACTAGTAACCGGAGGTTGCAAGTTCAAATCCCCTGAGCTGACAAGGTACAAATCTGTTGTCTGAACAGGCAGTTAACCCACTGTTCCTAGGCTGTCATTGAAAATAAGAATTTGTTCTTAACTGACTTGCCTAGTTAAATAAAGTTAAAATATATATATATTTTTAAAAGCAGAGTTCCTTTTTAATAGAAGGCCTGCATAGATACTGTATGGTGGGGAACCTTAGCAAACTCAATAGGTATTCTAAACTCTGGAATTTCTATTGATAATGTCACGTTCATGCTGCGGACATTTAGGGACAGAAAGAGCTATATACAGCACCATGCTGACTTTGCTATTTTCTGCATGACACCCAACCTCAGCCCCCTTTCACTGTAAAATCCAAACAAAAACCAATATTTACAATCCCACCTGGCAACTGAGCTTTTTGTAATTACAGAAATTCTCGCCTAGACAAATAAAGGTTGTCACCAAACAAAAGGGCCCCAAAAATGCTATCGCTTCGGGCTGGCATAGATGGCCCATGACTGGAAAGGTATCCAACATTAACATAATGATTGAAGGTGAACGCAGTCATATGCCCTTAGAGTTCTTTTTACAGTCCTAAATGCCCTCAGACAGCGCTCTGGCAGCAACTGCAGCCAACTCACATCGGACGGCAGCTGAATGATCCACAGATTACAGAAGGAAAAGTGTGCGCAAGGATATTAAGAACAATTTAAATGTATTGGTATATAGGGCAGTTACACAATAATGGGGCAACATTCAGGAGTTGGGGAATTCATACTTTTCTTTAAGTGTGAAAATTAAGACATTTCAGAAAATAATCATATATTTTAGAAGGTCAAACACTCTCACCCCAATCAGATGTGAAGTCTGAGCAAGTCTGAGCAAGTCATTACTGATCCCAGTAATCATGGACAGACGCCATCCTGACCAGCTGCCATTTTTCCCCCTTTTCTTTTTTGGTGTGGTCAGAAACAGCTTTGATTTCAATGTCCACAGACGTTGATATTTGGTCCTGACCAATCATCACCAATCTGAACCAATCATAGATTACATTTGACGTATTATGGATGGTTAATTTTTGACGTCATTAATTCTGCGTGGTTAGAGGGTTAAAAAAGAAACGACACAAAGGGTTACGCTTAGGTATTAATTCCAAGTGGTTAAGTCCAAACTACCATCAGGTATTGTCAGTATTCTTGCAGGTTACTAAAGCATTGAGGACTACTGTAGCAGAGTGGTCTCAGCAGTGCTCTCTTGCTCTGAGTATCACAAGTTCACTCCCAGTGCTGGGCAGTTGCTTTTCCTTTTTGTGGTGAGCGCAGAGAAAGGCATATCACAGTTCTCGGGACCATAGAGTACATCACAGTACTGTACATTACGGTGATGAAAAATGTATCGCAATACAATAGAATAATGTACTGTATTGAACCCTACTTTACTCTACTCCAGGCTTTCTCAAACTTTTTTTGTGCCAGGGACCAGCAAGGCATGACCTTCATCCTCTATGGACCGCTTTGGTAAAAAATAACTGACAATCACGTTTTCTTAAAAAAAAAAACTTTTACTCCTACTTTCTACTTTATGTATTAGACTGTCTATCTATCTGTCGGTCTGTCTATTGAACTCATGGTCGGTCTGTCAGTGTAAAAAAAACTACAACAACTGAATCTTTATGAACAAATAATCTTTCATTCTTTCAATATATATATTATTAAAAAAATGGAATAGTACATGATTGACTCACACAATCAATGAGATGGGTGTGCCTGTCTCTTGGACACCATCAGGTCGAATCTCGGAAAGAAGGAGGAGACGGACACTCTCAAGGTGTTTTCAGCAGCCAGCCAGTCACATAGAGTAAGTAGGTAGATTGAAAAGATATTAACAACTTCGCTGCCATCTCGCGGTGTTGTGGGTAATCTCTGATGCTGAACAGCCAGAAGAAAGCTTGTCTCATTAAAACATGGTCACAGACCATGGTCATAGTTCATTCTCAAGAACCAGCCTGGTCTCATAGACTAAACGTAACATATTAAATATAAATCCGCAGCACTCAAATTAGTATGATACATTATGTTACATTTGGTATGGTTACATAAGACATATGGTTACTTAAGGCAAAAACAAAAGTAGGGTGGTTGGTCAAGGTGGAGGGGTTGGATTAAAACAAACGTCTAGCAACCCAAAGGTTGCAAATTTGATCTCATCACCGACTCTTTAGCATATTAGCTAATTAGCAACCTTAACTACTTTTTAGCTATTTTGCAACAACTAAGAATGTTAGCTAACCCTCCCCATAACCATAACCATTTTAGCAAACCTTTCCTCTAACCCTAACACTTTTAGATAAGCCTTATCTTAACCCTTTAACCTAAATCCTACACTAAACCCTAACCCCTAGTCTAGCTAATATTAGCCAACTAGCTGACATTCACTACCTAGCTAGAATTTGTAACATATCATACATTTTGTAATTATGGAATGTATTTTATGTTTTGCAAATCCGTAACACATAATATGAATTGTAATTTGTAACATATCACACGGAGTGGGTAATCCACAAATTAAATTAATACATATCCTATGAAACATAACATATCATACTAAATGGTTGTCTCAGATTAACATACAAAATAATGAAAAATGCACTGAGACCAGGTTGCAAGAACAAGATGAAAGTCTCTTCTGTGCTAGTGAATGAATTACAGTTGAAGTCGGAAGTTTACATACACTTAGGTTGGAGTCATTAAAACTCGTTTGTCAACAACTCCACAAATTTCTTGTTAACAAACAAAGTTCGGCAAATCAGATAGGACATCTACTTTGTGCATGAGACAAGTAATTTTTCCAACAATTGTTTACAGACAGATTATTTCACTTAATTCACTGTATCACAATTCCAGTGGGTCAGAAGTTTACATACACTAAGTTGACTGTGCCTTTATAAAGCTTGGAAAATTCCAGAAAATGATGTCATGGCTTTGGAAGCTTCTGATAGGCTAATTGACATAAATTGAGTCATATGTAGGTTTACCTGTGGATGTATTTCAAGACCTACCTTCAAAATCAGTGCCTCTTTGCTTGACATCACAGGAAAATCTAAAGAAATCAGCCAAGACCTCAGAGAAAAAGGTAGACCTCCAGAAGTCTGGTTCATCATTGGGAGCAATTTCCAAACACCTGAAGGTACCACGTTCATCAGTACAAACAATAGTACGCAAGTATAGACACCATGGGACCACGCATCCGTCATACCGCTCAGGAAGGAGACTACGATTTGCAACTGCACATGAGTACAAAGATTGTACTTTTTGGAGAAATTTCCTCTGGTCTGATGAAACAAAAATAGAACTGTTTGTCCATAATGACCATCGTTATGTTTGGAGGAAAAAGGGGGAGGCTTGCAAGCCGAAGAACACCATCCCAACTGTGAAGCACGGGGATGGCAGCATCATGTTGTGAGGGTGCTTTGCTGCAGGTGCACTTCACAAAATAGATTGCATCATGACAAAGGAAAATTACTTGGATATATTGAAGCCACATCTCAAGACATCAGTCAGGAAGTTAAAGCTTGGTTGCAAATGGGTCTTCCAAATGGACAATGACCCCAAGCATACTTCCAAAGTTGTGGGAAAATGGCTTAAGGACAACACAGTCAAGGTATTGTGGGAGGAACTGAAAAAGTGTATGCGAGCAAGGAGGCCTACAAACCTGACTCAGTTACACCAGCTCTGTCAGGAGGAATGGGCCAAAATCCACCCAACTTATTGTGGGAAGCTTGTGGAAGGCTACCCAAAATGTTTGACCCAAGTTAAACAATTTAAAGGCAATGCTACCAAATACTAATTGAGTATATGTAAACTTCTGACCCATTGGGAATGTGATGAAAAAAATTAAACCTGAAATAAATCCTTCTCTCTACTATTATTCTGATATGTCACATTCTTAAAATAAAGTGGTGATCCTAACTGATTTAAGACAGGGAATTGTTACTAGGATTAGGAATTGTGTCAGGAATTGTGAAACTGAGTTTAAATGTATTTGGCTAAGGTGTATGTAAACTTCCAACTTGAACTATTCACATCCACTGCTTTCCTCAGGTGTGGGGCAGATTGTGATAGAAAGTAATCCTCGAATTTGAGGAAAAGTTTGTCTCAGATGTGACCCAGTCAATTTAAGCATGTGATCCATGTCCACATCACCCTCGTCAGCCAGAGTTGAGAATAGGGGGAACATGCCTCTATCTACTAGGTCTCTCCAGACGCCACAATTTATGCTTGAAATTGCCAATTTGATAGTTTAAAAAAAATGTCACTTGCATGTCCCTGCATAGATAGGTTGAGTTGGTTGAAATTGTCGAAATTGTCAAGTATATCAGAGAAGTATACCAGTTTCGGAAATCATTCATCATCTTGCATGCAGGTGCAGAGCTAGATCTTATTTCTTTTGGGTTAGAAATGCCTGGATTTCACACCTCAGTACATAAACCCTGTTGATCAATTTCAACCTGGAAAACCTGTGCACATCTGCATGTAAAAGCAGGTGACAGTGATCTAATCAAATGTAGTCACATGCGCCCGAATACAACAGGTGGAATGTGGACTGCTTACTTACGAGCCCCTAATCAACAATGCAGTTTTAAAAAATACAGATAAGAATAAGAAATAAAGTAACAAGTAATTAAAGAGTAGAAGTAAAATAACAGCAAGACTATATACAGGGGGGGGTACCGGTACAGAGTCAATGTGTGGGGACACCAGAAACTAGTGTCATGCCTACTCCAATTCCCTTTCTCCAGCTTTCGAGGCAGCTGGTCTACTAACATCCGGTCCTGGCAACCCAGATAACGCACACCTGGCAACCATCATTACGCACACCTGCTACCCATTGTTACGCACACCTGGACTTCATCATTACCTTGATTACTCTCCCTTTATTGAGAAATCAGTAGCCTCTGTTTTCAGGCAGTATTGGTTTTGTTCACATTCAGTACTCTTCTCCTGTTTTGTTTAGCTGCTTATTTTCTGTATTAAACAGCATGCTACCAGGAACAAAAGCGCATCCATCAGATAATGTGTGTGCAGAACCTGAATGACTAAATAGAACGCCATACTAAATCAGAGGGATTAATATAAATGGTGCAATATCAGCTGATGCCAATACTCAGGTTTCCTGTCTTGATTTAATTAAGCATTTCATTGCTGAAGCATGGAAGAATTTATACCTGCAAACATGAAGCTATAGAGGAGGAAATTCTGAAGAGAGCAAATAAAGTACCTGAAACTCAAAGTAGGTAATGCGAAGACAGACTTACAGTGGAGCTACTTTTGTTACACAGGAATTGTATCCTCTAGTTTAGCACCTATCTCTTTCAAAAGGTTAAAATCAGGGTGAGCTAAAGGCTGAAATGCACTTTAAAGAAACACAAAGTAAATCTGGGCCAAAGTCCTGAAAAACACAGTTTCCATTCTGGCTCTCACTGTTCATGGAAAAAAGTTGCCGTCTTAATTTCTGGACCCAGTTTCCATCCAACCCACAAAATCTGATCCACAATTCCATTTAAATGAATTGTAATTGTAAAATAGGCTAAAAGACTCGCTTTCACAGAGACCTAAAGCCTAGGTCAGCAGAGTTTTGAATCTAAGCCATCCACAATACCCGGCAATAAGGAAAGCATAAACACTACCCTCTCATAAAAAAATGCAACACTGAGCGTTGAGGGCAGAATCTGGACGACTTGTTTACACTCAACTTTGCCTACTGTTAATCCAGACCCCACTGCATAGTTGACAGTGTTGTCTAACACTCAGTGTTGATAATGTCAATGCTGGTGAACTGGTCAGGTCCTCAAATTAAATCCCATTTTGTGGTTGCATACACATATTTAGCAGATGTTATTGTGAGTGTAGTGAAAAACTTGTGTTCCTAGCTCCGACAGTGCAGTAATATCTAACAATGCACAATACATATGAATCTAAAAAGTAAACAAATGAAATTAAGAAATATTAGGATGACCAATGTCAGAGTCCGGAGTATGTGTGTGTGTGTATATATATATATATATATATATATATATATATATATATATATATATATAGACACTGCTCAAAAAAATAAAGGGAACACTTAAAACAACACAATGTAACTCCAAGTCAATCACACTTCTGTGAAATCAAACTGTCCACTTAGGAAGCAACACTGATTGACAATAAATTTCACATGCTGTTGTGCAAATGGAATAGACAACAGGTGGAAATTATAGGCATTTAGCAAGACACCCCAATAAAGGAGTGGTTCTGCAGGTGGTGACCAGACCACTTCTCAGTTCCTATGCTTCCTGGCTGATGCTTTGGTCACTTTTGAATGCTGGCGGTGCTTTCACTCTAGTGGTAGCATGAGACGCAGTCTACAACCCACACAAGTGGCTCAGGTAGTGCAGCTCATCCAGGACGGCACATCAATGCGAGCTGTGGCAAGAAGGTTTGCTGTGTCTGTCAGCGTAGTGTCAAGAGCATGGAGGCGCTACCGGGAGACAGGCCAGTACATCAGGAGACGTGGATGAGGCCGTAGGAGGGCAACAACCCAGCAGCAGGACCGCTACCTCCGCCTTTGTACAAGGAGGAGCAGGAGGAGCACTGCCAGAGCCCTGCAAAATGACCTCCAGCAGCCCACAAATGTACATGTGTCTGCTCAAACGGTCAGAAACAGACTCCATGAGGGTGGTATGAGGGCCTGACGTCCACAGGTGGGGGTTGTGCTTACAGCCCAACACCGTGCAGGACGTTTGGCATTTGCCAGAGAACACCAAGATTGGCAAATTCGCCACTGGTGCCCTGTACTCTTCACAGATGAAAGCAGGTTTACACTGAGCACGTGACAGACGTGACAGTGTCTGGAGACGCCGTGGAGAACATTCTGCTGCCTGCAACATCCTCCAGCTTGACCGGTTTGGCGGTGGGTCAGTCATGGTGTGGGGTGGCATTTCTTTGGGGGGCCGCACAGCCCTCCATGTGCTCGCCAGAGGTAGCCTGACTGCCATTAGGTACCGGGATGAGATCCTCAGACCCCTTGTGAGACCATATGCTGGTGCGGTTGGCCCTGGGTTCCTCCTAATGCAAGACAATGCTAGACCTCATGTGGCTGGAGTGTGTCAGCAGTTCCTGCAAGAGGAAGGCATTGATGCTATGGACTGGCCCACCCGTTCCCCAGACCTGAATCCAATTGAGCACATCTGGGACATCATGTCTCGCTCCATCCACTAACGCCACGTTGCACCACAGACTGTCCAGGAATTGGCGGATGCTTTAGTCCAGGTCCGGGAGGAGATCCCTCAGGAGACCATCCGCCACCTCATCAGGAGCATGCCCAGGCGTTGTAGGGAGGTCATACAAGCACGTGAAGGCCACACACACTACTGAGCCTCATTTAGACTTGTTTTAAGAACATTACATCAAAGTTGGATCAGCCTGTAGTGTGGTGTTCCACTTTAATTTTGAGTGTGCTTCCAAATCCAGACCTCCATGGGTTGATAAATTTGATTTCCATTGATCATTTTTGTGTGATTTTGTTGTCAGCACATTCAACTATGTAAAGATGATATGAAGATGACTATGTAAATTTCATTCATTCAGATCTAGGATGTGTTATTTTAGTGTTCCCTTTATTTTTTTGAGCAGTGTATATATATATACACAGTATATATACAGTACCAGTAAAAGAAATTGGACACACCTACTCATTCAAGGGTTTTTAAAGAATAATCAAAACTATGAAATAACACATAGAATCATCAAGTAAACAAAAAAGTGTAAAACAAATAAAAAATATTTAATATTTTAGATATTTCAAAGTTGTGTCATGACGTGGCCTTTTTTGGGTATAGCTCGTGGCTTCCCCCCCCCTCTCTCTCCTACACCCAGGTTCTGTTATCTCAGGTCATACATTTATTTCTGGAGGAGACTCTCTCCCCCTGGCCATGCAGAAAGAGACACATAGAGAGAACAAAGGATTTCACATGGTGAACTCCTAAATCCACAAAATAGGGATTTGATACAACATGTCCACTTGTGAGAAGGTGGGAATGGTCCATGGACACTTAAGAGACAGGTATGATGAGTGTGTTTCATTTGGTGACCTCAGAGAGGACAGGAAACACACATGACTAATCCTCTGAATTTGTTTCTCAATTATGGTGTTTGCATCTAATTCTTGTTTAAAATGAATGAGTAAAGATTAAACTATTTGTGAAATGATATAATATGATGTTAAACCTTTAATATGAAATAATTGTATTCCCTTTAAAGTTTGACTAAATCACTGGCCCGCCGCCATGAGCACAGACATGATCTGGCGTCATGGAACATCCCTTTTCTACTGTTACGAATAAAAACCCCTCCTGAGGAAATCCTCTTCAGACCACATGTACCTCGATGGACACTGAGGGAACACCTCAGTATTAGCTAAGGTTGTAATGGTTGTCGAATTCCTAACTTACCATACGTGGAGTATTGGCTACATGGCTGGAAATGGTTAAACTCTGAGACTATCGATCCCTACCGAATAAGAACAAATCATAGATAATAACTACTAGTCTGCAGCTAGAAATTATGTCAACCTGGGATGTGAAGACCAACAACCACTGAAACATCTATTCTATGAGAACATTTCTGAATGGTACTCTGAAGTATTCATTCTAACCACCCAAGACTTCAGGGAAGCAGAGAGAGAGACGCAATGATGAACGGACTCTCTGCAGACTGACGATTCCAACAGAGATCACAACGACACACTGGGCATAAATATATATTGATTGCAAATATTCCCGAATGAGTGAGCGTTCATGTGCAAAGGATTAGCATTTCAATTAATATACAGTTGAAGTCGGAAAATTACACACACCTTAGCCAAATACATTTAAATCAGTTTTTCACAATTCCTTTCATCACATTCCCAGTGGGTCAGAAGTTTACATACACTCAATTAGTATTTGGTAGCATTGCCTTTAAATTGTTTAACTTGGGTCAAACGTTTCAGGTAGCATTCCACAAGCTTCCCACAAGTTGGGTGAATTTTGGCCCATTCCTCCTGACAGAGCTGGTGTAACTGAATCATGTTTGTAGGCCTACTTGCTCACACACACTTCTTCAGTTCTGCCCACAAATGTTCTATAGGATAGAGGTCAGGGCTTTGTGATGACCACTCCTATACCTTGACTTTGTTGTCCTTAAGCCATTTTGCCAAAACTTTGGAAGTATGCTTGGGGTCATTGACCATTTGGAAGACCCATTTGCGACCAAGCTTTAACTTCCTGACTGATGTCTTGAGATGTTGAATCAATATATCCACGTAATTTTACTTCCTCGTCTATTTTGTGAAGTGCAGCAAAGAACCCCCACAACATGATGCTGCCATCCCCGTGCTTCATGGTTGGGATGGTGTTCTTCGGCTTGCAAGCCTCCCCCTTTTCCTCCAAACATAACGATGGTCATCATGGCCTAACAGTTATATTTTGTTTCATCAGACCAGAGGACATTTCTAGAAAAAGTACGATCTTTGTCCCCATTGTGCAGTTGCAAACCATAGACTGGCTTTTTTATGACGGTTTTGGAGCAGTGGCTTCTTCCTTGCTGAGCGGCCTTTCAGGTTATGTCGATATAGGACTTGTTTTACTCTGAATATAGATACTTTTGTACCCGTTTCCTCCAGCATCTTCACAAGGTCCTTTGCTGTTGTTCTGGAATTGAATTGCAATTCATCTCTAGGAGACAGAATCAAATCAAATCAAATGTATTTATATAGCCCTTCTTATTTTACTGCTTGCGTCAGTTACTTGATTTGGAATAGAGTTATTTTTAGTCATGGCTCTATGTAGTACTGTGTGCATCCCATAGTCGTTCTGGACTTGGGGACTGTGAAGAGACCTCTTGCGGCATGTCTTGTGGAGTACGCATGGGTGTCTGAGCTGTGTGCCAGTAGTTCAGACAGACAGCTCAGTGCATTCAATATGTCAATACCTCTCATAAATAAAAGTAGTGATGAAGTCATCACTTTATTATCTACAGACTTCTCCCCATCTTAGCTACTACTGCATCAATATGTTTTGACCATGACAGTTTACAATGTAGGGTTACTCTAAACAGTTTAGTCATCTCAACTTGCTCAATTTCCACATTATTTATTACAAGATGTAGTTGAGGTTTAAGTTTTAGTGAGTGTTTTTTTCCAAATACAATGCTTTTAGTTTTAGAAATATTTAGTGCTAACTTATTCCTTGCCACCCACTCTGAAACTAACTGCAGCTCTTTGTTGAGGGTTGCAGTCATTTCAGTCACTGTAGTAGCTATGGTGTATAGTGTTGAGTCATCCACATACATAGACACTCTGGCTTTATTCAAAGTCAGTGGCATGTCGTTCGTAAAAATGGAAAAAAGCAAGGGGTTTAAACAGCTACCCTGGGGAATTCCTGATTCTAACTGGATTATATTTGAGAGGCTTCCATTAAAGAACACCCTCTATATTCTGTTAGGTAAGTAACTCTTTATCCACATTATAGCAGGAGGTGTAATATACCTCAGAAATACGTAATATAGAATAGCACATAATAGTAGTATATAATAGCATACAGTGCACTCAGAAAGTATTCAAACCCCTTGACTCTTTCCACAATTTTATTCTAATATATATATTTTTAATCCTTCATCAGCCTACACACAATACCCAGTAATGAAAAAGTGAAAACGGGTTTAGACATTTTTGCTAATCTTTTACAATAAAAAAATTGGAAATTTCACATTTACATAAGTATTCAGAGCCTTTATGCAGTCCTTTATTGGAGCACCTACTTAATACATTTTATTATAAGGCTGTAAAGTAACAAAGAATGGAATTAAGGGTTAAGGGGTCTCAATACTTTCCGAATGCACTGTACATAGTCAGCAGCCTCTAAGGTGCAAGGTTGAGTACCAGGTAGTAGCCAGTGAGTAACAGTGAGTAAAGTTTAGGGCAGGGTACTGTGCAGAGGCCGGTTAGTGGTGAGTATTTAACAGTCTGATGGCCTTGAGATAGAGGCTGTTTTTCATTTTGATCTAAACAGGATCTAGGAATTCACTGTACTGATGGGTAACAGAAAAGATGAGTGCTTTGTGATTGATGCTTTTTGCTATACATGCGATCTCACAGAAGTCTAATTTGTTATTGTCCGGTACTAGTGATCAGTCAGTACAGTATTCAACTACAATACATACTACAACTACAGTGTGTTCTGAGGCCTCCAGTCAAAGCAGACAAAGTTGTCTAGACAAGGTCAAACACTTCCAACTGTCTATCCTACTCATCTACTACCTATCTACTACCTATCCACTTCAAATAAAAATAAGAGAAAAAGGCTTATAAGCTGCTAGATGGCTGTGCTCTCCATTCATGTGCTGAAGTCTTTTCAGGGTCACTCGAAAGCCACTTCTGTGCCGAGAAGTGTCTCTGCCGAGAAGTGTCTCGGCCGAGGCAGCTAAGCTGACCAACATATCATCATTATGGCTTTCACTCTGCCTAGCTGCACAAAGAAAAACATGGAGCACACTCATTTCCATATTGCACAGGTCATCATGAGCCAGAAACACAACAAGCTAAATATAGAGATAAACAGTGTGGGATAGAAAAAAAGCAGAATTATTGCCTTCATTCACAAACCAGTTTCCAAACATGTCTCTGATTCATTCTGCCATGAAACCCATTTTTAGTTCAAAACTGATGTTTAGGGCCTCTACAACTTTTGGCTCATACTTTATCTTCACAACCACTTAACTGACATAATCAGATTGCTCAAATTAGCTTTCAATTTGAGATAAGTGCACCGTATTGTGGAGAGCAAAGTGACCTTTCATGTTTTTCAGGATGAGTCAAACACACCTATTTTCAGTGGCAATTGACTAGACTATAACTGACTAAATAGAAAAAACTATAACTGAACAAAAATTGTTTTATTTAATTTGATTAAAAAAAGAGTTGAGACTAAATTATCTCTGTGACTAAAATCTTACCATTAAATGAACTGGACAATAATTTTTGGAGAGATTGAGAGCTTTACAGTGATAAGCACAATTAATATTAGCAGCACAGATGCGCTGTGCAGTTCTGTTCAGCAGAGGGAAGGATCCGACACACAGCCTAGCCTACATCAGCTGGTGAACTGTAGGGGAGCAAGTGATGAGTGTGGGCAGACAGGCTCTGTTTCAGCTCTGCCTCTGATTATACACATCGTGCACGCAACTCTCTTGCTTCCCCATAGCTATCCAGTCACCACCAGTCTTCTAGTAAGATTTGCCTGCTTATTAAGAAACACAAGCTGCTTTACAAAATAAAAAAACATTAAAGATGCACCATGCAGAAATCACTCCAACATTTCCTTGTTGATAAAATTATAATAGTTTGCCTAATTTCAGTTTATGTGACAAAACAAGCAGTCATTGTACCATCTAATCCGCTGTGGAATATATTTACCACAAGCAAAAATATTGTCTATTCAACCGTTTGAAGCTGGTGTACAAAATCGAAAGTAAAAGACGCAAAAACTAAACTTCTGATCGGGAAGAATAAAAATCGCACACACAGATCTACTGCTTCATAGACTTGCTTTCAAAATGAATGAAAGATCAATAACTCACATTTCTATGGGAATCTGGCCTGGTCACCCAAAAAGTTACATACAGTAATGTAGCTTTAAGTTTAATAGTAAAACAACCGTCTAGCTATGTTTTTCTCCCCTTTTTGAATTTGTAATCTCGCTCAACCCTCGCACTTTCCCCATTGTATTTTGTAGCCAGGTTCTGTAGCCAACGTACTAGCCTAGTCTCCATCTTTCCTCTGAGAAAATGTCTTCAATCTATTACCATAAAAAAAAGTTATTACCCATAATACCAGCAATAGATTTTTGGTCGCATTTTACATTGGCTGTTCGCATTTTACATTCATAAAGCATATCACGGGCCGTACTAAAACTAGGCTACTTGCGGACCAGCCCATTAGGCTACACCTTTTTCAGTCATGTTACCTCATTAGCTAGCTATAGCTAACAACCTGGGGCTCGTTCAGCAGGATAGAAATATGTAGATAGAAATATGTTATGTAGAACAAACATGCCTTTCTGACATGTTGAATAAGGAATAGTGTCGGCTCTATACATGCCATTTCTAAAATTAAAGGCCATTTAGTTGACTAAAAAAGGGCAGACATTTTCAAAACGGTAACACTATTGCGGAATTCAAAAGGACCATTTCCCATTTTTACAGTCTTTGGTATGATTCCGCTGTGGATCGAACTCCCAAACTTACAATCTCAGGGCAGACACACCACAATGCCACTGAGTTGGTTCTATACTAAACTGTGACATGGCCTTTAATTGGTTCCAATTACAGGATTATAAATTCTCATACCTTTGTTCATGAAACAGGTTGAAAGTAAAACATTCTGTCTGCTAGGCACAGTTCTAACTGAAACACAGCTTGAGAGGATTTTCCACAGCAATTGTGAACCATTCCACCCTAATGGCTGCTATATTCTCCCAGTTACAGCTGTAGTTAGTCCGAATTTGCTCCTTATATGGGCATTGCAAAGTAGCTTTTGTAGCCATTTGTTTACATGCTCATGTAACTGGTAGGATGTGAACCCCCCAGTCTCCTGCTCCATAACCAAACGTCTTAACAATTAGACGCCAAAAATATTCCGTCTTTGGCCGAGGGTGGTTTAAGTCGCAGGAGGGCTACCTCATCAATAGAAACATTTAAACTCCCCTCCGCTACACTCATCCCAGAAATGTTACATTTCACTCTGTACTAATTTGAATATACTCTGTGATTCATGGCAAGTACTGTATATGGCAGAAATATATTACTTTTAAAATCAAACAATTATAGGAATGACTTTTTGTAGATTAAAGGTTTGCAAAATAGTGGCTCATGTTGCAGCATTTTAGTAAAATAGCTGATAAGGCCCTCACGGGCCAATCTGTGGTGGCTCCACATATCTGCCTCTGTGCCAAATATGGTGTGTTAATCTGAAAATATGTCTTCTGAACTGCAAATGATAACACCGTCTGTGGCCATTTCATAAGATGACTGCCAAGACCCCCATGGGCCAAATCTCTGGGGGCTCCATATGTCATTTTTTTCAGGCTATATAAATCTACCTATGTGACAAATTTGGTGTGTTTATCTCAAAAAAAGCCTTCAAAATTGTATTACCAACCGTGGCCGTTTATGGTGTATTAATCTCAAAATGTTCCTTCTGAACTGCAAATTATAACACCGTCTGTGGCCATTTCATAAGATGACAGCCAAGGCCCCCATGGGCCAAATCTCTGGGGGCTCCATGTCTAAATCTTTTCAGGGTCCATAAATCTACCTAATGGTCAAATTTGGAGCCTTTATCTTAAACAATACATCTGAATACCAAAATATAGTAGCTGTGCCTGAATACCCATACTAATATACTGTATACTAAATACTAAATGAGTATACACCACATACTATCATTTTAGTATAATGTAAACAAACAGTATCCTTTCAGTTGAGTGTACTAGCGCTTCGCCTGTCTACCGGAAGTAGATGATGTTGCTAGGCAAAATCTTGCTAGCTTCTTAGCATAGCTAATAAATTATTAACTAGACATCTTACAACTTCATTAACAATGTCCATTGAGAACACACAATGAATATACAACTTGGCTATGCTAAGAATGACGTGAATAATCAAGTCAATAAACGTTGGGTAGTTAGTTAGATAGCATATACAGTAGTTACAATACTGTCAAGTTTTATATATTAATAGCCAACTAATGTTAGGTATCTAGCTATATTACCGGAACATACCAGCAATTGCTGTAATGATATGCTATGTAGCCAGCGGAGCTAACAATTGTCAGCCAACACAACATGTAACGTAACTTATTTGAAGTCATTACTTTATTATATTGCTCAACATTTATTTTACATTTGTCATAATTAGTTAAAGCAATGAATTTGTATCCTCTCTCATTGGACTTCGGCTGCATATTTTCCACCATATTCTTCAATCTGAAAATGTTGTGTAGTCATTTTCTGAGGATATGCATTATCGGCCCTAAAAGCACAGCAATAGGGTCCACTGCTTGGTTACTTTGGTGAATGTAGTATGACATCCGGGATCTTTTGGCATACTAACTATATCCATACTATGACCAACAAGCATACCACATACTCAATATACAGCATAAATAGTGCAGTTAGTATGGGTATTTGAACACAGCTCTAGTTACAATTTTGAAAAATTGCAGCCACACCCCCCCTGGGGCCAAATCTGGGTTGGCTCCATATCTAAATATTTTCAGGGTACATACATCTACATTTACAAGTTTGTGCTTTTCACAAAAAAATATGATTGTTTCAGATTTTTGGAGCTAAGCGGCCCACTGGGCTCTATTACACTAAATGGCCATGATCTGTGCAATACAGGGCCTTGCTCCCAGATGCTGCTTGTCTCCCACAAATCATGATGCAAGGTCAATGTAACGTGGGGTTCACACATTAACACTACACCAGCAACTATCCAAATGTGATCTTACTGTATAGAACCTATAACTCTAGGCCAGAGACCCATGCTTAATTAGGCCTCTTGGCTACAATGAGTTCTGAGATGTACTCTGCTGGCACAATAGAAAATAAACACAAGAAAAGTTTCAGGTAGAAATTGAGGGTCTAGAATGGACATTGCTACTTTCAAAATTAAATGTCTTCTCTGCATTCTATTTCTCAACATTAACCTCAAACTGTGCCAACTAAGAACACCTGAAGTCTGTCCCCTGTGAATGAGCCAATCAAAGGGGCACACTGGCCAAAAGGCCTCTCCAACCATCTGGCAGGATATGACATACAGTATGTGCTGCAGATGAAGTATCAATTAAGGTTAAAAGAGGACAGGCGCCAGGCATGCAGGCAGGCGAGTTTCACACAGATGGTCCCTGTTAGCCTGTCTGACACCTAGCAGATGTGTATCCTAATGCTTCAGGCTTGCTGACTTTGACCCCTTACACCAGCCACTGCTATTGAACAAACTAAGTTTGTACGAGCAATCGTACAAAGTATGATAGAAAGAAACAGTCCCAGTAGGTGATAATCACCACGAAACTCCATGTTCTTTGCACATTGTCAAAATATGGGCTCGTATTCCCAAACATGTGAGTAGGAAAGCTAATCTAGAACAAGTTATGTTTTATAGAGATCATAATAGATTAACACACCTACCCAGAGATCCTTTGTGAATATAGGCATTGGCAAATGGTTTCTCAAGACTTTGTGATAACTGCAAAGTTTACATTACAATGACACTCCCTTCCACAAGACACAAAAGCACGGCACATGATCTAGAAACTAAGTATAGTTTCAAAGAGTTCCAAAGCATTGATAGAACAACTAATTAGCCACACATGGATCTAGACATTAACCATTCGGATGAGTAATGGCATCAGTTGTAGTGAATCATGAAGTCATGAAACTTGGAGAAAATGCTCACTCTGAAAGAAATTACCCTTGAGGACAAACTCTTTCATATGTGCCTTAAAAATGGCTCCAAATCCCCCCCAAATGTCTGTGCTGCAGCATGGGAAAAAACTAAGACCTTGTTGGAGAGCACAGAGGAGCAATAAAGTACAGCTAGCCTGATTTACAAAGCAACTCCTTCAAAAATATTTTCCTATTGCTGCTCTGCCAGTGTTTAATGATAAGAGCTTCTCCAAAAACCTGGCTGTGGGAGTACAACTGTGTAGGGAGTACATTTTCGGGAGTGAAATGGAAAAGATTAAGCACTTACAAAAACATACTCATGACTAACTTCACTGACTTCACTTTTGAAATACAGCAATACGTTTTTTCTTCGTGCCTCTGCTGAAATACATTTTGAACAATATCTTGCTTTTTAAAATCATAGAAATGGTCATATCAAACAGTCCTGGTGCAGTAGCGCATAACACAACTACTTATGACTATTTTCAGTGTAACTCAATTCTGCATTAACTTGGGGGAAGGAATAAAATGTATTTTCTGACCATATCCCTCAGCAAGTCATAAAACACTGTGAAGGCAGAGCTGAATTCCAGTGTCTACACTTGGACAGCCATGGATGTGAGGGTAAAGATTAATGATGTACACCTGGTTTTCCCTGACTCTAGATTTCATATGGAAGGACCAAACTCCCCCAGGTTTCTCAGTCCATCTGGCTGGTAGTGTGGAAAATGCTCTTTCTTCACACTTTCCACTATCCCATTCGCTACAGAGGGTGTGGTTTGGAGCTGGAGCTGAAAACATCTCTACACTCAACCGCCACAGATCGGTGGTGTTGAATCGCCAGTGTAGTGACACAATCTATTCCAGTAATAGATTGTGAAATGTATTCCAGACGTTTCCATGTCAAGCCAGTTCTATCAGTCTGGAATACAGTGTATTTATTTATACTAACAGCTATTGGAGGACACTTATGTTACGCTAAGTGTTACAAATGTTACAAATGCTAAAATAATATGCATATTAAAACAAGCAAACAATGAACAAGTGACTCTGGGACACTTTGACATGAGCTTCTTGGAGAACACATTTCATTCAGTGCTGCTATTGTGATATGCCTGTTTACATAGGGCTCCAATAAAGCCTTAAATGAACACTACATTGGAATTAGGTCAAACACTTCTCAAATACACCACACGTCCGTGGAGGAGAGCGTGACTGCCCAACTTTGTGGAATGCAGTCCCTTATATGTTCACAACTCTGGTCTGGTAAATGATCTGCACTTGGATTTCATCTTGATGCAGGTATTTCAGGGTTTTTCCCAAAGTGAGCAACAAAGAAAACAAGTTTGAAACAAGCACTCAATGTCGAGTTGCAGAGATTATGCATTTTAGCGGTTCTGGACCGGTTCCGACTGACATTTTGGTGAACAAAGCAATCTGTGAACGTTGTAGGGTCCTGAGCCTTATAGTGCCAGAAAGATCCATCTGGCTGCTCTCCACTACTACTCTCTCTGCGGAGCAGACTTGAAGTGTCAGGTTTTAGACCACACATTTGCATTGGGAGTGCCATATTTTCTGGCCTATCCAGACAAATAATTGTTTTGCTCTTCCTGTGAGTGATGGAGCCCAGCTTGGGAGACAGCATATGAAAGGTGTCAGTCTAGCAAATCCTGGGATATTCACATCTGGTTCTAGAGCTCTCAACATGAAAAAATACTCAATCATTTCATAGAATTTAAACAAGTTAACTTTCCCATGGTCACAGATGGACAAAGCTTCAGCTTAAAGCTGAAGTTCTAACGAGTCTGCACACATTTGAAATGTGTCTCTGCTCCACTCAGTGGGCGTTTGGAAGAAAAATATCTGTCAGTTATATGAAATGGTGTCAATATTGTACTGTCACAAAGTATGATCATATTTATTTTTACAGCTATAAGAAAGGTGAATTATTATAGTAAATTGTTTATAATTGGAATGTTACTATATTTAGAAAGCATTTCAGTCATTTCGAGACCAATTGCTCCACTTTTGATGAATAGAAAAAAAAATCGAATGATTTTTCAATTTTCATAATATTTGTACTATAAACTTGAGCTTGTGTACTCAAAAGTGACTACACCTCTAATTTAAATATATATTTTTTAATACCAGAAAGGTGAATTCCAGACTTTTCTAAAACTATTCAACATTACCAGTTATTGCAGTTATTGTTTATGGCCAGCTCATGAACAATAATTTGTTTGGAATGCTTTCTAAATATAGTAACATTCCAATTATATTTAGACAGAAATCTACATTTTGCCCTATCATTAAAGGGAAAAAATAAATTAAAAAACCTTGGGCTGTAAAGATTGAAAATTCACAGTTTTTACTTTTAATTCTACCCTGTGATGTCTCAAAAAAATGTATGACCTTATCTTTTTGACTATAGATCATAGAAAATCTGTTTCCACATATGCGACACTGGTTTGGTGCAGGAGATTATGAATATGAGGTTGAAAAGTGACGGAATTGCCCTTTAAGCACTCCTCATTTGCCCCACTGTAACTGCAGCTTACGTCTAAACCTTCCACTCTTCAACCACTCTAAGTGTAGCTATCACTCTGCCTTCAAACACATGGTGTCTGATATTTATGAGAGATAAACTCAACATGTCAGACAAAACCTATTATTATGCAAGGTGTGCTTGCATGCTCACATGTTATAATGAGGCGTCCTACCATGGCCAGTTTCAGGCAAACACAAGTTCAAAATTATCACTTACCCTGAGCTGAAATAGCTGTATTCCACAGCCTTTGGTAAAAACAAAAATCTGCAAAATGACAAAGGCCTTTAGGTCATTATCCTCCAGGTATTTCCTCTCTGTGCAGCTGGCTTGTCCAGCTCCCCCGAAGGAAGGCGGATGAGCGTGGTGGAGATGGGCTGATAGACCGCAGAGGAGCCTTGGTTATCGGCACACACTGAAACTCAGCACTTCAGAAACAGACTGACACCCTCCCGATCACTCTGCAGAGGAACTGTGGCACTGACTCTAAGGTTGAGATGGAACAAACTCCCAACCTCCTGGAGCACTGCCACCCCTCTTTTCCTCCTCCCACTTTCTCCAAAGAGGGAAAAAATGAAAAGATTGAGGAGGGGTAGGGGAGAAAAAAAGGAGTCTTAAACAAGAACCAGATGCACAGCCCTGTTTGATCTAGATGTGATGTCACAAACCTAGAGCAGGATTCTCCCCTCCCCTCCTTCCTTTCTTTTCTTCCTCCAACGCTGCAGGGCCCTTTTGGTTAACCTGGCAACCTGGAGATCTGGATATTTGTTTCAAAAGGAAAAAACAACAACACAAAAACAGCATCATTAAGTTATCACTCTACTCTTTTGTTTTTTCTCTTGATGTCAAAGTTGAGTCAAGTTTGCAAGCAGTTTAAGTAACTGGCATGTGGTTTTAATGCGACGCACCCCTAGCGATTCCCTCTCATTTAGCCATGCTAAATGGAATGACAAGGCTCTTTGAAACTTGGGACAGAGTCTTACCTCTGGGTCTTGGTTCAGCTGGTTCTCGCTCTGTAACAGAGAGAGGGTGAGAGGGATAGGGAGAGAGAAGAAGAGAGAATAAACAGGTCCCGTGCTGTGAAAATTATTCCACGGCCATTGACTGTGCACAACATATCAGAATGTGGATGGATGATTTGTTGGTATGCCAAGACCTTGGTTTGGAGCCCCCACAAATTAGATGATTACACTTGCTTAGTGTCAAGATGTTCTTCAGGAATGTGCAAGACAGTGTTGAGCACTAATGAAATAGTTTGGCACCAGATGGAAATGCAATACTGCTGCTAGTGAAAGTCTGCTAAAATAACCATACAATGCCATGGAACTAATTAAAATACAGTCATATACTGGTACACAAGTCCCTGATAATGCTTTGTAAAGTTTTTGTTGCAACTTCTTGAAACGACAGTGCAGAACCTCCAGGGCCCCATTTAGACAATTTAAAAAAGACTGCAATACTCCAAATACTATTTTATAATTTATTCCAACCTCTAATTCTGGGAAGTTTATGCAGGCTGCCAATAATTCATGCAAGGTAAAAGTGCATGTACAAAATACATGATATAATGTAACTGCTTTAATTTCACTCTGAACTTGCATTATGAGAATTTAAGCAATTCACAACATCCCAAAAATGTACGAAATGTTAAAATCTAAGCCAATGAGAAGAATGGCTGCAGAAAAAAAGCCTAAAAGAGTAGCTGTAAGTAGAGGCCGCAGCTGTCACAACGCCTGAAGTGGTGGGTGCGGAGTCAAACGCAGAGAGCAGAGGATACTGGGAAACCGGACTTTGTTTCGGTTTCCAATGCCAACGCCCAAAACAACAGGCGAAATAATCACCAAAATGGCCAAGCCAACACAGGGCACAAACAGACAGGAACACTACACGCACAACCTGACTAACAGAAAACAAGCCCACACAAAAACAGGCGGGCCTAACAGGCTTAAATAGTACTGAATCAAAAACAAAATAAGATGCAACTAATAAGACAAAACAAACAGAAAAGGAAAAGGGGATCGGTGGCAGCTAGTAGACCAGGGACGACGAAAGCCGAGCGCCGGCCAAACAGGCAGGGGACCAGCCACCACCGGCCTGAGGAGAGACACATGAAACGAGGGGTTAATATGATAGTAAGAAGGAAGCTGTAACCTATAACACACCTTGTTTATCCTCCTCAGGACTTTAAATGGCCCCACACACTGCGGCCCCAGCTTCCGGCAGGGCAGGCGGAGGGCAGGCGGAGGTTTCGGGTCGAGAGCCAGACCCGGACCCCGGTGCGAACACGGGGGCCTCACTGCAGTCAGCATTCCTCTTGTGCCGTCCACCAGCTTGTTTCAGTGATTCCTGGATGGCTCTCCAGGTCTCCTTCGAGCGCTGCACCCATTCCTCCACTACAGCAGCTTCGGTCTGGCTCTGATGCCATGGGGCCAGGACCAGCTGGTAGCCCAACATGCACTGGAATGGTGACATGTTAGTGGAGGCGTGGCGGAGGGAATTCTGAGCCACCTCCGCCCATGGGACGTACCTCGCCCATTCACCAGGTCGGTCCTGGCAACACGGCCGCAGAAACCTACCCACATCTTGGTTCACTCTCTCCACCTGCCCATTACTCCCGGGGTGAAAACCCGAGGTCAGGTTGATCGAGACCCTCAGACGTTCCATGAACGCCCTCCAAACTCTGGACGTGAACTGGGGACCACAATCAGAAACGATGTCCTCTGGCACCCCGTAGTGCCAGAAGACGTGGGCAAACAGGGCCTCCGCAGTCTGTAGGGCCATAGGGAGACCAGGCCACGGGATGAGACAACAGGACATAGAAAACCGATCCACAACGACCAGGATCGTGGTGTTTCCCTGAGACGGGGGAAGGTCGGTGAGAAAATCCACCGACAAATGCGACCACGGCCGTTGCGGAACGGGGAGGGGCTGTAACGGGGAGGGGCTGTAACGGGGAGGGGCTGTAACGTTGGACTAGTAACCGGAAGGTTGCAAGTTCAAATCCCGAGCTGACAAGGTACAAATCTGTCGTTCTGCCCCTGAACAGGCAGTTAACCCACTGTTCCTAGGCCGTCATTGAAAGTAAGAATGTGTTCTTAACTGACTTGCCTAGTTAAAAAAAGGGCAAATAAAAATAAAATAGGCAGGTGTCGAGGAGCCTTGCTCTGAGCGCACACCGAGCAGGAGGAGACATAAAACCTCATGTCCTTGGCCAAAGTGGGCCACCAGTACCTCACCCTAAGACGCCGCACTGTCCTCTCAATACCAGGATGACCCGAAGAGGGTAATGTATGGGCCCATCGAATCCAACGATCACGGACACCAAGCAGCACGTACTAAACACCCGCTGGACAATGAGGAGGCAGGTTCCAAACGTCGATCTCCGCGTCCACCTCCCTTACCACCGGTGCTACCAGACATGAAGCTGGAAGGATGGGAGTGGGATCGATGGACCGCTCCTCGGTGTCATAGAGACAGGACAGCGCGTCAGCCTTAGTATTAAGGGAACCTGGTCTATAGGAGATCGTGAAACGAAATTGGGTAAAAATCATGGCCCACCGGGCCTGACGCGGATTCAATCTCCTCACTGCCCGGATATACTCGAGATTTCATTGGTCAGTCCAGATGAGGAAAGGGTGCTTAGCCCCCTCAAGCCAGAGCCTTGACCAGAGCTAACAACTCCCGGTCCCTCACGTCATAGTTCTGCTCCGCCGGACCGAGCTTCCTCAAGAAGAAGGCGCAGGGGCGGAGCTTCAGTGGCATGACCGAGCGCTGTGATAGCACGGCTCCAACCCCAGCCTCGGACGCGTCCACCTCCACTATGAACACCAAAGAGGGGTCCGAATGAGACAGCACGGGAGCGTCGGTGAACAGTTCCTTCAGATGACTGAAGGCTCTGCCCGCCTCCGCCTCCGCTGACCAGCGCAAGCGTACCGGCTCCCCCTTCAGCAGTGAGGTAATGGGAGCAGCCACCTGACCAAAACCCCAGATAAAGCTCTGGTAGTAATTTGCAAACCCTAAAAACCGCTGCACCTCCTTTACCGTGGTCGGAGTCGGCCAATTACGCACGGCTGTAACGCGGTCACACTCCATCACCACCACAGATGTGGAAATGCAATAACCCAGGAAGAAAACGGCTTGTTTGGAGAATACAAATTTCTCAGCCTTGACGTACAGGTCATGCTCCAGCAGTCGCCCAAGTACCCTACGCACCAGAGACGCATGCGCGGCGCGTCTGGCAGAATAGATCAGTATATCATCGATATACACCACCACACCCTGCCCGTGCAGGTCTCTGAGAATCTCATCTACGAAAGATTGGAAGACTGGAGCATTCTTCGACCCATACGGCATGACGAGGTACTCATAATGGCCAGATGTGGTACTAAACGCGGTCTTCCACTCATCTCCCTCCCAGATACGCACCAAATTATACGCACTCCTAAGGTCCAGTTTTGTGAAAAAACACGCCCCTTGAAATGATTCCACTGCCGTGGCGATGAAAGGTAGCGGGTAACTAAACCCCACTGTAATGGAATTTAGACCTCTATAATCAATGCACGGATGCAGACCTCCCTCAATTTTCTTCACAAAATAGAAGCTCGAAGAGACGGGTGACGTGGAGGGCCAAATGTACCCCTGTCCCAGAGATTCAGTGGCATATGTCTCCATAGCCACTGTCTCCTCCTGGGACAACGGGTACACGTGACTCCTGTGAAGTGCAGCGTTTACCAGGAGGTTTATCGAGCAATCCCCTCATCGATGAGGTGGTAATTGGGTCACCGGTGGAGGGCCCTGTCTCCATGAAATCTCAGGATTGTGATTAGTCAGCCAGGGAATCCCTAGCACCACTGGAAACGCAGGTGAATCAATAAGGAAGAGACTAATCCGCTCCTTAGGATCACCCTGCGTTACCTTGTCCAGTGGAACCGTGGCCTACCTGACCTTAAGGGTCGGCTATCTAAGGAGTACACGGGGAAGGGTTGGTCTAGAGGCACCAGGGGAATCCCTAGCCTTAACGCGAGCCCACGATCCATAAAGTTCCCAGCTGCGCCTGAATCGACCAGCACCTTATGCTGTAGAGAGGGAGAAAACTCAGAGAAAGAAATTAGTAGGAACATATGACCAACAGGGAGCTCTGGGTGAGTCTGGTGCTGACTCACCTGGGGTGAACGAGGAGTGCTCTGCCTGCCCTTCCGACTCCCAGACGACCTCCTCCAGCACCGATCGGTAGTGTGTCCTCTCCGACCACACCTGGTGCAGGAGGAGCATCCTCCTCTGGTCCGCCTCGATGTGCCCCCCCCCTAACTCCATGGAGATTGGAGTGGGAGGGCCGGGAGGTGGAACCAACAGGGCCCGTTCTGGATGCCCGCGGGCAGCCAGCAGGTTGTCTAGTCGGATCAACATGTCAATGAGTTCGCCGAGGGAGAGGGTGGCGTCCCGACATGCTAGCTCCCTGTGGACGTCCTCCCGGAGGCTATAGCGATAGTGTTCAATCAGGGCCCTGTCGTTCCACCCCGCCCCAGTGGCCAAGGTCCGGATATCCAGCGCAAAGTCCTGTGCGCTCCTCGTCTCCTGTTGCAGGTGAAACAGCCGTTCACCTGCCACTCGGCCTTCCGGTGGGTGATCAAACACGGCCCGGAACCGGCGGGTGAACTCGGGGTAGTGGTCCCTCGCTGAGTCTGGGCCATTCCACACTGCGTTGGCCCACTCCAGGGCTCGACCCGTCAGACAGGAGACGGGGACGCTCACCTCCCCGAGGGAGTCGGACGAACGGTAGCCAGGTACAGCTCAGGCTGTAGTAAGAACCCCTGGCACCCAGCCGCCATTCCATTGTACTGCCTGGGGAGCGTCAGACGCAGAACCCCTGATCCGAACGCCGCAGGTGGTGCTTGCGGAGGAGGTGCTGGGGGTGAGGTAGGGAGGCCACTCCTCTCCCATCGTTCCATCCTCTCCATCATTTAGTCCATTGCCGACCCGATACGGTGGAGAATGGCCGTATGATGGAGGACTCGCTCCTCCATGGATGGGAGAGGAGGGGCAGCTGCTCCTGCTGACTCCATAGTATGGTGCGGGCTTCTGTCACAATGCCTGGAGTGGTGGGTGCGGAGTCAAACGCAGAGAGCAGAGGATACTGGGGAAACCGGACTTTATTTCGGTTTCCAATGCCAACACCCAAAACAACTGCCGAAATAATCACCAAAATGTCCAAGCCAACACAGGGCACAAACAGACAGGAACACTACACGCACAACCTGACTAACAGAAAACAAGCCCGCACAAAAACAGGCAGGCCTAAACAGGCTTGAATAGTACTGAATCAAAAACAAAATAAGAGACAGGTGCAACCAATAAGACAAAACAAACAGAAAAGGAAAAGGGGACCCCCGAGCGCCGCCCCAACCGGCAGGGGAGCCACCTTCGGTGGGAGTCGTAACAGCAGCATGTTTCTGAATATGAGCAAACCCAGGCGTTCTCCCAGTTGTCACTGCACTGCTAAATTAACATTTGTTCTTCACATTCATTTTAACATTGCTGAAAAGTTCTACAAGCTATAAGCTAAGAAAAATAAGATAAGATAAGATAAATAATTCCCTACTCCAGCCGGCAAAATCAGGCACATATCGAGGTGTAACTTTCGGGTTGTTAACTGGTTTTCTGGTTGAGAGGACGTCACCAAATTACCAACCCGATAAAGACATAATTTTCTGGTTGCTTAAAAGACATTTACAAAACATAGATTTACAACCAGTATAAAACCTGACCATGACGTCATGAGATCATTACAATGTGTTTTGCCTGCTGGGACTATGCTAACTGCCTGGAAACCTTCACAGTCTGTCTAATCTAGAGTGCTCCATGATGTGTCTGGGTCCCTGTGCTGTGCTGCAGCCTGTCTGTAAGGTTTTACTAGCACCCCCCAATATGTCCTGCATTGCGTTACACTGTTATGATGGTGCTAGGCAACAGCTTCCCAGAAATGTTGTCGTATCCCACTGAGTTACAAGCTGTGTTAAATTCAGACACAACATGCATATTTGAGTGTGCTATCCAGCTAGCTAAACTGAAAATGTTACAATAATGAGGGGTGGCTACATTCTTATAAATTATTTCAACATTTTTGTTGATTATAAATTGTTAAAGTGCAGTTCAATGTATTAACTGTCCGTGACTTTCCATGTATGCTGTAAAATAGGCCTAGTTGAAAGTCTGTGTTTAATTAAATTCTTCCTGGTTCATCATCTATCACAGCCAATGTTGTCACCATATATTGCATTACCGACAACCAACCCCCCCATATTAAGATAGAAAATACTAATGTGAAGTTCGTGGCCTAATTGGTGCCCCATGTCTCTCTACATAAAGACCAAAAGGTCTCGGAGCAAAAGGAAACATGTCTTACATATTTCACGGTTCCGATGTGGCAAGCACTAATGATTGTTGCACACTATTAATGTCTCCCTCACAACTTTAAGCAACTGGCCAACATGTCAAAGCAGAGCTCAGCTGACATCTGTGCAAAGCTTCTCATTCAACGCATGCCACCTAAGTGACTTAATTTGGGTGGATAAAAGCATTCTGAGGGTATACACATGGTGCTTTTCAGCTCGTTGCATTCTATAATGAGAGCCAGCTTTCAGATGTAATACTAACAAGCAGGTTGCTGACACAATGCAGACTATGGGACTGATTATTTTCAACTCTACAATGGACGAGGATGCCATTTTATTTAGCATCCAGAGGATTCTCATCCTGATGATTCTATGGGTGTGGTTCAAATGGTGTTCATTGCCTATATGGAAATTATGAAATGGAAATGTTGTTCTTATTCCTAGTCAAGCCGCAAAGATATGCTCAGTGTGCTAGTTTATTTTCTATTCATAAGCAACAGCATACTGTCTCCGTCATAACCAAAGTATTCACGCTAGGCTTCCTGTTGGTGCCTCTCCTTGCTTTCCCCCATAAACACATTATCAAAAGGAAAAAACTGTTCAATGACCACCTTTTGGCTTTCAACGGGAAATGTATGTGTCAGTTATACCAACATGTGTATTGCCCGTTGGAGTGTAAACGAATAAAAAGGTGGATATGGGGTTGTCTCAGTGTGCTCACAGCATGTCTGAAATATCTTGGCCGCTGGAGAAAGTATTAAGTACAGCAGTTATGAATGACAGAAGGCTCTGCAAATTGACACATTTAAAGTATCCAACTTGGTTCCATCCTTTCTCTTTAAAGCTATTTTATCTCATGCTGTGCTTATCATAATGTGTTAACTTCTGATCGTAAAGAACACATCCTTATAAGCCAGTGGAAAAAATGAATACTCTGATAAATTAGGCTATCCAATTCACCACTCAGCTACAATGCCCTCCGTAATTGTCTTCTTTTGGCTCTATACTTCACATTTTTGGATTTGAAATCAAACAATAAATATGAGGTAAAAGTGCAAATTCTCAGCTTTAATTATAGGGAATTTTCATTCATATCGGGTGAACTGTTTAGAAATTACATCACTTTGTGTACATAGTCCCCCAATTTTAGGGGAGCAAAGGTATTGGGACAAATTCTCTTATGTGTATTTGATTTTTATTAGGATCTCTTTTAGTCCTCATTTGGACTAATCATCCAAGAGTCCTTAAACATTCTAATACAATTTATAATACGACCACATTTTCACATATAACACATATAACACACTGTTACAAACAGACAATACACTGACATATTGATCAGATAAATACTCTTGAAGTCTGAAAATATAGATCAATTCCTTCATCTATCATAGTCCCGCACAACCTTCCAATTTATTAGATTTAAATGGTTCTAAAGCATTGTTTGAATGTATATATTGAAAGGTTTCTTGTTTTCTCAGGTAAATTATTCCGTTTCTTTATTGCTCTAAATCGAAATGTTATTTTGCCTATTTCTCTTTTAAGTCTGGATAACACAGATGGTGGACAATCTATTCCTGGTATTTACTGAATATCTGTCTCTTTTTAACTGAATACTGTTGTGAATAGAGTTTGGCAGTTTTAAATAGTGTTCATTGTTAAATAAAATAACCATGTTTTTTTTTTCAATTATCTTGTTGATTGATGACCAACCAAGAGCATTGAGCATGACTACAACAGAAGAACCCTATACCCACCGTAAAACAATCCTTGCTGCTTTGTTCTGTGCAATCTGCAGCCTCCTACATTAACTTGCTGATGCTTAGGTTGATTGCTTAAGAATCTTTCCCTGCAAATATTTAGCTATCCTTCTGATCATTCATGCATTTTGTTTTTTACATAGATGAGTTGTTTGAGACGACCATGATAAGCAGTTGTCCAGCTGCACCCTTAGTAGTTTGATTTCTGCCACTTACCCAATTTGTACTCCCCCCATACTTAATTGTATCCCATGCTATGTTGGCCATTTCCTGGTGGAACAGACCAACAACCTTGGTTTTCAAAACAAGTTTCTTCCGACAAACCCACTCCCTGATATTTCCCAGATCTGCTTGTAGAGCTTGCTGTACCTGTTGAACCGATTGTCTTGCTGTATAATTTGTAGTATCATCTGCAAAATTAGCTTGAGTTTCAGACAAGGCATAAGGAAGGTCGTTGGTATATATTAAGTAAAGAAGTGGCACAAGGCAGTATCCCTGCGGTATTCCACAGTTTAAAGCATGAGGGGAAGAAAACGACCCATGACTGTTTCCTGTCAGTTAGATATGACTGTACCCAATTAAATGCTGCCTCCTTAAACCCATGATGCAATAATTTTGTCAAAATTATTTCATGATCCACTAAATCAAATGCTGCACTTATATAAAATACATGTACACCCACAAACCTTCCAATATCCAGAGCATTAAGGCACTGGTCAGTCATGTCAACGAATGCAGTGGTAGTGGAATGTTTTTTGCGATAAGCATGCTGATTGGCTGTAATCAGATCATTCTTTTCCATGTACTCCCATATTTGTCTACTCACAATTCTCCAATATCTTACTGAGTGAAGGGAGTAGACTGATTGGTCGACTATTGGCAGGAATGGCAGCTATCTTTTGGGATCGGACACAGTTTAGCATGCTTCCATACATTTGCAAATATACCCGTTTCCAGTGGTGCTGCAATCTTGGGAGCAGCAAATCAATGTACCAAATAACACCTCCTCTACTGACACCATTTGAAGACTAGAAGAGCACATTTTTTTGCTCATAATATGATCATCAATCCATTGAACAATAGCTTGTTTGGAAGAATGGGTGTTTACATTATCGCTCAGTAAATTAATTTTTTCTTTGTAAAAAAATAGCAAAATGATTGTCAATATCAGCTGGTTCTGTTATTGTTCTCCCGTCAACCTCCACACTAGGTGGGCATGATGAAATAGATATAACAAGTAAGTCCTTAACTGAATTCCATACCATTTTAGAATCATTTTTGCGATCAATATAAGCATTTTTACGTTGTGTTCTATAATTCTGTTAACCTGTTTGGAATAGGGGGCAGCATTTTCATGTTTGGATGAAAAGTGTGCCCAGAGTAAACTGCCTGCTACTCAGTCCTGCCTGCTATTAGTAGATTTGGATGGAAAACACTCTGTGAGTATGACAGAATATGTATGTCTGTGAGTATAACAGAACTCATATGGCAGAAAAAATCCAACCAGGAAGTGGGAAATCTGAGGTTTGTAGTTTTTCAACTCTTGGCCTATCAAATACACACAGGGTCAAATTGCACTTCCTAAGGATTCCACTAGATGTCAACAGTCTTTAGAACCTTGTTTGATGCTTCTACTGTGAAGGAGGGTGAATGAGGGCTCTTTGAGTGGTCTGGCAGAGCGCCACAAGCTGTTGACGAGCGTTCAGGTGAGATTGCATTTGTGAAGACAAAGGAATTCTCAAGTTGGAACATTATTGAAGATTTATGTTAAAGCATCCTAAAGATTGATTCTACTATGCCCTCCGACGAAGCCTCAACCAGGCAAAGCATCAATACAGGACAACGCTCGAGGGATGTGGCAGGGCTTGCAAACTATTACAAACTAAAAAGGGAAGCACAGCCGAGAGCTGCCCAGTGACATGAGCCTTCCATATGAGCTAAATTACTTATATGCTTGCTTCGAACCATCACTACTTCGAAGAGAACGTGTGTCTTGAAATGCCGATGGCATTTGTAGATGGCTGTTCTTACCGCCATCTAGACCACTTGCAAGCTGGGGTGGGATTGGTATGGCACAACGACATTCCGTGTAAACCACTTCAATTTCAGCAAACGGAGGTGAAACGCGAATTGTCAGAACTGGCGATCTGCACCGACTCAAACTACTCGAGACTCACCTTCTTATGCCACTTGCCATTTTGGAAACAAAAGCACATGACTACTTCAAGTGGTAAAGGGGTGAAAAACAAAGAGCTCATCCTAGCTTGTGATGACCTCATCACCAAACACGACATACAGGTGTATTGGAAGAAAGTCAAGGGACACTCCAAATCACCTGGTCGTGACAAACTTGGCAACGACCATGCCGACAGCATGGCGAAATCGGTGCAATTCACGGCACCGCTTGGGTGCTTGATGCTCGAGACGATAAAACCACTGAGGAAGCTATGTTGTCTGCGGTAACGCATAGCCATGTAGCACCACAGAAAACGTCTTTGCACAAACATATTGTGTTGCTAACGCATTAATTCCTGAATAGCGATCTGGTAGCAATGCAACACCAAGATGTGTCCCGCGCCACTTTGATGGCGTTCCTGTCGGATCATGTCAACCACCCAGTGTCCGAACTGGCTTTGGCAGGTTCACACGACTTGCGTTTCCTGTACGCAACTAAACAGCACCTCACACTTGTAGATGACCTATGTTTCAGAAACCGACACCGCTCAAAGGTGGGTGGTTCCTAAAACACAGAGGGGGATGATGATAGCCCATGCACACGACGAGCCATGTGGAGGCCATAGGGGGGTCAAGGCTGTGGGTCAAGGCAATGTGAAACATTGCGACAAGTGGCCTACTAGCCTCACATGGAACAAGACGTGGCACAATACGTGCAGGGGGTGTCTAGTTTGCTGCCAGTTTCAACCCTCCAAGCCACTTCACAGAGCACCCCTGCAACCGAAGGGTGTGTCTTACCCCTGGAGCTCGATCCAGATTGACTGGGTCGGCCCAGTTGCCAGGTCAGCCAGAGGCAACAAGTATCTCCTCACAGTGACTTGCGCATTCACAAAGTGGGTGGAGTGCCTGCCGGCGACCAATGACACAGCGGAAGCCACGACCGTTCTCTTGCTAAACCACATTTCCAGTTGTTTCGGCCTGCCAGGAGAAACCGTGGACAGCAACAGAGGAACCCACTTTTCGGCAGCTGTAATGACCAAACTGTGGAGGCTTCTGGAAATCAAAGCTAAACTCCACATCGCATACCTCCCTAGGAGCTCGGGCAGGGTAGGAAGGAGCAACCAAACAATCGTCAGAATCTTGAGGAAGTATGTGGCAGCCAACAACAAAGATTGGGACCTCAAACTCCCATTGATACTGATGGCGATCAGAGCCACACGCAACAGGCTACAGGAATAACACCCTTCAAGATGATGATGGGCCGGCAAATGACGCTTCCACTGCATCTCCTGTACCAACAGGGAGATGTCGCCGCAGCCACCGCCTACACGGCTCATCAATACGTGACCGACCTGCGGAACCATCTCCAGACTACCTTTGCTTATGCTCAAGGACAGTTGGAAAGAAGTGCAGAAGGTGACAAGACCTATTACGACAAAAAGGCCTCACACCAGGCGTTTGAGGTCAGGGATAAGGTGTGGTACTACATATACACCAAACCCGCGGGCGTCGCAACAAAGTTCCTGCCCCACTGGACGGGGCCACACGAGATTGTGGTGAAGCTGTCCCCTGTAGCTTACCAGATCAGAATCAGCTAAGGTCGACAAAACGCCACATTAAAGTGGGTCCACCGGAACCAAATCATGTTGTACACTCCCCCCATGGGAATAGAAGGGGTGCTAGCCAGCACCGAATAGATAAAAACCTAGCAAAGTCAGAGATACTAAGAAAATTCTTAAGTACCCTCAGCTGATCCCTTCCAGGAGATCAGTATGTTGCACCTAACATCTCTTATTTGCTTCCCAGCTACCAGATATACATATGTTGACGCTATTGATATCATCCTACGCTGTACTGTTTCAAAATAAGAAAACCAGAAAAATTGTTGTCAAAACATTTTGTTTACAAAAACAAATAACTTAAATAATCTAACAATCTCTGATTATGCATTTCTGTAGGATGGAGTTCCTTTGGCTGATCCTGGCACTCTGCGCCCTGGTCAAAACCAACCCGGCAGACGTAATCACGAACGGACCCCCTACGGGAATCGTTCTCCGCGACGACCCAGGACTCCTCATAACTAACTGCAGAGTACACACACAGAGGGTGTATGTCCGCCTAGATGCAGAGAATGTGTACCGCCAACACATTCCACCAGCGGCACATTTGATTTGGGCCGGGACTGACTGGACCAGCCAGGCAATTAAGCACGCCCAGCTAGACACTGCCCATATGTTAGCCCAACTCCAAAAGTTCACAGTAGCCCAGTCAGAACTAGCCGAGCCCAGGCGAGAGATACGATTCGTCTGGGCGCTACTATCGATAGGGGCACCCGCAGGGTCGCTATTTACCCTAGGTACCACTGCCGTTAACGCAGTCAGTCTAGCCACAGTCAAGAAGAATGTTAGGAAGATTACTGAAGAGATGCCACTTATCCAGCAGCAGATGAAGGCACAGGCCCTCAGGTTGCAACATGTGGGAAAGTCTCTCCAGGACACTATTCTGGTGGTCAACACACACGCTACTCTCATTAACAAAACTATCCTGTCTGTAGGAAAGCTAGCAGAGGTCATGAACCATGACTATGCCCATGTCCAATTGGTTTGATTGTTACTGGAGGATTTTCTCTGTGAAGTTAGCTCTTCTATGGACCACTTGGCCATGAATAGAATCCCCTCATATCTAGTGCCCCTCTCAATGGTGCACAACATATTGACCTCAGCTACTTCAACCACGATAAGGCCATTACAGTCACATTTGGCCTATAGTCTGGGGTCGGCCATCCCAACGCTGCCGGTTGTTGAACTGGAGAATATCTACAGATTGAAAACAGTTCTCAATGTAGGATTTTGGCGCGACAGTACCCACTTAAAGATTGCCACGCCCCCAGTTGTAGCTTACCAGGAAAACAACCCAGATTTCTATCTCACCCCTAAACTGTTAATGTGTACTCTAACCAAAGATGTCCACTACCAATGTCCTAGAAAACCAGGGATAACACTGAGCAGACACAACGATGGCTCTGAACGAACTTTATTTAACTCTCTGCAAACTGGAAACCATTTATCCGGAGGCTGCATTCATTGTAGCTGAGTATTTTAACAAGGCTAATCTGAAAACAAGACTCCCTAAATTTTATCAGCATATCGATTGCGCAACCAGGGGTGGAAAGACCTTGGATCATTGTTACTCTAACTTCCGCGACGCATATAAGGCCCTGCCCCGCCCCCCTTTCGGAAATGCTGACCACAACTCCATTTTGTTGATCCCTGCCTACAGACAGAAACTAAAACAAGAGGCTCCCACGCTGAGGTCTGTCCAACGCTGGTCTGACCAAGCTGACTCCACACTCCAAGACTGCTTCCATCACGTGGACTGGGAGATGTTTCGTATTGCGTCAGATAACAATATTGACGAATACGCTGATTCGGTGTGCGAGTTCATTAGGACGTGCGTTGAAGATGTCGTTCCCATAGCAACGGTTAAAACATTCCCTAACCAGAAACCGTGGATTGATGGCAGCATTCGCGTGAAACTGAAAGCGCGAACCACTGCTTTTAATCGGGGCAAGGTGTCTGGTAACATGACCGAATACAAACAGTGCAGCTATTCCCTCCGCAAGGCTATCAAACAAGCTAAGCGTCAGTACAGAGACAAAGTAGAATCTCAATTCAACGACTAAATAACTTTTTTGCCCGCTTTGAGGACAATACAGTGCCACTGACACGGCCTGCAACGAAAACATGCGGTCTCTCCTTCACTGCAGCCGAGGTGAGTAAGACATTTAAACGTGTTAACCCTTGCAAGGCTGCAGGCCCAGACGGCATCCCCAGCCGCGCCCTCAGAGCATGCGCAGACCAGCTGGCCGGTGTGTTTACGGACATATTCAATCAATCCCTATACCAGTCTGCTGTTCCCACATGCTTCAAGAGGGCCACCATTGTTCCTGTTCCCAAGAAAGCTAAGGTAACTGAGCTAAACGACTACGACCACTTCCGTCATCATGAAGTGCTTTGAGAGACTAGTCAAGGACCATATCACCTCCACCCTACCTGACACCCTAGACCCACTCCAATTTGCTTACCGCCCAAATAGGTCCACAGACGATGCAATCTCAACCACACTGCACACTGCCCTAACCCATCTGGACAAGAGGAATACCTATGTGAGAATGCTGTTCATCGACTACAGCTCGGCATTCAACACCATAGTACCCTCCAAGCTCGTCATCAAGCTCGAGACCCTGGGTCTCGACCCCGCCCTGTGCAACTGGGTACTGGACTTCCTGACGGGCCGCCCCCAAGGGTGAGGGTAGGCAACAACATCTCCTCCCCGCTGATCCTCAACACTGGGGCCCCACAAGGGTGCGTTCTGAGCCCTCTCCTGTACTCCCTGTTCACCCACGACTGCGTGGCCACGCACGCCTCCAACTCAATCATCAAGTTTGCGGACGACAAAACAGTGGTAGGCTTGATTACCAATAACGACGAGACGGCCTACAGGGAGGAGGTGAGGGCCCTCGGAGTGTGGTGTCAGGAAAATAACCTCACACTCAACATCAACAAAACTAAGGAGATGATTGTGGACTTCAGGAAACAGCAGAGGGAACACCCCCCTATCCACATCGATGGAACAGTAGTGGAGAGGGTAGCAAGTTTTAAGTTCCTCGGCATACACATCACAGACAAACTGAATTGGTCCACTCACACAGACAGCATCGTGAAGAAGGCGCAGCAGCGCCTCTTCAACCTCAGGAGGCTGAAAAAATTTGGCTTGTCACCAAAAGCACTCAAACTTCTACAGATGCACAATCAAGAGCATCCTGGCGGGCTGTATCACCGCCTGGTACGGCAACTGCTCCACCCTCAACCGTAAGGCTCTCCAGAGGGTAGTGAGGTCTGTACAACGCATCACCGGGGGCAAACTACCTGCCCTCCAGGACACCTACACCACCCGGTGTTGCAGGAAGGCCATAAAGATCATCAAGGACATCAACCACCCGAGCCACTGCCTGTTCACCCCGCTATCATCCAGAAGGCGAGGTCAGTACAGGTGCATCGAAGCTGGGACCGAGAGACTGAAAAACAGCTTCTACAGTGCCTTGCGAAAGTATTCGGCCCCCTTGAACTTTGAACCCCTCGACCTTTTGCCACATTTCAGGCTTCAAACATAAAGATATAAAACTGTATTTTTTTGTGAAGAATCAACAACAAGTGGGACACAATCATGAAGTGGAACGACATTTATTGGATATTTCAAACTTTTTTAACAAATCAAAAACTGAAAAATTGGGCGTGCAAAATTATTCAGCCCCTTTACTTTCAGTGCAGCAAACTCTCTCCAGAAGTTCAGTGAGGATCTCTGAATGGTCCAATGTTGACCTAAATGACTAATGATGATAAATACAATCCACCTGTGTGTAATCAAGTCTCCGTATAAATGCACCTGCACTGTGATAGTCTCAGAGGTCCGTTAAAAGCGCAGAGAGCATCATGAAGAACAAGGAACACACCAGGCAGGTCCGAGATACTGTTGTGAAGAGGTTTAAAGCCGGATTTGGATACAAAAAGATTTCCCAAGCTTTAAACATCCCAAGGAGCACTGTGCAAGCGATACATTGAAATGGAAGGAGTATCAGACCACTGCAAATCTACCAAGACCTGGCCGTCCCTCTAAACTTTCAGCTCATACAAGGAGAAGACTGATCAGAGATGCAGCCAAGAGGCCCATGATCACTCTGGATGAACTGCAGAGATCTACAGCTGAGGTGGGAGACTCTGTCCATTGGACAACAATCAGTCGTATATTGCACAAATCTGGCCTTTATGGAAGAGTGGCAAGAAGAAAGCCATTTCTTAAAGATATCCATAAAAAGTGTCGTTTAAAGTTTGCCACAGGCCACCTGGGAGACACACCAAACATGTGGAAGAAGGTGCTCTGGTCAGATGAAACCAAAATTGAACTTTTTGGCAACAATGCAAAACGTTATGTTTGGCGTAAAAGCAACACAGCTCATCACCCTGAACACATCATCCCCACTGTCAAACATGGTGGTGGCAGCATCATGGTTTGGGCCTGCTTTTCTTCAGCAGGGACAGGGAAGATGGTTAAAATTGATGGGAAGATGGATGGAGCCAAATACAGGACCATTCTGGAAGAAAACCTGATGGAGTCTGCAAAAGACCTGATACTGGGACGGAGATTTGTCTTCCAACAAGACAATGATCCAAAACATAAAGCAAAATCTACAATGGAATGGTTCAAAAATAAACATATCCAGGTGTTAGAATGGCCAAGTCAAAGTCCAGACCTGAATCCAATCGAGAATCTGTGGAAAGAACTGAAAACTGCTGTTCACAAATGCTCTCCATCCAACCTCACTGAGCTCGAGCTGTTTTGCAAGGAGGAATGGAAAAAAATGTCAGTCTCTCGATGTGCAAAACTGATAGAGACATACCCCAAGCGACTTACAGCTGTAATCGCAGCAAAAGGTGGCGCTACAAAGTATTAACTTAAGGGGGCTGAATAATTTTGCACGCCCAATTTTTCAGTTTTTGATTTGTTAAAAAAGTTTGAAATATCCAATAAATGTCGTTCCACTTCATGATTGTGTCCCACTTGTTGTTGATTCTTCACAAAAAAATACAGTTTTATATCTTTATGTTTGAAGCCTGAAATGTGGCAAAAGGTCGCAAAGTTCAAGGGGGCCGAATACTTTCGCAAGGCACTGTATCTCAAGGCCATCAGACTGTTAAACAGCCACCACTAACATTGAGTGGCTGCTGCCAACACACTGACACTGACTCAACTCCAGCCACTTTAATAATGGGAATTGATGGGAAATGATGTAAATATATCACTAGCCACTTTAAACAATGCTACCTTATATAATGTTACTTACCCTACATTATTCATCTCATATGCATACGTATATACTGTACTCTATATCATCGACTGCATCCTTATGTAATACATGTATCACTAGCCACTTTAACTATGCCACTTTGTTTACATACTCATCTCATATGTATATACTGTACTCGATACCATCTACTGTATCTTGCCTATGCTGCTCTGTACCATCACTCATTCACATATCCTTATGTACATATTCTTTATCCCCTTACACTGTGTATAAGACAGTAGTTTTGGAATTGTTAGTTAGATTACTTGTTGGTTATTACTGCATTGTCGGAACTAGAAGCACAAGCATTTCGCTACACTCGCATTAACATCTGCTAACCATGTGTATGTGACAAATAAAATTTGATTTGATTTGATTTGGTATTAAAGATATCACCAGCGAAGAACGCTGTAGAGCCAAACTAACAGCCAGGGATGGGGCCTCCACCACGCAAGTGGAGGTGGTAGGGAACCGATGGTTGGTCAACACACCGTTCGCGTCCGCCACTATGACTTACGAACGCCATGACTCCATTACCCAATTGAACCGCCCCAACCAGACTGTTTTTGTTAAGGTACCAAAGGGGGCGACTATTCACATAGACGACCTCGCTCTATACCAACTTCCCGATGACAGGATAGACACAGAGATTGAAATGCCAAACGCTTTTGCTAAATGTTCCCTTGAGTTACCACAAACCATTCAAAACCAAATCCAGTATGAGGGACCCATGACTGTTGATCTTAGCGTATGGGATGAGGCACTTTTAGTTGACCCGGTTGACTACAGACCAAAAGATTGGTCTGTCGCCCGCTCTTGGACGGTGCCGGACAGTATCCTGACTGTTACCATGATCCTTGGTCTTATTTCCCTTGGCGTGTGCACCTACTACGTACACAGGTGCACACGTGCAATGGAAGACCTAATGAGGTCTTATACTAGGATCACCCGTGGGACGGAAGCGATCCCAATTTTTGTCAAATTGGCAATAGATCCTGAAACCCCCTAAGGGGGCCCAGTCCCAGCCTCCTCTCCCGAACTCGTTAGGTCAGCCCAGTAATGTGCCCATTGTAATCTTTGACCTTCAGGGGCCAAGTTTTTCCAAGTGCCTTAACTACCCACCTGCAAGTAGGATCACCCTAGACATGACCTTAGAGACAGTGCCATGATATAGTCATTTAGCCAAGACCTTGGACATATATAGAACACAGTCCAAATTAGATGATTAAGGTGTGGTAGACACATTTTGTATACTTTTATGTTTTAATTCCATTATTTGTCGTTTCATTTCCTTTGACACTTAGGAAGCAGTAGAGCCCAATGCCGCTCATTTGGGGAGGAAATGTAATGATGTATTGCCTGAGTTTTGTGCGTTATTAACGCCTGCCAAGTTACTGCCTAGGTCCACTAGCCGGGATAACCGGACAACGGGCCGGAACACAGAGCCACTGCCGGACCTCCCAGGTCCATTCTGGTGGTGGTCCGCAGCTTGCAGAAATCCTACCAGGGTGAACCACCAAAACGGGAGGGGGAACTGCTATGATGATCCACAAACCAGGATATCCGATGGTCATTCTTATGGTGGGTTGCAACATGCAGAATCATTCCAAGTTGAACCTACCAGAGGGGGACTGTCATGACTGTCCTGATCAGGTCAGATTACAGGAGACCACAACCCTACAGATTATCTCTCAACCCCAACAGAGGAGGAGAGATCTAGGGGTCTGAAGATGTGGGGGTTTTATGAACCCTCACGCCCCTGGTAAATCTCAGGCCACAGACAAATTCCTTTGTCCTGTTACTATGGAGAACCAGCCTCAGAATATTAAACATGAAATAAAGGAACAATGGTTTCCGTCAGCCACAATGGTGGTCATGACAATAGATGGAATATGAAAATGTATGTCATTTTTGTTTTGTTATTAAAGGTTAATAGATGACGTTATTACGAAAACATTGTAACGTGAAGAGTTTTCCTAGTATATGTTTGATGTTTATACATTGTACATTGTATGGAAAATATCCAAATCAAAGAGAATATTTTGGGGAAGATGAAATGTGAAGTTGTCTAAAATTGGATTTGAGTAAAATCCAGACCTTGCCCTCTTAACTTGGTATGCCCAGAGAATTTCCCCAAAGGCGGTTACGCCCACTTCTGACCCAAGGGTATAAAACCTGTGAATAAAGTATTTCCAGAGAAGACTACGTGACCCAAGCTGCAGCCAAGGTCTAAAAAGTCAACGAACCCAGAAAGCAACACAAGTTTGAAGACAAAAAAATATTTTTCTACCCAAGCTACGGATGAGTAGCTGTGTCTAAGCGGGTGAATTCAAACCGGACCCCCTTAGCATCCAATCCCAGTGAATCGTGGTATCTAAAAGGTTTCATTCCTATGCTGTGAGCTCTGAGCTACAGAGCTGTCTGTCAGAAGACCCCTTCAGAAGACCCCTTCCATAGCAAGGGTGAGGGAACAGACTCCTAAGCCAAAAGGACACTGACATCGTGAGGACGACCAGAAAGGCGCGCCGGAGAAGTGCATCATCGAGCAGCCTGAACAGTCCATGCGGAGGATCCACAGCGAACTTCCCCACGTAATTACATCATAACATTCTGCCCCCTAAGAGCGGCAGTTTGGGGCAAGGCTAGGGTTAGAATAAGCATAGCTGACAAATTCACCCAATTGTATATTTCTCTTGTGTACTTTCTTTTTTCTCTCTCTCTTTGAAATCCCCATTTTGGGTAACATGCGCCATAGTGTGTTTGCCCGTTATACTAAGTTCTAATCAATAGCCTACAATGTGTTTAGTCTATGTGTATCATCATTTTAGCTTTTTAGTAAATAAATATTCAACTAAGATTGGTGTCGTACGAACTTAGTGGTGAGACCTGGGTCCGTGCAGATTCACGGACTATACGACGTTCAGAACGAGATTGTAGAGGTAACTGGTTAATTAGCGGCTGTTGTAAAATCAATATTCTGATATGCTTTGAGTTAATTTGGGAAATAGAAACTCAATAAAAACTAGTTTTCCCATGGTGCCCCAGGTTAATGAGTTAATAATAGCTTGATTCAGTTAATCACGCAATTAGAAACTTCTAATCATTCGATGAGCAACAGTTGTCACATTAACTAATACACCGTCATGATACATGGGTAGGCAGACCATTCCATAAAAATGGAGCTCTATAGGAGAAAGCCCTGCCTCCAGCTGTTTGCTTAGAAATTCTAGGGACAATTAGGAGGCCTGCATCTTGTGACCGTAGCGTACGTGTAGGTATTTACGGCAGGACCAAAATGCCTTAACAGGAAGCCAGTGTAGGGAGGCTAGCACTGGAGTAATATGATCAAATGTTTTGGTTCTAGTCAGGATTCTAGCAGCCGTATTTAGCACTAACTGAAGTTTATTTAGTGTTTTTTCTGGGTAGCCGGAAAGCAGAGCATTGCAGTAGTCAAATCTAGAAGTAACAAAAGCATGGATGAATTCTTCGGCATCATTTTTGGACAGAAAGTTTCAGATTTTTGCAATGTTACGTAGATGGAAAAAAGCTGTCCTTAAAACAGTCTTGATATGTTCGTCAAAAGAGAGATCAGGGTCCAGAGTAACCCCGAGGTCCTTCACAGTTTTATTTGAGACGACTGTACAACCATCAAGATTAATTGACAGATTCAACAGAATATCTCTGTTTCTTGGGACCTAGATCAAGCATCTCTGTTTTTTCCGAGTTTAAAAGTAGAACGTTTGCAGCCATCCACTTCCTTATGTCTGAAACACAGACTTCTAGCGAGGGCATTTTTGAGGCTTCACCAGGTTTGATTGAAATGTACAGCTGTGTGTCATCTGCATAGCAGTGAAAGTTAACAGTATGTTTTCGAATGACATCCCCAAGAGGTCAAATATATAATGCAAACTATAGTGGTCCTAAAACGGAACCTTGAGGAACACCGAAATGTACAGTTGATTTGTCAGAGGACAAACCATTCACAGCGACAAACTGATATCTTTCCGACAGATAAGATCTAAACCAGGCCAGAACTTGTACGTGTAGACCAATTTGGGTTTCCAATCTCTCCAAAAGATTATATAAATATACGGATGAGTGATGGCATAGGCAGATTCAGTAGATGGTTGTCACACCCTGACCATAGTTTGCTTTGTATGTTTCTATGTTTTGTTTGGTCAGGGTGTGATCTGAGTGGCATTCTATGTTGTGTGTGTAGTTTGTCTGTTTCTGTGTTTGGCCTGATATGGTTCTCAATCAGAGGCAGATGTTAGTCATTGTCTCTGATTGGGAACCATATTTAGGTAGCCTGTTTGGTGTTGGGTTTTGTGGGTGATTGTCTCCTGTGTCAGTGTTTGTACCACACGGGACTGGTTTCGGGTTTTCACATTTATTGTTTTGTAGTTTGTTCATGTAGTATAGTTTTTCTTATTAAAAAACCATGAACTTCAACCACGCTGCGTATTGGTCCGCCTCTCCTTCGACGGAAGAACCCAGTTACAATGGTGTAGAGTACAATATATACATGAGATGAGTAATGTAGGATATGTAAACAAAAGTGGCATTATTTAAAGTGACTAGTGATACCTTTATTAACTCTGTTGATTTAAGTGGCCAGAGATTTGAGTCTGTTTGTTGGCAGCAGCCTCTCTATGTTAGTGATGGCCGTTTAACAGTGTGATGGCATTGAGATAGAAGCTGTTTTTCAGTCTCTTGGTCACAGCTTTGACGCACCTGTACTGACCTTGCCTTCTGGATGATAGCAGGGTGAAACAGGCAGTAGCTCGGGTGGTTGTTGTCCTTGACGATCTTTCTGGCCTTCCTTTGACATCGGGTGCTGTAGGTGTCCTGTAGGGCAAGTAGTTTGCCGGTAATGCATTGTGCAGACTGCACTATCATCTGGAGAGCTTTGCGGTTGAGGGCGGTGCACTTGCCATACCAGGCGGTGATACATTCCAACAGGATGCTCTCGATTGTGTACGTATCTGTAAAAGCCTGTGAGTGTATTAGATGACAAGACAAATTTCATAAGCCTGCTGAGGTTGAAGAGGCGCTGTTGCGCCTTCTTCACTATGCTGTCTGTGTGGGTGGACCATTTCAGTTTGTATTTCAGTTTGTCCGTGATGTGTACACCGATTAACTTAACTTTCCACCTCCTCCACTACTGTCCCGTCGATGTGGATGGGGGTGTGCTCCCTCTGGTGTTTCCTGAAGTCCACAATCATCTCCTTTGTTTTGCTGAAGTTGAGTGAGAGGTTATTTTCCCTCACCTCCTCCCTGTAGGCAGTCTCGTCATTGTTGGTAATCATGCTTACCATTGTAGTGTTGTCTGCAAACTTGATGATTGAGCTGGAAGCATGCATGGCCACGCAGTCATGGGTGAACAGGGAGTACAGGAGAGGGCTGAGAACACACCCTTGTGGGGCCACAGTGTTGAGGATCAGCGGGGTGGAGATATTGTTTCCTACCTTGACCACCTGGGGGTGGCCCGTCAGAAAGTCCAGGACCCAGTAGCACAGGGCAGGATCGAGACCCAGGGTCTCGAGCTTAATGACTAGTTTGGATGGCACTATGGTGTTAAATGCTGAGCTGTAGTCAATGAACAGAATTCTTACACAGGTAGTCCAGATGGGATAGGGCAGTGTGCAGTGTATTTGCGATTGAATTGTCAGTGGACTTATTGGGGCAGAAAGCAAATTGGAGTGGGTCTAGGGTTTCAGGTAGGGTGGAAGTGATATGGAATGGTGGCCATCTTGAAGCATGTGGGGACAACAGACTGGGATAGGGATTGGTTGAATATGTCCATAACCACACCAGCCAGCTAGTCTGTGCTTGCTCTGAGGACACAGCTTGGAATGCTGTCTGGGCCAGCAGCCTTGCGAGGGTTAACACATTTAAATGTCTTACTCATGTTGGCCACGGAGAAGGAGAGCCCACAGGAGGCTTTGGTAGCGGGCCGTGTCAGTGGTACTGTATTGTCCTCAAAGCGAGCAAAGTAGTTGTTTAATTTGTCTGGGAGCAGGATGTCAGTGTCCGCAATGGGGCTGGTTATCTTTTTGTAGTCCGTGATTGACTGTAGACCCTGCCACATACGACTTGTGTTTGAGCCGTTGAATTGTGACTCTACTGACGCTTTGCTTGTTTGATTGACTTGCGGAGGGAATAGCTGCACTGTTCATATTCGGTCGTGTTTCCGGTCACCTTGCCATGATTTAAAGGAATGGTTTGCGCTTTCAGTTTTGTACGAATACTGCCATCAATCCACGGTTTCTGGTTAGGGAAGGTTTTAATGGTTACAGTGGGAAGAACTCCTATATATATGAAAGTAGTGTCCTTTTAAAAAAGAATAATACTTTGCCTTGGACCATTTTATATTGGTACAAATATAGCTTAGGCTTGGAGCAACCAAATGGAGGCATGGTCAGATTTGGCAAAGGCAATCACGGAAGTTCGAGGAGCAGTGATCCAGAAAGTTTAGCAGCAGCTTTGGGGTTTTAGGCTGGGTTTCTGTATAGCACTTTGTGACCTCTGCTTATGTAAAAAGGGCTTTATAAATGCATTTGATTTAAATTCATCGTGAATAAGGATGAGTGAGAAAGTTACAGAAGCACAAATATCACACCCACCAAAAATGTAAACATTCCCAGTTATTGTAATGGTGAGAGTTTAGCATGTCTTGGGGTATGATATATGTATCTTTATTTTTCACAATTTATTCAGGATTATCTGTAATCATAGTATCATCCACATTAATGTAGAAGTGTTAAGAAACATATTATATTCTTATTTTTAAAAAGTGACATTTACCATTAATTTCTATTGGGCACAAAATAATCTTTGAACATCCAAAACAAAGATCAAATTTATTCAACAAATGTGCAGAATCAAAAGCTTGATGTAGTCATTGCGTGCTATGAATATGGGACCAAATGCTTAACTTTTTACTACTTTAATACATATAAGTGAATTTGTCCCAATACTTTTGCTCCCCTAAAAGGGGGGCTATGTACAAAAAGTGCTGTAATTTCTATACTCGATATGGATTAAAATACCCTCAAATCAAATTTAACCTCATAGTCATTATTTGATTTCAAATTCAAACTTCTGAAGTATAGAGCCAAAAGAAAAAAAAATGCTTCACTGTCCCAATAATTATGGACGGCACTGCATTTAGATGAAGTGGGCCTACATTTCAGGTTCTGTTTCTCTCTTGTTTATCTCATGCTCTGCTTATCATAATGTGTTATATTGTGTGATCCTAAAGAACAAATATCTATAAACCAGAGTAAAAAGTGAATGCACTCTTCTACACTGTGTTAGCCTATCCACATCACTCAGCTATTTAGAGGAAGTGTGTCTACATTCCAGCTGCAGTGCAAGGTTTTTACCTCAGATTTAATAGTTGTTATTACTAACCATGCATCCTTTGCTTTGTGGTCTCTCTTATACCACAGTTTCTCCACAACAAGCAACATTGCCATACTCACACAAGGTCATACGAATCTGACAGGGCTAGTGCATTAAAGGTGGTTCTGGCACCACATCACACCAATGTATGTGATGTCACAGGCAATTATGGTCTTTTATTCGATTGATGTGTGTTGATTTTGTGCCTTCTTGCAGTGTGTACTTTTTGTTCACAGTCAGCTGGCCAAGCTGAAGCCTCTTGGGAATCAACAAAAATGACCCTTATATAGCTTGGACTGTTTTCTCTTCTGTGGATTTGGGGCAAATTTACAATTTTCCCATGAGCTTCCTTAACTTTGGCCTTGCCTGAGACCTTGTTGAGCCATAGACTCTTAGAAAAAAAGGTGATATCTACACCTGAAATGGTTCTTCAGCTGTCCCCATAGGATAATATTTTCTTTGCAGGTAGAACATTTTTGGGTTCCACGTAGAACGCTTTCTACAGAGGGTTGAACCAAAAGGGGTTCTATGTTGTAACAAAAAGGGTTCTACCCGGAACCAAAAAAGGATTCTCCTATGGGGAAAGCCATAGAACCCCTTTGGAACCCTTTTTTTCTGAGAGTGTAGAGTCTGCAATTCTATAAGCAACAAAGCCACCTCCCCACCATTTATTTTGATATACAGCTAAGGGATGGGGCTAAGGAAATCTATCCCCTTTCAAATTCAGTGCTCTAGATGCAGGGACTGACAATCCATTACATCCAAATGATAGTTTTAACCATGTTTTGAAGCTAGACATGTTTTACAAACAATGGAGTAAAACAAGCTTATATTTGGGATTTTCATGGAATAACAGTTGCACTTTGCTCATGAGGTATTTATATGTTATATTCTTTAAGAATCAGTAGCTATATATTATTAATTAGATTTTTTGATGTACCAATTCAAGACTGTAGCTTTAAAGTAGAGAACATTATGAAAGTATCTCTCCGCGGATCCAAGCTGCAACCACTCATGAAATAACAACATTTACCGTTAATTTGTTTGAACTGTTCTGATATCTTCTTTGGATCTTGGGGCAAATGTAAGACATTCCCATGGTCTTCCTCACATTTGGCCTCACCTGAGGCCATTTGATCAAGCTGGAAAGGACTAAAAGTCAGTGTGCACTAAAGTAGGGTCAATCTCTGTGAGTTCAGATGTCACATATTGCATTAAGCTTGCGCTGTTGTTCAAAGACATGAACCCTGTACAACCCTTTAGGGCTCTCCTGAACTTTGACGCCCCAACTGGGGAAAGGAGTGATGAGGCCCACTGCAGTAGAGGTAGATTCTCACGGGACACATTAACAGCTGACTCTCAACACGCTGCTCAATGCCACATTTTGAAAAGATGGCTTCCCCCGCCCCCCTCTGAAAAACAGATGAACTCATACAATTATTTTCCCACTCATTTTTTTTTTTGCACATTCTCAATGTTTCTGTCTTCCTGCCTCTCATTAGCTCTCAGGAAAAGGAAAGATACACAGAAAGACATGTTTTGGATTAATGAAGTGAGAGAGAGAGAGAGAGAGAGAGAGAGAGAGAGCGAGAGAGACAAACAGAGAGAGATCGCATTTTGTAAGGAAAGTGGTACACTAACTCTGACCAAATTATGAGGTCTTTATGGTGGTAAGACATAGAGGGCTAATCAGCACAGCATAGGGAAAACTTTGCTTGTTGTGGAGAGACCAGCAATGTGGAACGCTCCACATGCGTTCCACATGCACAGCAGTAAAATGGTCCATTAATTTATGTGGTTTGTATGTTATGTTCTGTGGTTTGTATGGTATGTTCCTGTAGGTTTCAACACATTAAAAAGGCTCATGTGCTGTTGTTTCCATAACCACCAACTGAAGAAATGCCTATGAGTCAGAGGTACCTGGGGGAGGGGGTTCCATCAAGTTGAAAATTCCAACAATATGTAAGAGGGTATGACATGATAGACACTACCGTTCAAAAGTTTTGGGTCACTTAGAAATGTCCTTGTTTTTGAAAGAAAAGCACATTTTTTGGTCCATTAAAATAACATCAAATTGATCAGAAATACAGTGTAGACATTGTTAATGTTGTAAATGACTATTGTAGCTGGAAACGGCAGATTTTAAATGGAATATCTAAATAGGCGTACAGAGGTCAATTATCAGCAAACATCACTCCAGTGTTCCAATGGCATGTTGTGTGTTTTTTTAAGGGGGGGGGGGATCAGCTTAATATTGCGGAAAGATTGTTGCTTCCATCAATTATTTTCTGCAGTGTAGAGTCCCAAACCCTACCACCCTTCCCCCAATTGGAGTAAACTAATAATCAATAACACTTAAGCTTCTACCTAGAGTATATACATCTTATACACATTTTACAGACAGAATCTATTTTATAATAGTTATTTTTTGTTTGTTTTTAGTCCTTCCTCTAGTTCCATCCAGTTCTATTTGTAATTGTGCTATTTCACAAAATTTCGGAACCTATATACATTTTACAGACCCAGTGAGTTTTACATTGGTTCTCTTGTTATTAGTACCACCCTTCAGGTCCATTCAACCCCTCCCATCTATCTCTCAACACCATCCATTTTGGATTTCTACTTGCCATATATTTTTCAACTGTGCTGTGATGCTTGACAAAAGTACTGAACCTTTCTATTCTCATAGCTTCTAGAGATTGTAAATTAAAAATAAATAAGTAATTTAAATTGAAAAATGTGAAGTTTTTAATCCGGCGTTGTTTTGCATATCAATTCATAAACCATGTGCCATTGAATGGGTACATCGAAAATCTCTTCCCAATTATTTTGCAGTTTTTTGGTCCTTAAATGAAATTGGTATATGTTTTTATTCATCACGCTTTTCTTTAAACCATTTATGTACTTTAATACAGGGCAGACATACAAGTTCCTTACTTTTTCCCCCTTCTACTTGCCTCTTCCATTTTTGTGGTATTGCTGCAATTAGTTGGTTGTAATTTTGGGTAGAGCAGACATTTCCATATGTGTCACGACTCCGACCGAAGGTGGCTCCCCTTCCCGTTCGGGTGGCGCTCGGCGGTCGTGGTCGCCGGCCTACTAGCTGCCACTGATTCTTTTCTCTCCCTCCTTATGTGTTTATTGATTACACCTGTTTTGAGTTGGTTGTAATTAGTTGGGCTTTATTAGTCAGCCGGCCCGCCCGTTTCTTTGTGCGGGATTGATTATTGTAACCCTGGTGTTTGATACAGACGAACGTGTTGGTGTATGTTCGTATATAGTGCTAGACTGTTGTCGTTCCCCGTGTCGGGCATAAAAAGCAGGTCACTAGGTGTAGGCAAAACCATAAGCAAATAGGTAAAGTGTGATGACTAATGAGTTAATCAGGATGATTTTTCCACAAATAGACAGGTATTTTCCTTTCCATGGTAGCAAGATCTTATCTATTTTTGCTAACTTTCTATAAAAACGTATTGAAGTGAGATCATTTCTTTCTTTTGGGATTTGTATACCGAGTATGTCCACATCTCTGACAGACCATTTAATTGATAAACTACACGGTAATGTTAAATTAGCATTTTTTTGTGATCCAATGCGTAATATTGGTCATAATTTGATTTTAAATCCAGAGAGGATAGCAAAAGTATCTAGATCCTCTATGAGGCCATAGAGAGATTCTAATTGTGGTTTTAAAAGAAAACATGAATCTTTAGCGTGCAATGACACCTTAGTTTTTAAGCCATGGATTTCTAATCCCTTAATATTACTGTTTGATCAAATTTTAACAGCTAACATTTTGATGGCAATAATAAATAGATATGCCAATAGTGGACAACCTTGTTTTACTCTAGATAGTTTAAAACTTTCTGAGATGTAGCCATTATTTATTATTTTACACCTAGAGTTACTATACATAACTGTAACCCATTTTATAAGATATTCCCCAAACTTGAAATATTCTAGGCATTTAAATATAAACTCCAGTCGTACTTTATCAAAAGCCTTTTCAAAATCAGCTATGAAAACAAGGCCTGGTGTCCCTGATATTTCATAGTATTCTATTGTTTCCCGTACTTGTCTTATATTATCTCCAATGTATCGTCCATGTAAAAGACCTGTCTGAGTAGGATGAATAATATCTGACAATACTTTTTAAATTCTATGCGCCAAGCATTTTGCTATGATTTTTTCATCATATCACTGAAGTGCAAGAGGTCTCCAATTTTTTTAATGGACTGGATCTTTATATATACCACTTGGGTCCTGTTTCAGTAATAATGATATCAGACCTTCTTGTTGCGTGTCTGATAATCTATTGATAATCCAAGTTTATAATTTTAAAAGGCTAATTGATCATTAGAAAACCCTTTTGCAATTTTTTACCACAGCTGAAAACTGCAATTTTATTGCTTCTTTAGACTAGTTGAGTATCTGGAGCATCAGCATTTGTGGGTTCAATTACAGGCTCAAAATGGCTAGAAACAAATAACTTTCTTCTGAAACGGGTCAGTCTATTCTTGTTTTGAGAAATGAAGGCTATTCAATGCGAGAAATTGGCAAGAAACTGAAGATCTCGTACAACACTGTGTACTACTCCCTTCACAGAACAGCGCAAACTGGCTGAATAGAAAGTGGAGTGGGAGGCCCTGGTGCACAACTGAGCAAGAGGACAAGTACATTAGAGTGTCTAGTTTAATAAACAGACGCGTCACAAGTCCTCAACAGGCAGCTTCATGAAATACTACCCGCAAAAAAACAGTCTCGACGTCAACAGTGAAGAGGCGACTCAAGGATTCTGGCCTTATAAGCAGAGTTCCTTTGTTCAGTGTCTGTTTTCTTGTGCCCATCTTAATATTTTCTTTTTATTGGCCAGTCTGAGATATGGCTTTTTCTTTGCAACTCTGCTAAGAAGGCCAGCATCCTGGAGTCACCTCTTCACTGTTGAGACTGGAGTTCTTAATGTTTTGTATACTCAGTGTATGTCACATAAGGAGGGTCTGCACATCATGTTACCACATCCATTGGGTTTAAGCAGAGGGCACTATTTTGAAGCCAGGTGGGAATTTAACAAACACTCCCTCACCACTGTTCATTTCCCTAAATCCACTCAACTTAAATGGCCAAGATACATCTGGACAAGCTTGTGACACCCGGGCTTCATCATGAATATGTCGCACTGTGGTATGATTCAGTACCCTTTGAGCCTTTGCCTCCATAAACCAGTAGATTAGGAGTTTCATTTGTTGGGACTAGGAGTGTGCCAAAACAGAAGCTCACCTCCCATCTTGATGGGTGGGTACGGGTAGTGCGAGCTGGGATGGGAATAGCTCCCAATAGTTACAAATAAACTTTTTCAATTTTCAGCAAACTTAACATGTGCAAATATTTGCATGAACATAACAAGATTCAACAACTGAGACATAAACTGAACAAGTTCCACAGATATGTGGCTAACAGAAATGGAATAATGTGTCCCTGAAAAAAGGGGGGGACAAAATCCAAAGTAACAGTCATTATCTTGTGTCTTGCCACCAGCTACATTAAGTACTGCAGTACATCTCCTTCTCATGGACTGCACCAGATTTGCCAGTTCTTGTTGTGAGATGTTACCCCACTCGTCCACCAAGTCACCCTCCGATCTAACAGGTCCCAGATGTGCTCAATGGGATTTGAGAGCTGGGCTCTTCGGTGGCCATGGCAGAACACTGACATTCCTGTCTTGCAGGAACTCATGCACAGAATGAGCAGTTGGCTGGTGGCATTGTCATGCTGGAGGGTCATGTCAGGATGAGCCTGCAGGAAGGGTACCACATAAGAGAGGAGGATGTCTTCCCTATAATGCACAGTGTTGAGATTGCCTGCAATGACACAAGTTCAGTCCGATGATGCTGACACACCGCCCCAGACCACGACGTACTCTCCACCTCCAAATTGATCCCGCTCCAGAGGACAGGCCTCTGTAATGCTCATTGCTTCGACGATAAACACAAATCTGACCATCACCCCCGTTGAGACAAAACCGCAACTCTTCAGTGACGAGCACTTTTTGCAGTCCTGTCTGGTCCAGCGACAGTGGGTTTGTGCCCATAGGCGACGTTGTTGACGGTGATGTCTGGTGAGGACCTGCCTTACAACAGGCCTACAAGCCCTCAGTTCAGCCTCTCTCAGCCTATTGCGAACAGTCTGATCACTGATGGAGGGATTGTGCATTCCTGGTGTAACTCGGGCCGTTGTTGTTGCCATCCTGTACCTGTCCCGAGGTGTGATGTTCAGATGTACCGATCCTGTGCAGGTGTTGTTACACGTGGTCCCTGCGCGGATTGTCAGCTGTCCATCCTGTCTCCTTGTAGCACTGTCTTAGGCGTCTCACAGTACGGACATTGCAATTTATTTCCCCAGCCACATCTGCAGTCCTCATGCCTCCTTGCAGCATGTCTAAGGCACGTTCATGCAGATGAGCAGGGACCCTGGGCATCTTTCTTTTTGTGTTTTTCAGAGTCAGTAGAAAGGCCTCTTTAGTGTCCTAAGTTTTCATAACTGTGACCTTAATTGCCTACCGTCTGTAAGCTGTTAGTGTCTTAACAACCGTTCCACAGGTGCATGTTCATTAATTGTTGATAGTTAATTGACCAAGCATGGGTTTAAACAGTGTTTATATCCTTTACACTGAATATCTGTGAAGTTATTTAGATCTTTACAAATTATCTTTGAAAACAGGGTCCTGAAAAAGGGACATTAATTTTTTAAGTTTAGTTCAGGTAAAATGTGCAATGCAAAACACTTCTGTGGGAATTTGTGTATAAACTGTGCACAGTAAGTGTATCTTCTGTATTTGTAAAATAGTAATATGAAAGTTTAGTTTCTGAAGTTTCCAAAACTGTATTGCACGCAATTATTTTTAACGGTCGGGATTGTTGTACCAATGGTTTGAATGAGAATGCAGTGGCTGAACGTGTTCTCCAACAAGGTTGTTTGGCTCGACTAGGTAATCCTTACAGGCCCGATTCGAGGAGAAATAGAAACAGGACGCAGCTCTTCGGGTCCTTTTCCCAGGAAAATCCTTCAGAGGGTCGGCTCGGCAGCTCCCAAGGCTTGGTGGAAAGGGTCCAGGCCAGAGGCGGGTTGCCTGGGCCAGGGGGTGACTTCAATGTTGGTTTTTGATCATCTTGGTGCTTCTGTGCAGCAGCGGTCGTCTTGGCACAGATACCGTGTTGGGTCAAAGGAGAGTGGGGTGAAAACAGATAGTTCCGCGGGGTAAGAAGCAGACCTCGGCCCCTAGCTGGAGTCCTGGGGAGGGGGCGTGTTCTCTGGGCCTTCCTTCCCAAGAATTTACTGTGGCAAAAGTGCTCCCAAGTGGCTTGGTCAGGGGACAAGTTACTGCTTGCCAGTCCCTGAACCCAGTGTGGGCTGGCTATCATAATGGCGATAACACATAAGCACATTGTTTCTACCCAATGTTCATCAGTGCTCAGGTGTATCGAGATTGCAGTATCATCCAGATGTGGACATAACTAACACAGTTCCTACCCCACATGCAGAAACACTGTTGTCAAGAGTGGTGGAGATGAAAACAAGGATGACACCAAAAAAACTAATTATCCCAGTCCTCAGGGTGACTCTTTGCCCCTTCAGAAGATATGGGAGACTGGTTTAATTGATTGGTTTTATATCACAACAGAATCCCAACAAATTATATATACATTTATCCCCCCCCCCAAAAAAAAACTAAATAGGCCAACAATCAGCATTTTATAAGACACTGTAATTGTTTCTATGGTACAAGTTATTGTTGACCCGAAAAAAAAATATATAAACTAAAATGTATAATATTTTTTTGGATGTTGGCTTTGACAGTGGACATGTCTCTGAAATGTTGTTTTCATTTTTGTACTGATTCTTATGTAAATAAAGTACAGTGCCTTTCAAAAGTATTCACCACCCTAGGCGTTTTTTCTATTTAGTCCAAATAGTCCAAATTCGTTGAAGTGAAATTAAATAAATTACTTGTTTCAAAAAATGTTTAAAAAAAACAGAAAAGTGGTGTGTGTGTGCATATGTATTCACCCCCTTTGCTAAGAAGACCCTAAATAAACTCATGGACCAGGTAAGGAGGGCATTAATCAGAGAGACAACAAAGAAACCAAAGATAACAATGAAGGAGCTGCACAGCGGAGAATGGAGTATCTGTCCATAGGACCACTTTAAGTCGTGCACTCCACTGCAGTTTATGTCTCAGTTGTTGAATCTTGTTATGGTCATACAAATATTTACACATGTTAAGTTGGCTGAAAATGAACAGTTGACAACGAGAGGACGATTCCTTTTTACTGAGTTTACAAACGTCAGCTCAAAGCTGTGTTCAACAAAAGACCTTTGTGCAAATCTGTGGTAAAACAACTAACATTTACTGTAATTTTTATGACAATTAAAGGGTGACTATAATTAAATAAATGGGCTTATTGTTCATCAATGCGCATGAAGACAACGAAAGTTGTCTTGGGGGTGTGGTTTGATGTGGGTGTTTCTTGGGTGTGTCTTTGCTATTCAGTCATACAAACAAGGACAGTAGGGAGGTAAGCTAAGCTAGGTTTGCTATTGAGAGAACTAGATTTTAAAGCCATCAAGATGGTCAGCAAATGCAGTTAGAATTGTAGGCTAAGGAGACGGCTGCCGTTTTAAGATCCTGTAACCAAATGTGCTATTTCGTATATATATTTTTTTGCATTGTTTGAAAGTTATTTTGTACATAATGTTTCTGGCACCGTGTCCTATGACCGAAAAGAGCTTCTAGATATCAGGACAGCAATACCTCACCCCATACTGGAGGAATACTTTTTCATCTACTTTAGACAACCAACAAAGCTCTCATCCCCGTCATTCACAGGAGAAAGAGACGGAGGTATTGTGGATGAATATCCGGGGTCTGGTTAGGATCCGTCGCCGAGAGGGTAATCTACCTTTACCATTGGTCCTATTAGCCAACGTACAGTCAATCGATAATAAAATAGACAAACTACGATAGCGAATATCCTACCAAAAGGACATTAAAAACTCTAATCTTGTTACGGTTTTCTTCGGGTGAAAGAGAGTCGGACCAAAATGCAGCGTGGTTAGTTCGATACATCTTTAATGAAGACAAAAACACGAACTATACAAAAACAATAAACGTAACGTGAAAACCGAAACAGCCTATCTTGTGCAAACAAACAGAGACATGAACAAATAAGGACAATCACCCACGACATACTCAAAGAATATGGCTGCCTAAATATGGTTCCCAATCAGAGACAACGATAATCACCTGACTCTGATTGAGAACCGCCTCAGGCAGCCATAGACTATGCTAGACACCCCACAAAACCCCAAGACAAAAACGCACCACAAAAACCCAGGTCACACCCTGGCCTGACCAAATAAATGAAGACAAACATAATATACTTCGACCAGGGCGTGACAGAACCCCCCCCCCCTAAGGTGCGGACTCCTGGACGCACATCAAAACAATAGGGAGGGTCCGGGTGGGCGTCTGTCCATGGTGGCGGCTCCGGCGCGGGACGTGGACCCCACTCTATCAATGTCTTAGTTCCTCCCCCTCGCGTCCTAGGATAGTCCACCCTCGCCGCCGACCATGGCCTAGTAGTCCTCACCCAGAACCCCACTGGACTGAGGGGCAGCTCGGGACTGAGGGGTAGCTCGGGACTGAGGGGAAGCTCGGCACTGAGGGGAAGCTCGGCACTGAGGGGAAGCTCGGCACTGAGGGGAAGCTCAGCACTGAGAGGAAGCCCAGCACTGAGAGGAAGCTCAGCACTGAGAGGAAGCTCAGGCAGGTAGTTGGATCCGGCAGATCCTGGCTGGCTGGCGGATCTGGAAGAGTCTGGTTGACTGCCGGATCTGGAAGAGTCTGGTTGACTGGCAGATCTGGAAGATTCTGGCTGACTGGCGGATCTGGAAGAGTCTGGCTGACTGGCAGATCTGGAAGAGTCTGGCTGACTGGCAGATCTGGAAGAGTCTGGCTGACTGGCGGATCCTGGCAGACTGACGTATTTGGAAGAGTCTGGCTGACTGGCGGATCTGGAAGAGTCTGGCTGACTGGCGGATCCTGGCAGACTGACGGATCTGGCTGCTCCATGCTGACTGGCGGCTCTGGCTGCTCCACGCTGACTGACAGCTCTGGCGGCTTCTTACAGACTGGCAGCTCTGGCGGCTCCGTGCAGACTGGCAGCTCCTTGCAGACTGGCAGCTCCATGCAGACTGACAGCTCTGGCTGCTCCATGCAGACTGGAAGCTATGGCTGCTCCATGCAGGCTGGCAGCTCTGGCTGCGTTGAACAGGCAGGAGACTCCAGCAGCGCTGTAGAGGAGGAAGGCTATGGCAGCGCTGAACAGGCGGGAGACTCCAGCAGCGCTGTAGAGGAGGTAGGCTCTGGCTGCGCTGAACAGGCGGGAGACTCCGGCAGCGCAGGAGAGGAGAAAGGCTCTGGCTGCGCTGAACAGGCGGGAGACTCCGGCAGCGCAGGAGAGGAGAAAGGCTCCGGCAGCGCTGAACAGGCGGAAGACTCCGGCAGCGCAGGAGAGGAGAAAGGCTCCGGCAGCGCTGGAGAGGCGAGGCGCACTGTAGACCTGATGCGTGGTGCTGGCACTGGTGGTAATGGGCCGAGGACACGCACAGGAAGCCTGGTGCGGGGAGCTGCCACCGGAGGACTGGTGTGTGAAGGTGGCACAGGATGGACCGGACCGTGAAGGCGTACTGGAGATCTTGAGAGCAGTGCTGGCACAGGACGTGCAAGGCTAGGGATGTGCACAGGAGGCCTGGTGCGTGAGGCTGGCACAATTTTCACCAGCCGACTAACACGCACCTCAGGACGAGTATGGAGCGCTGACCCAGGTGCCATCAAATCCCGACACGCTCCGTCGGGCAAATATCGTGCCTAAAGCACCAACCTAGCAACTCCCTCATAACTCTCTCCTCCACTTTCCCCATTAACTCCTTCACAGTCTCTGCTTCACTCACCTCCAACACCGGCTCTGGTTCTGGTCTCCTCCTTGGCTCCTCACGATAAACAGGGGGAGTTGGCTCAGGTCTGAACCCTGACTCTGCCACACTCTCCCTGAGTCCCCACCCCAATACATTTTTGGGGCTGACTCTCGGTCTTCCGTCCGCGCCGCCATGCTTGCTTCGCCAACTTCATTCTCCGATAACCTTCTTCGCACTGCTCCAGCGAATCCCAGGCGGGCTCCGGCACTCTCTCTGGGTCGACCGCCCACCTGTCTATTTCCTCCCAAGTAGTGTAGTCCCGATATTGTTGCTGCTGCTGCTGCTGCTTCTGTTGCTTCTCCTGCTGTTGCTGCTGCTGCAGCTGCTGCTGCCTCTGTTGATTCTCCTGATTCCAGCGCCTCTCCGCTTTCGCTGCATCCAGTTCTTCCTTGGAGCGGCGATATTCTCCAGGCTTTGCCCAGGGTCCTTCTCCGTTTAGGATTTCCTCCCAAGTCCAGAATTCCTTATTTCGTATCTCCTGCCGCCGCTGTTGCTTCTCCTGCTGCTCCTGCCTGTTGACACGCCGCTTGGTCCTGTTGTGGTGGGTGATTCTGTTACGGTTTTCTTCGGGTGAAAGAGAGTCGGACCAAAATGCAGCATGGTTAGTTCGATACCTCTTTAATGAAGACAAAAACACGAACTATACAAAAACAATAAATGTAACGTGAAAACTGAAACAGCCTATCTTGTGCAAACAAACACAGAGACATGAACAAATAAGGACAATCACCCACGACATACTCAAAGAATATGGCTGCCTAAATATGGTTCCCAATCAGAGACAACGATAATCACCTGACTCTGATTGAGAACCGCCTCAGGCAGCCATAGACTATGCTAGACACCCCACAAAACCCCAAGACAAAAACGCACCACAAAAACCCATGTCACACCCTGGCCTGACCAAATAAATGAAGACAAACATAATATACTTCGAGCAGGGCGTGACAAATATCTTATGTTTCACCGAGTCGTGGCTGAACGATGACATGAATAACATGCAGCTCGCAGGTTTTAAGCTTTTTTCTGCAGGATGGAACAGTGGTATCTGGTAAGACAAAGCGTGCGGTCTATGTATATTTGTAAACAACAGCTGGTGCATAAAATCTAAGGAAGTCTTGAGGTTTTGCTCGCCTGAGGTAGAGTATCTCATGATAAGCGGTGGCCAGGGACTTTAATGCAGGAAAACTCAAATCTATTTTACCTCATTTCCACCAGCATGTTAAATGTGAAACCAGAGGGGAAACTCTAGACCACATTTACTCCACACACAGAGACACATGCAAAGCTCTCCCTTTCCCTCCATTTGGCAAATCTGACCATAACTCTATCCTCCTGATTCCTGCTGACAAACAAAAACTAAATCAGGAAGCACCAGTTACTCAGTCAATAAGAATGTGGTCAGATGAAGCAGATGCTAAGCTACAGGACTGCTAGCACAGACTGGAATATGTTTCCGGGATTCTTCTGACATTGAGGAGTACACCACATCAGTCACTGGCTTCATCAATAAGTGCCTCAAAGACGTCGTCCCGACAGTGACCGTACGTACATACCCCAACCAGATGCCATGGATTACAGGCGACATCTGCACTAAGCTAAAGGGTAGAGCCTCCACTTTCAAGGAGCATGACTCTAACCCGGAAGCTTATAAGAAATTTTGCTATGCCCTCCGATGAACCATCAATCAGGCAAAGCTTCAATACAGGACAAAGATGGAATCGTACTACACCGGCTCTGACGCTCGTCGGATGTGACAGGGCTTGCAAACTATTACAGACTACAAAGGGAAGCACAGCCGCGAGCTGCCCAGTGACACAAACCTACCAGGCGAGCTAAATTACTTCTATGCTCTCATCAAGGCAAAAAACACTGAAGCATGCATGAGAGCATCAACTGTTCTGGACGACTGTGTGATCATGCTCTCCATAGCTGATGTGAGTAAGAACTTTAAACAGGTACCAGGACGTGTACTCCGAGCATGTGCTGACCAACTGACAAGTGTCTTCACTGACATTTTCAACTTGTCCCTGATTGAGTCTGTAATACCAACATGTTTCAAACAGACCACCATAGTCCCTGTGCCCAAGAACACTAAGGTAACCTGCCTAAATGACTACCGACCCATAGCACTCACGTCTGTAGTCATGAAGTGCTTTGAAAGGCTGGTCATGTTTCACATCAACACCATTACCCCAGAAACCCTCGACCCACTCCAATTTGCATTCTGCCCCAACAGATCCACAGTTGATGGAATCTCTATTGCACTCAACACTGCCCTTTCCCAAATGGACAAAAGGAACACCTATGCGAGAATGGTATTCATTGACTACAGCTCAGTGTTCAGCACCATAGTGCCCTCAAAGCTCTTCACTAAGCTAAGGACCCTGGGACTAAATACCTCACTCTGCAACTGGATCTTGGACTTCCTGATGGGCCGCACCCATGTGGTAAGGGTAGGTAACCACACATCCATAATGCTGATCCTCAACACGGAGGCCCCTCAGGGGTGCATGCTCAGTCCCCTCCTGTACTCCCTGTTCACTCATGACTGCATGGCCAAGCACGATTCCAACACCATCATCAAGTTTGACGATGACACAACAGTGATAGGCTTGTTCACCAACAACGATGAGACAGCCTATAGGGAGGAAGTCTGAGACCTGGCCGTGTGGTGCCAGGACAACAACCTCTCCCTCAACGTGATCAAGACTAAGGAGATGATTGTGGACTACAGGAAAATGAGGACCGGCACGCCCCCGTTCTCATCGGCGAGGCTACAGTGGAGCATGGTGGGAACTTCAAGTTCCTTGGTGTCCACTTCACCAACAAACGATCATGGTCCAAACACACTAAGACAGTGGTGAAGAGGGCACGACAAAGCCTATTCCCCCTTGGGAGACTGAATAGATTTGGCAAGGGTCCCCAGATCCTGAAAAGGTTCTACATCTGCACCATCGAGAGCATCCTGGTTGCATCACTCCCTAGTATGGCAACTGCTCGGGCTCTGACTGCAAGGCACTACAGTGGGTAGTGCGTATGGTCCAGTACATCACTGGGGCCAAGCTTCCCGCCATCCAGGACCTCTATACCAGGCGGTATCAGAGGAAGGCCCGAAAATATTAAAACTCTAGCCACCCTAGTCATAGACCGCATGGCACGCGGTACCGGAGCGCCAAGTCTAGGCTCAAAAGGCTTCTTAACAGCTTCTACTCCCAAGCCGTAAGACTCCTGAACAGCTAATCAAAGGGCTACCCAGACCCCTATTTTACGCTGCTGCTACTGTCTATTTATTATATATGCATAGTCACTTAAACTCTACCTACATGTACATATTACCTCAATTACCTCGACTAGCTGTACTGGTGCCCCCTGTATATAGCCTCGCTATTGCTATTGTTATTTTACTGCTGCTGTTTAATTATTTTTACTTTTATTTTATTTTTTTACTTATCTATTTTTTACTTAACACGTTTTTCTTCCTAACTTCTTAAAGCAATGTTTGTTAAGGACCTGTTGTATTCAGCACAGGTGACAAATCAAATGTATGCATTTGATTCGACCAGCTAGCTAGCATAGCTTGGTGATATCTGCAGCTGGCTATCCTATTTAGATGATATTGCTCTGTCAAATCAGTTATCACACGATAGCAAGAGCCAATGTCTGCAATGTGTTTCATTTGACACTTGTTCGACAACACTTTGCTTCGAAAGAAGCTTACAACATTTCATCACGTCATGTAAATACATGCTAGAATCCTGACTAGAACCAAAAAATTTGATCATATTACTCCAGTGCTAGCCTCTACACTGGCTTCCTGTCAAAGCAAGGGCTGATTTCAAGGTTTTACTGCTAACCTACAAAGCATTACATGGGCTTGCTCCTACCTATCTCTCTGATTTGGTCCTGCCGTACATACCTACACGTACGCTACGGTCACAAGACGCAGGCCTCCTAATTGTCCCTAGAATTTATAAGCAAACAGCTGGAGGCAGGGCTTTCTCCTATAGAGCTCCATTTTTATGGAACGGTCTGCCTACCCATGTCAGAGACGCAAACTCAGTCTCAACCTTTAAGTCCTTACTGAAGACTTATCTCTTCAGTGGGTCATATGATTGAGTGTAGTCTGGCCCAGGAGTGGGAAGGTGAACGGAAAGGCTCTGGAGCAACGAATCGCCCTTGCTGTCTCTGCCTGGCCGGTTCCCCTCTTCCCACTGGGATTCTCTGCCTCTAACCCTATTACAGGGGCTGAGTCACTGGCTTACTGGGGCTCTCTCATTCCGTCCCTGGAAGGGGTGCGTCACCTGAGTGGGTTGATTCACTGATGTGGTCATCCTGTCTGGGTTGGTGCCCCCCCTTGGGTTGTGCCATGGCGGAGATCTTTGTGGGCTATACTCAGCCTTGTCTCAGGATGGTAAGTTGGTGGTTGAAGATATCCCTCTAGTGGTGTGGGGGCTGTGCTTTGGCAAAGTGGGTGGGGTTATATCCTTCCTGTTTGGCCCTGTCTGGGGGTGTCCTCGGATGGGGCCACAGTGTCTCCTGACCCCTCCTGTCTCAGCCTCCAGTATTTATGCTGCAGTAGTTAATGTGTCGGGGGCCTAGGGTCAGTTTGTTATGTCTGGAGTACCTCTCCTGTCCTATTCGGTGTCCTGTGTGAATCTAAGTGTGCGTTCTCTAATTCTCTCTTTCTCTCTCTCTCTCTCTCGGAGGACCTGAGCCCTAGGACCATGACCCAGGACTACCTGACATGATGACTCCTTGCTGTCCCCAGTCCACCTGGCCGTGCTGCTGCTCCAGTTTCAACTGTTCTGCCTTGTTATTATTCGACCATGCTGGTCATTTATGAACATTTGAACATCTTGGCCATGTTCTGTTATAATCTCCACCCAGCACAGCCAGAAGGGGACTGGCCACCCCACATAGCCTGGTTCCTCTCTAGGTTTCTTCCTAGGTTTTGGCCTTTCTAGGGAGTTTTTCCTAGCCACCGTGCTTCTACACCTGCATTGCTTGCTGTTTGGGGTTTTAGGCTGGGTTTCTGTACAGCACTTTGAGATATCAGCTGATGTACGAAGGGCTATATAAATAAATTTGATTTGATTTGATTTGATGTTACTGCGTAAACGGTATCAACTGCGAGTTGAATGCCCGGTCTTGAGTCAGCTCAGCTGTCCTGCAACACAATATTCAATATCTGGCTAATTTTGCCCACGTTGTCCACGTTCCAAAAACAAAACATTTTATGCTGTACATATAATAATGATGTGCTAATAAAGAAGGTATGCCTACACTTACTTAGCAAATGAAAATAAGTTGTGTGTAGAGAACAACTTCAGCTGTCTAAGCAGAACTATAGTGGAATGGAATTCTGTTTGTCTATTTGGTCAAATCTAAGGATTTGGCAGTCTTACCAAACACAGCAAGTCTCCAGTGGGTGATGAAGTCCCTTCCATCGATGTGATGTATTACAGGTTATGGACAGGTGCAGTCAGGTAGCAGGAGGGGTGGAGTTCCTGACACTCCATCCTGGATATGACAGTTTTCCTCATGGGTCCAGCAGGCAGAGATCAATAACTACAGGCAGATGTGAGGTACAGGAGGATGGCACTCTTCTCATACTGAGTAGCCTACAAAGAAATATGAGAAGAATGCAATTGCTGAACTTTTGTAGGTATTCTAAACAATGTGTTTTAATAATTTTGAAGTGTAACAGTTCCATGTAGAATAAACAATCCTTCACATAATAATGTAGAGGCACTGTTCTGCTAATATAACAATGTGCAAATATTACTCGTCTTTCATCATTTACTGTCATTCACAGCCGATACAGATACTGTACCTATCAACATTTTGTTTGGTGGTGCTGGGACTACCTTGCCAAACATGTCAGTCGTGAGACCTTCTTGTATGGTGTCCAGTATCTGCCCACCATTGATAGTACCATTCGATTTAATAATTAAAAAGGTATAGATGTGTCTTGCATAATTATAATGCTGATTTCAAGGTCTCTCCCTATTCAGACATCAGTATCAACCTCTTTCCGTCAGAGGACTCCCATGAGCAAAGCTTCTCTCCTGTCCTCCATCTGTTGAAAAATTAGGTATAGTTGATGAATGACACATAAAATGGGTATTGTTATCTTGTCCATGTATATTCAGTTTGTCTGTCTGGAAATTCTGTTTATTGTGTCAGCACTATTTCACTGAGTCAAATTTCTGTACATGTAAAATTATTTGGAGAATAAAGGTGATTCAGATATTACTCAACACTTGTGATGTCCTGTCTTATTAGTAATCACATTTTGTCCCTTCTGAGGTGTTTGCCAGCGCAAGTAGATCAGCTCCAGGCCACTCTCGTCACAGATACTTGTCATGAAGGTGCCTGACCTACAGATCCAACCCAGCTTCTATCACAGAGAAAGAGAGGGAGGGACGAGAGAGAGAAACTGTCACCATACAGTCATGGAAGCCAACAGTATATACACGGTTGAACATAGCCAATCAGATATTATGATTCACAGCTAATTCACAAGGGACATCTGGTTGGCATTAGTCAGCCTGGCCCAGGAGTAGTCCATTGTAGCACCATGGGATGGTAGGTCCCTTCTTACAACATACAAAACACAAACAGAACTGATTACATTGTCAATGGGGGTTATGTCCTCCATTAATCTAAAACATGACTGGTGTCTGGCCAATGCCTACTTATCTGGTGATCTGTCATCATTATTGTTGCCCTAGAATATACACTATAATGTTGTTGCTTGTTGGCATCTTTTGGGGGGTTAGCTAAATAACTATTTAGTTTCCTTGATTATTTAGCAGGGATCTTACAGTAGTTAAAACTTCTTCAGGATTGGTGGGTCTCCTGCGGGATGGTTGAGCTAACATAGGCTAATGCGAATAGCATGAGGTTGTAAGTAACAAGGACATTTGCCAGGACATAGACATATCTGATATTGGCAGAAAGCTTGAATTATTGTTAATCTAACTGCACTGTCCAATGTACAGTAGCTATTACAGTGAAATAATACCATGCTATTGTTTGAGGAGAATGCACAGTTTTGAATATGAAAAGAAAGTTATTAATAAACAAATTAGGCACATTTGGGCAGTCAACATTTTGAACAGAAATGCAATGATTCATTGGATCAGACAACAACTTTGCACATACACTGCTGGCCAATATCTAAATTGCACCTGGGCTGGAATAATACATGATGGCCTTTCTCTTGCATTTCAAAGATGTTGAAACTGTTTTTTTTCTTTGCATTATCTTTTACCAAATCTAATGTGTTATATTCCCCCTACATTCCTTTCACATTTCTACGAACTTCCGTGTTTACTTTCAAATGGTACCAAGAAAATGCATATCCTTGCTGCAGGGCCTGAGCTACAGGCAGTTAGATTTGGGGATGTCATTTTAGACAAAAATTGAAAAAAATGGGCCGATCCTTTTAACTCATCACACTTACTGTAAGGGATCTTGTGTTGACACTGCCAGCATACAGTTGTGAGAAGTATGTATGGAAGTGATGCAATATGTTACAAAGTAATGTGCAGTAATGTGGTATGCAGTTTGGTGAGCCCATGACTGTTATACTCTCCAGTGTTTAATCTGTCCTCCTCAATGAGACTACTTCCTGACTGGGGAGTCTGCTGTCTCCATTATACACTGGAAATGGTCTCTTTGGGCATGTTCCCCTTATAACAACATCCGGAATATGGGGTGTGTGTGTGCTTTTTCTTTTCCTATCCTTGTGGGGACCAGACGTGGGGACGTTTATCCGGTTCCCACAAGGAAAAAGGCTATTTTAGGTTTAGGGGTTAGGTTTAGGGTTAGAATTAGGGTTAGGGGATAAGGTCAGGTTAAGGGTTAGGGAAAATATGATGTTTAACGGGAATCAACTGTTTGGTCCCCACTGGGATAGTAAAACAAACGAGTGTGTGTTTGTGTGTGTGTGCGTCTGTCTGTGTGTGTATGTGTGTTTGTGTGTGTGTTGACTGACACTGATAGCCCACAGTCCAGGGAGGAGTTCTCACAGGGACAAAGTGTGCTGAAACATAGACAAAATCATAACTGATTCAAGCACGGACCCCTGAAAGCGTGGAAATGGCAAACACAGCTGACAGGTTTTACACTGTGTGTGTAAGTGTGTGTACATGTGTGAGGGGATGCTAAGTTACAAGCCACAGGGGATTACAAAACTATACAGGCGATTTCCATCGCAGGGCCAACCCAAACCCCCAGTACAACCTCAAAATGCCATTGGTGGAGCACTCAGCTCATCATACGGTAGATCTGTTTAACTTAACTGTAATTATATGTGGGTTTGTTATCATTTCGTTAAAGATCAGAGATTGTTGGGAAGCGAACTGCACAAGCTCTAAACCAGAGAGTCATCAAGGCAAACAAATATGCAACTAGACATGTTCCCAACTTATCTATGATATTGTATTTTCTGAGAGAGGGGAGGAATTACGTGGTCTTTCAATTGAAGAGGCGGTCCACTACTGTCAACCATAAAGAGGAAAAAATGGGGCTTTGATGCATCTAGATTGTCCTTGAACCCCCTAAAATGAAAGACAAGCTCATAAAAAAACATTTACAGTGCCTTCACACACCTTGACTTTTTCCACATTTTGAATTTAAAATGGATTAAATGGAGATTTGTTTATCACTGGCCTAAACACAATACCCCATAATGTCAAAGCGGAATTATGTTTGTAGACATTTTTACAAATTAACAATGAAAAGCTGAAATGTCAATAAGTATTCAACCCCTTTGTTTTGGCAAGCCTAAATAAGTTCAGGAGTGAAAATCTGCTCAACAAGTCACATATTAAGTTGCATGGACTCACTCTGTGTGCAATGATAAAGCTTGTCTGTCAAAACGTTGGATATTAGATTATTAAATTATTGCATCTGAGCTCCTAGAGTGTGCCATTCTCCTTTTCTTTTTTCAATATGATTTTTGAATGACTACTTCATCTGTGTAACCCACACACACACAATTATCTGTAAGGTCCCTCAGTCGAGCAGTGAATTTCAAACACAGATTCAAGCACAAAGACCAGGAATGAGTTCCAATGCCTCGCAAAGAAGGGTATTGGTAGATAGTTAAACACAAAAAACAGACATTGAATATCCCTTTGAGAGTGGTGAAGTTATTAACTACACTTTGGATGGTGTATCAATACACCCAGTCACTACAAAGATAAAGTGGTCCTTCCTAACTCAGTTGCCGTAGAGGAAACTGTTCAGGGATTTCACCATGGTGACTTTAAAACAGTTACAGAGTTTAATGTCTGTGATAGGAAAATCTGTGGATGGATCATCAACACTATAGCTACTCCACAATACAAACCTAATTGGAAGAGTGTAAAGAAAGAAGCCTGAACAGAATATAAATAGTTCAAAACATGCATCATGTCTGCAACAAGGAACTAAATGAATACTGCAAAAAATGTGGCAAAGAAATTCACTTATTTTCCTGAATACATAGTGTTATGTTTGATGCAAATCCATACATAGCTGAATACAAAGCTGAACACCGCAGCTCAATCTGGTGTAAGAACACTGACTATGCAGTAGCAGCTGACTTTGTGGAAGCTAACCACCCTATCTCCTCCCTCAAATACACAGGCATTGAGCATGTTACTCTACCATGGAGAGGAGGTAGCATTGGTATTCTACTACTACAGTGTGCATCCTACTGGATTTCCTATCTAAAAACAGGAAATCCTATTTCTCTTCGAAACAATTAAATATATATGTGAAATTAAATGAAACAATAATGTATGTTGATGGTAATATTATGTACAATATCTAATCATGTTTCCATATGATAGCAATAGCCTAATGCATTCTATGTGCTGTAAACAATTGTCTTTTAAGAGTTTCACTCAATTAATTCTGATCAATCTAATAATTATGACACACCCTCACTATTGTAACTGGTTACACTAATTGCACTGTTTGTCTCCAAAAACTGGTTCAACCATTCATGACATTACCCTGAAGAAGGCACAGTGGTGCCGAAACATTGGTGTTTTACCCAATACGTTACTGGGAGCTTATAGTGTGTGTGTATACAGTGTGTGACTCTTTATTTTTTATAGCAAATCCCATACAACACATTACTGAGTACCACTCTCCATATTTTAAAGCATAGTGGTGGGTACATCTTGTTATGGGTATGCTTGTATATCTAAGGACTGGGATGGAGCTATGCACAGGCAAAATCTCAGAGGAAAACCCGGTGAGGTGTATATCTGTCTATAATAAAGCCCTTTTGTGGGGAAAAACTCATTCTGATTGGCTGGGACTGGCTACCCAGTGGCTCCCCACCCATGGCTGCAACCCTGCCCAGTCGGCTAAAATCCATAGATTAGGGCCTAATTTATTTATTTCAATTAACAGATTTCCTTATATGAAATGTAACTTGGCAAAATCGTAGAAATTGTTGCATGTTGCATTTATATTTTTGTTCAGTAAAAATCTGCTTGAAAATCTATGGCAATACTTGAAAATGGTTGTCTAGCAATGATCAACAATCAATTTTTCATTATGGGGTATTGCGTGTAGATGGGTGAGAGACTTGTTTTTATTTGATCCATTTTGAAAGCAGGCTGTAACACAACAAAATGTGGAATAAGTCAAGGGGTATGAATACTTTCTGAAGGCACTGTAAATGTTCCATTATCCAGTAATGTTAATGATTCACTTACTATATTTAGTTAAAATCCTTTTGGAATTCCAACGGTCGTAAATTTGACGGAAGGAAAACCAAAGCTAGCCCATCATATGCATCTTTAAGCAAATAACAATGATGTCTCACAATGACTGTCAATCTCCAAAACTTCTCTTAGTAGGAGTAAATGCTACAGAGCTTAGTGTAGGTGAAACTGACCAGTTTGCTATTTTAATGGCATCCTGTCGTCTCTAGGGTGCCCAAGTAAGGGAGGAATGTTTAAAAGAAAAAGACTAAATGGGAAGCAGACATCCCTGACAGCCATCCAAATTAAAAAAGAGAGAAGGCGGAATAAAAAAGAAAGCTCTTGGGCCCAAGAGGACGAATAAGCTTGAAATGTGCTGCGCACATGGGAAGCACAGGCACAGCTGCAAGCCATCTCTCAGTGAACCCATTTCCTTTGATTCCCCTCATTCTTAAAGGGATTGAACATTGATATTTTGGAAAGACACCAGGCCCTCCAGATGATCCGCGGCGGTGGACAGATGAGTGACTCATCTGGGTCTCACACCTGGAAGTCTATAGAAACAGTCCTTTCGCTTTCAAAACCTGGGTTTGCTTTTGAACACAAAATTACTGCATTCAGTTAGTGGGTTTGATTGAGGTGTGTGCATGGGTACGCTGGCAATGTCAACACAAGAGCCCTTACAGTAAGTGTGATGAGTTAAAAGGATCAGACCCTTTTTTAACATGTTCACCTAAAATGACATACCCAAATCTAACTGCTTGTAGCTCAAGACCTGAAGCAAGGATATGCATATTCTTGATACGATTTGAAAGGAAACACTTTGAAGTTTGTGGAAATGTGACATTAATGTAGGAGAATATAACACATTAATGGCTGTGACAGGAAAATCACCTTTGAAATGCAAGAGAAAGGCCAATATATGACTTAGGAATCTAGGCGCAATATCGATTTTGGACACTGGATGGAAGCAGTGTATGTGCAAAGTTTTAGACTGATCCAATGAACCATTGTAGTTATGTTCAAAATGTTGTATCAAGACTGCCCAAATGTGCCTAATTGGTTTATTAATACATTTTCAAGTTCAAAACTGTGTACTCTCATCAAACAATAACATGGTATTCTTTCACTGTAATAGCTACTGTAATTTGGACAGTGCAGTTAGATTAACAAGAACTTTCTGCCAATATCAGATATGTCTATGTCCTGGGAAATGCTTTTCTTACTTACAACCTCATGCTAATCACATTGGCCTACGTTAGCTCAACCATCCTGCGGGGGAGGACACCGATTCTTTAGAGGTTTAAAGAGGGGCTGCCATGAAGGCAACTCGTAATTACACTATGGGTGCAGGTGAGATTTTCATAACGCATAAGCAATACATAACATCTGACATGATCATTGAACAGACTTCATTAAGCTTTTAAATTGATGGCTTTGATGATCTGCTTCCAATGTGCCTACCAGACTGGTTGAACAAATTAGTTTGTTTGAAAGAGCGATTCACTTTTTTCTTTACATAATAACAAGTGACAAGACCGTGATCAACTTGGCGATCAACTTGACTCATTTGGATCCCACAGCCACTTCTATCTGTTGTTAGTTACTGAGTCCAGCACATAAACTCTCCAATACTGGAGTACCAAGTGTGAATCACCAGTATATGGGGGTTCATAGAGAGGAAACGGAAACCTGTTGGTCTCAAAAGGAATGCATTTCACTCCTCCATTGTGGCGCCGTCTTTTTCCCCACTAATGTCACTAATCCTTGGTTCTGGACGACTGTCAGTAGCACCTGTATTTTTTTCGACGTTTTTTGCTGTATATTTCAAGGGTTTGCATGACCAATTTAGCTGCAGAAAAGCCCAAAGAATGTGTTCCACCAACTGCTAGGTTACAGACTGGAACCAATGGCCCACTGATAATGGATGTTCGTACTGATGCCTTACATCCAGCCAGCTGTTGGCATCCGTTCAAAACTGTGATTGATCAGATTTGTTGTAATGGGTAAACAGTACAAACCAGGGTCAATAGTGGCAGACAAAGTTAGCAAGACGCAGCCATCACCTTATATGAAGCAAGGGTGGCCCCCAAATCAAAACATTGAAGGCCCTTTCTAAAAGAAACAATCTTTAGTCTTAGTCACAGACAGTGCCAACTCAAACAATGTTACGTCACCAGCGGCCATATGAACCTGAAGCATCATCATAGGGTTATTTTTGAAAGTTACACCGTTTCATCATCCCATCAAAGGGGATCACACGCACTGGGCACTGACATCAGTTCAACGTCTGATTTTTGATTTACATGTGGTTGAGTTGTCTTCTAATGTGAATTCAACATGAAATCAACAAAAAAATGTCACCATGGCATTGGAATTAGGTTCAAATTCCTTACATGGATGACTTTTTGCAAATCCGATCAGTTTTCCACATTTTTTCTAAAAATGTTGTGGAAACAACGTTGATTGAACCAGTTTTTGCCCAGTGGGCAATGTGTTTCGATAAATTCACACATGTGCAAGAAGCCTGCATGCATGTACGCACAAACGCACCCACACACATCCGTACACACATGCACAGACACACACACGTGCACGGACACACACGCACACATACAGATGGGCACAATCTGGCCCTAATTGCATCCCATTTCGTATGTGAAGAGCCGGAATTGAAAACATGCTTCATACTCTTGATCCAGGATTGTTTTCAGATTTTGAACATTAAAACCCAGAGGTGGGACCAAGTCATTATTATTAGTATTATTAGTATTATTATTATTAGAGTCACAAGCAAGTCTGAAATCACGAGGTCTGAGTCTCGAGTCAAGTCCAAGTCGTTTATTCTAAGAATAAAAATAAATAAGCAAATCTAAACATGCAATGACTTCTTCAAATTTGTCTAATTATTGAGACTATCAGACAGCCCTTTTCGTTATTTTGATTATGTAGGCCTAATTGTAAAATAGGGACCTTGTAGCAGTCGTAAGGGCATGAAATCAGTAGAAGGCAAGGTATGTTGACGTGCTCAGAGTGTAGATTTATTTACAGGTTTTGGTGATCCAATGGCGAAAGTGCCAAATCAAACAAAATATACAAATAGATATACCAAATATACACGACAATAGCACAAAAGCAATAGCCTCTGTATCAGGCTTAACCTGTCCAATCTGAAAGGACACAGGTAGAGGGCAAAACTGCACAGCCTACCCTTGAGAAACCATATCCATTCTGTCTAACAGGAGCTCAAACAGGCACATTCAGTATAAGCACTTGGCCCCTCCCAGGACCATACAATTGGCAATTACAACCTATAAATTGGTCCTAAATTAGTATATTTGTCTTAATACAAACTTCATGATTACTAATGATATTTCATCACCATTCATACAATGCCTTGTAAAAGTATTCATTCCTCTTGGTGTTTTTCCTATTTTGTTGCATTACAACCTTTATCTGGATTTAATTAATATAATGGACATACACAAAATAGTCCAAATTGGTGAAGTGAAATGAAAATAAATATTTGTAAAAATTTATTGAAAAGTGGTGCGTGTATGTATTCACCCCTTTTGCTATGAATCCCCTAAATAAGATCTGGTGCAACAAATTACCTTCAGAAGTCACATAATTAGTTAAATAAAGTCCACCTGTGTGCAATCTAAGTGTCACATGATCTCAGTATATATACAGTACACCTGTTCTGAAAGGCCCCAGAGTCTGCAACACCACTAAGAAAGGGGCACCACCAAGTAAGCGGCACCATGAAAACCAAGGAGCTCTCCAAATAGGTCAGGGACAAAGTTGTGGAGAAGTACAGATCATGGTTGGGTTATAAAAAATATCCAAAACTTTGAACATCCCACAGAGCACCATTTAAATCCTTTAATAAAAAATGGAAAGAATATGGCACCACAACAAACTTGCCAAGAGAGGGCCCCCCACCAAAACCCACGGACCAGGCAAGGAGGGCAGTAATCAGAGGCAACAAAGAGACCAAAGATAACCCTGAAGAGCTGCAAAGCTCCACAGTGGATATTGGAGTATCTGTCCATAGGACAACTTTAAGCCGTACATGCCACAGAGCTGGGCTTTACAGAAGAGTGGCCAGAAAAAAGCCATTGCTTAAAGAAAACAATAAGCAAAAACATTTGGTGTTCGCCAAATGGCGTGTGAGAGACTCCCTAAACGTATGGAAAAAGGTACACTGGTCAGATGAGACTAAAATTGAGCTTTTTTGGACATCAAGGAAAGCGCTATTTCTGGTGCAAACCCAACACCTCTCATCACCCCGAGTACACCATCCCAGCATCATGCTGTGGGGATGTTTTTCATTGGCAGGGACTGGGAAACTGATCAGAATTGAGGGAATGATGGATGGCGCTAAATACAGGGAAATTCTTGAGGGAAACCTGGAAACCTTCCAGAGATTTGAGACTGGGACGGAGGTTCACCTTCCAGCAGGACAATGATCCTAAGCATACTGCTAAAGCAACACTCGAGTGGTTTAAGGGGGAACATTTAAATGTCTTGCAATGGCCTAGTCAAAGCTCATACCTCAATCCAATTGAGAATCTGTGGTGTGACTTAAATTGCTGTACACCGGCGGAACCCATCCAACTTGAAGGAGCTGGAGCAGTTTTGCCTTGAAGAATGGGCTCAGTGGCTAGATGTGCCAAGCTAATAGAGAAATACTCCAAGAGACAGCTGTAATTGCTAGAAAAGGTGGCTCTACAAAGTATTGACTCTGGGGGAGTGAATAGTTATGCATGCTCAAGTTCTCTATTTAAAAAACAAATCTTGTATCTTGTTTGTTCTTCAATTTACAATTTTAATTCCAGGCTGTAAGGCAACAAAATAGGAAGAATGCCAAGGGGGGTGAATACTTTCACAAGAAACTGTACATGAAAATGTTTCTCTTATTCAGCTTACTGACTCTGTCCAAAAGGCCATTCCCGTGCACGTGACTTTCCCCACAGTCCCGTTAGGGTGATTTCTGAGCTTCTCAGCTGCCTATAACAGCCTCCTGGATTCCACCAATCAGAGTTCCTGAATGCATATTTGGAGTTGTGGGTTTACTGTTGTGGGTTTTATGCTGTTAGCAATGCTCAGTCACCTAAAGTTACTTTCTTACATTTATAACTTGCGCATACAGTACTGTTTGTAAAATGCAGCTAATGTACGTGTATATTTCAGATATGACATCTGCATGTTTTTTTATATTTTCTGTGCCAACATTGCCTTAATTGCATGAGTATTTATGCATAATATGTTAGTTTATTGTATAGCCTTAAGTTTATGCACATGCTACCACTGCATATTCATAGTTCGCGCTAGTACTATGCCATGGCGAGTTTCTAGATCCTAATAGATATTTCAGATATGGGTCTTGGAGCTAGTACATGAGCAAAGTAATTTACAACCATGTGGCGCCAGGACAGTTTAGATAAGATCTCCACCAGTCTGGATAGAGAGGGCCATAAATCTAGCCTGTCAGAGTAATTAGTTTCTCCCTCTCTCCAGAGAGAAGTTTATATACATATGTTTTTGTTGATGTGTATATGCTGCTATGTTAATATAATTTTAATTCCTGTTATATATTCCAATTGCATGTACAACTATATTGTCATATGTACTGTATACTGAACAAAAATCTTAACACAACATGTAAAGTGTTGGTCCCATGTTTCTTGAGCTGAAATAAAATATCCCAGAAACGTTCCATAAAAAGCATAAAAAGCTTATTTCTCCAAAATGTTGTGCTCAAATTTGTTTATAATAAAAGGCCACTCTAACATGTGTAGTTTTGTCAAACAACACAATGCCACAGATGTCTCAAGTTTTGATGGATCGTGCAATTGGCATGCTGACTGCAGGAATGTCTACCAGAGCTGTTGCCAGATAATTCAATGTTAATTTCTCGACCATTAGAATCTGTACTGCCAACGTCGTTTTAGAGAATTTGGCATTTTTGTTCAGTATAGATCTACCACATATGCATTTAAACGTGTGAAAGCAACAACAAACATTTCAACAAGAGAACAAAGCACTCTCCACTGGTGGGAGTTTGGAGAGCGCAGGTGGAGAGACGTGCCTATGCATCATCTTAGCCAAAGTAATAATTCATTTTAACAACAAATTCCAAATGGAAGCTTCAATTTATAGCAATTTTGACGTGACAAAAGACAAATAGGCCTGTGCTAGTACATGTTGCTTGATGTCCCATTGCTGGTGAGCTGAAGACAGCTTGGCTGTCGAAATGTTGGTAATTACATTTTTGCATCTGAGCTCCTAGAGTGTGCGGCTCTCTTTTATTTTCGAGTGTGCAAAGTAAACAGTTCATATTCTTGATCACCAAACAATTTGTGGAACTGCAGATTTAATATGGCAATCCTCTCTTTCCTATAATTTGATGTTTGTGCTGTACCCGACCCTATACCTGTACAGCAAATCAGCAATCTCATCCCTAGCTCACCCAACCTGTGATGATTGACAGTTTGCTGGTCCAATCACAGGGTCAAGTGTGAGTTTCACAAGTATTTTTTTCTTCCTAGGGCGGCGCTGCGTCTCCTCGGTGCTTTCAAGACAACTGGGAACTCTGGGGGAAAAAACAAGGTCAAATCACGACGTCGGTGATCTTCATGTCAGAAAGTCAGAGCTCTAGAAAGAGTTGGATGACCGTTCAAAAAAAAATCCAGTTGGAGTTTTTTTTTTTGTTGAGTTCCCAGTTGTTCTGAATGAGGCATCAGTCTCTGGCTGTGTGGGGAGTAATTCACAGAGACTGCAGACTTTGTGCCAGGAAATTATTGAGAAAGCATTTCAAATCCTGCCCAGATCATTTCAAGTTATCAATCTCAAGTGGAAATGTTATGTTTGTGCTTTTCTATTTACCAATTTTTGTGTTCATGCAAGTGACTGATTGAATAAATCCTTACTATCAGTATATACAATTTGGCAGTGTCACACCCTGACCATAGTTTACTTTGTATATTTCTATGTTTTGGTTGGTCAGGGTGTGAGCTGAGTGGGCATTCTATGTTTCATGTCTAGTTTGTCTATTTCTATGTCTGGCCTGATATGGTTCTCAATCAGAGGCAGGTGTTAGTCATTGTCTCTGATTGGGAACCATATTTAGGTAGCCTGGGTTTCACTGTGTGTTTGTGGGTGATTGTTCCTGTCTCTGTGTTTTCACCAGATAGGGCTGTTTCGGTTTTTGTTACGTTTCCACGTTTGTTTGTTTTTTTGTAGTTTTGTATTGATTCGTGTTTTACGTTTGTTGATTAAACATGGATCGCAATCTACACGCCGCATTTTGGTCCGACTCTCCTTCACCAAAAGAGAACCGTTACAGAATCACCCACCACAACAGGACCAAGTGGCGTGGTAACAGGCAACAGCAGCAGCAGGAGCAGCGCAACAAGAATTTCAGGACTTGGGAGGAAATCCTCGACGGGAGAGGACCCTGGGCTAAACCAGGGGAGTGTAGCCGCCCCAAGGTGCAGCAGGAGAAACATAAGGATTTATGGACATGGGAGGACGAACTGGACGGTGAAGGACCCTGGGCTCAGCCTGGAGAATATTGCCGCCCCAAGGAAGAACTGGAGGCGGCGAAAGCAGAGAGGCGCTGGTATGAGGAGGCAGCATGGCGACGCGGATGGAAGCCTGAGAGTCAGCCCCAAAAATTTATTGGGGGGGGGGCTCACAGGGAGTATGGCTATGCCAGGTAGGAGACCTGCGCAAACTCCCTGTGCTTACCGGGGGGCTAGAGAAACCGGGCAGGCACCGTGTTATGATGTGGTGTGCACGGTGTCTCCAGTGCGGGTGCATAGCCCGGTGCGGTATATTCCAGCTCCGTGTATCGGCCAGGCTAGATTGAGAGTCGAGCCAAATGCCATGAAGCCGGCTCTACGCATCTGGTCCCTAGTGCGTCTCCTTGGGCCGGCTTACATGGCACCAGCCTTGCGCTCGGTGTCTCCGGTTCGCCTGCATAGCCCAGTGCGGGCTATTCCACCTCGCCGCACTGGCAGGGCGACCGAGAGCATTCAACCGGGTAAGGTTGGGCAGGCTCGGTGCTCAAGAGCTCCAGTGCGCCTGCACGGTCCGGTCTATCCAGTACCACCTCCACACCCCAGCCCTCCGGTAGCAGCTCCCCGCACCAGGCTTCCTGTGCGTGTTCTCGGTCCAGTACCACCAGTGCCAGCACCACGCATCAGGTCTACAGTGCGCCTCGCCTCTCCAGCGCTGCCAGAGCCTTCCTCCTCTCCTGCGCTGTCGGAGTCTCCCGCCTGTTCAGCGCTACCAGAGCCTTTCGCCTCTACAGCGTTGCCGGAATCTCCTGCCTGTTTAGCGCAGCCAGAGCTGTCAGTCTGCATGGAGCAGCCAGAGCTGCCAGTCTGCATGGAGCAGCCAGAGCTGCCAGTCTGCATGGAGCAGCCAGAGCTGCCAGTCTGCATGGAGCAGCCAGAGCTGCCAGTCTGCAAGGAGCTGCCAGTCTGCAAGGAGCTGCCAGTCTGCATGGAGCAGCCAGAGCTGCCAGTCGGCATGGAGCAGCCAGAGCCGCCAGTCAGCATGGAGCAGCCAGAGCCGCCAGTCAGCATGGAGCAGTCAGAGCCGTCAGTCTGCCAGGATCCGCCAGTCAGCCAGACTCTTCCAGATCTGCCAGTCAGCCAGACTCTTCCAGATCTGCCAGTCAGCCAGACTCTTCCAGATCTGCCAGTCAGCCAGACTCTTCCAGATCTGCCAGTCAGCCAGACTCTTCCAGATCTGCCAGTCAGCCAGACTCTTCCAGATCCGCCAGTCTGCCAGACTCTTCCAGATCAGCCAGTCAGCCAGACTCTTCCAGATCCGCCAGTCAGCCAGACTCTTCCAGATCTGCCAGTCAGCCAGGATCCGCCAGTCAGCCAGACTCTTCCAGATCTGCCAGTCAGCCAGGATCCGCCAGTCAGCCAGACTCTTCTAGATCTGCCAGTCTGCCAGACTCTTTCAGATCCGCCAAGTCTGCCAGATCCGCCAGTCTGCCAGACCCTTCCAGATCCGCCAGACCAGATCCGAGTCTGCCAGACTCTTCCAGATCCGCCAGTCTGCCAGACTCTTCTGCAGACTCTTCGATCCAGTCTGCCAGACTCTTCCAGATCCGCCAGTCAGCCAGACTCTTCCAGATCCGCCAGTCAGCCAGGATCTGCCAGAGTCTTCCTCCTCTCCTGTGCTGTCGGAGTCTGAAGAGCCCCTTTGTCCCGAGCTGTCCCTCTGTCCCGAGCTGCCCCTCTGTCCCGACCTGCCCCTCTGTCCCGAGCTGCCCCTCTGTCCCGTGTTATTAAGTAGGGTTGCCGTGGCTAGGAGGTCACGGAAGCGGACAAGGTGGAGGAAGACTACGGTGAAGTGGGGGCCACGTCCAGCACCAGAGCCGCCACCGTGGACAGATGCCCACCTAGACCCTCCCCTATAGGTTCAGGTTTTGCGGCCAGAGTCCGCACATTGGGGGGGAGGGGTACTGTCACACCCTGACCATAGTTTACTTTGTATATTTCTATGTTTTGGTTGGTCAGGGTGTGAGCTGATTGGGCATTCCATGTTTCATGTCTAGTTTGTCTATTTCTATGTCTGGCCTGATATGGTTCTCAATCAGAGGCAGGTGTTAGTCATTGTCTCTGATTGGGAACCATATTTAGGTAGCCTGGGTTTCACTGTGTGTTTGTGGGTGATTGTTCCTGTCTCTGTGTTTTCACCAGATAGGGCTGTTTCGGTTTTCGTTACGTTTCCACGTTTGTTGTTTTTTTGTAGTTTTGTATTGATTCGTGTTTTACGTTTGTTGATTAAACATGGATCGCAATCTACACGCCGCATTTTGGTCCGACTCTCCTTCACCAAAAGAGAACCGTTACAGGCAGTATGGCCAGACCCTTGTTTTGAGAATGAAAACAAAACCTGTTTTCCTTGAAGTTTCAAGGTCTCAGCTTTGAGAGAAGAAGCCTCGTGAGGTATTGGTCTGTCACTTGCATGACCCTGTATTGGTCGGTCACATGAATGGAAAAAAACATTAATGATCAATTAATTATGAATAATGACTAAGCTAAATCATGCAAATATGACTTTCTGTGTAAGCAGTACTTAAGAGAACTAACGGGATTGCCCCTTTAGAGCTCCTGATCGACATGTGTACTTGTTGCATTGAGTTGGTTGGAACCTCTCCAGTGTGCTCATAATAAAGAATTATTCATTTAGGATTGACTTTGTGTCCCTGTGTAGAATTTCCACAACAATTTGGCATCAACGAACAGGATGATTGATTCTGCCTGCGGAGCATTCCAGTGGGGGTCTGCGAGGAAAGCCAGTGGCGCATTTGATGAAGCATTCCCATCAGATGGAAATTCCCATCTGACCAAAAGAGGACGAGACCCACCCAGACCAGACCCTTATTGTGAGCTGCCCAGGAGGAGACACATCATCCGTGAACAATTGAGGGACACAGCAACTGATTTCAGCAAATCAATTTCAATGAATTTGTATGAAAATAGAAAAAATATATAAAACCAATAAAACTAAACATAAAAATAGAGGAGTACCACTAGTCCAATGTCAAGTAATATCACAAAGTGAATGTGGATGTAAGGTGAGTGTAGTGTATGTGAATGTTGTGTGAGTGTGTAAAGTATTAAGCTGATTGAAATTGGTATAATAACAGAATTGAAATTTGGATAATAAAAGATTGGCACTTGGATATTAGAAATAGAAAATCACTTAACTAAGAAATATTAGTTAAGTGATTGAAATGTGGATAATAAGCTGATTGGAATTTGGATAAAAAGTACTGAGTGAATATGTGAAATTGCGTGTGTTATTCCAAATGCTGCAAGACTATACAATCTATAGGGAACATAGTATTTATGACTATATAAACTACTGAGACTATAGATACGTGGACTATTGATACTATATGGTATAGATACTGTAGAGACTATGGCGACTGTTGAGACTATAGAGAAACCGCGGCAGTGATACATATGACAGCAGAAGGCTGGAGCTAGTCTTATAGAGAAGACTAGAGTGAGGACAAGTAATTGTGCCATGGAAAGCCCCACTGACAACTGTCTGTAGGCATTTATTAGAGACATGTCTACATGGTCTGCAGCCACTGATAATAGCACACGTTGCAATTCCATATGTATAAAAAGGCGCATATGGTGCATAGGAAGTAACGACAGGAGAATTGTTGAAGATGCACATGGGGTAATAAGGGAGATTACTGAGTGTGCTTGGGAATAGTATTCAGTGAATGTGGATGTGAGAGTTGTGTGAGCGTGAAAGAGGTGCGTTTCTGGAAGAATACCCCAACCAGTTCTGTGAGTTTTTTTATCTACAATGATATCTACGGTTATTATATATTTACATGAAGTAGCAGCAAGCTAGTCTTAAGAGAAGGCTAGAGTGAGGGCAGGATGCCTCACTGATAATTGTCTGTAGGCATTTAAAAGACAAGTGTCTACGTGGTCGGAGAATCACTGGAACCGTTGAAGATACATATGGCGAATGCCTAAGAAGTGTCTGCGTGTGTCTGCAGCTTCTACTAATAGCACGTGTGTCAAAATAGTCTATGTGGTCTGAGAACCACTTATAATAGCACAAAGTGTTATTGTAGGCATTTAGAGTGTTTGAAGATGCACATGACTGGTGTGGATGTCTGTAGGCATTGATGATCTATAACATTATAAAGAGATTCTGTATAGAGATTTGAAAGAAGAGAGGCCTATTCCTGAATATGCTGATAAATAAAACACTAAAGTGAATATTTAAACCCCTGAATGAATAGAACACTGGTGTAGAGAAGGAATGTGTGATGTAACACAAATGTATAATGGGTTACTAGAGTTAAAGTAACATAATATTTAGTATAAATATATATATATATACAATTTGTACATCCACATGTAGACGTAAAAAAGTGTAAAAAGAAATGTTCAGAGTGGTCCCTTTATGGATAATTTGATAAAGATAAGCTTAAAGCATTGTACGGGAGGGCCTCCCGAGTGGCACAGTGGACTATGCCACTAGAGATCCTGGTTTGAGTCCAGGCTCTGTCTCAGCCGGCTGCGACCGGGAGACCCATGGGGAGGCACACAATTGGCACTGCATTGTCCAGGTTAGGGGAGGGTTTAGCCTGCAGGGATGTTTTTGTCCCATCGCGCTCTAGCGACTCCTGTGGCGGGCCGGGCGCATGTACACTGACACGGTCACCAGGTGTACAGTGTTTCCTCTGACACATTGGTGCAGCTGGCTTCCAGGATAAGCGGGCATTGTGTCAAGAAGCAGTGCGGCTTGGCTGGTTAGTGTTTCTGAGGATGCATGGCTCTCGACCTTTGCCTCTCCCGAGTCCATAAAGGAGTTGCAGTGATGGGACAAGACTGTAACAAACAATTGGATACCATGTAATTGGGGAGAAAAAATGGGTTAAAAAAATAAGCATTGTACGGGACTTGACTTACCCCTAACCAATAAAACTAAAAACGCTTATGAGATTTATTCCACCCTCGTAACACATTTTGAAACAAACCCCATACCCGTTTAAATAGACCCAATGATTTTATGTATTCACCTATTCAACCATTTAATTTGCTAGGTAGAGACTTATTATGGACAGAGCACCATGTCATCTACAGGGTATCGATAAACAGTGCCAGCCCAGTTAATACATTTTGATTCCTCCAAAGCATTACATATGAATATTAAAATAATAGACATTTAATAAATATTGAAGCAGAAAGTGAATATCCAACAGAGATTGGTAATATAATTATAGAGTAGGGTATAATAAAATGAAAACAATGCCTTCCATTATGGAGAAAGTAATCGTGTTTATGTTTTTTTTTAAACATTGCAATAGGGGGGAAAGCAAAGTCTGAGTATATTAGCAGTAGTGATTGAGGTCTTCCTATTGGGAAGGGTGTCCAAGTTGAGGGAAATAAATATGAATCCAAATCAAAATCCAATCAAATTTGATTTGTCACATGCGCCAAATACAACAGGTATTCACCTTACACCTTACAGTGAAATGCTTACTTACAAGCCCTTAACCAACAATGTATATCTCTAATTCCATGTATAATAGTCGTATCTTTATCAATGTTTATTATGAGTATTTCTGTAATTTGATGGGGCTCTAAGCTAAATCACCGCATGTTTTTGAACTACTGAACGCGCCAATGTAAAATGCTGGTTTGTGCTAGCTTGACCACCAGAGGGCATCTTTGAGAAGTATTTGACAGCCTTCAATAGTGGCTGTATTAGAGAATACAGGCACGCAGGAGACCGGGGTTCAATTCCCCAATGGGGAGGAAGAAGTAGGCTGTCCTTGTAAATAAGAATTTTTTCTTAACTGATTCCATGTGTGTTATTTCATAGTTGTGATGTCTTCACTATTATTCTACAATGTATAAAATAGTAAAAAAATGTAAAACCCTGGAATGAGTAGGTGTGTCCAAACCTTTCACTGGAACTTGCTTAATTTATTTAATTAATATTATGGTGTTGGTGGGGGGGCGCTAGTGTGCATGCGTATGGAGTAGAGCGTTCCTTCAGATCTTCTCTCCGCTCATTTTTAAATCTTTAATTGTTACTGTTTTAGTTCCAAATATGCAATAAAATATATACACATTGTGTAGTATATAACCCAAGCACCAACTATCAGAGAAAAAGTGAAATATGGTGACGAAAACCAACAGAACAGCTAACGCAAAGTCTTCAAAGGCCCAGTGTAGCAGCAGATTTCCTCTTTGTCTGAAGAGGAGTAAGGATCGGACCAAGATGCAGGGTGGTAAGTGTTCATGACGATTTATTAAAAACGAACTGAACACTGAAATACAAAACAATAAACGATGTGATGAAAACGAAAATCGAAACAGTACTGTGTGGTGACAAACACTCACACGGAAACAAACACCCACAAACCAACAGTGAAACCCAGGCCACCTAAGTATGATTCTCAAGACAACTAACGACACCTGCCTCTGATTGAGAACCATACTAGGCTGAACACAAAAACCAACAAAGAAAGACAAACAGACTGCCCACCCCAACTCACGCCCTGACCATACTAAAACAAAGAATAAAATAACAGAACTATCGTCAGAACGTGACACCCAGGCCCAACAAGCAGCAGCTAGCATCATTTTGAGTTCTGAAGACGAGAACTCTTCAGACACCCAACAATAAGATTCTGCCATGGTAATGTTTCAACAAATGAAAGAGGCTGTAATAAAAACGATCAACGATTGACAGGCTCGAAACAAAGTTTGAGTCTCTAAAAGACAGTACAGGCCACACTGAAGAGTCACATAGATACATCCGATGAGGCATTGTCTGTTCATGACACCCGGATCGGAGGGCTGGAAACCACCTGGCACAACTTTTTTAAAAGAACGAGGCGCTCCATGCCAAAGTACTCGACTTAGAAGGCAGAAGGCGCAGGCTGAACATCAAACTTGTGGGGACAAGATAAACCCGGAGAATCAGTCAGATGTTTATACTGTCCCCTTAGTCTCGTGGAATGTGAACGGTCTCGGGCACACACGCAAAAGGGCATGGTATTTAAACACGAAAACACTTGGTACTGACAATGTTCCTGCAAGGAACGCACAGAAAAGCCAGTAGCATCTGAGATCCAACTGGATTTTTCAAGTTTATCAATCACCCTTCTCCTCCAAAGCTATAGGTGTCACTATTCTCTTTCGTAAAAACATCCCTTTTCAACTCGCCTCCATGTCCACAGACCCACACAGTAGGTACATCATTCTATCAGAGAACATTCATTCCTATCCTGTCACCCTATTGAACGTCTTTGGCCCTAACATTGATGAACCACATTTATTTCATAATGGTTTTGATTTGCTCCCGACTCGGAACACTTATTGTTGTTGTCATTGTTGCTAATTTCTCATCCCATGATTTGCCTAAGCAATACTTGCTGGCAGCTGTGTTTTTGTTTTTTTAAATTATTGTGTGCTTTTGTTTTGTACAGAAAATCCTTTAAAATAAAATCTCTCTAAAAAAAACGAAAAACGAAAAACTCTCTGGGTTTCCGTTAGGATGGAACGGAAAATATGTCACTGTACAACATGACGGTCAGGAGTACAGTACTGGGCTAATTAGCTAAAGAAACTCTGTGTCATGTGGAAACGTGGGAGCCCGGGGTTCAATTCCCTGATGTGGAGGAAGGAGTAGGCCTTGTAAATAAGAATTTGTTCTTAACTGACTTGCCTAGTTATCTAAAGGTTACACTAAGAGCATAACATTTCTATACTCTAATTCTAGTCTAACCAAAACCCAAACGGAGATTCAGTGAAAATACAAATCTCATTGATTTATCAAGACCAGTCTCCATGCTTGTCTCAGAGCAGCGTGAAATGGTGCAAAAATAGTTGTAGGCTATTGCTTGAAATCCTATTGCTTCTAACTTCAATATGCTCTTTAAATAAATAAGACCTACATCACTTTTAACAGCACATTACTCAACACTAGTGAGACTCATGTTGCCTACGGTAGGCCTACAGTATATCGAAAAATATGACGTGACTCTCCGGCAAAAATTACATATAGAGGATTGGAGGATTTCTAAATTAAAACCAAAAGCCACCTCATGGGTCTCCCGGTGGCGGCCGGCACGGGTATCGAACCTGCATCTGTAGCAACGCATTTTGCACTGCGGGAGCCCCCATCCACAAAGTATCAAAATACAAATATAGCCCTGCTAATAGCCATAATGGCGCTGTACAACGTGACCGTCTGTGTTTGAAAGAGTATGTTTATCATTATTTTATTAACAAAAGCATAAAGATTCTGATGAAGAAATACAGTACTGTACAGTATATGCTTTTACATTTGGATAATAAAGCATTTAAAGCATTTTTAAGATATAAGCCACCTGCATTTGTGTATTAGGCTACTGTGCAGTCTGACAAGTAAACATAGCCTACAATATATACTGTTGTAAACATGGGAAAGTACCTAATTCCTTACATAAGGGAGAGCAGGCCATGTCCAGACTTTCTCGGTGACCTCAAGTACTCATTAACTCTGTCTTTAATACGTTTTCGGGTTGCATCAGTCATGGACAGAAACTTCTGAGACACAGTATTAATGACGAACACCCGGAGGTTCACTGGTAAGCCACATTTGCCTCGGGATCCATTTGCCTCGGGATCCCAGTTGGTATTCTGTGCCCACTCGTGGTATTTCTCTTTGGTTACACATCCTTGGAATAGCAGAACAGCATAACGGTCCGGACGGCCATTTCTGTGCCTGGTGGGCAGTTGGTCAAGTTCTGTTGTCAGAAGAGGAATGGAAATGTCAGGGTGAACTGACGACCTGATGAACCCGCCAGGTAGGTTGACTCTGCCTTTTATCATTATTTTATTAACAATAGCATAAAGATGCCAAGATTAGTTACATTGTTTTAGTTTGAATGTTTCCCTAGTCAGTGCCATTATTAGTGAACTGCCCCTTAAAGTGTTTCCAGTGTGGCGTTGTGGGGGTCTAAATTAATAATAATAATAATCGCTTTGTTTAAAAAATAACAATATTTTGGAGATGATTTCATTTTCAAATAAGGTAAAATGAGTGATAAAAAGGCCATTCTTGAACATGGGGTGAGACATTGTTGCCACTCTGTTATTTAGAATGATTTATTTCTGTTTTTAGAGGGAGAGAAATCAAAAACGTACAATCTTCTCATGGGTCTCCCAGTTGAGGGCAACACAAGTATTGAGCCAGCATCAGTAGTAACACAGCTTGCACTGCTATGCAGTGTCTTAGACCGTTGCACCACTCAGGCACTGTATAATGTGACCGGTCGGGAGTGGCCTACAGTACTACAGTAAGAGCAAAATATTAATGATACTATAATTCTGAATATGCATGGGTTTATCAAAACTTCTTGCCCAAGATGCAGTAAACTCGATTAAGATTATAATTTTTTTAGGACTGATAAAGATGTTTATTTTCTTTCTTCCAGGATTTATGGAAGGTCCGCTACCAAGTTTTTCTTATGTTTGCCAATGGTTCTGTTTCTGTCCCTTTGAGGGGCTTCCTTAGGCAGGTGCCTTAGGAGAACAGTTATTGTCACTGTGTACTGTCCAGTGTAAAAGTGTCTGGATCCAGCTGTTGAGGGAGCTCCCATATTTGTTTGTTTCTAACCTACTGACCTCTGTTCTTACTTCCTGGTGAGACCTGATCACCCTCACTACAAAGATTAGAGACATTGGTGAGATTTAAATGGGCTATGTAAACACTAATAATTAGAAAAAGTTCATAATTTAGCAATAGTCCTATGTGTGATTCGGACCACGAGAAGGACAAAGAGAGAGAGAGAGAGTTCTGCTCCTGAATGATGCACACCTGTCTCTAGACAATTCCTTGAATTACCTTATGGGATACAAATACATGAAGACCTGTTGCGACTCTAGCGGCAGTATTTTCATTTTTGGAGAAAAAAAAAGTTATATAACGGGATATTTTGTCAGGACAAGATGCTAGAATATGCATACAATTGACAGCTTTGGATAGAAAACACTCTAACGTTTCCAAAACTGTAAAGATATTGTCTGTGAGTATAACACAACTGATGTTGCAGGCAAAAGCCTGAGAAAAATCCTATCCGGAAGTGCCCCAGGTTTTGATTGCGCTGCGTTCCAATGAGTCCCTATTCAGCTGTGAATGTGCCATCAATGAGCTTACGCTTTCTACGTATTCCTCAAGGTGTCTACAGCATTGTGGCGTACTTTTACGCATTTTTGCTGAAGAATAGCCGTAGGCGGCCACATTGCGTAAGTGGTCACATGGTGGCTCCAAGAGAGATTCTCGCGTAAAATACAGAGGTAGCCATTACTCCAATTGGTCCTACTGAAAAACGAATTGTCCCGACGGATATATTGTCGAATAGATATTAGAAAAACACCTTGAGGATTGATTCTAAACAACGTTTGCCATGTTTCTGTCGATATTATGGAGCTAATTTCGAATATTTTTCGCTCGTTTTCGTGACTGCAATTTCCGGTCGATTTCTCAGCCAAACGTGAAGAACAAACGGAGCTATTTCGCCTACAAAAATAATATTTTGAGAAAAAATTAACTTTGGCTATCTACCTGGGAGTCTCGTGAGTGAAAACATCCGAAGTTTATCGAAGGTAAACAATTTAATTTGATTGCTTTTCTGATTTGTGACAAGGTTGCCTGCTGCTAGCAAAGCATAATGCTATGCTAGGCTATCAATAAACTTACACAAATGCTTGTCTAGCTTTGGCTGTAAAGCATTTTTAGAAAATCTGAGATGACAGGGTGATTATCAAAAGGCTTAGCTGTGTCTCAATATATTTAATTTGTGATTTTCATGAATAGGAATATTTTCTAGGGATATTTATGTCCGTTGCGTTATGCTAATTAGTGTCAGGCGATGACTACGCTCCCGGATCTGGGATGGGGAGTCACAAGAAGTTTTAACAGGCAGTGTTGTTGTTTTTTTGGACGCATGAATCACAATGTGAGTCATGTGTCCAAAGGGGGAATTATCAGTCCCCTGGTGCCCTTTGGTAAATATGCAAATCGATTTTCTTCACATGCCTGCCTGTAAAAGGAAAAAATATATGTTGGTAATGGTTGACAGTTAGTCCAAAGGGATTGAAGTTTTCCCCACCTCTAGTTTATATGAAGAAGTGTATTGCTGTTGTTGTGTTGTTTGTTTGTTTGTGTCTTGCTTCAATACAAATCTCATCAGATTGGGTCTGCTGGATGGTTGGGATTTCTCCCTAAGGATTAGCATTCTGACTCCCTGACCCTGTAACTCTGCGGTGAGATGGCTTCTGCTCTTACACCTTTTTTAAAACTTTTGTAGTCAAGTGGATCTCTCTCTATCTTGACGGGCACAGTAGTAATAAAAATGGACTTGGAATACTGCAGTTCACAATGCTGCCTATAACACTTAATGTGCTATTACCGTAATATTAAAATTCCACTGCGGTAGAACTTCATTGCCCCCTAGCGGTCATACAACGCACAATAGGATTCCACGTGAAATTTAATGAGAAAAATTACAGTTTAAACGTTAAGATTTTTTTTCCATTTTTCACATCCCTATTATGAACGAAGCACTACACTTAGGTTTGTACCTGTTTAGATCTCTCATAAACCAATGAAAATTGAGTCATGAAACTTAAGTAATAAGTAGTGTAGTACCACTAACATCCACCTGACAGTATATTACATACTATTGAGAAGCACAGCATTCACCCGTTTCGACTGGTATGTTTTGAGTGTTTTATTCGATAAAAATAAATACATTAAAATGGCCTAGTTCCCGATTTTCATGGCACCAGTTATTTTAATAAGCCTACATGAGTGATAACTTCTGTGATAAACTTTAAGTAGAATGATGCAACACATACTTCATGTTGGGTAGGCTAATATAAAATCAGTCTAAACTGGTGTAGTTTATTTTTATGTACTTTTTATATAGATGAAAGGATTACTTATGCATTAGAAAATTCAAACAGTCAATAGTCAGGGAATAATCAAGATCAGTCCAAAAATAATTATTCCACTTTTTCTCTTTGAAACAAATTCAGTTGGATTTACAATGTTTCTTTGGTGAAAAACCACTTCAACAAAAAAGCTTTCTAACACAGCCAAACACGTGATGGACACATTTTTCCATATCCATTTGGGTTTGGAGGCAGTTTCTGGAATATTCCTCTGAGCTTTCCCATGGCCAACCCCAGGCACTATTACACGTCTTCCTGCATTGCATCAATGGGGATCATGACCGCACCTCCCCCAAAGACAACCCGTGCATGATGAGGAGACATCACAAAGCAGTTTTAACAGTTTGGTGAACTCAATATGTCAGTACCGCAATGTAACCAGCTAAATGCCAGCTAACTTAGTGGCACAGAGGTATTGTGAAACAATAAAACTGTTGTTTTTGATTGTTTACATTGTTTTAGCTCGCTTACTCATGAACCCTGATTCATTTACCCCCTGGTAGGCCTAACATTGACAGAACACCTTTTGTAAGACATTTCTTAATGTAGATTTGCATGAACCTTTCGTACATTTTGTAAAACCATCGTCCAAGTAACTTTTTGGGCTCTTGCACAAAACGAGGCTGGGACAAACGTTTTTCCAACAGTAATTGCTGTACTGTAACTAGCGTCTGGTGTATCATACTCTCTCGTTGCTAAGTGAAGCTGCGCAGCCTCCCACCCCTGGTGGTTCTTTGACTCTCCAATCGGACTGAACAATGCCCACCATTGAAATCTCAATGGTGTCTTTAATGGTGTCTTTAATTGGCAGCTGGAAATCATTAATGCTGAGCCTGGTAGCCATAGCAACTCCACAATAACTTTGTCATCCATATTCATGAACTAAAAATATATTTTAAGCCCAGTGCAATGGAACTAAGATGGAAATATCAGACTTTGTTCGGTGCAGCCCGTGCACAGTGACTAAACAGTCTAAAACAGCCTTGAAAAGAGGCCCTTCAGTGTTTCAGCATGTTTTGTAGCTGAGTTACTCGCCTTTTCCACCCCTGGTTGCTATTTACCTTTAGGAGTTATAATTTCCATGATTTGGATAAATGGGGCAACTGGAGTACATCTGGTAACCATTTTGTTCATGGGGCTTATAAGCTTGTTCTCTCTTCTTCTGTATGTCATGTTAGGGTACTGTACTGTAAAAGGAGGGAAGACAGAGTTTGCTCCCTCAGGAGAAATTGATGATGAATTGTACTGGATGTTTCCAAACCTCTTCTGGTTTTCAAAAGTGAAATAAGCTGCTTCATCACAATATTGTGTTATTATTTAATTATTGAAGTAAATAACAATTTATTCAAAATCAACCAACACGACACAGAATGAAGTTCCATTGAACTTATCACATGAAAGACTTTACAGTGGAGAAGATGAGAAGTTGATTCAGCACTTGTGGCCATTGTGAACTTCAGTTCACTGATATCAACATCTAGGACTCACCATCCCATACAAATATATACACTACATGACCAAAAGTATCTCATTCCAAAAGCATGGGCTCACAAACTATTTCTGTATGGACCTCGCCTGGTGCACAGGGGCCTTGTCATGCTGAAACAGGAAAGGGCCTTCCCCAAACTGTTGCCACAAAGTTGGAAGCACAGAATTGTCTAGAATGTCATTGAATGCTTTAGCATTAAGGTTTCCCTTCACTGGAACAAAGCAGCCTAGCCATGAAAAACAGCCCCAGACCATTATTCCTCCACCTCTTTTTCACCGCTCCAGAGTCCAACAGCGGTGAGCTTTACACCACTCCAGCACTCCAGCCGACACTTGGGATTGTGCATGGTGATCTTAGGCCTGTGTGCGGCTGCTCGGCCGTGGAAACCAATTCCATTAAGCTCCTGCAGTTTTTGTTCTGACGTTGATTCCAGAGGCAGTGTTGCAACCAAGGACAGAAGATTTTTACACGCTACGCGGTTCAGCACTCGCCGGTCCCGTTCTGTGAGCTTGTGTGGCCCACCACTTTGCTGCTGAGCCATTGTTGCTCCTAGACTTTCCACTTCACAATAACAGCACTTACGGTCGACCGAGGCAGGTCTAGCAGGGCAGACATTTGACAAACTGACTTGTTGGACAGGTGGCATCTTATGACAGTGTCACATTGAAAGTCACTGAGCTCTTCAGTAAGGCCATTCTACTGCCAATGTTTGTTTACGGAGATTGATGGCTGTATGCTTGATTTCATACAGCTGTCAGCAAAGGGTGTGGTGAAATAGCCTAATCCACTCATTTCAAGGGGTGTCCACATACACTATATATATAAAAAAGAATGTATCAAAATATTTGCTACTGAAACTCTGATATTACATGTTGATCCTGGCAGAAATTGTTTACACTTGGCTTTCGAGCTAAATTAAATGGTGTCTTCAAGACCTTGGACCTCCTGCAATTTTACTGGTTTACTGCACTGGGCGAGTGTTACTTAAGTTCACAGAAACGGAAAACGTCAAAATGGAGAGTGTGTGTGTGTGTGTGTGTGTGTGTGTGTGTGTGTGTGTGTGTGTGTGTGTGTGTGTGTGTAAAAGAGAGAATGGTTACAACATTGTAAAACTGACAGAAACGGGCTGAATTGCGATTACAATTTACATGAAAACAAATATTATACACCACACTTTTCACAAAAATGGTTTGCTCCTACAGTCTGGTGTCCATCGCTATATAAATCAGTCAGACAGGCATCGAGGCATTCAGTTACTGTTCAATTGAACATTAGAATGGGCAAAACAAGTGACCTAAGCAACTTTGAGTGTGGTATGATCGTCAGTGCCAGGCACGCCGGTTCTAGTATGTCAGAAACGGACAGCCTCCTGGGCATTTCATGCACTACAGTATCTATGGTTGATGGTGCGACAAACAAAAATGTCTGGTGGGCAAAAACAGCTTGTTGATGAGAGGTCGAAGGAGAATGGCAAAAATCGTGCAAGGTAACAGGCGGGCCACAAATAGGCAAATAACAGCACAGTAGAACAGTGGTGTTCAGAAGAGCATCACGGAACGCACAACTCGTCAGTCCTTGTCACGAATGGGCTATTGCAGCAGACAACTACACCAGGTTCCACTCCTATTAGCTAAACACAAGTAATAGCAGCTCCAGTGGGAACGTGACAATTGTGACCCGATTCATTAAACTAGGCGTATGTCGCAAGTCATGACTTTACAGGAGAGCCGTTTGAACGTAAAAAAATATTTTTGAAATCAAAATGTGTTTTTTGGCGGAAATGCCTTCTTGAACATGTGAACTTACATGTGCCTTAATAACAAACTTGTATGCCTTCTGTAAATACAAATAAAATTGTTAAATTATGAGCCTTGTTGGTTAAGCCACAGAAAAAAATAGTCACCTTCCCACTGATTGGCTAAGATAATGAGTGGGCTAGACATGCTGAGAGAGGAGTTCGGATTGGTCTCCTATATTGAAGGCTTCTGTCTATTTGAGCTCGTCAGTCTGTGTTGGTAATCCTGTCAAATGCGACTTTACATTTTTTTTATTGTGTGGAGCTGCTTAAGTGTTGCCCTCCACTTTCTGGAGGATCAAGTTTTGAAATCAGTGGAATTAGAGTATGATAGCTAAAGAGATGGAGGAAACACCTGTCTCTGGATTACATCTTCAAACTAAGGACGTGGCATGACATTCCTGATAGGGAGACACGTCCATCATGCATGATGATGTATACAGGTAAGATTGTTGAATGTTAGCTAGCTATATTTTCAGATATTACACGTTTCTAATTTTCACAGAAAGTGGTTTCATTTCAAGCTAAAGTGTACTGTTAGCTAGCTAACGTTATCTGGCTGGCTCCCTAGCTGATGTTATTATTCGTATCCCAGAGCCGTTTGTTAGCTGGCTGGCGTGTGGGATCTTGTTCATTGTTTGTCTTAAACTAAAGTGTATTGTTACCTAGCTAACGTTATCTGGCTGGCTCCCTAGTGGACGTTATTATTAAAGCGTAATGAAATTGTTGCCAGCAGAGCTGGTTAGGCTGTTTTCATGTTAGCCAGAGGTAAACAAATCATTGGACAGAGCGTCAAGTGTACCCTCCGAGAGCGAAACTAGATGGGTGGGGCTAAAGGGTGTGAACGATGCTGAATGAGTGTAGACAAAGAAGAGCTCTTCACCAGATACCAACACATTCATTGGCGTATTTCTCAAAAGTTGATCAACTTTCAAAGCAGAATTACTTTCCCATTGTTCCTCAAATGCAGTGTGTGCGCTACCATTTTGTAGCTCGGAGTCTCTACTTTTATGCAATGTAAGAAACTCCTTTTCACATTTTGCTACATAAGACCGAATCCAGGTTGTGAGTCACAAATGAGGAGTGGAAAAACATAGCCTGATCCGACAAATCTCGGTTCCTGTTGCGTCATGCAGATGGCAGAGTCAGGATTTGGGGTAAGCAGCATGAGTCCATGGCACCATCCTGCCTTGTGTCAACGGTACAGGCTTCTGGCGGTGGTATAATGATGTGGGGAATGTTTTCCTGGCACTTGTGCAGCCCTTGATACCAATTGAGAGAAATGTCAATGTCCCGAAGAAGTCAGGCTGTTCTGGAGCAATGTAACTAGCTAGTAATGTTTATCATACACACGCCAGGAGCTCTTTTTAAGGATGCCTCACTGTCTCGGACATTCACCTTTTCTCTGTAGTAGCTGCTCCTAGGTATCTAGTCCCCCATGGCCGAAAGCGTACCACCCACTTCACAAGAGAGTCTAAAAGTGCATTTTGATTACCTCCAGCTGGTTCTCAGTAGGGCTGTTACGATGACCGTATTACCGCCACATTGGCAGTAAGGAGTCATAACCACAGTCAGATTCCACGTGACTGTTTAGTCATGGTAACAAGGCTTCTCCAAAACGGTGCTCTGATGCCTCTGATGGTCATTAGTAGCCTACCAAAGTCACTATTGCGCTGTGAGAAAAGCGTCCTCCATTTGTTATTCAAGTGCATATGGATGAAATCTTTTTTTACCCTCCCACTGTTCCAACAAGTACATGATAATGGCCCATTCTAAATCAAAACTAATTTCACACATATTATTTAGTATATGTAAAGGCAAGATTAAGTTGAGAATAGTCAGAATGGTAAGAATATTATCACTTGTGAATGATGGATTTTTTTTGCAACTTTTTCCAATCATAGTCACATGCATCATGTTGCCTGGCCCATAAGCCTATATGTTTTGCCAAGGTTTGTAATCACAACTAAAGTGGCCAAATAACTCAAAACAGCCTATAGGCCAAAGACCCCTGAAACATGGTTGGAGAGCTCATAGCCTACAAAGCTTAGTGAAACGTGTTCTTATAAGTCGAGTCATTGCACAATTGCACGTGAAAACCAGTTTTGATTGGCCACTATTTAAAAGCTTATCTCAGCTTTCTCGTACTGCTATATTTATTTCTAAATTCTTAAGAATTAAGCACATTAATTGGCTTTACAAATGGTGTAGCCTACCTGGCATATTAAAAAAGTAACTGCATATAACTTCCATTCGCTATTGAAGTACAGGCTATGGATTACATTTTTTTTAAGAGTCTTTCTAAATAAAAAATAATTCCACTCTTTATGTAAAGACCAGTTGGAGAAATTGGAGAATACTGGTTGAGAAAATGGTCAAATTGTGAATCAGAGACTGATTAAGTGTGTGCAGCCTGCCATTCATACACCTTTTTTCAAATCATCTTCTGTTGCATCAGGCAGCCTTAGAATATATTAGAAATCAAAACATATAACCTAACGTTTGTATCAAAACTAAAGTTGCATAAATAACTCTAAATAAAGCATATATACATGGACCTGTTTCTTTGTTAGAATAGCCGCATGTGCACGCGCTCCCTCGAAAATAGCTTGCGGAAATATATCCTTTGTCATTTCTCAGCTATGTTCCATTGTATTGATCTTACTATAAAATAGTGTAAAATAATGCCACAGGAATTATAAGCAAATATTGGCCTGCTAAATGAACTAGTGTAGCTCACTGCCATAGGGCATAGACAGTTGAGGACCTAACATAATGACGACTCAGAATATGCTATTCTGTTCTTCTGAAATAGGGTAGGTTTCTTTAGACCTGCCTAAAATAAATAATGGATTTATTGTGATGGTGTAGGCTATATTAAATGGATTTATTAGACTTTTTAAAATGTAGATGTTCCAAAGGTCAGCATCAGTAGCTTGTAGGCTATGCGTGGAAGACGGAGATGCTATGTTATGCTGAACAAAAATATAAATGCAGCATGCAACAATTTCAACAATTTTACTGAGTTACAGTTCATTTAAGGAAATTATTCAATTGCAATAAATAAATTAAAATTAGGCCCTAATCTATGGATTTCACATGACTGGGCAGGGGCGCAGCCAATCAGAATGAGTTTTCCCCCACAAAAGGGCTTTATTAAAGACAAAAATACTCCTCAGTTTCATCAGCTGTACAGGTGGTGGTCTCAGACAGTCCCTCCGGTGAAGGAGTCGAATGTGGAGGTCCTGAGCTGGAGTGGTTACACGTGGTCTGCGGTTGTGAGGCCGGTTGGACGTACTGCCAAATTCTGTAAAACGACGTTGGAGGTGGCTTACGGTAGAGAAATGAACATTTAATTATCTGGCAACAGCTCTGGTGGACATTCCTGCAGTCAGCATGCCAATTGCATGCTCCCTCAAAACTTGAGACATCTGTGGCATTGTGTTGTGTGACAAAACTGCACTCTTCAGCGTGTTCTTTTATTGTGCCAAGCACAAGGTGCACCTGTGTAATGATCATGCTGTTTAATCCACTTTTTGATATGCATACCTGTCAGGTGGATTGATTATCTTGGCAAAGGAGAAATGCTCACTAACAGGGACGTAAACCAATTTGTGCAACATTTGGGAGAAATAAGCGTTTCAATGCGCATGGAACATTTCTGGGATATTTTATTTCAGCTCATGAAACATGGGACTTCACATTTTGCAATTATATATTTTTTTAGTATAATTAATAGTAAATTACAGTGAGACCGGCAGTTATTTGAATGACAATCACCGCCTGATAAAATGTCATGACTGTCACAGCCCTAGTTCTGAGCACATTCAACACAACAAAGGCTAAAAATAGCACACAAAACACATTTAACATAAACCATGCAGGCTCTATAAGATAACGTTCCAACATTTCACTATGACAGGGCCTTTAAAATAGATCAAGACAGCTCTCTTACTCTGTTGATCTGTGCTTTTGGTGTAAGACTGGAATGCATTATAGGTGGGCTCTTACCTTTCACCACGGCAATTATCAATGGGAAATTGGGAACTATATGTCATTACAGTCCACTAATGAACATTAATATTATTAATCACTTGAAATTAAGCTAAGCTTAAGCTTCAATAAAGTGATCAGGGAAGTGCAACTATAGTTTTCCTTCACAGAAAATACATTAGTGCAACACATTTTACAGAAAATAGCTTAATGTTCATCAGATGATAACATACAATTGAAGTCGGAAGTTTACATACACCTTAGCCAATTACATTTAATCCTAGTAAAAATTCCCTGTCTTATTTTAAGAATGTGAAATGTCAGCATAATAGTAGAGAGAATTATTTCTTTCAGCTTTTATTTCTGTCATCACATTCCCAGTGGGTTTATATACACTCAATTAGTATTTGGTAGCATTGCCTTTAAATTGTTTAACTTGGGTCAAACGTGTTGTGTAGCCTTCCATAAGCCTCCCATACAAAGTTGGGTGAATTTTGGCCAATTCCTCCTGACAGAGCTGGTGTAACCGAGTCAGGTTTGTAGGCCTCCTTGCTCGCACATGTTTTTTCAGTTCTACCCACAAATGTTCTAGGGGTTTGAGGTCAGGGCTTTGTGATGGCCACTCCAATATCTTGACTTTGTTGTCCTTAAGCCATTTTGCCACAACTTTGGAAGTATGCTTGGGGCCACTGTCCATTTGGAAGACCCATTTGCGACCAACCTGGTGTCTTGAGATGTTGCTTCAATATATCCACATAATTTTACTTCCTCATTATGCCATCTATTTTGTGAAGTGCACCAGTCCCTCCTGCAGCAAAGCACCCCAACAATATGATGCTGCCACCCTCGTGCTTCACGGATGGAATGGTGTTCTTCGGCTTGCAAGCCTCCCCCTTTTTCCTCCTAACATAACGATCGTCATTATGGCCAAACAGTTCTAATTTTTGATTCATCAGACCAGAGGACATTTCTCCAAAAAGTACAATCTTTGTCCCCATGTGCAGTTGCAAACCGTAGTCTGGATTTTTCATGGTGGTTTTGAAGCGGTGGCTTCTTCCTTTCTGAGTTGCCTCCCAAGGATGAACCAGACTTGTGGAGGTCTACAACTTTTTCTGAGGTCTTGGCTGATTTCTTTTGATTTTCCCATGATGTCAAGCAAAGAGGCACTGAGTTTGAAGGTAGGTCTTGAAATACATCCACAGGTACACCTCCAATTGACTCAAATTATGTGAATTAGCCTATCAGAAGCCATGACATCCTTTTCTGGAATTTTCCAAGCTGTTTAAAGGCACAGTCAACTTAGTGTATGTAACTTCTGACCCACTGGAATTGTGATACAGTGAATTATAAGTTAAATGATCTGTCTGTAAACAATTGTTGGTAAAATTACTTGTGTCATGCACAAAGTAGATGTCCTAACCGACTTGCCAAAACTATAGTTTGTTAACAAGAAATTTGTGGAGTGGTTGAAAAATGTGTTTTAATAACTGCAGCCTAAGTGTATGTAAACTTCAGACTTCAACTGTGTATATGTAGAACTTTATGTGCTTGATTGCCTGTCTTTGCAATTAGTTCATTTAGGCTGAGCTTGTTATCATATGTAGCTAGCAGCCTCCATTGAAATATGCCATTACTTGTTCAATTTTTGTTAGCATCCTGGTAATAGACGTCCAATGGGCTTTTTTGTTGTTACCTTTTTTGGCGCCCCCTTGTGTAGTAAGCCGGTAGTAACGTATAGTCTGCTATGAGAGGACAGAAAGATGTTGTGAAAATCTGGATACTGCCCAACCCTACTGGCAAGTAAGCATTTAACTAGGGGTCCATTTGAAGAAAACTAAATCTATTCCACTCACTCTTTCACAGTCTCAACGGCTCACAAACACATGTGCACAGACACATACATGCACGCAGGCACACAGTAAACCAACTTCATATGCTCTCATCTATAGCAGCGCTCACTCTCACTCAGAAACAGAGCTGTTCAGTTCAGATAGTATCATTTGCAGGAGCAAAAAATTTGCCACTCCTTTGTCCTCATGTTCTCATGCAAAACCAAATGACTTGCACAAGGAAACTAAACTAGTATTCATATTGCTTTGTCCTCCAAGGTTTGGAACATGTGATGTGGCAAATTGTCCCTTGAGTAAGACAGTAGTCAAACAGATTCTATAAAACTTTTGTCACTTTCTCAAGACTGCTGTAATTGAGTAAAAATGTGCCGTTAATAGCCAGCAGTGTCTAGCTGGGTGTGTGAAAGGAAAAGCCACCCAACACCACATAACTTTAAAGGAGGGATTCCCATAAAAACGATTATTTCTACCATCTCGAGACAAACGCTCCCCTACGCATCAAACCAAGAATTCTGGAATGTTGGTTGCTAACAGTGTTATTAAGTCTATGGTTTACTGACAGTAAGCAACAGCAGTAAAACCAAGCCGTATCTTTCCTACTAACAAGGAAATCACAACCGTATGAGACTTATTTTGTCAAACATTTCTCTTCAAAAATGTCTTCATCATTTAAAGGCCTATTGTATATTAGCAGGTGAATGGACATCTGTGGATGACATCATCACCACCAGCGGCGTGTTTATGATGTGAACACGGATGTTGATCTGACGCGGGACAGCCAAGCCAGACCAAGTGCTCAGTCAAACTGTGAGAAATATACACAATTTCACTGTGGGATGTCCCTTTAATAGAGGAGGACTTTAATGATGTGAGGCTTGGTGCACTGCCCGACTTTGGGACCCAGTGAAGGAATGTGACCATTTCCTGCTGTTTTTGCTGACATTGATAGGCATCGCTTTCTGGTTTATCACTACGCAGCAGAGAAACCAGGCCCTCTTCCTGCTTTCAGTGATTACCCGGAGAAGGGTTCCAACATTTCAAGGGCAGAGCAGGAAATAACTCATTAACAACTCCACAGGGGTAACCTAGAGGATCATTAAGCATTTCAAGAAGTAATTTTCAGTACTGTATAATTGGCATATAAGTCCATTATGTGTGCAGGGTGAGTGTACTGCAACAACCACACAAGCTATAATAGGCATTGTTGTACTGTGAATCCAAGTTAAGTCAAAAATAAAAGTCTGCCAGCTAACAATATTCCTTCAGTCTTTGTGGTTAGGCACATTTACATGCTGTATGATGTCAAATGCAAAATTCAAAACAATTCTAAAACTAATCTCAGGGCCTTCGAGGCCCCCCTCTACTATACTTAAAACCAAACTCACTTTATATAATGTTTACATACCCTACATTACTCATCTCATATATAAATACTGTACTCTATACCATCTACTGCATCTTGCCTATGCCACACGGCCATCGCTCATCCATATATTTATATGTACATATTCTTATTCATCCCTTTACAATGTAGTTGTTGTGAAACTGTTAGATGACTTGATAGATATTACTCCATTGTCGGAACTAAAGGCACAAGCATTTCGCTACACTCGCATTAACATCTGCTAACCATGTGTATGTGACCAATACAATTTGAATTGATTTTTACTCCAAACTCTTGAGCATTGCAATTGCATTGCTGGAGAATGCATTATTTTGGAGACAAGATTGATTTACATTTCTACCAGATCAACATTTTCATACAGAGTGCTCATCTTACCAATAGGGGGAGACCTAAAGCAGACCTACAACCAATGCCTACAATCCAATTTACCTCTGTATAATTCAATGACAAACATGCACTGTTGAGTTATTGGCCATTGCAGTTCAGAACACCAGTAAGCCATTTGGTGTATTTATGTACAGTACCAGTCAAAGGTTTGGACACACCTACTCATTCAAAGGTATTTATTTTTTATTTTTACTATTTTCAACATTGTAGAATAATAGTGAAGACATCAAAACTATAAAATAACACAATAATCATGTAGTAACCATGAAAGTGTTAAACAAATCAACATACACTACCGTTCAAAAGTTTGGGGGTAACTTAAAAATGTCATGTTTTTGAAAGAAAAGCAAATTTTTTGTCCATTAAAAGATCATTAAATTGATCAGAACTACAGTGTAGACATTGTTAATGTTGTAAATGATTGACTATTGTAGCTGGAAACGGCAGATTGTTTATGAAATATTTACATAGGCGTACAGAGGCCCATTATCAGCAACTATCACTCCTGTGTTCCAATGGCACGTTGTGTTAGCTAATCCAAGTTTATAATTTTAAAAGGCTAATTGATCATTAGAAAACCCTTTGCAATTATGTTAGCACAGCTGAAAACTGTTGTTCTGATTAAAGAAGCAATAAAACTGTCCTTCTTTAGACTAGTTGAGTATCTGGAGCATCAGCATTTGTGGGTTTGCTTACAGGCTCAAAATGGCTAGACACAAAGACCTTTCTTCTGAAACTTGTCAGTCTATTCTTGTTCTGAGAAAAGAAGGCTATTCCATGCAAGTAATTGCCAAGGGTACAACGCTGTGTACTACTCCCTTCACAGAACAGTGCAAACTGTCTCTAACCAGAAGAGAAAGAGGACTGGGAGGTCCTCTGAGCAAGAGGACAACTGAGCAAGAGGACAAGTACATTAGAGTGTCTAGTTTGAGAAACAGATGCCTCATGTCACGTTCTGACCCTAGTTCTTGTGTTATGTCTTTGTTTTAGTTGGTCAGGACGTGAGTTGGGTGGGTATTCTATGTTTTGTGTTTCTAGGTTGGGTTTGTTGTTTGGCCTGATATGGTTCTCAATCAGAGGCAGGTGTTAGTTATTGTCTCTGATTGGGAACCATATTTAGGTAGCCTGTCGTCTGTTGGGGATTGTGGGTGGTTATTTTCAGTCTTTGTGTGTCTGCACCAGATAGAACTGTTTCGGTTGTCACTTTGTTGTTTTGCGTTTTTTTGAAGTGGTCAGTTTTCCATTAAAAAGATGAACACTAACCACGCTGCGCTTTGGTCCTCTCTATCTCCAGATGACAACCGTTACATCTCACAAGTCCTCAACTGGCAGCTTCATTAAATAGTGCCCACAAAACATCAGTCTCAACATCAACAGTGAAGAAGCGAGGCAGAGTTGCAAAGAAAAAGCCATATCTCAGACTCGCCAATAATGTAAAAGATTGAGATGGGCAAAAGAACACAGACACTGGACAGAGGAATTCTGCCTAGGAGGCCAGCATCCTGGAGTCGCCTCTTCACTGTTGACGTTGAGGCTGGTGTTTTGCGGATACTATTTTGTGACCCACTACACAGGAGAGCCGTTTGAACGTAAAACATATATTTTTTTTTTATCAAAATGTGTTTTTTTTTGGCAGAAATGCCTTCTCGAACATGTGAACTTTCTTGTGCCTTAATAACAAACTTGTATGCATCTGTAAATACGAATACAACTGTTAAATTACGAGCTTTGTTGGTTAATTCACAGAAAAATGTAGCAACCTTCCCACTAGCCATGATTGGCTGAGATAATGAGTGGGCTGGACATGAGGAGAGAGGATTGGTCTGCCATTTTGAAGGCTTCTGTCTATTTGAGCTTGTCAGTCTGTGTTAGTAATTATGTCAAACGCTGCTTTAAAAAAAATGTATTGTGTAGTGGAGCTGAATAAGTGTTGCTCTCCGTTTTATGGAGGATCAAGTTTTGAAATCAGTGGAATTAGAGTTTGATAGTTAAAGAGATCGAGCAAACACCTCTCTCTGGAATACATCTTCAAACTAAGGGCAACCGTGGTATGGCATTCCAGACAGGGAGAGGCATCCACGATGTATGTTGATGTATGCAGGTAAGATAGTTCAGCGTTAGGTAGCTACATTTTCAGATATTAGACATTTCTAATTTTGACAAAGTGGTTTCATTTCAAGGTAAAGTGTAGTGTTGGCTCCCTAGCTGACGTTATTATTTGTTTCCCAGAGCTGTTTACTTTTATAGTTAGTCTAATGTTAGGTAGCCATCATTGGACCTGGTTGGTTGACTCCCAGCACTGTGGCATTGTTGGCACTTTGTTCATTGTTGTTTAAGTAGCTAACATTAGCTGGCTGGCTCATTAGCTAATGCTACGTGACCCGTTGAATATGGCCGGTGTCAGTAAACATCTGTAAAAAAGCGTAGTGAAATTGTTGCCAGCAGAGCTGGTTAGGCTGTTTTCATGTTATCCAGAGGTAAGCAAATCATCGGCCAGAGAGTCAAGTGTGCGCTCCGTGAGCGAAATGAGATGGGTGGGGCTAAAGCTTAAGAGGGTGTGAGCGATGCTGAATGGGTGTAGACAAAGTAGAGATACCACTAGATATCAAAACATTTATTGGCAATTTTCTCAAAAGTGAGTTTACAAGTTGATCAACTTTCAAAGCAGAATTCCTTTCCCATTGTCTCCTCAAATGCAGTGTATGATATACCACTTTGTAGCTCGGAGTATCTACTTTTATCCACTGTAAAAAAAAAACTTTAAAAAAAACACCATTTCACATTTTGCTACAAAAGTCACATTTTAACTACTGTTTACACTTATGGTATCCAGCCAATCTCAACTGGATATAGTTGTCTCTTTCAATTTAACAAGAAAGTTAAATTGCCGAACAAACCTTCTCATGTTGATCATTTGGATAAAGTCCAAATTGATTTGTTTCAACCAATGAGACATTTGTAACTCTTCCACATGAACCTAGATACAGTGACGCTTTCAGGATAATTAAAGTTTAATTCCCAGATAGCCTATACAGCTGCGATTAATCAGTAACATTGATTCATCAATTAAATTGCTATTGCAAATTCATTCACGTCCAACTCCCACATTACTGATCTAGTATTGATGGTTCATTGACGTATATAAATAGATTAAAAATAGTTCAGCTTCCAATGACTCAAAACCTAAACTCTAAAAAATTTAAAAAATGTGCAAGCTATCATGTCCCCATTCCCCTGCTAATTAGTGAACCTTCACCCATAAAAGTATTGATCGCTGTCCCCAGCAGCGATAAAAACCCTAACTATGCCATTAGCGGAAATCCAGCAGAAATTGCGACAAACGCTCTCTAAATTCAACCATCGGGTGCAGCTCTTGAAAAGGTTCTCTTCAGTTTAGCCCTGATGTATGGTCTCGATCAGAGATTGACATGGGTGCAGAATCGCAGTGCACAGCAGACGCACGAGCAAGAAACGGTTCATATGAAGGGAAACTGCAGAAAAGGAAAACATTCTGCTAGGCGAGGAACTCCGTTTGAAAATTGAACAATTAAAAGTAATTGCAGCAAATACATATGACGAAGATTTTGTGTTTGATCTTGATCAACAACAAAATCGTTATCTACAGGAAAAACTTGATTTAGCCAGAACTAAATATGATGAAGTCCACGCCAAACTAGATATATCGGACGAGTTATCTACAAAAAGGAGTGCACAACTTGATAATATGCATGCTGTTTTGTTGAACGTTACTCAAAGCAATAATATTCTAGTCCAAATGCTGCAGACCAAAGACAATCAGTTAATGAACACACTGACCAAGTTGGATGACAAATCAGCAGAACTTATTGAAGTCACTGACCAAATGAATGATGAGAGAACTCAGGTGATGAAGATGGAAATGTTCATTTCTAAGCAAGTGGAGGAAATCTCATCACTGAACTTCTTGCTCCGTGCTCAAGACCTCTACCTGCAAACCAGTACACAAAGGTACACAAAGGAGTGAAGATGACAGAAGGTTTCAGACTTTGCCTCTCTCAGGTGTCCCTCAGTGTTCTCCTCTTGGCCATTCGGCACAGAGTAATATGGCGCCTCCTCGCCAACAAAGCCAAAGCTTGGCTTCTCCTCTTGGCCTTTCGGGCCTCAATTTCAGCACAGGATGAAGCCAACCCTCTCCGCCCACTTGGCACGGAACACCGTGACAAAATCGTCAAAAACGTCTGCACCTTTGAACCCGTTCCAGGTAAGCCAAACAGCAGAGACATAAAGGATGTCTTGGATGGCTAACCAAATGCTACGGGTTCTGACAGGCACCTGTTGATGCGAACGGCGAATAAACACATGACCAGGTTCATTCCTCTACAACAGCAACACCTGCAAAAACAACTACGCTAAACTTGCCACAGCTTTGAAAATAGAATTCAGTGGTTCTGAGACTCGCTGTCAAACAAGCTCGGAATGAACACTCATAAGCTTACAATCATAGGCTTCGTTCAGCCAACTTTGGCCTACTCTCTGAAACAGGAATGGAAGAGCTATTGTCATTCAAACAAATGTGTCTGTCGAACATGTATCTCAACTTCATTACCTACTTGGGCCCTACAGCCCACACTGGTTTGCAAATCTCAGAACTCAGAGAATTTTGGAGCACAGTTTTGAGGCATCAAAAGTGTGCAGCACTGAATGCCTGACATCCTGGTTTTGAAGTTTAACTGCAGCACTCACTCCAGTTAGAGGGTGCATTATCCGGTATTGGAACATTGAGAGATGACGCCCACAACGGTTTCTACCACAAAACCAAAATACCAATACCCACCGCGGTCAAAATAACTAAAGTACGTCGCCAGCGAAATGACTACCATTACAATCAACCTGATCAATACGATCCTGCACCCAACCCACACAAAGTGTCAGAACACAAGGGTAAAAAGCGCCACAAAGAGTTTGACGATGATCAAAACGTAGACCGATGCTCTCTAGATGTTCTTCTACATGAAGTACTAAAGCAAGAAAATGTTGATAAAGGGGAAAAAGGCAAGTTACTATGACTAGACGGGGAATTGCCGGACAAGACATCCGCCAGATTTAGCACCCCTTGCCTTCACCATGAACACAAATGACACATCACGTAGTTGCGAACAACCACTCCACTTTGTGGGGAATATGACCAAAAAACAGAACTCAAACAGCTGTTGGTGTTTACATACTGGAGAGGAAATGCAAAACGACACTGGACAGAGTGGAATCAGGTGTATCAAAAAGAAAGTTTATTGAGTCAAAGATATCTTGTCCTGCCGTTTATCGTGCACGGACCAAGCAATATGACTCTGTGAGGAGTCAGAAAAATTAGGCTGCCTCGCCAGAGTTTACAACAGAATGTATACACAGAATAATGTAGGTGGGGTCTCGTCGTGTTGGTCTTCTGACTGGTCCTGAAGAGTTGGAGGCGGGCCCTGCTCTAGCCAGAGCCCCATTGGTGCACAGCAAAGTCCTTTGCTCTTGGCACCCGACCAGTAGGGGGAGTATAGTGTGAGTGTACAGTGCTCATGAAATGTATGTGTGTCAAGGAAAGCGTGGATTTAGGGACTGGTAATGTCTGCTTTAGGCTCAGGTGTTTCCTGTTTATGCAGGAGTGCATGTAGGGTTCAATGTCAGTGAGATAGCTTGGCACTCTAAGCTCGTTAGTGTTTCAGGCTGTTCTTTGTAGTTACAGGGGAGTATATTTGCGTGATGGCAGCTGTGTGTCCTTCGGATAATCATGTTATTGCACGTAGGCTCTAAACTAAGGCTCTTCTTCCGGCGCCGACAGAGATGGCCGCCTCGCTTCGCGTTCCTAGGAAACTATGCAGTTTTTTGTTTTTTTACGTGTTATTTCTTACACTAGTACCCCAGGTCATCTTAGGTTTCTTTACATACAGCCGAGAAGAACTACTGAATATAAGATCAGCGTCAACTCACCATCAGTACGACCAAGAATATGTTTTTCGCGATGCGGATCCTGTGTTCTGCCTTACAACCAGTGTAACCGAGTGGATCACATGCAGCGACCAAAAAAAAAAAGACTCAGAAAAAGAGGGAAACGAAGCGGTCTTCTGGTCAGACTCCGGAGACGGGCACATCGTGCACCACTCCCTAGCATTCTTCTTGCCAATGTCCAGTCTCTTGACAACAAGGTTGATGAAATCCGAGCAAGGGTAGCATTCCAGAGGGACATCAGAGACTGTAACGTTCTCTGCTTCACGGAAACATGGCTAACTGGAGAGACGCAATCCGAAGCGGTGCAGCCAGCGGGTTTCTCCACGCATCGCGCCGACAGGAACAAACATCTTTCTGGTAAGAAGACGGGCGGGGGCGTATGCCTTATGGCCAACGTGACATGGTGTGATGAAAGAAACATACAGGAACTCAAATCCTTCTGTTCACCTGATTTAGAATTCCTCACAATCAAATGTAGACCGCATTATCTACCATGAGAATTCTCTTCGATTATAATCACAGCCGTATATATCCCCCACCAAGCAGACACATCGATGGCTCTGAACGAACTTTATTTAACTCTCTGCAAACTGGAAACGATTTATCCGGAGGCTGCATTCATTGTAGCTGGGGATTTTAACAAGGCTAATCTGAAAACAAGACTCCCTAAATTTTATCAGCATATCGAATGCGCAACCAGGGGTGGAAAGACCCTGGATCATTGTTACTCTAACTTCCGCGACGCATATAAGGCCCTGCCCCGCCCCCCTTTCGGAAAAGCTGACCATGACTCCATTTTGTTGATCCCTGCCTACAGACAGAAACTAAAACAAGAAGCTCCCACACTGAGGTCTGTCCAACGCTGGTCTGACCAAGCTGACTCCACACTCCAAGACTGCTTCCATCACGTGGACTGGGAGATGTTTCGTATTGCCTCAGACAACAACATTGACGAATACGCTGATACGGTGTGCGAGTTCATTAGAACGTGCGTTGAAGATGTCGTTCCCATAGCAACGATTAAAACATTCCCTAACCAGAAACCTTGGATTGATGGCAGCATTCGTGTGAAACTGAAGGCACGAACCACTGCTTTTAATCAGAGCAAGGTGTCTGGTAACATGAATGAATACAAACAGTGCAGCTATTCCCTCCGCAAGGCAAGCTAAGCGCCAGTACAGAGACAAAGTAGAATCTCAATTCAACGGCTCAGACACAAGAGGTATGTGGCAGGGTCTACAGTCAATCACGGACTACAGGAAGAAACCCAGCCCAGTCACGGACCAGGATGTCTTGCTCCCAGGCAGACTAAATAACTTTTTTGCCCGCTTTGAGGACAATACAGTGCCACGGCCTGCAACGGAAACATGCGGTCTCTCCTTCACTGCAGCCGAAGTGAGTAAGACATTTAAACGTGTTAACCCTCGCAAGGCTGCAGGCCCAGACGGCATCCCCAGCCGCGCCCTCAGAGCATGCGCAGACCAGCTGGCCGGTGTGTTTACGGACATATTCAATCAATCCCTATACCAGTCTGCTGTTCCCACATGCTTCAAGAGGGCCACCATTGTTCCTGTTCCCAAGAAAGCTAAGGTAACTGAGCTAAACGACTACCGCCCCGTAGCACTCACATCCGTCATCATGAAGTGCTTTGAGAGACTAGTCAAGGACCATATCACCTCCACCCTACCTGACACCCTTGACCCACTCCAATTTGCTTACCGCCCAAATAGGTCCACAGACGATGCAATCTCAACCACACTGCACACTGCCCTAACCCATCTGGACAAGAGGAATACCTATGTGAGAATGCTGTTCATCGACTACAGCTCGGCATTCAACACCATAGTACCCTCCAAGCTCGTCATCAAGCTCGAGACCCTGGGTCTCGACCCCGCCCTGTGCAACTGGGTACTGGACTTCCTGACGGGCCGCCCCCAGGTGGTGAGGGTAGGCAACAACATCTCCTCCCCGCTGATCCTCAACACTGGGGCCCCACAAGGGTGCGTTCTGAGCCCTCTCCTGTACTCCCTGTTCACCCACGACTGCGTGGCCATGCACGCCTCCAACTCAATCATCAAGTTTGCGGACGATACAACAGTGGTAGGCTTGATTACCAACAACGACGAGACGGCCTACAGGGAGGAGGTGAGGGCCCTCGGAGTGTGGTGTCAGGAAAACAACCTCACACTCAACGTCAACAAAACTAAGGAGATGATTGTGGACTTCAGGAAACAGCAGAGGGAACACCCCCTATCCACATCGATGGAACAGTAGTGGAGAGGGTAGCAAGTTTTAAGTTCCTCGGCATACACATCACAGACAAACTGAATTGGTCCACTCACACAGACAGCATCGTGAGGAAGGCGCAGCAGCGCCTCTTCAACCTCAGGAGGCTGAAGAAATTCGGCTTGTCACCAAAAGCACTCACAAACTTCTACAGATGCACAATCGAGAGCATCCTGGCGGGCTGTATCACCGCCTGGTATGGCAACTGCACCGCCCTCAACCGTAAGGCTCTCCAGAGGGTAGTGAGGTCTGCACAACGCATCACCGGGGGCAAACTACCTGCCCTCCAGGACACCTACACCACCCGATGCTACAGGAAGGCCATAAAGATCATCAAGGACATCAACCACCCGAGCCACTGCCTGTTCACCCCGCTGTCATCCAGAAGGCGAGGTCAGTACAGGTGCATCAAAGCTGGGACAAAGAGACTGAAAAACAGCTTCTATCTCAAGGCCATCAGACTGTTAAACAGCCACCACTAACATTGAGTGGCTACTGCCAACACACTGTCAATGACACTGACTCTACTCCAGCCACTTTAATCATGGGAATTGATGGGAAATGATGTAAATATATCACTAGCCACTTTAAACAATGCTACCTTATATAATGTTACTTACCCTACATTGTTCATCTCATATGCATACGTTGATACTGTACTCTATATCATCGACTGCATCCTTATGTAATACATGTATCACTAGCCACTTTAACTATGCCACTTGGTTTACATACTTCTCATATGTATATACTGTACTCGATATCATCTACTGTATCTTGCCTATGCTGCTCTGTACCATCACTCATTCATATATCCTTATGTACATATTCTTTATCCCCTTACACTGTGTATAAGACAGTAGTTTTTTTTTGGAATTGTTAGTTAGATTACTTGCTTTTTATTACTGCATTGTCGGAACTAGAAGCACAAGCATTTCGCTACACTCGCATTAACATCTGCTAACCATGTGTATGTGACAAATAAAATTTGATTTGATTTGATTTGAACTTGACTGAGGACACTGGGCCCAGAGTTATCTGAGGGCATCCGGTTTAACCAGAGCTTTGGTCTGCTAGTAATGCTTGATATTATTATTTATATAACACAGCCCATACCTGAAAACAGTCCTGGAGGACTGCTTAACCTGTGATGCGCTAATTATTTCAGGCGCGAGAATGTCGCAAATTTCTGAAACGTTTTTCAATGAACTCAAAAGGGCTTTGAAGCCAGATAAACGTTGGTTAAAAACAGAACGATGCAACACTACACTTTGAGGTTTCACTCAGACTACCTCACCTTGAGACTCATGCTGAAACTACACTTCCAGCACATATTGCTTGTTCACCCTGTGTATGTTACCAGCCTCGAATCTGAACCCCTGCGATTCGGAGCAGACTTGATGGATCGTTTACCTTCACTAATGGAAAACCAACCAAGTATGGTCACAGGTCACAGTGCCGTCTCCACTGACCACACCATCTTCTCATGACGCTTGATGCAATGCAGTCCTCCATGAGGGGTATCTGTCGCCAGCACCCTTTGGGAAAAATGCATTTTGAAACCTCTTGGTGAAGAATCTGACCCAAGGAGATATTACGATATCTCGTCACATTTAATCAGCAAACCTGATTGACCATTCTTTTCATGATTTCGAGCCAGCAGTCTCTGTGAATGAGAAACCTCCATCCTCCTTGGAGTCATGCAATACTGTAGCTGACATTAACCTCTCTTGTCTTTCGGACACTTCTGCAAGTACTGTGGCCATTTTAGGAATAAAAGCATCGATAAGCAGAGTGGACTGTGCTTCCATTGATACGTGTTCCACTTTGAGGGGGACTGAAACATCTTACAATGAAACTAACGCCAGTCCCGCAACTGACCCAATGACTCCCACGAGACCACGCACAACACTGTACAAAGTCGTCCGAGCAGGAAACAAATCTAGTTGTCAACTTCCCTACAAGAACAGGGATGAGTGGACAAGCTCCTCGACGGGGATAACCTTAGAATACATCTGAGATATCACTGTGGTGTACCACACTGGTCATAAAAATCCAGTACTCTTTCCACCTCCAAAATCAAATGGTAACAATAATCATTCCTTGCATTGTGTAGTCTCAACTACAATGAAACTAGTAAAATGCTACAATCATGTATTCCAGTAGGATAACATTTCAGGATAAACAGGTAGGATAGCTGGTCCCTTTGGGTAGCAGTACCAATGCCAGCAACAGTCAGCCCAGGTATCATCAGTAAGAAAGTTAGAGACCTAACAGGTCAAATTGGGGCGGCCTTCTGAGAATTCCTAGGTGAATGCGTAAACCCCCAATGCCATCCGTTCTATTGGCCAACGTGCAATAATTGGAAAATAAAATTGATGGCCTACGATCAAGATTATCTTACCAATGGGACATTTAAAAACGGTAATATCTTGTGTTTCACCGAGTCGCTGCTGAACAACTACACGGATAATATAGACATGGCGGAACTTTCCATGAACCGGCAAAACAGAAAAGCTTAATCTGGTAAGATGTTGGGAGGGGGGATCTATTTGTCAATAACAGCTGGTGCTCAATGTCTAATTCTAAAGAAGTCTTGAGGTATTGCTCACCTGAGGTAGAGTACCTTATGATAAGCTGTAGACCACACTATCTACCAAGAGAGATCTCATCTATATCATTCATAGCCGTATATTTACCACAATAAACCGATGCTGGCACTAATACCGCACTCATCCAACTGTATAAGGCCCTAAGCAAATAAGAAAATGCTAATCCAGAAGCGGCGCTCCTAGTGGCCGGGGACTTTAATGCAGGAAAACTTAAATCCATTGACCTAATTTCTACCAGCATCTGACATGTGCAACCAGAGGAAAAAGTGCATTAACTTCTCTAGGGTAGGGGGCAGCATTCGGAATTTTGGATGAAAAGCATGCCCAAATTAAATGGCCTGCTACTCGGGCCCAGAAGATATGATATGTATATAACTGGTAGATATGGATTGAAAACACTCTAAAGTTTCCAAAACTGTTAAAATGGTGTCTGTGAGTATAACAGAACTGATTTGGCAGGCGAAAACCTGGGAAAAATCCATTCAGGAAGTTTCTTTGGGGGGTTTTGTAGTTTTCTATTCAATGCCATTACAGTATCCATTGATTTAGGACTCAATTTGCAGTTCCTATGCCTTCCACCAGATGTCAACAGTCTTTAGAAATTGTTTCAGGCTTGTATTCTTATAAATGAGGGAGTAAGACCAGTCTGAATGGGTGGACCCTGACGTGTCACAGAGCTTTTTCATGCGTAATCCCGAGAGTGCATTTCTTGTTTACCTTTTATATTGACAACATTATTGTCCAGTTTAAATATTATAGATCATTTAGGCTAAAAACAACCTGAGGATTGAATAGAAACATCGTTTGACATGTTTCTATGAACTTTACGGATACAATTTAGATTTTGTCTGTTCGTTTTGACTGCGTTTGAGCCTGTGGATTACTGAAGAAAACACGCAAACAAAACTGAGGTTTTTGGATATAAACAGACTTCATCAAACTAAAGGAACATTTATTGAGTACAACCATCTGAATATCATCAAAGGTAAGAGATTCATTTTATCTCTATTTCTGAGTTTTGTAACGCTTCTGCTTGGCTGGTTACTGTTTGATAATTTGTCAACTGGGCTGTGTTCTCAAAAAATCGTAAGGGATGCTTTCGCCGTAAAGCAAATAAATAAATAAATCTGACACCGTGGTTGGATTCACAAGAAGTTAATCTACCTATGTAAAATATGTTTTGTTTTCTGAATTTTTATAATGAGTATTTCTGTATTTGAATTTGGCGCTCTGCAATCTCACTGGATGTTGGCCAGATGGGATGCTAACGTCCCACATACCCTAGAGAGGTTAACAACGTTGTCCTCACAGTGACCTTAAGTACATATCCCAACCAGAAGCCATGGATTACAGGCAACATCTGCATTGAGCTGAAGGCTAGAGCTGCCGCTTTCTAGGAGCGGGATACTAATCCGGACACTTATAGGAAATCCCGCTATGCCCTCAGATGAACCATCAAACAAGCAAAGCGTCAACACATTATTAAGATTGAATCCTACTACACTGGCTCTGATGCTCGTCGGATGTGGAAGGGCTTGAAAACTATTGCGGACTACAAAGGGAAACCCAGACGCAAGCTGCCCAGTGACGCGAGCCTACCAGATGAGATAAATGCCTTTTATGCTTTGAGGCAGGCAACCCTGAAGCATGTGCACACCAGCTTTTCTGGACAACCGTTTGATGTTGCTCGTTAGCCAATGTGAGCAAGACCTTTAATAAACAGGTCAACATTCACAAAGCCGCGGGGTTAGACAGATTACCAGGACGTGTACTCAAAGCATGCACGGACCAACTGGCAAGTGTCTTCACTGACATTTTCAACCTCTCCCTGACCAAGTCTGTAATACCTACAAGTTTCAAGCAGAACACCATAGTCCCTGTGCCCAAGGAAGCGAAGGTCACCTGACTAATTGATTACCGCCCCGTAGCACTCACGTCGGTAGCCATGAAGTGCTTTGAAAGGCTTGTCGTGGCTCACAACAGCATCCTCCCGGATACCCTAGACCCACTCCAATTTGTATACCGCCCCAGCAGATTCACAGATGACGCAATCTCACTCCAAGCTACTCTTTCTCACCTGGATAAAAGGAACACCTATGTGAGAATGGTATTCATTGACAATAGTTCCCATGAAGCTCATAACTTTCTTTAACGAGGCAAGTCAGTTAACCATTCTAGGGTACGTGGGACGGTAGCGTCCCACCTGTCAACAGCCAGTGAAACTGAAGGGCGCCAAATTCAAAACAACAGAAATCCCATAATTAAAATTCCTCAATCACATATGTATTTTACACCATTTTAAAGATACACTTGTTGTAATTCCAGCCACAGTGTCCAATTTCAAAAAGGCAAAAGCAAACCAAACGATTGCCATTTTTCCAGCCTAAGAGGGGTGTCACAATAATCAGAAATATAGATAAAATTAATCACTAACCTTTGATTGTCTTCATCAGATGACACTCATAGGACTTCATGTATGTTTTGTTCGGTAAAGTTCATATTTATATCCAAAAATCTGAGTTTACATTGGCACGTTATGTTCAGTAGTTCCAAAACATCTGGTGACTTTGCAGAGAGCCACATCAATTCACAGAAATACTCATAATAAACATTGATAAACGATACACGTGTTACTCACAGAATTAAATATATAATTCTCCTTAATGCAACCGCTGTGTCAGATTTCAAAAAAACTTTACGGAAAAAGCAAACCGCTAGTTAGCAAAGTAAGTGGCTGAATTAATAAGGTGATGGGGAATTATATTGTGTTGGCTTTCTACCATGTTTGAGAAGTTAAAGTCTTTTGGATGAGTTGTCTGTACAGCTGCCACTGCTATTTTTTTGATTTCCTTGGGTTTTTTCTTCTTTCGGGTTCTCAGCCGTCTGCTCCACCCCCATCTTCTCTGAGCAGAGTAGACAGGCCATTGCCCTTGCGACTCCAGGATCCACATGTGTACACATGCTGCTACAGACCTAGTACTGTTCATTTGCACAATGTCACTTGTAAATGTGACCCGTTTCAGGAAGCTAGGCATATGTCACACGTCACTACCTCACAGGAGAGGCATTTTAATGTAAACAATATTTTTTGGGAACATGAACTTTAATGTGCATTATTAACAAACTGGTATGCCATCTGTAAATACGAATAAAATGGTTAAATTACAATCCTAGTTGGTATAACCAAGGAAAAAGTAAGGAACCTTCCCGCTAGCCATGATTGGCTAAGATAATGGATGGGCTGGGCATGCCGAGAGATGAGTTCGGATTGGTCTGCCATGTAGTATGCTTCTGAGCTGCTCAGTATGTGTAGATCATCTTTGCTACCGTAGCTTTTTTGAAAGATATCTTGGAGAACTGCAAAAGTGTTGCTACTGCTCTCAACAACGTTGCTGGCCTGAATTTAGCAGGCGCTATCAACAAAGTGGGAAAAAGTTATGATTAACTACTTTCTGGTGGACGATCATACCTTGCTGACTCTCTGACTGTAAATTAATCTTAAAATAAAGAAATCCCTGATTTAGGTAAAAACATTTTAATTGAACCAGATATTGTAGTCTTCTGATGACAGTAATGGGGAAGAAACAGTGATACGAATAATATTACTATCTCAGAAATCCATTTGCCTTGCTAGTTATAGCCATTATTTAGCTAGCTGCTTGTCTAAATAAAAGACTCTACTTTGCCATATGATTGCATGACCCATCAAATTAGCCATGTGTTTGGGATTGTTTACGGCTCTATTGTATTTCATAAACTTGTGTACATGTCTAGACAATAGTGTCCCATCCACTTAGCTAGATGGGGGGGGGGGTGGTTTTCTTTCACAGGAACCATCAATTTAGACAAGCATGTCTGGGTAAGCATCATCTAATAATTATACTGAACAAAAATACAAAACGCAACATGCAACAATTTCACTGAGTTACAATTCATAAAAGGAAATCAGTCAATTGAAATAAATGTATTAGGCCCTAATCTATGGATTTCACATGACTGGTATAACCAAGATATCCTGGCCTGGCGTGGTTACACGTGGTCTGCGGTTGTGCGGCCGGTTGGACGTACTACCAAATTCTCTAAAACAATGTTGGAGGCAGCATATGGTAGAGAAATGAACGTTACATTTTCTGACAACAACTCTGGTGGACATTCCTGTAGTCAGCATGTCAATTGCATGCTCCCTCAAAACTTGAGACATCTGTGGCATTGTGTTATTTTTTTTTGTCAAAGGTGGAATTTTCAAGTGGAATTTTAAGTTCACCAGGACAAGGTGCACCTGTGTAATGTTCATGCTGTTTAATCAGCTTCTTGACATGCCACACTGGTCAGGTGGATGAATTATAATGGCAAAGGAGAAATGCTAAATAATGTTGTGCACAACATTTGAGAGAAATACGCTTTTTGGAACGTATGGAACGTTTCTGGGAGAGAAAAAAAATTCAGCTCATGAAACATGGGACCTACATGTTGCTTTTCTATTTTTGTTCAGTGTATAAAATATTTATACAATATTTTTATCTGGACACTTTCTATTTTTGATATTGCTAAAATGAAAATATGCTAGTAACCATTTCACTATGCCATTTACACCTTCTGTATCCTGTGCATGTGACAAATAAATCTTGATTTGATATAGAGTGTATTTACCAGAGACGGTAATGTGAAGAACAACATGACCTGCCTCACAGTTAGATTAGGATTTAGGCCAAGGACTAGATATTGTATTTTTACCTGGAGATTTTCCCTTATTGTAGGCTACTACTTTCACCACTTTTAGTCTTGACATTTTGGTTGTTAACTACACTACCTTACTCACTCTGTTTAGCACATGGCCTCACATATGAATCCTTAAAGTGATGGTTAGGGCTAAGGCTTAAGAGGGTGTGAAAAATGCTGAATAGGTGAAGACAAAGAAGATCTCTCCAGTAGGTGTACCAAAACATTCAGACATTTTGTAAAAAATTACATTACAAGTTTATCAACTTTCAAAGCAGAACTACTTTCCCATTGTTCCTCAGCTGCAGTGTTTGATATACCATTTTGTAGCTCTGAGTCTTTACTTTTATCCAATGTAAATGAACACAATTTCAAATGTTCCAACATAAGACTAAATCGAAGTGGTCGGTGACATATGATGGTGCGTAGGACCCAACCACACATGCTGTAATGTGATTTGTAATATATGAGACGTTTGCTGCTTTGAACCCAGTCGTGCATACAGTAAACGTGCCAAGAGTGTCTGACCCAAAGGCCGAGTGTAATATGAATGGCCACCACATGCATGCGTGTCACTAGAAACGTGCCAACTAAAGTAGATATTGATACTGTAGCTATGGTAAGGAGCCATTGCTGAGGTGATAGATTGGGTCTATCATGTGAGGTGTATTTGTGTCACAACTTCCGCCTGAAGTCGGCTCCTCTCCTTGTTCAGGCGGCGTTCGGGGATCGACGTCACCGGCTTCCTAGCCATCGCCGCTCCAATTTTCATTGATCCATTTGTTTTGTCTTGTTCCCTGCACACCTGGTTTACATTCCCCATTTGTTTTGTCAGGGTATGGTTCTCAATCAGGGACAGCTGCCTATCATTGTCTCTGATTGGGAATCATACTTAGGTAGCCCTTTTTCTCTCCTTTCCGGGGGCTTAGCCCTGTAAAAAAAATGGGCGGGGGCACACAGGGAGATTGTCGGAGTTTAGACCTGAGCCAACTCCCCGTGCTTACCGTGGGGAGCATGTGACTGGTCAGGCACCGTGTTATGGGGTGATGCGCACGGTGTCTCGAGTGAGCATTCACAGGCCGGTGTGCTCTGTGCCAGCGTCCCGCATTTGCCGGGTGGAAGTGGGCATCCAGCCAGAACGGGTCGTGCCAGCTCTACGCTCGAGACCTCCAGTGCGCCTCCCGGCCCAGTGTATCCGATGCCCGCCCCACGCGCCAGGCCTCCTGTGTGTCTCTCCGGCCCGGTGAGTCCTGTGCCTGCTTCAAGGACCAGGCCTCCTGTGTGTCTCCCCAGCCCGGTGAGTCCTGTGCCGGCTGCACGAACGAGGCCTCCAGTGATGATCCATGGCACGAAGCCTCCAGTGATGATCCATGGCAAGAAGCCTCCAGTGATGATCCATGGCAAGATGCCTCCAGTGATGATCCATGGCAAGAAGCCTCCAGTGATGATCCATGGCACGAAGCCTCCAGTGATGATCCATGGCACGAAGCCTCCAGTGATGATCCATGGCACGAAGCCTCCAGTGAGGAGTCATGGCATGAAGCCTTCAACAACGGCTTCCAGTCCGGAGCCTCCAGCGACGGTCTCCAGTCCGGGGCCTCCAGCGACGGCCTCCAGTCCGGGGCCCGCAACTAGGGTGCCCAGTCCGGGGCCCGCAACTAGGGTGCCCAGTGCGGGGCTCGCAACTAGGGTGCCCAGTGCGGGGCCCGCAACTAGGGTGCCCAGTCCGGGGCCCGCAACTAGGGTGCCCAGTCCGGGGCCCGCAACTAGGGTGCCCAGTCCGGGGCCCGCAACTAGGGTGCCCAGTCCGGCGCCCGCAACTAGGGTCCCCAGTCCGGAGCCCGCAACTAGGGTCCCCAGTCCGGGGCCCGCAAGGAGGGTCCCCAGTCTGGGGCCCGCAACGAGGGTCCCCACACCAGAGGCGCCACCAAAGCGGGGAGAGCCAGAGGTGGAGCGTGGTCTACGTCTTGCACCAGAGCTGCCACCGCGGATAGATGCCCACCCGGACCCTCCCCTATAGGTTCAGGTTTTGCAGCCGGAGTCTGTTTGTGGCACTTAGCCCTGTAAGCTTCACGTTTGTTGTTTTGTTGGCGACATTTTAAAATAAAAATGTACTCTCACCACGCTGCACTTTGGTCCACTTATTTTGACTGCCGTTACACAATCAATCTGTGCCTTATTTTTAACCAAATGTAATTGTGTTATTGTGACATGGTAGGAACCAGATTTTAGTTGCAATGGGTCCCCTAGGAAACACTTATGTTCTCTTAGCTACTTCATGCTTTGCATATTCCTCTTTGATTTAGAAGATACTGTTGCACAAACAACATGCTGATTTAAGTCTACACCATCACTGGTATGATCGGACTGTATAGGTAATTACATTTGCTCCGACTCAGTACATTTATGCGCTCCTTGAGTGACAGGGGGAGAGGCTAGGTCTGTGTGGAAAACTGCATAGGGAGAGAGCAGAACATTAATCACTGCGTCAACCACCCAGTACTCTGCCCTATGTACAGTGCATTTGGAAAGTATGAAGACCCCTTCCCTTTTTCTACATTTTGTTACGTTATGGCTTAAATAAAAATAAATGTCAGACTACACACAATACCCCATAATGACAAAGGGAAAATTGCATTTACCGCAGGTGGACTCCAATCAAGTTGTAGAAACATCTCAAGGATGATCAATGGAAACAGGATGCACCTGATCTCAATTACAAGTCTCATAGCAAAGGGTCTGAATACTTGTGTAAATAAGGTATCTGTTTTTATTTGATGAGGAACACTTTTTATTTAATCCATCGTAGAATAAGGCTGTGGAAAAAGTCAAGGGGTCTGAATACTTTCCAAAGGCACTGTATATACAGTGGGGCAAAAAAGTATTTAGTCAGCCACCAATTGTGCAAGTTCTCTCACTTAAAAAGATGAGAGAGACCTGTAATTTTCATCATAGGTACACTTCAACTATGACAGACAAAATGAGGAAAATAAATCCAGAAAAATCACATTGTAGGATTTTTAATTAATTTATTTGCAAATTATGGTGGAAAATAAGTATTTGGTCACCGACAAACAAGCACGATTTCTGGCTCTCACAGACCTGTAACTTCTTCTCTAAGAGGCTCCTCTGTCCTCCACTCGTTACCTGTATTAATGGCACCTGTTTGAACTTGTTATCAGTATAAAAGACACCTCTCCACAACCTCAAACAGTCACACTCCAAACTCCACTATGGCCAAGACCAAAGAGCTGGCAAAGGACACCAGAAACAAAATTGTAGACCTGCACCAGGCTGGAAAGACTGAATCTGCAATAGGTAAGCAGCATGGTTTGAAGAAATCAACTGTGGGAGCAATTATTATGAAATGGAAGACATACAAGACCACTGATAATCTCCCTCGATCTGGGGCTCCACGCAAGATCTCACCCCGTGAGGTCAAAATGATCACAAGAACGGTGAGCAAAAATCCCAGAACCACACGGGGGGACCTAGTGAATGACCTGCAGAGAGCTGGGACCAAAGTAACAAAGCCTACCATCAGTAACACACTACGCCGCCAGGGACTCAAATCCTGCAGTGCCAGATGTGTCCCCCTGCTTAAGCCAGTACATGTCCAGGCCCGTCTGCAGTTTGCTAGAGAGCATTTGGATGATCTGTCTTTCGCAATTTACGGAACTGTTGCCTGTATGCCTCTGGGACCAACTCATAATCCCCAAGGACAGCAACTTCAAGTGTTATATTAAGAAGATTGGGAGAATGTCATATGGTCAGATGAAACCAAAATAGAACTTTTTGGTAAAAAACTCAACTCGTCGTGTTTGGAGGACAAAGAATGCTGAGTTGCATCCAAAGAACACCATACCTACTGTGAAGCATGGGGGTGGAAACATTGTGCTTTTTTTTCACTAATTGATATTTTGACCAATCAGATCAGCTCTGCAAAAGATCTGAGAATTGATCTGATGTGATTGGTCAAAAGACCAATTGGTGGGAAAACAAATCAGAATTGGGCTGCCTGTGTAAACACAGCCCTTGAGCTACGGTTTTCGGTTTCTCTATTCATTTCAATGTTGATTGGGTGTGGGGCACTGATCAAATCAAATGTATTTGTCACATACACATGGTTAGCAGATGTTAATGCGAGTGTTGCGAAATGCTTGTGCTTCTAGTTCCGACAATGCAGTAATAACCAACGAGTAATCTAACTAACAATTCCAAAACTACTACCTTATACACACAAGTGTAAAGGGATAAAGAATATGTACATAAAGATATATGAATGAGTGATGGTACAGAGCGACATAGGCAAGATGCAGTAGATGGTAGAGTACAGTATATACATATGAGATGAGTAATGTAGGGTATGTAAACAAAGTGGCATTGTTTAAAGTGGCTAGTGATACATGTATTACATAAAGATGCAGTAGATGATATAGAGTACAGTATATACGTATACATATGAGATGAATAATGTAGGGTATGTAAACATTATATTAAGTAGCATTGTTTAAAGTGGCTAGTGATATATTTTACATCAATTCCCATTATTAAAGTGGCTGGAGTTGAGTCAGTGTGTTGGCAGCAGCCACTCAATGTTAGTGTTGGCTGTTTAACAGTTTGATGGCCTTGAGATAGAAGCTGTTTTTCAGTGAGTTCCTGTATGTTTCTTTCGTCACACCATGTCTCGTTAGCCATAAGGCATACGCCCCCGCCCCTCTTCTTACCATAAAGATGTTTGTTTCTGTCGGCGCGATGCGTTTAGAAACCCACTGGCTGCACCACCTCGGAAGCGGTCTTCTGGTCAGACTCCGGAGACGGGCACATCGTGCACCACTCCCTAGCATTCTTCTCGCCAATGTCCAGTCTCTTGACAACAAGGTTGATGAAATCCGAGCAAGGGTAGCATTCCAGAGGGACATCAGAAACTGTAACGTTCTTTGCTTCACGGAAACATGGCTCACGGTATACTTCCAGCGCCGACAGAGATGGCCGCCTTGCTTCGCGTTCCTAGGAAACAATAAATGCTTGATTTGTTCGATAATGTCCACTATTTATGTCTAAGTAGCTACTTTTGTTAGGGCATTAGGTACACACATCCAAATGCTCGTGCAGGTCCAGCATAACTTCAGACAAAAACTTCAAAAAGTTATATTACAGGTTGAAGAAATATTTCAAACTAAGTATAGAATCAATCTTTATGGTGTTTTTAACATAAATCTTCAATAAAGTTCCAACCGGCGAATTCCTTTGTGTCTAGAGAAGCCATGGAACGCAGGTTGATATCATATGAAATGCGCGTGACCAGGACTCATTCAGCTCTTATTCAGCCCCACAACATAGTAGAAGCCTCATTTATTTCCCTGGCCACATCTGCAGTCCTCATGCCTCCTTGCAGCATGCCTAAGGCACGTTCACGCAGATAAGCAGGGACCTTGGGCATCTTTCTTTTGGTGTTTTTCAGAGTCAGTAGAAAGAGTCTGCCTTTGTCACGCTAGTAATGACAAAATGGTGAATACGATGCCAAACCTTGCCTTTGAGGAAAAAGACTGAATCTCGTCGTGGGAAGTTACTTTTCTGGATAGTGTTTTGTGTAGGGATAAGTACTTGGTGCTTTTTTTAAGGTAGATTTATGAGTCAACATAAGCTCATCTGCAGGGACTGCAGCTTTCTCAAGAGTGAGATCCTTCTGCTCATAAATGAAGGTAGCAACCCTTTTGTGAAGGCCACTCTTGAACTGCTCAAGAGTGTCTTTAAATCCACAAGGTCCTTGACTTCTTGAGATGGACACCATCGATCAAAAAGAGAAGCTTGTTTCCTTGCGTATTAAACATGACTGTGCGACTGTCTTTCGCAATTTACGGAACTGTTGCCTGTATGCCTCTGGGACCAACTCATAATCCCCAAGGACAGCAACTTCAAGTGTTATATTCTGAACTCTGATCAAGAGATTAAGCGGCAAGTGGTAATTGTTTCCCAAAAGAACACATTGGAGGAGCAATGACCAGATATTGCGTAGCCATTTTAGGGATGTGGCAATCCACTCAAACAGAGCAAAATATATTGGTCGAACCAAGGTCAAACTCTATTGAAGGTGCAGGATGGCATGACTGGATTCGGAAAATTGTACAGATCTATCTCGTTGTAATGCTACCAGATCTCTCTTTTAATCGAATGGTTTATTATCAGGTTCTTTCTCCTTTGCTGCACGTTCTTCTTGTACTAGTCTGGCTGCACATACTTATTCCTTTTCTATGTGCTCTTACTCAAGTTCCCTTTTCCTGTACTCAATCTCTAATTTCAGTTGCTCTAATTTTGCCTTTAGTTTTAACTCCCGCAGTTGCACGTCTAATGGGGTTTACCCTACTACCCGAAGCGCCCTTTTCATCAGCTTCACTCTCCTGAAGGATTTCCCTCTCCACCAAAGCAGCATCAAGCAACTCCTTGAGCAGTCACACTGTCATAATGCTTTGCAATAATGATCGGATTCGTATTCGTACATTCATCTCATATTTCCCAAGTAGGGTTTTCCACAAATGCTTCCAAACCAAAATCCTGTGTACTTATGCAATTTTCAAACCGATTTCACCAATCTTATAACCACAATGTTGGTTGTCAGTGGCAGAAGCTCTACAATGAAAGCATTATTTAAACAGTCATACCTGGGCACAGTAGAGCTTCAGAGTAGGTGATTATAGTGACTACCATACTAATTGGAAACAATATCCCAGACAAGCTCCAATTTTGTTAAGTTCCCACAAGACAAAATATGTCGTAGGATAGGAAGTAAAACTAATATGGAGCCAAACAAACAGGGGAAAACTCACACCTCAGGCTTCCTTTGGCTAACTATAGTGGTTGAGCTGTAAATTACACCACAGCTAACGTGAGGTGTAGCTCTCCCAACACCTTCTTTCCAATTGATGCACTGGACCAAGAGGTCTAACGAGGTGACTCCAATCATAACAGGACCTTTTGCGCCGACAAAGATGGCCGCCTCGCTTCGCGTTCCTAGGAAACTATGCAGGTTTTTTTTACATGTTATTTCTTACATTGGTACCCCAGGTCATCTTAGGTTTCATTACATACAGTCGAGAATAACTACTGAATATAAGAGCAGCGTCAACTCACCATCAGTACGACCAAGAATATGACTTTCCCGAAGCGGATCCTGTGTTCTGCCTTCCACCCAGGACAACGGAATGGATCCCAGCCGGCGACCCGAAACAACGACTTCGTAAAAGAGGGAAACGAAGCGGTCTTCTGGTCAGACTCCGGAGACGGACACATCGCGCACCACTCCCTAGCATACTTCTCGCCAATGTCCAGTCTCTTGACAACAAGGTTGATGAAATGCAAGCAAGGATAGCATTCCAGAGGGATATCATGGACTGTAACATTCTTTGCTTCACGGAAACATGGCTCACTCGAGAGACGCTATCGGAGTCGGTGCAGCCAGCTGGTTTCTCCACGCATCGCACCGACAGAAACAAACATCTTTCTGGTAAGAAGAGGGGCGGGGCGTATGCTTTATGGTTAACGAAACGTGGTGTGGTCACAACAACATACAGGAACTCAAGTCCTTCTGTTCACCCGATTTAGAATTACTCACAATCAAATGTTGACCGCATTATCTACCAAGGGAATTCTCTTCGATTATAATCACAGCCGTATATATTCCCCCCCAAGCAGACACATTGATGGCTCTGAACGAACTTTATTTGACTCTTTGCAAACTGGAAACCACATATCCTGAGGCTGCATTCATTGTAGCTGGGGATTTTAACAAGGCTAATCTGAAAACAAGACTCCCTAAATTGTATCACAATATCAATTGCGCAACCAGGGCTGGTAAAATCTTGGATCATTGCCTACAGGATCCCAGGATCTTGGATCCCTGCCTACAGACAGAAGCTAAAACAAGAAGGTCTGCACTGAGGTCTGTTCAACGCTGGTCCGACTAATCTGATTCTACGCTCCAAGACTGCTTCCATCACGTGGACTGGGATATGTTTTGTATTGCGTCAAACAACAACATTGACGAATACGCTGATTCGGTGAGCGAGTTGTCGTTCCCATAGCAACGATTAAAACATTCCCAAACCAGAAACCGTGGATTGATGGCAGCATTCGCATGAAACTGAAAGCGCGAACCACTGCTTTTAATCACACATGACCGAATACAAACAGTGTAGCTATTCCCTCCGCAAGGCAATCAAACAAGCTAAGCGTCAGTATAGAGACAAAGTAGAATCGCAATTCAACGGCTCAGACACAAGAGGTATGTGGCAGGGTCTACAGTCAATCACGGATTACAAAAAGAAAACCAGCCCAGTCACGGACCAGGATGTCTTGCTCCCAGGCAGACTAAATAACTTTTTGGCCCGCTTTGAGGACAATACAGTGCCACTGACACGACCCGCAACCAAAACATGCGGACTCTCCTTCACTGCAGCCGAGGTGAGTAAAACATTTAAACGTGTTAACCCTCGCAAGGCTGCAGGCCCAGATGGCATCCCCAGCCGCGCCCTCAGAGCATGCGCAGACCAGCTGGCTGGTGTGTTTACGGACATATTCAATCAATCCTTATCCCAGTCTGCTGTTCCCACATGCTTCAAGAGAGCCACCATTGTTCCTGTTCCCAAGAAAGCTAAGGTAACTGAGCTAAACGACTACTCACTTCCGTCATCATGAAGTGCTTTGAGAGACTAAGCAAAGACCATATCACCTCCACCCTACCTGACACCCTAGACACACTCCAATTTGCTTACCGCCCAAATAGGTCCACAGACGATGCAATCTCAACCACACTGCACACTGCCCTAACCCATCTGGACAAGAGGAATACCTATGTGAGAATGCTGTTCAACGACTACAGCTCGGCATTCAACACCATAGTACCCTCCAAGCTCGTCATCAAGCTCGCGACCCTGGGTCTCGACCCCGCCCTGTGCAACTGGGTACTGGACTTCCTGACGGACCGCCCCCAGGTGGTGAGGGTAGGCAACAACATCTCCACCCCGCTGATCCTCAACACTGGGGCCCCACAAGGGTGCGTTCTGAGCCCTCTCCTGTACTCCCTGTTCACCCACGACTGCGTGGCCACGCACGCCTCCAACTCAATCATCAAGTTTGCGGACGACAACAGTGGTAGGCTTGATTACCAACAACGACGAGATGGCCTACAGGGAGGAGGTGAGGGCCCTCGGAGTGTGGTGTCAGGAAAATAACCTCACACTCAACGTCAACAAAACTAAGGAGATGATTGTGGACTTCAGGAAACAGCAGAGGGAACACCCCCCTATCCACATTGATGGAACAGTAGTGGAGAGGGTAGCAAGTTTTAAGTTCCTCGGCATACACATCACAGACAAACTGAATTGGTCCATTCACACAGACAGCATCGTGAAGAAGGCGCAGCAGCGCCTCTTCAACCTCAGGAGGCTGAAGAAATTCGGCTTGTCACCAAAAGCACTCACAAACTTCTACAGATGCACAATCGAGAGCACCCTGGCGGGCTGTATCACCGCCTGGTACGGCAACTGCTCCGCCCACAACCGTAAGGCTCTCCAGAGGGTAGTGAGGTCTGCACAACGCATCACCGGGGGCAAACTACCTGCCCTCCAGGACACCTACACCACCCGATGTTACAGGAAGGCCATAAAGATCATCAAGGACATCAACCACCCGAGCCACTGCCTGTTCACCCCGCTATCATCCAGAAGGCGAGGTCAGTACAGGTGCATCAAAGCTGGGACCGAGAGACTGAAAAACAGCTTCTATCTCAAGGCCACCACTAACATTGAGTGGCTGCTGCCAACACTAACACTGACTCAACTCCAGCCACTTTAATAATGGGAATTGATGGGAAATGTAAATATATCACTAGCCACTTTAAACAATGCTACCTTATATAATGTTACTTACCCTACATTATTCATCTCATATGCATACGTATATACTGTAAACTATATCATCGACTGCATCCTTATGTAATACATGTATCACTAGCCACTTTAACTATGCCACTTTGTTTACATACTCATCTCATATGTATATACTGTACTCGATACCATCTACTGTATCTTGCCTATGCTCCTCTGTACCATCACTCATTCATATATCCTTATGTACATATTCTTTATCCCCTTACACTGTGTATAAGACAGTAGTTTTGGAATTGTTAGTTAGATTAACTGTTGGTTATTACTGCATTGTCGGAACTAGAAGCACAAGCATTTCGCTACACTCGCATTAACATCTGCTAACCATGTGTATGTGACAAATAAAATTTGATTTGATTTGATTTATTGTGGAACTAGGATTCCTGGGAGTGCATTCTGATGAAGATCAAAGGTAAGGGAATATTTATAATGTGATTTCTGGTTCCTGTTGACTCCAACATGGCGTAAAATTGTATTTATTTTCTGAGCGCCGTCTTATATTATTGCATGATTTGCTTTTTCCTTAAAGTAAAAAAAAAATCTGACACAGCAGTTGCATTAAGGAGAGGTATATCTATAATTCCATGTGTATAACTTGTATTATCATCTACATTTATGATGAGTATTTCTGTTGATTCAATGTGGCTATGCAAAATCACTGGATGTTTTTGGAACTAGTGAACGTAACGTGCCAATGTAAACTCAGATTTTTGGATATAACTATGAACTTTATCAAACAAAACATACATGTATTGTGTAACATGAAGTCCTATGAGTGTCATCCGATGAAGATTATCAAAGGTTACTGATTCATTTAATCTCTTTGTGCTTTGTGACTCCTCTCTTTGGCTGGAAAAATGGCTGTGTTTTTCTGTGGCTTGGTGATGACCTAACATAATCGTTTGTGGTGCTTTCGCTGTAAAGCCTATTTGAAATGGGACACTGTGGTGGGATTAACAACAAGATTACCTTTAAAACGGTATAAAATACATGTATGTTTGAGGAATTTTAATTATGAGATTTCGCCCTGCACTTTCACTGGCTGTTGTTAACGGGATTAACAGGATTTTCTGGCTAACAATGTAAGTAATTATACATTAAATAAAAACGAATACTGCATAGTTTTCTAATGACTAGAAAGAAGCAAGGTAACCCTCTGACGGTGCCATCTTGCTCAGTAAGTGCACTATGTCATCATGAACAGCCTTTTATACGCAAGACAGTTTGATGGAAACACGTCTCAGGTGGGAAAATGTGCATTTAAGTTTAGGCAGATTTGTGAATATTCGCATGAAAATCTGTCTGCGATTGGATGGAAGCCTAGCGATTGTCCTAAATTGAAACAAAAAAAACTGAGCCCTCCAGCCCATTCAAATTCTTAGAGTTTATTGATGCACCCATGCATCAATCTAATTAACATAATAATAAAACATCCTCATCAAAATCCGCCAGTTTAAGCTAAAGATATGTTTTTATTGCATGGGCTGTGTCTCAAATACAGCATACGCCTATGTCGGGCTTCAATATCTGCGGTAGAAAGTGTCTGTTTGGGTCTGGTTTACCTACTAAACAAGATTTGGATCAGATTTGTATGAACCCTTTGTTTCAGATGGGTCCGTGTCTCTGCGGAGTGGTGATGCTGTTAAGCAGCCTGTGAAGATACTGCGGGACACTGGGGCAGCCCAGTGTTTTGCCTGTGTCTAACACTTCAGCAACTGATTACAGTGTGTTAGTTGAAGGTGTGGAGATGGACTGCATGGATGTTCCTTTGTGTAATGTGGAACTCGAGTCTGATCTTGTTTCTGGTCCTGTGGTCTTTGAAGTGAGGCCTAGCCTACCTTTGAAGGGGGATGTAACGGCTTTCTTCCGTTGAAAGAGAAGCGGACCAAAATGCAGCGTGGTGGTTACTCATGTTCTATAAAGAAAATGAACAAACATGAAATAACGTAAATATACAAAACAACAAACGGACCGTGAAAACCTATACAGCCTATCTTGTGACAACAAACACAGAGACAGGAACAATCACCCACAAACACACAGTGAAACCCGGGCTACCTAAATATGGTTCCCAATCAGAGACAACGATAATCACCTGACTCTGATTGAGAACCGCCTCAGGCAGCCATAGACTTTCCTAGACAACCCTACTCAGCCACAATCCCAATACCTACTAAAACCCCAATACAAAAACACACCACTAAATAAACCCATGTCACACTCTGGCCTGACCAAATAAATATAGAAAACACAAAATACTAAGACCAGGGCGTGACAGGGGATTAATTAATTTGTCAATGATTGCTGTTTGGAAGGATGTGCTAAATCTTGTCGTTTATAAGGTACCCAGAGTAGAGCAACCTGATGGGTTTTCAGAGATATTCCCTAGAGCAGTGGTTCCCAAACTTTTTATAGTCCCATACCCCTTCAAACATTCAACCTCCAGCTGCGTACTCCCTCTAGCACCAGGGTCAGCACACTCTCAAATGTTGTTTTTTGTCATCATTGTAAGCCTGCAATACACACACTAGACGAAGCATTTATTAAACATAATGAGTGTGAGTTTTGTCACAACCGGCTTGAGTATCAAGTTGAGTATCTGGAGCAACAGCATTTGTGGGTTTGATTACAGGCTCAAAATAGCCAGAAACAAAGACCTTTCTTCTGAAAATCGTCAGTCTATTCTTAAAATAGTCATTTACAACATTAACAATGTCTACACTGTATTTCGGATCAATTTTATGTTATTTTAAAGAACCAAAATTGTGCTTTTCTTTAAAAAACAAGGACATTTCTAAGTGACCCCAAACTTTTGAATGGTAGTGTATACCTGCACTTTCTATTTGTCTGTTGCCAGTTCATCTTGTCTTTGTTCGGTCTTTGTTCGGTACCAGCGTGTTTTTTCCTGTTCCTTAAGTTTTTGTTTTTAGTCTTCCCGGTTCTGACCCTTCTTCACAGTCAACTTTATTATTATTATTTTATTTTTTTCCCCGTTTTCTCCCCAATTTTGTGGTATCCAATTGTTTTAGTAGCTACTATCTTGTCTCATCGCTACAACTCCCGTACGGGCTCATGAGAGACGAAGGTTGAAAGTCATGCATCCTCCGATACACAACCCATCCAAGCCGCACTGCTTCTTAACACAGCGCGCATCCAACCCAGAAGCCAGCCGCACCAATGAGTCGGAGGAAACACCGTGCACCTGGCAACCTTTGTTAGTGCGCCCAGCCCGCCACAGGAGTCGCTGGTGCGTGATGAGACAAGGATATCCCTACCGGCCAACCCCTCCCTAACCCGGGCGACGCTAATTGTGCGTCGCCCCATGGACCTCCCGGTCACAGCCGGTTACGAAAGAGCCTGGGCACGAACCTAGTCTCTGGTGGTGCAGCTGGCACTGCAGTACAGCGCCCTTAACCACTGCCCCACCCGGGAGGCAGGCACAGTCAACTTAGTGTATGTAAACTTCTGACACACTGGAATTGTGATACAGTGAATTATAAGTGAAATGATCTGTCTGTAAACAATTGTTGGAAAAATTACCTGTCATGCACAAAGTAGATGACCTAACCGACTTGCCAAAACAATGTTTTTTTTAACAAGAAATTTGTAGAGTGGTTGAAAAATTATTAGTAATGACTCCAAATTAAGTGTATGTAAACTTCCGACTTCAACTGTATGTGTGGTCCTGACTTTGGTAAACCTCCGGAGTTGACCTTTCCTTTGGTAAACCTCCGGAGTTGACCTTTCCTTTGAAAACCCCAAAGGTGATTGAGTTCGTGGGGACCTCTGAAAGAAGAGAGAGTCCCTAAATGGTCCTTAATTAAAAGTTAAAAATAACAACAACAAAAAAACGTTGTCTCGGAAGCAGCTGATTGTGGAGATATGTGCAGAAGAGGCGTTTGATTAAGTTTGTGTGGGTTGCTTTGACATAGATGCGTTTCTGATGACGAAATTCCTACGCCACTTCTGGTCAAGATGATTGGCCCAGTGTATCTTAAGTTGTTGTTACAGTTACACTCTGACAAGAGATACTGATGTTGGCTCACAATGGTAATATGGCACGCCATATTGGGGTCAACAATACATATGACCGTATCTTGAGTAAATAATTCTGTCCAGGTCTGAAAAAATATGTTGGGGTTTACCCTAAATCCTGTCATGTTTGTCAACTGACAGGTAAACAAAAACAAAATGTGCCGGTTGCACCTTTGCAGCCTATAACTGCTTTTGACGAAACTTTCAGCAGGGCTCTGGTGGACTAAGTTGGTCCTTTGCCCATATTTCAAGAGTGGAAATCAATTTATCTTAGCCATCATGTGTGCTTCCACTCATTTCCCCAAAGCCATTGCTCCTTGTATTGTTAAGGCCCTTGTGAAATAATTTTCAATGTTCGGGCTTCCACAGTGCAGTCAGACCATGATTCAAAAGGTCTTCAAACAAGTGTTACAGCAGTTGGGAGTTACCCATTGCCCCTTTAGTACCTTCCACCCAGACTCTCTTGAGAGATTTCATCAGACTTTGAAGTCGATGTTGAAAGCTTACTGCTTTGAGTTAGAAAAAGACTGGAACTCCATTGAGAGTTTGTTGCAGGACAACACCTCAAAGCAAATCTGTTGGAGCATGTTAACACTTTTTTTTATACAGATTGCACCACCTCTGTGAGTTTGCCAGTAAGAATATGGAAAAAAGTCTGGTATGATTTAAAGTTGCACTTTCGATGTGGGTGACCAAGTCCTAGTTTTGTTGCTCGTTCTGCGGTCACCGTTGTAAGCTCTCTTTTCAGGCCCTTACCTCAAGTAATCTGAATGACTTCATCACGCAGAAAAAAACACAGCTGCTTCATGTCAACATGTTGAAGCCATACTTATCCCATTGATTCTTGGGGATGGTTTGCTACTACCGGGCATTTTGAGATTGCTGCCCCACTTATGGATTTGACCAATCCCAAAGTCACTTTCCGTTGCATCCCAGACTGTTAAGTGGTTTTTGAAAAGTCGAAGGCCCTTTTAGTCTCAGCACCGGTGCAGGTGCTGTGATCCTACAGCAGGACAACAGCGATACTGAGCACCCTGTGGGGTACTTTTGAATAACTTGGCCTCCTACCAAAAACACTAATCAACCATTGAGAAAGAAGCCTTTGCTTTGATACTGGCTCTTCAGCACGTTGAGCTTTGTGTCGGGCCTCTACCCCGCTATTGCACGTTCGTCATAACGAGGAGACCAAGGCGCAGCGTGATAAGAATACATTCTTCAATGTATTGCCACCCTTCTCACACCCTGACCTAACCAAAATAATAATGAAAACAAAGATAACTAAGGTCAGGGCGTGACACGCTAGTTGTCTATACCTCTAAAAGACTAGTTCCAAAAAACAGTTCGTATACTTTCTATTATTCCATCATCATAGTGTGGATATACAGGTATATACACTACCGTACACAAGTTTGCGGTCACTTAGAAATGTACTTGTTTTTGAAAGAAAAGCTTATTTCTGTCCATTAAAATAACATCAAATTGATCAGAAATGCAGTGTAGACATTGTTAATGTTCTAAATGACTGACTATTGTAGCAGGAAACGACAGATTTTTAATGGAATATCTACAAGGGCGTACAGAGGTCCGTTATCAGCAACTATCACTCCAGTGTTCCAATGGCACATTGTGTTAGCTAATCCAAGTTTATCATTTTTAAAGGCTAATTGATCATTAGAAAACCCTTTCGCAATTATGTTAGCACAGCTGAAAACTGTAATGAATTAAAAACTGGCCTTCTTTAGGCTAGTTGAGTATCTGGAGCATCAGCACTTGTGGGTTAGATTACAGGCTCAAAATTGCCAGTAACAAAGACATTCTTCTGAAACTTGTCAGACTATTCTTGTTCTGAGAAATGAAGGCTATTCCATGTGTGAAATTGCCAAGGATCTGAAGATCTCGTACAATGCTGTGTACTACTCCCTTCACAGAACAGCGTAAACTGGCTCTAACCAGAATAGAAAGAGTGGGAGGCCCTGGTGCACAACTGAGCAAGAGGGCATGTACATTAGAGTGTCCTCAACTGGCAGCGTTATTAAATAGTACCCTCAAAACACCAGTCTCAACGTCAACAGTGAAGAGGCGACTCTGGGTTGCTGGCCTCTTGTAAGGGATTTCCTCCTCTTCTTCCGAAGAGGAGAGGCGAGAAGGATCGGAGGACCAATATGCATCGTGGTAAGTGTCCATGGTTCTTTTAATAAGAAATACTACACATGAACACGACTGAAATACCAAAACAATAAACGTGGAACGAACAAAACCCAAAACAGTACCGTGTGGTGAAAAACACAGACACGGAAACAAACACCCACAAAACAAACAGTGAAACCCAGGCTACCTAAGTATGATTCTCAATCAGAGACAACTAATGACACCAGCCTCAAATTGAGAACCATACTAGGCCGAAACATAGAAATCCCCAAATCATAGAAAAACAAACATAGACTGCCCACCCCAACTCACACCCTGACCATACTAAATAATGACAAAAACTACGGAAATAAAGGTCAGAAAGTGACACCTCTAGGCAGAGTTGCAACGAAAAAGCCATATCTCAGACTGGACAATGAAAAGAAAAGATTAATACGGGCAAAAGAACACAGCCACTGGACAGAGGAACTCTGCCTAGAGATAGCTAAAATCATATAGTTGGTGAGGGCCTTTAGGTAACAGCTTTTTAAGGGAAGGTGGTCAGTTCGGTCATCTGGCTGGTCTTGTAAGATAGGAGAGGGGTGGAAGAGGGGCCCTAACCATTTGCTAGTGCACCTCACATGCTCCTCACATGCGTACGTCCTACATCGCGCGCAAGTTGATTTTGTTCACCCACACTAGAAGTGATCATGACACACAGGTTGAAATATCAAAACAAACTCTGAACTAATTATTAATTTGGGGACAGGTCAAAAAGCATTAAACATTTATGGCAAATTAGGTAACTAGCTTGCTGTTGCTAGCTAATTTGTCCTGGTATATAAACATTTGGTTGTTATTTTACCTGAAATGCACAAGGTCCTCTACTCTGACGACTAATCCACAGATAAAACAGTAAACCAAATTAGTTTTTCGTCATATCTCCTCCTTCAGGCTTCTTTTTCGTCTTTGAACTTCATATGGCGGTTGGCAAACAACTTTACAGCATTACTACAACTGACCGGAGTGTGGATGTAAGTTCATATTTCAATCACCCACGTGGGTGTATGCTCCTAAAAACCAGTGAGGAGATGGGAGAGGCAGGACCTGCACCGCTTTGAGGGTCAGAAATAGAACCAATTTCTATTTTAGCGCCTGGCCATGCAGACGCGCGCGAGCAGTGTGGGTGCAATGATTGAATAACATCTATGTGTACATTTATTTTGCAGCGCACGTGACTTGAGCGATGTGGTCAGCATGTTAGCCTTAATGATGAAGTGTCTTCCAGTTACACCTTGAAACACCCCACAGTAGGCAGTCACGTAAATACTAGTGGTGAGATGTTGAAGTTCAAGTGTTCTAGATTTCCACAAGACCTGTCATTATAACCTGGAAAGTGAGGATCTGTTGAGAGAGCTATTGTTTTGCCTTTCAGCTGTGTACTGAGTGTTTTTCTTAAGTTAATTTGAGAGAAAGTAACAGGAAGTCCTCCTGCTTTCCCTAATACCTTGCCTCCATATGTTATATGTCATGTCCTGAAATGCCAATGAGGGAAACATTCAAAACACTTTGACACATTGTATTGAAGCACAATCACTAATACCATACACTCACTCACACTCAGACTTGAAAAAGAGATCTCAATTGTGACTTCCTTGGTTACATAAAGGATAAATACAAGTTTAAAAAATATATACTCATCGCCCAAATATATTTTGATATTTTTGGCCATATTGTCTAAACTGAATCAATATGAATAACTTTTTAGGAAGTTTTTCATATTATTTATATTTATTTAAGGCTTATTACGGCTTAATAGGGCCTACCTCTTATGTCGACAATAGAGACAAATCCAAATAGCAATCAACATCATACAAATTCACGTAAGGATTTAGTGAGTATTATTGAGCCTGACCTTTTGAAGTTTAGTGCAGGGAGGCGGAGACTTTCTTCTCTCTTGTTAACAAGACATGTGATTAACATTTCTGGATTTGCGCCCTATGCAGTCGGTCTGTCAAGTTCTCTCAAGGGAATGTGCCACAGGGAAGGCTACGAACGAAGTTAGCGCGCAGGTCAAGGTAAGTGTAATATTTTACAGCGTTACTGTGCTAATAATAGGCTACATTACCGCTTTGTAGAAGTATAGGCCTATAGTAATGGCCCTGGAGTAAAATAGGTGAATACCTTTTGCATTCTACATTCCCAAATGTAACATGAGGGATGGCGTGATATGGTCCCTGTTTTGAGTCCTCTCAGTATTCCTTTTGCAAGTGCAACTTTGATCATTTCTCCATAGTTTTTTTAAACGTTTTTTTTTGTTATAGCTGTGCATTCTTGCCAATAAATATGAATTCACTGATTAACGTGGTTTATGCGGCATTGAGCCAAATTGTATTTTGAGAGATTGAGTATAGTTTATAATGACTCATTTCCCATAAGTGCAAATATATGTTCACCTCAAGTTTTGCAAACTCATGCTTTTTGCAAATAGTGAATAGTGAGCACATTTAGCTTATACACCTGTTACATTCTGCTGCAAGGCCCAGTGTGGAAACCATTATTATTGGTGTGACAGTATGCTTGTTTCCCCTCACACAATGACTTGTATGTCTGTCTGTGGGCATGAGTGCAAGTTGCCTCATTTTCAGCTTATCTCAATACATGTATTGTGATGCCTGGGTCTGGGAAAATGTGCACAGGCTAAATTGCATGGAGTCCAGACAGACTGGCTATAATCTGCTCCACTGGAGAGTGATGTGATGGTTCTGAGTTGTGCCAACGCTAGGTCACATGATAGTGCTGGCGCAGCAGACAGAGGAACCTTTCACCACAAACAGAATCATGGAGGAAAATACTATTTAAAAAATATAGAGGAATGAGGTGTGATTATGATTAGTGTTTTACACCAATATTGATACATATATGATATGACTGAAGCATGTTGTGATATCGTTTAATACTTATTTTACCCACCTTCTACAATCTTTTAAAAAACTTTTTTTCAATGCGGCGCTAGGCGGATAGCTAAGTAATAGCATGGGTTCATCAATGCGACCAGCTTGCTAGTTCACCCAAATTACAAAATTACATTAGTTTCCTTACCCTTTAAGCAGTCTTTCGACAAAGTATGACAGCTATCCATGCTATGGTTTCGTTACCCTGGCACCGTTTCCACATGCTAACATTTTAGCATTTGTGGCACAAATTCCATTTATGTCATGTGACCGATAATAGCATTTTTTTTTTGCGCATCATATCCAAATCACCTGAAAGTGTCTACAATTGATTGTGAAGCTCAACAAAGACACTTATAGATGAACATGATGTAATATAGACATTTTTGCTAATATATTGAAAATACAGAAATATCTTATTTATATAAGTGTTCACATCCCTGAATCAATACATGTTAGAATCACCTTTGGCAGGGAGTAAGCAACTCCAGTGTAGATTTGGACTTGTGTTTTAGGTTATTGTCCTGCTGAAAGGTGAATTTCTCCCAGTGTCTGTTGGAAAGCAGACTGAAGCATGTTTTTCGCTATGATTTTGCCTGTGCTTAGCTCTATTTTGTTTATTTAAAAAATACACTCACTAGGGCCTCTTGATTGACACAGCGTTTTAAGGCACTGCATCACACTGCTAGAGGTGTCATTACAGACCCGGGTTTGATCCCAGGCTGTGTCGCAACCGGCCGTGATCGGGAGTCCTATAGGGCGGCGCACAATTGGCCCAGAATTGTCCGGGTTAGGGAAGGATTTGGCCGGGGGGTCTTTACTTGGCTCATCGCGCTCTAGCGACTTCTTGTGGCTGGCCAAGCGCCTGCAGGCTGACCTAGGTCATCAGTTGAATGACCTAGGTCACATTGGTGCGGCTGGCGTACGGATTAAGTGGGCGGGTGTTAAGAATATCGGTTTGGTGGGTCATGTTTCGGAGGACGTATCACTCGATTTTCGCCTTCCAAGACCGTTTGGGAGACAAGATGGAAATTGGGGATAAAAACATCCATAGACCTTTTCTATGACAAGCATACCCATAACATGATCCAGCCATCACCATGTTTGAAGAGTGGTACTCAGTGACTTGTTGTGTTGGTTTTGCCCCAAACACAATGCTTTGCATTCAAATTTCTTTGCAATTTTACTTTAGTGCCTTATTCCAAACAAGATGCATGCTTTGGAATATTTGTATTCAGATTTTTTTATTTGATTTGTTATACCTTTATTTAACTTGGCAAGTCAGTTAAGAACACATTCTTATTTTCAATGACGGCCTAGGAACGGTGGCTTAACTGCCTTGTTCAGGGGCAGAACAACAGATTTTCACCTTGTCAGCTCAGGGGATCCAATCTTACAACCTAACAGTTAACTAGTCCAACGCAATTAACGACCTGCCTCTCTCTCGTTGCACTCCACAAGGAGACTGCCTGTTACGAGAATGCAGTAAACCAAGGTAAGTTGCTAGCTAGCATTAAACATATCTTATAAAAAGCAATCAATCATAATCACTAGTTAACTACACAAGGTTGATGATATTACTAGATATTATCTAGCGTGTCCTGCGTTGCATATAATCTGACTGAGCATACAGTTATCTAAGTATCTGACTGAGCGGTGTAGGCAGAAGCAGGCACGTAAACATTCATTCAAACAGCACTTTCTTTGTGTTTTGCCAGCAGCTCTTCGTTGTGCGTCAAGCATTGTGCTGTTTATGACTTCAAGCCTATCAACTCCCGAAATGAGGCTGGTGTAACTGAAGTGAAATGGCTAGCTAGTTAGCTCACGCTAATAGCGTTTCAACCGTCACTCGCTCTGAGCCTTCTAGTAGTTGTTCCCCTTGCTCTGCATGGGTAACGCTGCTTAAGATACGTTTTTTTGCTTCTTTTACTGTTGGTTTTGTACACCAGCTTCAAACAGCTGAAAAAGCAATATATTTGGTTGTGGAAAAGATACTGTATTTCAAGGCAGTTTAGGTGGCACAATGATCACGTCATTTGCGTGAAGAAAAGACAGAGAAAAAGGGAGTGGAGGTCGGGCTGCCTTCTGAGATTTGTAGGCGAGTGTGTAAACCTCCATTGCCAACATTTCTATTGATCAATGTGCAATCATTGGAAAAGAAAAAAAGATTATCCTACCAACAGGACAATAAAAACTGTAATATCTTATGTTTCACCGAATCGTGGCTGAACAACAACACGGATAATATAGAATTGGCAGAATTATTTATGCATCGGCAGGACAAAGAATCTACGTCTGGTAAGACGAGTGGTGGGGTTATGTTTCTGTTTATCGATAACAGCTGGTGCGCGAAATCTAATATTAAAGAAGTCTCAAGGTATTACTCGCCTGAGGTAGAGTACTTTATGATAAACTGTAGACCACACAATCTACCAAGAGAGTTCTCATCTATATTATTCGTAGCCGTCTATTGACGACCACAAAGCGATGCTGGCACTAAGACCGCACTCAATGAGCTGTATAAGGCCATAGGCAAACAAGAAAATGCTTATCCAGAAGCGGTCCTGCTAGTGGCCGGGGACTTTAATGCAGGTGAACTTAAATCCGTTTTACCTAATTTCTACCAGCATGTCACATGTGCAACCAGAGGGGAAAAAAACTCTAGACCACCTTTACTCCACACACACAGACACATACAAAGCTCTCCCTTGCCCTCCACCTGGTAAATATGACCATCATTCTATCCTCCTGATTCCTGCTTACAAGCAAAAACTAAAGCAGGAAGCACCAGTGACTCGCTCAATACGGAAGTGGTCAGATGACGCGGATGCTACGCTAAAGGACTCTTTTGCTAGCACAGACTGGAATATGTTCCGGGATTCATCCAATGGCATTGAGGAGTATACCACCTCAGTCATTGGCTTCATCTATAAGTGCATCAGCAACGTCGTCCCCACAGTGACTGTACGTACACATCCCAACCAGAAGCCATGGATTACAGGCAACATCTGCATCGAGCTAAAAGCTAGAGCTGCCCCTTTCAACTGGACACAAATCCGGACCATTACAAGACTTTTAAACAGGTCAACATTCACAAAGCCCAGATGGATTAACAGGACGTGTACTGTCGTTCTGCCCCTGAACAAGGCAGTTAACCCACTGTTCCTAGGCCGTCATTGAAAATGTGAATTTGTTCTTAACTGACTTGCCTAGTTAAAACTTCTTACGGCTGAAATCCCGCTAACGGGATCGATATGACAACAGCCAGTGAAAGTGCAGGGTGCCAAATTCAAACAACAGAAATCTCATAATTAAAATTCCTTAAACATACAAGTTTTTTACACCATTTTAAAGATAAACTTGTTGTTAATCCCACCACAGTGTCCGATTTCAAAAAGGCTTTCCTGCGAAAGCAGACCAAACAATTATGTTAGGTCACCGCCTAGTCACAGAAAAACACAGCCATTTTTCCAGCCAAAGAGAGGACTCACAAAAAGCACAAATAGAGATAAATTTAATCACTAACGTTTGATGATCTTCATCAGATGACACTCATAGGACTTCATGTTACACAATACATGTATGTTTTGTTCGATAAACTTAATCTCAGTTTACATTGGCGCGTTATGTTCAATAATGTTTTGCTTCCAAAACATCCAATGGTTTTGCAGAGAGCCACATCAATTTACAGAAATACTCATAATAAACATTGATAAAAGATACAAGTGTTATGTGTGGAATTCTAAATATACTTCTCCTTAATGCAACCGCTGTGTCAGATTTCAAAAAAGCTTTACGGATAAAGCACACCATGCAATATTTGAGTTCAGCGCTCAGACACAAAAACAAGCCATACAGATACCCGCCATGTTGTGGAGTCAACATTAGTCAGAAATAGCATTATAAATATTCACTTACCTTTGATGATCTTGATCAGAATGCACTCCCAGGAATCCCAGTTCCACAATAAATGTTTGTTTTGTTCGATAAAGTCCATAATTTATTGTCAAATACCTCCTTTTTGTTTGATCGTTTAGCCCAGTAATCCAAATGCATAATGCACTTGTTCAGACGAATTGTCAAAAAAGTTAAATTACGTAGAAACATGTCAAATGATGTATAGAATCAATCTTTAGGATGTTTTTAACATAAATCTTCAATAATGTTCCAACCTACTAATTCCTTTGTCTTTAGTAATGCAATGGAACGCAGCTACCTCTTACGGGAGCAAGCGTGATCAGCTCATGGCCTTCAGTTAGACCTCTTGTTGAAACAGCATTCATTCTCTCCTCCTTCACAGTAGAAGCCTCAAACAAGGTTCTAAAGACTGTTGACATCGAGTGGAAGCCTTAGGAAGTGCAATCGTACCAAATTTACACTGTATCTTGGATAGGCAAAGAGTTGAAAAACTGCAAACCTCAGATACCTCAGGTTTTTGCCTGCCATATGAGTTCTGTTATACTCACAGACATCATTCAAACAGTTTTAGAAACTTCAGAGGGTTTTCTATCCAAATCCACTAATAATATGCATATCATAACTTCTGTGGCTGAGTAGCAGGCAGTTTAAACTGGGCACCTTATTCATCCAAGCTACTCAATACTGCCCCCCCACCCAGCCATAAGAAGGTAAATAAAGGTAAAACAAATATTATTTAAAAAGCATGTGTGGACCAACTGGCAAGTGTTTTCACTGACATTTTCAACCTCTCCCTGACCAAGTCTGTAATACCTACATGTTTCAAGCAGACCACCACAGTCCCTGTGCCCAAGGAAGCAAAGGTTTTTAAATGTTTTTTTTTTATTGAACCATTATTTAACTCGGCAAGTCAGTTAAGAACAAATTCTTATTTACAATGACGGCCTACCGGGGAACAAAGGGTTAACTGCCTTGTTCATGGGCAGAACAACAGATTGGTACCTTGTCAGCTGGGGTATTCAATTCAGTAACCTTTCGGTTACTGGCCCAACACTCTAACCACTACCACCTGCCGCCCCTAAAGGTAGGTAACCTGCCCAAATAATAACTGCCCTGTAGCACTCACATCGGTAGCAAAGACAAGCTTTGAAAGGCTGGTCATGGGTCACATCACCAGCATCATGCCGGATACCCTAGACCCACTCAAATTTGCATACCGCCCCAACAAATGACGCAATCTCAATCGCATTCCACACTGCCCTTTTCCACCTGGACAAAATAAACACCTATGTGAGAATGCTGTTCATTGATTACAGGTCAGCGTTCAACACCATAGTGCCCACAAAGCTCATCACTAAGCTAAGAAACCTGGGACTAAACACCTCCCTCTGCAACTGGATTCCGAACTTCCTGACGGGTGCCTCCCAGGTCATAAGGATATAGGCACAACACATCCGCCACGCTGATCCTCCACACTGGGGCCCCTCAGGTGCGCATGCTTAGTCCCCTCCTGTACTCCCTCTTCACCCATGACTGCGTGGCAAAACACAACTCCCAACACCATCATTAAGTTAGTTGACAACACAACTAGGCTAGTGGTAGTGGTAGTGGACTACAGGAAAAGGCGGGCCGAACAGGCCCCCATTAACATTGACGTGGCTGTAGTGGAGCGGGTCGAGAGTTTCGAGTTCTATGGTGTCCACATCACCAACGAACTATCATGGTCTAAACACACCAAGACAGTTGTGAAGAGGGCACGACAACACCTTTTCCCCCGTAGGAGACTGAAAAGATTTGGCATGGATCCTCAGATCCTCAAAAAGTTCTACAGCTGCACAATCGAGAGCATCCTGACCGGTTGCATCTGGTATGGCAACTGTGCGGCATCTGACCGTAAGGAGCTACAGTGGGTAGTACAGCCCAGTACATCACTGGGGCCAAGCTTCCTGCCATCCAGGACCTATATATAGTAGGCGGTGTCAGAGGAAAGCCCAAAACATTGTCAAAGACTCCAGTCACCCAAGTCATAGACTGTTCTCTCTGCTACCGCACTGCAAGCGTTACCGGAGCGCCAAGTCTATCCATAAGACTGCTGAACAATTAATCAAATGGCCACCCCTACTATTTGCATTGACCCTCCCCTATATTTGCTATTACACTGCTGCTACTCTCTGTTTATTATCTATGCATAGTCATTTCACCCCTACCTACATGTACAAATTACCTCGACTAACCTGTACCCCCACACATCGGTACCGGTACCCCCTGTATATAGCCTCATTATTGTCATTTTAGTGTGTTGCTTTTTAATTATTTTTTACTTTTCTTTATTTGGTAAATATTTTCCTCTCTGGTACATGTGGGACACAACAGCCAGTGAAATTGCAGGGCGCCAAATTCAAAACAACAGAAATCCCATAATTAAAATTCCTCAAACATACAAGTATTTTACACCATTTTAAAGATACATTTCTTGTAAATCCAGCCACAGTGTCCGATTTCAAATAGTCTTTACGGCAAAAGCACACCAAACGCACACCAAACGATGTTATGTTAGGTCAGCACCTAGTCACAGAAAACCATACAGCCATTTTCCAGCCAAGGAGAGGGCTCATAAAAGTCAGAAATAGCGATTAAATGAAACACAAACCTTTGATCTTCATAAGATGGCACTCACAGGACTTCATGTTACACAATAAATGTGTGTTTTGTTCGATAAAGTTAATCTTTATGTTCAAAAACCTCATTTGATATTGGTGTGTTATGTTCAGAAATACATTGTGTAAAACAAACATCCAGTGAAAGTGCAGAGAGCCACATCAAATAACAGAAATACTCATCATAAACATTGATAAAAGATACAAGTGTTAAACATACGAATACAGATAAACTTCTCCTTAATGCAATCGCTGTGTCAGATTTTATTATAGTATTAGCCTACTGTCTGTTCACTCCTCAGATGAAATTAATTGCCCAATTCCTTGGAGGCCTTACACTGCTGTAGTCCAGAACGTTGCTATTAAACTCCGATTTTTTATCTGTGGGGATTTATCTCCACCTTTAATGGTAGCAGTTAAAAAATACTGTCAACTATATGACTGGTTTGGCATGGGGATACAGTGGATATGTGTGGTTATACAATGGGTGTGTCTAATCCTGGATGCTGATTGGTTAAAACCACATTCCAGCTGGTGTTTACTCCACAAGTTACCACTGTAAGTCTATGATGTTGAAATGCCTGTTTACTCTGTTCCATCTGACTGCACAATCCACTGTCTCATCAGCTCAGCCAGGCAATTCATATACTAGAGCTACGCTGTAAAAAGCATGAGGACATTTCTTTTAGACTTGCATTTGGGTTTCAACAGCGGAGATTTGTAATAACATTGTTGTCTGTCTATCTGACATTTGCAACATTGTTTCAATGTTGAAATTCGATCTCCAGCTGTACTATGGTAATGAACGTGTCAGGAGGCAGGATGAGACAGACAAGCTTTTCTCAGCCAATCAAAATCATGAATGAGCATCATTTTTATGGATATATACAATGAAATGCCAATAGAAAAACATAAAATGCAGCTAGTTTGCTGTCATTCCAGCTTCAGTTTGAAGTGATTGTGTTAGCTGTGTAGTTGACTATCTCTTCTGAACAGTGGCCTGGTGAGAGAGCAAATGTTCAATGCCAGGTGAAATCACACATCAATAGCTCATTGTTATGGATGTTTCCCAGAAAAGCACTAGAAAACAGTTAAATAAACACAAATGCAGCTGCTTTGATGTTATTATGGCTGCACTGTCTGACATGACTGTGCAGGCCAAAGTTGGCTAGCTAGCAAGTAAGGGATGATAACGTTGCCAGCCATCATGGCAATGGAACATTTAGAACGAACACATCTCAACCTAAATTTTTCTGAGGAGACTGCGTGAATCAGACCTTCATGGTCGAGTGTCTGCAAAGAAACCACTACTAAAGGACACCAGTAAGAAGAAGAGACTTGCTTGGGCCAACAAACTCGAGCAATGGACATTTAGATCGGTGGGAATCTGTCCTTGGGTCTGATGAGTCCAAATTTGAGATTTTTGGTTCCAACCGCCATGTTTTTGCGAAACGCAGAGTAGGTGAAAAGATGTGTGGTTCCCACTGTGAAGCATCGAGGAGGAGGTGTGATGGTGTGGGAGTGCTTTGCTGGTGACACTGTCTGTGATTTATTTAGAATTCAAGGCACACTTAACCAGCATGGCTACCACAGCATTCTGCAGCGATTCACCATCCCATCTGGTTTGTGCTTAGTTGGACTATCTTATCTTTTTCAACAGGACAATGACCCAAAACACATCTCCAGGCTGTGTAACCCAATTGACATGGTTTGAGATGAGTTGGACCAGAGAGTGAAGGAAAAACAGCCAACAAGTGCTCAGCATATATGGGAACTACTTCAAGACTGTTGGAAAAGCATTCCTCGTGAAGCTGTTTGAGAGAATGCTAAGAGTGTACAAAGCTGTCATCAAGGCAAAGGGTGGCTACTTTGAAGAATCCAAAATATAACATCACTTTTTTGGTTTCTACATGATTCCATATGTGTTATTTCATCGTTTTGATGTCTTCACTATTATTCTACAATGGAGAAAAACCCCTGAATGAGTAGGTGTGTCCAAACTTTTGACTGGTACTGTATGTCAATCATTATTTTAATATGTAACAACACCCGTGCCAATATTTCCTCTAAACACTGGCTTCCCGGGCATTATCACTTAAATACATGAGGCTGCACTGGATTGGGAGAAGACAACTTAGCAAGACTTGTAAACTAAGTGTTGGATTGCTTGAATGATTATGCTTTTGACAATTACAAAAAAAACTACTACCCACCTCCCTACTGAACATTAAACTCAATATGAATATTTCATTTGTCATTCACAAATGGATTTGAATAACATTGCAACACAATATTAATACCATAAATATGACTGCATTCAAAGCATATCAAATGTGTACATTTCCGGTGGGGCTATCTAACCCTCACCAAATGATGAGGAAAAGGGAAATATAGGATAGGTAGGCCTAATGTTGCAGTATTCTAGAGTGTGACAGGTTCCCCTGATAATATGTATTTTATGTACCTTGTTTACGTTGGCTGTTTTGCATTTAGTCAGTCCAAGGAACTGCTTCAGGTAAAATAGAAGCAAAGTTGACCAAAATTAAAGAGCCCCCAAGCCCTCCACCCAATTTTGGTTATTTGGTAACCCAGCGCTGGGTAAATATTGTGTGAATAACCCAACATGTTGGGTTGTTGGAATTACTCAAACATAGGTTAATTTAACCATCAGTTGGATATTTTTTACTTTTATGCTTGGTTGACCTAGCAGCTATGTCTTTTTGAATGTAAACCTTAGGTTATTTTCAGGAGAAGTGTCTTATTAGGGGTGTGGCTTTCAGATAGATCTAATTGGCCACCCATGAGAGTAAATGTGACCGACCGGCTAAAATCGGCCTTATGTAGAAAAATCTGAAATTGTGTTTTTTACATTGGATAAATGTAGACACTCAGAGCTAGGGTTGGACATTTTGGGGAATATTCAGAGGGGGAAACTTTCCGTGGGATTTAACGAGAATATATGGGAATTAACGGGAATATATGGGAATTAATGGGAATATATGCAAATTAATATTAATACCATTTAAATGTAGATGTTTTTTGCATTGGATATATTTACCATATCATATGGAGACAGAAACATAAACCTTTTACCTTATCATAAGTAGACAGAATTGCAAATGATTGAATCCTTTCAATAGACATTTAAAAAACAATTTAGTTACGAATTGAACTTTAATTAAATCAGTTGACTCTTCACATGGGATGATTTCACTGAAAAACAAAAGAAAAGTAATATTGAAGGATCCCCAATGATCCATTGGATCTCCCAAAAACGTTTTCAACATAAAATGTAAACGTAAAATGATAGTCTAGAAACTAATGCTTTGGTTGTATTCCTCTCAGGCTTCCATGTCTTCTCCCTTGACCTCCTCAATGTCCACCTCTTGAACATCAGACTCTGAGGCCTCATCTTCAATGTCATTTTCCAACCTTGTTGAGGATGGCTCATTGTCAGGCTCAAAAAGCCTCAAATTTTCCTGGGTGGCCAACAATTTTTCAACCCAGGTATTGGTCAACCTGTTGCGTGCTTTGGTGTGTGTGTTCCCAAACCAGTTGACCAGTTGCGCTCTGAGGCGGCTGATGTTGGTGGGATTTGGAGGATGATGGAGGCAACAGGGGAAAGAGCCTCAGATCTACAAAGTCCCTTCCACTATGTGGCTGATGAGAGATATTGGCACGACTGCCATGTTGCATCTCCATCCCAAAGCCCTTGCTTGGAAATGGACTTCGCCAGACTGCCAAGAACCTTTCCCTCATCTAGGCAAAGGTGACGTGACATGGTTGTGATGACACCATAGGCCTTGTTGATCTCTGCACCAGACAGGATGCTCTTGCCAGAATAATTGGGGTCCAACATGTACGCTGCAGCGTGTATGGGCTTCAGGCAGAAGTCTAAAAGCTTTTTGATGTATTTCAGAACTGCAGTTTCCTCTGCTTGGAGCAACAGTAAAGTGGGCAGGGCAGTACAGATTTCTTCTCATACATCTGCAAGCAGAGTCTGAACATCAGACATGATGGCATTGTCTCCCTCGATCCATGCAATGGCTACTGCTATAGGTTTCAGGCTGCTTACCACTCTCCCAAAATACATCATCCAAGAGGAGCCTCTTGATGGGGCTGTCCATATCGGCAAACTGTGATATGGCCATTTCTTGGAGACACTCCTTCCCCTCCAGGAGACTGTCAAACATGATGACAACATCACCCCAATGGATGTTGCTGGGCAGCTTCAATGTGGTGCTCATATTCTTCTCACTTTGCTTGGTGAGGTAGATTGCTGCTATAACTTGATGACTCTTCACATACCTAACCATTTTCTTGTCTCTCTTGTAGTCTGTATCCATTGTTTTCAGTGGCATGATGTCCTTGAGGAGTAGATTCAATGCATGAGCAGCACAGCCAATGGGTGTGATGTGAGGGTAGGACTCCTCCACTTTGGAACAAGCCACCTTCATGTTCGCAGCATTGTCTATCACCAGTGCAAATCTGTGGTCCAAGGTCATTGATGACTGCCTTCAGCTCATCTGCAATGTAGAGACCAGTGTGTCTGTTGTCCCTTGTGTCTGTCCGTGTCTGTGCTCTTGTAGAATACTGGTTGAGGGGTGAAGATGATGTAGTTAATTATTCCGTGCCCACGAACGTTCGACCACCCATCAGAGATGATTGCAATACAGTCTGCTTTCTCTATGATTTGCTTGACCTTCACTTGAACTCTGTTGAACTCTTGATCCAGCAAATGAGTATATAAAGCATGTCTTGTTGGAGGGGTGTATGCTGGGCAAAGAACATTCAGAAATCTCTTCCAATAAACATTTCCTCTGAGCACCAGAGGTGAACCAGTTGCATACACAGCTCAAGCAAGACATTCATCAGTATTTCTCAGACTACATTCCTCCATTGAGTAAAACTAACTACTTATTCCAGGAGGACCATGAGCTGTTGCTATCGATAAGGTGTCTGACTCATCATGTTCACCTCGAATAGAAGTAGAGGGACTTTTGTCAGAGGTTGCATGTTGTGAGTGCTGAGGGAACTTTATGGACTTGGCCAGATGATTCTGCAGATTTGTTGCATTCTTCACATATGATTAGGCACAGTATTTGCAAATGTACACCGTTTTTTCTTCTATATTAGGTGCAGTGAAATGTCTCCACACATCAGATAGTGCCCGTGGCATTTTCCTGTAAATACTTGAAAAAAAAGAGTAAAAAAACCCAAATACAATTCCATGTACAGATAAATAGTTAAATTAATTAACTCATTTGTAAGATAAATGTTTTAAAATGAAACATGTATGGAAACAGGTGAATTACCCCTCCTCAGTTAGCAGGCTCAAGCAAGCTAATACCCACATGGTAGCAAAAACTAACTAGCATAAATTGTTAAGTTCGAAATTATTGAAACTCACTTTGCTGTTTTTTTTACTTTTTATTTTTATCTCAAATCAAAGTTTATTTGTCACATGCGCTGAATACAACAGGTGGAGACCTTACAGTAAAATGCTTACTTACAAACTCTAACCAATAGTGCAAAAAAAGCTATTAGGTGAACAATAGGTAAAGACATAAAAACAGCAGTAAAAAGACAGTGAAAAACAGTAGCGAGGCTATATCCAGTGGTGAGGCTAGAAAAGTAGCAAGGCACATACAAACACCGGTTAGTCAGGCTAATTGAGGTAGTATGTACATGTAGATATTGTTAAAGTGACTGCATATATGATGAACAGAGAGTAGCAGTAGCGTAAAGAGGGGTTGGCGGGTGGTGGGTGGCGGGACACAATGCAGATAGCCCAGTTAGCCAATGTGCGGGAGCACTGGTTGATCGGGCCAATTGAGGTAGTATGTACATATGTATAGTTAACGTGACTGTGCATATATGATAAACAGAGAGTAGCAGCAGCGTAAAAGAGGTGTTGGGGGCACACAATGCAAATAGTCCGGGTAGCCATTTGATTACCCGTTCAGGAGTCTTATGGCTTGGGGGTAAAAACTGTTGAGAAGCCTTTTTGCCCTAGACTTGGCACTCCGGTACCACTTGCCATGCGGTAGTAGAGAGAACAGTCTATGACTGGGGTGGCTGGGGTCTTTGACAATTTTCAGGGCCTTCCTCTGACACTGCCTGGTGTGGAGGTCCTGGATGGCAGGCAGCTTAGCCCCAGTGATGTACTGGGTCGTACGCACTACCCTCTGTAGTGCCTTGCGGTCGGAGGCCGAGCAATTGCCGTACCAGGTAGTGATGCAACCAGTCAAGATGCTCTCAATGTTGCAGCTTGGCAAGTCAGTTAAGATCAAATTCTTATTATCAATGACACCCTAGGAACAGTGGGTTCACTGCCTTGTTCAGGGGCAGAACAACATTTTTTTTACCTTCTCAGCTCAGGGATTCGATCTTGCAATTTCTTGCAAAAAAACTATTTACTAGCAAACAAAAAATGATGTATGTCATATAAAATATATTCACCCCACCCAGTATTTGTAATCAAAAGCATGTAGTCCTTGGCTCAGACAGTGTAGTACTGTGGGCTCAATAGCATCTCATTAGTGTGCAAGATCTTGAGAATCAGCTATACATGTGATGGAAAAGTGCACTGCACATGTGATGGAAGAATGCACTGTGCATGCAGAGGGTTGCAATTCCATTGAATGGAGGATAGTTTAACCAAAATGTGCCACAAGACCTAGAATTGCCTTATGTGTATCCCACATAAAATGGTTCACTATTGTAAGCTAACTTTTTTGATGAATTTGAGCTAAATTCCCAGGCTTTACTGCCCATGGAAAATTTCTGGAAAAATTCAGTCAATTATCGGACAGTTTCTGACCCTTTGCAACCCTACACAGAGCAACAAAATGTTATATCATACACTACAGTTGAGGAACAATGGGAAGTAATTTTGCTTTGAAAGTTGATAAACTTGTAAACTCACTTTTGAGAAAATTGTCTTTGAATGTTTTGGTACTACTACTGGAGAGCCCTTCTTTGTCTACACCCATTCAGGATCTCTTAAACTTTATTCCCACCCATCTCTTTAAGGGTTGATCCGGGCGTTCTGTACACACAGCAGTCAATCACCCAAGCTAACATGCTAGCTACTTCCAGACACAAATGAGAGAACAGCACACTGAACTTGCCCTAGCAGAGCTGGTTAGGCTGTTATGTTATCTAGAGCGTTGGTGACTGCAACTGTGCTGTCAGATTGTCCGTTAGTAAATTCAGAGCATTTCACTCTCAGAGAGTTCAGAGCATGCAATGGACACACAATTATGCGCACTGGCACACTCAGACAATATTATTTTGTTAAAACATGTAGCTAGGAAGGTAAACAATGAACCATAATCCCAACTCATGATGTTACTACCCTGCATGAATCTGCAGGTAGCTAACCAACCAGGTTCAATATTAGCTAGCTTAGTCAAGCTAATTTCTTTGAGAAACAAAGAATAAGGTCATACACGTAACGTTAGCTAGCGAAGCAGCCAGCTAACGTTAACTTGAAATGACTACTTTCTGTCAATTTGAAATGTGTAATATTTGAAAATGTAGCTAGCTAGACTATATTACACATATACATCATGGATGGATGCGTCTCCTGTGCCAAAAAACGTATTTTGATAAAAGTAAAAAAAGTTTACGTTCAAACGGCACTCCTGTGAAGAAGTTACCTGCGACATACGCCTAGTTTCCTGAAACGGGTCACAAATGTCATTCCCATTCATCATGTTAAGTTTACATATAGCAAATGTAAAATGTTAAGCTTTTTACACATTCTTCTAGAATTTGAAGATAATTTATTACATGTTATAATAAGGTGGTATCTAGCCCAATAATGGGATTTACATAGGCTTTAAGGGACCTCGTACATTTCTGTAAGCCTCATTGATCAACAAAAATGTCAATGTTCAACCTTAATGTGACAACTATACAACAGAACAGATGAACAGGAATGACATTTACTCTCACAGGTGGGTAAAAAGAATAATCTGAAAGCTACACCCTTACTAAACTACATGACCAGTCTTCTGATCTGACACGCTAGGTCATATCTCAATAACCCAGCACCAATAACCCAGTATCAACAATGGAACCTTTCTATTTTTAAAGAAAACAACCCAACTAAGTGACCCAACGCCTGCAAACCAGCTGTTGGGTCAACCAAACAACCCATAATATTTTAGTGGACTGCATTCCCTACCTCCCTCATGTTGTTTTGTCCGTTACACTGACTGCAAGCTTTTGTATTACTTTTGTTGTAAGATAAAAACAGACATTTTCATGACAAGAAGTGAATTGCAGCAAAGCAAAGCTTGCAATTATCTTCCTTCTAAAATTGCTATAGCTTTACTACTCCATTCAGCTGTATCAAACATTGACTTTGGAACATCAACTGTAGTGTTTTATGTAGTAGTTATTAGGGGATTTGGCTTTTCTTCATTGAGTTGTTGACACTGTTGTTTTGTATTATAATGGTTTTGAGTAAACATTTGTCTTGTATCTTTCTGTTGCACTATGGTGGCAATCTAACTGGTTTTCTCTCCCACTTCTTGCAGTCCAATATAAAGCAGTGAATGGTCCCCGGGTGCGCAAGGTGAACATGATGCCTACCACCGCTGTGGGGAAGAAGCTGGATCTCTCCACACTGACAGAGGAGGAGGCCCAGCACGTGTTTCAAGTCGTCCAGAGAGACTTTGACTTGAGGAAGAAAGAGGAGGACAGACTGGGGTAGGCAAACCCCTTTTCATTTGATATATTATTGATCCTTTTGTTTTTCCTTTTATTTGAACATAGAGGTTTGTTGGTTCACAAAAAAACACATCTCTACTTTGTTGAAATTAAAGCAAAAATTACCAAGAGCTGGACTCATACAAAGGCAGGGGCCTCTTATATGTTTCAATTTAAGAAGTTTGTTGTTGCCAAATTATTGGTTTGATTTCAGTATGTTATATTGAAGTAGTATGCAAATATTATGCATATTGCTATATATTTGCTATTTATCACTATTCTGTCTACCAGTGACTGATCTCGCCTAAGAATTAACAATGTCATATCTTAGTAACAATCTAATTGAGTTACTGGATAGGTTGAAATGTCAGAGGTTTACTGCTCTGTAATTTGGGACAGCAACTTTAAAGATCACTTACAATGCAGGATCAATCAGTTATTCTTTATTCATTTCATGTCATTATTTTGATACATATCGGAGATACCACCTATGTGACTATATATCGGAGTCTATAGACATTACATAAAATTTGAATAGGGATTATCATTCGACTTTGTTGAGGGAATCATTCTTTCTACCCAGAGAATAGCAGAGTTGGGTCCAGCTGACAAAGGCTACTTTTGAATATATCCACCATTGAATTTACACTGTGTGACCATGTGGATTAATAGTGTAGATTAGTGCAGATCAGGATATTTTGTTGGTTCAGACGACTCTCCAGGAGACGTGTTAATCCGTCTCATTTTAATTGCAGTTTTCTGTAGACTGGGATTAGAACTGACCTCAAGGTTCACATCAGAGTCAAATGCATTATACAGTACATACTGTACATACTTGTTGTTCCCTTAACTCCCTCTGATGATGTCAACCAAGCGTGTTAGACTAACGTGAAATTAACTAAAACCTTGATGCCTGTGATGGCCTTTGATTTCAGGCAAGACCAAAACTGAATTCTTCAAATCCAGTTTGATTTCCATGTTGATACAATGTTAACAAGACAATTGTACAAGACAATGTTAAAGCAATGTCCTTTCAACCTGTTTGTACCCAGTGGGTAGGCATGATAGTGAACAATGATAGAGGGCCTTTATATATCTAAGCTCTACTGGGATGCCTGGTAGTGAGCCACAGATCACATGACCTGTACTGTAGCCCAGGCGTGTAATGCCAGATAATTGGCACATTCCTGATGCCCCAGTGTGTTTTTCTCTGGTAGAGATGGAGTCTACTAGTCAGCTGACTGGGCAGTTCATGATATTATTCCATAAAGGCAAGGTTGCATGATACAATTGTGGTTTGACACTCACATTTGTTTCACTTGAAGGTTCACCTCACTTGTATGGTTTGGCATTAATTAAACAAAATATGTCAAACACCTTAGAACATTTGACAAAAATGCCCTCATAAAAAGCTAATCAATTGGTAAAAAAATATATTTTTTAAACTTGTGGTAAGATGCATTGATTCTCATAGGAGTCAGGTCAGAGCTAGCAATGTTATGAAGAGCATTGACTCTCCCATCTCACGCTGTGTGGGTTTCTAGGTAATGAGTCTCAGGACTATCTGTGCCATGCAGGAGTCAGCAGACGATGTGGACTATGTCCAGACTCCGGGATGCACTGCTCGACCTAGCCCGGCCATCACATGACTCTCTGGAGCGCCTCTGATGGTAGGGAGAGAAGCATGATGGGATGAGGATAATGGGACCTTCTCTGGCTGTGTCATGGATTTAGTTCTGCTGGGTCAATATCTTGCTCATCCAATATGCAGAATTGGACAAAGTTCCATGTAACCGCTGGTCCAGGGTCAGATTTGTTTTGATCCTCGTAATGGTGAAGGTTAGGATCTGGGGTTGAATAATCGGTTAGTCAGTAGTTTTGAATCTAATGAGCTACTAATTGCATGAATTTGTTACTCAAAGGGATGCACAGTGCTTATGATGTGTTCAAACGCCATGCAAGATGGATTTATGCAACGGGTTTATGCAACAGTAACCTACCTTAGATTTTGCTTAATGCCTTACCTTTGTTTCTTTACCTCTACCAATATGCAGTATGCAGATCCTAAACCAACCACTTGGATTTACACTTTTTGACATCACATCTAAGCCTCTGATGGAGTATATACCATGTTGGATTCCTACTTGACTCCAGTTGATCAGCAAACAATCAAACCTGATCATCCGTGGATCACTATCACTTAGTAGCCTAATATAATTGTAGACAACATGCTATGTCTGATCACACCAGAGAGGTATCCTACAAAGCAAGCTAGATCTACTCAGGGTTTTCTAAAGCTAACCAGCTTCAGTTAGCTTCACATTCCAGCTCCGGCTTCATCCATACTATGACAGTGGATATTGCTCGTCCGCCTGCCTCTGACTCTAGCAGGTTTGTAACTGTGCGTGCATGTTGCACATTGCTAGTCGAACACCAAACTCTTCATTGAGACAATGTTGAAACGTTAATCCAAGGGCGAATCAGTGCCACATTTTCATTTGTGCAGGCTATGGTGTGAAATAGGCTTTTAGAAGTGCTGTCTTTATTTTATTACTTATCATCTTTGGTGTACTTATCAATGCACAAGCACATCGATACAATTATTTTATTAAGTCATACAAAAGTGTTACTGTGCGTGAAGTTTAAAATACATTGTCATTACTAAATGTGTAATGGGATATATTTTAATACTAAAACATTTTAACACAATTTTTTTAATTTATTAATAAAATATTCAATCAGTCGTCTTCCTCAAATGACGCAATCTTTGCAAGAGGGAGGGAATCGGATTTCATTGATCCATAACTTATGGCTCAGTCATTTCATTCAGGATTAAGTGGAGTTCAGTGTCGTTTAAAACGAGCATGGCCTTATTTCTATTACAGCATATTGGATGACTCATTCATATTCCATTCACCCAGTTCAATGTAACAGCAATAGGTTTAGGCTACTACATGATACTCAAATTTTCCCTATACCCATCATTAGGTTGCTACAATCTAGCCTATGAATGAAAGTATACAACGCAGGTGAACACAAGTCGAGAGACTAATTTGATGTGCTTTCTAAATGTTCCATTGCCATACTGGCTGGAAACGTTCTTGTCCCTAGCTTGCTAGCTAGCCAACTACAGCTAACTTACAGTCACATCAAACAGTGCAGACAGAATAACAACAGTAGCTGCATTTGCATTTGTTTTAGCTGTTTTCTAGTGATATATCCATACTATGAGCTAATGAGGCCAGGCGATTTCGCATAGAAAATGTGCTCTCTCGTCAGGAGAGTGTTGTATTATAGGAGCTAGCCAATAACACAGTTTACACAAACAATAATGTAATTATTAGTCCAACAGTTGCAAACAAGAGTTTCTATTGGACAAATTCAGGTCTTTTTTATCCCTGTTTTGTTCCGTTTGCTTCCGTTTTAAGAAATGTTTTTCAACAGAATCGGAATGAATACACCCCTGATCACGCGTAAACAGTTTCCTTTCAAAACAGCCACATTGTATTCCTTCTTTTCCCTTCGCTTGCGGTCTTCAATGCACAACAAATCAAAACTGAAGTTTTGGCAAGTCGGTTAGGACATCTACTTTGTGCATGACACAAGTCATTTTTCCAACAATTGTTTACAAACAGATTATTTCACTGTATCACAATTCCAGTGGGTCAGAAGTTTGCATACACTAAGTTGACTGCCTTTAAACAGCTTGGAAAATTCCAGAAAATCATGTCATGACTTTAGAAGCTTCTGATAGGTTAATTAACATTATCTTAGTCAATTGGAGGTGTACCTGTGGATGTATTTCAAGGCCTACCTTCAAACTCAATGCCTCCTTGCTTGACATCATGGGAAAATCAAAAGAAATCCGCCAAGACTTCAGAAACAAAATGTAGACCCCCACAAGTCTGGTCCATCCTTGGGATGAATTTCCAAACGCCTGAAGATACCACGTTCATCTGTACAAACAATAGTATGCAAATATAAACACCTTGGGACCACGGAGCCGTCGTACCGCTCAGGAAGGAGGCGCGTTCTGTCTCCTAGAGATGAACGTACTTTGGTGCGAAAAAAGTGCAAATCAATCCCAGAACAACAGCAAAGGACAGTGTGAAGATTCTGAAGGAAACAGGAACAAAAGTATCTATATCTATTCTACCCTGCCTTTCTAAGGTCTTCGAAAGCCAAGATAACAAACAGATTACCGACCAGTTCGAATCTCACCGTATCTTCTCCGTTATGCAATCTGGTTTCAGAGCTGGTCATGGGTGCACCTCAGCCATGCTCAAGGTCCTAAACGATATCATAACCACTATCAATAAGAGACATTACTGTGCAGCTGTATCCATCGACCTGACTAAGACTTTCGACTCTGTCAATCACAACATTTTTATTGGCAAACTCAACAGCCTTGGTTTCTCAAATGACTGCCTCGCCTGGTTCACCAACTACTTCTCTGATAGAGTTCAGTGTGTCAAATAGGAGGGCCTGTTGTCCGGACCTCTGTCAGTCTCTATGGGGGTCCACAGGGTTCAATTCTCGGGCCGACTCTCTTCTCTGTATACATCAATGGTGTCGCTCTTGCTGCTGGTGTTTCTTTGATCCACCTGTACGCAGACGACACCATTCTGTATACCTCTGGCCCTTCCTTCCTGTGTTAACAAACCTCCAAACGAGCTTCAATGCCATACAACTCACCTTCAGTGGCCTCCAACTGCTCTTAAATGCAAGTAAAACTAAATGCATGCTCTTCAACCGATCGCTGTCCGCACCCGCCCGACTAGCATCGCTACTCTGGACGGTTCCGACTTAGAATATGTGGATAACTATAAATACCTAGGTGTCTGGCTAGACTGTAAACTCACCTTCCAGACTCACATTAAGTCTGCCGATAAGAATGCGGTGATTGACAGAGTTGAAAGCCTTGGCCAGGTCGATGAAGACAGCTGCACAGTACTGTCTTTTATCGATGACGGTTATGATATCGTTTAGGGAATAGGGTGCCATTTGGGATACAGTCCTTGTTTTTATTCCTCTATGTGAAATGTCCTTGTTACTTAACCCATTGTAAATGGATTAGCTGCTGGTTCCCATGTGTTCATAATGAATAAAAAGTTACATTTAACATGATAAATGCCATGTCTGGTTTTTAAACTAGCATGTCACGTATATTTTAATTTAAGCATTTAAATGATTGGAATTCTTCGGTAGTAACATGTAGGATGATTAATCGCAGATATATTGATGTTCTACAGGTGTTTGCGAATGCCTGGGTTGTGCGTGTGTGCACACGTATGTACTGTACATGTGCCTTTGTGCATATGGCCTTATTTGTGTGTATGGTTGGGTTTGAGAGAGAGAGAGACAGAAAAGGAAGGAACATAGCAGAGAAAGAAGCACCAGTTTGGCACACGCCCTGCCCTTTGGTCAGAAATCTAACCTGATCTAATCAACCAATCATTCCTGGCATACTCAGAGCTCTTTTGCAGATTTGCAGAAATCCCCCAAGTTCCCCGATGCCATGATGCTGACCTCTGCTGCTCCACATGTCTCTATAACTTAATATAGAGAAAATACAAAAATACACAGATGCACAGTAGCAATAAAACAGGACTAACGGTCCATTTTGTGTCCAGATTAAACTCCCATGTATCCATATTCAGTGTGGTTGTTTGTTGTGGTTAGAAAGCTTTAGCTACAGTCACAGCTATACAGTAGGCCTAAGCATGCTTGGTTGCAGTTGCTGATGGTCTATGTTGTCTAGGCCATGAGTGTCTCTATGGCTCTGTAATGTACGTGGAATTTTCTTTCCCGTTGTAGAGAGGAACACAGCCATGTCACAGTCACAATGCCAATTTTAGCCAGACTATTCCAATCTCTGAATGAAAAACAAGATTCTCTCTCTCTCCTCTCCCCTCTCCTGGTCTGTATCTTTCCCAAAACACAAACAACTCACTGTCTCCTCTTCCTTTCCAAATTCTGCCACACACTTTGCCAACATCTTGATCCAGCTATTTATTCTCTGTGTTCTATGTTAAAGTTAAAGCTGTTTTTGTCATGATGCTTGTTGTTGATTAAGTCCATTAACTAGTGGAATCTGGACACATTGTTACTCATGTGGATTCAATCAGTTTTAGGCCTAGTCTCTTAGCACTGAATAAGACATAGAAAAATGGGGTTTGAGAGATTGGTGTACTGGTCTCTATGTGAAAATAGTCTATTGTGAAGAATATTAACCACAAATCATGGAGCTTATAACAATGGAGCTTATTCATCACTGGCTTACTGTCCTTAACCCTCTAAGGTTGATGTCCGTGCCCCGCGGAAATCTAATTAGCATAATAAGAACATTAGAGTCCATCAGCTCGAGATATGTTTTTTTTTTTGCATTGGATGCATCTGCAGTGAAAGGTGAAAGAGCTAGAGCGATGTATGTCAGACCATCCCGAAAAAATCAGTCTTCTCACAAAATAGTCTGTAGTGTCCTAACGGTTTGGCCTACAAAACGAATATGACCCCTCTGTGTAAAGGTGACTCTCATGAACACCTACTTGTCTGTTGTTTGGTTCTAGGAAGACCACAGGCCTCACAATACTCGTCTGAAAGTCCCCCAGTACCAGTCAAAACAATTATGGAAATATACAGTATATGGAGGCTGTTTAGTGACAAATACAGTGGGGGAAAAAGTATTTAGTCAGCCACCAATTGTGCAAGTTCTCCCACTTAAAAAGATGAGAGGCCTGTGATTTTCATCATAGGTACACTTCAACTATGACAGACAAAATGAGAAAAAAAAAATCCAGAAAATCACATTGTAGGATTTTTTATGAATTTATTTGCAAATTATGGTGGAAAATAAGTATTTTGTCACCTACAAACAAACAAGATTCCTGGCTCTCACAGACCTGTAACTTCTTCTTTAAGAGGCTCCTCTGTCCTCCACTCTACTTGTATTAATGGCACCTGTTTGAACTTGTTATCAGTATAAAAAACACCTGTCCACAACCTCAAACAGTCACACTCCAAACTCCACTATGGCAGAGACCAAAGACCTGTCAAAGGACACCAGAAACAAAATTGTAGACCTGCACCAGGCTGGGAAGACTGAATCTGCAATAGGTAAGCAGCTTGGTTTGAAGAAATCAACTGTGGGAGCAATTATTAGGAAATGGAAGACATATAAGACCACTGATAATCTCCCTCGATCTGGGGCTCCACGCAAGATCTCACCCCGTGGGGTCAAAATGATCACAAGAACGGTGAGCAAAAATTCCAGAACCACATGGGGGACCTAGTGAATGACCTGCAGAGAGCTGGGACCAAAGTAACAAAGCCTACCATCAGTAACACACTACGCCGCCAGGGACATCATGCTTTGGGGCTGTTTTTCTGCAAATGGACCAGGACGACTGATCCGTGTAAAGGAAAGAATGAATGGGGCCATGTATCGTGAGAATTTGAGTGAAAACCTCCTTCCGTCAGCAAGGGCATTGAAGATGAAATGTGGCTGGGTCTTTCAGCATGACAATGATCCCAAACACACCGCCCGGGCAACGAAGGAGTAGCTTCGTAAGAAGCATTTCAAGGTCCTGGAGTGGCCTAGCCAGTCTCCAGATCTCAACCCCATAGAAAATCTTTGGAGGGAGTTGAAAGTCCGTGTTGCCCAGCAACAGCCTCAAAACATCACTGCTCTAGAGGAGATCTGCATGGAGGAATGGGCCAAAATACCAGCAACAGTGTGTGAAAACCTTGTGAAGACTTACAGAAAACATTTGACCCCTGTCATTGCCAACACGGGGTATATAACAAAGTATTGAGATAAACTTTTGTTATTGACCAAATACTTATTTTCCACCATAATTTGCAAATAAATTCATAAAAAATCCTACAATGTGATTTTCTAGATTTTTTTTCTCATTTTGTCTGTCATAGTTGAAGTGTACCTATGATGAAAATTACAGGCCTCATCTTTTTAAGTGGGAGAACTTGCACAATTGGTGGCTGACTACATCTTTTTTTGCCCCACTGTATATGGGGTTAAATATATGTAAAAAAAAAAAAACTAACAAATGTTTCCTGATATTTCTTATCGCTTTCAAATATAAACTCAGCAAAAAAAGAAATGTCCTCTCACTGTCAACTGCATTTATTTTCAGCAAACTTAATGTGTAAATATTTGTATGATCATAACAAGATTCAACAACATAAACTGAACAAGTTCCACAAACATGTGACTAACATAAATGGAATAATGTGTCCCTGAACAAAGGGGGGTCAAAAGTAACAGTCAGGTTCTATTGTGGCCACCAGCTGCATTAGGTACTGCAGTGCCTCTCCTCCTCATGGACTGCACCAGATTTGCCAGTTCTTGCTGTGAGATGTTACCGCACTTTCTTGGGGAAAGGGCCCTAGCCCTCACCCTCTGATCCAACAGGTCCCTCAATGGAATTGAGATCCGGGCTCTTCGCTGGCCATGGCAGAACACTGACATTCCTGTCTTGCAGGATATCACGCACAGAACGAGCAGTATGGCTGCTGTCATTGTCATGCTGGAGGGTCATGTCAGGATGAGCTTGCAGGAAGGGTACCACATGAGGGAGGAAGATGTCTTCCCTGCAACAAACAGCGTTGAGATTGCAGGCAATGACAACAAGTTCAGCCCGATGATGCTGTGACACACCGCCCCAGACCATGACGGACTCTCAACCTCCAAATCGATCCCGCTCCAGAGTACAGGCCTCGGTGTAGCGCAAATTGATTTGACGATAAACGTGAATCCGGCCATTACCCTTGGTGAGACAAAACCGCGACTCGTCAGTGAAGACTTTTTGCCAGTCCTGTATGGATCGGCGACAGTGGGTTTGTGCCCATAGGCGACATTGTTGCCGGTGATGTCTGGTGAGGACCTACCTTACAACAGGCCTACAAGCCCTCAGTCCAGCCTCTCTCAGTCCATTGCGGACAGTCTGAGCACTGATTGAGGGATTGTGTGTTTCTGGTGTAACTCGGGCAGTTGTTTCCATCATGTACCTGTCCCGCAGATGTGATGTTCGGATATACCGATCCTGTGCAGGTGTTGTTACACGTGGTTTGCCACTGCGAGGACGATCAGCTGTCCGTCCTGTCTTCCTGTAGTGCTGTCTTAGGCGTTTCACAGTACGGACATTGCAATTTATTGCAATTTTATGGCCACATCTGCAGTCGTCATGCCTCCTTGCAGCATGCCTAAGGCACGTACACATATTTGAGCAGGGACCCTGGGCATCTTTTCTTTTGGTGTTTTTCAGAGTCAGTAGACAGGCCTCTTTAGTGTCCGACGTTTTCATAACTGTGACCTTAATTGCCTACCGTCTGTAAGCTGTTAGTGTCTTAACGACCGTTCCACAAGTGCGTGTACATTAATTGTTTATGGTTCATTGAAAAAGTATGGGAAACCGTGTTAAACCCTTTACAATGAAGATACGTGAAGTTGTTTGGATTGTTATGAATTATCTTTCTTTTTTTGCCGAGTTTAGGATAGACACTTCAGAACAACCCTACTTGCGATTTTTTTTTTGGGGCCAGACTGTTTTCCATGTAGTGAATCTGTTATTCAATGCATTTGTATGTGCTCATAGCATTAAGGCCAAATAATAAATGTTTTCTTAAAATATTGTATATATATATGCTTCCATTTATACACGTCGTTGACAAACGTCAAGGTTATGTCAGCACGGAAAACAAAATGATTGATAGGCTACAGTCAGATAGACCTATTTTTTGCTTCATTTTTCATCTGAACACTGTAAAAGGTTATTTTATTAAAGTGGAACTGCATTTTAACTACTTTGAAGATGAAACAGACAATCATAATATCAGTAAAACATATAAATTCCCAGTTTATGCTACAAAACCAAGGTTTTAAAAATAGGTCCTATTTGATTCAAAATAGCATAATGTAGAGTAAGGCATTGTTGGCAGATTAGAAGGATTCAGTTAAATTATCACAGCTCAGGATAAGACCCAGACGCAGACAAAGGAGTTGGATAATTTGAATCTCAGAATGTTTATTATAACACGGGGCAGGGAAAGGACAGGCAAAGGGCAGGCTGAGGTTCGTAATCCAGGAGAATCAGGCAGGTACTTCACGGCAGGCAGGCCCAGGACAGGCAGAAGGGTCAGAACCGGGAAGACTAAAAACAAAAACTTAAGGAACAGGAAAAAACACGTTGGTATGACCTAACAAAGACAAGATGAACTGGCAACAGACAAATAGAAAGTGCAGGTATACACTACCATTGGGGTCACTTAGAAATGTCCTTGTTTTTTAAAGAAAAGCACATTTTTGGTTCTTCAAATTGATCCGAAACCCTAACCCTAACCATGTTTCCCAAACATTCTATGAATTTAATAACATTTTTAAATTACCATATCTAATTGCTTGCTTGTCAGATGGTTTTTAAAGGCTTCATATTCTTCCTGGGGGTGTATATTGAGCGGATTTTAAAAAGATTTAATGTTGCTAAAACGCTGTCAGTTCCACTTTTAAACTCAGGCCATAACCCTCATTAGAGGTTCATTTGCATTTGAGAGGGGTTACATTTTCTTAGGCCCATCTGTCAGCTGTATTTTTTAAAATTTTACCAGGTTAGTTGACTTAGAACACGCTCTCTCATTTACAGCAACTACCTGGGGCATAGTTACAGGAGAGAGGAGGGGGGATGAATGAGCCAATTGTAAACTGGGGATGATCTGTATACCAAAACAAGTGGCGGGATGGCCATTTTGGCTGTTTTTTGAATCCCAGAATGAAGCTTTAATTTAATTATATTCTAATAACTGATTGCATTTATATAGAGGAGAGGTGAGGTGTGATACTATGTGACAATTAGGAACGAAGGGGTAGGTGGCCATGATGGAAATGGGGCTAAATTGGGAATTTAGCCAGGACACCGGTGTTAACACCTTACGATAAACACTCTTACTCTTGTATATATGCATTCACATTGATCCCCGCATTATGTAACTGTAATGTTGAAACCGGTCCATTTAGCAAAACTGTTTGGCCAAAGATTTATCAAATCAAGCTGAGGTTTTTGGGATCGAAAGGGAAAATGGCTCTTAATGCTTAGTAGTCTGCTCTGAACCGTGGGTTGCTTTTCCGTCTCTGGAAACTATTATGTTATGGTTTTATAATTCTCTCTTCTCTCTCTCACTCCCCTTAACTTAATGTGGGCTATGAAGGATGTGTGGGGGGAGGGGACTGGTGTTGATGGGCATCCAGGAGATATCCTTGTATGGGAACAGTCTGCTAAATTGGATCTTCCCAGAATGTGAATGTCTGGCTTCCATGCCAGGACACCCAAGGAGTGCCAGCTAAGCAGAACTTTCTGGTTTAAGGTCATAATCAATATAGTTTAATGTAATCCTAGGGACATGCTAATCCTGTGTATTTTATAAAACCTCTCAAATATCTGTCTACTTGTAAAGTTCTTTAATTTTTTAGAACCATTACACAGACTCAAACTTGGCTCAATCTGTCTACACTAAAGATCACATTGAAAAGAAAAACATAAATATCTACTGTATCTATAGCAGGCTACAATTGAAGTACAAAAAGATCATGTGCAAAACATGTTTTTTTATTCGTTTGCACAAAATAAAATTCCAAGTTAAATTGCTTTTATTGACATAGCATATTAATGATAAAGATGATTTTGATCATACATATTTTTTTACATTTAAGAACATGTTAACACTTGCACATGTCACATCTAGCCTTCATTGTAAGGTAGTTATTTTTCCAGGTGCGTATCTTCCGGATCTCTAACCAGAGGGGTCTTGAATGGAACCTTGAGAGACGATGCTGCCACACGCCTCCATGCAACTAGCTAGGACTTTGCCCATGGTGCGGATATCCTCGCTATTCAAATCAGGAAGGCACAGGATATATACCAAGTCCCTGGGATTTGGGCTTTCAGAGGAGGACAGATTTAACAGATATAAAATGTATATCCCATTGCTAATGCCACACAGCTGTACTGCTGTTTCTCTGAGGCACCATCTTGCTGACCTGGGCATAGCTACTAAGCAGTAGCCTTCCTATTCTGACTCCTGAGAACCGTGCACAGTTCGAAAAGCATGACCCCTTATCATGGCATAAGTCTGTTAACCAGGGGTGTATTCAGTGAAAGGTTCAGAACCTTGCAGACCTGGGATATCTATAGTTTTAAATTAAATTAAGCAGTCGAAGCATCCGGCGATGCTAAAATGGGAGAACAAATATTTACTTTGGAGGTGACTACTACTACTTGGCTAACGATCTCAGAAAGTAACTACTTTTAAAAAAAATATTTGAATACATATCTGAGAAAGGAACTACTTAAAAAAACATTTGAAACAGATCTCAGGAAGTGACAACATTTCAGAAACTGTTGGATTGGCTGTGTTCAACTAATGCAAAGGGCAAACTGTCCAAACAGATCCTCAAGGAAGGTGGATACTTTTAAATATGCTATTGGACCAAAAACAGATTTAGCTAATTCATCTATATGGTCCAAATAATGATGATCCACAATTCTTAGAAAATATCTATATAATAATCTATTGAGCTCACAAGCAACAAATTACTCAATTATTATGGTGGAAGATTATAATACGGTTTTAAGTACCACAATGGACAGTAAAGGAAATCACACTAAAACCTATCACCGTCATACAATTAGGGAAATTACAAATATCATGGACACATTAGAACTAGTGCCTTCGGAAAGTATTCAGACCCCTTGACTTTTTCCACATGTTGTAAGGTTGCAGCCTTATTCTAAAATTGATTTAAAAAAAATGTTTTTGTCAGGTCAGGCACAGCAATTGTCAAGTCTCTCCAGAGATTGACACAGTACCTTAAGTCTGGGCTCTGGCTGGACTTGCTGAGGATTTTTTTATTTATTTAACCCATTTTAGCAGCACGGCCAGTCTACCTGGCCGTGCTGCTGCTCCAGTTTAAACTGTTCTGCCTTATTATTATTGGACCATGCTGGTCATTTATGAACATTTGAACATCTTGGCCATGTTCTGTTATAATCTCCACCCGGCACAGCCAGAAGAGGACTGGCCACCCCACATAGCCTGGTTCCTCTCTAGGTTTCTTCCTAGGTTTTGGCCTTTCTAGGGAGTTTTTCCTAGCCACCGTGCTTCTACACCTGCATTGCTTGCTGTTTGGGGTTTTAGGCTGGGTTTCTGTACAGCACTTTGAGATATCAGCTGATGTACGAAGGGCTATATAAATACATTTGATTTGATTTGATTTTAGGACAAGGCAGTAACTTAACAAAATGTGGAAAGAGTGAAGGGGTCTGAAAACTTTCCGAAGGCACTGTATGGAGGCTTAAAAATCCTGACCTAGTGAGATATACAATACCAGTCATAAGTTTGGACACACCTACGCATTCAATGGTTTTTCTTTATTTTTACTGTTTTCTACATTGTAGAATAATAGTGAAGACATCAAAACTATGAAATAACACATATGTAATCATGTAGTAACCAAAAAAGTTTTAAACAAATCCAAATATATTTTGTATTTGAGATTCTTCAAAGTAGCCACCCTTTGCCTTTGACAGCTTTGCACACTCTTGGCAATCTCTCAAACCAGCTTCACCTAGAATGCTTTTCCAACAGTCTTGAATGAGTTCCCACATATACTGAGCACTTGTTGGCTACTTATTCTTCACTCTGCGGTCCAACTCATCCCAAACCATGTCAATTGGGTTGAAGTCAGGTGATTGTGGAGGCCAGGTCATCTGATGCAGAACGCCATCACTCTACTTCCTGGTCAAATAGCCCTTACACAGCCTGGAGGTGTTCTGGGTCATTGTCCTGTTGAAAAACAAATGATAGTCCCACTAAACGCAAACCAGATGGGATGGTGTATCACTGCAGAATCCTGTGGTAGCCATGCTGGTTAAGTGTGCCTTGAATTCAAAATAAATCAGACAGTGTCACCAGCAAAGAACCCCCACACAATCACACCCCCTCCTCTGTGCTTCACGGTGGGAACCACACATGCAGAGATAATCTGTTCACCTACTGCGTCTCACAAAGACATGGCGGTTTGGAACCAAAAATCTAATTTGGACTCATCAGACCAAAGGACAGATTTCCACCGGTCTAATGTCCATTGCTCGTGTTTCTTGGCCCAAGCATGTCTCTTCTTATTATTGGTGTCCCTTAGCAGTGGTTTCTTTGCAGCAATTTGAATGTGAAGACCTGATTTATATGAATTCACACTACTTGTTTCTAAACCTTGTAAATTATTGCATTTGTTTTAGCATCTACTGTATACAGTTTAAACGTTTGCATTTTATGTACGATTACAAATTTTCCATGCTTACACATTACTGCTCTTCCATTTAATTCAATCACTAAAACTTTTTATCAATGTCTTTGATGTACACATTCAGTGTTTATATGATTTGCTGGTCTCCAATTTTATCCCTGATGTCCTTACACAGCTCTCTGGTTTTGGCCATTGTGGAGAGGTTGGAGTCTGTTTGAGTGTGTGGACAGGTGTCTTTTATACAGGTAACGAGTTCAAACAGGTGCAGTTAATACAGGTAATGAGTGGAGAATAGGAGGGATTCTTAAAGAAAAACTAACAAGTCTGTGAGAGACATAATTCTTACTGGTTGGTAGGTGATCAAATACTTATGACATGCAATTGCATGCAAATTAATTACTTAAAAATCATACAATGTGATTTTCTGGATTTTTGTTTTAGATTCTGTCTCTCACAGTTGAAGTGTACCTATGATAAAAATTACATACCTCTACATGCTTTGTAAGTAGGTAAGCCTGCAAAATTAGCAGTGTATCAAGTACTTGTTCTCCCCACTGTATTATTGGGTCCTTGGGATCAAGGACCATTTGAGTTTATTTAATGTACCATTGAAGTCGGAAGTTTACATACACTAAGGTTGGTCATTTAAACTAGTTTTTCAAAAAAGCTTGGTAAATGGGTCTTCCCAAATGGACAATGACTCCAAGCATATTTCCAAAGTTGTGGCAAAATAGCTTAAGGACAACAAAAGCAAGGTATTGGAGTGGCCATCACAAAGCCCTCACCTCAATTCTATAGAAAATGTGTGGGCAGAACTGAAAAAGTGTGTGCGAGCAAGGAGGCCTACAAACCTGACTCAGTTACACCAGCTCTGTCAGGAGGAATGGGCCAAAATTCACCCAACTTATTTTGGGAAGCTTGTGGAAGGCTACACAAAACGTTTGACCCATGTTAAACAATTTAAAGGCGGTGCTACCAAATACCAATTGAGTGTATGTAAATTTCTGACCCACTGGGAATGTGATTGAAGAAATAAAAGCTGAAATAAATCATTCTCTCTGCTATTATTTTGACATTTCACATTCTTAAAATAAAGTGGTGATCCTATCTGACCTAAGACAGGGAATTTTTACTCGGATGAAATGTCAGGAATTGTGAACAACTGAGTTGAAATGTATTTGGCTAAGGTGTATGTGAACTTCCGACTTCAATTGTATGTCCAATGTTAGATTTCAGCCATTATGCATACATGGAACTTTTCTGTCAGATTCTACTAACTCTACATGTCCAGTGCAGTTAAGGTACTGTGTCAATATGTATGGAAACCTCCATGTTTCCAGCTGCTACCGAGAACTCCCATGCAGCCACCAACCCAGCAGCCAGTTGTGAACGAATCGGCTTAATGCAGGTTAGAGCTAAACAAGTTAGCTAAAAGTCAGTTTTCAATCAAGAAGCACATTATGACATTTACCATTCCCTTACCATGGATTGTAAATATGTTACGTTTGTCTTTTATTGTTACAAGCAAGCAAGGCTTTGATATTTGGCAAAAAATAAATAAACATATGGTACCGCTTAATGGAAGCAATAATGCTTCGGTTTTCATCTGCAAAGTGATAGCTTTTTAGCCTTTGGGCTAGTCATGTTGCTGGATATGAGATGGCTCACACGGCCTCATGGACTTGTTTCCCGGGGCCATGTTTGCAGCTTATGTAAAATATATGTAACCACAGATATGAGCCGTGCCTCTCGGGCTTCATAGAAAGCCTTTATAGATACCAGTGCACCTTCATTACTTTGGATAGCCCGAGGATACGCATGCCTTGGTCCATCCCTGAACATATTACAGGATAGGAAAGGGACTGATTGCTGGCTTACAGAAAAATTGGGCCATTGTCTCCTGTGACTGGTATAGAATAATCAATCTACTGTCTGTCCTATCTACTGTCAGTTTGTCCCTCCATTGGCCTTTCCTATGTCTATTCTTCTGTCTTTACTTCTGTCTGTCCATCCATCCATCCACTACAGCAGGGTTCCCCAACTGTGAATTTGGCCCGCAGGTGATTTTATTTGGCCCCCTAAGTTTTCTGGGCAAAAAGAATTCTAGCTTTATTGGGGGGGTGAAACCTATGATCTCTTATTCATGTCACTTGTTAGATCCACTTCAATCAGTGTAGATAAAGGGGGAGGATACATCTTAAACAAGGATTTTTAAGCCTGGAAACAATTGAGACATGGATTTTGAATGTGTGCCATTCAGAGGGTGAATGCACAAGACAAAGTATTTAAGTGCCTTTGAATGGGTGTGGTAGTAGCTGCCAGGTACACCGGTTTGTGTCAAAAACTGCAACACTACTCGGGTTTTAACGCTCAACAGATTCCTGGGTGTATCAAGAATGGTGCATCACCCAAACGACATGCAGCCAACTTGACACAACTATGGGAAGCATTGGAATCAAAATGGGCGAGCATTCCTGTCCCAGTGCCCAGCTGTAGAATGCTTTCGACCCCTTGTAGAGTCCATGCCCCGAACAAATTGAAGCTGTTCTGAGGTCAAAAGCGGTGGTGCAGCTCAATATTAGGAAGTTGTTCCTAATGTTTGGTATACTCATTCTATGTGATTGTATACAAATTCAAGCAAGGTTTGAAATTATTATGTTTTAGTCTAATATTATATCTGTTTCGGCTTCTTGCGGTCAATTTGCAGACTACAAATTATTTGTAACTATTTTCCGTCCCCCTGACCATCCTCTCAAGAATAAATCAGCCCTTGGCTGATTCTAGTTGATAATCCCTGCACTCTATAGCCTCTCTGCCAAGCTAGCCATCATCTTCTGTTTATATTTCTCTGTCAATCAATTCATCCATCCATCCTTGTGTATTTTGCAGGGAGCTAAAGACTCAGCTAGAGAAGGAGGACACCAAGAGAGAGCTGCTGGGCACTGGGACCAGCCTGACAGAGTCCCACTGCATCCGCTGCTTGCAGCCCTTCAAGTTCCTTGTCAACAGCAAGCGCCAGTGTCTGGACTGCCAGCTGTACGCCTGCAAGGCCTGCAGCCGCTACAACAAGAAAGAGCGCGGATGGGTATGCGACCCCTGCCACATGTCCAGGTGAGCTGGAGAAACATACTAATACTAACATCTCGGTATAACAACATTCACGCTAAAATATGCTGACATGCTAGGGCCTGAAGCCTCTACAACAAAAAGTATGTCAGCTGGGTGTGCGACTCCTGCCATATGAACAGGTGAACTGAACAAACATGCTAAGGTTAGGACATTAGCACAACAACTGTAATGCTAATATATAGTGCCTTCAGAAAGTATCCACATCCCTTGACTTTTTCCACATGTTGTTGTGTTACAGTCTGAATTTGAAATGGATTGTTTGTAGAATTTTCTTGAAATGAATTAAAAATGAAAAGCTGAAAATGAAAAGCACTTATTCTACCTCTTTGAAATGGCAAACCTAAATAAGTTCAGGAGTTCAAATTTGTTTAACAAGTCACATAATAATGTGTATGGACTAACTCTGTGTAATAGTGTTTACCATGATTTTTGAATAACTACCTCATCTCTGTGTCCCACATACACAACTATATGTAAGGTCCCAGTGAATTTCGAACACAGATTCAATTACAAAGACCAGGGAGGTTTTCCAATTCCTCGCAAAGAGGGGCACCTATTGGTAAGATGGGTGAAAATAAAAAAGCAGACATGAAATATCCCTTTGAGCATGGTGAAGTTATTAATTACACATAGGATGTCGTATCAATACACTCAGTCACTACAAAGATTCAGACGTCCTTCCTAACTCCTTCCTTCCTAGTTCCTGGTGAGGAAGGAAACCACTCAGGGATTTCATCATGAGGCCAATGGTGACTTTAAAACAGTTATGGAGTTGAATAGCTGTGAAGGGAGAAAACTGATGATGGATCAACAACATTGTGGTTACTCCCCAAAACTAACCTAAATGACAGTGTGAAAAGAAGGAAGCCTGTACAGAATAAAACATATTCCAAAACATGCATCATGTTTGCAATAAGGCACTAAAGTTTAAACAGCATGCTTGTGGCAAATCCAACACAACACATCAATGAGGACCACACTTCATAATTTCAAGCATGGTGGTGACTGCACCATGTTATACAGTTGAAGTTGGAAGTCTACAAACACCTTAGCCAAATACATTTAAAATCAGTTTTTCACAATTCCTGACATTTAATCCGAGTAACAATTCCCTGTCTTAGGTCAGTTAGGATCACCACTTTATTTTAAGACTGTGAAATGTAGGAATAATAGGAGAGAATGATTTATTTCAGCTTGTATTTCTTTCATCACTTTCCCAGTGGGTCACAAGTTTACATACATTCAATTAGAATTTGGTAGCATTGCCTTTAAATTGTTTATCTTGGGTCAAGCCTTTTGTGTAGCCTTCCACAAGCTCCCCACAATAAGCTGGGTGAATTTTGTCCCATTTCTCCTGACAGAGCTGGTGTAACTGAGTCACGTTTATAGGCCTCCTTGCTAGCACACATCAATATATCCACATAACTTTACTTCCTCATGATGCCATCTATTTTTTGTGAAGTGCACCAGTCCCTCCTGCAGCAAAGCACCCTCACAACATGATGCTGCCACCCCCGTGCTTCACAGTTGGGATGGTGTTCTTCGGCTTGCAAGCCTCCCCTTTTTACTCCAAACATAACGATGGTCATTATGGCCAAACAGTTATATTTTTGTTTCATCAGACCAGAGGACATTTCTCCAAAAAGTAAGATCTTTGTCCCCATGTGCAGTTGCAAACCGTAGTCTGGCTTTTTTATGGCTTTGGAGTAGTGGCTTCTTTCTTGCTGAGCGGCCTTTCAGGTTATGTCGATATAGGACTCGTTTTACTGTGGATATAGATACTTTTGTACCTGTTTCCTCCAGCATCTTCACAAGGTCCTTTGCTGTTGTTCCGGGTTTGATTTGCACTTTTTGCACCAATGTATGTTCATCTTTAGGAGACAGAAGGCGTCTCCTTCCTGAGCGGTATGACGGCTGCGTGGTCCCATGTTATTTTTACTTGCGTACTATTGTTTGTACAGATGACCGTACAATTCTAAGCTAGTTTTAATGACTCCAACCTGAGTGTATGTAAACTTCCGATTTCAACTGTATGTATGCTTCAAATTTGCAAGGACTAAACAAAATTAAAGATATCAACAGAATAGAGCTAAGCACAGGCAAAATCCTAAAGGAAAAGCTGGTTCAGTCTACTTGCCAACAGACACTACTGATATTTGTTCCCATAGTAATTTATTTTGGATCCATAACTAAATCAACATCTGCATTTTGAAAGAGTATTTGTATCATTATTTTATTAATGAAAGCATAAAGGTGCTGATGAAGAAATACAGTACTGTACAGTATATGCTTATATATTTGGATTATAAAGCATTTAAAGCATTTTGAAAATATAAGCCACCTGCATTTGTTTATTAGGCTACTGTGCAGTCTGACAAATCAAATCAAATCAAATTGTATTTGTCACATACTCATGGTTAGCAGATGTTAATGCGAGTGTAGCGAAATGCTTGTGCTTCTAGTTCCGACAATGCAGTAATAATCCAACAAGTAATCTAACTAACAATTCCCCCAAAAAACTACTGTCTTATACACAGTGTAAGGGGATAAAGAATATGTACATAAAGATATATGAATGAGTGATGGTACAGAGCAGCTTAGGCAAGATACAGTAGATGGTATCGAGTACAGTATATACATATGAGATGAGTATGTAAACAAAGTGGCATAGTTAAAGTAAACATGGGGAAGTGCCTAATTCCTTTCATAAGGGAGAGCAGGCCATGTCCAGACTTTCTTGGTGACCTCAAGTACCTTCAATAATGGCTGTACTAGAGAATGCGGGCACGCGGGAGACCGGGGTTCAATTTCCTGACTGGGAGTAAGGAGTAGGCTGTCCTTGTAAATAAGAATTTGTTCTTAACCTCTTTAGAGGTCTTTAGAGGTTAACCTCTAATTCCATATGTGTTATTTCATAGTTGTGATGTCTTCACTATTATTCTACAATAGAAGAAAGAAAAAATTGGAATGGTTTCCGTTAGGATGGAATGGAAAATATGGCGCTGTACAACGTGATGGTCGGCAGTACAGTACTGGGCTATTTAGCTAAAGAATCCCCATGTCTTGCAGGAAGGGCACGTGGGAGACCGGGCTTCAATTCCCAGATGGGGAGGAAGGAATAGGTTGTCCTTGAAAATAAGAATTTGTTCTTAACCTCTCTGGGATATGTGGGACACTAGCGTCCCACTTGTCCAAAAGCCAGGGAAAATGCAGAGCACCGAATTCAAATAAATTACTATGAAAATCTAACTTTCATTAAATCACACAAACAATATTTAATTTTTATTTTATTTAAAATTTTACCTTTATTTTACTAGGCAAGTCAGTTAAGAACAAATTCTTATTTTCAATGACGGCCTAGGAACAGTGGGTTAACTGCCTGTTCAGGGGCAGAACGACAGATTTGTTCCTTGTCAGCTCGGGGATTCGAACTAGCAACCTTTCGGTTACTAGTATATAGCAAATTAAAGCTACACTTGTTGTGAATCCAGCCAACATGTCAAATTTCAAAAAGGCTTTTCGGAGAAAGCAAACAATGCTCTTATCTGAGGATAGCACCTCTCGCGAAAGCAAACGATGCTATTATCTGAGGATAGCACCTCCGTAAACAAAGAGAGAAACCATATTTCAACCCGGCATGCGCGACACAAAATGCAGAAATAAAAATATAATTCATGCCTTGACGAGCTCCTTTTGTCTGCACTCCAATATGTCCCATAAACATCACAAGTGGTCCTTTTGTTTGATTAATTCCATCGATATATATCCAAAAAGTCCATTTATTTGGCGCGTTTGATCCAGATAAACACCTGTCCCAACTTTTGCAACGTGACGACAAAATATCTCAAAAGTTACCTGTAAACTTTGCCAAAACATTTCAAAATACTTTTGCAATACAACTTTAGGTATTTTTTTACTTAAATAATCGATACAATTGAAGCCGGGATGATCTGTGTTCAATACAGGAAGAAAACAAACTGTAGCTAGCTTTCTGATCACGCGCCTCTATCTAACAGTACACTTTAAGTGACTCTCGTTCAAGATGGCCGTACTTCTTCATTACACAAAGGAATAACCTCAACCAATTTCTAAAGACTGTTGACATCCAGTGGAAGCGATAGGAACTGCAAGACGGTCCCTTAGAAATCTGGATTCCCAATGAAAACCCATTGAAAAGAGTGACCTAAAAAAAAATAATAATAATCTGAATGGTTTGTCCTTGGGGTTACGCCTGCTAAATAAGTTCTGTTATACTCACAGACATGATTCAAACCGCTTTAGAAACTTAAGAGTGTTTTCTATTCAAATTGACTAATAATATGCATATCTTATCTTCTGGGGATGAGTAGCAGGCCGTTGAATTTGGGCATGCAATCCGGACGTGAAAATACTGCCCCCTGTCACAAAGGAGTTAACTGACTTGCCTTGTTAAATAAAGGTTACACTAAGAGCATAACATTTCTGCACCCTATTTTTTTAATTCTAGTCTAACCAACCTTATTCACCCAAACAGTGATTAAGTGAAAATAAAAATCTCATTGATTTCTCAAGACCAGTCCGCATGCTTGTTTTCAGAGCAGAGCGAAACAGTGCTAAAATAGATTTAGGCTATTGCTTCAAATCCTATTGCTTCTAACTTCATTATGCTCTTTAATTAAATAAATAAGGCCTACAGCACATTACTCAACACTATTGAGTATCATGTCGCCTATGGTAGGCCTACAGTATATCGAAAAACATGACGTGACACTCCGCCAATAATTACATATAGAGGATTGGAAGATTCAAAATTAAAAACAAATGCCATCATGGGTCTCCCTGTTGCGGCTGGCACAGGTATCGAACCTGCATCTGTAGTAACACAGCTTGCATTGCTATGCAGTGTATTAGACTGTTGCGCCACTCAAGTGCTGTACAACATGACCGGTTGGGAGTGGTCTACAGTATTACAGTAAGAGCGAAATAATCCTTTCAAAATAAAATAATAAAAACCTTTGTGTAAGAGGTTTAGTAAGTAATGCTGAAGTCACGCAGAATTATCAGTTTCTATTTAGGTTTATGTCGCCCATTCATTGTCAGTTAGAGACACAGTAGGACCCAAAAGCATAATCAGTGCTCTAACTCCCCCTTGCGCTGTTCTAAAGCAATGAATTGGTGACGCAGGGTACCGTACTAAACCACAAATTACCTCTAAGTCCTGCGGCGTAAGCTTGCAACTTTTAAAGGAGGAACCACTGTATTTTTCATATAAAGTTCCTCTCCCAATTCCTACTCAAGGTCTGAGGGCATCCATCCATCCATCCCTCTGACAAATCTCCCAAACACCTGGTCTGATGCATTTTGCAAACTCGCATACTGTATATCTAACATATTGTGTGTGATCCAAGTACTGAAATGCTTACCCTACTCACTTGGGAGAGTGGGGTAAAATCAGCCTAAGGGTTTGTTGAGACACCCCTTGTTTCTAGGAAACTATACACAAAATGTATAATGTGAACAAATATTTAGGAAGAGGTCATAATTTCATGCATTCTGTGAAGGAAAAAAATCACACGGGAAAAAGTGGTAAACAAGTCCAGGTCCAAAAAACTGATTTCCACCATCAAATGAATTATTTGGGGTACAGGTTTCATGATTCTTTTATGTAAACCAAAGAACATACTGTAGTTTTGTAAACTGTTCTATACATCAGTTGGTGTATCTATAAACATCAATATGAAGTCCTAAACATAACATGAAAGTGCATCCTTGTAGCTTTTTGGGCTAATATAGTAAAAAAGCTTGCTGTGGGGCAAGTTGAGCCAATGCTTGAGCCAATGGAAAGTTGAGCAAATTGAAGTGTTTTCTTCCCAGGTTTGAATTCAAGGCATTATCACTGGGATATGAGGTAACACCATGGCCTGGCCTATGTTAAAAGTGTTAAAACAGTACAAGTGTTTGTTAGGTGTTAAGCCTATGTTATGTTTTAAACATGTGTTAACAGATGCTTAAAATTACTAAAAGACAAAGTGATTCTGATTGTGTTCAATTGTGTTTGGGAAATAAAGATAGACATGGGTTTTAAAAAGGTTGTGGTAATATTTGATTCAGTATATACATTTGTAGGCGTGCTCAACTTAGCCCATACCCAGGATAAGGTATGTTTTAAAAACTATTATGTAGATATCTTTGTTAGAAAGGATACTATATTTCCCTTGACCTCAAGAACATACTCCTAGAATAGCTGCTTCAGATTTAAACCTTGGAGCCATACAGTAACTTACATTGTTTATCAAATCTATCAATGTCTGTCCCTGCTCTGTCCATCCATTTGTCTGTATAGCCAGTCATTATTGAAGTCCTCTCTCTCTCTATCTCCAGGGTCCTCAAGATTGGCACTTTGGAGTGGTACCATGAGAATGTACGCTCCCGTTTCAAGCGCTTTGGCAGTGCCAAGGTGATGCGCTCGCTCTACAAGAGGTTGAGTGGCGATCTCAGCGCCTCCCAGAGTGACCTGAGAGGTGGGTACTATGGGTTCCATGCCCACACCCGAACAAGCCCTTAGGAGACCCCATCACCCCTGTATAAACTCTTAGGAAACCCGGTAGCACACGGCAGCAGTGCTATAGAGCCCACTAGGTACAGTAGGGAGTTTACTGTTGCTCAAGATCTGCTGAAGCTTATTGTTCTAAATACACAATAAATGAAAAGCTTTATACAGTGGCTGGATGTTAATAACCTCTTGTCATGGTGGATGGAATGTATTTACTGTAGGCTGCATCTATGGTATAGAAAATATCACCCAAAATGATTACAATGTCAGGCCATGTCAGGTCAGTGTTGTGGTGTATGCATCACCATGTTAACTCTGGAATCGGAAATGATTTAAATCACTGGTCGTCATTTTTTGTAAACACAACTCATAAAATGATGGTGTTTATAACAGCCTATGCAGGCATTTTAAATGTCACCAAAGCACATTTTAAACCAATTCCCTTCTCAACTTACCATTTACACTCTATAAATCCAACATTTGCATGATATCTAACACGGGAGCTTTTGTAATCTGTTAAAGTAACATTTTACCCCTCTTTGCATAGTGCTTTTCGGGTGTGTTGAAGATTTACATACAAACTTGACTGGAGTGATACACATGACTAATTTGTCCCACTCTGTGAATTCTGAATCATAGGAAATAAGTTTTTCTTTCTTTCTCTCTTTTCAGTCAGTAAGCCCTTCTCAGGGAGCTGCCTGCCAAATAGGACAGAGGGACTTAATCTTTTCCATCTTTTCTGTTTTTCTGGCTTCCTACAACTGTGTGTGGAGCCGTGTTAAGAGTACTGGAGCACAAAGGCCTGGATTCAGTCTAAATGTCATGCCATTTTATCCTCCACTGACCAACCATGTTAGAGAAACGTTGCTTCCGTTGGTCCCTATATGACTCGGTCAGTTCCGGACGTTGCCTACGTTACCAGACTTATTGACATAGCAATGAAACGCTTTGTGTATGTTTGTCTGACATGTTTAAAGTTTAACGCAGTGACGATTGGGTTTAATCAAAGCAAAACTGACATGTTATTTGCCTGATGTTAACTATACAATGGAGCTTACCTGCTAGCAACACCCAAGGCATCTTTAAAACCATGAGACCTATGATGTATTGGCCCTGACGAGTTTGTGACATTGCTTAAAGGAAAAGGAAATCATGCAAATATGAATTATAGGGAAAAGAGTTAAGTCACTATGGAAGATTGTTGGTAGGATGAGGAGGGAGCTGGTTGGCTGGATCCAGCAGTCTGTGTGATTGCATGATCACGTCTTGCTCTGTGTCTGAAATGTCATGTCTTTGGTTGATCCAATCCTGCAGGGTTCAATTGGCCAGATACAGGGCAAAAGAGAACAGACACCGGTTTTGCTTTTTTGTTAAATTAGTAACACACATTTAGGCAAATGTACATGTACACATGTAAAGATATACACAGAAACACCCACACCTACAAATACATATACAAACAGATGCATACACAGTCTATACAGAGTCCACACGCAAGCACATACCAATGTGAACATATTGCTTAACACACACATGCTACATACGCCAGAACAGTGTGCATGTGCACAAACACACAATCCTTTCTGACAGTGGTCCATGAGGCCCCCAAAGCTCAGAGGGTGTCATCCCCACACCACTGTCTTCTGGTGTACAGAGAGACTATTACAAAAACTTATGCTGAGACTTTCCATTCTGTTGAGGAGCAAAACTACATAAGGTTTCTTAACACATGCACAGTACAAGTATCATTCTTCACATATGAGCATACATTGAAATTAGCAGCTATAGCAACAGTGTATCCTTACATTTTATGTTATGTCATCAAGATTGTCTCTGATTGTGCATTTATTTACAAAAGGACCATCACTACTGATGACGTCAGGGGCCTTTCTTTTGAATTGTTTGATTTGACCTCAGATAGTTAGTCTTTCTCCCTCTGTCTCTCCCTCCCAGAGCCTCGTGAAGATGACACACACAGCATGCCCGAAAGCCACAGTAAGTAGAGCTCTGTGTCTCTGCACAATTCTCAAGCACAATGGCTTTGTCCAGTGTCATTCCATAGACACTCTACCAAGAACGGCTTGTCTCACTGATCACTCACTCACTCCATTCACATACAGTAAAGAATGGGCTTTTCAGACTTTGGAATCTGATTTCTGGTGAAGCACAAACATATTTTACCCTAAAACCTATTAGGTCATGTTTAAAGTAGATGTATTTTTATCGTTTAGATAAGGGCAGTCTGACAGACATAGATATTAACCAGCTCGCCAGAGCACAATTTGGTTATGGCTTAGGAAATCTGATTAAGGTAAAATATTAAATACAACTTCATTTACATTTATTTGATTGAAAAAGACAGCGGCTCTAGGCAGAGCCGTGGGCATTGTAGCTTGGCCACTTACCAAGCGCCCTTTGGGTTGGCTGGCACATAGTTAGCCTGTCACACCCTGACACATTGGCAATGGTGGAAAAAGTACTCAATTGTCATACTTGAATAAAAGTAAAGATACCTTAATAGAAAATCACTCAATAAAAAGTGAAAGTCACCCAGTAAAATACTACTTGAGTTTTAGTCTAAAAGTATTTCGTTTTAAAAGTACGTAAGTATGAAAAGTAAATTGAACTGCTAAAATGTACTTAATTATCAAAAGTACAATTATTTTTTATTGACAGATATCCAGGGGGATGTGCCAACACTAAGACAAACGAAGCATTTGTGTTTAGTGAGTCCTCCAGATCAGAGGCAGTAGGGATGACCAGGGATGTTATCTTGATTAATGTGTGAATTGGATCATTTTCCTGTCGAAATGTAGCAAGTACTTTGGGTGTCATGGAAAATGTAATGTAGTAAAAAGTCAAATATTTTCTTTAGGAAAGAAGTGAAGTAAAGGTTGACATGAATATACAGTTGAAGTCGGAAGTTTACATTACCTTAGCCAAATGCATTTAAACTCAGTTTCACAAATCCTGACATTTAATCCAAGTAAACATTCCCTGTCTTAGGTGAGTTAGGATCACCACTTTATTTTAAGAATGTGAAATGTCAGAATAATAGTAGAGAGAATGATTTATTTCAGCTTCTATTTATTCCATCACATTCCCAGTGTGTCAGAAGTGTACATGCACTCAATTAGTATTTGGTAGCATTGCCTTTAAATGGTTTAACTTGAGTCAAAGGTTTTGTGTAGCCTTCCACAAGTTTCCCACAATAAGTTGGGTGAATTTTGGCCCATTCCTCCTGACAGAGCTGGTGTACCTGAGTCAGGTTTGTAGGCCTCCTTGCTCGCACACGCTTTTTCAGTTCTGCCCACAAATTGTCTATGGGATTGAGATGGCCACTCCAAAATCTTGACTTTGTTGTCCTTAAGCCATTTTGCTACAACTTTGAAGTATGCTTGGAGTCATTGTCCATTTGGAAGACCTATTTGCGACCAAGCTTTAACTTCCTAACTGATGTCTTGAGATTTTATTTCAATATATCCACATAATTTTCCTACCTCATGGTGCCATCTATTTTGTGAAGTGCACTAGCCCCTCCTGCAGCAAAGCACCCCACAACGCAATGCTGCCACCCCCGTGCTTCACAGTTGGGATGGTCTTCTTCGGCTTGCAAGCCTCCCCCTTTTTCCTCCAAACATAACGATGGTCATTATGGCCAAACAGTTCTATTTTTGTTTCATCAGACCAGAGGACATTCCTCCAAAAAGTATGATCTTTGTCCCTATGTGCAGTTGCAAACCGTAGTCTGGCTTTTATATGGCTTTGGAGCAGTGGCTTCTTTCTTGCTGAGCGGCCTTTCAGGTTATGTCAATATAGGACTCGTTTTACTGTGGATATAGATATTTTTGTACCCGTTTCCTCCAGCATCTTCACAAGGTCCTTTGCTGTTGTTCTGTGATTGATTTGCACTTTTCGCACCAAAGTATGTTCATCTCTAGGAGATAGAACGTGTCTCCTTTCTGAGCGGAATGACGGCTACGTGATCCCATGGTGTTTATACTTGCATACTATACTATTGTTTGTACAGATGACCGTGGTATCTTCAGGCGTATGGAAATTGCTCCCAAGTATGAACTAGACTTGTGGAGGTCAAATTGTTATTTTTTTTGGTCTTGGCTGATTTCTTTTGATTTTCCCATGATGTCAAGCAAAGGGGCACTGAGTTTGAAGGTAGGCCTTGAAATACATCCACAGGTACACCTCCAGTTGACTCAAATTATGTCAATTAGCCTATCAGAAGCTTCTAAAGCCATGACATCATTTTCTGGAATATTCCAAGCTGTTTAAAAGGCAGTCAACTTAGTGTATGTTTACTTCTGACCCACTGGAATTGTGATACAATTAATTATAAGTGAAATAATCTGTCTGTTAACAATTGTTGGACAAATTACTTGTGTCATGCGCAAAGTAGACGTCCTAACCAACTTGCCAAAACTATAGTTTGTTAACAAGAAATTTGTGGAGTGGTTGAAAAACTAGTTTGAATGACTCCAACCTTAGTGTATGTAAACATCTGACTTCAACTGTAAGTAGTAAAGTACAGATACCCCAAGAACTAGTAGTTTAAAATATTTTTACTGAAGTACTTTACACCACCGCACATTGGTATGCCAACAGAGGTATTCAAGTCTGGGACGTTTTAGGTCAATTAGAGTGTTGTGGAATCTATTAGAGGGTAACTTGGTGTATTTTTTTTGTGTGTGCACGTGCATGCGTGTGATAGCATGTGAGCATGTGCATGTGTGGTTTAAGCATCTACTGTGCCATTTGTTTGCTGCACGGCCCCATTACTTAATTTGCACGATCTTAACTTTTACTATCTTTCAGTTTTTAGTTGTTTATTTTTTTGCTGAGCAGAGCAGCTGCTCATCCTTAAATCTTCTCCCACTTAGCATCTCTTTTTTTCCCTCGCTCTCTCTATTCCTCTCTCTCTCTCTCTTTTCCTCTCCCTGTCTCCTTGTGTCCTCTGATTCAATAAGCGCAGGATCCAGTAGAACAAAATGTTACTGAGCAAAGCAAGTCACTCATAAACACACTCATAAAAAGAGACTGAGGAACACATTGTGTGCTCGCACTTTACCTACTTGTGCTGCTTTCGTGCTGGCAGACAGAAGCACCATATGATTTGCTCTCTGACGTGTGTTTCTTAAAAGTTCACTTAGCTCCTGCATTTCCATTATCTTATCTATTTAGAGAGCTATAAAAAGAAACAAACACTATACAGCTACAACATAGAAAAGAAAAGCTAATGCTAAATTAGTCTTTGCTAATATGATGTTTTTTGACGTACAGTAGCGCTGGACGATATGGCCAAAGTGTAATATCCCTATATAGGTCATTTCATAATCCGATAACGATACGTATCAAATCAACTTCCGGCGCCGACAGAGATGGCCGCCTCGCTTCGCGTTCCTAGGAAACTATGTAGTATTTTGTTTTTTTACATGTTATTTCTTACATTGGTACACCAGGTAATCTTAGGTTTCATTACATACAGTCGGGAGGAACTACTGAATATAAGAGCAACATGAACTCACCATCATTACGACCAGGAATATGACTTTCCCGAAGCGGATCCTGTGTTCTGCCTTCCACCCAGGACAATGGATCAGAGCCCAGCCGGTGACCCAAAACAACAACGTCGTAAAAGGGGCAAACGAAGCGGTCTTCTGGTCAGGCTCCGGAGACGGGAATATCGCGCACCGCTCCCTAGCATACTACTCGCCAATGTCCAGTCTCTTGACAACAAGGTTGATGAAATCTGAGCAAGGGTAGCATTCCAGAGAGACATCAGAGACTGTAACGTTCTTTGCATCACAGAAACATGGCTCACTCGAGAGACTCTATCGGATTCGGTGCAGCCAGCTGGTTTCTTCACGCATCGCACCGACAGAAACAAGCATCTTTCTGGTAAGAAGAGGGGCGGGGGGGTATGCCTTATGATTAACGAGACGTGGTGTGATCATAACAACATACAGGAAATCAAGTCCTTCTGTTCACCTGACTTAGAATTCCTCACAGTCAAATGTCAACCTCATTTCTACCAAGGGAATTCTCTTCGACTATAATCACAGCCATATATATTCCCTCCCAAGCAGACACATCGATGGCCCTGAACGAACTTTATTTGACTCTATGTAAACTTGAAACCACATATCCTGAGGCTGCATTCATTGTAGCTGGGGATTTTAACAAGGCTAACCTGAAAACATTACTCCCTAAATTCTATCAGCATATCAATTGCGCAACCAGGGCTGGTAAAACCCTGGATCATTGTTATTCTAACTTCCGCGACACATATAAGGCCCTCCCCCGCCCTCCTTTCGGAAAAGCTGACCACGACTCCATTTTGTTGCTCCTAGCCTACAGACAGAGACTAAAACAAGAAGCTCCCGCGCTCAGGTCTGTTCAACGCTGGTCCGACCAATCTGATTCCACGCTTCAAGACTGCTTCAATCACGTGGATTGGGATATGTTCCGCATTGCGTCCAACAACAACATTGATGAATACGCTGATTCGGTGAGCGAGTTCATTAGAAAGTGCATTGACGATGTTATACTCACAGCAACGATTAAAACATTCCCAAACCAGAAACCGTGGATTGATGGCAGCATTCGCGGGAAACTGAAATCGCGAACCACTGCTTTTAACCAGGGCAAGGTGACCGGAAACATGACCGAATACAAACAGTGTAGCTATTCCCTCCGCAAGGCAATCAAACGAGCTAAGCGTCAGTATAGAGACAAAGTAGAGTCTCAATTCAATGGCTCAGACTCAATTGGTATGTGGCAGGGTCTACAGTTAATCACGGATTACAAAAAGAAAACCAGCCCCGTCACGGACCAGGATGTCTTGCTCCAAGACAGACTAAATAACTTTTTTGCTCGCTTTGAGGATAATACATTGCCACTAACACGGACCACTACCAAAACCTGCGGACTCTCCTTCACTGCAGCTGACGTGAGTGAAACATTTAAACGTGTTAACCCTCGCAAGGCTGCAGGCCCAGACAGCATCTCCAGACGCATCCTCAGAGCATGCGCAGACCAGCTGGCTGGTGTGTTTACGGACATATTCAATCAATCCTTATCCCAGTCTCCTGTTCCCACATGCTTCAAGAGGGCCACCATTGTTCCTGTTCCCAAGAAAGTTAAGGTAACTGAGCTAAACGACTACCGCCCCGCAGCACTCACTTCCGACATCATGAAGTGCTTTGAGAGACTAGTCAAGGACCATATCACCTCCACCCTACCTGACACCCTAGACCCACTCCAATTTGCTTACCACCCAAATAGGTCCACAGACGATGCAATCTCAACCACACTGCCCTAACCTATCTGGACGAGAGGAATACCTATGTGAGAATGCTGTTCATCGACTACAGCTCAGCATTTAACACCATAGTTCCCTCCAAACTCTTCATCAAGCTCGAGACCCTGGGTCTCGACTCCGCCCTGTGCAACTGGGTACTTGACTTACTGACCGGCCGCCCCCAGGTGGTGAGGTTACGTAACAACATCTCCACCCCGCTGATCCTCAACACTGGGGCACCACAAGGGTGCGTTCTGAGCCCTCTCCTGTACTCCCTGTTCACCCACGACTGCGTGGCCATGCACGCCTCCAACTCAATCATCAAGTTTGCAGACGACACTACAGTCTTAGGCTTGATTACCAACAACGACGAGACGGCATACAAGGAGGAGGTGAGGGCCCTCGGAGTGTGGTACCAGGAAAATAACCTCACACTCAACATCAACAAAACAAAGGAGATGATTGTGGACTTCAGGAAACAGCAGACGGAGCACCTCCATATCCACATCGACGGGACAGTAGTGGAGAGGGTTTTGAGTTCCTCGGCATACACATGACAGACAAACTGAATTGGTCCACCCACACAGACAGCATTTTCTGTAAATTCAATGAATAAATTGCTTATATAAAATGTGGTCACATGTAAAGGCTTATTTCTTATTGCATTTTGAATTATACTCAACAAATAAAAGGTACTAAGTCATATTTGATTATTTCTCCTTTTATTTAAAAATGTTGTGCACATTTTCAATTAAGCATGTAACAAAATATAAAATATGAATGTATAAAATCTAAAAAGGTAAATAGAAAACACTTCAACTACAGTTGCAAACAAAATAAATATAGGCCTAAAAGATTTTCTTTTGGGGGGGGGGGTTATTCACATATCAATTTGCATTAGGTACCTTGGGTCGAGTGTTAGCACCAACTCACGAAACCCCCGTTTCTCGACTGTGTACATTGAGGCCATGTCTTTGCAGATGTCAGTTATAACGGCAGCTGTTCTCTCCTGTCGGCAGCTGTTCTCTCCTGTCTGAGTCGGGGGTTTGTTTTGAGCACTCGACTGTAGTGTTTCACATGATTCTTGCGTAGTCAATGTCTCGTAAAGAAGGGCTCCTATTGGTAAAAAAAAAGCAGACATTGAATATCCCTTTGAGCATGGTGAAGTTATTAATTACACTTTGGATGGTATATCAATACACCCAGTCCCAACAAAGATATAGGCATCCTTCCTAACAGCTGCTGGAGAGGAATGAAACCCCCCAAAAAAATCAATATTTAATCAATTTTGAATTGAGGATCTATCAACAAAATGTGGAATAAGTCAAGGGTATGAATACTTTCTGAAGGCACTGTACATTAGGGCTGGGCAATATGACGATATATATCATGTGATGATAGAGCATAATCTAAAACTATAGACATTTTCCCATCGTTTATTTTGTTATGTCGCAAATCACACTACGGCAATATTTTTAGTCAATTGGACGACGCTTTGCTTTCATCCACACCTCCCGTGTATAAGGAAATTTGCAACACAAACAAACATTGACGAGAGTGAACGTGACACATAGCACGGAGACACGGAGCTCGTACCTAAAAGAGGGGCTACTTCGGTCACATGGACGTGGTTTAGGCATAAAAAGTCTGACAGAAACTGTCCTCTGCAAAATATGCCGCAGGCCGGTCCCGACAACAGGCTCAAACATCACTAACCTCTTTTACCACGAAAATCTTCCTGGTCTTTGTGGTTGAATCTATGTTTGAAATTACCTGCTCAGTTGAGGGACCTTACAGATAATTGTATGTGTGGGGTATAGAGATGGGGTAGTCATCTAAAAATCATGTTAAACACTATTAATGCACACGGAGTGAGTCCATGCCACTTATTATGTGACTTGTTAAGCACATTTTTATTCTTGAACTTATTCATGCTTGCAATAACAAAGGGATTGAATACTTATTGGCTGAAAAAACATAATTCCACTTTGACATTATGGGGTATTGTGTGTAGGCTAGTGACACCAAATCTAAATGTAATCAACGTTAAATTCAGGCTGTAACACAACAAATTGTGGAAAAGTGAATACTTTCTGAAGGCACTTTATTATGTAATGTGTGTATGCATGTACCTAATGTATTAAAACGTGCACTGTTTTGCCCAGCACAGTTGCTTTTTGAGAGATAATTGAAGTCTTATGGAATTGAATAAAAAAAATAATAATGTAACTCACACGAGACACTTCTCCCTCCTCATCAGATCTCTATGATGAGAACAACATGGACACCGTGGCAGATGGACGACACTACAGAATGGTATTGCCCACTCTCAATTCCTGACTTCCTGAATTACAGTCTTACCTTTTTTACACTACCGAGCCAAGCCAAACTATACTGGGCTGGCCTGGGTTCACATACACCAAAGTTGCTGGAACTGTTCGCGAAAGGACAATGTAAGAGAAAATATCAGAGCCAGCACAGTATGGTTCTGGTTGGCCCATTAGTGTTAATCAGTCAATTGTGTCCTTGACTGTTTATGTTGGTGGGTAGAGGACATCCCTCTATGGCAGTGTTTCTTAGCTTGCGTCCTCGGGTGTGCCCGAGTGTTGCACATTTTTATTCCAGCCCTACGATTCAACTAACAAAGGGTCTTGAGGAATAGTGGAATAGTTGAGTCGGTTATGCTTGTGCTGGGCTAGAACACACATGTGCAACCTTACCCTATGAACAATTATGGGAAACGTTTATTTGTGTTATACTGTACGTTCCATATCCATAAAACAAACACAAAATGTAAAATGAACAGTGACTCATTAGTGTGCATACAGCAGTATATCATTTTAAATGTGGCTGGGTCTTCTCAATGGTAATCCATGCTGAAGCATTGAGACCTTGACACATAGTAACATGTATACACAAATGAAAACCTAGTTTCTCTACAGTACCTGCTTTATGTCTTATAAGTTTTATATGTTTGTTTTAACCCTCATACTACAGACTGGAGGTTTTGACCCCAGAGGCATATTTTTTATCATAGCCCAAAGATGATTTATCAATTCTTCCAATATTTCATGACTTTGTCAATCAACTTGTTCTTAACGAAACTAAATCATTGTTTAGTGTTTCTATATTCAAATGGATTAGAAAGAAGAAAGAAAAGTCCTTTGGGGTCATTCTACCCAGCCAAAAACACCTAATTCAGCCTATAGTAATTTGGTAAATAGGACCTTTATTTGAATCTAAGTTCATCTTGGGACATAATTACCAGCTACCCTCTAAATGTACACATAGTGCTGTATTGGGGCGGCAGGGTAGCCTAGTGGTTAGAGTGGTGGACTAGCAACCGGAAGGTTGCAAGTTCAAACCCCCGAGCTAACAAGGTACAAATCTGTCATTCTGCCCCTGAACAGGCAGTTAACCCACTGTTCCTAGGCTGTCATTGAAAATAAGAATTTGTTCTTAACTGACTTGCCTGGTTAAATAAAGATAAAATAAAAAATAAATTGTTGTGTATTCTCAGAAATAGTTTTTCTACGGTAAATGTTATATAAATACCAGAATTCCCAAAATATCTTGCAATATTCTATATGTGCAACTTGTTGATATTGTTGATATGATATTTGGGTTGCTATAACATTTAGTTTGAGCATGCTTTTTGAATCATCCTGCCATAGGCTCAACCACTCCCATTGTTTCAATGACAGCAATGCTAATGCTGGCTTTGGGGTAAGTAAATAAAGAAAACAAAGGCATATTCTTTGTAATTTCCTCTCAGGATCAATGGATTTTTTTGTCAATAAAATTAAGTATATTAAAAATGTTGGTGTACCGCCCCAAAATATGGCACAATTCTAAAGTCTAAATGATAATAGTGCAACGACCCTGGGTTTATAAGCGTGGAAATCGTCTCTGCCGCTCGAGTATGCTTTTGCGGCACAGTCGATAGCGCGCCAGACCTCGGGCTAGAAGGTCGAGGGTTCGAGACCTGCTCCCTGTTGTTTCATTACATTGGTGTCAGAAGGAATCGGACCTTGCATCCACGACAGTACGTGTGCTTGGCCGGAGAGCGCGTTCCTGTAAGACGTAGAGTCGCAAACTAGAGCGAGGACGCGCTCTTTGAAAGGAGGGAGTAGTGTAACGACCCTGGGTTTATAAGCGCGGAAATCGACTCTGCCGCTCAAGCATGCTTTTACGGCACAGTCGATAGCGCTTTATTTGGATAGTCCATCTGTAGATGCTGTACAGATGGTCATACTATCTGTTGATAAGCAACTGCTTCCTAAGGTTACGGTTAGGGTAAGGCTTAAGGTTAGGTTAGGGTTAGTAGATAGTTAGTTGAAATGTTACTGATAGTCTGTAGATCTCTACAGGTGGCATGTCCAAATAAAGTGTTACCAAAAGCTGTACATTATTTAAGGGGAAATATATATTTTCATTTGACAGAATATACAAATGACCTGTAATTTAGCCGAAATAAGTCTGTTTTGGTTATTCTTTATTTCTGATAAAATTATTTCTAATTATGTTTTTATAAGAATTAAGTTGATATTTGGCTATGATTGTTACTTTTTCAAATAGTTTCTTCTTGGGGTCAAAATGATCCCAGTTGGTAATCCATGTATGTATAATATGTTGGTAGTATGAGGGTTAAGTTGCTTGTACAGGTCTTCTTGAGTGTTTGAGACACCTTAGTTCATGTTTATGGTTGAGACATCCCTGTGTGCAAGTAAAGGCGAATTCAGACTTTACTCATTCAGACAAAAAGTGGACATGTTTGTACAGCCCCTTATAACATTTCATCCTTTCCTAAACTATGGGCTATCAACCATAAGTCATTTAATTGGGCCTACATGAAAGCTATGTGGTCCTGTATGGCTCAGTTGGTAAATCATGTCACTTGCACTGCTAGGATTGTGTGTTCAATTCCCAGGACAACCCATATGTAAAATGTATACAAGCATGACTGTAAGTTGCTTAGGACAAAAGCATCTGCTAAATAGCATATATATTATGTAGCAGCTTCTGTATCATTGGCCTAAGCTAGGCAATCTAAACCATAGAATCACTCATCTTGATTTATATTTAAAAAAAAAAAATCCTCATTTATATTATTATTTTTATTATTTATTTATTATTATGTTTACCCCCTTTTTCTCCCCAATTTCGTGGTATCCAAATGGTAGTTACAGTCTTGTCTCATCGCTGCAACCCCCGTACGGACTCGGGAGAGGTGAAGGTCGAGAGCCGTGCGTCCTCCGAAACACAACCCAACCATTGCTTCTTGACACAATGCCCACTTAACCCGGAAGCCAGCCGCAACAATGTGTCAGAGGAAACACCGTGCCATGTCAGCGTGCACTGCGCCCGGCCCACCACAGGAGTCACTAGTGCACGATGGGACAAGAACATCGTTGCCGGCCTAACCCGGACGACGCTGGGTCAATTGTGGGTCTCCTGGTCACGTCTTGCTGTGACAGAGCCTGGACTCGAATCCAGAATCTCTAGTGGCACAACTAGCACCTCGATGCACTGCCTTAAACCACTGTGCCACTCGGGAGGCCCCTTCATGTTGTTTAACAGTTGACCAGATATATAAATCATTTCATTTTTGCTGACCCTTAACCCTGATGAGCAGCTGGTCAGGGTTAAGGCATTGCAGTGTCAGCGCTGGCCCAGTGCATTATTGGTAAATAAATACCAGGCTGTCATAGATCATGACACACATTAAAGAGTCCCAGGTTGTATCCCAAAAACCCTTCTTTTAACCGAAGCCATTTGGGCCCCGGTTAATAGTAGTGCACTACATAGGTAATAGGTTGCCTTTTGGGACGCAAGCCCCAGAAACTTCAAGTGTATGAGAAAGTATGAGAGAGACCTTGAAGTGTCTCCTGCTGGTTTTTGTTATGACTGTTGTACAGTCTAGATTGGTTGTTTAGTTCCAAATCACAATGAATAACCAAAACGAAGCACTTTCTCTCATTGTTGTCTGCTGACACAATAATCCTTGGCTCGTATTTACAGTGTTGAGTAGGAGTGCTTATCTAGGATTAGTTTTGTCTTAGATCATAATGAGTAAGATCACATGGACAGCGGGGGGCGGCGCACGAGCCCATATCCACGAAGCATCTTAGTGTAGGATTGCTGATCTAAGATCAGTTTTTCCTTTTAAACAATAATTAATTATTAAAGCAGGGGACCTGATCCTAGATCAGCACTACTACTGTGAGATGCTTTGTGAATATGCGTCATTGTGTCAAAGTTTAGAAATGTAATACCACATATCAAATCAAATGTTATTAGTCACATGCGCCGAATACAACAGGTGTAGTAGACCTTACAGTGAAATGCTTACTTAAGAGCCCCTAACCGACAGTGCAGTTTCAAAAAATACGGATAAGAATAAGAGATAAAAGTAAGAAGTAATTAAGAGGAGCAGTAAATATATATATATATATAAATAAATATATATATATATATAAATATATATATATATATATAAATATATATATAAATATATAAATATATAAATATATATATATATATATATGTACAAATAAGGGTATGGTAGGATGTGAATATAGTGGAGGTAAACCAAGGCATTGAGTGACGATGAGAGAGGTGTTGTCTCTAAAGACACCATTTAAACCAGGTGAGATCCCCACATGTGTGGGAGGTGGAACAAAAGGTCTACCTGAGGCATATTAAGCAGGGCTGGAGCCTGTACAGTGAAATAAGACAATAATCACTAACCAAAACAGCAATGGTACAAGACATATTGACATTAGGGAGAGGCATGCATAACCGAGTGATCATAGGGTGCAGTGAGTAGCTAGGCGAGCTGGAGACACGGCGATTCAGACAGCTAGCGGGCCTGGCCTAGCAGGCTAACAGAAGGAGCCTTAGGGGACATCGTGACGGAAGAATCTGTTGAAGCCCACTCGGACGGTTACGTCGGCAGACCAGTTGTGATGGATCGGCAGGGCTTTGTGTAGGCAGTAAAAGGGTCCAGGCCAATTGGCAAAATATGTATTGTAGCCCAAGAAATTGGCTGATGGACCTCTTTAACTAGCCAGGAGATGGGCCTAGCACGAGGCTAGCTCCAGGCTAACTGGTGCTTGTTTCGGGACAGAGACGTTAGCCAGGAGTAGCCGCTCGGATAGCAGCAAGCTAGCTGCAATGATCCAGGTGAAAAGGTTCAGGGCTTGCGGTTGGAATCCAGAGATGTGGTAGATGTTTTTGAGAAAAAGCAGTCCGATAGGCTCTGGGTTGAATTGCGCTGTGCAGACTGACAGGAGTTGTCCGGGCTGAGGTTAGCTGATGACCGCTAGCAGTGGCTAACTGACTAAGTTAGCTGGCTAGCTTCTGTTGGGGGTTCCCGTTCTAAAGTATAGACAATAGCAGATCCATACCACATTGGATGAAGCGGGTTGCGGGAGAGTAGGTTGAAATTGAGGTTAGAAATACACTGCCCAAAAAAATAAAGGGAAAACTAAAATAACACATCCTAGATCTGAATGAATGAAATATTCTTATTAAATACTTTTTTCTTTACATAGTTGAATGTGCTGACAACAAAATTACACAAAAATGATCAATGGAAATCAAATTTATCAACCCATGGAGGTCTGGATTTGGAGTCACACTCAAAATTAAAGTGGAAAACCACACTACAGGCTGATCCAACTTTGATGTAATGTCCTTAAAACAAGTCAAAATGAGGCTCAGTAGTGTGTGTGGCCTCCACGTGCCTGTATGACCTCCCTACAGTGCCTGGGCATGCTCCTGATGAGGTGGCGGATGGTCTCCTGAGGGATCTCCTCCCAGACCTGGACTAAAGCATCCGCCAACTCCTGGACAGTCTGTGGTGCAACGTGGCGTTGGTGGATGGAGCGAGACATGATGTCCCAGATGTGCTCAATTGGATTCAGGTCTGGGCCAGTCCATAGCGGGCCAGTCCATAGCATCAATGCCTTCCTCTTGCAGGAACTGCTGACACACTCCAGCCACATGAGGTATAGCATTGTCTTGCATTAGGAGGAACCCAGGGCCAACCGCACCAGCATATGGTCTCACAAGGGGTCTGAGGATCTCATCTCGGTACCTAATGGCAGTCAGGCTACCTCTGGCGAGCACATGGAGGTGCGGCTGTGCGGCCCCCCAAAGAAATGCCACCCCACACCATGACTGACCCACCGCCAAACCGGTCATGCTGGAGGATGTTGCAGGCAGCAGAACGTTCTCCACAGCGTCTCCAGACTCTGTCACTTCTGTCACATGTGCTCAGTGTGAACCTGCTTTCATCTGTGAAGAGCACAGGGCGCCAGTGGCGAATTTGCCAATCTTGGTGTTCTCTGGCAAATGCCAAACGTCCTGCACGGTGTTGGGCTGTAAGCACAACCCCCACCTGTGGACGTCAGGCCCTCATACCACCCTCATGGAGTCTGTTTCTGACCGTTTGAGCAGACACATGTACATTTGTGGCCTGCTGGAGGTCATTTTGCATGTGAAATTTGTCAATCAGTGTTGCTTCCTAAGTGGACAGTTTGATTTCACAGATTGAAATGTGTGATTGACTTGGAGTTACATTGTGTTGTTTAAGTGTTCCCTTTATTTTTTTGAGCATTGTATAAACAATATATACGAAGAAAAAATATATATACACGGGACACGACAAGACAAAGACGTCTGACTGCTACGCCATCTTGGATAAATGAATGATGGTGTTGGAGTCATGCCTGGCCATGCAATCATGAGTGAACAAGGAGTACAGGAGGGGGCTGAGCACCCCCCTCTGAGGGGACCCTGTGTTGAGGATCAGCTTGGCGGATGTGTTACCTACCCTTACCACCTGGGGGCAGCCGTCAGGAAGTCCAGGATCCAGTTGCAGAGTGTGTGCAAAGTGTTTAGTCCCAGGGTCCTTAGCTTATTGATGAGCTTTGAGGGCACTATGGTGTTGAACGCTGAGCTGTAGTCAATGAACAGCATTCTCACATAGGTGTTCCTTCTATCCAGGTGGGAAAGGGCAGTGTGGAGTGCAATAGAGACTGTATCATCTGTGGCACTGTTGTGGCGGTATGCAAATTGGAGTGGGTCTAGGGTTTCTGAGATGATGGTGTTGATGTGAGCCATGACCAGCCTTTCAAAGCACTGCATGGCGACAGACTTGAGTGCTACGGGTCGGCAGTCATTTAGGAAGGTTACCTTTAAGTGTTCTTGGGCACAGGCACTATGGTGGTCTGCTTAAAACATGTTGGTATTACAGACTCGGACAGGGAGAGGTTGAAAATGTCAGTGAAGACACTTGCTAGTCCATGTCCATTTAGCCTATGATTTAAACCTAATTTTGTTGTTGCAATTGAAGTGATAGTGAATACTTCTGTTTTCATGTTTATGACCACAACTTTAGCATGGTCTTACCAGCATTTCCTGCTTTGGTTACCTTGGGAAAGATAGAGAGGGAGAGCACCCTCAAGTGGTGTGAGCAGAACAAGTAATTTGAATGACTCAGGGAGACATAAGCCAGTATAGTTGGGTGAAATGCTTTTTTCTGCTTATGTACTGTTCATTTCTGAAACAACTCAAATCCAACCTTCAAGAGCCTCAGTTTAGCATATGGTGATCCTTTGTTATTCCAAAAAAGGAAATGTGACACCATCTCCCATAAATGACCACAGCAACAAACTTATGGTGATATTTCCATCATATAGTGATATTTACTCAGGGAACGTCGTACTCATTGTCATTCAACGTATGGCAGCCCACCCAAAGCCATGGGAATAATGCATTTGCATGGCCTGTATAATATCCGTCATTTAGCAAACACTTTTATCAAACCCATGTCCTTGGCATTGCAAGTGCTGTGATCTACCAACTGAGCCTTATTGACTCATACAGTATTGGAAAGAAGAACAAACATCTGTTGTCACATTCAGTAAAAGGATCATCTTCCTAAAAAACATGTCAGCATGGTAATGCTTATTGGACCAATGCTAACCCCACTAGGGTACACATTAAGAGGAAAGGTTGTATTCCAGGTATAAGGTTCTCGATCTTGAGCTCCCTCAAGAGCTCTGGAGGGGACCAGAGCTCTTGAGTGTGTCTCAGTAGTTCTTATTAGTGGAGAGTTGCCACTACTCACCACCTTTACCCATCTTTGGTGTCCTCCCTGTCTCCTCTCCGCTCTCCTGGTTCTATGTGTGATGATGTCTTTATCTCTACTCTTTTGAAGATGAAAACGACCAAGCGACTGCTCACTGTGCACCCCGTCGACTTCGGTCTGGACCTTAACTACTCCACCCACTCTCTGTCTCGACAAGAATCCTGTCAGGTACTGACTGGAAGAGAAAGTCCTCTGTCTCCCTTAGACTCTCTCATAGCCCTGGCTTGTAAAAATAAAAAGGTACACCCATATAACCACACAATGCATACGTAAATACATACACAGACACACGTTTGTTTTACTATCCTTGTGGGGACCAAACAATTGATTCCCATTAAAAAAGCCTATTTTCCTAATTGTAAACCTAACCCTAATCCCTATGCCTAAAATAGTTTTAATTTTACTTGTTTTACTATCCTTGTGGGGGCTTCTGGTCCCCACAAGGATAATAAAACCAAACACACACACACACAGTAGTGTCTTTCTTGGCATTAACTTTAATCCAGTAACTATATTAAATTGGCCATATTTCTATATCTATTGTTTTATTCATGCAGTCTAGTCAGCATGGTTCCTCTGGTTTCGCTTTCAAAGTGGACAATCATTCTTAACTGTGAATGTTGAGTTGCGCTATCAAGTCTGGAACACATTTGAGCTTGATTCAATAAAACGATCACATTGTACCAGCCAGATACCCTAGGGGAGGCTCAAAATATCTCCAGACCAATCTAAACTACTTGACTTCATGTGCTAGGGCTAACATGGCATTTTTGTGAGCAACAGGTCTGCACTTTGTAAATACAAGGGATTGTAAGAAGGTACAATATCCTGACTGCTTTAGTTTATTGTCAATTAGTTATTGTAACTGTTTGGGCTTGGGCCGTATACCGTATATATCAAATCAAATGTTATTAGTCACATGCACCGAATACAACAGGTGTAGTAGACCTTACAGTGAAATGCTTACTTAAGAGCCCCTAACCAACAGTGCAATTTAAAAAAATACAGATAAGAATAAGAGATAAAAGTAACAAGTAATTAAAGAGGAGCAGTAAAAAATAACATAAACAGGGGGGTGCCGGTACAGAGTCAATGTGGAGGAGCACCGGTTAGTTGAGGTAGTATGTACATAGAGTTAATTAAAGTGACTATGCATAGATGAAAACAGAGAGTGGCAATGATGTGGAGAGGGGAGGGGGCAATGTGAATAGTCTGGGTAGCCATTTGACAAGATGTTCAGGAGTCTTATGGCTTGGGGGTAGAAGCTGTTTAGAAGTCTCTTGGACCTAGACGTGGCACTCCGGTACTGCTTGCCATGGGGTAGCAGAGAGAACAGTCTATGACTAGAGTGACTGGAGTCTTTGACCATTTTCAGGGCCTATATACCTGGGTATTTGAAATAGCCAGGAGATGGTTTTTCAATAACATTAAAAGTTTTTATTTGAAGTTGTTCAATATGTTGTTGTATTTGTAGCTACTTTTTAAGTAAATACCTGGTGTCAACTTGTGCAATACATTAGGAGATAAAGCAGATCACATTCTTCATTTCACCTGCCACATTATTTTACATTATGAAGCTTACCATAATTCCCCAGAACAATTGAACCAGTCATATGTTTGTAAATAGCACAAAGGGTGAAAGCGGGAGCGGGTGAGTCCAGCTGTGTATTGGCAGGGGACATGATTTATATTGAGTCAACAGTGTTTTTTTTTTGCTTCAATAGACTGATCAGGGAAGTGCAACTATAGTTTTCCTTCACAGAAAATACATTAGTGCAACACATTTGACAGAAAACAACTTCATTTTCATTAAATGACAACAGAAGTGCAAAGTTATTTGGCTGGCAGCCACACATGTAGCCTAATTGAGCTTGCAAAAACGATGCATGGCCATAATTTTTCTGTTTATCATAGAAGTAATGTAGCCAGCTGCATGTCCTAATATTTTGTTTAAAGTTCATCTGGAATTTTACCAGAGAAAAGTAGGCTGGCTACACCGAGAAAAAAGTAGGCCTACCAAGTAGAAGATAAAAGCTACAAAACCAGTCAGAGCGTGCTGTCTGCTGATAGAATGCCCATTTGGTGAATTCTCATCCAAGTGGGGAGAAGTGCAACAGATGCACAAAGTTAGTCTGATGCAGAGCAGAAATTACAATAAGAAGCATTTTAGATCAGCGTAATGGATTTCTTACTAATTTTATATTTTTTCCCGTGTGACAAATTAAGAATTATGCATTAACACAACTCCTAAGTTTAACTTGCTAGTTATCTAAGTAAGTTACTGACTGAATAAGGTGATGGGACATATTGTGTAAGCTTTCGCCTGTGTTTGAGAAGTCAAAGCCTTTTGAATTAGTTATCTATACAGCTGCCACTGACATCTTTTGATTTGCTTGCCTATTTTTCTCTCCATTCTCAGCCTGTCTATTCCTCCCCCATCTGCTCCAAGCAGAGCAGGCAGGCCCATTGCCCTAGGGACTCCAGACAGACACAGAGTGTACACATGCTACTTCAGAGCGGATAAGCTTGCTTCAAAACTTTGTTAATTTGCACAATGTCTTTCGATTACATTCGCTTGTAAATGTCCAAATTCAGCAAAAATGACATTCGGCAACTCTTACCTATATATGTACAACTTTATGAGCTAGATTGCCTGTCTCTGTAAATAGTTTATTTTCGTTTGTGCTCATTAGCAGCCTCCATTGAAATTCTATATTACTTGTGCTAATTTTGTTAGCATTCTAGGAAGATGCCCAAAGGTATTTTTAGTTTTTTGGCGCCCCCTTGTGTACTAAGCCGGTAATACCATACATCTCAGAATGAGATGTATGTCGATTTAAACTGAAATGTGATTCGGTGAATTCAAAGACTTTTGGTGCCACACTTCATTAAATCAAATCGAATCAAATTGTATTTGTCACATGCGCTGTATACAACAGGTTAACCAACAATAAGAAAAATACGTGTTAAGCAAGTATTTACTCAAATAAACTGGGGAGAAAAAAATTATATATATATATAAAGTAAAGAAGAAAAATAACAAATAGTTAAGTATCAACAATAAAATAACAGTAGGCTAAATACAGGGGCTATATACAGGGTGTACCGGTACAGAGTCAATATGCGTGGGGCACAGGATAGTCGAGGTAATTGAGGGAATTATCCATGGATAAACAGATAGTGCTCTACACTGAACAAAAATATAAATGCAAAGATTTGACTGAGTTATAGTTCATGTAATGAAATCAGTCAATTGAAATAAATTCATTAGGCCCTAATCTATGGATTTCACATGACTGTTGGTCACAGATACCTTAAAAACAATCTGAAAATAGTTAGTATCTGGTGTGACCAACATTTGCCTTATGTAGCACGACACATCTCCTTCGCATAGAGTTGATCAGGCTGTTGATTGTGGCCTGTGGAATGTTGTCCCACTACTCTTCAATGTTTGTGCGAAGTTGCTGAATATTGGCAGGAACTGGAAAACGCTGTCGTACACGTCTATCCAGAGCATCCCAAACAAGCTCAGTGGGTGACATGTCTTGTGGGTATGCAGGGCATGGAATAACTGGGACATTTTCAGCTTCCAGAAATTGTGTACAGATCCTTGCGACATGTGGGCGTGCATTATCATCCTAAAACATGAGGTGATGGCGGCGGATGAATGGCATGACAATGGACCTCATGATCTCTTTGTGCATTCAAATTGCTATAGTTTATGCCTGCTCATACCATAACCCCACCGCCACCACTTGTTCAAAGCTCCTCAGTTGGTGGGCCTGGCTGCCAATGGGCTGCACCTCTCCCAGTCATGCGAAATCCATAGATTAGGGATCTGCAGTGAAGAGAATTGTCGCGTTACAACTTTGTCAATTTGGGATTTTATAAGCAAAATAGAAAAGGACATTCTTAAAGAAACTTTGGACTCAACTGGCTAAAAGTATTTCAATGGTACTCGTTGAGTAGATGTCAAAAGTTTGGACACCTACTCATTAAGGGTTTTTCACTATTTTCTACATTGTAGAATCATAGTGAAGACATCAAAACTATGAAATAACACATATGGAATCGTGTAGTAACCAAAAAGGTGTTCTTATGAGCAGGTGGGACGGTAGGGTCCCACCTGGCCAACATCCGTTGAAATTGCAGAGCACCAAAATCAAAATACAGAAATAGTCAAATTAAACATGAATAAAAATACAAGTGTTATACATCGGCTTAAAGATTCATTTCTTGTTAATCCAGTCGCTGCTCAATAAATGTTTGTTTTGTTCGATAAAGTCCCCCTTTATGTCCCAAAAACTCTGTTTTGTTGGTGCGTTTTGTTCAGTAATCCACTGGCTCACAGGCGGTCACGACATGCAGACGAATACATCCTAATAGTACTGGTAGTTTGTCGAAACATGTCAAATGAAACATGAAACAAATTTGTCGAAACATGTCAAATGATGTTTAGAATTAATCCTCAGGTTGTCTATTGTCTACATAATTGATAATATTTAAACCCGGACAATAGCGCCTTCAATAGAAAGGAAAAACAACGAACGGTGCGCAATCGTTCATGCGAGCAAACTAGCTCTGGTTAATTCTAGAGTCCACATAGAAAATGGTCTCATTCTTCCTCATTTTTCATAACACAAGCCTGAAACAATGTCCACAGACTGTTGACATCTAGTGGAAGCCATAGGAACGGCAATCTGGGTCATAACCATTTAGATACTGTATAGGCATTCAATAGAAAAGTACCCACATCAAAAATATCCCACTTCCTGGATGGTTTTTCCTCAGGTTTACGCCTGCCATATCAGTTCTGTTATACTCACAGACATTATTTTAACAGTTTTGGAAACTTTAGAGTGGTTTATATCCAATACTATGCAAATGCATATCCTAGCTTCTGGGCCTGAGTAACAGGCAGTTTAAATTGGGGACCTCATTCATCCAAGATTCAAAATACTGCCCCCTACCTAAGAGAGGTTAAACAAATCTTAATATATTTTAGATTTTATATTCTTCAAAGTAGCCTCCATTTGCCTTGATGACAGCTTTTCACACTCTTGGCATTCTCTCAACCAGATTCATGAGGAATGCTTTTCCAACAGTCTTGAAGGAGTTCCCACATATGCTGAGCACTTGTTGGCTGCTTTTCCTTCACTCTGCAGTCCAACTCATCCCAAACCATCTCAATTGAGTTGAGGTCGGGTGATTGTGGAGGCCAGGTCATCTGATGCAGCACTCCATCACTGTCCTTGGTCAAATAGCCCTTACTCAGCCTGGGAGTTGTTTTGGGTCATTGTCCTGTTGAAAAACAAATGATAGTCCCACTAAGCCCAAACCAGATGGTGTATCGCTGCAGAGTGCTGTGGTAGCCATGCTGGTTAAGTGTGCCTTGAATTACAAATAAATCACAGACACTGTCACCAGAAAAGCACCCCCACACCATCACACCTCCTCCTTCATGCTTCACGGTGGGAACCACACATGCAGAGATCATCCAGACACCTACCCTGCGTCTCACAAAGACACGGCAGTTGGAACCAAAAATCTCAAATTTGGTCTCATCAGACAAAAGGACAGATTTCTTGGCCCAAGCAAGTCTCTTCTTATTATTGGTGTCCTTTAGTAGTGTTTTTTTTTGCAGAAATTTGACTATGAAGGCCTGATTCACGAAGTCTCTGAACAGTTGATGTTGAGATGTGTCTGTCTGTTACTTGAACTCTGTGAAGCATTTATTTGCGCTGCAATTTCTGAGGCTGGCAACTCTAATGAACTTATCCTCTGCAGCAGAGTTAACTCTAGGTCTTCCATTCCTGTACTACACTTCAGAATTTGACGAATAAACAAACATTCTTTGGATATCTGAATGTCTAGCATCTGTTTGGTGCTACGGAACCCTGTAGCATATATTATGTTAATCCATGAGGGCAGACACATTTCAAAGACTTGGAATATGGAAGAGATCCATATTAATTTTATGGTGGTATTAAACCAGTGCTCTCAAACCCTTGTTCCTGGAAAGCTACCTACCTGTTGGCTTTCAATTAGCTGGTTGATAAGCTGACCAGGTTACTTACAACAACGGTTGTGTCACGACTCCGACCGAGGGACACTCCCCTTTCCGTTCGGGTGGCGCTCGGCGGTCGTCGTCGCCGGCCTACTAGCTGCTACTGATTATTTCCTCCCCCTCCTTATGTGTTGATTTAGTGCACCTGTTTTGAATTAGGTAGTAGGCTTTATTAGTCAGCCGGCCCACAGAGTTCCTTGTGCAGGATTAATTATTGTGACCATCTGTTTTAGTGTGCTTGTCTATGGGTTTTGTGTTTTTCCCATTTTGTGGGTTTTTGCCTGGACCGTTTAAGTCCCCCTGTTTGGGGGCATTTGTTTGTTCATTACGCCCTGTGTGTTCGTGAGGGTTGACTTATGTTCGCCGTTTGTCGGTGCATTAAAATAGCACTCACCTGAACTCTCTGCTTCCTGTGCTTGACTCCTCATCCATTACACTCAGATCGTTACAGGTTGGAGTGAAATCCTACAGGAGGGTAGCTCGCCAGGAACAGGGTTGGAGACGCCTGTTCTACCACAGGAGGTTTGTGGCACCTTAATTGGGGAGAACGGGCTCAAGGTAATGGCTGGAGCGGAATTAGTGGAATGGTATCAAATACATCAAATCTCATTCCATTTTCTCCGTTCCGGACATTTATTTATCCCCTCAGCAGTCTGCTGTGTGTTTGACATTGTCTTAAGCTGAGCCACACTGGCTGCGTTTACACAGGCAGCCCAATTCTGATATTTTTTTACACTAATTGGTTTTAATTGGTAGGGCTGACCCCATTTAGTCAACTGGTCGATTGTTTGGTTTTGGTCGACTGATTTTTTTTATTTGAGTAGTGGCAAATATATTTATGAAAAATTATGGCACACTAGGCACCTGTCTGATTCACGCCTGTCTGAGTGGACTAATCTCTTGCAGAGGCCACGTGGATGGCACACCAGTCAAATCAAATGTTATGTCACATTCACCTTACAGTGAAATGCTTACTTACATCCCTTAACCAACAATGTAGTTAAGAATAATACCTTAAAAAATAAGAAATAAAAGTAACAAATAATTAAAATGCTGCTAGTTTGCCTGTCCCGGTCTGCTAACTGCTAGCCCCTGCTAACTGCTTGCTTGCAAACCCGGTCTGCTAACTGCTAGCTTGCCAGCCCCAGTCTGCTAACTGCTAGCTTGCCGGCCCCAGTCTGCTAACTGCTAGCTTGCCGGCCCCAGTCTGCTAACTGCTAGCTTGTTTAGCCCCGGCCTACTAACTGTTAGCTTGTTAGCATCGGCCTGCTAACTGTCTGAATCTCTGTGTCCCCAGTCAGCCCAACCACTCACTGGATCCATATGTTCACTTGGCTACGCATGCCTCTTTCTAATATCAATATGCCTTGTTCATTACTGTCCTGGTTAGTGATTACTGTCTTATTTCACTGTAGAGCCTCTAGCCCTGCTCAATATGCCTTAGCCAACCATGTTCTTCCACCAACATATGCGATGACATTACCTGGTTTAAACGTCTCTAGAGACTATATCTCTCTCATCATTACTCAATGCCTAGGTTTACTTCCAATGTACTCACATCCTACCTTACCTTTGTCTGTACACTATGCCTTTAATCTATGCTATCGTGCCCAGAAACCTACTCCTTTTACTCTCTGTTCCGAAGGTGCTAGACGTCCAGTTCGTATAGAATTTAGCCGTACCCTTATCCTACTTCTCCTCTGGTGATGTAGAGGTTAATCCAGGTCCTGCAGTGCCTAGCCCCACTCCCACTCCCCAGGTGCTCTCATTTGTTGACTTCTGTAACCGTTACAGCCTTGGTTTCATGCATGTTAACATTAGAAGCCTACTCCCTAAGTTTGTTTTACTCACTGCTTGAGCACACTCTGCCAACCCGGATGTCTTAACCGCTAACTATAACATTTTCCGCCAAGATAGAAATGCCAAAGGGGCATGTGTTGCACTATCTACTGCAAAGATAGTAATACAGAACTCTGCAGGCTATCCAAGTCTGTACCCAAACAATTCGAGCTTCTACTTCTAAAAATTCACCTTTCCAGAAACAAATCTCTCACTGTTGCCTCTTGCTATAGACGTCCCTCTGCCCCCAGCTGTGCCCTCGATACCATATGTGAATTGATTGCCCCCCATCTATCTTCGGAGTTCGTGCTACTAGGTGACCTAAACTGGGACATGCTTAACACCCCAGCCATCCTACGATCTAAGCTTAATGCCCTCAATCTCACAGAAACTATCAATAAACCTACCAGGTACAACTCCAAATCCGTAAACACGGGCACCCTCAGATGTCATCCTAACTAACTCGCCCTCCAAATACACCTCTGCTGTTTTCAATCAAGATCTCAGCAATCACTGCCTCATTCCCTGCATCCGTAATGGGTCTGCGACCAAACGACCTCCCCTCATCACTGTCAAACGCTCCCTAAAACATTTCTGCGAGCAGGCCTTTCTAATCGACCTGGCCAGGGTATCCTGGAATGACATTGACCTTATCCCATCAGTAGATGATGCCTGGCTATTCTTTAAAAGTGCCTTCCTCACCATCTTAAATAAGCATGCTCCATTCCAAAAATGTGGAACTTGGAATAGATATAGTCCTTGGTTCACTCCTGACCGGTCTGCCCTTGACCAGCACAAAAACATCCTGTGGCGTTCTGCATTAGCATCGAATAGCCCCCGTGATATGCAACTTTTCAGGGAAGTTAGGAACAAATATACACAGGCAGTTTGAAAAAGCTAGCCTTAGCTTTCCTAAAATAAATTTGCATTCTGTAGTACTAACTCAAAAAAGTTCTGGGACACTGTAAAGTCAATGGAGAATAAGAGCACCTCCTCCCAGCTGCCCACTGCTCTGAGGCTAGGAAACACTGTCGCCACCGATAAATCCACTATAATTGAGAATTTCAATAAGCATTTCTCTACGGCTGGCCATGCTTTCCACCTGGCTACCCCTAAACCAGTCAAATGCCCTGCACTGCCCACAGCAACCCGCCAAAGTCCCCACCATTTCTCCTTCACCCAAATCCAGATAGCTGATGTTCTGAAAGAGCTGCAAAATCTTGACCCCTACAAATGAGTAAGGACCCTCTCTTTCTAAAATTATCTGCCAAAATTGTTGCAACCCCTATTACTAGCCTGTTCAACCTCTCTTTCGTATCGTCTGAGATTGGAAAGCTGCCGCGGTCATCCCCCTCTTCAAAGGGGGCGACACTCTAGACCCAAACTGCTACAGACATATATCTATCCTACCCTGTCTTTCTAAGGTCTTCGAAAGCCAAGTTAACAAACAGATTACCGACCATTTCGAATCCCACCATACCTTCTCCGCTATGCAATCTGGTTTCACGGCTGGTCATTGGTGCACCTCAGCCACGCTCAAGGTCCTAAACTACATCATAACTGCCATTGATAAGAGACATTACTGCGCAGCTGTATTCATCGACCTGGCCAAGGCTTTCAACTCTGTCAATCACCACATTCTTATTGGCAGACTCGATAGCCTTGGTTTCTCAAATGATTGCCTCGCATGGTTTACCAACTACTTCTCTGATAGAGTTCGGTGTGTCAAATCGGAGGGCCTGTTGTCCGGACCTCTGGCAGTCTTTATGGGGGTGCCACAGGGTTCAATCCTCGGGCAGACTCTCTTCTCTGTATACATTAATGATGTTGCTCTTGCTACTGGTGATTCTCTGATACACCTCTTCGCAGACGACACCATTCTGTATACTTCTGGCCCCTCTATGGACACTGTGTTAACAACCTCCAGACGAGCTTAAATGACATACAACTCCCCTTCCATGGCCTCCAACTGCTCTTAAACGCAAGTAAAGCTCCTATATCGCAACAAAGCATCCTTCACTCATGCTGCCAAACATACCCTCGTAAACCTGACCATCCTACAGATCCTCGAATTCGGGGATGTCATCTATAAAATAGCCTCCAACACTCTACTCAACAAATTCGATGTAGTCTATCACAGTGCCATCCGTTTTGTCACCAAAGCTCCATACACTACCCACCATTGCGACCTGTATGCTCTCGTTGGCTGGCCCTCGCTTCATACTCATCGCCAAACCCACTGGCTAAAGGTTATCTACAAGTCTCTGCTAGGTAAAGCCCCGCCTTATCTCAGCTCACTGGTCACCATAGCAGCACCCACTCGTAGCACGCGCTCCAGCAGGTATATCTCACTGGTCACCCCCAAAGCCAATTCCTCCTTTGGCCATCTTTCCTTCCAGTTCTCTGCTGCCAATGACTTGAACGAACTGCAAAAATCTCTGAAGCTGGAAACACATCTCCCTCACTAGCTTTAAGCACCATCTGTCAGAGCAGCTCACAGGTTACTGCACGTGTACATAGTCCATCTATAATTTAGCCCAAACAACTACCTCTTCCCCTACTGCTATTTATTTACTTTTGCTCCTTTGCACCCCATTATTTCTATTTCAACTTTGCAAATTATTCCACTGCAAATCTACCATTCCAGTGCTTTACTTGCTATATTGTATTTACCTCGCCACCATGGCCTTTTTTTACCTTTACCTCCCTTATCTCACCTCATTTGCTCACATTGTATATAGACTTATTTTTCTACTGTATTATTGACTGTATGTTTTGTTTATTCCATGTGTAACTCTGTGTTGTTGTATGTGTCGAATTGCTATGCTTTATCTTAGCCAGGTCGCAGTTGCAAATGAGAACTTGTTCTCAACTAGCCTACCTGGTTAAATAAAGGTGAAATAAATAAAAACATTTAAAAGAGCAATAGTAAAATAACAATAGCGAGACTATATAGGGGTACCGGTACAAAGTCAATGTGCAGGGGCACCGGTTAGTCGAGGTGATTGAGGTAAAATGTACTTGTAGGTAGAGTTATTAAAATGACTATGCATAGATAATAATCAGAGAGTAGCAGCAGCGTAAAATGGGGGGGGGGGTACCCATTTGATTAGATGTTCAGGAGTCAGTATCACCAGTAGTAGGTTTACTGTGAATTACCATAATTTCTAAGCTACAATGTTTGTTTGGTTATGGTTATTTATGTTAATGCATTCAATATATTATTATTACAATGTTTTATTTTTTATTGTATATATTGTTTGTATGTTTTGTTTTTTGTATTATCCTTAGAAGAATGAGGTGGTTGTGACATTACTATTGTAGTCTTCATTTTATACCTTTCAGTGCCCCTTGAGAACTGCAAGGTGTGTCCGCTCCCTCATGCTTTTGTACCCAAAATGCCCCCGCTTTGGGGTATTTTTTAGCAGGGCACTGTGGAATGACTCCAGATAATGTGATTTTTACAAAAAGAAAGTGTAAAAAAGAGAAGAGGGGTAGACTAAATTGATTACATGGTCTGGAAGGTTTTCTGTGGTTCTCAGGCTCTCTCTAAACACCTGTTACCCATAACAAACACAAACCATACAAACACTACCCAATTTCTGTTTATACCATGCTTACTGTACATTCAGCTATTTTAACCGTTAGCTTGTAAATATTTTGTCTAACTTACCTTCACCTTGTGCAGAGCTAGGGGTTAGGAGCGCATGTTGGTGGAATCAGATTCTGTACCACCTACAACAGAGTACAGAACCATACACAATTTAGCCACCCCACTAATTGTATTGATATCTGTTAGACTGGCTAGCTAAGCATACCTAACATGGACATTTCAATATTGCCAGCCAAGCAACCATAGATGATTTAAACACATTCATCATTGCTACCAACCCACAAACAGAGAGTGAATTGGCTATTTCAAAAATTATATTTTTAGTAATTGAGTGTTTTCCAAACAAGGGTGGAATAGTTGGCTACAAAATTGAGATACCAAATAAGAGTAACATTAGCTAGCTTACGTTAGCTAATGTCAGTCAAAGATAGAACAAACAAACATGTTTAATCTGCTGAAGGTAGCTAACAGTCTAGCAATGACTAAATTACCAGTATCATGGCATAAGCTACCTTGATTGACTGTGTATGCCAAAATATATCTATTTGATTTAACTTAGCTGATGGCTTTCAGAGTTTAATACAGGATGTTAAGTTAGCTAACTGACTTACCCAGCTAGGCTAGCAAGCTAGCTAACATTAGGTTGTTACATCACTTCAGAGCTGGAAATTGATTTCCCATCAGCCTGCAAATCCCTCTGATAATCTTTGGTCGCTGCATCATTTTTGATAGACGCAGGCCACTAGCAGAATCGCAGTGAAACTCTGGTAGAACGGTTAAAGGTAGCAAATTTTCGTGCTTGTTTGTAATTAGCACAGCCGGGCTCAAAACACCACAATGGCACGATGACAAAAATTTGTGAAAAACAAATGTTTTCTAAAATAATCTTGCCTAGAGAATTACTGACATGGTGGTGGTGATGTCTCCAGAGTCCACAGAGCAGTCTGGAGGGCGGCACACGGGAGTCCCTGACAGCCGAGGCCGACATGGCCTGCATGTTCCAGCAGATCCTGGAGGAGCAGGGTGGGAGACACTCCGAGTTCAACACGGAGGTCCTCCACAGCCGTCGGATGAGTCTGCTGGACAAGCCGGCCCGCTTCGGTGAGGACTACACCATGTGTGTTAGACGTACACCCCCACTAACATACATTAATATATACAATAGAAGAAGTGTATGTGCTCATTGATATTAGGACACAAAGTACATACATACAATGTAGCCAAGGGTCAAGCCTAAATGCCTTAGCTGTTCTTAGGGTTGCAAAGGGAGGGTATATTACTGTAACTTTTTAAGTTTACCATTACACTACCAGAACTTTGGTAATGTTCAAGTTTTTCAAATTCATTTTAACAGATGACATCTAGTGGCATTTTCGGGTACTTCAGATTATCACTTCTGATTATCTCTGACCCTCTGTGGCCACGTAAAATATATAATTTATTACAATTTGATGATTTTTAAATTTAAAACATTAATGACAAAGCTGTAAAACATTATCCTAAATATAAACCATCATTTTAGTGAACACCATTGGTGTTTAATATTAGGATTTCAACATGAAATATTTTTTTACAACCAATTGGTGGCAGTTGTGAAAAAAGTCAATACATTGAAGTGATGCATCTCATTGAAAACAATGCCATTGTTTATTAGATGCTTTTTAAAATTAATTAGGCAATTTTTTCTTGAACCAAAACTCATGGACAATACGAACATACATATAAAAAATGAATACTATATATGAATAACTTTTAAAAAAAAATGTATTTAAGTACAAATGACCAAAGTTACCATAGATTGCAATAGATTACTTTGATAAATTACTGGTAGCTTTGCAACCTTTGCTGTACTTGATTGAGCTTTCCTGGAGCAAAATAGAATAGTCCAAAAAGTGCAAATCCAACCTATCTGGCACTCAATATGGTATTCCAGTACTCCAATACTATTTGAACCAAGAATGCACTCTGGCAAGAACGCACTCTGCTAGAAGTAGATTATAACGGATCACGCAAAAGGTACACATTATTACACTAGGTACAACATCTCTTGCTCTTTCCTACATGAACATGAATTCCATAATAATAACTTCACTAGGCCCCCCCGTCTATGAACTCTCTATCCGGACAGACGAGGTGCCGTACCCAGAGAACTGGATGATGCGGGCACGATCCTTGTCCAGGATGAGCCAGTCTTCGTGTGGCAGTGCCAACAACGGGCACCTTCGCAGCAGCGGACAACTGTATGGCCTGGAGGACTCGGAGGAAGAGGAAGAGTACCAGCGCCAGTACCAGCTTCTGGCGTCGCGCCGACGTAGTCACAGCCACTTCTCCTCACAGGAAAGCCTCAACCACGGGGCACCGCCACAGGTAAAGGACACAGACACACGAAGGGGCTCTGCTCCGCCAGATGTATAGGACATTGGAAATGACACACCCACAAACACCATGGGACTCCAACTAGGTTTGCAGGATGTCTATAATGAATAGTTAACCATCCATTGAGACAAACCGTCTTGCCAGGATAAGTGTATGTAAGGCTGTGTCTACACAGGCAGACCAATTCTGATATTTTCCCACTAAATGGTCTTTTGACCAATCAGATCAGCTCGAGTCAATAATTGGGCAAAATATCAGATTTGGACTGCCTGTGTAAACATAACCTGAGTGTTTTATCTTGCATAACCGTTGAACTCTTGTCCTTAGAGTGGATGTTGGTTCTGTAACATAGACGGGAAGTGATCACTTGAGCTGAGTTACGTTGAGACTCTCATGCAAGCATTCACCCAGGGTCCCCACCAACACAGGGAACAACATCAGTGTGACACATGGAGTGGAGACACAGCTGTTAGAAGGGAGATATGGAGAAGAGGATATTGCATCATATTCATATGTTACTACTGACTCCGACCTTTACAGTGCCTATCATAAATATTCACCCCCCTTGGATTTCTTAACATGTTATTGTGTTACAAAGTGGGATTAACCCTATCAGACCCAAGACTCGACATTTCATTTATCTGCATGTCCAACCCCTATTTAGCCTCACAACTAAGTTTTCAGGACAACCAAGGCTACAAGTAGAACACAAAACAATTTGACATAAACAGTTGCATTCATCTGTTTTATTGACAAATGTGTCTGGATCTCTCACGTGTGCTGTAAAACCGACATGTCTAATTCAAAGGATAATTTTTCGGGGGGGCAGAAACGCCTTATTAAACATGTGTACTTTCATGTGCCTCAATAACAAACTCATAGGTGATCTGTGAATATGAATGAAAAATAAATTGTTACTATCTAGTTATATTTTTCATGGAGAAACAAAGGATTCTTCCTGGCTAGCCTTGATTGTTGAGAATGTTGTGATTTACTTATTTCTGGAGGAAGACGAGCTGACTCTCTAAGACTGAAAATGAAGCAGATGATGATCAAATCCTTGACTTGGGTAACAAGCACATTGTCATTGAACCAGACATTGCAGTTTTCTGATAGTGATGGTACACTGTCAGTGTGAACTGGAGCGAAATGACACAACTTCCCAAGAAAACTGAGCAGAAGAAACGCAAATAACAGAATACCCTTTACTTAGATGTACTATAGAGAAATTGCTACGCCATTTGCTGTTTGCTAAAATTAGAATTGTTTCCTGGTTGCTAAAATGTTTTGGTAAACCTACTGGAGACCTCTACTTTGTTGACACCCATTCAGCATCGTTCACACCCTCTAAAGCCTTAGCCTCACCCATCTCTTTAAGGATTCACATGTGAACTTGGACACTGTCTCATTGGCCTAACGTTATATCCTAATTTGACTTTAGTGCAGGTCATGTTCTTCACATTACCATCTCTGGTAAACACATACTATATCAAATAAAATCAATGTTTATTTGTCACGTGCACAGGATAAGGAAGGTGTACTGAAATGGTTACTTGCATAGTGGAGTCTTTTCTTTAGACATTTAGTTCGCTCGCTAAACAATGAACCATAATCCCAAATCATAACATTACTACTACCCTGCATGAATCTGCAGGTATCTAACCAACCAGGTTCAATGTTAGCTAGCTAGCTAACATTAGGCTTTAACTAGCAATGCAAATGGCTCTAAGATACAAATAATATTACTACACAGATCATACACGTAACATTAGCTAGCGAGCCAGCCAGATAACGATAGCCAGCTAGCTAACAGTACACTTTAACTTGAAATGAAAATGAATACCTGACAAAGTTAAAAGTTATAATATCTGAAAATGTAGCTAGATAGACTATCTTACCTGTACACCTGGATGTACGCTTCTCCCTCTCTGTGACGGATGCCAGGGATGCCCTTAGTTTGAAGATGTAATCCGGAGACAGGTGTTTCATACAACATCCTTCAGTGTTCTCTTTTTGACTCCGTCTGCATATTTGCAATCAAACACCAGAATTGTCTCCATATCCTTAGCTATCATACTCTAATTCCAATCGGCATTCCGCTGATTTCAAAACTCGGTCTTCCAGAAAGTGGAGAACAACACTTTTGCATTTCTACTACGTAACATCTTTCAAAAAAGCAGCGTGGGTTTTATGGCAGACTACAACCCCAAAATATGTATAGCCGCCACCAGCTGGACTGGTTGAAAAACCAAAACAATGTAAAAATAAAATCTGTACATGATAGCGAAACTTAACTTAATCCACCAAAATAAAAATAGTACATTGACAAAAGCAAAAACTCACTCTTCTTTCTTCTTTCAAATCTCCATATCTCCCTTCTCAAGCTTTAGGGCCTGAGAGGGTGGTACAGCTTTTTGGCAATATTCCATGTAACGCTGAAATGTTTCAGTCCCAGGAACCGCTCAGCCGCATCCACAATGATATAGATTTTCCTGGACTGTCTCTCCACCTTGGCAGTGCCATTAATCACCATAGCTATAAAGGACACAAAGTCCACCATCTTAACCTCTAAAATGTCAGGGTCCTGCTGGTGAAAGGCAAACCCTGCAGCCGCAATTCTGGCCTATCCACCACCATTGACTCTTCAGGAGCATGATTCAAACCCTCAATCCTTTTAACAGCTGTTGCATGTGAAATGCTCTGAACAGCACTGACTTTGGCCACCTTATTCTCTTTCATCCTTGTCGGGCATTCGAAAGAAGTGGCTTCGTGGTTCCCACCACAATTGCATCAATCCCCCCAGGAATACTTCAACATCTACTTCCCATGAGACGCCAGATATAACCCCCTTGAGAGGTGCCCTGTGTAACGGATGTAAAATAGCTAGCTAGTTAGCTGTGGTGCGCGCTAAATAGCGTTTCAATTGGTGACGTCACTTGCTCTGAGACCTTGAAGTAGTGGTTCCCCTTGCTCTGCAAGGGCCGTGGCTTTTGTGGAGCGATGGGTAACGATGCTTCGTGGGTGACTGTTGTTGATGTGTGCAGAAGGTCCCTGGTTCGTGCCCGGGTATGGGCGAGGGGACGGTCTAAAGTTATACTGTTACACTTGCTCTGAAGTGAGACACACACGACACTTCAAACGTATCAAATCGGGTGAGAAGCAACACACGTTCCTTCTGATCCGTAGAAGCAAAAAAATCTAAAAAAGCCCACCTCGTGATCCTCACAGCCTTCACTTTACCCACCAGTTTGGATATCTTAAATGGATTCTTATAGATTGGTAATCCGATCAGCTGCTCCTCATTTAATAAACTGTACTCCTACAAGATACGAAGGGACATTCTCATCACACTACTTTGCTCCATGCCCCATTATTTTGGAGAATATTCCAATTCGCCTTGATTCTACCTGCCATTAGATTCAGAATCCACTTTATTGTCCACTTCCGCCATTTTTTTTCCGGTAATTACCTACTGACCAGCTCATGTTAGAGACAGATGCGTATTACATGGTAGACCAATCTGACTCATCTCTCGGCATAGCTGGAAGGTTCCTGGCTTTTTCCATAGCTAAACCAACTGCCCTCGTAATTTAACAATATTATATGTATTTACAGATGGCATACAAGTTTGATATTAAGGCACATGAAAGTTCATATGTTCCAGAAGGTATTTCTGGCAAAAAAACACATTTTGATAAAAAAACTACTGTGAAGTAGTGATGCACGATATATTCCTAGTTTCCTGAAACCAGTCACAAATATTGTATATTCAGCTGTTGTACAAAACCAAAACTTAAGAACGGGACACATAGAAATAGCGCACATAGAACCGATGTACCGCTTCTTAGACTTGCTTTCAATGAGTGACAGATTTATAACACACATTTGTGTGTGAACTTGGTCAGGTCGCCCAAGTTACATAATTGCAGCTTTATTCATCAAAAAAGTTCCAGTCTGCCATGAAGCATCCATCCATGTATTTGGATAAGAGTCTAACGTTAGCTTCATGTACAGGTATTGTTTGTATATCATTTTGTTATAAAGTTGTCTGCATTGTTAGTTAAAGCCTAATGTTAGCTAGCTAATATTAGCTAGCTAATGTTAGCTAAGCTAATGTTAGCTAGCTAAACTAATGTTAGCTAAACTAACATTAGCTAAACTAACGTTAGCTAAGCTAACGTTAGCTAAGCTAATGTTGGGGCTGTTGCTGGGCAACACGGACTTTCAACTCCCTCCAAAGATTTTCTATGGGGTTGACATCTGGAGACTGGCTAGGCCACTCCAGGACCTTGAAATGCTTCTTACGAAGCCACTCCTTCGTTGCCCGGGTTGTGTGTTTGGGATCATTGTCATGCTGAAAGACCCAGCCACGTTTAATCTTCAATGCCCTTTCTGATGGTAGGCTTTGTTACTTTGGTCCCAGCTCTCTGCATGTCATTCAGTAGGTCCCCCTGTGTGGTTCTGGGATTTTTTGCTCACCGTTCTTGTGATCATTTTGACCCCACGGGGTGAGATCTTGAGTGGAGCCCTCTATCAGTGGTCTTGTATGTCTTCCATTTCCTTATAATTGCTCCCACAGTTGATTTCTTCAAACCAAGCTGCTTCCCTATTGCAGATTCAGTCTTCCCAGCCTGGTGCAGGTCTACAATTTTGTTTCTGGTGTCCTTTGACAGCTCTTTGGCCTTGGCCATAGTGGAGTTTGGAGTGTGACTGTTTGAGGTTCTGGACAGGTGTCTTTTATACTGATAACAAGTTCAAACAGGTGCCATTAATACAGGTAACGAGTGGAGGACAGAGGAGCCTCTTAAAGAAGAAGTTACAGGTCTGTGAGAGCCAGAAATCTTGCTTGTTTGTAGGTGACCAAATACTTATTTTCCACCATAATTTGCAAATAAATTCATTCAAAATCCTACAATGTGATTTTCTGGATTTTTTTCTGATTTTGTCTGTCATTAGTTGAAGTGTACCTATGATGAAAATTACAGGCCTCTCTCATCTTTTTAAGTGGGAGAACTTGCACAATTGGTGGCTGACTAAATACTTTTTTGCCCCACTGTATATCCACAGTAAAACGAGTCCTTTATCGACATAACCTGAAAGGCCACTCGGCAAGGAAGAAGCCACTGCTACTAAACCTCCATAAAATAGCTAGACTACAGTTTGCAACTGCACATGGGGACATAGATTGTACGTTTTGGAGAAATGTCCTCTGGTCTGAGAAAACAAAATTAGAACTGTTTGGCAATAATGACCATCGTTATGTTTGGAGAAAAAGGGGGAGGCTTGCAATCCGAAGAACACCATCCCAACCGTGAAGCACGGGGATGGCAGCATCATGTTGTGTGGGTGCTTTGCAGGAGGGCTTGGTGCACTTCACAAAATAGTTGGCATCATGAGGAAGTAAAATTATGTGGATATATTGAAGCAACATCTCAAGACATCAGTCAGGAAGTTAAAGATTGGTGGCAAACGGGACTTCCAAATGGACAATGACCCCAAGCATACTTCCAATTAAGGACAACAAAGTCAAGGTATTGCAGTGGCCATCACAAAGTCCTGACCTCAACCCTATGGAAAATGTGTGGGCAGAACTGAAAAAACGTGTGTGTGAGCAAGGAGGCCTACAAACCTGACTCATTTACACCAGCTCTGTCAGGAGGAATGGGCCTAAATTCACCCAATTTATTGTGGGAAGCTTGTGGAAGGCTACCTAAAACGTTTTTCCCAAATTATGCAATTTAAAGGCAATGCTACCAAATACTAATTGAGTGTATGTAAACGTCTGACCCACTGGGAATGTGATGAAAGAAATACAAGCTGAAGTAAATCATTCACTCTACTATTATTCTGACATTTCACCTTCTTAAAATAAAGTGGTGATCCTAACTGACCTAAAACAGAGAGTTTTTTACTTGTATTAAATGTCAGGAATTGTGAAACACTGAGTTTAAATGTATTTGGCTAAGGTGTATGTAAATTTCCTACTTCAACTGTACATGAACAAGGCAGTTAACCCACTGTTCCTAGGCCGTCATTTTGCCGTCAATTTGCCGTCAATTTGTTCTTAACTGACTTGCCTAGTTCAATAAAAGTTAAAAAAATATATAACGTCCTTTCACTGGCAACTGCGTTTATTTTCGGCAAATTTAACATGTGTAAATATTTCTATGAGCATGACAAGATTCAACAACTGAGACAAACTGAACAAGTTCCACAGACAAGTTACTCACAGAAATGGAATAATGTTTTCCCGATGACAGCTTTGCACACTCTTGGTATTCTCTCAACCAGCTTCACCTGGAATGCTCTTGAAGGAGTTCCCATATATGCTGAGCACTTGTTGGCTGCTTTTCCTTCACTCTGCGTTCCAACTCAACCCAAACCATCTCAATTGGGTTGAGTTTGGGTGATTGTGGAGGCCAGGACATCTGATGCAGCACACCATTACTCTCCTTCTTGGTCAAATAGCCCTTACGCAGCCTGGAGGTGTTTTACGTCATTGTCCTGTTGAAAAACAAATGATAGTGGAACTAAGTGCAAACCAGATGCGATGGCATACCGCTGCAGAATGCCGTGGTAGCCTTGCTGCTTAAGTGTGACTTGAATTGTAAATAAATTACTGACAGTGTCACCAGCAAAGCACCCCCACAACATCGCACATCTTCCTCTATGCTTATCGGTGGGAACCACACATGCGGACATCATCCGTTCACCTACTCTGCGTCTCACATGACACGGCGGTTGGAACCAAAAATCTCATATTTTGACTCATCAGTCCAAAGGACAGATTTCCACAAGTCTAATGTCCATTGCTCGTGTTTCTTGGCCCAAGCGAATCTCTTATTATTGGTGTCCTTTTAGTAGTGGTTTGTTTGCAGCAATTCGACCATGAAGGTCTGTTTCACTCTGTCTCCTCTGAACAGTTGATGTTGAGATGTGTCTGTTACTTGAACTCTGTGAATAATTTATTTGGACTGCAATCTGAGGTGCAGTTAACTCTATTGAACTTATCCTCTGCAGCAGAGCTAACTCTGGGTCTTCCTTTCCTGTGGCGGTCCTTATGAGAACCAGTTTTATCATAGCGCTTGATGGTTTTTGCAACTGCACTTGAATAAACTTTCAAAGTTCTTGAAGTGTTCCATATTGGCTGACCTTGATGTCTTAAAGTGGTAATGGACTGTCAGGGTAGCCTAGTGGTTAGAGTGTTGGACTAGTAACCGGAAGGTTGCAAGTTCAAATCCCCGAGCTGACAAGGTACAAATCTGTCGTTCTGCCCCTGAACAGGCAATTAACCCACTGTTCCTAGGCTGCCATTAAAAATAAGAATTTGTTCTTAACTGACTTGCCTAGTAAAATAAATAAAAATACATTTTAAAAGTTCTCTTTGCTTATTTGAGCAGTTCATGACATAATATGGACTTGGTCTTTTACCAAATAGAGCTATCTTCTGTATACCACCCCTACCTTGTCACAACACAACTGATTGGCTTCAACGCATTAAGAAGGAAAGAAATTCTACAAATTAACTTAACAAGGCACACCTGTTAATTGAAATGCATTCCTGTTGACTACCTCATGAAGCTGGTTGAGAGAATTTGCAAAGCTTTCATCAAGGCAAAGGGTAGCTACTTTTAAGAATCTAAAATTTGAATTATTTTTTTGATTTGTTTCACATTTTTTGGGTTGCTACATGATTCCATATGTGTTATTTCATAGATGTGATGTCTTCACCATTTTTCTACAAAGTAGAAAGTAGTGAAAATAAAGAAAAACCCTGGAATGAGTAGCTGTGTCCAAACTTTAGACTGGCACTGTATGTCTCGTGTCGGAGCCGTTGAATTGTGACTCTACTTTGTCTCTGTACTGACATTTTGCCTGTTTGATTGCCGAGGCATAATTAGACTATTTGTGTTCAATCATATTCCCAGTCACCTTGCCGTGGTTAAATGCAGTGGTTCACGCTTTCAATGCTGCCATCTATGGGTTTTGGTCAGGTTTTAATCATCACAGTGTGAACAGCATCCCCTGTACGCTGAAGTCACCGTGTCAGTGTATACGTTAATGTTATTCTCAGAGGCAACCCAGAACATGTCCCAGTCCTCGAGATCAAAACAGTCTTGACTAGCGTTGAATAGACCTTAGCTCGGGTACTTCCTGCCTATGGGAAGGGAGGGGCAAAATGTAGTCGTGATCTGATTTGCCGAAGTGAGGTCGGGGGAGGACCTTGCAGCCATCCCGGAACAGAGAGTAACAACGGTTGAGTGTTTTTGAAGTGTGAGTACTGCAAGCAATGTGTTGATAGAACTTTGGTAGCGTTTTTCTCAGATTTGCTTTATTAAGGTCCCCAGCTATAAAAAATGCAGCCTCAGGATATGCAGTGTCCAGTTTGCACAAGCTATTATAGGTCGGCTGAACAAAAGGACTTGAGTTTCTGTACGTTACCACAATCACGCCATGGGTAGTTAATCATGAGACATACAACTCTGCCTTTCTTCTTCCCAGAGAGTTCATTATCCCTATCCACACAATGTATTGAAAACCCTGCTGGCTATATGGATGGGGACAGTATATCTGGAGAGAGCCATGATTCTGTGAAACAGAGCATGTTACTGTCCCTGATGCCTCTCTGGAAGGAGATTCCTCGCCCTGAGCTCTTCAACTTTATTGTCCAGGGACTGAACATAAGCGAGTAATATACTCGGATGCGGTGGAGGGTGTGCACGCCTCCTGAGTCAGACTAAAAGTCCACTCCGAATACTTCTTCTCCGGTGGCGTCTGGGATAAGTTCAATCGCCTTGGAACGTACAAACAAAGGTTCCAATTTAGGAAAGTCATATTCCTGGTCAAAATGCTGATGAGTTACTGCCTCTTTGATATCCAAAAGATATTTCAGGCTGTATATAATAATACAAAACAAAATTCTGGGCTAATAACATGAGAAAGAACATTTAAAAATAATACTATAAAGTTGCTTAGGAGCTAAACAAGAAACAAGGCGGCCCTGTCTATCGGCCCATCTTCACATCTTTTTTTGTTGTTATATATATAGTGTATAGTTTTATATATATATATATGTATATAGTGTATTTACCAGAAACAATGTGAAGAACAACATGTTAGTATATAGGTCAAGGACTAGATAAAGTGTATGTTTACCTGGAGATGTACCTTCTTTTAGGTTACTACTTCAACCACTTGTTTCCTACACTACCTTAATCACTCAGTTTAGCACATGGCCTGACGGGAATTCTTAAAGATGCGTCGAACTAAAGCTTAAGAGGGTATGGACGATGCTGAATGGGCTTACTCAAGAAAAGAGCTCTCGAGCAAGTGTGAAAAACTTAAGGGGGTTTTCTGGTACTTGTCTACAAGGTGGAATAACATGTTTATCACATTTTAAATAAGCATGTTTCCCCCAACTGCAGTGTATGATATTTAATGTTTAAGCTCTGAGTATGTACTTTTAGAAAATGTACAAAAAAACAATCTTGGAAATGGTATATCAAATTCAAATGGGAAATGTAGTCACAAACGTCAATACAAAAAAATAAGGTCATCCAACGCAAAAACCTGACAAATACTAATTAATATGAATGCTGTAAGTACAGAAATTGTTTTCTCAGAGATTAATTTCCAACCAGTTAGTAAAAAATTTGTAAAATTTGCAGTTTGTGACAGCAACTATGTGAGCTTAATTCAGTATTATAGACACTAAGTCCTGGGATCTCCAATGCTCTTCTATATAGAAGAACCCCTTCTAATGACTCGTGTAGCTTGTGAGCGTCATAGAGCAAATTGTGCATGTTTGTGAGAGTCTCAGACATATTTTTTTTTTAAAGACCCGGACCGGAAACCTTTGGGATCCACACTTGTCTCACAAACACCTCTTTAGCTCAGCCCCTGTTAACCACACAGACTAATTGTACAATGGATGCAGAAGAAATAGTTTAATCCAATGATACAGAATTATATATCTCAAACACAATGTTTTAAGGTGTTATCTCAGCCAATCATGGCTAGTGGGAAGGTTGCTCGAGATGGCATTTCTGCCCAAAATTTTGATTTAAAAAAAAGTTTTGACGTTCAAATGGTTCTCCTGTGAAGTCGTGACTTGCGACATATGCCTAGTTTCCTGAATCTGGTTTCAAATGTTATGGGATGCATTTTCTCAATTGCTTTTGATGGTAGGCCACTCTGGGTGGCCTACGTTATGATCAAATAGCCAGAGTAGCCTACATTGCCACTGTTAAAACTGTAACTTAAAGTGGGTACAACCTCAGTGTTCACAGTAAACGCGCGCAGGAAGTTGCACAGAATTTTCGCAATGTTCAAGTTTGTGCTCAGAAGACATGAAATCTGCTCAGTGCGCAAAAAAATGAGGGAACATTGCATGGTGGGTGTCTTAAGACACTTTGCTGATTGCTTTGCCAACTTTCAGACACCATTTGAAACCCATTCTGTTTTTATGTAGTTGTCAAAGTGACTAATTTGTTAGATAATTTTTCTGTTGAGCGACAACATCCAGGTTTGTCTTCAGGATACGTAACAAATTAGGGGCTCGACGGGATCTTTTTTTCAAAGATTATAGTAGTTGCAGTATTGTTGTATTCACTCATGACTTACTCTGAAGCTCTAGATATGTGTTCAAACAACACTTTTGTTGTACAGTTTCTGTCACTGACAAACAATGTAGGTGTTATAAGATTGGTGAAATCAGTTTGAAAGTTGCAGAAGCATATAGCACTTTGGGTGGCCATAGTGCTATTTGCAGTTCTGGAGAATGTTCAGGAGTCTCAGTTTCAGTCCGAATTAGCTTGTTTGGACATTATGTCAGAGGTCCGTTGGAGCACATTAGCACTTTTCAATACAGATTGAACCACTCCTTTGAGTTTGCCAGTGATCGTATGGAAAAGACGCAAATCAAAATGAAAGTCCTGTATGATCGAATGGCCTGAAGTCGCATTTTTGTTGCCTGTTCTGGGGCAAACTCACTTTTCAGGCTCTTACCCCATTGAGAGAACAGTTCCCTAAATTGCTGAAAGACTGTCGCATAGGAACAAGCATATCTTTTTGGTGGGGTGCTTCTCAAGAGGTCAAGAATTAAAGACACTCATACTGCTCTAGTAGTTCAAGAATTGCCTTCAAGAAAGAGTTGCTACCTACATTAATGAGCACAGTTCTCGCAGATGAATTTGTGTTGACACATAAAACTACCTTCACAAGCAAGGCACCAAGTACTTATTATCCCTACACAAAAAAACTATGCAGATAAGTCACCTCAAACTACAAGTTTTCAGCAGTCATTTTAGTCTCCGCACCGGTGCTTACTGCTCCAGATGGCCGTTCTCCATTTTCTTTGTACACATGCCAGTAATTAAGGAGAAGGTACTATGTTTCTACAGCAAGACAGTGAAATTGAGCACACTGTGGGGTACTTTTCAAAGAAGTTAACCTCCTATCAAAAACACTACTCCACCATCGAGAAAGAAGTGTTCGCTTTGATCCTGGCTTTTCAGTTCTTTGAGGTTTGTCGGCTTCTACTCCACAAGTTGTCTATACTGATCACAATTCTCTCATATTCCTGCAAAAGACTAGTTCCACAAAACGCTGACTCCTTTCACTGGCGTCTGATGTTGCAGGAGTTTTCCCTTGAAGTTCGGTGTGTCTGTGGTAAGGACAACTTGTTCTTTCGAGGGTGGGCAGACAGTATGATTTTTGTGTTCTGTGTTTTGCCAGTAAGTAGATCTGGTGCACATGTTGGTTTGGCTGCACGTTTTGCTGTATTGTAGATGTAAGTTTTGTTTTGGATTGGCTCGTCCGGGGGAATAAGGATAATAGAAAAATAGAAAATGTTTAAAAAAGTTTTGTATTGGGTTTTCTTTTTGTTGGTTGTGAGAATTTCTTGTGTTGGGGTTTGCACAACCACAACTTCTACAGCCTCAGGTTCCCTCAAAATCAGACCTTCTCCACCTGTATCTCCCTGAGAAATATATGTTTGTGTGATGTTACCGTACTGAATTTTATAGCTAGATTCATTTTTGGAGTGGTCCTGGGCTGGAAATGCTGCAACCACCTAGGTAGTTAGCATTATCTACAAAGGAAACGCACTATCATGTCAGCAATCTGCATATTTAGCTTTAGCTAGTTGAAATAAAGCATTGTGCATCTTGTGGGGTTTATGCAGTGTAGCTACATGATGCTATCGTTGGATTCATTTGAATACAAAACAGTCAGAATACAGAAGTTAGCTAGCTAAGTAGACTTGTTAGCTAGCTGAACATTAAACACACTAAGGTTAGCAACTAACGTAGCTAGCAGGCTAAAAACTGAACTGTGAGAACGTGGCCATTTTGGCATCACTCTTCCACCTTTCAAAATGCATAACAATGTTTATCCGGTTTATGGATAGGTCATGAGCAGTCATTCTCATTTTTTTTCTCTTTTGGGGTCGAGTTGACTCAGATCCAAGAACAGAGAATGATGCTTGTTGGCTTCGTCTGCTCTGTTTGTGTCTGGTGGCTGTAACATAAGGTTGCAAGTGACTTCCACTTCCTCTCCAGCAGGGTCATTCGAGTGCCCAAGAACACTAAGGTAACCTGCCTAAATGACTACTGACACGTAGCACTCATGTCTGTAGCCATGAAATGCTTTGAAAGGCTGGTCATGGCTCACATCAACACCATTATCCCAGAAATCCTAGACCCACTCCAATTTGCATACCACCTCAAAAGATCCACATATTATGTAATCTCTTTTGCACTCCACACTGCCCTTTCACACCTCATCACTAAGCTAAGGACCCTGTGACTAAACACCTCTCTCTACAACTGGATCCTGGACTTCCTGACGGGCTACCCCCAGGTGGTAAGGGTAGGTAACAACACATCGGCCACGCTGATCCTCAACACGGGGGCCATTCAGGGGTGCGTGCTCAGTCCCCTCCTGTACTTCTTGTTCACCCAGGCACGACTCCAACACCGTCATTAAGTTTGCCGATGACACAACAGTGGTATGCCTGATCACCGACAACGATGAGACAGCCTATAGCGAGGAGGTCAGAGACCTGACCATGTGGTATAAGGACAACAACCTCTCCCTCAATGCGATCAAGACAAAGGAGATGATTGTGGACTACAAGAAAAGGAGGACCGAGCACGCCCCCATTCTCATCCATGGGGCTGTAGTGGAGCAGGTTGAGAGCTTCAAGTTCCTTGGCGTCCACATCACCAACAAACTAACATGGTCCAAGCACACCAAGACAGTCGTGAAGAGGGCACGACAAAACCTATTCCCCCTCAGGAGACTGAAAATATTTGGCATGGGTCCTCAGATCCTCAAAACGTTCTACAGCTGGACCATCGAGAGCATCCTGACGGGTTGCATCACTTCCTGTTATGGCAACTGCTTGGCCTCTGACCGCAAGGCACTACGAAGGGTAGTGCGTACGACCCAGTACATCACTGGGGCCAAGCTTCCTGCCATCCAGGACCTCTATACCAGGCGGTGTCAGAGGAAGGCCCTAAAAATTGTCAAAGACTCCAGCCACCCTAGTCATAGACTGTTCTCTCTGGTACCGCACGGCAAGAGGTACCGGAGCGCCACATCTAGGTCCAAGAGGCTTCTAAACAGCTTCTATCCATCCCCAAGCCATAAGACTGCTGAACATCCAATCAAATGGCTACCCAGACTATTTGCATTGCACACCCACTCTACGCTGCTGCTACTCTCTTATTATCAACGCATAGTCACTTTAATAACTCTACCTACTTGTACATATTACCTCAAATACTTCGACACCGGTGCCCCTGCATATTGACTCTGTACCGGTACCACCTGTATATAGCTACGCTATTGTTATTTACTGCTGCTCTTTAATTATTTGTTTGTTTGTTATTCTTTAAAACTGCATTGTTGGTTAAGGGCTTGTAAGTAAGCATTTCACTGTAAGGTCTACACCTTTTGTATTCTGCGCATGTGACAAATACAATTTGATTTGATTAGCGCAAAGACACACCTTGCCCAGAAGGTCAGCCCAAAGCAGCTCATGGCTCAACACCCCTTGTTTTCGTTCAAAGTGAAAACACTGCACAATAAGTGGGGCGGCATAGGTTCGCCCACGACATGCAGATTTCATTTGGAAAGGAGATGTTGGGAGAGCTACACCTCACATTAGCTGAGTTGCGAGCTACAGCTCTTTCAATTTACATAGCCAATCAAAGCCTGAATCTGGCGTTTACCCCTGTTTAGTTGATCTATATTCATAGTTTGTTCTTTCTTACTCACTATCCTCAGTTCATGTGGGGTTTTCCTTTAGTTTGTCTTTTCTAAAGCAAATCTAGTGGGTATCCATGGTGGGTGTCAAGGTGACTCCTTTGTTAGTTCTTTTTTCTGTTGGGCGACAACATTTAGGTTTGTCTTTAGAGAACGTAACAGTTCTTACTGAGGCATTTGAAAAACTCCATGGTCTTTGTTGTTGAATCTGTGCATGAAATTCACTATTTGACTGAGGGACCATACAATTTTCTTTTCACTTTGACATTATGGAGTATTTTGTGTGGATCAATGACCAAAAACAAAAATCAATGAAATCCTTTTAATTCCCACTTTTAATGCAACAAAATGTGACAGAATCCAAGGGAGGTGAATACTTATGATAGGCACTGTACATGTACAATTATTGACATGGTCATGTTTATGTCTGTCAATCAAGCAAAAACACTCAACTAATTAGTTGGTCAGTTTATCATTGAATCAATCAATCAATGTCCTCTCCACAACATAAATATAGCTTATTTCACTACTTGTATCGAGTTATTTATCGGAAGATAGGAGACATAACACAACATGTTTTTGATCGTTTTTTCCCGAAACGATCAGATCATCTATCACTGAGGAGGGGATAAGGCCAGAGAAAAGAACAAAACAAAAAGGCATTAAGACAGTCGTCTGTTGCAATATCAAAGAGCTTTATCTTCTCAATCCCAGCTGTACTCTCTCTCTCATTCCCACCTTAAAATATTGAGATATCCTGTGTCATGCCAAATTAGTCTCACATCTGGGCAACACTAAGGCAGTTAGGGAGATGTTGAGAAGAAGAGAGCAGCTCAGTCAAACACAGAGCAGACAGCAGAGCAACATGTGTTTGTCAGCGATCAAAAGAAGCCATGACATCAATCTATGCATCAGTCTCCAAACTCTTATCGGCAGCCAATGGCAAGCCTTTCTCAGTGTCTATGTTAGCTCATCTGGCATATGATGTGTCTATTGTGTACTGCTAGACTAGGCATTCATCTTGTGTTTTCAAATCAAGAGCTGGATTCAATCAAACTGGTGCTGTAGATACACTAAATATACACAAGAGTATGTGATCACTCCTTCAAATTAGTGGATTCGGCTATTTCAGCCACACCCGTTGCTGACAGCTGTATAAAATCAAGCACACAACCATGCAATCTCCATAGACAAATATTGGCAATAGAATGACCTTACTGAAGAGCTCAGTGATTTTCGACGTAGCACCGTCATATGATCCAACAGGTCAGTTTGTAAAATTTCTGCCCTGCTGGAGCTGCCCCGTTCAACTGTAAGTGCTGTTATTGTGAAGTGGAGCAACAATGGGACCCCAGAGTGCTGAAGCACGTAAGCACATAAAAATCGCCTGTCCTCCGTTGCAACACTCACTACCGAGTTCCAAACTGCCTCTGGAAGCAACTTCAGCACAAGAACTGTTTGTCGGGAGCTTCATGAAATGGGCTTCCATGGCCAAGCAACGCACACAAGTCTAACATCACCATGCGCAATGCCAAGTGTCGGCTGGAGTGGTGTAAAGATCGCCACCATGGACTCTCTGGAGATATCATGATTTATATCTGGCAGTCCGACGGATGAATCTGGGTTTGGCGGAGGCCAGGAGAACGCTACCCGCCCGAATGCATAGTGCCAACTGTAAAGTTTGTTGGAGGAGGTATAATGATCTGGGGCTGCTTTTCATGGTTCGGGCTAGACCCCTTAAAGCCCTTGGGCTTTATTACAGATGGATTTTCCTTATGGATGGATTTTCCTTATATGAACAATAAAATCTTTGAAATTGTTGCATGTTGCTTTTATATTTTTGTTCAGTATACATAAAATGCAGATAGCATTGTGGATTAAAATAGCACCCATTCATTAAAATTGAAAGGAATGTGGTTTTGGACCTCTCAATAATTGTGGAAGTGTTTTTCAGAATTTATTGGTTTGGGTGGGAACCCACTGCTTCAGATACAGTGCCTTCAGAACGTATTCATACCCCTAAATTAATCCTACATTTTGTTGTTTTACTACTTTAATTAAATGTTTTATATTTTTTCTCACCCTTGTACACACAATACCCCATAATGACAAAGGGAAACAGGTTTTCGAAATGTTTGCTAATTTATTGAAAATGAATTGCAGAAATATCAAATTTACATAAGTATTCACACACCTGAGTCAGTAAAGGTTAGAATCACCATTGGCAGTTGTGAGTCTTTCTGGGTAAGTCTTTAAGAGCTTTGCACACCTGGATTGTATAATAGTAGCACATTATTCTTAAAAACATTATTCAAGTTCTGTCAAATTGGTTGTTGATCATTGCTAGACAGCCATTTTCAAATCTTGACATAGATTTTCAAGCTGATTTTAAGTCAAAAATGTAACTAGGGCTCTAAGGAACATTCAATGTCATCTTGGTAAGCAACTACAGTGTATATTGGACCTTGTGTTTTTAGCTTATTGTCCTGCTGAAAGGTGATTTTTGTCTCCCTGTGTCTGTTGGAAAGCAGACTGAACCAGCTTTTTCTGTAGGGTTTTGCCTGTGCTTAGCTCTATTCCATTTATTTTTTATCAACAACAAAAAACTCCCTTGCTGATGACAAGAATACCCATAACATGATACAGCCACCACCATGCTTGAAAATATGTAAAGTGGTACTCTGATGTGTTATGTTGGATTTGCCCAAAAAAACAATGCTTTGGACTCAGGGCATCAAGTTAATTTCTTTGCCTAATATTTTGCAGTTTTTCTTTAGTGCCTTGTTGCAAAGAGGATGCATATTTTTGAACATTTTTATTCTGTATGTGCTTTGACTCTGTCATTTAGGTTAGTATTGTGGAGTAACTACACTGTTGTTGATCCATCCTCCAGTTTTCTCCAATCACAGCCATTCAACTCTGTAACTGTTTTAAAGTCACCTTTGGCCTCATGGTGAAATCCCTGAGTGTTTTCCTTCCTCGCCGACAACTGAGTAAGGAAGAACAGCTGTGTCTTTTTAGTGACTGGATCCAAAGTGTAATTAATAACGTCACCATGCTCAAAGGGATATTCAATGTATGCTTTATATATACATACATATATATATATACGTACACAGTACCAGTCAAAGTTATTTACTATTTTCTACATTGTATAACAATAGTGAAGACATCAAAACTATGAAATAACACAAAAAATGGTTAAAATCCAAATATATTTTATATTTATATTGATTCAAAGTAGCCACTCTTTGCTTTTAAGACAGCTTTGCACACTCTTGGCATTCTCTCAATAGGTGCCCTTCTTTGCGAGCCATTGGAAAACCTCCCTGGTCTTTGTGGTTGAATCTGTGAATGAAATTCACTGCTTGACTGAGGGACCTAACATATAATTCTATGTGTGGGGTACAGAGATGAGGTAGTCATTAAAAAATAATGTTGAACATTAATTATTGCCCACAGAGTGAGGCAATGCAACTCATTATGTGATTTGTAAATCACATTTTTATTCCTGAACTTATTTAGGCTTGCTGTACCAAAGGGGTTGAATAATTATTGACTCAAGACATTTCAGTTTTTCAATTTCTATTAATTTGTACAAATTTCAAACAACATAATTCTACTTTGACATTATGGGATATTGTGTGTAGGCCAGTGACACAAAATCTAAATGTAATCCATTTTTAAATCAGACTGTAACACAACAAAATGTGGAATAAGTCAAGGGGTGTTCTATGTTCTAGTATCATAGATTCAAGGTTACTGGTATTTGAGACAAAAGTCTCTGTTCCCTTGTTCACAACTGGATTGGTACATTAAGCTCAAGCTCAGCATGTTTGGAATGACCCAAAACCCATGGCTGAAGCTTGTGCTTTAATTTTATACACAGTGCAGGTTTTTACACTACAACACATACCATACAGTCACAATGGGTATTTTGTCTTCCTGTCTCTCCTTTCCTCCCTTGTCTCTGTGTGTGTCTCTCTGCTGCAGATAACTGAGCTGAACAGACGCATGTCGGTCATTGAGAAACTACTGAACCGTCTGGAACAGAAAGTGACATCCCCCTATGACCAGGTAAAGGGCCTTACCCCTAGAGACTGTACAAAGAACAGAATTTTTGGGACAGTGCTCTACACCAGTCGGTTCTAAAGCTCTATGTTTTTCACTTATTGGTATGCTCAAAAGCTCTTTTGTCTCATGAATGTTATACCTGAAAGCAGGTTCACTCTAACCCTTTGTTAATGAGAGAAGAGGAGCCATATACAATAAAATCTCATCATTAATGGTTTGTCACGCAAGTCTGAGATCATTTTTGCATCGACACTTCCGAGACCTCGTGTCCAAGCCATCAGTTGCCAGGGGAAAACCAGCAGACCTTTGAAAATGTGTATTAAGTTAAATTCAAAACACTTCACTATAAACAAGGCAGGCTTTGAGCTTGATTGCTCATTCTTTTTTGCTTCCAAAACGAATCATGCTTTGCCTTTTTGTGGCTAATGCGCTATTACATTAATTATCGTTCAGTTAACATTTTTGTGAAAGCAGGATCTGCAAAGCATCTGTAAATCATCTCCCGTACAAAGTCAAGAAAACATTTGGACATTTGAACAATGTTGGCTTCTGGTTACACAACTATAGAATATTATTAATCCCTATAAACATTTGTCAAGAATTGTTTGTAAAATAATAAATCTGCAGTAGGCCTATGTTTATGTAGTTATTACAGTAGTCTATCTGTTCAGCAACCCTCTGATAAATTCAATTTTCCTTGACAAAAGAAAAGTCAAAAATATTTGCTATGATTTATTTAAGAGTTTTAGTTTGTACTATTGTTATGGTAATAGTGTCTTCACCTTTAAAAGCAGGATTTTATTGTATTAATAAAGGGGGTTCATACAGTAAGTTTGTGTAGTCCATTGCTCTGTCAGACTGGATTACATTTAATTACTTTTGTGTCTCTGCTTCTTTTTCTATTATTATTGAATTATTTGCCATGCTCAACTCTAAACAAAAATATATAGATGCGTTTTTAACTGGTATAGCAAGTAAAGCAACTTCAAACAAGGCAACAGTAACCATGTCGTGCCACACGAATGATGCAGCGCCCAGGGACTTTGTTTTGAGGGGGGAAAAAGCTAAAGGTAAAAAAAAACATAAAAATATAATCCATAGATGACAGTTCGCATTCAAGTCAGGACTTGCAGCCATTGCTAGTGTACCCATGAGTTTTAAGTCACATTGCGGGAGTAAGAGGTTCCAAAAGCATTCTATGGCCACAGCGCAACAAGCTGTATATTTGGCACGCATGCTGCCCAAACTGCTGCCTTTCCGACTGTAGGCATACCAGTAACTGCCAAAATAAAATAAAATCACTTGAGTAAATGAGTGATACAAAGTATATGTTATGGTTTGGGGTGCATTTTCCTGGCATGGTTTAGGTCCACTTGTACAATCTATGCCAAGGATTTATCCCAAAATCTATCCCCAAATAAATTCAATTCAAACGCGCATTGAAGCTGTTGTGACAGGAGAGGGACCTAGGTACCGAATTTCACGACTTTAGGTCAAACGGGGTGAGAGGCGTGACCTTTCAAAGTTAGCATTTTCAATCACTTGTTATAGCGCCATCATCTGGCCAATCAGTGTAATTTTGTAAATGCCGGATCTCTATGTTCAGACGCATCATTCACCCAAGTGCCGTCAAAATTGGTCAGTGCTGTCTGAGATATCATGTGTGACGAACGTACTAATAGACGGAGACAGGTCCTTGGATCCTCTGTCCCCTCATCCCCTCATCGTGGGGGACAATAATGCTTTTTTTTCCCATAACGTAATAAACATTATGCCATTGTGTAAAAAAAATTGAAATTAAACAAACAAAATAACCATATTTATAAGTGATGACTCATTTCTCCCCATTCTGTGTTTTCCTAGGGCCAGTCTTGTACTTCTCCCCTGCCCCAGTGGGAGGAGGTGGACCTGGAGGAACTGCAGCTGAGGCAGAAGCTGGACCAGCTGACGGGCAACATCAGTGACAAGGGTCTGTCCTCGGAGGAGGATGAACCCAAGAGTCCCCCATCCCCTAAGGAGAGCCCAGGGTGGGGGAGGCGCCTTAGGGGGGACGTGAGCCCATCCGGGTCCCTCTCCAGACCCTCCTCCAGACCGGGCATCATGATCAGCCCACCCATCGATGAACTGCAGGAGCCCTCTGAAGGACAGGTAGAGAAAGTCATCTGTGGGCCACAAGATTGTTAGCTTTAGCTCGACGGGCTAAGGCAATAAGCTCAGGGAGCTAACGCAAATCTTTAGGTCTCAAGCAAGGTTACTCATCATATTATTTCGTGCTATGTGTAACACACTATGCTGGATAGATACATTTTTCAGGATGAAAGTCTTTTTCATGTCTTAGAATCTGTCTTATCCACCTGTAGCCTTTGGTGAGCAAGTCTAATAGCGCAGTTTCTCTTAGCCAGTAAGTAAATAGAAAAATAATAATTTGCTACAGGTAGGACATGTACATGTACAAACAGACCAGCTATGACTTCCATAAGGCATTCAGAAGCAAAACGACAGTACAGAGACAAAGAGGATTCTCAATCCAATGGCTCAGACATAAGACGCATGTGGCAGGGACTCCAGACAATCACAGATTATAATGGAAAGCCAGCCATGTCGCGGACACCAACTCCTCTCTCCTGGACAACCTAAACACCTTCTTTGCCCGCTTTGAGGAAAACAACAATGAACCGCCAATGTGGGCCCCTCCGTTCACGAGGACCTTGTGTGCCGGATCTCTGTGGCCGACGTGAGAAAGACATTTAATCGTTAACCCACTCAAGGCAGCCGGCCCAAACGGCATCCCATGCTGCATCCTCAGAGCATCTGCAGACTAGTTGGCTGGAGTGTTAACGGACATATTCAATCTCTCCATATCTAAGTCTGTTGCCCCCATTGCTTAAAAATGTCCACCATTGTTCCTGTACCCAAGAAAGTGAAGGTAACTTAAATAAATGACTATCGGTCCGTAGCACTCACTTCTGTCATCAAGATAAAAAAAAAATGTTGTTCTGCCCCTGAACAAAGCAGTTAACCCACTGTTCCTAGGCCGTCAATGAAAATAAGAATTTGTTCTTAACTGACTTGCCTAGTGAAATAAAGGTTAAATAAATAAATAAAATGAAGTGTGTTGAGATGCTAGTTAAGGATCATATTACCTCCACCTTACCCGACACCCTAGACCCACTACAATTTGCATACCGCCTCAACAGATTCACGGACGACGCAATTGCCATTGCACTGCACACTGCCCTATACCACCTGGACAAGAGAAATATCTATGTAATAATGCTGTTCATTGACTACAGCTCAGCTTTCAACTACATAGTGCCCTCCAAACTCATCTCTAACCTCAGGGCCCTGGGTCTGAACCCCTCCCTGTGCAACTGGCTCCTAGACTTCCTGACAGGTCGACCCCAGGGGATGATGGTAGGCAACAACAACTCTGCCACGCTGATCCTCAACACAGGGGCCCCACAGGGGTGCGTGCTCAGTCCCCTCCTGTACTCCCTGTTCCCTCATGACTGCGTGGCCACCCACGTCTCCAAGTCAATCATCAAGTTTGCTAACGATACAACAGTGATAGAATGACTATAGTGGTAGCTAGCTAGAGGACTCCTAATTTCTCCAGGTATGATTTAGACAAACATTTTACTTATCTGTTGTTGTCTTTGTCTATTTGCTAGCTAGGGCCATCTACTTTAAGTGCTGTGTCTTTCCAGTACTTGCTGTGTGGACTGCTCATAACTTGCAGATGATTGTTGACACAACAATCAGGATTAAGTGGAAGGGCAATTTGTGACTGTTGTTTTTGTAATCCGTGGCTGTATTGGAGGGGGAGTGGTTTCCCCTTTTTTAGGTAATCAGTAATTAGTGGAAGGTGTGCTCTTCACCTCTGTAAGGCAATTATCAATTAGTGTCCCATGTTTTCTCAGTGGCAGCTGTAGGCGGCAGTCATGTCAGTGGAAGTCTCGTCCCAAAACTAAGACGGTTCTGCCAAGTTGTTCTGCGGAGTGGTTTGAGGAAGCTCCACACCACTCTCTCAATATCTTACCTAGTTATTTTCTGATCTCATTTAGCTCTTTTGTAGCTTTGGCAACTGTGTTTGTTTTCTATACCTGTTCGTGCTTCTCCCTGTAGGCTTTACAGATGCTCCCCACCCCTTGCAACCCTTCTAATTTAGTGTACCCTCCACTCACAACCCTTGTGGAATTCCTGGTCTCTGGTAGCGTTTGGAACTGCCAATCTGCGGTCAAGAACACCAAGTTCATCTCAGCTATGGTACACTTCAGTCCCTTGACTTCTTGGCCCTGACGGCGACATGGATCACCCCTAACACCACTGCTACTCCATCTGCTCTCTCTTCATCTGACTACGTTTTCTCTCATAGTCCAAGAGCATCTGTTCATAACAGTGGTGGCACAGGGCTACTCTTCTCTTTACTCTCTCACTCACCTCATTTGAATTCCATACTGTCACTGTCAATTGTCCACTCAAGATGAACATTGTTGTTATCTATTGCCTGCCAGGTGCTCTTAGAGTTCCTCAATGAGCTTGACACCTTGATAAGCTCATTTCCTGTCGATGGCTTACAGCTCTTTGTACTGGGAAACTTCAACCTCCCGACGTCTGCCTTTGATTCATTTCTTTCCAACTCTTTCTTTCCCCTCCTCTTTTGACCTCACACTTTCCCAGTCCACTCCCACTCACAAGGCAGGCAATTTGCTTGACTTCATCTTTACTTTACTCTTTACCCTAGCCACTCAGCCCCTATCTAAATGGTCTTGCGCCGTCTCAATCTTCGCTATCTCTCTCTGACTACTCTCTCCTCTTCTATCCTGTCATCTCTCCCTTCTGCTAAATCCTCTCCCCTCCTTTCTCCTGATTCAACTCTTCAACACTACTCTCTTCCCTTTCTGCATCCTATGTCTCGCACTATCCCCTTTCCTCCCGGACCGGCTCGGCCCTCCCCTCCTGCTCTGTGGCTGAGTGAGGCATTGCGAGCGTACAGAACAGGGCCGTGGGCAGCTGAGTGAAAATGGAGGAAAACTAAATTTCCTGGAGGACCTGTCATCCTTTTACTCCCTTCTCTTCCTCTGTATCTGATGCTAAAGCCACTTTATCACTCAAAATGTCAAGCTTCTGCCTCTAAACCTAGGAAACTATTTTCCTCTTCTCGCTCCTTAATCCTCCACTCCCTCCCTCCTCCCACTCTGAGGATGAATTTGTCAACCACTTTGAAAAGAAGGTTGATGACATCCGCTCCTCATTCACTCAGCCTATTGAGTCCACTGGTCCCACTCACACAGAACTACCCTACGCCTTGACCTCTTTCTCACCTCTCGCTCCAGATTAAGTTCTGCAACTAGTGTTGTCCGGCGCGCCCGACAACTTCCCGCTCGACCCCATCCCCTCCTCCAGACCATATCTGGAGACCTTCTCTCATTCCTCTCTTCCCTCATCAACTAACCCCTGATCACTGGCTGCATCCCCTCTGACTTCAAAATGGCCCAAGTTGTTCCCCTCCTCAAGAAACTAACACTTGACTCCCCTGATGTCAAAAACTACAGACCAGTATGTTCTTATTTCTAAAACACTTGTGTGCTTTCTCTGACCAACTCTCTTGCTATCTTTCAGAACTACTGTCTTTCTCTCTTCTTGACCCTAACCAGTTTTCAAGATGGGTCATTCAACAGGGATTGCTGTTCTGTGTCAAAGAGGCTTACAGAGGCCCACACCGCAAAGCTGATTGCCTCCTCTGTTCTCATCCTCCTAGATCTATCCACTGACTTCGACACTGTGCCCATTCTAACGTTCTATTGAACGGGGTGGTCAAGAAGCTAATTCCCTGAAATTCTATCCATTTTGCCTTGGGGTTTTATACTTTGTATCGACAGCTCATTCTAATATTTCTACTGCCGTACATTGCATTTTAGTTACACTGTTTATACACACACCGTATATTTATTTATTTTGATATGTACTGCTGTACATATTCTTAGCATATCTTGTGTAAATTCATCCAGTGTATATAAGCATAGATTGCATTTGATTACTGTTAATGCAATTTGGGTCGTTAATTGGATTCGTTCGGACATTTTTTGATTTCTTGTCATTGTTTTTATTTATTATTTGTGTACTTGTTTGACATTTTACTGCATTGTTAGGAGCTAGTAAGATAACAATTTTGCTGCACCCGCTATAACATCTTCTAAACTGTGTACGCGACCAAGGTTTTTTATTTGATTTTGATGTAGAGAGTAGTAAAAGGCGCTCAACCAACGTGTTATGTGATAAAATTGTATGAGCACTGAGAAGGAAAAAAGAGCAACTCTCACAATTAAAAACATGATACTTTATATATACACAACTATTAAAAACAAGAAGTTTCAGCCATCAATGTCCTCTATAGATGTGCAGATGTATCAGAACATGTTGCATAGATGCAGATTGGTTAATCATTGGCAGAATTGTGTACATAATGCATGTTAAAAGATAGCAATTACGAACAACTAATTCCAGTACAATTAGGTGGTGAACATAGCAAGGCCTTCGTGTTAAAGTGGATTTTAGGGTAGCCTAAGGTTATATTCATTTTACGTCATTCATTTAACGTCCCAATCTTTCTCTGTAGGCCTATTTTTCAACAGGACATTCCAGGAGCCTCCGTGAGGGCAGTTCTCTGCCCCGCTACCGTCCCACCACCACCACAGAGCTGTTTGAGCTGGAAGGCAAGGTGGCGATGGCCGCTGCCACAGTACAGAGCACAGTGAGCGAGGTAAGGGTCAATTTACACTGAGGTCCAAAAGTATTTGGACAGTGACACTTTTTTTTTGTTGGTTTGACTCAGTACTCCAAGCACTTTGGATTTGAAATTATACACCGACTACAAGGTTAAAGTGCAGACTGTCAGCTATAATTTGAGCATATTTTCATCCATATCGGGTGAACCATTTAGAAACCATGCATGAAATCAGCAGAATGCAAGGCAGGTTGACGTGCTCAGTGTAGATGTATTTACAGGTCTTGGTGATCCAATGGTGAAAGAGCCATATAATACAAAATATACAAGTAGATTTACCAAATATACACACGGGCAATAGCCTGAAATAAATAGCTTGCATCAGGCTTAAAACCCTTTCCTATCTGAACGGACACAGGTAAATGGCAAGATGGCACAGCCTCCTCTTGAGAAACCAAATCAAATCTGTCTTAACAGGACCTTAATCAGATAGCCTACATAAAGGTTGCGTTCCCCTGCTCAGACATTGCATGCATCAACCAATGGTTGCAAGCCATGTCATCAACTGTGTCATTGACTGACCGATTGCTATAACATAGGTGGTTAGCTGATATGTAAAATACCATTTCAGGCATTGTAAGCTGTGGCATGTGTCAGCAACACCTGGGCAGGGGAAAGTGCCCATAAGCAGTTGGCCCATTGGCAAATAATGAAAGTATTTTTTTATTTAACCTTTATTTAACTAGGCAAGTTAAATAACTAGGCAAGTTAAGAACAAATTCTTATTTACATTGACGGCCTAGGAACAGTTGCTTAACTGCCTTGTTCAGGGGCAGAATGACAGATTTTTACCTTGTCAGCTTGGGGATTCCATCCACCAACTTTCCGGTTACTGCCCAAACGCGCTAACCACTAGGCTCCCCCGCCGCCCCCCTTAAAAAAGCTCATTATGTACAACCAGAATGACCGAAACATAGGAGACAGACTCTGACATAACCTGGGAATTATGAACAAAGGAAACCATGCGTTGAATTAAATAATCAGAACTTGAGAGTCTTGAGAATGTTCATGTGCACAATAACATCGCGCCCACTCAGAAATGGTAATTGAAAATGTACTGTATCAAGCAAACAGAAACATCTAAATGTTGCAATAATAAAATATAGATTTACCACATACTGTATGCATTTAAACGTGTGAAAGCAACAGCAAACATTTCAACAAGAGAATAACGCGCTTTCCACTGACTGGCGTAACACATTCGCAGGGAGTCAGGCAGAAGTTGATTTTCATAATGAAACAATACAAAATAACAAACACGAGAAGCATACTGAACGTGAGAGAAATCAATACTGCCTGATGACTGAGGCTTACTGATGTCACGTTCTGACTTTTATTTCCGTTGTTTTGTCATTATTTAGTATGGTCAGGGCGTGAGTTGGGGTGGACAGTCTATGTTTGTTTTTCTATGATTTCGGGATTTCTATGTTTCGGCCTAGTATGGTTCTCAATCAGAGGCAGGTGTCATTGTTTCCGTGTCTGTGTTTTTCACCACACGGTACTGTTTTGGGTTTTGTTCGTTCCACGTTTATTGTTTTTGTATTCAGTCGTGTTCATGTTTAGTATTTCTTATTAAAAGACCATGGACACTTACCACGCCGCATATTGGTCCTCCGATCCTTCTCGCCTCTCCTCTTCAGACGAAGAGGAGGAAATCCATTACAACTGAAGGCTATATGAAGGGAGAGTAATCAGACTGGTGAAGTCCAGGTTTGCTTAACGATGGGGAGCAGGTGTGCGCAATGATGGTTGCCAGATGTGTGCAATGTGGGTTGTCAGGACCGGTGGTTAGTAGACCGGCAACATCGAGCACTGGAGGGAGGGAGCAGGAGTGACAGTTGGAGTTTGGAGAAGGTCTATGGTGCTTCTTCGCCACAGTAGTAATTCATTGTAACAACAAATTCCAAATGCACGCTAAATACTTCAAGTAAATAAAAAATAAAATGATACATTTCTGTAAATTTTGACATACCAAAAGACCTGTAGGCGTATGCTAGTAATTGTTGCTTGATACCCCTTCGTTGGTGAGCTTGCAAACAGTTAATATTCTTGATCACCAAAACTTTTTGGAACCGCATATTTATTTATTATGGCAATCCTATCTCCCTACAATTTGACGAAATCAGCAATCTTTTCGCTAGCCCACCCGACTTAGGTAGAGTGAAAGGTTTAGGGTTCAATCCATGGGCCAATATTTTGCTAGATTTTTTGCAATGGCAATGCTACGGCTACTGTGTCTGGCTGCTGCGTGGAGAGTAATCCACGTTGACTCTGTGCCACAAAATTTGTGACAAAATGGTACAAAACCTGGCCAGGTCAATTCAAGTGATCAGTCTCAAGTTAGTCGAGTCTTGATGCTCCAAATTAAGTCTCAAGTTAATAGAAAATAAAATAAATTGAGTCTCAACTCATCATATTTGTGACTCGAGTCAAAGTCATGTGACTTGAGTCTTACAACTCTGTATTTATGCCTCTAACTTCCTCACTCATTAATTAGGATTCATTCATAACATATTCTATTACTTATTTATATAAAAGTGACTCAAATTACTCAATATTATTTACCATTTAATTTATATTGGGCACAAAATAATCTGAAACACAACCAAAACAAACTGCAAATGCTTCCAAGTTTGTAGAGTTACAAGCTTGATGTAGGAATATGGGACCAAATACAACACTTTTGACTACTAACCTGTTGAACTCTGACACCCTCTGGTGAAATGTTCTAAACACATAATATTGTATAGTACCCTCAAAGTACATTTTGGTTTCAAATCTACAAGTCCTACAAACACATGCTTTGAACTGTGGGATTCTGATAAAGGCTCAGAAATAATGTGAATATTACAGTTGTCAAACGTTGAGGGATAAGAGATTTGAAAGTCTAGCACCTTGGGCAGCGATTACATCCTCGAGTCTTTTTGGGTATGACACAACAAGCTTGGCACACCTGTATTTGGGGAGTCTTACCCATTCTTTTCTGCAGATCCTTTCAAGCACTGTCAGGTTGAATGGGGAGCATCACTGCATAGCTATTTTCAGGTCTCTCCAGAGATGTTAGATCAGCTTCTATTCTGGGCTCTGGCTAGGCCACTCAAGGACGTTCAGAGACTTGTCTCTAAGTGACTCCTGCGTTGTCTTGGCTGTGTGCTTAGGGTCGTTGTCCTGTTGGAAGGTGAACCTTCGCCCCAGGTTGAGGTCCTGTGTTCTCTGGTGCAGGTTTTCATCAAGGATCTTTCTGTACTTTGGTCCGTTCATCTCTCCCTCGATCCTGACTAGTCTCTGAGTCTCTGCTGCTGAAAAACATCCCCACATTATGATACTGCCACCATCATGCTTCACCATAGTGATGGTGCCAGGTTTCCTCCAGATGTGACACTTGGCATTCATGCCAAAGAGTTCAATCTTGGTTTCATCAGACATGAGAATCTTGTTTTTCATGGTCTGAGAGTCTTTAGATGCCTAAATTCCAAGTGGGCTGTCTTGTGCCTTTTACTGAGGAGTGGCTTCCTTCGGGTCAACCTACCATAGAGGTCTGATTGGTGGAGAACTGTAGAGTTGGTTGTCCTCCACAGAGGAACTATGGAGCTCTGTCAGAGTGACCATCGGGTTCTTGGTACACCTCCCTCTAGGAAGAGTCTTGGTGGTTCCAAAGTTCTTCCATTTAAGAATAATGGAGGCCACTGTGTTCTTGGGGACCTTCAATACTGTAGACATTTTTTTGTACCCTTCCCCAGATCTGTGCCTCGACACAATCCTGTCTCGGAGCTCTACGGACAATTCCTTTGACCTCAAGGCTTGATTTTTGCTGACATACACTGTCAACTGTGGGACGTTATATAGACAGGTGTGTGCCTTTCCAAATCACGTCTAATCAATTGAATTTACCACAGGTGGACTCCAACCAAAGATGATCAATGTAAATAGGATGAACCTGATTTCAATTTCGAGTGTCATAGCAAAGGATCTGAATACTTACAGTGGGGCAAAAACGTATTTAGTCAGCCACCAATTGTGCAAAGTTGAAAAAACTGACCCTACGTTACATCGTGTCATGCCGTGACGTACAGCACGCATAAAGCGTAAAACTATTTCTGTCTTACAATCTCTCTCCACCAGGTGTAGCACTTCTCTCATCATTTAAAAACAAGAAATGGACAGTGACAGGGGTAAGGGGGGATACCTAGTCATATTTTGCATCGTCACTGCAAGCGTCACTGACTCTCAAAAAAAAAAACTGTTTACTTATGTTTACTCAAATTTGACACACACCTTCAAATAGGTATGTAATCACACATTATATAAACTCTTTATAGTGTTTTATTTACATTTTAGCAGCGATAAGGTGATAAGTTGGACAGATCGAGTGAAACAAAGCAATTTTCCCACACATCTCTCCTTCTTACTATCACGCATTAGTTTCACTTCCCCACCCGCCATTTTTAAAAAGAAAGTAGGAAAACCTGCAAAATCGGCAGTGTATCAAATACTTGTTCCCCCCACTGTATGTCCTAGTGCTAACTGAGGAAAGATTGACCAAACACAAGCGGTCATATTTTCTAACTCTCGGCTGACAAACTACAATATGAATTAGCTAATAGCAATTACTATGTATATTTAATCATATCACGAGTGAGCTCATCATTGATCAAAATAATTGAGTAAAACACTTTCTAGAAATCAAAAGTAATCCAATGATGATTCGTTTCAGCACGCAGTCATACTTTTTTTCCTCACAGAAACCAAAGATAATAAGAGAAGACCAGATGAGTTTGGTCTGTTTATAGTATGCATGTTGAAGGGGTGTGTCATCTACCATCGTTCACATCCCACCATTCACTTCTTGAAGTTCTCAAAAAAATTGTGAACCCTTACTCACCTCATTTTGTTATAGCATCTTTGGTCCGATAGATCACCGGTAATTGAAAAACGTGAATAAAATAGTAAATATATCAATAATACCACACAAAACATTTTCTGATAGTGATTTATTGATACAAATGGCGCGTGCAGGCAGTCAATCACGTAACCTCTCACTCTGAGCCATTCACTGTTGTTGTTTATGTATGTAGCTAGTGAGCTAAGCTGTAGCATTAGCAATGTCTTTCAAAAGGAGACAACTCACAAATGAAGAAATTCTGGAGATATAAAAAAAATACTGACAATGAGTCTGAAAGTCAGGAATCAGATTCTGACAGTGACAGTGAGGAGCTTCCCCCCAGCCCGTGAGAACCCTGAATCTGAGGACCCCTTGTCCACTGACGAATTCCCAGTTCCCTTTGAAGATGCTGGTGGTGATGGAGGCAGACCAACAGTGGATGAAGTACGGGAGTTCTGTGGTAGCTGGAAGGCTGCCAGCCATTTCACCCCCCCTGGCCCTGCTGTTTGCTTTGATGAGTCCCAGTCTGAGTGCAACGGCCCTTGCCATTTCCATCTGAGGCAGTGCTTCAAGTTGTTTCTGACAGAGGAGCTGGTGGGAGAAATAGCAGAGACCAATTACTATGCCTTGGAGCTACAGGAGAAGAGAGAGCCAGGAGTGGGAGGGACAACCACAATTAGTGAAATGTATACCTTCCTGGTGATAGTCCTTCTCATGGGGATAGTAAAGAAGAACTCCCTAAGAGAATACTGGAGCACAGATCCTATGTTTGCAACTCCCTTCTTTTCCACCCTCTTCCCAAGTCTGCTTCCTAGTTCTGCTGCGATGACTGCATTTCATCAACAACGCTACTGCCATCCTAAATGACCCGTTAAACAAAATAAGAAATGTCAACAGCTGGCAGTAAAGTGGCAGGACAAAGGAGACGTCCATGTCCTCTCCACTGTCCATACAGCAACCATGTCGGCCATAGGGAAGGTGGACCCTGATGGGAGAAAGAAATATCAAACCAGACTGCATGCTTGACTATAACTATAGCTTGACTATAGTTTCAAAATACAAAACATGCTAATACTTCTAATACTTTTCCAGAGCTAATAGAAGAATGTAGCTAGCTAGCTAAACATTGAGTATAACACCATAAAGGTTATGAAATGAGTAACGTTACCTCGTGTGTCCGCGGTTATAAGGAATATACACAAAAACATGCGACAGTAGAAACAACATGCATAAACTATTATAACATAATAAGGCACTTACTTTGATAGAAACGCACACATTTCCAAAAGTATTATTGGTAACAAAAACAACTATGATTGCGATGCAGGCAACAGATAGAAAATGTGAACACGTGTGTGCAGGACGGGAGATGAGCAAATGTCTGCAGACTTGAACTGCACAAACAATTGGGAAGTATTTGGGGAATTTTGTCTGGGTCAGAAATGTCAAAAACATTAAGTGGTCCGCAAAAGTAAAATTACTACTTTTATGTGAATGAATGAGGCGGAACACACCTCAATAATTTAAAATTGACAAATTGAAAACAGCCTATGAATAAAACAGGGATTATGCGTGCGTGCTTTGGTTTGAAATGTACTGTTGCGTAACAATCGCATTCTGGAATGGAGAGAACATTCTAACATCATGTGCATAAAAAAACTCACACTGGGGTGACCATTAGAGATATTTGGAACTTACGCATGAAAGGGTTAAAGAGATGGGTGGGTCTGAACCTTAAGAGGGTGTGAACGATGCTGAATGGGTTTAGACAAAGAAAGGCTTAACAGGAGTAGTACCAAAACATTCAAAGGCCATTTTCTCAAAAGTGAGTTTACAAGTTTATCACTATCAAAGCAGAATTACTTTCCCATTGTTCCTCAACTGTAGTGTATGATATACCATGAGTCTCTACTTTTATACAGTGTAAAAAAAACACAATTAAAAATGTTGCTACATAAGACCGATTTGAGCTGTTCGGTCAAATATGAGGAGGTTTCTACCTATTTATTGATGTAAATATATCCCCTGTCTGATTCCCAGTTTGTCCACTAGTACTAAGTAGGAGATCACATGGCGTCTCTTGGCCACTTGAAACCAGTTACGTCTGGTTTGGGTAGTGAGTCACTGTGCCAAAGTGGCATCTTAAAATGACCCTAGCAATCAGAGCTTCAAGAAAAAAAACACAAGACAGGTGAGAACTTTGGACACACCTACTGATTCAAAGGTTTTTCTTTATAGTGTTAAATCCAAATCTATTTAATATTTGAGATTCTTCAAAGTAGTTACAATATGCCTTGATGTCAGCTTTGCATACTCTTGGCCTTCTGTCAACCAGCTTGATGAGGTAGTCACCTGGAATGCATTTCAATTAACAAGTGTGCCTTGTTAAACGTTAATTTGTGGAATTTCTTTCTTTCTTAATGTGGTTGAGCGATTCAATTGTGTGGTGACAACGTAGGGGTGGTATACAGAAGATAGCCCTATTTGGTAAAAGACCAAATCCATATTATGGCAAGAACAGCTCAAATAAGCAGAGAAATGACAGGCCATCATTACTTTAAGACATGAAGGCCAGTCAATATGTAACAAGCGCTATGTAATATGTAACAAGAGCTATGATGAAACTGGCTCTCATAAGGACCACCACAGGAAAGGAAGACCCGGAGTTACCTTTGCTGCAGAGGGTAAGTTCATTCGTGTTACCAGCCTCAGAAATAGCAGCCCAAAGAAATGCTTCACAGAGTTCAAGTAACAGACACATCTCAACAGCAACTGTTCAGGGGAGACTGCGTGAATCAGGCCTTCATGGTCGAAAGATGGTGCCCGGAGGGGATGGCTGCCGTTTTATGGGCTCTTGATCAACCATGCTATTTTGTTTTTTTCTCACATTGTTTGTAACTTATTTTGTACATAATGTTGCTGATACCATCTCTTATGACTGAAAAGAGCGTCTGGACATCAGAACGGTGATTATTCACCTTGAACTAGACAAATAATGTTTCTTTAATGAGTCAGACGAGAGGGATTTACTCCAGACACCAGACAAGGCCCTCATCCCCGTCATTAGCAGGAGAAAGAGACAGAGATATCGCGGAAGGAGATCGGGGTGCCTTGTAAGGATCCGGCGACGAGTGGCTAATCTACCTTTACCATCGGTACTATTGTTCAACGTACAATCGCAGGATAATAAAGTGGACAAACTACAAGCACGTATATCTTACCAACAGGACATTAAAAACTTGTTAAGCCTATGGGTTCCCCTACAGGAACTAACACCACCCCCCCCCCTGTTCAGCTGAAACGGTGGCGCAGGGAATGCAAAAATATTCTTAGAAATATTTAACCTCCACACATTAACAAGTCCAATACCTCAAATGAAAGATAAACACCTTGTTCATCTACCCAGCGTGTCAGATTTTTAAAATGTTTTATGGCGAAAACACAGCACATATTTATGTTAGACCACCACCAAAACAAAGAAAAAAGTGGCCATTTTGTACAACAAAATATAAAATGACAAAAGCAGGATTAAAAAAAATAATAATTCACTAACCTCTTGAAAGTCTTCATCAGATGACAGTGATATGACATGTTACACAGTACATTTATGTTTTGTTTGATAATATGCATTTTATATCCATAAATCTCGGTTTACACTGACGCCATGTTCAGAAAATTCTCCAAAATGTCCGGAGGAATTATAGAAAGCTACGCCAGATAACAGAAATACTCATCATAAACTTTGACTAAAGATACATGTTCTACATATAATTAAAAAGATACACTGGTTCTTAATGCAACCGCTGTGTCACATTTTTTTTAACGTTACGGAAAAAGCCTAACATTGCAATAATCTGAGACGTATGTAACAGATGTAACAATATTTCTCCGCTATGTTGGAGTCAACAAAAATACAAAATTACAACATAAATATTCCCTTACCTTTGATGAGCTTCCATCAGAATGTAGTGGAAGGAGTCCTAGTTCAACGATAAATCGTTTTGTTTCATAATGTTCAATTCTAGTGTCCATGTAGCAGCATTTGCTACCACTTTCAGCTCAAATGCCCAAAAAATGACTTCTGGTCCAGGATAATTTTGCATCAAAACTTCCAAATTACATATTACAGGTCGACGAAACTGGTCAAACTAAGTGCAGAATCAATCTTCAGGATGTTATAATCATACAAATCGAATAGCATTCCAACCGGGCCATCCTAGTTCATCTGGGGCTGATTGGAACAGACGAAGCACTCCAACGCATTACGCGCCTTCAAGCACCTGAATCATTTGCGACACTTTAGTACTTTCCTTCCCATTAGGTCAAAGTTCACAGCAAATGCTCCATTACATGTTCTACTGAATGAGGACATCTCTTGGAAGATATAGGAAGTGTTTCCAGATCCATAACTTGTTGGGAAGGGAGGGGGCGATGATGTCAAAGTTGCCCCAACTTTCAGGATTTCAAAACTAGTTTGCAAGATTGCCCGCCCTGTGAGTTCTGTTATACTCACAGACATAATTCCAACGGTTTTAGAAACTTCAGAGTGTTTTCTATCCAATATTAATTATAATATGCATATATTAGCAATTTAGGACAGATTTTGATGCAGTTCACTATGGGCACGCAATTCATCCAAAGGGGAAATACTGCCCCCTATCTCTAACAGGTAACAGTAATATCTTATATTTTACCGAGTTGTGGCTGAACGACGACATGAATAACATACAGCTGGCGGTTAGACACTGTATCGGCAGGATAGAACAGCAGCCTCTGGTAAGACAAGGAGTGGCGGTCTCTGTATATTTGTAAACAAGAGCTGGTGCACGATATCTAAGGAAGTCTCAAGGTTTTGCTCGCCTGAGGTAGAGTATCTCATGATAAGCTGTAGACCACACTATCTACCTAGAGAGTTTTCATCTATATTCTTCGTAGCTGTCTATATACCACCACAAACCGTTGCTGGCACTAAGAACGCACTCAATGAGCAGTATACGGCCATAAGCAAACCTTCCGACAGCATTGAGGAATACACCACATCAGTCACTGGCTTCATCAATAAGTGCATCGATGATGTTGTCCCCATAATGACTGTACGTACATAGCCTAACCAGAAACAATGGATTACAGGCAACGTCCGCAATGAGCTAACGTGTAGAGCTTCCACATACAAGGAGCGAGACTCTAACCTGGAAGATTACAAGAAATCCGGCTATGCCCTCAGATGAACCATCAAACAAGCAAATACAGGACTAAGATCAAATCGTACCACACCGGCTCCGATGCTTGTCGGATGTGACAGGGCTTACAAACTATCACAGACTACAAAGGGAAGCACAGCCGCCAGCTGCCCAGTGACACGAGTTTACCAGATTAACTAAATAGCTCAATTATTTCTATGCTCACATCAAGGCAAGTAACACTTAAACATGCATGAGTGCATCAGCTTTTCCGGATGACTGTGTGATAACGCTCTCTGTAGCCGATGTGAGTAAGACCTTTAGGAGTCTCATGGATCCTGGACTAACCGACTCTGTACCGGTAGCCACTGTATATAGTCTCGCTATTGTTATTTTACTTTTATGTTAATTATTTTCTTAACGGCATTGTTGGTTAAGGCCTTTAAGTAAGCATTTCACTGTATTCGACGCATGTGACAAATAACATTTGATTTGAATCGCTGCAAAGAAACAAAGGACACCAATACAAAGAAGAGACTTGCTTGGGCCAAGAAACACGGTCTGATGAGATTTTTGGTTCCAACCGACGTGTCTTTGAGAGACGCCGAGTAGGTGAACGGATGATGTCTGCATGTGTGGTTCCCAACATGAAGCATGGAGGAAGAGGTGTGGGGGTGCTTTGCTGGTGACACCGTCTGTGATTTATTTAGAATTCAAGGCACACTTAACCAGCATGGCTACCACAGTATTCTGCAGCAATATGCAATCCCACCTGGTTTGGGGAACTATCATTTGTTTTTCAACAGGACAATGACCCAACAGACCTCCAGGCTGTGTAAGGGCTATTTGAACAAGAATTAGAGTGATGGAGTGCTGCATCAGATGACCTGGCCTTCACAATCACCTAAACTCAACCCAATTGAGATGGTTTGGGATGAGTTGGACCGCAGAGTGAAGGATAAGCTGCCAATAAGTGCTCAGTATATGTGGGAACTCATTCAAGACTGTTGGAAAAGCGTTCCAGGTGAAGCTGGTTGAGAGAATGCCAAGAGTGTGCAAAGCTGTCAAGGCAATAGGTGGCTACTTTGAAGTTTCTCGAATATAAAATATATGTTGATCTGTTTAAAACTTTTTTGGTTAATACATGATTACATACAGTGGGCAAAAAAAGTATTTAGTCAGCCACCAATTGTGCAAGTGCTCCCACTTAAAAAGATGAGAGAGGCCTGTAATTTTCATCATAGGTACACTTCAACTATGACAGACAAAATTATTTAAAAAAAATTAAAAATCACATTGTAGGATTTTGAATGAATTTATTTGCAAATTATGGTGGAAAATAAGTATTTGGTCACCTACAAACAAGCAAGATTTCTGGCTCTCACAGACCTGTAACTGCTCCTCTGTCCTCCACTCATTACCTGTATTAATGGCACCTGTTTGAACTTGTTATCAGTATAAAAGACACAACCTCGAACAGTCACACTCCAAACTCCACTATGGCCAAGACTAAAGAGCTGTCAAAGGACACCAGAAACAAAATTGTAAGACAGAATCTGCAATAGGTAAGCAGCTTGGTTTGAAGAAATCAACTGTGGGAGCAATTATTAGGAAATGGAAGCCATACAAGACCACTGATGATCTCCCTCGATCTGGGGCTCCACGCTAGATCTCACCCCGTGGGGTCAAAATGATCACAAGAATGGTGAGCAAAAATCCCAGAACCACACGGGGGGACCTAGTGAATGACCTGCAGAGAGCTGGGACCAAAGTAACAAAGCCTACCATCAGTAACACACTACGCCGCCAGGGACTCAAATCCTGCAGTGCCAGACGTGTCCCCCTGCTTAAGCCAGTACATGTCCAGGCCCGTCTGAAGTTTGTTAGAGAGCATTTGGATGATCCAGAAGAAGATTGGGAGAATGTCATATGGTCAGATGAAACCAAAAATATAACTTTTTGGTAAAAACTCAACTCGTGTTTGGAGGACAAAGAATGCTGAGTTGCATCCAAAGAACACCATACCTACTGTGAAGCATGGGGGTGGAAACATCATACTTTGGGGCTGTTTTTCTGCAAAGGGACCAGGACGACTGATCCGTGTAAAGGAAAGAATGAATGGGGCCATGTATCGTGAGCTTTTGAGTGAAAACCTCCCTCCATCAGCAAGGGCATTGAAGATGAAACGTGGCTGGGTCTTTCAGCATGACAATGATCCCAAACACACCACCCGGGCAACGAAGGAGTGGCTTCGTAAGAAGCATTTCAAGGTCCTGGAGTGGCCTAGCCAGTCTCCAGATCTCAACCCCATAGAAAATCTTTGGAGGGAGTTGAAAGTCTGTGTTGCCCAGCAACAGCCCCAAAACATCACTGCTCTAGAGGAGATCTGCATGGAGGAATGGGCCAAAATACCAGCAACAGTGTGTGAAACCCTTGTGAAGACTTACAGAAAACGTTTGACCTCTGTCATTGCCAACAAGGGTATATTACAAAGAATTGAGATAAACTTTTGTTATTGAGCAAATACTTATTTTCCACCATAATTTGCAAATAAATTCATTAAAAATCCTACAATGTGATTTTCTGGATTTTTTTTCTCATTTTGTCTGTCATAGTTGAAGTGTACCTATGATGAAAATTACAGGCCTCTCTCATCTTTTTAAGTGGGAGAACTTGCACAATTGGTGGCTTTTTTGCCCCACTGTATATGTTATTTCATAGTTTTGATGTATTGAAAATTGTAAAAATAAAGAAAAACCCTTGAATGTGTATGTGTGTCCAAACTTTTGACTGGTACTGTACAAGGTAATGTTGATGGAGAAGAAAAAGCATTGCTTAACAATGGGTTTACCCTTTCCATGCATACTAAATGTTTGCACTTTTGGTGACTTGACCTACATCGCATACTCTATGAATATGACCATTGCGCATTATTTATGGCCTTTATGGGGGCGGGCATGATTCTACTGATGTTGCCAGCAGTAAGATTTGATTTTGATTTCCCAAAAAACAAATGCTCTAGCTTTCAAATTATATGTTCTATATTTTCTGACCCAAAATGTTTGGGGGGGATACCTCCTAAACTCGCTGGACCTGTCTTAAACAAATGCTCAGAGTTAATTTAGGGCTGACAGTCTGCACTTTGACTTCATAGTCATTATATAATTTAAAATCCAAAGTGCTGGAGTACAGAGCCAAAACAACAACAATATGTCATGTCCAAATAGTTTTGGACCTCACTTTATATACCGTAAAACTGTCATTTGAGTTGTCAAAGTCAGACATTTAAGGGGCGCTTTCCCGGACACAGATTAAGACTAGTCCAAGCCTAAAAAGCATTTTCAATGGAGATTCTTTGCAGGGCCGGCTCTAGCCTTTTGGAGGCCCTAAGCGAGATTTGTTTGGGTGGTCCTTCACCATCCGCAGAAAAACATTTTCGTGGATTTCCTCCTGATGGTGGAGAGACAATTCATTTCAGTGTTCATTTCCTGCAATTCTTAAAATTTTGGCATGGTGTATAGAAAGATTTTGCAATTTTACAGCTAATTTCCTGCAATTCTGCACATTTTGTGACTTATGACTTATGACTTTTTGTGACTTATGACTTATGCCAATGCTAAGATGATATCTGAATGAGAGTGACTATCAAAATCAATGTGGGCCCCTTGGAGGTCAGGGCTCCTGGGCACGTGCCATGCGTGCCCGGTCAGTATTCAGCCATTATTACTAAACTCAGCAAAAAATAAACGTCCTCTCACTGTCAACTGCATTTATTTTCAGCAAACTTAACATGTGTAAATATTTGTATTAACATAACAAGATTCAACAACTGAGACATAAACTGAACAAGTTCGATAGACATGTGACCAACAGAAATTGAATAATGTGCCCCTGAACAAAGGGGTGGATCCAAATCAAAAGTCACAGTCAGTATCTGGTGTGGACACCAGCTGCATTAAGTACTGCAGTGCATCTCCTCCTCATGGACTGCACCAGATTTGCCTGTTCTTGCTATGAGATGTTACCCCACTCTTCCACCAAGGCACCTGCACGTTCCCTGACATTTCTGGGGAGAATGGCCCTAGCCCTCACCATCCGATCCAGCAGGTCACAGACATGCTCAATGGGATTGAGATCTGGGCTTTCCGCTGGCCATGGCAGAACACTGACATTCCTGTCTTGCAGGAAATCACACACAGAACGAGTGGTATGACTAGTGGCATTGTCATGCTGGAGGGTCATGTCAGGATGAGCCTGCAGGACGGGTACCACATGAGGGAGGAGGATGTCTTCCCTGTAATGCAGAGCGTTGAGATTGCAGGCAATGACTGCAAGCTCAGTCCGATGATGCTGTGACACACCGCCCCAGACCACGGACTCTCCACCTCCAAATCGATCCCGCTCCAGGGTTACAGGCCTCGATGTAATGCTCATTCCTTCAACGATAAATGCGAATCCGACCATCACCCCATCACTCGTCAGTGAAGAGCACTTTTTGCCAGTCCTGTCTAGTCCAGCGACGGTGGGTTTGTGCCCATAGGTGACGTTGTTGCCGGTGATGTCTGGTGAGGAGACTGCCTTACAACAGGCCTACAATCACTCAGTCCAGCCTCTCTCAGCCTATTGCGGATAGTCTGATCACTGATGGAGGGATTGGACGTTCCTGGTGTAACTCTGACAGTTGTTGTTGACATCCTGTACCTGTCCCGCAGATGTGATGTACCGATACCTGTGCAGGTGTTATTTACACATGGTCTGCCACTGCAAGGACAATCATCTGTCTGTTCCGTCTCCCTGTAGCGCTGTCTTAGGCGTCTTACAGTACGGATATTGCAATTTATTGCCCTGGCCACATCTGCAGTCCTCATGCCTCCTTGCAGCATGCTTAACCTAGGGTATGCATCCCACCTGGCCAACATCCAGTGACATTGCAGCCAAATTCAAATACAGAAATGCTCATTATAAAAATTCAGAAAACAAAACATATTTTATATAGGTTTAAAGATTAACTTCTTGTGAATCCCACCACGGTGTCAGATTTTTTAAAATTCTTTACAGCAAAAGCGTACCTTACAATTATTTGAGAACATAGCCTAGCAGAAAAATCATTACAAACAGTAACCAGCCAAGTAGAAGAGTTACACAAGTCCGAAATAGAGATAAAATGAATCCCTTACCTTTGATTATCTTCATATGGTTGCACTAAGAAGACATTCTTTTACTCAATAAATGTTCTTTTTGTCTCTTAATAACCAAAAACCTCCGTTTTGTTCACGCGTTTTCTTCAGTAATCCACAGGCTCAAACGCAGTCAAAACAGGCAGACCAAAAAATCCAAATTGTATCCGTAAAGCTCATAGAAACATATGAAATTATGCTTATATTCCAACCTCAGGTTGTTTTCAGCCTAAATAATCGATAATATTTAATCCGGACAATAACGTCATCAATATAAAAGGTAAACAAGAAAGGCACTCTCTCGGGATTGCGCATGAAAAAGCTCTGTGACACGGCAGGATCCACTCATTCAGACTGGTCTTACTCCCTCATTTATAAGAATACAAGCCTGAAACCATTTCTAAAGACTGTTGACATCTAGTGGAAGGCATAGGAACTACAATTTGAGTCCTAAGTCAATGGATACTGTAATGGCATTAAATAGAAAACTACAAAACCAAAAAGAAATCTACTTCCTGAATGGATTTTTTTCAGGTTTTCGCCTGCCAAATCAGTTTGGTTATACTCACAGACACTATTGTAACAGTTTTGGAAACTTTAGAGTGTTTTTTATCCAAATCTACCAGTTATATGCATATCATCTCTTCTGGGCCCGAGTAGCTGGCAGTTTAATTTGGGCATGCTTTTCATCCAAAATTCTGAATGCTGCCCCCTACCCTAGAGAAGTTAAGGCACATTCACGCAGATGAGCGGGGACCCTGGGCATCTTTCTTTTGGTGTTTTTCAGAGTCAGTAGAAAGGCCTCTTTAGTGTCCTAAGTTTTCATAACTGTGACCTTAATTGCCTACCGTCTGTAAGCTGTTAGTCTCTTAACAACCGTTCCACAGGTGCATGTTCATTAATTGTTTATGGTTCATTTATGGGAAACAGTGTTTAAACCCTTTACAATGAAGATCTGTGAAGTTATTTGAATTTTTACGAATGATCTTTGAGACAGGGTCCTGAAAAAGGGACGTTTCTTTTTTTGCTGAGTTTACAAGTTTGGATAGTTAGTCTAGCCAGCTATGTCGCTAAAGATTGAATTAGCCATGTCAGCTGACAATGACAGCATTTTCTACACCATCAATAACATATGCTAAATACAGTGCATTCGGAAAGTATTCAGACCCATTGAATTTTTCCACATTTTGTTACGTTACAGCCTTATTCCTCATCAACCTATACACAATACCCCATAATGACAAAGCGAAAACAGGATTTTAAACATTTTTGCAAATGTATTAACAATAATAACAGATACCTTATTTACTTACGTATTCATTCCCTTTGCTATGAGACTCAAATTTGAGCTCATGTGCATTCTGTTTCCATTGATCATCCTTGATGTTTCTACAACCTGATTGGAGTCCACCTGTGGAAAATGTTATTGATTGGACATGATTTGAAGAGGCACACACTTATCTATATAAGGTCCCAAAGTTGACAGTGCATCCCAGAGCAAAAACCAAGCCATGAGGTTGAAGGAATTGTCTGTAGAGCTCTGAGACAGGATTGTGTTGAGGGACAGATCTGGAAAGGACACGATGGCCTGGTCAGAACATGATGGCCACTCTGAGAATTCTTCTATGGAGATGGGAGAACCTTCCTGAAGGACAACTATCTATCCAGCACTCCACCAATGAGGCCTTTATGGTAGAGCGGCCAGACAGAAGCCACTCCTCAGTAAAAGGCACATGACAGCCCGCTTGAAGTTTGCCAAAATGCACATAAAGGACTCTCAGACCATGAGAAACAAGATTTTCTGGTCTGATGAAAACAAGATTGAACTCTTTGGCCTGAATGCCAAGCGTCACGTCTGGGGGAAACCTGGCACCATCCTTACGGTGAAGCATGATGGTGTCAGCATCATGCTGTGGGGATATTTTTCAGTGGCAGGGACTGGGAGACTAGTCAGGATTGAGGCAAAGATGAACGGAGCAATGTACAGAGATATCCTTGATGAAAACCTACTCCAGAGAGCTCAGGACCTCAGCCTGGGGCAGAGGTTCACCTTCCAACAGGACAACGACTGTAAGTACACAGCCAAGACAACGCAGGAGTGGCTTCGGGACAAGTTTCTGAATGTCCTTGAGTGGCCCAGACAGAGCCCACACTTGAACCTGATCAAACATCTCTGGAGAGACCTGAAAATAGCTTGTAGCGACGCTCCCCATCCAACCTGACAGCTTGAGAGGAGCTGCAGAGAAGAATGTGAGAAACTCCCCAAATACAGCTGTGCTAAGCTTGTAGCATCATACCCAAAAGGTGCTTCGACAAAGTACTGAGTAAAGAGTCTGAATAATTATGTAAATGTGATATTTAAAAAAAAAAAACATTTTTTATAAATTTGCAAAAATGTCCAAACTGTTTTTGCTTTGTCATTATAGAGTATTGTGTGTAGATTGATGAGGGGGGAAAAAGATTCAATATATTGTAGAATAAGGCTGTAATGTAACAGAAAAAGTCAAGGGGTCTGAAAACTATCCAAATGCACTATGTTTATGCGAACAATACAATTTGATTTGATTTTTGAGTTGATTGTCAGTGACTAACATAACAAGAGAGAAACTGCTGATGCACAACCAAATTGCACCTGATGTATTCGATCAGGACCTAAGCAACCGATTATGCAGCTTATGCCTGGATCCGCCACTGCCCCTTAGTGTAGTCAACGTTAGAGATGGGCAAGCAGCATATCTCAAGCCATACACCTCAAACCAAGGAGGGACATTGTTCAGAAAGGTCTTTAAAAATCATCTGTTCCTGGACTAAAAAAGCACTTTCTATGGAGATGTTTTATTGAGCTACCTTTTTAGTCCAACAGCAGGCTTAATCTGGGTCCAGGAGACACAGGCCCATTGAGTAAATGTCCTTTTCCCCTGAAGGTGACAGACATCGAGAACAAGATCGCTGCCCTGAGTGCTGCTGGGATGTCTGTGGATATGACCAGGAGAAAGGTAAGGTGGGCAGAGCCTGGGACCTGTGAATCACATTTGAGTATCTCTGTACTTACTCATGATTTTGATGAAAACAGGACCCTCATGTGTAGATTGCGTAATACTATGGAAAACAAAACATGGTGTTATGTGTATTTTTCTAAAAGTGATATTTTCAGCCATATAGGCTGATTACAAGGCACTCTCCAAGAGATGAAACAAGCTTTTTAACTTTTTTACAGATCAACTCCCATGTCACCATAACAGAGCATAGACAGAGCGTGGAAAGTCTCAGTGTCTAATTTGAATCAGACTACTGCTGAGTCTTCATGTGGGTCCAGGGTCCTCTTCACAATAGCATTATTTTTTCTTCTCTCTTGTTTCTTTTAGTCAACAGTCCCTCCCCAAAGAAGGAGAAGTGCCTATGACCTTCCAACAAGTAAGAACCGAAAATGCTGCGCTTGCAGAATCTACAGGGGCTCGTAACCCTAAAGTCTTAAACCTTGTTTCACTTAGAACATGATAGGATTGAGAAACATTGCAGAGCTCATTCCTGAGTGTACCAATTGGCCAAGAAACTTTGGAACACTTCCCATGCTTTTGACAGTCATAACCGTGTCATACATTGTTACAGGTTTATAGTATGTCAATTATCATGTGTTTCTGGTTGATCGTCATAATATGCTTCACTACATGACATGATCAAATGTTTATGACAGCACTATGTCAGAGTGAGGGCTATAGTTGAACTAAAGTGTCACCAGGAACCAGATCTGTTTTGTGCTGTCTTGCTAACTCCTATGGTGATTGAAGTTGATTTGGAGATTGAAGTTGGCAGGACAGCACAAACAGATCTAGAACTATGCTACCGGGAACCTCCCTACATGAGAAAATACATACTTGTGGGGGACCCCAAAAACACTTTATAGAGAGGTTGCAAACAACTTTATACGGTGGTTGCTTTCTAATAATCTCATGAAGGAAAGTGCACTTGTTCACTTTCCTTCATGGATTTGAAAGGAAATTAGTGGTATATGGAAACTCACTTTAGCCCATGCCTGCACCAATCCAATGTTTTAAACTTGTTGGGAGAAGTGAACAAGTGCACACTTCAGGAAGGAGACATTGGGACGCAACTTGTGTGTTCCAACTTCCAGGTGAAGAGGAAGAGTTTCAGAGGAAGTCAGTCAACAATGGCTCCCTGACACAGTGGGAAGGCCTCAGCTCCAGGGCACCACATCCTGTGGGGTACGACCCAGTCTCAGGATGGCTGGTGATTGGTTCACCAGTGGTTGGTTACACTGGGCTTATACAGGCTGGGTTGGCTTGCCTGTTGTTGGTTTGTGGTTGCTCTCAGTGCTTAATTTGTGCCGGATCCAGCACCTCTGTTTCTGACTGTATATTGTTTCAGATTCCATTTGCCAGGATGTGGTACAGTACCTTTCATGGCATGAAAAACAATCAGTTTTCAATGTAAAAATTATATTAAAAGCTATTAAAGTTAATTCAAGTTGACTCCTCTGTAATTCTCCTGTCCCCTAAAAAACGTAATGTAAAAACGCGCCTGATATACAAAGAATTGATTTGTGTTGGACCGGCCCGGGTTTAGCCTATGGTTTGCGTAACATTGTGGCCAATATAGACCAACGCGTGGCCATTGCTGTGGTGAGAGAAGCGTGTCTGTGTCTCTCACAGAACTGAAATGAGATTCACTTTCTATAATCCATCTCCCTCTCTCTGCTCTGATAGACATGAGCCTGCAACTCTCATCTCTCCAGTGTTGCACTTCATTTATTTCTTTATAGAATAAAATCCATGGAAGGGTGCTGGAGGTGCCGCAGCACACATGATAAATTGAAATACAATTGAATTAATGCTGTCTGTTCAGAAAGAAATGAAATAATATTGAATACTACACCAGGAGTAGACCTATAATTTAGCCACAGCTGCGCTGTGGATTGTGTGTAGGCCAATCTCTAAGCATGCCTATAGTGGGGAATGCTCAGCAGAATTGTCAGTGAACAGCTTTTTATTTTATTTTAAATGCCTAGCTGTGGATTATGTGTAGGCCAATCTCTAGGCATGCCTACAGTGGGGAAAGCTCAGCAGAATTGTCAGTGAACAGCTTTTTATTTTATTTTAAATGCCTAGCTGTGGATTATGTGTAGGCCAATCTCTAGGCATGCCTACAGTGGGGAATGCTCAGCAGAATTGTCAGTGAACAGCTTTTTATTTTATTTTCAATGCCTAGCTGTGGATTATGTGTAGGCCAATCTCTAGGCATGCCTACAGTGGGGAATGCTCAGCAGAATTGTCAGTGAACAGCTTTTTATTTTATTTTAAATTCCTAGCTGTGGATTATGTGTAGGCCAATCTCTAGGCATGCCTACAGTGGGGAGTGCTCAGCAGAATTGTCAGTGAACAGCTTTTTATTTTATTTTAAATGCCTAGCTGTGGATTATGTGTAGGCCAATCTCTAGGCATGCCTACAGTGGGGAATGCTCAGCAGAATTGTCAGTGAACAGCTTTTTATTTTAATTTAAATGCCTAGCTGTGGATTATGTGTAGGCCAATCTCTAGGCATGCCTACAGTGGGGAATGCTCAGCAGAATTGTCAGTGAACAGCTTTTTATTTTATTTTAAATGCCTAGCTGTGGATTATGTGTAGGCCAATCTCTAGGCATGCCTACAGTGGGGAATGCTCAGCAGAATTGTCAGTGAACAGCTTTTTATTTTATTTTAAATGCCTAGCTGTGGATTATGTGTAGGCCAATCTCTAGGCATGCCTACAGTGGGGAATGCTCAGCAGAATTGTCAGTGAACAGCTTTTTATTTTATTTTAAATGCCTAGCTGTGGATTATGTGTAGGCCAATCTCTAGGCATGCCTACAGTGTGGAATGCTCAGCAGAATTGTCAGTGAACAGCTTTTTATTTTATTTTAAATGCCTAGCTGTGGATTATGTGTAGGCCAATCTCTAGGCATGCCTACAGTGGGGAATGCTCAGCAGAATTGTCAGTGAACAGCTTTTTATTTTATTTTAAATGCCTAGTTGTGGATTATGTGTAGCCCAATCTCTAGGCATGCCTACAGTGGGGAATGCTCAGCAGAATTGTCAGTGAACAGCTTTTTATTTTATTTTAAATGCCTAGCTGTGGATTATGTGTAGGCCAATCTCTAGGCATGCCTACAGTGGGGAATGCTCAGCAGAATTGTCAGTGAACAGCTTTTTATTTTATTTTAAATTCCTAGCTGTGGATTATGTGTAGGCCAATCTCTAGGCATGCCTACAGTGGGGAATGCTCAGCAGAATTGTCAGTGAACAGCTTTTTATTTTATTTTAAATGCCTAGCTGTGGATTATGTGTAGGCCAATCTCTAGGCATGCCTATAGTGGGGAATGCTCAGCAGAATTGTCAGTGAACAGCTTTTTATTTTATTTTAAATGCCTAGCTGTGGATTATGTGTAGGCCAATCTCTAGGCATGCCTACAGTGGGGAATGCTCAGCAGAATTGTCAGTGAACAGCTTTTTATTTTATTTTAAATGCCTAGCTGTGGATTATGTGTATGCCAATCTCTAGGCATGCCTACAGTGGGGAATGTGTGGCAGAATTGTCAGTGAACAGCATGCAGCCAAAACAGGCCTTTCGCAATAGTTCAAATACAATTGCGGGAAAACAGGTTGGAAAACAAATGGACCCTGCTGAAAAGAGAAGACTAATCTGTCTGTAGACTACCAAATGATCACCTTCCAACTCGGCATATTGTGCGGACAACATTGTTTTACAAAGTAAAACGAGAGATAAGCTTTGGGCAGGAGCGCGTCAGCCATCAGCGTTGAGTGAGCTGTGCATCATTGGGTGAGTCAGTGAAATGGAAAAGCTTTTTTAGGACTATAATTTCCTCCTTATATTGTAGCCTACAATATGTGTCTCCACCACACACCTAGGTCTAGGCTATTGATGGACTCAAGACAAGGTTGTTTTTATTGATCTCAGATTCTCAGTATGTCAGTGTCAAAGTAGCATGACATATTGATCATTTGTGAGGTATTAAATAATATTGTGCTAAAGTCTCCAGTCATCTAAAATGATGTAGAATTGCATGAAATGTGTTTATAAAAGGCCACATTTTTCCCGGACTCTAGGTTACCAAAATGTTGCCCAATGTGTACAACTTTTGCAAGCCCTCTACTCTACAGCTCTATGCCAAATTAAGCACTGGTTGCTCTGTGTGGTGTTTCTCTTGTTGGCATACTCCTTCATACTCTCTGGGTTTATTCCACATGTGGTTGGTTTTGGTTAATCTGTGTGTTGATTGGGTTTCTGTTGTTTGGGTACATTGGGTAATTAATTCATTACCGGAGCTCATAAAATGGTGTGGATCTAAGAATCAAAACATTGTTTCTCTTGTTTTGGGCTCCAAATGGAAGGCTGCAGAGGTATAATCATGCTCTTATTTCTACATTGCATAGTCATTAGAACAGGGTGTTGAGGCTTGGAAGCATTCTAGCTGAACCTTTGTTCACTTTTTTTCATCGTCAGTTGCCTGTGTAGTCTCTAAACACTGTGATGCACTCAACGACGTTCTCTATCCCATAGATACTCCCATAGAGAAATCGACCTTGATTGTTTTGCACTGCCGCCATTTCAGTGACACATGCTTTGAACGCTGATAAGAGGAATATGATGAGAGACAGAGAATAGGGAGGGATGAGGAAAGAGGCGAGCAAGAGAAAGTTGTTTGTGGTGCTGTTCAATGCCAAAATGTATTTCTTATTTGTGTTGATTTCAAACGTGGTTACACCCCTAGTTCGGTTTAAGAGGGTTCTTAGTGGAGGTTTACTTAATGCTTTGAGTTTCCAGACTTCTACAAAAGTTTTATGAGAGCGCTGTATGAGTGTGGGAGGAATACTGCACACACACAACACTTTCTCATCAGCCCCTTAGGTATAGTTAGTTATTCAGCCTATTTTAGTAGGCCCTAAATTATATTAGTTATAATCATCGGTATGATTTACAATTTGTGGTCCCAGCCTTTTCTTTTCAGCTGACCTAACAACTAAGCATCAAAGGTATTTATGTGACACATTTTTAACTATTCTTGTGTCCCAATGTCCCAGTTTTATAAGTCAGTCATGTTTGGGATAATCATCCAATCACTCTCAAATGGAATCAAAGCATTCTCTCCCTCTCCTCCCCATTTCTCTCTCTCTCTCTCTCGCTCTCTCTCTCCTTCTCTCTCTCCTTCTCTCTCTCTCTCTCTCCTTCTCTCTCTCTCTCTCCTTCTCTCTCTCTCTCTCCTTCTCTCTCTCTCTCTCTCCTTCTCTCTCTCTCTCTCTCTTCTCTCTCTCTCTCTCTCTCCTTCTCTCTCTCTCTCTCTCTCTCTTCTCTCTCTCTCTCTCTCTCTCTCTCTCTCTCTCTCCTTCTCTCTCTCTCTCTCTCTCTCTCTCTCTCTCTCTCTCCTCTCTCTCTCTCTCTCTCTCCTTCTCTCTCTCTCTCACTCTCACTCTCCATTCTGCAGAAACCAGTAATGGCACAGGGTCATTGAGGAGGAAGTTGAGCATCTTGTAACTGAGTACAGTGATTCTTATAACAGAGAATCTGCTGGAGCAGGAGTCCATTTTGTGTCAAGTTCTTTCATTGGCTATACGTTATTGTGAACTGAACCTAATAATGCTATTATCTCTCTGTTTGTTTATTACATTTACCCAATATTATTTCTAATATTATTTATATTCAAGAATGTGAAATGTTATGCTTCATGTTACAATGTCTTAATGCATTTGTTGAACAGTAAAAAAAACATTATAGCAATGATGTAACTGCCAACTTTATTAAAATGTACTTATGACTAGACTTAGACATCCATAGTACATTAACTGTAATCTCATGTTTGTACTACTATTGAATGAGCCTGTTGAAAAGCTTTATTAACTTCACTATTAACCGATTACACAATTATATGTAGGGTTTTCTCCAGAGAATTGCAGCTGTTTCTCATATAGGCTTCATTCCATAGGGTTCATGGAACACTTTGTAGGAACCAAATCTCAGTGGTCAATTGATAAACCAATTCCAGGAGGCACATATGGTTCTCCATTGGGTTCCAGTCTATATGCTTTCTGACATCAAGGGACAAGAGATTGAGTGATGGTCTGTGTCCAGACCCGGCGCCAAAATTAATCATTTGGACTGTCTTTGCTTTCCATAGGCGGACCCATTTTTTCACGGGACCTCATGCGTGTGCACATGCTTGCGCCTTCACAGTTTTTTTTTTAAAATTGGTGTAATAGTAAAGCCCATCCGCAGCTCGTGGGTTTCAAGTTTGGGGAAGCTTTCTATTTATCCTACCATTTTCTGCGTGACAGTTCTGATTATTTTTATACGCACATTTTCAATAATAACGTTTTCATGTGTCAAAATCAATGACTTTGATTATCGAGGCTGGGAGTGTTTGGAAGATTTTTCAAATACTGACAAACAATCATTCGCAATGGATGTTTAAAAAAAACAGCCTTTGTTGACTTGTGTGAGACGAAGAAAAAATGTGTGGTGTAACGTTACATGGTGATTTAATCAGAAATAAGGCATTGCCAAATAGGCACTATCCTATATATGCATGTATTCTGGAGAGAGACGTACCATATTTTTGCCACACGACCCTTACCATTTTTCTTGATGCAGTATTTTAAATTATAGACACATTATCTTCACACATATTTTAGACGCTTTTCACTGACAGCCGCAAGTCAATCAGCTAGACCTATTGCCACGCACACTACACAAATTGTGGGCTTCCCAAACACACTTGTAATTTGAACAAATCCATAGCTATTTTTTTTAAAGAAGCTAATTATCCTCTGTGGCTAAATCATGCTCCCTGGTGAAGTGTTTTGAATTATTTTATTTACACAGGAGTGATTATATAATTTGGGAGAAACATGCATTTACTTTAGGGCAATCCAGCATCTTAACAGTACACTGTGCACACGCCAACTTTCCTTACCAATTAGCAAGAGGCTGAAACCAGAGATCTGTATATAATGACGAGTTGCTCATGTCTCCAACCTAACAATGGGTATTCCCATAGAAACGCATTGAATTTATACTGGACAGATTATGGCAAGAGTGAGCCCTCACGCTTCGCCACTTTCCGGTTACTAGTCCAACGCTCTAACCACTAGGCTACGCTGCCGCATCCGAGCGAGCGAAACAGCGCCCCTCTATATGTTGCCCATGTATCTGATGCTGTGTGGCCAGAAATAGTATGACATGCCATAGTCTTTTGGTCCAGATAGCATCAGATACATGGTTTACACATACTGAGACAGAGAGGCGCTGTTTCGCTCGCTCAGATGCGGCAGCGTAGCCTAGTGGTTAGAGCGTTGGACTAGTAACCGGAAGGTTGCAAGTTCAAACCCCCGAGCTGACAAGGTACAAATCTGTCGTTCTGCTCCTGAACAGGCAGTTAACCCACTGTTCCCAGGCCGTCATTGAAAATAAGAATGTGTTCATAACTGACTTGCCTGGTTAAATAAAGGTAAAATAAAAAATAAATAAAAACTGAGATCGATGCGTCGTTCTGTCGGCATTCGTCTCGGTCAAATAAATAATCAGTATTTCAATATTTTATTTGGAAGGGCCCTCCCATTACGCCGGGCCTTCTGCATCCAAATGGCACCCTATTTCCTATGTAGTGCACTTATTTTGACCAGAGTGCTATGGGATTACAGTCAAAAGTAGTTATTTTAATTTTATTTATTTAACCCTTAATGTAGTGCACTATAAAGGGAATAGAGGGACATTTAATTATGTCGGTGTAGGAGACTGTTCAAATAGATACAGCAAATATAGCAATTATTAGGGCATATATTCAGGATATACACACAAACATGGGTGCGTGAATGATGCAAGAGGTTAGAACTGATTGCCGCTATTGTACTATGTTAAACAGTAAAGTATCATTCATGTAGTTTTTAGTACAATAGACTTAATACTGCTTTTCTGCTACTGAATTTGTAGTCATCTGAATTAATTAATTTGAATGAATTTGTATCCTCTGCATGAACCATTAATTGCTATTTTATATTTATTAGTAGATATCCTAGTGTGAACATCACTACAAAGTATGTGAACCATGTTTCCAATACTATAGTGCCAAGTAACACCTTTGACATTGTACTAATTAAAATGTAAACAAAGTCAATGTTTTTGTGTTTGTCTTTTATTCACGCCTCCACTTTTGCAATTAATGACTCAATAAATTTAAGGTCAATGATATTTATTTCAACAACTACTTTTTCCTCCCAACATATGTTTCCTCATCGGTCTTATTATTCAGCCACAGGTTTACACACCAATAATTATTTGTAGCCTTGTAAAGTTTTTGTATTTCTTGCGGATGGAGTCTTATCTCATCATAATTTAACCATAGACATAGGATTCATTCAGTCTATAAGGAAACATGGCGATATTTTGATCATTTCCTTTGACATACGGACGGAATCAGATACTCTTAGGATATTAGTTTTCTTCGGGCTGCTGCTTTTTGAAAAGTATGCCACGTGCCCGGCCATTGCCTTAGCGAAAATGATTTTTTTTCTCTCTCACTAAGATCCCTCTGAAAGGTCTCGGTGAGGTCCACTGGTGTGAGACTAAGATGTTTTCCATGTCGTTATCACCAGCCTTGTCATGAAATGGCCTCTGAACGAGCTGAATGCCTGTTGCGAGTGCACGTAGACACACTGCAGGGATTCCATTACAGATAACTACCACACATTACTCTGCGCAACACATACTGTTTCACTCTTGTCCTATCTATATGGGACCACCCATTATGGTCAAGAGAAAATCCGCACAACCCACATTGCACTTGTGTGGCCTGGGTGGTCAAGCTGTCAACAGCACTCTCTACTCTATCCAATAAAACATACAATACAGAAGGAGTGGGATTGCACAACTCATTCTATTAAATATACCCTTAAATACATTATGGAAGCTCGTCATAATGTAGTTAAATAACATTAATAACTCTCCTAATCCCCTTGCTGGACATAAAATATTCCATATACTGCGCTACTCCATTTTCTCACCCCTTATTCCAAGATTTAAAGTAGGACCATGAATGGAGGATTGTGGTCATAGCTATTTACAGAAAGCAGCATACCTTGCCTTTTAATAATTCATTTATTCAGACCATTGTATAGTTTGTGCATATTCATGGTTTTGTAAGTATATCTTGTTAATTTCAGATGATGCAGTTATAGGTGTCACTGAGGATGTGAGTCATCTATGTGCTCATGATTGGCTTTGTGTGAATGTATGAGAATATGCATGTGTGACTTGACCTCTCAACCAAACATTACATTTTTTTTTTTTTTTTTGCTAAACTTTCATTTATACCCATTTATAAAACTGCAACATGCAGCAAGTGGTTAGGGTAAAGTCGATCATTTTATGAATGCTAACGAGTGGTTAGGGTTTGTTAAGTGGTAGGGTAAGGTCAGGTTTAGCCAGCTAATGTGCGTAGCGTCACCAAATGTACAGATACAGTAGGACGCATGAAAACGATAAATAAATTGTTTTATTATCTTGCCTCAAGTAATAACAGGCTCATGAGAAAGATGTCAATGTTTAATATCCATGTACACAAAAGTGGAATGAGACACAATGTAGATACAAGGTGTGTGTGTGTGTGTGTGTGTGTGTGTGTGTGTGTGTGTGTGTGTGTGTGTGTGTGTGTGTGTGTGTGTGTGTGTGTGTGTGTGTGTGTGTGTGTGTGTGTGTGTGTGTGTGTGCGCGCGCGTGCAATGTGACATCAGCATCCCCTCTGTGTGGATATAAACCTACTTCCAGAGCAGGTCCTTTTCTGAATGACTCTCCACTACAGCCGTACACCTCAACTCCATCCACCTCACAGGATAAGCAGAGGCATGCCAAGACACTTCAGCTCTCCCTAGACCCATAGACTAAATACACTGAGTAACTCTGGTCTATCATACTTTTTACACTCTAGTAGCTAGCCATCGGAACAGAAGATTCTCTTTAGATTCTCCATTCAAGCAGAGGGACAACCTGAAGCCTGAGGTTCCTAAAGCCATACTTGGCTCTTCTCCACATTGTAAGTTTTCACTTCTATTGTTTACTCTTAAATGTCCTTGAATTAACTCTAAGATGTTTTATTTTAATAGCTGTTATATTTTGAGCAAATTTGATTCATGTTTTTTACACGCCTGAAGCATATTTGATGTCAAGTGAACTCCTTGACCAGTCTATCCCCAGGATTTACCAATGCTATTTTTATATTGTGTTTTAGAAGCACTGCAATCATTTTCATAGCCAAGTCCTATAGCAAAACCTGGATGAATCAATGATGGTTCTGCGTCATTTTAACCCCCCAAAAATCTATGTGATGACGTTGAATCAACATGGAAAACTGATTGGATTTGCAAAAAGAAATCAATATGAAGGCATTTTGTCTTTTTTTCAACCAACATTTTTCCAACCTAAAATTCATAATATTGAGTTGCACCCCCCTTTTCCCTCAGAACAGCCTCAATTCGTCGGCATGGACTACAAGGTGTTGAAGGCATTTCACAGGATTGCTGGCCCATGTTGAGTCCAATACTTCCCACAGTTGTGTCACGTTGACTGGATGTCCTTATGGTGGTGGACCATTCTTGATACACATGGAAAACTGTTGAGCATGAAAAAACCTGCAGCATTGCAGTTCTTGACACACTCAAACTGGTGTGCCTGGCACCTACTATCATACCCCATGCACCCTGTCTTGACCATTCATGCTCTGAAAGGCACACACACACAATCAATGTCTCAATGCTTAAAAATCTTTCTTTAACCTGTCTCCTCCCCTTCATCCACACTGATTGAAGTGGAATTAACAGGTGACATCAATAAGGGATCATAGCTTTCACCTGGATTCACCTTGTCAGTCTATGTCATGGAAAGAGCAAGTGTTCCCAATGTTTTCAACACTTAGGGTATTGTGTTATTTTCTTGTAAGTCCATGCAATGTTTACAGAATTGTTTCTTGCCTGGTTTGGTAGTCAGTGTATTGCGCGTATGATAGTTTGGCAACAGAAGACAGACATGTACTAGGAGTTTGGTATTCTGTTGTACTGTATCTTCTGATTGTTATTCAATGAACACATTATTCGATAGCACCTTTATAATCAATAAATAATGTGTTCATTGGTTCTGGTTGATCAATGATTTATATTATTATTTGCATGATGAATTATATTTACTTTCTATGAACCTATGCTAATTTAGCAGAATTCAATTCTAAAGTAAAACTTTATTGTTCCAGATTGACGTCTGCCCCAGCCTAGGACTCAGTGATCGACATCTGTATGATGACCATGAGGGTGTGTGCGGTGCTCTATGCCCTCATGTTACTGCTGTCACGGACTCTATCCAAGACACACGTTGGGTATCCACAGAGCTCCATTGAGATAAGTATGTTATTTTCCCATCTCATCTTTCCTTTAACTCAAACTAATTTACTATAAAGTCATATGGTCGCTCTCGCCACTTTCATTATTTGGACCGCATTCACACACTCACTCTCTCCTACCATGTTCTTGTGCACACTCCTGTCCTTCTCTTCTAACTTCTCCCACAGTCCCTTTCACCCCACAGATTCTGTTACAACCTCACCTATATTTCTCAGCTCCCCCAACGTTGACGTCATTATTTATTTTCAGAAAGGTTATGCGTCTTCTATTTTTCCTTTAAAAAAAATATTTGTGACACTCAGATCCAGACATCAATGCCTCGTGGTACACAGGACGAGGGATCCGACCAGTAGGACGTTTTGGGCGACGGACGAACGGGAGAATCCAAAGGCTGGCCCTCGCCACACATAGTCTGTGTTCCCAACATGGAAAACAAAGACTGGCGAACGGATTAAATACATCATGAAACTGTTTTGCCTCTTTATTTCTCCTTGTTGTTTGTATATTAAGAGGTGATGTGATTGAATAAAAACATTTCGAAACTAGCGTGTCATGGTGAATTCTGCTCTTCTTACATACAGTACATCTGTCTCATATTGTGCATTTGTCTTGGCTTTGACTCTAAATTGTAACCTTTAACATTTCTGGGCAACATTTTTAATTACGCTTCATATTACAGTCATTTTACAGGGAGGTTCAGGGCCGGACTTGGACCAAAAATCGTCCCTGGCATTTTTAACTCACTGGTTCATTTTTTTCCTCGACACCCCCTATTATTAGACAGTTAATAATGTGTGCAAGGTATAAAGACTAGTAACGTAGGCTTAAAGTAGTACGGAACACCGTACAAGTGTTAAAGGATAAAGGGCTACAGCATAAGAATTGTTGGAAGAGATTCTCTTCAGCACTGTTGAACCAACCCAGTAAATGTGGAGGTGTTAAGATGGAGTGTCTTGTTGGCCAAATCCAAAAGTGGAAGTCGCATCAGGCTCTTTTTCCATTTCCACTGAAAAACCGATGCATCCGGTTGGGTCCAAACCCGCAGGTAATTGCCTGTAGCTGATTGGCTAGATACACTATATATACAAAAGTATGTGGAAACCCCTTCAAATTATTGGATTCTGCTATTTCAGCCACACACACGTTGCTGACAGGTGTATAAATCAAGCACACCGCCATGCAATCTCCATAGACAAACATTGGCAGTAGAACTGGCTTATTGAAATGCTCAGTGACTTTCAATGTGGCACCATCATAGGATGACACCTTTCCAACAAGTCAGTTTGTCAAATTTCTGCCCTGCTACAGCTGCCCCGGTCAACTGTAAGTGCTGTTATTGTGAAGTGGAAACATCTAGGAGACAACGGTTCAGCCGCGAAGTGGTAGACCACACTAGCTCACACAATGGGACCACCGAGTGCTGAAGCACATAGCGTGTAAAAAATGTCTGTCCTCAGTTGCAACACTCACTACCGATTTCAAACTGCCTCTGGAAGGAACGTCAGCACACTAACTATTCATCGGGAGCTTCATGAAATGGGTTTTCATGGCAGAGCAGACACACACAAGCCTAAGATCAAATCACCCTTCATCATCTGGCAGTCCGAGGGACAAATCTGCATTTCCAGGAGAACGCTACCTGCCCGAATGCATAGTGCCAACTGTAAAGTTTGGTGGAGGAGGAATAATGGTCTTGGGCTGTTTTTCATGGTTCAGACTAAGCCCCTTAGTTCCAGTGAAGGGAAATCTTAACGCTACAGCATACAATGACATTCTAGACAATTCTGTGCTTCCAACTTTGTGCCAACAGTTTGGGGAAGGCACTTTCCTGTTTCAGCATGACAATGTCCCCGTGCACAAAGCGAGGTCGTCCATACAGAAATGTTTTGTCAAGATCAGTGTGGAAGAACTTGACTGGTCAGCACAGAGCCCTGACCTCAACCCCATCGAACTCCTTTGGGATTAATTGGAACGCTGACTTAGAGCCAGGCCTAATCGCCCAACATCAGTGCCCGACCTCACTAATGCTCTTGTGGCTGAATGGAACAAGTCCCCACAACAATGTTCCAACATCTAGTGGAAAGTCTTCTCAGAAGAGTGGAGGTTGTTAAAGCAGCAAAGTGGGGATCAACTCCATATTAATGCCCATGATTTTGGAATTAGATGTTCTACGAGCAAGTGTCCACATGCACTAAATAACCAAAAGTATGTCTGGTGATCAGAATCATAGTTGCCGGACTACAGGACAACAAACCAGGGATCGGTTGGCTAAAGTCAGGGAGGTGAGAGAGTTCTACAGCCAGATATCATGGCACCAGAAGGAGGAGAGTGTTAGAGAAGGCTGCAGAAGACTATACACTTAGGAGCCACATGGGGTTCTCTACAGAGGGAAAGCATTAGGATTGTAACTTGTCATAACTCTCCTGTGTAACTTGTCATAACTCTCCGGTTACAGTGGGTCCGCTCTACAGCGTGCTCTCTCTCGTAGAGGGGGAGAGCAGGAAGCCGGCTGTGTTATGGTCGGTCATAAAATACACTGCCCCTATGTTCTGTAGTGTTCGAGTTTGGAATGTAAACTGTGGAACACAGAGAGATACTTGGACATCAAACTTGAATATACAATATTTCTATTTTTGAGAACGTGGGAGTGGTCCGTGGACACCTAAGTGAAAGTCATGACGAGTGTGTTTAATTTGGTGATCTCATGAAGGACAGGAGACCTACATTACTGTATCTCTGGTTGTGTACACCTTCCAATCAATTATCAAATCAAATCAAATTGTATTTGTCATATACACATGGTTAGCAGATGTTAATGCGAGTGTAGCGAAATGCTTGTGCTTCTAGTTCCGACAATGCAGTAATAACCAACGAGTAATCTAGCTAACAATTCCAAAACTACTACCATAAGGTGTAAAGGTGTAAAGGGATAAAGAATATGTACATAAATATATATGAATGAGTGATGGTACAGAGCGGCATAGGCAAGATGCAGTAGATGGTATCGAGTACAGTATATACATTATATATATATATATATATATATATATATACATTTTTTATTTTTTTTTATTTTTTTATATTTTTAACCTTTATTTAACTAGACAAGTCAGTTAAGAACAAATTCTTATTTTCAATGACGGCCTAGGAACAGGCTCTCGGTCCCAGCTTTGATGCACCAGTACTGACCACGCCTTCTGGATGATAGCGGGGTGAACAGGCAGTGGCTCGGGTGGTTGTTGTCCTTGATGATCTTTACGGCCTTCCTGTGACATTGGGTGGTGTAGGTGTCCTGGAGGGCAGGTAATTTGCCCCCGGTGATGCGTTGTGCAGACCTCACTACCCTCTGGAGAGCCTTACGGTTGTGGGCGGAGCAGTTGCCGTACCAAGCGGTGATACAGCCCGACAGGATGCTCTCGATTGTGCATCTGTAGAAGTTTGTGAGCGCTTTTGAAGACAAGCCGAATTTCTTCAGCCTCCTAAGGTTGAAGAGGTGCTGCTGCGCCTTCTTCACGATGCTGTCTGTGTGGGTGGACCAATTCAGTTTGTCTGTGATATGTACGCCGAGGAACTTAAAACGTACTACCCTCTCCACTACTGTTCCATCGATGTGGATAGGGGGGTGTACCCTCTGCTATTTCCTGAAGTCCACAATCATCTCCTTAGTTTTGTTGACATTGAGTGTGAGGTTATTTTCCTGACACCACACTCCGAGGGCCCTCACCTCCTCCCTGTAGGCCGTCTCGTCGTTGTTGGTAATCAAGCCTACCACTGTTGTGTCATCCGCAAACTTGAAGATTGAGTTGGAGGCGTGCGTGGCCATGCAGTCGTGGGTGAACAGGGAGTACAGGAGAGGGCTCAGAACGCCCCCTTGTGGGGCCCCAGTGTTGAGGATCAGCGGGGTGGAGATGTTGTTACCTACCCTCACCACCTGGGGGTGGCCCGTCAGGAAGTCCAGTACCCAGTTGCACAGGGCGGGGTTGAGACCCAGGGTCTCGAGCTTGATGACGAGTTTGGAGGGTACTATGGTGTTAAATGCTGAGCTGTAGTCAATGAACAGCATTCTCACATAGGTATTCCTCTTGTACAGATGGGTTAGGGCAGTGTGCAGTGTGGTTGAGATTGCATCGTCTGTGGACCTATTTGGGCGGTAAGCAAATTGGAGTGGGTCTAGGGTGTCAGGTAGGGTGGAGGTGATATGGTCCTTGACTAGTCTCTCAAAGCACTTCATGATGACGGAAGTGAGTGCTACGGGGCGGTACTCGTTTAGCTCAGTTACCTTAGCTTTCTTGGGAACAGGAACAATGGTGGCCCTCTTGAAGCATGTGGGAACAGCAGACTGGGATAGGGATCGATTGAATATGTCCGTAAACACACCAGCCAGCTGGTCTGCGCATGCTCTGAGGGCGCGGCTGGGGATGCCGTCTGGGCCTGCAGCCTTGCGAGGGTTAACACGTTTAAATGTTTTACTCACCTCGGCTGCAGGGAAGGAGAGTCCGCATGTTTTGGTTGCGGGCCGTGTCAGTGGCACTGTACTGTCCTCAAAGCAGGCAAAAAAGTTATTTAGTCTGCCTGGGAGCAAGGCATCCTGGTCCGTGACTGGGCTGGTTTTCTTTTTGTAATCCGTGATTGACTGTAGACCCTGCCACATACCTCTTGTGTCTGAGCCATTGAATTGCGATTCTACTTTGTCTCTATACTGACACTTAGCTTGTTTGATTGCCTTGCGGAGGGAATAGCTACACTGTTTGTATTCGGTCATGTTTCCGGTCACCTTGCCCTGATTAAAAGCAGTGGTTCGCGCTTTCAGTTTCACGCGAATGCTGCCATCAATCCACGGTTTCTGGTTTGGGAATGTTTTAATCGTTGCTATGGGAACGACATCTTCAACGCACGTTCTAATGAACTCGCTCACCGAATCAGCGTATTCGTCAATGTTGTTGTCTGACGCAATACGAAACATATCCCAGTCCACGTGATGGAAGCAGTCTTGGAGCGTGGAATCAGATTGGTCGGACCAGCGTTGAACAGACCTCACCGTGGGAGCTTCTTGTTTTAGCTTCTGTCTGTAGGCAGGGAGCAACAAAATGGAGTCGTGGTCAGCTTTTCCGAAAGGAGGGCGGGGGAGGGCCTTATATGCATCGCGGAAGTTAGAATAGCAATGATCCAAGGTTTTACCAGCCCTGGTTGCGCAATCGAATTGCTGATACAATTTAGGGAGTCTTGTTTTCAGATTAGCCTTGTTAAAATCCCCAGCTACAATGAATGCAGCCTCAGGATATATGGATTCCAGTTTGCAAAGAGTCAAATAAAGTTCGTTCAGAGCCATCGATGTGTCTGCTTGGGGGGGAATATATACAGCTGTGATTATAATCGAAGAGAATTCCCTTGGTAGATAATGCGGTCGACATTTGATTGTGAGGAATTCTAAATCAGGTGAACAGAAGGACTTGAGTTCCTGTATGTTGTTGTGACCACACCACGTCTCGTTAACCATAAAGCATACGCCCCCGCCCCTCTTCTTACCAGAAAGATGTTTGTTTCTGTCGGTGCGATGCGTGGAGAAGCCAGCTGGCTGCACCGACTCCGATAGCGTCTCTCGAGTGAGCCATGTTTCCGTGAAGCAAAGAACGTTACAGTCTCTGATGTCCCTCTGGAATGCTACCGTTGCTCGGATTTCATCAACCTTGTTGTCAAGAGACTGGACATTGGCGAGTAGTATGCTAGGGAGTGGCGCGCAATGTGCCCGTCTCCGGAGCCTGACCAGAAGACCGCTTCGTTTGCCTCTTTTACGACGTCGTTGTTTTGGGTCGCAGGCTGGGATCCATTCCGTTGTCCTGGGTGAAAGGCAGAACACAGGATCCACAAGTCATATTCTTGGTCGTACTGATGGTGAGTTGACGCTGCTCTTATGTTCAGTAGTTCTTCTCGACTGTATGTAATGAAACCTAAGATGACCTGGGGTACCAATGTAAGAAATAACACGTAAAAAAAACAAAAAACTGCATAGTTTCCTAGGAATGCGAAGCGAGGCGGCCATCTCTGTCGGCGCCGGAAGTTAAGGGGTTTACTGATGGTTGTGTCATGACGTTGGCCTGTGGGTAAAGTTTATGACCCCCCATATATACTTTTCTCCCTTTCCTCTCTCTTGACTCTACCGAAGGACTCTTGAAAAGCCTTTGTTAAACATAGAGTCTGGGAACATCAAAAGGTGGGGGGAAAGGAACCATATTTCAGTAATCCAACCCGTTGAAAATATACGTTGTGTCACGAATCCCGCTGAAGATGGTGCCTCTTCCTGTTTGTGCGGCGCTCGGCGTCGCCGGCCTACTAGCTGCCACCGATCCCCTTTTCTGTTTCAGTTCATTTTGTCTGATTAGTTTCACCTGTTCCTTGTTTGGGGATTGTTTTGGGCTATTTAAACCTGGTATGCCCGCTGGCTTTTGTGCGGGCTTGTTTTTCTGTTCATGGTGTGTGGATTCTGTTTTTAGTCCTGTTTGTTGAACTGGGTATTTATGCGCCCTTGTGTGTGGCGTGACCATTACTCTGTTCTTGGAATAAAGATCCATGTTTTGAACTACCCTGCTCTCTGCGCCTGACTCCTCCACCCACTATTCCTAGAAGCCGTGACACATTGGTACTAAATTAATATGATGCCAGATCAGTTTGGTCGTCTGAGACATAATGGCAGATGAAAGGACGTCATAAACGGTATCTTGGAAAGTTTACACATTCTAGTTATCAGATTCACATTGAATTGTTGTGCAATTTAAATCTTTAAATTTGAAACTACTTGTGAAAAGATTAAATGTAATTTTAGCTTCCAAATGAGAGAATTGGGTTTTCATAAGGTTAAAGCTCTGCTCACTCAGTGGCCCGCCCATGTGAAGAGACATTGGTTATAAACTATGAAACACACCCTTCTCTCCCCTCCTATTTAAAGCCCTTGACGAAAATGTACCTTTCTGTTCCGATGACATTAGGGCGATAGTCCAATGTTGAAAGTGTTCAGATAATAAGCTGTTCCTGTCACATTCTGACCTTTATTTCCTTTGTTTTGTCATTATTTAGTATGGTCAGGGCGTGAGTTGGGGTGGGCAGTCTATGTTTGTTTTTCTATGATTTGGGGATTTCTATGTTTCGGCCTAGTATGGTTCTCAATCAGAGGCAGGTGTCATTAGTTGTCTCTGATTGAGAATCATACTTAGGTAGCCTGGGTTGCACTGTTTGTTTGTGGGTGATTGTCTATGTTGATTGCTTGTTTCAGCGCAGTTCGCATTAGCTTCACGGTTGTTATTTAGTTTATTGTTTTTGTATAGGGTTTCAGTGTTCAGTGTTTTCTTTATTAAAATTAATGATGAACACATACCACGCCACATTTTGGTCCTCTGATCCATCTCGCCTCTCCTCTTCAGATGAAGAGGAGGACGACCGTGACAGTTCCGGGTACATTAGGGCGAGAGCCCTATGTAAGAAGGACAAATACCACCTACAGAACTAAGCTAACCTCAGCAAGAACCTAACAAAATTAGCATTGAATTTCAATGTGAAGGTGACGACCTACATGCCGAAAGGATGAATTTTGACTAGACCAGCCAGAATATAGCATCAGCATATAGCATGGCAACTTGGTATGAACTTTGAACTCTTATTCACACCAGAAGTGATACTTCCTAGCCATAGAGTTAGCAGCAGCCACTGTAAACGTGGGCTAGGAAAGGACGGACGACCTATCCCGTTTACCACACAACGACGTTACTACAACATTTTTAGTTTACCACCAGGGCCACTCTTCAAAGGACAAGGAAGATCTCTGTTGGGCAACACGGCCTTCCATCTACCACCAACCTATTGAAGCACAACTCAGAGTAAATATTTATTGCATTTTCCTTTTCCAAATGGGCGGTAATTTAGAATGAGATAAGATACTGTATATATGATAGCATAGCTTCTCCCTTCTCCCTTCCCGCTCTTTCACTCAAACCCAACCCCCTCTCTTTGTGTAATCAGCCGTCGTATCTGTTCCGTCCACCAGGGACGTTTTCTTTATTGCAATTTGTAATCAATGTATGATCCATTCGGTATATGTGAATCCGTGTGATTAGTTAGGTATTTAGTAAATAAATGATTAAACCCAATTTTGTATTGCTGATTCAACTTGTTTGCCAGGGTTCGTGAAGATAATCAAGAATTTACCACTTTCAGATGAGACTAAACAAGGTGATGATTAAGTATTGACTGCTATTGACGTAAAAGATTACCAGGTCTTTAAGAGTTTATTCAGAAGATAACAGCTCTATAAACATTATTTCGTGGTGCCCCGACTTTCTAGTTAATTATCTACCTGATTAGCTTAATCAGGTAATATTAAATACAGAGAAATTATTTTACAGAATGGCATGTTATATTACTTAATCCGGCATAGCCAAAGACACGACAGTTGGGTAAAATATATGATTATATATGAAACTATTTGTTAAAAGATGAAATGTGATGTTAGCCTTCTAAATGAGAGTATGGATTTTCATATTAAGTTTAATTAGTCAGTGCCCACACCCCCGTGATCACAGACATCACATTAGGCATAATAGAACCACCCCTTCTTCCACAGAGTATAAAACCCACTTCCTACAAAATGTACATTAAGTCAGAGAACGCCAGGACAGAGTCCCCACGTTGGAATGGCTACAATTCTGTAAATCATTAGACTAGAAAACATGCAGCTGACGCTACATGAGAAAGGGTTAAGAACTACAACTTTATAGGCCACGGAGACCATAGAGCGTGTAGCGTTGGCTACACTGCGAGAAATGGTTAAACTCTGAGACTATCGATCACTATAGAATAAGAGCAAATCCTAGACGTAGTATTACTAGTCTGCAGCTGAAAATAATGTAAGTCTAATACGAGAATACCAACAACCGCAGAAGCATCTATTCTATGCAACAACCTTCTGTACGCCTGACATATCCATAACAACAGACACTATCCAGAGCCTGTGAGAAAGCGACAACTACGAAAGACATTGTGACTTCTGGGGAAGGTAACCAAGGACTCTCTGATGAACTGACTCTCCAGCAGATTCCAACAGAGAAGACAACGACATACAGGCGTAAATATAAACATTGCAATTATCCTCGAATGAGCGACCATTCATGTGCAAAATTAGCATTTCAATGAACATAATTATCAACTGTGTGTACTGAATCCATTTAGTCTTTCCCACTCTTTCATCTGTCCCCACCCCTTTCCATTGTCTACCAATTCATAATTTAGGCTAGTTTTCATGCAGATATCCAAGGGTTTGCGACGTTCAGTAATGAGAACTGATGAGGTAATAATGATACATTAATAAAAGACTAATTGATAAGATATGAAAATATCTGAGGAGTCGATTCGGGAAATAGAAAGTATAAATGTTTTCCCATGGTGCCCCGACTTCCTAGTTAATTAAAGTTTACATGATTAGTTTAATCAAGTAATAATAATAATAATTACACATAGAGAATCAATTTGATAAAATAACAGTCTCCACATTTAATGATAGCCCAGACAAGACAAACTGATCTTAGATATTTATTGGCAAACATATTAGCTCGAGCCGGTCAGTAATGGACAGGTGAATAATAAAAATGTAATCATTGTCATTATGAGTGGTGTAATATATGAGCTCATATTTCACCAAACAAAAATTGATTGTAATTAACATGTGTAATTTTCCAGCCTCAATTAAATCATCTTCTACTTAGAGATGGCCCCTCGCTTAATTTAGTTCCATTTCAAGTATATCCTCTCGATAGCTCACTTTATGGGGATTCACTTAGGCGGCTTTTCTAACGGAAGTACCAATCACAGAGACAGGTTGAATGGCGAATGAGATTAAAACTTCTCTTCACAAGACACCACTCGCCTCTGGTCATTATTGCCTCTCTTCCTTTGAGAAGAGTTCTTTCTAACTCGGGAAGATCTTCTCAGCATGACTAGATTGCTGTCTTCCTACTTAACTGTTCTCTGGCGAACCGGAAGGTTCCAAATTGACAAAGGACACCACCACCAGACCTCATAACTCAGACCTCGACCAGGGATATTGGTCAATGACAGCATAGTCGATGACAGCGTGAAGGTCAATGACAGGGCACGGACCTACTGGGTAGATAAAGGGTTAGCGGGACCAACATCAGGCCAAAATAGGAATGCCGATTTCTCAGCCTCGAAGAAACAATACAAACATCAAAAGTGATCCTTTTCAAAACTCTTTTGCAATCGCAAACTTTTGAATGGCGAGTCTGTTCCCCATGAGTGGCTCCTTTACTCTCCTTCAAAACAGTCTATTTTGTTTTGTGTGTCAGTTGTTCAGGGAAAAGGATAACATGTCAAAATTTGCGACTTGTACTGGATATAATGACTGGAAACATGCAAATGTGTGCATAACCGAACATGACGGATCAGAGGCCCATCGCAAATGCATGCTGTCACGAACCGCCCTTGCTGTCTCTGCCTGGCCGGTTCCCCTCTTTCCACTGGGATTCTCTGCCTCTAACCCTATTATAGGGGCAGAGTCACTGGCTTACTGGGGCTCTCTCATGCCGTCCCTGGAAGGGGTGCATCACCTGAGTGGGTTGATTCACTGATGTGGTCATCCTGTCATCCTGGTGCCCCCCCTTGGGTTGTGCCATGGCGGAGATCTTTGTGGGCTTGTCTCAGGATGGTAAGTTGGTGGTTGAAGATATCCCTCTAGTGGTGTGGGGGCTGTGCTTTGGCAAAGTGGGTGGGGTTATATCCTTCCTGTTTGGCCCTGTCCGGGGGTGTCCTCGGATGGGGCCACAGTGTCTCCTGACCCCTCCTGTCTAAGCCTCCAGTATTTATGCTGCAGTAGTTTATGTGTCGGGGGGCTAGGGTCATTTTGTTATATCTGGAGTACTTCTCCTGTCCTATTCGGTGTCCTGTGTGAATCTAAGTGTGCGTTCTTCTCTCTTTCTTTCTCTCTCTCGGAGGACCTGAGCCCTAGGACCATGCCCCAGGACTACCTGACATGATGACTCCTTGCTGTCCCCAGTCCACCTGGCCGTGCTGCTGCTCCAGTTTCAACTGTTCTGCCTTATTATTATTCGACCATGCTGGTCATTTATGAACATTTGAACATCTTGGCCATGTTCTGTTATAATCTCCACCCAGCACAGCCAGAAGAGGACTGGCCACCCCACATATGCTCTCTCTAATTCTCTCTTTCTTTCTCTCTCTCGGAGGACCTGAGCCCGAGGACCATGCCCCAGGACTACCTGACATGATGACTCCTTGCTGTCCCCAGTCCACCTGACCGTGCTGCTGCTCCAGTTTAAACTGTTCTGCCTTATTATTATTCGACCATGCTGGTCATTTATGAACATTTGAACATCTTGGCCATGTTCTGTTATAATCTCCACCCGGCACAGCCAGAAGAGGACTGGCCACCCCACATAGCCTGGTTCCTCTCTAGGTTTCTTCCTAGGTTTTGGCCTTTCTTAGGGAGTTTTTCCTAGCCACCGTGCTTCTACACCTGCATTGCTTGCTGTTTGGGGTTTTAGGCTGGGTTTCTGTACAGCACTTTGAGATATCAGCTGATGTACGAAGGGCTATATAAATAAATTTGATTTGATTTGATGCTGACATGGATCTCTAGGACTGCAGAAAAAGGACTAATTGACTCGGGGCTAAAATAACCATTTGAGACCAGCAGCCATTATTGGACAACAAATTATTTGGTTCCATCTCAAATTACACTTATTTGGATAGACTTGAAGTTGACATTTCTACATGAACACGCTGCAAGATATGGGAATGCAGGAAGAGGCAACCAGTCTTATCTACCATTTGTATCGACTGTGCAGTTAATGGGAGAGAGGGTACTGCTAGAATTAATATTGGAACATAAAATCTTAAAATATTTTTCTATCAGTGTTGATTCCACGCCAGATGTTACCCATGTAGATCAGCTAACTTTTATCATGAGATATGTCTCGCCTGATGGTAAAGTTGAGGAGCGTTTCCTAAAGTTCCTTACTATAACAAGTCACACAGGAGAATCACTTTGCTCCAAATCCACTTGGCGATAGCAGATAACATCAGGTTTACAACCAAATGTAAACAGTCAAATTGAAACCCTCAAATCTCTTTCCGGTACAAGGTGGTCTGCCCATGCACAAGCCACAAATGCAATATGCCTCAATTATGCCAATGTTATTCAGTCTTTTCTAGAAGTATCTGAGGACAAAAATCTAACTCTGGCCACACGTAATGAGGCTCTAACGCTCTATACCCGAATGGATAAACTTGAGTCAGCTTTTTCTGTAACTTGTGGAACACAACACTCCAAGTGTCTAACGCTGTACATTTGGTGGCCTCCTGGAGAGATTTTGTGGCTGGGCTCCGGGACCAGTTTGATCAGCTTTGAGGCAAAAGGAAAGGACATGTCACCAAGCATCCCAAAGCTTTACAAATCTGACACGCAATGATAGAGAGTTGGCAGAGGCAGATCCTGACATTTATCACATTCTCCACTGACACTCCAACACAAATACAGTGCATTTGGAAAGTATTCAGACCCCTTGACTTTTTCCAAATAATGACAAAGCAAAAATACGTTTTTAGAAATGTATTACAAATAAAAAACTGAAATATCACATTTACATAAGTATTCAGACCCTCTACTCAGTATTTTGTTGAAACACCTTTGGCAGCGATTACAGCGTCGAGTCTTCTTGGGTATGATGCTACAAGCTTGGCATACCTGTATTTTGGGGAGTTACTCCTATTCTTCTCTGCGTATCCTCTCAAGCTCTGTCAGGTTGGATGTGGAGTGTCGCTTACCAGCTATTTTCAGGTCTCTCCCGAGATGTTTGATCGGGTTCAAGTCCGGGCTCTGGCTGGGTCACTCAAGGACATTTAGAGACTTGTCCCTAAGCCACACCTGCATTGTCTCGGCTGTGTGCTTAGGGTTGTTGTCCTGTTGGAAGGTGAACCTTGGCCCCAGTCTGAGGTCCTGGGCAGGTTTTCATCAAGGATCTCTCTGTACTTTGCTCCGTTCATCTTTGCCTCGATCCTGCCACCATCATGCATCACCATAGGGATGGTGCCAGGTTTTCTCTAGATGTGACACCCATCTCTGCGGAGGAACTCTGGAGCCCTGTCAGAGTGACCATTGGGTTCTTGGTCACCTCCCTGACTAAGGACCTTCTCTGCCAATTGCTCAGTTGGGCTGGGTGGCCAGCTCAAGAAAAAACTTGGTGATTCCAAACTTCTTCCATTTAAGAATGATGGAGGCCACTGTGTTCTTGGTGGCATTCGATGCTGCAGACATTTTTGTGTACCCTTTCGCAGATCTGAGCCTCGACACAATCCTGTCTCGGAGCTCTACGGACAATTCCTTTGACCTCATGGCTTTGTTTTTGCTCTGACATGTACTATCAACTGTGGGACCTTATATAGACAGGTGTGCCTTTCCAAATCATGTCCAATCAATTGAATTTACCACAGGGGTACTCCAATCAAGTTGTAGAAACATCTCAAGGATGGTCAATGGAAACAGGATGCACCTGAGCTCAATTTCGAGGTTCATAGCATAGGGTCTGAATACTTATGTGAATAAGGAATTTGTTTATTATTTTTAATGAATTTGCTAACAAAAAATATTGAATCAATTTTAGAATAAGGCTGTAACGTAACAAAATGTAGAAAAAGTCAAGGTGTCTGAATACTTTCCGAAGTTTGGACACATACTCATTCAAGGGTTTTTATTTATTTTACTATTTTCTACATTGTAGAATAATAGTGAAGACATCAAAACTATGAAATAACACATATGGGATCATGTAGTGACCCAAAAAATTGTTAAACAAATACAAATATATTTGAGATTCTTCCAAGTAACCACCCTTTGCCTTGATGACAGCTTTGCACACTCTTGCCATTCTCTCAATCAGCTTCATGAGGTAGTCAACTGGAAAGCAGGGTTAGCCAGGCACTCATGCCCTCTCGCCCTTGCCCTGGTGCTCCGAGGGTTCCGAAAAGCCAGCTACTACTGGCCAGCTTGCTTCTCTCATATAGTACACCAAACAATGTTTGTACCCTGTTTTGTGCTGCTACCATGTTGTGTTGCTGCCAAGATGTGTTGTTACCATGTTGTCATGTTGTGTTGCTGCCATGCTATGTCATCATCTTAGGTCTCTCTTACACCACTCTGCCCCCGAAAATATATCACTCTTTGTCCCCATGAAACCAGGTGCACAGAGCCGTGGTATGGAAAAACACTATGCTCATATGCCCCGGACGCATTGCAAGATACCCCAGTTAACTGGGACACTCTCAGCCCCTGCAGTGTTATCGACTTCTGAGAGTCTATCCAGAGTGATTCCACAGTCTATTAGAAATGACCACCCTATTAGGGTTGTTTGGAGGCTCCGTTCCCACATACTGTTGACAAAAGGATGGAAGCACTGACACTTTGACTAGGGTGATTCCTCCTCCATGCCTGGCTCTCTCCACTCCATTAAAATAGCCTTATCCCTCTTCCTTGAGCCCCCTCGATGACCAGGGATACCTTGGTTGCGGAGATCACTCTCTTGCTTACAACCAGCCCTGGCAGTTGCAGTTACACTGGGATTGATTTGATTTGATCCTCAGACCCATACGCACAGAGAAATCTACCATCCTCAACCATGCCATGACCCTCTGGGCGTGACCCGTGAGAGATAAAGATTGAATGAGACACACCTGCCATTCGGGATCATCAGCATCCAGAGTGCCAGTGCCCCTCTTTTACGCTCAGAAGTGGTCTGGCCTGAACAGATAATTTCTTAATGCTCTGTATCCTGGGCGTTTAATGCTTCATCACATAACCTTTTCAGGACAGAGGGAAGATCTCCACTGCGAAGGTCCATTCAAACCACTATCTCAGCCTGTCATACAGGCTCCGATAGTTGGGTTAATTAAACCCTCTGCTTTTCTTTTGATAGAGGGTGGGCATCGCTTGCATCTAGTCTGGAAGCCTTTTTAGGGCTTCCGGACCGCTGGTGGAACGCGTGGAGAGGTAACACCTCTCCTTCTGGCCGCTTTACCGTCTACCTGCCAGCAAAATGAGTTATTGATCTACACAAGGTGAAAGTACACCATTCTTGCCTACTGTTGGCAGGGGATTTCCTAAGTAACCTTATTACCCAATCCAACCTTCGATGTCCAAGGTTAGTGACAACTATGCTTGCTTCACCTTAGAGCTTGTGGTTGCCCACCCCTCGCATCTCCTCTGTTTGTGTCCAGTATGCACTTTGCACTTTTACTCGGATGGAGCGAGAGTATTGGGCTTTTTAGGCCACCTATCATACGTTTATGAGGTCTTACTGAGTGGATGTCACATATCCATTGTTGGCGCATACTTTCAGTGTTGAGGCCTCTGATGGGTGGTATTGTTAGGAATATCCTGGCTTCGGAGAAAATGCCTGAGTTTATATCCACATAAAGTGAGATATAGAGATGATAGTATATTTTAAATAGATGTCACGTTCTGACCTTTATTTCCTGTGTTTTGTATTTAGTTAGTATGGTCAGGGCGTGAGTTGGGTGGGCAGTCTATGTGTGATTTTCTATGATTTGGGGTTTTCTATGTTTCGGCCTAGTATGGTTCTCAATCAGAGGCAGGTGTCATTAGTTGTCTCTGATTGAGAATCATACTTAGGTAGCCTGGGTTTCACTGTGTGTTTGTGGGTGATTGTTCCTGTCTCTGTCTTTGCACCAGATAGGACTGTTTAGGGTTTCACACGTTCCATGTTTATTGTTTTGTAGTGTTCATGTGTACATTTACATATTAAAAGAACCATGGACACTTACCACGCCGCACATTGGTCCTCTGATCCGTTTCGCCTCTCCTCTTCGGAAGAAGAGGAGGAAATCCCTTACAGAATCACCCACCCAACTCGGACCAAGCGGCGTGGTAAACAGCAGCGACGACAGCAGCAGCAGCAGCAACAACAGCGGCCAGCATCACAGGACTCCTGGACATGGGAGGAGATACTGAACGGAGAGGGACCCTGGGCACAGGCTGGGAAACATCGCCGTCCGAAATCAGAGCTGGAGGCAGCGAAAGCTGAGCGGCGGCGATATGAGGAGGCAGCACGGCAGTGCGACAGGTACGAGAGGCAGCCCCAAAAATTTTTTTGGGGGGGGGCAGACGAGGTGTGGTACTAAGCCAGGTAGCAGACCTGAGCTCACTCCTCGTGCTTATGATAAGCAGCGCATTACTGGTCAGGCACCGTGTTATGCGGTTAAGCGCACGGTGTCGCCAGTGTGTGTCCATAGCCCGGTGCGCTATAGGGCAGCCCCCCGAAAGTGCCATGCGAGTGTGGGCATTGAGCCAGGGCGTATGGTGGCTGCTCAGCGGGTCTGGTCGCCGGTACGCAGTTTTGGTCCAGGTTATCCTGCGCCGGCTCTGCGTGCTGTGTCTCCGGGGCGCTCGGAGGGTGCAGTGCGTCCTCTGCCTGCGCTCCGCTCGTGCCGGGCAAATGTGGGAGTGGAGCCTAGGGGAGAGGTGCGTGTAGTGAGCACTAGATCTCCCGTGCTTATCCACAGCCCGGTTCAACCTGTGCCTGCGCTCTGGAGGGTCCGGGCTAAAGTAGTTGTCCAGCCTGGGGAAGTGGTGCCAAGGTTGCGCACCAGAGCTCCAGTGCTCCCCCACGGCCCGGTCCTTCAGTTGCCTCCTCTTAACACCAAGCCTCCTGAAGGTCTCCCCAGCCTGGTGGTTCCTGTGGCAGCCCCACGCACCAGGCTGTCTCTCCGTCTCATCCCTGCAGGTGGTCCCGCCTGTCCGGCGCCGCTGCCGGAGCCTCCCGCCTGTCCGGCGCCGCTGCCGGAGCCTCCCGCCTGTCCGGCGCCACTGCCGGAGCCTCCCGCCTGTCCGGCGCCGCTGCCGGAGCCTCCCGCCTGTCCGGAGCCTCCCGCCTGTCCGGCGCCGCTGCCGGAGCCTCCCGCCTGTCCGGCGCCGCTGCCGGAGCCTCCCGCCTGTCCGGCGCCGCTGCCGGAGCCTCCCGCCTGTCCGGCGCCGCTGCCGGAGCCTCCCGCCTGTCCGGAGCCTCCCGCCTGTCCGGCGCCGCTGCCGGAGCCTCCCGCCTGTCCGGCGCCGCTGCCGGAGTCTCCCGCCTGTCCGGCGCCGCGGCCGGAGTCTCCCGCCTGTCCGGCGCTGCTGCCGGAGTCTCCCGCCTGTCCGGCGCTGCTGCCGGAGTCTGAGGCGCCAGAGCCCCTCAGCCCAGAGGCGCCAGAGCCCCTCAGCCCAGAGGCGCCAGAGCCCCTCAGCCCAGAGGCGCCAGAGCCCCTCAGCCCAGAGGCGCCAGAGCCCCTCAGCCCAGAGGCGCCAGAGCCCCTCAGCCCAGAGGCGCCAGAGCCCCTCAGCCCAGAGGCGCCAGAGCCCCTCAGTCCAGAGGCGCCAGAGCTTCTGCCCCTCTGTCCAGAGCTTCTGCCCCTCTGTCCAGAGCTTCTGCCCCTCTGTCCAGAGCTTCTGCCCCTCTGTCCAGAGCTTCTGCCCCTCTGTCCAGTGGGGTCATTGAGAGGGGTGGCCATGGTGAGAAAGCCACGGAGGCGGACAATAAGGCGGACTAAGACAATGGTGAAGTGGGGTCCGCGTCCTGCGCCAGAGCCGCCACCGCGGACAGACCCAGACCCTCCCCTATAGGTCAAGGTTTTGCGGCCGGAGTCCGCACCTTTGGGGGGGGGTACTGTCACGTTCTGACCTTTATTTCCTGTGTTTTGTATTTAGTTAGTATGGTCAGGGCGTGAGTTGGGTGGGCAGTCTATGTGTGATTTTCTATGATTTGGGGTTTTCTATGTTTCGGCCTAGTATGGTTCTCAATCAGAGGCAGGTGTCATTAGTTGTCTCTGATTGAGAATCATACTTAGGTAGCCTGGGTTTCACTGTGTGTTTGTGGGTGATTGTTCCTGTCTCTGTCTTTGCACCAGATAGGACTGTTTAGGGTTTCACACGTTCCATGTTTATTGTTTTGTAGTGTTCATGTGTACATTTACATATTAAAAGAACCATGGACACTTACCACGCCGCATATTGGTCTTCTGATCCGTTTCGCCTCTCCTCTTCGGAAGAAGAGGAGGAAATCCCATACAATAGAACTTAGGGTTACTTGCATAACCTCGATTCTATGATAATATGAGTGAGATATCTTACCACTTTTCCCTGCTTGAAAGAGAGGCACGCTTGAGAATGACCAGAGGCAGGGCAATTGGCGTCTTATGAAGAGGAAAGGGGCTTACCTCATTCACCACTCGACCTGTCTGTCTCCAACATATGGTGGGATTGGTATTTCCATTGGAGAATACGCCTGAGTAAATCCCCATTAAGTGAGATATCTCACTCATATTGTCATAGAACTGCAAGTAGCCCTAAGTTTCTTTCTCAAATTCTGTAACACAATAAAGACCCGGGCCATGCTCATTCAGGACCAAATGGGAGAAAACGGATTACCTGGATTAATTTATCCAACGAGAAATGCAAGTTTCATTTTTCCATCACAAAACTTTTGTTTTGTTTACAGCACTTGGTATTCCCAGGCGGTCTCCTGTCCCAGTACAACCTGGCCCGACCCTGAACAAGCGTGTTCAGAGTGGTATGGCCACAAGCTTATGTTTATCTGCCCCTTTTTCTTCCCGAATTAGGTCCTTTGGCACATCTCTCCAACTCCTTAATGGGCTCGGGAGAGGCAAAGGCCTAGTCATGCGTCCTCCGTAACATGACCCACCTCGCTGCCTACTTCTTATCACACTACTCGCTTAACCTGGATGTCAGACGCACCAATGTGTCAGAGGGAACTCCATTCGACTGACAACCGTAGTCCGCTTGCAGGTGCCCAGCCCTGTCACAAGGAGTCGCTAGAGCATGATGAGCTAAGGAAAGCCCCACCGGCTAAACCCTTACCTACCCCAGACGGAGCTGGGCCAATTGTGCCCCGTCCTATGGGACTCCTGGTCACGGCCGGTTGTGACACAGACTAGGATTGAACCCCAGGCTGTAGTGGCACCTCAGCACTGTAGTACAGTGCTTTGATTGCTGCACCAACCAAGGATCCCTGAAAAAAGTTTTTAAACATTTTACATTGCGTGCCCTAATGAACACAACCCCCAACCATGTTTTCAATCAGCAAGAAATAAGATGCAACACTGTTGGAAACTTGGAATGATCCTCTGAAAAAATACTGCTTGAGTGTCTTGTGAAGAAAAATCAAATAAAAAACGTGAAAGAAAGAGTCCTATGCTGATATATTTTGACATTTACATTTGAGGCATTTAGCAGACTCTCTTATCCAGAGTAACCTACAGTTAATGCATTCATTTTAAGATAGCTAGGTGGGACAACCACATATGACAGGCATAGTAAGTACACTTTTCATCAATAAACTTGCTATCAGTAAAGTCAGAGGGGGTGGGGGAGACAATTGCAAGTGTTGGTTCAGGAAAGGTTTTTGGGGGAGGGATAATTTAAGATACTCTTTGAAGAGGTAGGGATTCAGGTGCTTTTGGGTGATGGGCAGGGGCTCTGCTGTCTTAGGTTCAGAGGTAAGCTGGTTCCACCATTGGGGTGCCAGGACAGAGAAGCGCTTGGACTGGGCTGAGCGAGAGATGCCCTCCCATAGGGGTGGGACGGCCAAGAGACAAGAGGTGGGAGAACCGAGTGCTCAGGTTGGGGTGTAGGGTTTGAGCATGGCCTGAAGGTAGGGAGGGCAGTTCCTCTTGCTGCTCCATAGGCAAGTATCACGGTCTTGTAGTGGATGCGAGCTTTGACTGGAAGCCAGTGGAGTGTGCGGAGGAGCGAGGTGTCATGGGAGAACTCGGGAATGTTGAAAACCAGGCGGGCTGCAGCATTCTGTCGCCAACAGCGAGTTTCAGTAGTCCGGGCGGGAGATGACAAGTGCCTGGATTAGGACCTTCCCCCGCTTCCTGTATGAGGTAGGGTCGTACTCTACGGATGATGTAGAGCATGAACCTGCAGGAACTGCTTTGATGTTTGCAGAGAACGACAGGGTCACGGCAAGGTTCTTTGCACTCTGGGAGTGAGACACTGGGGAGCGGTCAACCATGATGGAGAGGTCTTTGAGTGGGCAGGCCTTCCCTGGGTTGAAGAGCAGCTCCGCCTTGTCGAGTTAGAGCTTGAGGTGGTGGGCCGACATTCAAGCTGAGATATCTGCCAGGCACGCATGTGCACCTGGGTGTCAGAAAGGGGGAAGGAGAAAAATAGTTGAGTGTCATCTGCATAGCAATGATAGGAGAGACCATGTGAGGATATGACAGAGCCAAGTGACTTGGTGTATTTGTATTTATTAGGGATCCCCATTAGCTGCTGCCTCTTCCTGGGGTCCAAACACATTAAAGCACTTACATTACATATAAAACAAAATATTAAACAGTACATCATATAACATTATTACAACACTACATAACTACAATACAAAATGTATAATACCACCATACAACAATATTATAATGTGTCTTTACCTTTGTGTGTGTCTCTTCACAGTCCCCACTGTTCCATAAGATGTATTTTTACCTGTTTTGTAAATCTGATTCTACTGCTTGCATCAGTTACCTGATGTGTAGTAGAGTTCCATGTAGTCATGACACTATGTAGTACTGTGCGCCTCCCATAGTCTGTTCTGGTTTCTGGGGGGGTATGCAGGTCTTGTGGGGTATGCATGGATATCTGAGCTGTGTGCTAGTATTTTAAACAGACAGCTCGGTACATTCAGCTTGTCAACACTTCTTACAGAGATTAACATTCATATCATTAATGTTAGCTCTCCAATTACTTTTCAGGGCCAGCCATGCTGCCATGTTCTGAGCCAACTGCAATTTTCTTATGTCCCTCTTTGTGGCACCTGACCACACTACTGAACAGTAGTCTAGGTGCAATGAAACTAGGGCCTGTAGGACCTGCCTTGTTGATAGTGTTGTTAAGAAGGTAGAGCAACGCTTTATTATGGATAGAATGCTCCTTAGCTACTGTAGCATCAATATGTTTTGACCATGACAGTTTACAATCCAGGGTTACTCCTAGCAGTTTAGTCACCTCAATTTGCTCAATTTACACATTATTCATTACGAGATGTAGTTGAGGTTTAGGGTTTGTGAATGATTTGTCCCAAATACAGTGCTTTTAGTTTTGGAAATATTTAGGACTAACTTATTCCTTGCCACCCATTCTGAAACTAACTTCAGCTCTTTGTTAAGTGTTGCAGTTGTTTCAGTTGATGTAGTAGCTGACGTGTATAATGTTGAGTCATCCGCATACATAGACACACTGGCTTTACTCAAAGCTAGTGGCATGTTGATAGTAAAGATTGAAAAAAGTAAAGGGGCCTAAACAGCTACCATGAAGAATAACTGATTCTACCTGGATTATGTTAGAGTGGCTTCCATTAAAGAACACCCTCTGTGTTCAGTTAGACAAGTAACTCTTTATCCACAATATAGCAGTGGGTGTAAAGCCATAACATACGTTTTTCCAGCAGCAGACTATGATTGAATATGTCAAAAGCCGCACTGAAGTCTAACAAAACAGCCCCCACAATATTTTTATAATCAATGTCTCTCAGCCAATCACCAGTCATTTGTGTAAGTGCTGTGATTGAATGTCCTTCCCTATGAGCGTGCTGAAAGTCTGTTGTCAATTTGTTTACTGTAAAATAGCATTGTATCTGGTCAAACACTATTTTTTTCCCAGAAGTTTACTAAGGGTTGGTAACATGCTGATTGGTTGGCTTTTTGAGCCAATAAAGGGGGCTTTACTATTCTTCGGTAGCTGAATGACTTTTGCTTCCCTCCATGCATGACGTCACACTTTCTAGCAGGCTTAAATTGAAGATATGACAAATAGGAGTGGCAATATCGCCTGCTATTCTCCTCAGTAATTTTCCATCCAGATTATCAGACCCTGGTGGCTTGTCATTGTTGATAGAGCACAATATTTTTTTCACCTCTTCCACACTCACTCTACAGAATTCAAAATTACAATGCTTGTCTTTCATAATTTGGTCAGATAAACCTGGATATGTAGTGTCATAATTTGTTCCTGGCATGTGGGTGATGAATGGGCCATCTGATTCAATGAATCAACATTTAATTGAAGGTGCTCAAAGCTTTTTACTATCATTCTTCATATAATTTTTTTTTTTCATAGTATAGATTATTTAAATTATTATTTTAGTTTAGTCACATGATTACTGAATTTGCAGTACGTTTGCCAATCGATTGGGCCGCCAGACCCATTTGCCTTTTATTTTCCCTCATCCGTCTCAACCATACAATTTTTCAATTCCTAATCAATCCAAGGGGGTTTAACAGTTTTTTCAGTAATTATTTTAATTGGTGCATGCTTATTAGTAACTGGAATAAGAAATTTCATAAATGTGTCAAGGGCAGCGTCTGGTTACTCCTCATTACACGCCACAGACCAGAAAATATTCTTTACATCATCAACATAAGAAACACAACAAACCTTATTATATGACCTCTTATACACTATATTAGGCCCAGGCTTTGGAACTTTGGATTTCCTAGATATGGCTACTATATTGCGATTACTACATCTTATGGATTTGGATACTACTTTGAAGCAAATTTATGCAGCAATAGTAAAGATGTGATCAATATATGTTGATGATTTCATTCCTGTGCTATTTGTACCTACCCTGGTAGGTTGACTGACAACCTGAACCAGGTTGCAGGCACTGGTTACAGTTTGTTACAGTGAAGTTATTTCTTGAGTGGGCAGCTTGCTGAAAGCCAGTCAATATTTAAATCACCCAGAAAATACACTTCTCTGTTGATATCGCATACATTATCAAGCATTTCACACATATTTTCCAGACTGTTAGCACAAGAATGGGCTTTAGTAGCCATTTTACTTCAATAAGATTTAACATGAGATCCTCTCTAAGCTTTACAGGAATGAGATTCTGAATATAGACCACAACACCACCCCTGTTTGCATTTCTGTATTTTCGGTAGATGTTATAGCCAGGCATTGCCATCACTGTATCATCAAAGGTATTATCAGAGACAGTCAGAATGTAGATGTCATCTGTTGCAAGAACGTTATTGACTATTTCTAGCACTTCTGGGTTGCTTAATTGTTTTTAATGCTTTACTGGGAAGCTTATCAGCAGTAGACATGCTCATGTTATTTATATTGGAGCTGATAGTACATGGTGAGCTGCACACAGTAGACTTCCTACTAGGGCACACCACCTCAGTGCTGACATTGTAACTCTGGTTCATAGGCACATGAGTACTGCATGAAATAGCTGTAAGATAAACAGAGGTATTCGGTGCAATTAGGGGCACATAAATTAAGTTACTTACATTTTGTCTGCCAACGCCCCTCAGATAACGTACATTTGATGCAGCATTATGACAACTCATTGTCACAATGGTAGGGATTAACTGAGCTGATCTTGGGTCATTGAGAAGTCATTGTCTTAAACTTAAATCTTTGAACATACAGTTCCTCACAAAAATATCAGATACACACACACACACACAACACACATTAGGGTCCAATGGAGGGGCAACAGGATGCAAGAGGGTGCTGTAGGGTCTCAGAGCGGCGCAGGTTCACTAACTCTGTCTCCTGCCACTCTGTCAGACCGCTTTGATGCTCACTCGTACACCTCTTCACCCTGTGGGCTGAGACAGAGAGGGATCACACACACACCGCATCCTTCTATATGCCACTCAGCACTTCCACAGCCAGTGTTAGTTACCACAACCACAAAATCACACCTGTGCTTATGTCTAGGAAATGAGAAAATAGGGAAAAAATGAAAACGTCTGATTATTTCTGGTCTAGTGAACGATGACAACCGAGCTCGCTGCCCAGATTTACATAATTAGAAAGAGGAGATTCTCTTGATTAAAATGGCATCCGGCCTCCCGGGTGGCACAGTGGTTAAGGGCGCTGTACTGCAGCGCCAGCTGTGCCAGCAGAGACTCTGGGTTTGCGCCCAAGCTCTGGAGGGTTTGGCCAGTAGGGAAATCCTTGTCTCATTGCGCACCAGCGACTCCTGTGGTGGGCCGGGCGCAGTGCGCGCTAACCAAGGTTGCCAGGTGCATGGTGTTTCCTCCGACACATTGGTGCGGCTGGCTTCCGGGTTGGATGGCGCTGTGTTAAGAAGCAGTGCGGCTTGTGTATCGGAGGACGCATGACTTTCAACCTTCGTCTTTCCCGAGCCCGTACGGGAGTTGTAAGCGATGAGACAAGATAGTAGCTACTAAACAATTGGATACCATGAAATTGGGGAGAAAAAGGGGTAAAATTCAAAAAAAGAAAGATATTTGGCGAAATAGACAGACATGCATAAACTATGGCAAACAGCTGGTAAATATGGTCATATTATGAAACTGGGCTCCACGGCGGATGCAATGAACTAGTTTTTAATCAGAAAAAAGAATTGTTAAAAATGTAATGTGTCCAGCCTATCTACAGGACCTCCACCAGCCACAAAAGCTAAGTAACGTTAATAACATTAACACTATGCCATCTAATTGAAGTCGCTGTACTCATAATATAGAGGAGAACTATCGCCTTATGGTGAGGATAGCCATGTTGCAAGCGCAGCTTCAGATGCAATCGTTAGGCAAGGGAAATTTAAGTGTAGGAAAGGATGAAACAGCGTCTGTGCCACCAGTAAGTACAGAGAGTAGTATAAATCTCCCTGCACAGTCCCAGCAGCCGGACAATTTTCTCAAGGCTTCTGGAAAGAAATGCTGTCAGTATGCTCAACCAGTGTCACTTATTCGCTCATTCTAACTCCTCTAGCTCCACAATGAGAGGGTGCAGGCCAGGCAGCAGGCTGTTAGCCAGCCTGCCAGCTTAGTGGAGTCTGCCACTAGCACAGTCAGTGCAGTCAGCTCAGCTATCCCCACAGACTGTCTGTACCTCGATCTAGCTTGGGCATCTTGATGTGATTGCCCTGACTAAAACATGGCTCAAGCCTGATTAATTTACTGTGTTAAATGAGGCCTCTCCTCCTGGTTACATCAGTGACCATGTCCCCTGCGCATCCTGCAAAGGCGAAGGTGTTGCTAACATTTACGACAGCAATATCAATTTACAAAAAAGACAATGGCTGTGTTTTATCCTTTTGAGCTTTTAGTCACGAAATCTATGCAGCCTACTCATTAAAGGTAAATTACGTTTAAATGGCATCCGACCAACGCTCTGCATCCGTCCTCATACTCCTAGACCTTAGTGCTGCTTTTGACACCATCAATCACCACATTCTTTTGGAGAGATTGGAAACCCTAATTGGTCTACATGGACAAGTTCTTGCCTAGTTAAGATCTTATCTGTCAGAAAGTTATCAGTTTGTCTCTGTGGATGGTTTGTCCTCAAATCAATTGGAAGTTTCGGTGTTCCTCAAGGTTCTGTTTTAGGGCCACTATTGTTTTCATCATATATTCTACCTCTTGGTGATGTCATTTGGGAACACAATGTCAACTTTCACTGCTATGCGGACGACACACAGCTGTACATTTCGATGAAACATGGTGAAGCCCCAAAATTGCCTACCCTGCAAGCCTGTGTTTCAGACATAAGGAAGTGGATGGTGGCAAATGTTTTACTTTTCAACATGGACAAAACAGAAATGCGTGTTCTAGGTCCCAGAAAACAAATAGATCTGACAATTAATATTGATGTTTGTACAGTCATCTCAAATAAAACTGTGAAGGACCTCTGTGTTACTCTGGACCCTGATCTCTCTTTTGACGAACATACTGTATCAAGAATATTTCAAGGACAGCTTTTTTCCATCTTCGTAACATTGCAAAACTGAGAAACTGCAATGATCTACTCTCTGGCTACTCAGATAAAGCACTTAATACACTTCAGTTAGCGCTAAACACAGCTACTAGAATCTTAACTAGAACCAAAACATTTGATCATATTACTCCAGTGCTAGGTTTTACTGCTATCCTACAAAGCATTACATGGGCTTGCTTCAACCTATCTCTCTGATTTTTTCCTGCCATACATACCTACACGTACACTAAGGTCACTAGACGCAGGCCTCCGTATTGTCTATAGAATTTCGAAGCAAACAGCTGGAAGCCAGGCTTTCTCCTATAGAGCTCAATTTCTATGGAATGGTCTGCCTATCCATGTGAGAGACGCAGACTTGGTCTGGACTCATCTCTTCAGTAGGTCCTATGATTGAGTGTAGTCAGACCAGGGAGTGCCAAGGTGAAAGGCAAGGCACTGGAGCAAGGAACCGCCCTTGCTGTCTCTGCCTGGCCGGCTCCCCACTCTCCACTGGGATTCTCGGACTCTATTACGGGGGCTGAGTCACTGGCTTACGTTGGACTAGTAACCGCAAGGTTGTGAGTTCAAACCCCCGAGCTGACAAGGTACAAATCTGTCGTTCTGCCCCTGAACAGGCAGTTAACCCACTGTTCCCAGGCCGTCATTGAAAATAAGAATGTGTTCTTAACTGACTTGCCTGGTTAAATAAAGGTAAAATAAAAAATAAATAAATAAAAAATGCCGTCCCTAGGAGGGATGCGTCTCTTGAGTGCGTTGACTCACTGACGTGATCTTCCTGTCCGGTTTTGCACTCCCTTGGGCTTGTGCGGTGGAGGAGATCTTAATGGTCTGTACTCAGCCTTGTCTCAGGGTAGTAAGTTGGTGGTCTGTTGATATCCCTCTAATGGTGTGGGGGCTGTGCGTTGGCAATGTGGGTGGGGTTATATCCTGCCTGTTTGGCCCTGTCCGGGGGCCACAGTGTCCCCAGACCTCCCCCTGTCTCAGCCTCCAGTATCTATGCTACAATAGTCTATGTGCTGAGGGGCTAGAGTTATGGTTGGTGTAATTCTCCTGTCTTATATGGAGTCCTATGGAACCTTATCTACGGCTATGGAACCCTGACCTGTTCACCGGACGTGCTACCTTGTCCTCAACTTTCTCTCTCTCTCTCTACCGCACCTATTGTGTTGACCTCTGAATGTTTGGCTTTGAAAAGCCAACTAACATTTACTCCTGAGATAATGACCTGTTGCACTGACCTACTGACCTACAACCACTGTGATTATTATTTCACCCGGCTGGTCCTCTATGAACTTTTGAACATCTTGAAGAACGATCTGGCCTTAATAGCCAGAAGGACTGGCCACCCACCAGAGCCTGGTTCCCCTCTAGGTTTTTTCCTAGGTTCCTAGCCACCGTGCTTCTTCATCTGCATTGCTTGCTGTTTGTGGTTTATGCTTGGTATCTGTAAAGCACTTTGTGACATCTGCTGATGTAAAAAGGGCTTTATAAATGCATGTGAAATGTCTCACCAAGCATTGTTGCTTACTCACTTTTCTGTATCGACCATATTGTTCCATTATAAGAAATATGAACAATATATGTTTGTCTATCTGCTGCCCTCTAGTGGTCTATCTTCAGAGATACAAATTCAAAGCTGTCACAATTATGAATATCAAAGAACATAAATTGAGAAATATTTTCACACCTAGAGTGCCTGACTACTTACCAATAGCCAGCATCAGTTCACTGACTTGATTCCCTGACTTGGCCGAGGTCTCCATAAAAAGCAAGCCTCTGTCAACGGCAAGACTATGCCCTTCCTATGAAACGAATAGAGAGGATCAAGCATTAATCAAATATGAGCGGTACATTGCACTGCTGTCATGTGGTGACCAATGTGAAAGTACAGTACAATGTGTATGTGTGTGTGGTGGGGGAAGGGATGTTTATGTCAGATTGATCATCATATAGGAGTACCGTTAATATCCACATGGGACATTCTGTATGTATGACTGAGTCTCCCTACAGCCTGGGTGAATGTGTTTGTTTGCTGTAATATGTACAGTGTATGTGGTATGTTATAGGGGTTGGTGCAAGTGTGACTATGCATGAGTGTGTATTTGTGTGTGTTGTTTGTAACAGTGAGTACAGTACCTGTAATGTCACCTGGCGCAGCTCTGAAAGATCCCCCTTGTTTCCTACTAGTACCATCACGGTGGAAGCCGGAATATAGTGCTTCTCCAGCTCCCGAAGCCACATCTGGGCCCTTATGAAGCTTTCCTAAACACACACACTGTGAGTGACAGAGGTATTGGGACAGTAACACATTTTTTGTTGTTTTGGCTCTGTACTGCAGCATTTACACTACCGGTCAAAAGTTTTAGAACACCTACTCATTCAAGGGTTTTTCTTTATTTGTACTATTGTCTACATTGTAGAATACAAGGGAAGACATCAAAACTATTAAATACCACATATGGAATCATGTAGTAACCAAAAAATATATTTTATATTTGAGATTCTTCAAATAGCCACCCTTTGCCTTGATGACAGCTTTGCAAACTCTTGGCATTCAATCAGCTTCCCCTGAAATGCTTTTCCACCAGTCAAGAAGAAGTTCCCACATATGCTGAGCACTTGTTGACTGCTTTTCCTTCACTCTGTGGTCCACCTCAACCCAAACCATCTCAATTTGGTTGAGGTCGGGGGATTGTGGTCATCTGATGCAGCACTCCATCACTTTCCTTTTTGGTAAAATAGCCTTTACACAGCCTGGAGGTGTGTTGGGTCATTGTCCTGTTGAAAAACAAATTATATTCCCACTAAGCCCAAACCAGATGGAATGGCATATTGCTGCAGAATGTTGCGGTAGCCATGCTGGTTAAGTGTCCCTTGAACCACAGACAGTTTCACCAGCAAAGCACCAGCAAAGCACCCCCACACCATAACACCTCCTCCTCCATGCTTTACGGTGGGAAATACACATGCAGAGATCATCTGTTCACCCACACAGCGTCTCACAAAGACAGAGGTTGGAACCAAAAATCTCAAATTTGGTCACTGGTCTAATGTCCATTGTTTGTGTTTCATGGACCAAACAAGTCTCTTCATCTTATTTGTGTCCTTTAGTAGTGGTTTCTTTGCAGCAATTCAACCACAAAGGCCTGATTCACACAGTCTCATCTGAACAGTTGATGTGGAGATGTGTCTGTTACCTGAACTCTGTGAAGTATTTGTTTGGGCTGCAATTCCTGAGGCTGGTAACTCTAATGAACTTATCCTCTGCAGCAGAGGTAACTCTGGGTCTTCCATTCCTGTGGCGGTCCTCATGAAAGACAGTTTCATCATAGCGCTTGATTGTTTTTGCAACTGCACTTGAAGAAACGTTAAAAGTTCTTGACATTTGCTGTATTGACTGACCTTCATGTCTTAAAGTAATGATGGACTGTTGTTTCTCTTTGCTTATTTGAGCTGTTCTTGCCATAATGTGGACTTGGTCTTTTACCAAATAGGGCTGTCTTCTGTATACCAGCCCTACCTTGTCAGAACACAACTGATTGGCTCAAACTTATTAAGAAGGAAAGAAATTCCATAAATTTACTTTTAACAAGGCACACCTGTTAATTGAAATGCATTCCAGGGCATTACCTCATGAAGCTGGTTGAGAGAATGCCAAGAGTGTCCAAAACTGTCATCAAGGGAAAGGGTGGCTATTTGAATTCAAATATTAAATATATTTTGATTTGTTTAACACTTTTTTCGTTACAACATGATTCTATATGTGTTATTTCATCGTTTTGATGTCTTCCCTTGCATTCTACAATGTAGAAAATAGTAAAAAATAAATAAAAACCCTAGAATGAGTAGGCGTTCTTAAACTTTTGACCGGTAGTGTATATAATGACTATGAGGTGCGGACTGTCAGCTTTAATCTGAGGGTATTTTCATCCATATCGGGTGAACCGTTTCAGAATTACAGCACTTTCTGTACAATGTCCCCTTATTTTATGGTAACAAAAGTATTGGGACAAATTCACTTATGTGTTTTAAAGCAGTCAAAAGTTTAGTATTTGGTCCCATATTTCTAGCACACAATGATTATATCAAGCTTGTGGCTCTACAAACTTGTTAGATGTATTAGCTATTTGTTTTGGTTGTATTTCAGATGATTTTGTGCCCAATATAAATAAATAATGTATTGTGTAATTTTGCAGTCACTTTTAGTGTCAATATAAATATAATATATTTCTAAACACTTCTACATTAATGTGGATGCTACCATGGTTATGGACAGTTCTACATTTATCATGAATAATGATGAGTGAAAAAGTTACAGTTTGTGTTCATGTGTTTGCATTTGTGTGTTAGTTTTACTCGTTTGCTGATATCGTACACCACCAGTGCTGCATGGGCTCCTCTGTAGTACAGCGGGGTAACACTGTGGTATTTCTCCTGTCCCGCCGTGTCCCAGATCTCAAAGTGAAATGTGACATCACTCAGACACACCACCTGGGTGAAGTAGGCACCTGGGGGGGACAGAATATACTGTGACACCAGGTAGAATGAAGACATACAGTAACCTACCCTAACAGGCAACATTCTTCAACTAGATCCCTGAGGTTAAGCACAATGACATACTACAATGTTACTCAAACTTTAATCCACATCCCTAATACGAAGTTAGAGTGGCCAGTTTGCCAACCTTATGAAAAAAATACAGTGGGGCAAAAAACAGTATTTAGTTAGCCACCAATTGTGCAAGTTCTCCCACTTAAAAAGATGAGAGAGGCCTGTAATTTTCATCATAGGTACACTTAAACTATGACAGACAAAATTTGATTTTTTTTTCTCCAGAAAATCACATTGTAGGATTTTTTATGAATTTATTTGCAAATTATGGTGGGAAAAAAGTATTAAAAGTGTATCTCAATACTTTGTTATTTTTGTTGGTCACAAATGTTTTTGTAAGTCTACAAACTAGCAAGATTCCTCCATGGCTCTCTAGAGCAGACCTGTAACATGGACTTTCAACTCCTCCAAAGATTTTCTAAGGGTTCTTAGGCTCCCTCTGCCCTTCATTGTTATGCTGAAAGACCCAGCCACGTTTCATCTTCAATGCCCTTGCTGATGGAAGGAGGTTTTCAAAAATCTCACGATACATGGCCCCACCCTGGTCCCTTTGAAAAAACAGCCACAAAGCATGATGTTTCCACCCCCATGCTTCACAGTAGGTATGGTGTTCTTTGGATGCAACTCAGCATTCTTTGTCCTCCAAACACCTTGAGTTTTTACCAAAACATCTCAAACAGTCACTTCTTCTGGACATCCAAACTCCAAACTTCAGATGGGCCTGGACTTGACCAAAGGGGGACACGCTGGCACTCAGGATCTGAGTCCCTGGCGGCGTAGTGTGTTACTGATGGTAGGCCCCAGAAACAAAATTTTTGCCCACCGTTGTAGACCTCTTGCCCCAGATCGAGGGAGATTATCAGGGTCTTGTATGTCTTCCATTTCCTAATAATTGCTCCCACAGTTGATTTCTTCAAACCAAGCTGCTTACCTATTGCAGATTCAGTCTTCCCAGCCTGGTGCAGGTCTACAATTTTGTTTCTGGTGTCCTTGAAGCTCAATAGTGGAGTTTGGAAATGGAAGACTGATAACAAGACCCATTAATACAGGTGATAAGACTCCAGGTCTCCAGAAATCTGGGTAGGTGACCAAATACTTATTTTCCACCATAATTTGCAAGATCTCCTACAATGTGATTTTCTGGATTTTTTTCCTCATTTTGTATGTCATAGTTGAAGTGTACATGATGAAAATTACAGGCCTATCTTTTTGCCCCACCCCACTGTACATTCTTTTATTTTATTTTTTTTATTTCACCTTAACCAGGTAGGCTAGTTGAGAACAAGTTCTCACTTGCAACTGCGACCTGGCCAAGAAAAAGCAAAGCAGTTCAACACATACAACAACACAGAGTTACACATGGAGTAAACAAGCATACAATCAATAATACAGTAGAAAAGTCTAAATACAGCATGTGCAAATGAGGTAGGATAAGAGATGCAAGGCAATAAATAGGCCATGGTCGCAAAGTAATTACAATTTAGCAATTTAACACTGGGATAGTAGGGTGTGCAGAAGATTAATGTGCAAGTTGAGATACTGGGGTGCAAAGGAGCAAGATAAATAAATAAATAAATAAAGTATGGGGATGAGGTAGATTGGATGGGCTATTTACATATGAGCTATGTACAGGTGCAGTGATATGTGAGCTGCTCTGACAGCTGGTGAGGGAGATAAATGTTTCCAGTTTCAGAGAGTTTTGTAGTTCGTTCCAGTCATTGGCAGCAGAGAACTGGAAGGAGAGGCGGCCAAAGGAAGAATTGGTTTTGGGGGTGACCAGAGAGATATACCTGCTGGAGCGCGTGCCACATGAGGGTGCTGCTATGGTGACCAGCGAGCTGAGATAAGGGGGGACTTTACCTAGCAGGGTCTTGTAGATGACATGGAGCCAGTGGGTTTCGCGACGAGTATGAAGCGAGGGCCAGCCAACGAGAGCATACAGGTTGCAGTGGTGGGTAGTATATGCGGCTTTGGTGACAAAACAGATGGCACTGTGATAGACTGCATCGAATTTATTGAATAGGGAGGCTATTGGAGGCTATTTTGTAAATTTTGTAAATGACATCGCCAAAGTCGAGGATCGGTAGGATGGTCAGTTTTACAAGGGTATGTTTGGCAGCATGAGTAAAGGATGCTTTGTTGTGAAATAGGAAGCCAATTCTAGATTTAACTTAGGATTGGAGATGTTTGATGTGAGTCTGGAAGGAGAGTTTACAGTCTAACCAGACACCTAGGTATTTGTAGTTGTCAACATATTCTATGTCAGACCCGTCCAGAGTAGTGATGTTGGACGGGCGGGCAGGTGCAGGCAGCGATCGGTTGAAGAGCATGCATTTAGTTTTACTTGTATTTAAGAGCAATGGAGGCCACGGACGGAGAGTTGTGTGGCATTGAAGCTTGTCTGGAGGGTTGGTAACACAGTGTCCAAAGAAGGGCCAGAAGTATACAGAATGGTGTCGTCTGCGTAGAGGTGGATCAGAGACTCACCAGCAGCAAGAGTGACATCAATGATGTATACAGAGAAGAGAGTCGGTCCAAGAATTGAACCCTGAGGCACCCCCATAGAGACTGCCAGAGGCCCGGACAACAGGCCCTTTGACACACTGAACTCTATCAGAGAAGTAGTTGGTGAACCAGGCGAGGCAATCATTTGAGAAACCAAGGCTATCGAGTCTGCCGATGAGGATGTGGTAATTGACAGAGTTGAAAGCCTTGGCCAGATCAATGAATGCGGCTGCACAGTATTGTTTCTTATCGATGGCGGTTAAGATATCGTTTAGGACCTTGAGCGTGGCTGAGGTGCACCCATGACCAGCTCTGAATCCAGATTGCATAGCGGGGAAAGGTGTGGTGGGATTCAAAATGGTTGGTTATCTGTTTGTTGACTTGGCTTTCGAAGACCTTAGAAAGGCAGGGTAGGAGAGATATAGGTCTGTAGCAGTTTGGGTCAAGAGTGTCCCCCCCTTTGAAGAGGGGGATGACCGCAGCTGCTTTCCAATCTTTGGGAATCTCAGACAACATGAAAGAGAGGTTGAACAGGCTAGTAATAGGGGTTGCAACAATTTTGGGTGGTCTATAGCAAGCGGCAGCGGTGAGAGACTTGTTTCTGGAAAGGTGAATTTTAGGAAGTAGAAGCTCGAATTGTTTTGGTACAGACCTGGATAGTAAGATAGAAACTTGTAGGGTTCCCTCTCTGTAGTAGATTGCAACACCGCCCCCTTTGGCAGTTCTATCTTGGCAGAAAATGTCATAGTTAGGGATGGAAATTTCAGGGTTTTTGGTTGTTTTCCTAAGCCAGGATTCAGACACGGCTAAGACATCCGGGTTGGCAGAATGTGCTAAAGCAATGAATAAAGCAAACTTAGGGAGTAGGCTTCCAATGTTAACATGCATGAAACCAAGGCTTTTACGGTTACAGAAGTCAACAAATGAGAGCACCTGGGGAGTAGGAGTGGAGCTAGGCACTGCAGGTCCTGGATTAACCTCTACGTCACCAGAGGAACAGAGGAGAAGTAGGATAAGGGTACGGCTAAAGGATATAAGAACTGGCCGTCTAGCACGTTCGGAACAGAGAGTAAAGGGAGCAGGTTTCTGGGCACGATAGCATAGATTCAAGGCATAATGTACAGACAAAGGTATGGAAGATAGAGAGTACATTGGAGGTAAACCTAGGCATTGAGTAATAAATAGAGAGATATAGTCTCTAGAGATGTTTAAAGTAGGTGATGTCATCGCATATGTGGGAGGTGGAACAACATGGTTGGTTAAGGCATATTGAGCAGGGCTAAAGGCTCTACGGTGAAATAAGACAGTAATCACTAACCAGGACAGTAATGGACAAGGCATATTGATATTAGGGAGAGGCATGCATAGCCAAGTGATTGTATGGGTCCAGTGAGTGGTTGGGCTGGCTGGGTACACGGTGATTCAGACAGTTAGCAGGCTAGCAAGCTAGCATAAGGGCCTTAGAGGGATGTTGCGATGAGGGAAAAGTCTGTTTTTGCTTCCTTGTGCGTTGACGTCTATAGACCAGTCGTGGAATTTGTAGGGTTCCAAGGAGCAGAGGGATCCAAGTCCAATTGGCAAAATGGGTATAGTGGTCCAAGAAACTGGCCGGTGGATCAGCTAACAGTCCAATATGCTATAGATAGCTAGCAGGCCACGGTTAGCAGAATGGGCCTTCACGGGGCGTCGAGCCTGAGGGGCCTGTTGGGATCCTCGTGCAGATTATGTTGGTATTCCAGTCGTGAAGGATCGGAAGGGTTCCGTGCCCCGTACCGGCAGTAGAAGGGGTGCGGATATTGTAGCCGAGGAGTGGGCTTCAGGATCCCAGGAGCCCTAGCCGGGAGATGGGTCTAGCATGGGCTAGCCCCAGTCTAGTTGGTGCTTGCTCCGGGGACGGAAACGTTAGCCAGGAGTAGTCAACACGGGTTGCGGTTAGCTAGCTGCCATGATCCAGATGAAAGGGTTCAGAGTTTGCGGTAAGAATCCTGGGATATGGAGAGAAAAATAGGTCCGGTATGCTCTGGTTTGAAAAGCGTTGTACGAACTGGTGAGAGGTTTCCGAGCTAAAGGTTAGCTGATGACCGCTAGCTGTGATTAGCTGACTGATAGCTGATAGCTGGTAGCTAGTTAGCTAGCTAGCTTCAGTTGAGGTATTCCAGTTCGGAGGTAAATAGAAATACAGATCCACACCACATTGGGTAAGGCGGGTTGCATGAGAGTATTTTGAAGTTGAGGTTTAGGAAAAATATTAAAAAGAATGCGAAGAAAAATATATAAAAATATATATACATGGGATGAGACAAGACAAAGATGTCTGACTGCGAAGCCATTTTGTATTCAAATAACAACAGAGCAACAATGTTCTTGACAAAATATACCAGAGAGACAACTTAGCTTAGGGCTATGAAATAAGATACTATTATATGAAAAAACAAGCTCCTGAAAAACGCTAAAAGTGCACAGCTGAAATAACATGCCACAGAAGTATATACATACCTTTGGCACTAGGAGCATAATGCTGTAATAGCCATGCATATGATACCAATACACTTGTATCCACCCTAATACTACTAATGACACAGAATTATATCACGTATATGTGTACTTACAGCCTACGGTGGGTAAAGTGCCTTTAAACTCATCCTTGCTGAAACGTATTGCCAGACTGGACTTTCCCACCCCAGAGCTTCCCAACAGCACCATCTTCACCCGTATTGTCCTGGTGTCTCTTGTTGGAGTTGTTGGCCCAGGTGACCGGGGCCCTGTTGATTCCCTCCTTTGAGTTCTCTTCCCCATCCAGAGAGGAGGGACACCCACAGGATACTCCACGGTTGCTGGTACAGACAAAGCCAGCGGTCATAGAATCCAAATATCTAGTGTTGTAGTTTCAGCTTTAGAACTCACAAGTGCACAAGACGGTTAAATTAATCATGTGAAACCAGTAAAATCTTACAGGATTATGAAGGTTAGTCCTCTAATTTATCTTGTTATAGGTGAAGATCAAACCAAAGTCCAACTTTGGATCGCAGACCACAATATAACTTACTCGTACACACCTCACACCAGCTAGGCTGTAAAAGGGTAAAGCTAATAAAAATTCTGCTATCTGAAGAAACGGTAAATAAGAGGTCAAGATAAAGACAATACAAGTGCTAAAGCAAAAACAAGACTAATTTCCCCAGAGACAGAGAGCAGCTACAAGAGCAGTGCTCTAATTCTGATAAATATGGGATATGGCCTTTTTTAAACTTTGCTTCTTTACTTTGGTTTCTGCATAGGACACCAAAATAAAGGAATTGAAACTTAATCATGCTTTTCAAAATACCCACAGTCACAAGGGATGCTGGACTGGTGTTGAAAGGCATCATACACATATAGCTTGACAATTACATTTATCTCAATGAGAAATACAAAAAACAAGTGAGTCATTTCACTGGCTACTACTTTATTGTTGATTATAATAAAACAACTTTAACACAACCATCATACACAACCATCATGTCCTGCAGGAATGCATGGCCTGATTTTTTATGTGGTTTGTTATGAAAGATTTATGTAAAACCTAATAATAATGTTTGGTATGCTGACCACACTGCCTGCGTCTGGTGCGCGAGCGTTGCAAAATAAATGAACACATCCATGTTATTCAATCATTGCACCCACACTGCTCGCGCGCATCAACGAAAGTCCGGTAGCCAGGCACTAAACTTGCTTCTATTCGTGAAGATTGATGCGCTGCAAGTCCAGCCTCTCCCATCTCCTCATTGGTTTTTAGGAGCATATACCCACGTGGGTGATTGAAGGATGAACTGAGGGCCACACTCCAGTCCAGTTGGTGGTGGTAATGCACCTTAAAGACAGTTGCCAACTACCATATAAAGTCCAAAGAAGAAGAAGACTGAAGGAGGAGAGATTACTGGAAAGTAAATTGTGATTAGTTCCAAGTGCTGCAGGTTAGTGAGGGGTGGGGGGTTGTGAATAAATGCCAGGTGTTTCCCTGTGTCCAGCAGATGGTCGAGTTGGGGTCCTTGCTGGGTGGACGGATAGTCTATGGATCGGTCAAGATGGCGAATGGCGAGAAGGGGAGTGTGAGAGAGTCTTGGAGGTCGGAAATGGTGGGGAGAAGTGCGGACGAAATGGAGGAAATTTAGAAAGATTCGGTGAAGCTACAGCTGTGCTGGAATGAGAACAATATAGGTCTCAGTTCTGATGGTATGAAGCGGGAGGATGAGGGTCAAGGACCGGAATTGCCGATATTGGAAAGACATAGGAAGAAGAGAGATCATGAAACAGAAAGCAGTGGAGCGTCTAGTAAAGAAAGCATGAAGAGGGTCAAGGTAGGAAGCAAGAGTAATGATGTGTTGGAGTGGAAAGTGGTGACAGTGTTTGAGACCACAGGGCCTCACTTACACCCTATCCGACTAACTAATGCCATAGAGAAAGAGGCAAGTGAAGTGAAATTAGCTTGGTTCATTGGAAATGGTAGATTGTTAATATTGTGTGGTAGCCATGGAAAAGCTTAATGGGAAGAAGATTAAAAGCTGTGTCCCTGGTATTTATGCTAGATTGAATGGAACCATCACTGGGGTCCCAATATATATGTCAACGGGTGATATTAAAGAAAATGTGAAGGGGGGCAGAGTGATTGAGGCCAAAAGGTTGATCAGAAGGAAAGTGGGTCAAAGAAGTGAAAGCTTATCAGTGATGCTGAGGTTTGAGAAAAGTACAGATAGGATTCCTTAGTTTCATTGTTTGAGAATTTGGCCCATATGCACTGCGTTGTTTTAAATGCTAAAGAATGGGACATGCAGCTGCTCAGTGTAAAGGAAAGAAACGATGTGCCAAGTGTGGAGGGGAACATGATTATGGGGAATGTGGAAGCAATATGAGGGTTATTTTGGGGGAGAACACCTGCAGCATTTGGTGGATGCCAGGTACAGAGAAAGGCTAGAGATGCTCAGAGATATAGGATCAGTCATGATGTATCATATGCAGAGGCCGTAAAACAGATTGGTAGAACTACAGTGCAGACTGATGGAGCTTACATTGACATACCTGTATTAAGTGGACCTACTATCAAGGCTAGTGCTTTTGATTGGTGCCGAAGGAGATGGCTGCCGTTTTACAATCCTGTAACCAATTGTGCATGTTTCTTTGCGTTATTTGTAACTTATTTTGTACATAATGTTTCTGCCACCGTGTCTTATGATCGAAAAGAGCTTCTCGATATCAGGACAGCGATTACTCACCCCATACTGGAGGAATACTTTTTCTTCAACGACTCAGATGGGAAGGATTTACTTCAGATGCCCGACAAGGCCCTCATCCCTGTCATTTGCAGGAGAAAGAGACAGAGGTATCGAAGACGAAGGTCAGGCTTCCTTGTAAGAATCCGTCACCGAGAGGGTAATCTACCTTTACCATCGGTCAACGTACAATCAATCGAAAATAAAATAGCCGAACTACGAGCAAGTATATCTTACCAACGGGACATTAAAAACTGTAATATCTTGTGTTTCACCGAGTTGTGGCTGACCGACGACATGATTAACATACAGCTGGCAAGTTTTAAGCTTTTTCGGCAGGATAGAACAGCGGCTTCTGGTTAGACAAGGGGTGATGGTCTATGTATATTTGTAAACAACAGCTGGTGCACGAAATCTAAGGAAGTCTCGAGGTTTTGCTCGCCTGAGGTAGAGTATCTCATGATAAGCTGTAGACCACACTATTTACCAATAGTTTTCATCTGTATTTTTCACAAACCGATGCTGGCACTAAGACCGCACTCAATGAGCTGTATACGGCCATAAACAAACAGGAAAATGCTCATTCAGAGGCAGCGCTCTTAGTGGCCAGGGACTTTAATGCAGGGAAACTCAAATCCGTTTTACCTAATTCCTACCAGCATGTTAAATGTGCAACCAGAGGGAAAAAAAACTCTAGACCACCTTTACTCAACACACAGAGTCGTGTACAAAGCTCTACCTCGCCCTCCATTTGGCAAATCTGACCATAATTCTATCCTCCTGATTCCTGCTTACAAGCAAACACTAAAGCAGGAAGCACCAGTGACTCTGTCAATAAGAAAGTGATAAGATGAAGCAGAGTCTAAGCTACAGGACTGTTTTGCTAGTACAGAGTGGAATATGTTCCAAGATTCTTCCGATGGCATTGAGGAGTACACCACATCAGTCACTGACTTCATCAATAAGTGCATCGATGATGTCGTCCCCACAGCGACCGTACATACCCCAACCAGATACCACGGATTACAGGCAACATCCGCACTGAACTAAAGGGTAGAGCTGCCACTTTCAAGCAGAGGGACTCTAACCCTTAACTTATAGGAAATTCCGCTATGCCCTCCGACAAACCATCAAACAAGCAAAGCGTCAATACAGGACTAAGATTGAATCATACTACACTGGCTCCGATGCTCGTTGGATGTGGTAGGGCTTGCAAACTATTACAGACTACAAAAGGAAGCACAGCCGCGAGCTGCCCAGTGACACGAGCCTACCAACTGGCAAGTGTCTTCACTGACATTTTCAACCTGTCCCTGATTTGAGTCTGTAATACCAACATGTTTCAAGCAGACGACCATAGTCCCTGTGCCCAAGAACACTAAGGTAACCTTCCTAAATGACGACCGACTCGTGACACTCAAGTCTGTGGTCATGAAATGCTTTGAAAGGCTGGTCATGGCTCATATCAACCCCATTATCCCAGAATCCCTAGACCCACTCCCAATTTGAATACCGCCCCAACGGATCCACAGATGATGCAATCTCTATTGCACTCAACACTGCCCTTTCCCACCTGGACAAAAGGAACACCTATGTGAGAAGGCTATTCATTGACTACAGCTCAGCATTCAACACCATAGTGCCCTCAAAGCTCATCACTAAGCAAAGGACCCTGGGACTAAACACCTCCCTCTGCAGCTGGATCCTGGACTTCCTGATGGGCTGCCCCAGGTGGTAAGGGTGGGTAACAACACATCCGCCACACTGATCCTCAACACGGGGGCTCCTCAGGGGTGCGTGCTCAGTCCCCTCTTGCACTCCCTGTTCACCCACGACTGCATGGCCAGGCATGACTCCAACACCATCATTAAGTTTGCAGACGACACAACAGTGGTACCGACAACGATGAGACAGCCTATACTGAGGAGGTCAGAGATCTTGCCATGTGCTGCCAGGACAACAACCTCTCCCTCAACGTGATCAAGACAAAGGAGATGATTGTGGACTACAGGAAAAGGAGGACCGAGCACGCCCCCATTCTCATCGACGGGGCTGCAGTGGCGCAGGTTGAAAGCTTCAAGTTCCTTGGTGTCCACATCACCAACAAACTAACATGGTCCAAGCACACCAAGAGAGTTGTGAAGAGGGTACGACAAGCTATTCCCCCTCAGGAGACAGAAAATATTTGGCATGGGTCCTCAGATCCTCAAAAGGTTCTACAGCTGCATCCTGACTGGTTGCATCACTTCCTGGTATGGCAACTGCTTGGCCTCCAACCGCAAGGCACTACAGAGGGTAGTGTGTAAGGCCCAGTACATCAGTGGGGCCAAGTTTCCTGCCATCCAGGACCTCTATACTAGGCGGTGTCAGAGGAAGGCCCTAAAAATGGTCAGACTTCAGACACTCTAGTCATGTACTGTTCTCTCTGCTACTGCTCGGCAAGCGGCACCAAGTCTAGGTCCAAAAGGCTTCTTAACTGTGTCTACCCCCAAGCCATAAGACTCCTAAACAGCTAATCAAAGGGCTACCCAGACCCCTCTTTTACACTGCTGCTACTCTCTGTTTATTATCTATGCATAGTCACTTTAACTCTACCTACATGTACATGTTACCTCAATGACCTCGACAAACCGGTGCCCCCGCACATTGACTCTGTACCAGTACCCCCTGTATATAGACTCGCTTTTGTTATTTTACTCCTGCTGTTTAAATATTTGTTACTTAATTTTTTTTAAATTGACATATGTTTTTTACTTAACACTTTTTTCCCTTTAACTTCTTAAAGCATTGTTGGTTAAGGGCTTGTAAGTAAGTATTTCACTCTAAGGTCCACTGTTGTATTCGGCGCATGTGACAAATAAAATTTGATATGATTTGATTGTCCTGGCATGGTTTTGAGGCCTGTTCAGAAATCTTATGCTCATAAATGTGCAGTGTCAAAGGACACTTTGATAATGAATAACGTTGATTTCATAGCTTTTATTGGTAAGGTTATCAATACGACTCGGGTTGTGGAAAGCAGAAATGCCAGGTTGAAGGTTATTGTGGAGACGGTAAAAGAGATATTTGGGGGTATCAGATGTTACTGTTGAAATGGTTGTTGACATGCTGAACAGAGTGGACTAAGTTTTATAGACTTTAACTTTTGCCAAATGTTCTAAACAGCGCTTTGTTCAGGAGTGCAAGGGTGAATTGACATAATGCATACCAGCGTTTCACAGAGTCGGCGTTCCCTAATGGAAATATGCAATTAATGCTAGAACGCAGCAATAGGATCTCGCTAGCTCGTGATTGGCTCTGCACACCTCCTTGCCTACTCTGCCCACTGATTCGTTTAATCCTGTTGGAAACGACAGGCTGTGGTCTATCTTGGTTTAGTTATCTTTGGTTTAGTTGTATTCAGTTATTTATTCGAGGACTTCGTTAAACAAGGTAATGTAGCGGATACACCTTCTCCCTGTCACAATTGGAACATCAAAACCAGTACACTATAAAAATGACTGTTTTTTGTTTATTGCTCAACGTTTTTGAATGGTCAACCCTGTAGTCTCAGTAGTCTAGACATGTGGCTAACACCAGAGGGAGCCATTGCTTGTATGCCAAGTAGAGTTATCATTTTTTGAGAGGTTTTCAAGTTTGAGGACACCCAGGACAGTAGCTAGGTTTCCATCCAATTGGCGACACATTTTAATACGAATATTGAAACATTCGCATTAAGAAAATGTGAATTCTAACCAGTGGTGTTTCAGCCTAATTCATTAATTGCGGATACAAATCAGTGCGTGATGACTGTGCACACAAAATGTAGTTTTTCGCACAAGTGTACCGAATAAAACGTTTTTAAAAATCGCATTTTCAACTCTACGGATAGCTTTAGCAAACAGCTCGCAAATAGAGTAAGTACAGTGTAGGTAGGCTGTGCAGGTAGTTTAGTCTACATTATGAGATTATTTTGGATAAGAGCAAGAATATTTGTCTTTGTCAAACGGTAGTCAAGCATCGATCATTGTCACCCGAATAAGACCCTCGATATTTATTGGAAAGTAGCATCAAGCTCATCATTGTGCACTTTCACCCTCTGTGAAGTTAATCATAATTGATTTCATCTCTAGTCTAATAAACGGCATGGTTTACCGAGTCGTAGTAGGATGACCGAACACCGAACATCACCGTGTCTCTCAAGTTTACTTCGATATGTTATCAATATTTGTGCAAAAAAAGCGTTTCCACCGGAATTTCTTGAACAATTAATTTTACCAACACAAAAAGATCCCACCATTTCAAACGAACAAATTATACAATTGTACCGAAACTTCCTCTTTCCGTCGCAGCTGTCATTTTTTTTATAGATATGATAAAAAGGCATGATGGGTATGATTATTATGGTCATAAAAACTGGGTGAAACGTGGTTAATGTTCCGGGTTCCAATAACTTTAACTACACTCCTCAATATGTTATTGTCTGGGTATTATCACGTCTATGATCAAGACAATGAATTTATCAGACTTCCTATAGGTAACACGGATCAACATTTAGGCAACAGTTTGGCTTATGGAACAACAACCATGACTCAATAGAATTTAAATTACCATTATATTACCAACCATATTTGGTAGTTTATTGCTAGTCTACAATCGGAATATTCTACTACTTGGAAAGCACATGATATAATTCCAAGAAAATACAAATACCCCAATCACTTTGAGATACTTCATAGGAACTTAATTGAATGAACATGGAGTGAAAGGGTCATGTTCTACAGAACATATATTATGTCCAGTTTTTTTTAACATATGTGGATCAAATATAATATTGTTGTGAAATATGCAGATCTATTAGTCATAGTCTACGCCTTTAAGAAGAAGCCTACAAGATAAGGTTTCTGTTTTTAGCTCTCACCACTCATCATTAAAAATAGCGGAGAGGGTGTGAGAGAGTGCGGTAGGAGAAGGCTGCATGAGCCCCGTATTTCGATCATGTCCTCATCCGGGACTGACTCAACTTTAGGATACTTTGACAGCATCGTGGCTCCTTCCAAGCGTGTTCACCAAGTTTGATTTTTTTTTTAGATTGTATTTTTATGTAATCTCTTTTTATTACATAGGCTATAAAATCATTTTGATTCCATATCTGAATAGATGTATTGCCAGTCAACGTATCTTTATGAAGCACTCAACTATTTGTGAATTCCTCTGGGAAGAACAGGTGTTAAAAATCTGCGGATTCAATACAAACGAAGGCAAACATTTGTTACAAAGTTGCAATTTAGCGTTTGGATAGGAACAACACAGGAAGAGGTCTTGAAGACGGATGTAACTCCATGACCAATGTCGCGCGCGGTAACGAATTTATGATTTGACAAATGTTGCTCCCAAAATTGTGACAGTAGTACTTTCCTCGACGTGCTTTGGATTTGTCTTCTACGTTCAACGAATTGGACCAGTAGCCTAATTATCGGTCAGAAACCAAGACATGGGGACTCAGGGCACCGGACGAAAAAGAAATCCCAATAAGGACAGGTCGACGGCCGAGGATGATGCCCTTAATCTCATATCAAGAGAGGTATGTATTTTAGATGAGAACAATACGAAAGTACTTTGCACTTCCATTCAACTTCCACTACTCAGTATTTCTATAATTACACCCTCGTTTTGTTCCCTTCCTTTCTCCCAGCGGCAGAAATATATATTTTTGACACAATAAGCGCACGAGGAAATAAAGTATAGCCCACTGGACCCCAAAAGTGAAAATGCTCTTTTCATACTATATTAGTTTGCTTTTCTCTAGCAGTCTAGACAAATTATAGGTTTGTAAATATACATTTCATTGTTGCTTTGGTTGCAAATTTAAATGGTGCCTGTTCAGTCTGGCAACCAACACGTGCCCAACATAAAGAACAAATTGTGTGTCAATGACTAATTCATTGCCTAACTCACTGTATAGTTTTAATCCTACTTTAGGTGCACAAAAGCACTGATGTATACATTTCCCTTGATGAATGTAGACTAGGTTACATGTTCTTGGAGCAGGTGGCAATGATCACCTTTATCCTGTTTGTGGCCATGTAGCACTAACTTCTTATTTCACTTTCATTTTGCATTACATGTGCTAACCTGCAAGAATCCCTTCCCAGTATGGTTTAGTCTTGGCAGCAGTGATATGCTGTTGGTTCTCTGACAGGTGCTGAAGTCGTGCCTTACTCATGTTGTGACTGGCGCACTCACTCTTCCTGGTGGACCCGCACTTCCTGTCTCTGTGTTTAAATTCAAAAGAAACTGGTGATCTTGATGCTAAACAGATTAAACCCCGATGAAGTCCTATTGAGACCAAATCGTTTGTAATAGATCCATTATATCTGTGGAGCATCAAGATCTCCAGTGTGCTGGAATTTCTTTTCAATTTAGCAGAACATTTTCTCCATGAACTGTAATAAGATAGGTGTGTGATCTATAGGCCTAGGTTTTTTTAATCAGTCCCTTTGTCATACCTCAACTCTTTGTTTATTTTAAATGTACATTTTAATTCTTAAAGACATGCTCCGGGACTTTGGCGAATTGTGTTTAACTATGTCATTATTTTTAAAACCTCTGGCTTTGGGCTGGATGTGTCAATCTGTAGTTAATACATGCATAATCTATGAGCAGAATTACTGTTTTACCTCAATTAGCCACGAAGTCCAGCAGTTAGCCTAGTGGTTAGAGCGTTGGGCCAGTAACCGAAAGGTTGCTATAATCGAATCCCCAAGCTGACAAGGTAAAAATCTGTCGTTCTGCCCCTGAACAAGGCAGTTAACCCACTGTTCCCCGGTATGCCGTCATTGTAAATAAGAATTTGCTCTTAATATAAAAAAATCTCTAGTTTGAAACCAACAGTTTTCTTTGGAACATTTGTGCCACCATTTTACCTACTGCGATAATTTGGTGATGTACTGCAAGATTGGCCCACAATCTAGCAATACAATTTCCAACCAATGAGCCTCCCCATTTGAGTGACAGCAAGAAAGATGCATTTGAGTCTTCATTTATGAGAGACAGACTGTAGCTGTAGCTAACGGAGTCTACACATGAATTGTGTAAACAATTGCCATTATTTTCAACAGCTGAAGAGGTAAGGTATACAGGGTATGCATATTACTTTTAGGAACACTGATTTATGAACAGATGTACACTAGATATACAAAAGTATGTGGACACCCCCTCAAATTAGTGGATTTGGCTGTTTCAGCCACACCAGCTTTTGATGCGTACAGCCATGCACTCTCCATAGACAAATATTGGCAGTAGAATGGCCTTACTGAAGAGCTCAGTGACTTTCAACGTGGCACCGTCATAGTTCGTCAAATTTCTGCCCTGCTAGAGCTGCCCCGGTCAACTGTAAGTGCTTTTATTGTGAAGTGGAAACATCTAGGAGCAACAATGGCGCAGCCATGAAGTGGTAGGCCACACAAGCTCACAGAACCAGACTGCCAGATGCTGAAGTGGGTACAAATAGTCTGTCCTCGGTTGCAACACTCAATACCGAGCCTCTGGAATAATGTTGGCACAAGAACTGTTCGTCGGTAGTTTCATGAAATCGGTTTCCATGGCTGAGCAGCCGCACGCACACAAGCCTAAGATCACCATGCGCAATACCAAGTGTCAGCTGGAGTGGTGTAAAGCTCGCTGCCATTGGACTCTGGAGCAGTGGTAAATGGCCAGCACATTATGAAACTAAGCCTATAAATCTTTTGTCAGAGTCCATATATGACACAACGTGGGAAACATTTCATCAACAAAAGATTGCTAGTCCAAACCTTACCTGACGCCAAGGGCCTTTTGTATGCTTGATCATCTGGCATGTCTGCACCCAGCTCCGGCAATAGAATATTAGTGATTTAAAAAAATATATATATATATTAAAATCTTTTGAACGTGTTTTAGTTGGCTAGACCGACAACTGATGTTCCCTGATATGCATTTACCATGACAGATAGCTAGCGACTTTAGATTTCATTAACCACCCAACCATTTGATAGATCAGTCTAGTTTTCTCTGACATGAGTATCAATAGCATCCTAGTTACATGTTTGGTACAATTATGGCTGGACGAACCTTCCTCTATGGCTGGCTTGTGTGAGTGAGAGGGCTAGCTACACTACATGACCAAAAGTATGTGGACACCTGCTCGTCAAACATCTCATTCTAAAATCATGGGTGTTAATATGTAGTTGGTCCATCCTTTGCTGCTATAACAGCCTCCTCTCTTCTGGGAAGGCTTTCCACTAGATGTTGGAACATTGTTGCGAAGACTTACTTCCATTTAGCCATAAGCATTAGTTAGGTAAGTGCGTCAGCGCCGTTTTTTGAAAAATGTTGAATTGTTTATCAATTATCCATTACTAAAGAGCCATTACTATAGTTTCACCTTATCTGATTTTATCCATAAGGCCTATGTTATGTCCATATCAGGCATATAATACTCCAAATGGGCAAAATGTCCACTTGTCGCATATGATCATAGGAAGTCAGGTTCTGAACCCAAAAGTCGGTGAATCATGTCCAAATGGCCTATATAATGACCAAATGGTATATATCCGTATGTTAAGTTCTGAATCAGCCTAAAGGTCTATTAATCATGTTTGATCATAAGAAGTCAGAATTTCTCATTAGTGTTGATTACAGCCTGCCCATTTTGTGACAGTAAATCCCTATTCAAATATATTGGCAATGGACAGTGTCCAATTGTAGTATAACATGTTGAGACTGTCAATATATTATATGTGTAATGGACACTGTCCATTTAGCAATATATTGCCAATGGGCCTTTATTCATAGTGTATCTTATCCCTTACACTTACTTGTTAATTTCAGCATGTCCATTTTGTAATGTGAAGTCCTTATACATTGGCAATGGACACTGTCCAATTGCAGAATAGCATGTTCACACTGGCAATGTATCATATGTGTAATGGACACTTTCCAATAGCAATATATTGGCAATACAATTGAAGTCGGAATTTACATACACTTAGGTTGGAGTTGTTAAAACTCATTTTTCAACCACTCCACAAATTTCTTGTTAACAAACTATAGTTTTGGCAAGTCTGTAAGGACATCTTCTTGTCATGACACAAGTCATTTTTCCAACAATTGTTTACAGACAGATTATTTTACTTATAATTCACTATCACAATTCCAGTGGGTCAGAAGTGTACATACACTAAGTTGACTGTGCCTTTAAACAGCTTGGAAAATTCCAGAAAATGATGTCATGGCTTTAGAAACTTCTGATAGGCTAATTTACATAATTTGAGTCAATTGGAGGTGTACCTGTGGATGTATTTCAAGGCCTACCTTCCAACTCAGTGCCTCTTTTTGCTTGACATCATGGGAAAATCAAAAGAAATCAGCCAAGATCTCCACAAGTCTGGAGACATCCACAAGTCTGGTTCATCCTTGGGAGCAATTTCCAAACACCTGAAGGTACCACATTTATCTGTACAAACAATAGTACGCTAATATAAACACCATGGGACCATGCAGCCGTCATACCGCTCAGGAAGGAGACGCGTTGTGTCTCCGAGAGATGAACATACTTTGGTGCAAATCAATCCCAGAACAACAGCAAAGGACCCTATGAAGATGCTGGAGGAAACCGGTACAAAAGTATCTATATCCATAGTGAAACGAGTCCTATATCGACATAACCTTAAAGGCCGCTCAGCAAAGAAGAAGCCACTGCTCCAAAACCGCCATTAAAAAGCCAGACTACGGTTTGCAACTGCACATGGGGAAAAAGATTGTACTTTTTGGAGAAATGTCCTCTGGTCTGATGAAACAAAAATAGAACTGTTTGGCCATAATGACCTTTTATGTTTGGAGGAAAAGGGGGAGGCTTGCAAGCCAAAGAACACAATCCCAACCGTGAAGCATGGGGGTGGCAGCATCATGTTGTGGGGGTGCTTTGCTGCAGGAGGGACTGGTGCACTTCACAAAATAGATGGCATCATGAGAAGGAAAGGTATGTGGATATATTGAAGCAACATCTCAAGACATCAGTCAGAAAGTTAAAGCTTGGTTGCAAATTAATCTTCCAAATGGACAATGACCCCAAGCATACATCCAAAGTTGTGGTAAAATGGCTTAAGGACAACAAAGTCAAGGTATTGGAGTGGCCATCACAAAGCCCTGTCCTCAATCCTATAGATAATGTGTGGGCAGAACTGAAAAAGCGTGTGCGAGCAAGGAGGCCTACAAACCTGACTCAGTTACACCAGCTCTGTCAGGAGGAATGGGCCAAAATTCACCGAACTTATTGTGGAAGGCGACCCAAAACGTTTGACCCAAGTTAAACAATTTAAAGGCAATGCTACCAAATACTAATTGAGTGTATGTAAACTTCTGATCCACTGCGAATGTGATGAATAAAATAAAAGCTGAAATCAATCATTCTCTCTCCTATTCTGACATTTCACATTCTTAAAATAAAGTGGTGATCCTAACTGACCTAAGACAGGGAATTAATACTTGGATTAAATGTCAGAATTGTGAAACTGAGTTTAAATGTATTTGGCTCAGGTGTATGTAAACTTACGACTTCAACTGTATAACACTGTCCAATTGCAGTAGGAAATGTTGGCACTGGAAAAATAATTATGGACACTGTCCATTAGTAAATGCCCATTGTAATATATTGCTATCAGGAATTTTATATGTTGGGCATTTCAGCAATTTAACAATTGTCATGCTTGTTGAACTCGAGACCACCGAGCAGTGATATTGGTTCTTCTTCCTTGCTCGTTGGTGTTGATTTCAGCCTGTCCATTTGGTGATGGTAAATCGCTGCTTAAAGATATTGGAAATGGACAGTGTCCATTGACATATGATACATTGCCAGTGACAAACCTTTGACTTGTACTGGATAGTGTAATATTTTTTGTTGTTGATTCATCTCTATCAGCACGTGGTCCTGTGTGACGACAAATGTAGTAGTCAGAATGGATCACTATTTAATTGTCTCAATTTGTAGCAAACTTCAAAATAATTCACTGTGGGGGATTGATCTTGATCATAAACACCTTTTGGGCCCAATGCATCTGTACATTTTTTGGGGGGGTTTGGCCGTTCTGGCAATCTTAATTTACATAGGCATTCTAGGGCAGACCTGCGCTTTTGGCACTGTTAGGTTGCTACACAGTACTGCCCTACCAAACAAAGGTAGTAACTAACTCATTTTTAGACAAAATGAGCAATGTCATTTTTGCTACATTATGAAATACATGCTTAATCATGTGGACAAGTTTCCTGCCTCTATTGTGTTTTGGAGAAAATTGGGGTCATGTTAGCAGTTACTGCATAAAGTTACTGTGATACCAAGGTAAATAAAAGCAATTTTTCTCACTTCCACACTATGAGCAGTTACTGCCTTTTTGTGTGGTAGGGCAGAGTAGCCGACCAGCAGAGCTTGACTTCACACTCCAGACTGGGCACTGGGGGCCTGGGTTGCACAGTGAAAGGTTGGCCCAGGCCTGCCCAGCATTATCCAATGAGGTTGCAGGGCAGACCCAACAACAAAACCCATGCACATGTACACACAGCAGAGCGAGCGCAATGACGTGGTGCACATGTGACATAGTAGGTCATTTTTGGGGACCACTTTTGGCTCGTGAGCACTACTTTAAGAACTACTGGCTAAAAAGTATACAGTGCCAGAATTCAATGTCTTACACTGAAATAACATGTTGCATTGGCTACATGATTGCATGAAGTGTGATGCCTCAGGCCACTAATTTGTGGGGTGAAAGGGCACTGCTTTCACGTTTCAACTATAAACTCTGGGTCTTCGAGACCTTTGTTTGAAGTGTGACGCACGCAGGCTGAATGTAGGCCTTGAAATGCAGTTCCATATGGTGACTTCCTGAGTGTGCCAACACACTCTTTTTATAGTTCTAGTTAAACAGTCCTATCATGCTGTAAAAGACAAGTATCTTGAGTCACTGTCTTACATGTGATACAGCTCAGGCAATTTCAGTAGTCCATTTCTAGAGGGTGTACTTTACTTTACCACTATGCTCCCAGGGTAGTAACAGCACTGTTGAATGGAAGGAAGTGCGATCTGTTAAGACTCATACCGGATGTTGCATCAAATGGGCATCTCACCTCAGACACCTGACTCACTAGTGACTGTTGCTTCATGATTACCCTTGCCAAGTCAGTAGCAGTTGGCTATCTGAATGTTGAATGGTATCAAGTTAGCAGATTGCTATTTACTTTACAGTCTGGGGGTATTTGTCTGGGGTTACACTTTCTTGAAGTTTAGTCATTGTTGCTTGCTGTAGACCATGTGCAGTGGGGAGAACATGCTGTAGTTGGTGATGTCTGCTGGTAGTTTTTAGGGTTTGATACGTACATTTTAAGGAGCAGTTCCCCACAGCTGCCCTTGCACATTTCCTGAGTGTTTAAAAACACTTTGTCAGTGGACAGCTTGCTGTTGTCGTAGAACGGTAGCTTGCTGTAGTTTCAGGACTGTAACTGCTATACACAGTTAGAGAAATACTGTGCCTTTAAGTGCAGGCTGGGTCGAGTCCCACAATGGCAGCCCTCTGACAGGATGGTATGTCAGTCCTGATGAGCAGACCGATTCTGCAACACAGGCTTTAAAAATAGAAAGGCCCTAAAGATCAGCTGTTACTGAACCCTGCCTTCAGATTGGGTCTGTCGCGGGGGGTGGGGGTCTAATGGCGCATGCCAATAGATAACTGGAAATGGCCACTCCATGGAAAAGGCATGGCAAATGACTCTGGTAATGGAGCCTTTTTAAGGGTGGGCTTCGAGGCATCAGGAGCTTGAGCTGTTGAGGTGGTTCAACTGTATCTTGTTTCTATATGGGTTGTTGTGCAGAGCAGTATTAGGCTTAGGAAAAGTTTCAATGTATGGTTATAATATGTGTATCCTTGACTTAGTATGGACAAGGGAGAGGAGACCACACAGTCGGAAGGAATGTTCTGGCTCAGGAGGTTTGCACACTTGTAATTCTGTACTTTTTGCCAATGTCAAACACTTCAATATAATAATTCAAACAAGGATTTCTGGCACGTCACCATAATAAATCTTGCATTGGTAAAAGTTCATAGAAAATGTTGAAATGTGTTTAATTCAATGGTGCATTTGAAAGATTAACCCTGGCACTAACGCTGCATCACTCCAACTTTTCACGTTATTCTTATAAACGAACACTAAGAGGCAGTTGATCTGAATTAAACTTCTCTTTGTATGCCATTAATGATAAAGATCTTATGGCTACATCCTCAGCAGCAGACATGGTGAGCAACATGTTTGGAACATCAAATCGCAAGAAAATCACAGTATCAAGTCACTACATATAGAATCCCAATGCGTATCGTATCGGCACCTAAGTATCATGATACCAAATCATGACGTCCCTGGCAATTCCCAACCCTAATGAAGTTAGTAAAATTTAATGGATGACAAACAGCGAGCCCAATATGTGTTCAACACAAGAAACTCAGGAGCATTCTTCAGACCAAAGGGTGGGATATGGAAATGAAAGCAGTAAAAAAAATACAGACAACGTGTCCTCACAGTTGAGTCTTTGAATAGTACACAGTGTTGATGATTAAGGAGGCATTGACTCCTTGGAATTAGAAGATGAATATGGATGTAAAGGGACTTACCTCATACATTCAATAAACAAAACAGTGACTTAGCATGTGCAGAGTGTACAGAGGTGTTAGATTAGTTAAGCACAGTGTTTTGTTTGTCAGATGATCCTAAAACATTTATCGATCACCTTGTCAGGAGAAGCTAGAGGGCATTTGATAGAAGATGAGTTAATTGCGCAATAGCTCCACTGTCTTCTTTCACCTCCGTTCCATTTGCCCTCCCAGCTATGTTGATTCCCCTAGTGTGGTGTTGGATGTCAAGTGCTGTGTTGGCAGGCCTGGAACTCAGCTTGTGGGAAGTTTGCATGAATATGCTGGTAAGAGTTCACCAGTGTGCTGGGATCACCGCCTGTTTAATGTAGGCTATTCCGTGTTAATGTCTGCAGTGAACTAATTTCTTGATGCATTGTCAGCCTGTAAAATCGACATAGCAACCTTGGATAGACGTCAAATGCTAGCCTAATTTTGATTTGTTTCCAGTGTTTAGAAGCTGAATTGAATGTCCTAATTGAGGGATTATAGCTAAAGTTAAAATTAGTCACATTGTGACCTTGTTTTTAAGCTGTCTGTATATGTGTCCTATATTCTGTAGTTGGAGTTAAATAGTGAAAAGTGTGAACACGAAAGCATGTATATTGAATACTTGTCCTCTTACTGTTAGAGGATATGACTGGATTATGTCTGTAGAAGGTGAAAGCTTCACAGTAGTGGAGGTTGATTGACTGCAGCAGTCCCCACACTACTGGGATGTCTTTCTCAGTGATGGTGAGGGAATATGACACCATTCAAACCCAGAGAAGGGTTCAAATAAGTTCCCATTCGTCCTGCTGCACCTGCCTGACACTTTCTTTAGAAACCGTCATGTCTTGAATTGCTCTTTGCTGGATTAGGCTAGCATTCACGACAGCGGTGGACGGGCATCCTCAGGGTAGAGCATCCTCCTTTCTTGCCAAGTACCTCAACTACACAATGATTTAATCCACAGAGTTGAGCGCAGGCTAGAGTTTATATTTTTTTATTTTTACATGAACCTCCAACTCTGAGTCCCTATGCAGTCGATACTTTAACAATTTCAATTCTTAAAACCATACCATGTACCAGTGGAGGCTCCTCAGACGAGGAAGGGGAGGACCATCCTCAGTGAATTTCAGAAAAATAAATTGTGAAACATTTCATAGGTATCTTTTTCGGATAAAACTATACTAAATATATTCACATGTCACCAAATAAACGATTAAAACACATTGTCTACAGTAGCCTCAACAGCACTCTCTGGTGTAGCCAGAAGACAGCTAGTTTCCGTCATCCTCTGGGTACATTGACTTCTGGACAACCTAGGAGGCTCATTGTTCTCACCCCCTTCCATGGACTAACGCAGTAATTATGACAACTTCTGGAGCAATTTTTCCATCCGATCAGAGCTCTAGCAGTATTAACTGCCAACCCAGTCAAAGGATCTGAAAATGAATCTAGTACTGAAAGCATAAGCTTCAGCTAGCTAGTGTTGAGTAGTTGACTCAGAGAGAGACAATGGTTAAACAAATGTCTTCCAAAATGAAGAAGTATGAGCAATAGAGCTAGCTATATTTCTTTTCACTAGTTTAGCTTGCTCAAACAGAGAGGGATGCTATGATAGCTAGCTAGCTGGCTATGGCTATCAACACTGGACCTTTTCCAAGTCAATGTAAGCTTTTGGTTTTATTAATTTATTGCCACCGGGGCCCGCCGGTGTAACTGCTTACTGTACTGCAGGATTGTAGCGGGTTTATTAATGCATACGTTTTAGTAGCTAGCTGTTGAAAAATAACATTAGCTAATATGGTGACAGTGAAGTAGGCTGTGTGTAGAGGTTAGTGGTTATGGTGTGAAGGTTTGGCTTGAAGTTTTTTTCCACCTGGTCACAGACAGCTGTTGTATTGTGCACTGAAGTCCACAAGCGAAGGGAAAAGGTGAGAGGAGAGCGCGAGAAGCAATTATACAACCAGCAAATCATGCTGTTTGTATGTGGTTGCTATGAAAGTGAACTGTGCGGTCATCAGGGGTGTATTCATTCCTATTCTGTTGAAAAATGGAAGCAAAGGAAGGGTGATAAAATATCTGAATTTGTCCAATAGAAGCTCTTGTTTGCAACTGTTACACTAATGATTAGACCCTAGATAAGCTAGATGCAGGCAAGAGTGTGCAAGGCGGTCATCGTCCTCCCTCATTTTAAACGGCACCGACTGTCACTGCCGTGTACCTATGCTTGTCCTCTGTTGCATGCCTTTCTTTGTTTGCTGAAATCCATACTGTTTCCTCATTGCTGTTGCTCTAAGATGGCAAATCAGCGCAAATGTGCATGTGCCAATTTGAATCTCAACATGGAAACAGTCGGTGGTTGCATTTGATTAACGTTCTATTAAAAAGTATGGATATCAGCAAACAAAGGCACTCAACAACCGAGGACAAACGTAGGTACATGGTAAGGGTTGAAGAGTTAAAATTTTGAAGTATCAACTGCATATCGACTCTGAGTCAGAGGTTAATTAACAAAACTCTAGTCTGTTCATCATCTGTGGATGAAATCCTCTATCAGCACTGATGGCTGTCGAGAATTCTGTTGACGTTATTGTGTTTTGTCTCACTGCGGTCGAGAGACAAAGTACTTGGCAGATTAAGTTGCCTTGTCAACGTTAGGTGACAGACCAAGGGGAGTGGAGAATCAAGTGTTTAGATTAGTCTGGTACCTTGAAGTTAGGTGGGACACAAACCACATCTTAAAAAAATGTCACTGTCATCAATGGGACAGGCCAGATAATTGGCACATTTAAAAGTCCTACGCACACGTGTGTACGCAGTCACGCACAAACATAAACACACACAAATGCAGAGATTAATTTTAAAACTGCATATACACAGACATCTAGGCTACATTGTGTCATAGACACAAATGCATGCATGCACCAGTTACCAGTAGGCCATGTTTCTAAACTACTTGATTTTTTAAAAGTATACCCTTCTTTTATGGAACAATGAGTTGTCATTTCACTCCTGTTTCAACTTCAGCATTTCCAAATCCATTAGCTCAGCTAAAAAGTATGCCAACTAAAGAAGCAAACTGAGGTTTACACAAACATGGATATGTGAACATTAATTCTCTAAATATTTCTTCATATGTTTAGACATGGACGAGTGGGTTCGGTTAGCCTAGCCTGGTCTGACCCTCAAAGGGAAGTTTCCATAAAAGGATGTTGAGGCACTGTGCTTTTGCTTCCTCTTGATGACCTCACACACAGGGCCCGTAGAGATAGTTATCACACATACCTTCCTGTTTATTCGCTTCTAAACCCAGGGAGACCTGTTGATTGGTTGGTAAGAAGGAAGAAATGACATGTCAATAATTAACAGTAGGGGAGGGTGGGTAAGTTGAGCCAAAGGAGTAAGTTAAGCCACCCTTGTTTCAAAGAAATCTTACACAAAATTAACTTAAATATTTAGAAGGATCAGGTAATTTCATGGAGTCTGTGGTTTCTTCTTCACATGGAAAAGTGGCAAGCAATATGGGTACACATGACAGATCATTACACATGTGCACCTTGTGCTGGGACAATAGAAGGTCACTCTAAAATGTGCAGTTTTGTCACAAAACACAATGCCACAAATGTCTCAAGTTTTGAGGGAGTGTGCAATTGACAAGCTGACTGCAGGAATGTCCACCAGCGCTGTTGCCAGAATTGAATCATAATTTCTGTATGTCGTTTTAGAGAAATTTGGCAGTACGTCCAACAACCACAGAACGTGTGTATGGTGTCGTGTGGGCGAGTGGTTTGCTGATGTGAACCACGTGCCCCATGGTAGATGTGGGGTTATGGTATGGGCAGGCATAGGCTACGGACAACAAACACAATTGCATTTTATCAATGGCAATTTGAATGTGACGAGATCCTGATGCCAATTTGAATGTGACGAGATCCTGATGCCAATTTGAATGTGACGAGATCCTGATGCCCTTTTTATTATTATTTTTTAAATATATTTTTTTAAGCTATCTGTTACCAAGAGATGCATATCTATTTTCCCAGTCATGTGAAATACATAGATTAGGGCCTAATTTATTTATTTAAATTGACTGATTTCCTTATATGAACTGTAACTTGTTGCACGTTCTGTTTTTTTACTTTTTTGTTTTAGTGTACTTGTTACCATTGCTAACCCCCCAGCTCAGTGGGGTTTGAAAATGACACCCCTTCAATGGCGTTTTTACCAGATATATGCCGGGATCGGCACAAGGTCGGTATGAAGGTACTATATCACAATCTGGATCCTGTCCAAGCCTAAAGTCAATCGTCAAGTTTGCTGACGACACAACAGTGGAAGGCCTGATTACCAACAACGGTGAGACAGCCTATATGGAGGAGGTGGGAGCAATGGCAGAGCGGTGGCAAGAAAATGACCTCTCCCTCAATGTCAACAAAACAAAGGAGCTGATCGTGGACTACAGGAGATGGAAGCAAGAGCACACCCCATCCACATCGACGGGGCCTCAGTGGGGGGACTAGAGCTTCAAGATCCATGGTGTGCACATCACTGACAGCTTGAAATAGTTCCTTCTCACAGGCAGCATGTTGAAGTTGGTGCAAAAACCCTTCTTCAACCTCTGGAAGCTGAAGAAATGTGGCTTGGTCCCGAAGACCCTCACAAACTTCTATAGGCACCATTGAGAGCATCCTGTCGGGCTGTATTGCGACCTGGTACAGCAATTGCACTGTCCGCAACCGCAAAGCTCTCCAGAGGGTGGTGGGGTCAGTCCAACGCATCACCAGGGGGACACACTGCCTGCCCTCCAGGACATCTACAGCACCTGGTGTCACAGTAAGGCCAAGAAGATCAACTACCTGAGCCACGGCCTGTTCACCCCGCTACCATATAGAAGGCGGAGACACTACAGGTACATCAAAGCATGTTAAACAGTCACCACTAGCCTAAGTCACTGTTTTAGCCGGCTACCAGCTGGTACTCTACCCTGCACCTTTGGCTGCTGCCCTAAGTACGTAGTCATTGAGCACAGGTCACTTTTAAAAAATGATGTTGACATACAAAACCCACCATTTTATATACTGCATCTATTTCTGACATTGCTCGTTCTGAAATTTTATTTTTCTGGGTTGTGTTTTTTTTATTGCTAGGTATTACTGCACTGTTGGAGCAAGAAACACATGCATTTCGCTGCACCTGCAATAACATCTGCAAATCTGTGTATATAACCAATAAACTTTGATTTGAAATGTTGCAGTTTTATAACACACATTTCCTGCACTTCTCCAAATTGTGTAATGACTTATGCCATGTTAATATGATATCTGAGTGAGAATGACTAACAAAATCAATGGGGGCTCTCTGGAGTTCAGGTGCCCTGTGTGCCTGGTTGGTATTCGGCCATGATAGCTGGCTAGACTAACTACCAATCTAAAAATTGTTAGATGACATGGCTAATTGAGTGACTGTCAGTGACTAAGAAACTGCTGATGCACAACCAAATTTTGAAATGTCACCTGGTGTATCCTACTATTCTTACTCTCAATAGTAAGTTGAGACTCCAACTGGTCGCGGCCCTTAGTGGCTGGGGGCCCTTAGCTACTGCTCGTGTTGCTTAGGCCTGTCACTGGCCCTTTTGTTATTGATTACATTACCTACTTTGCCAATTTTGTATAAATGTATCAAATGGGCCATAACTTTAAAACTAGCAGAGGTATGTCATCAGAGTGCACAAAAGAACATTGTACTGTCTACACTCGGTTTGTAGTTTATTAAAACATTTTCATTTAAATCACAACTTAAGACTTGTTGCTAAGGATTCCACGACACGGTTAGCTTTACGGCTGGGACTGCAAGTTTGTTCCTTTTTTTGTTGTTGCATGGATTTCGTGAGTGTTAGCTGGCTGTACTACAGACACCTGTTGTCGTCATCGTGGGAAAGACTCATTGTTATCTTTTCGTAAAACTGGTTGCAGTAAAGAGCCAACCTGGATGCTAAAGAGATGCTGAGGGAAATCGACGTACCAACAACATTATGCTATGGAGGAACAACATACTCCATCATGGAAAGCTCTGACTACCTCTCAAAATAAATTTAACCCTCTCCCACTCTTTTCCGTCTCATCCTCTCCCACTGAATGACGATTATGGTAAGGAATTCTTTCCAAATAATATAAAAAATGGAAAATTAACAAATGTACAGAAAGATCAATGCAAAGGCCAAATTACAGAGGAAGAGCTTTTTCTCAGGCTATTAAATCTTTTCAGTCTGGAAAAACCCTAGGGCTTGATGGCATACCGGTAGAGGTATATCAAGTATTCTTTGATATACTAAAAGCTCCATTGTTAGATTGTTTTAACTACTCCTATAGAAATGGTAGTCTGCCAGGTACTCAGTAGGAAGGTCTGATTTCTCTATTATTAAAACAAGACCCAGATGGCAAATATAAAGACCCAGTCTATCTAAAAAAAACTAGAGGCCCCTTACACTTCAATGTTGTGATGCAAAAATACTAGCGAAATGCATAGCACTCCGAATTAAAAGGGTTTTTACCAGGTATTGTTCATCCTGATCAGACAGTTTTTCTTTTTACATGGACGATACATTGGAGATAATATACGACAACTACTAGACATAATAGAACATCATGAAACATATAAGAAGCCAGAAATGGTATTTTATAGTGGATTTTGAAAAGGCATTTGATAAAGTAGACTGGATTTTATTTATACATGCCTGGATTATTTTCAATTTCGGTAATTCCTTTGTAAAAATAAATGTATAGCAACCCCAGGTGTAAGATTGTAAATAACGGCTACTTCTCAGAGTTTTGAAATGTCAAGAGGAGTTAAACAAGGGTGTCCACTGTCACCATATCTAATTGTTATGGCCATCGAAATGCTAGCTATTAAAATCGATAACAACATTAGAGGATTAGAAATCCAAGGCTTAAAAACAAAGGTGTCCATGTATGCCAATGACTCAAGTTTTATATTACGTCCGCAAGCTAGATCCCTGCAATGTCTCATTGAAGGTCTAGATAACTTTTCTGTACTCTCTGGACTAAAACGTCAGGGTAGCCTAGTGGTTAGAGCGTTGGACTAGTAACCGAAAGGTTGCAAGTTCGAATCCCCGAGCTGACAAGGTACAAATCTGTCGTTCTGCCCCTGAACATGCAGGTAACACACTGTTCCTAGGCCGTCATTGAAAATAAGAATTTGTTCTTAACTGACTTGCCTAGTAAAATAAAATAAAAAAACCTAATTATGATAAGTGTATAATATTACGTATTGGATCCTTAAATACAACTTTTACATTACCCTGCAGTTTACCTACAAAATGGGCTGATGGTGAAGTAGACACTCGTTATTCATATCACAAAATATATAAATAAGCTCTCCACAATGAATTTCAATAGAAAACTTGGACAAGACCCTGCAACCATGGAGAGGTAAATACCTGTCTATTTATGGCAAAATGGCCCTTATTAATTCCTTAGTCAGATCTCAGTTTACTCACTTACTTATGGTGCTGTCTACTCCTGATGAATCCTTTTTCAAATCATATGAGCAAAAAATATTTTGCTTTATCTGGGACGATAGGCACGTTTTGTCTTGTTTATCTGTATTATGAATTGGGTGGGTTGAGATTTAAATATAAAAGCACTAAACCTCTCTCTAAAAGCTTCACTCATTAAAAAGTTTTATTTGAACCCTAAATGGTTCTCAAGGAGATTACTAAGAAAAGCTCATCCATTGTTTAAGAATGGCCTTTGCAGGTTGCCATGTCTAATTTTTTGATTAATTGAAAATGATACTTTTTTCAACGCATCTTTCTTTTTCAAACAAGCATTGCAGAGCAGGCTACAATTTCAATTTCATCCCCCTGAGAAGAGAACAAATATTATGGCTGAACTCAAATGTGCTGGTTGATAAAATACCTGTATTTATGGGAAACATGTTTGAAAGGGGTATTTTGTTCTTAAATGATATTGGAATGGTTATGTCCTTCATGGAGTTATCAGAATTGTACAGAAAGGTCTGCTCAAGAGTACAACCAATTGATTACAGGCAGGTGGCAACGGGAGGAGGTAGGGAACTGGTCAGTCTGCCAAATTTTAAAGATCAAAACTGTCAGAGGAATAAAAATAGCATAAATAAGACCGTATACAAGTTTCATTTGAGGACCAGGATGTTGACAACTGCCATACAGATTGCGAAATTGCGAGATTTTTTATTTTTGATGATTCCATGGTACAGGGTGTATGAGTTGAGATATATATATATATATATATAACAATGCAAGATTCAAGACGTTATGCTTTTCAGCTAAAATTATTATATAGAATTCTTGCCACCAAAAAAATATTAAATATTTGGCATAAAATCATCAAATCTCTGCAGATTTTGTTGTGAGGATACAGAATCAATAGACCATTTATTTTGGTATTGCCCCCCGGTAGCCTGTTTCTGGTCTCAGGTTCAGGAATTGCTGTAAAAGTATTTATCTTCAACTCGCAATCTGTGGAGTGTAGTCGATTTAGATTGAAATTGTACGTTAAACGTCACAGCATAGTTGAAAAATCTGTGTTGCGTAGAAACCTGAAGTGGGTGGCCAGCAGAACTAGATGGGATGGGCTGAGGGTTGGTAGGTGGAATTGGAGACAAGTGGGAGTGGAGTTGCTGTGTGGGTGATAGAATGATGGTCAAAGATAAAAGTCAAAATAAAACATAAAAGGTACATTTGAATGACACTGAGGGGCAGTGTTTTTTTACAACTAATGCCGGTTTTCCTGCCGTGCAGGTGTTTGTACACGTGCATATACACACACTCTCATTCAAATAAACACGTACAAGAACACACACACCCATGTAATAGTGCCAGACATGCACACAAACATATACAGTTGGCATTGCTGTTATGATTTTAGTTGACCTTGATGTCCTTTGTTTTATTATTTTTTTGCATTGTTGTTTGTTGTTTTCTTGTCTTTTTCCTTTTTTCTCTTCGTTGTTTGTGCACTGGGGGGGGTTCTTTGGGGTGGGGAATGGAATGAATTGTATTTTTGATTTTTCTTCTTGGGGAGGTACTGTGGAAGGGGTCTCGAACTGTTGAGGGACAGCTATTGGGGAACTGTGGGAGGATCTTGGAGGGTTCGGGATCACGTTTTTGGCCTGGTCGTAGATCGGTCAACGTACCCTTGAGCAGGGCATTGACCCTGGATGCTTGTGTGTTTCACTCTGAATGGGAATCTGTTGGATGACTGGTACGATGTAGTGGTTGAGCGGCTTCACTGCAAGTATATTGTATGTTTCGAATATTTAAAAAAATAAAAAGAGAAGAAAAACTAGCAAAGATCCTGCTCTGGAAATGGGATCATCAATATATTGAAAGGTTTGCCAAATGAAGAAAAACATTTCTATTTTCAATATTCATGTTTATTTTAAGTTGATATAAGAACATGTTCATTGAAATCAAAATACTACTTGTATTATAGAGCATGCAGTAAAGCTTCATAGACTCCCCCCACATCTGTGTAATGATCATGCTGTTTAATCAGCTTCTTGATATGCCACACCTGTCAGGTGTATGGATTATCTTGGCAAAGTAGAAATGCTCACCAACAGTAAACAAATTCAAACCAAAAATGTGAACTTTTTGTGCATATGGAACATTTCTGGGATCTTTTTTACATGTTGTGTTTATATTTTTGTTCAGTCACTCGACTAATAAAGCCTAATATCGCGCAAGCCATTTTAGCATTTGAATGTTAAAGGTGCCTTGCAAATGTGCAAGATCAGAAACAGGCCGCCTTCTCAACGTTCAGGAGCAGGCCGCCTATTCTACGTTGGTCAGTGCACGAAGCTGGGCAGAGTGCGCAGTTTGACTTGGCTACTGATTTTTCCCTAGGGTTGTTCTACAAGTCATTTTGCATGCTGATCAATGACTGTCAACATAGTTATATATGCTTAGTTTGACACTGAAGGAGAGGATGCATCAGTTTTTTTTTACTTTGATTTTTGGAATGTAGAAAAAGTAATATGAGCAAAAAAATGTGAATCGGCAATTCTTAATGTTTGAATAGATTTTCGGACCAATGTAAGCTACATTTGGATCGGTTTGGGGTCCGTGGACCAATGCGGTCTTATTTTATGCGACCAATTGAAATGTTTATCTGTGAATCGTTACATCCCTAGTGTTGCAATGTAAACCGATACTGCCTTAAATCTAATGCCACTCGGTCTTTCCTCCCTACCCTGAAATGAAAAGCCAGACTGAGTTATTTTGTTCCTCCTCAGGGACAACAGGGTGGCCCATACTGTGTGAACCAATGAGAAACATCTGGACGACCTTCCCAGAACAATTTTTAGCTTGGTGATGCTCGCCTTGGTTGCAGCCTCTTCCACAGTATCCACAACTGCTTTACTGCCAAATACTAACATGCCAGCTTCATGTTACCGACTGTATCATACCACGCATTAGAGAATTTTCTAAAGTAAGCTCCATTGTCTGCAAGTGACTATGCAATCAAATTGGGAAAACAGGTGAGATTTTTGTAAGCAGTCTTGTGACCATGCTTGTATGCCAGAGTACACTTCAAAAATCTCATCAACCTCATCAAAAACTGCTTTAATTATTTTCACTGCCTTCTAGTTTTGTAAATTGCACTGGACTATTTCACAGATTGAATTACACTGCCCCCTTGAAGGAAGCTTGAAGCATACTGTTTATTTTACCCTGGTGCACTCGCGCGTGCACACAGCTGCTGACCAGTTTTTCTGAAGAGCTGAGAAAGCGGCAGCTGCTCGTGTGTTTGTGTGTGTGTGTGTGTGTGGGGTGTAAAGGCCTCAGGTGACATGTTCTGTCATTGAAGAACAGGGGGACAGCTGTCAGTTTATTTTCCATTTCCTCTGATCCAGGGGCCTGTGCAGAACTTTTGCACATTCTATCCTACCCTAGACCAGGCCTAACCATCATACCAGCCATGCCTAACTGTTAGGCCAATCTGCACGCTGTTAATGTTCAACAACGCATGTTTCAAGTGGGTTGTAAGTTCCACAGAACTAGACGAATGGTATATCATGAGTTTTTTTTTATTTCGTAAACTTAAAAATATTAAATATAACTATTTCCCTACAAAGCTATTTTTTTCATCCACAGAATTAATTATTTGACCGTGACGAAACCATGTGAGATAATAGTTTTATTTCAACCCTCTGTGCTCTTTGTTTTGGATGTCCCGTGTTGTGTACCCTGGCTCTGTTTTTTTTCAGGCAGTCTGACTCTCCTATCTGGCCACGTCTCTACTCAGCCATATTTTGGTCATTTAAAAAGGTCGTTTAGCCAATAATACTCCTTGTCTGTGTGTGACGCTGTCTCTTGTTTAGTGTCTGGCATAGAACCTTGAGTCACTCTGTCTGTGGGCATAGAATAGGCCGGGACTTGGCTCTGCTGGGATGCTATTGCTAGGTCATTGTTAGTGCCTGCTCAGAGCCCACACCCTGTTGGAAAGCAACAGAGCTTGTGCAAGTTTATAGCATTACCAGTACATCTATACTTGGTAATCAATGTGGGTCTTAGAAATAGTCCCTAAAGCAGGTTATAATTATACTCTTGACTGTGCCAATCAAGATACTCTGCTGCTTTAATCCATTTCTGGTTGGACCTCATTTTCCCAAGTTATTTTAACCTCCACTTAATCAAATATCGGAGTTGTTCTGTGTCCTCTCTTTGTCCAGCCTGTCAGCGCCCTCTGCCTTTTTATAATGCCCGGACATGTTGGTTGGCTGGCAGTCGGGGTGGAGGGGCTTGGGAGTGAGCCTCACTGGGGGCACCGGCCAGAATGGCATTCAAATGGGGTGGCACTTGAGACCTGCAATAAGGGCTCTGCACTCTTGAGAGTGGTCAGCGATGGGATCAGAATGACGGGATCCAGGCCAACTCCCCTGCCCCTAGAACCAGAGGCAAGGCACTGAGGGCAGCAGGGCCTCATTTGAGAGCCATGGTGCCTTCTGGTTTTGCTGATCTTCCTTGGCATTCTAGTATTGATTTTGTTGTGGGATCACCAACCACCAGGTTATGAATTGTTGATCAAAGTTGAGGATGAAATGCTACTCATTTAGCTTCACGCACAAAACAAATATTAGACGGCAAAGCTCTTCATCCAGGAGAGGATTCTCTGCTGTTACCAAGAAAAGCTTGAAGCTAAATAACTAGTTACTAAGTTAGCAAACAACATGCACAACTGCAGAGCATTTAGCACATTTCAGGCAGTTAATTAATAGTTCTAAGATATCTAGCTGGCAAATATTTACTTTTGAATTCCATACTTTAAATAGATTTGCTTTCTCGCGTCGTTGTTTGCATGTAAAGAAACAGTGTGACTGGGTCTACTTTTTAAGCTTCATAATGAAAAACAATTTGATGGGGAAATGAAGAACGTGATCTGCTTTTTCTCCTAACGTATTGCACAAGTTAACTGCAGGTATTTTACTTAAGTAGCTACAAATATTCACATTATTAAACTTAAATGGTCAACTTTTTGGGGACATTACGTTATTGAAAATGATACCATCTGGGTGGTATACTTTATATACCATATACAGGGTATTTGGAAATACCGATGGTAAGATTTAATACCGTACCAAAAATGAAAGTGGCTAGCATGCCAGATCAAGTTTATTGTTTACAGTAGAGACAATCCCCTCCTGGATCAGGATCCCTGCTGTCTAAATGTTTTTGGGGTTTTTTACGTTTGGAAAGAAAGCGGCCCTTGTGTGCACTGCTGGTTATAGTAATGGTGTGAAAATCTGGATACCGCCCAGCCCTACCCTCCGTACATACTCACTTTGCCCACCTATTTGACCATGTTTTTTCCCCCCAGGTCCCATCTCATGTGCAGCATGTTTATGTGCAGCCCATCTTAAATGTTATCCCTGCATCCTTGAACCCATCGACAATACCTTTTTTGCATCCACTTTGGATCTCACACCAAAAGTAGACAATTGAGCGACAGGCAAGGTTATGGTTCCTGCAGCACTTTGTGGAATGGCTCAGAGGTGTGTCAACATCACCCATTTTTGATGCAGTGAACTAACTCTGGGTCTCCAGAGGACAGTCACTCTAATGAAATCCAACTGAATTGGAGCGTTTTTGATGGAACTTGGGTCCATGTAGGTCATTAAAAATAGCTGTGCAGAAGGGGAGCAGCGGGTCGAGAAAGAGATTCATTCTCTCTGTCGCTCTTCCCTGGCCCAGTTAGATGTGGTATTTAGTAGCAGCAGGTAAGAGACTTTGTTATCATACCTGCTAATTGAAGCAGGTTTTGTTGGATAGGTATGTGTCTGGTAGTGTTGTCACAATACCAGATTTTTTTACTTCGATACAAAGTTTAGTACTAAAGTACTTGATATCATCACGATACTCGATACAAAAAACGATACCACGTTAAAAAAAAGTGTTAGCAAAAGTCACAGAATGGCACTTGATCCAGACAGATCTTCTGAGTTCAATATCATTACCTTTTTGAGATTTTTAAATATATGCATTAAAGAATCAAATATACAATCAAGTTGACTTTGTTTTTATGGAGATTGATAAAAAGCAATGGTAATCCTTTATTTGAATGGTAAATCTCTAGTCTATTGATAAACTGGGTAAATCAAGATGTAGCCTAGGCCTATTCACAATACAGGTGAATGCATATTCAATGGGACTTCATGCATGCATTATTGAGCTTGTTTTGGCTGATTTCGTGGGGCTACAGATGAATACCAATCTGTTATCCCTTCCTTTTGGGACTTATTTTATTGTACTGTTCAACAACATTTGCATAGAACAAGCTCTCTTTTAAAAAAGTGTGCGCTGTCTCTTTTTAAAACCCATGATGTCATTCACCCACAGTCAGTTTGAGGCTCAAGCACTAAGATAAAATAAGAACTGGAGTCTGCTTCCAAGATGACCAACTGTTGTTTAAGGTAATCAACTCGCGTTCGCATACTCTGATTCATGGACCATATATATCCAGGTTGCGTTCGGTTTATACTGACCAACATCACATGTGCACTAGCAATCAGTGCCCACAGAGAGCAGCGACAACGTTATCACATCATGGCAGACATTGGATGAATATAAAATGTTAATATCTGAGGGGGGTAGCTGCATCCTAATATGTTGACCAAGAGGTGGGTCGAAAGAAAAGTAGTGAGTGTTTGTAAAGGAGTGGGTTTTTATTTTTTTATTTTTTTACCTTTTATTTAACTAGGCAAGTCAGTTAAGAACAAATTCTTATTTTCAATGATGGCCTAGGAACAGTGGGTTAACTGCCTGTTCAGGGGAAGAACAACAGATTTGTACCTTGTCAGCTTGGGGGTTTGAACTTGCAACCTTCTGGTTGCTAGTCCAACACTCTAACCACTAGGCTACCCTGCCGCCCCAGGCAGGTTAGTGTCAAGTGCTCTGCTATAGGTCAAAGTTTTGATTGAGCACTTAAAAAAAAAAATGTTTTAACTGTCTCTTACCACACAACTACCGTACATGTAGCTACCATACTGTTTGAGTTTGGACTTGCTTGTCAAGCAGGAGCGGAGGGCACTGTGTCCCGGTGTTGCCGTTCATGCCCTCCCCATTGAGTAGTAGACTGTATGTAGGCTTCGTATCAAAGTGACATCTGTTGGTTATCAATATTCTCTCTGGCAACTGAGTTAGGAAGGATGACTATCTTTGTAGTGACTGGGTGTATTGACACACCATCCAAAGTGTAATTAATAACTTCACCATGCTCAATGTGATAGTCATTGTCTAAACTCTGGCCCCTTGGGCTCAAGCAACGATTTTCCTACCAATAGGTCCCCTTCTTTGCGAGGCATTGGAAAACCTCCCTGGTCTTTTGTGGTTGAATCTCTGTTTGAAATTCACTGCTCGACTGAGTGACCTTACACATAATTGTGTCAGAAAACAGACGGGAATTACCCAAAGTAACAAATTCTAGTACTGAACAGTTTGTTCTAGTATCGAAAAAGTACAAAAGTTTCAGTGTACTGTGCAACCCTAATGTCTGTGGGACTACATTGTTTTTTCGTAAACGTGAAACCCTAATAGAAAGATGGCGTGGGAGACTATTTTTAGCATGTTGTTCTCTCTAAATGGTATAGGAAAGGGTGTGGACTGGTTGCGAGACATGACCACTGTATGAGTCAGCATTCTAACTTCCTTCTAATAGTTAAAGTACTTGAATAAACATTGGTTTTCTGCCAGTAGGACCATGAAACAAGTGTGTTTGGCAACATTATAGTCAAGTGCAATTTTCAAGATTCTTTATTGTTATATTTTGGGGAGGGGTGGTCGAGGTGAGTGGGATTATTTAAGATACTCTTTGAAGAGGTAGGGTTTCAGGTACTTTCGGAAGATGGGACTCTGCTCTCCTAGCTTCAGAGGGACGCTGGTTCCACAATTGGGGTGCCAGTACAGAGAAGAGTTTGGACTGGTCTTACTTTTACTAGTTGAATGTGGACACAAATATAATACTTTTTTTGTATTAAAATATGCAAATTAGGGGATGTATTTAAATATGGTCGTATTTGCATATCACAAATTCATTTTTCCAGATACTGGATCAAGTCAGCCTAAATATTACACTCCAGGACTAGACTTATAGTACACATAGCCATTTGTGGATAAATATATTTTTTCATCATATATGTAAAGTACTAGAAAGAAAATTTGACAAAATATCAACATTTCCCAAAATCAAACTTGTTTTGGTCACATACACATGGTTAGCAGATGTTAATGTGAGTAGCGAAATGCTTGTGCTTCTAGTTCCGACATTGCAGTAATATCTAACAAGTAATTGAACAACTACCTAATACACACATCTAAAGGGATGGAATAAGAATATGTACATAAAAATATATAGATGAGCGATGGCCGAACGGCAAGGTGAAATAGATGGTATAAGGTATAGTGTATATACATATGAGATGAGTAATGTAAGATATGTTAACATTATTAGTGGTGTTGTTTAGCCTTTCTAGGGCAGGCGTTCCGCTAGCGGAACCCCTCGACAACATTCCGCTTAAAAGGCAGCACGCGAAATTAATTAATATTATTTTTTAATATGTAACTTTCAAACATTAACAAGTCCAATACAACAAATGAAAGATAAACATCTTGTTAATCTACCCATCGTGTCTGATTTTAAATGTTTTTATTTACAGCTAAAGCACAACATATGATTATGTTAGATCATAGCCAAGTCGAAAAAACACACAGCCATTTTTCCAGCCAAAGATGGGAGTCACAAAAAGCAGAAATAGAGAAAATGATTCACTAACCTTTAATGATCTTCAACAGATGACACTCATAGGACATCATGTTACACAATACATACATGTATGTTTTGTTCGATAATGTAAATATTTATATCCAAAAATCTCAGTTTACATTGGCGCCTTACGTGCAGTAATGTTTTGATTTCAAAACATCTAGTGATTTTGCAGAAATAATCATAACAAACCTTGATAAAAGATACAAGTGTTATTCACAGAATTAAAGAGACTTCTCCTTAATGCAACCGCTGTGTCAGATTTTTTTATTAACAGAAAAAGCATAATCTGAGAACGGCGCTCAGAACCCAAAACAGCCAGCGGAATATCCGTCATTTTGGAATCAACAAAGTTAGAAACAACACCATAAATATTCACTTGCCTTCTGATGAAGATCATCAAAGGTACTCCCAGTTGACAATAAATGACTGATTTTGTTCCATCATTTATGTCAAAATAGCCACTTGGTGTTGGCGTGTTCAGCCCAGTAATCCATCTTCATGAGGCACAGGCACTTCGTCCAGACAAAGTTCCATTACAGTCCTTTAGAAATATGTCAAACGATGTATGGAATCCATCTTTAGGATGTTTTTAACATAAAACATCAATAATGTTCCAACTAGAGAATTCCTTTGTCTTCAGAAAAGCACTGGAACGAGAGGTAACTCTGTCGGGAGCGCCAGTCATGAGACCGGGGAACTCTGCCAGACCACTGACTCAGAGGTCTCATGAGCCCCTCCTTTATAGTAGAATCCTCATTCAACTTTCTAAAGATGGTTGACATCTAGTGGAAGCTGTAGGAAGTGCAACTTTATCCATATCTCAATGTGTATTCAGTAGGCCAAGCATTGAAAAACTACAAACCTCAGCTGTCCCACTTCCTGGTTGGATTTTTCTCAGGTTTTTGCCTGCCATATGAGTTCTGTTATACTCACAGACATTATTCAAACAGTTTTAGAAACTTCAGTGTTTTCTATCCAATACTAATAATAATATGCATATATTAGCATCTGGGACAGAGTCGGAGGCAGTTCAGTCTGGGCACGCTATTCATCCAAAAGTGAAATTGCTGCCCCCTATCCCAAAAAGGTGACTAGTGATCCATTTATTAAAGTGTCCAGTGGTTTGATTGTCAATGTAGGCAGCAGCCTCTGAGTTAGTGATTTCTGTTTAGCAGTCTGATGGCCTTGAGATAGAAGCTGTTTTTCAGTCTCTCGGTCCCAGCTTTGATGCACCTTGCCTTCTTGATGGTAGCGGGGTGAACATGCAGTGGCTCAGGTGGTTGTCCTTGATGACCTTTTTGGCCTTCCTGTGACATCGGGTGCTGTAGGTGTCATGGAGGGCAGGTAGTTTTCCCCCGGTGATGCGTTGTGTGGACTGCACCACCCTCTGGAGAGCCTTGCGGTTGAGGGCGGTGCAGTTGCCGTACCAAGCGGTGATACAGCCCGGCAGGATGTTAGGGTTTTGGGTGACAAGCCAAATTTCTTCAGCCTCCTGAGGTCTTCTTCTTCACCACACTGTCTGTATGGGTGGCCCATTACAGTTTGTCTGTGATTAGTATGCCAAGGAACTTGAAGCTTTCCACCTACTGTCCTGTCAATGTGGATAGGTGGGTGCTCCCTCTGCTGTTTCAAGAAGTCCATGATCATCTCCTTTGTTTTGTTGACGTTGAGTGAGAGGTTGTTTTCATGACACCACACTCAGAGTGCCCTCACTTCTTCCCTGTAGGCTGTTTCATGGTTGTTGGTAATCAAGACCACTACTATTGTGTCATCTGCAAACTTGATGATTTTAATTGGAGTTGTGCATGGCCAGGCAGTTATAGGTGAACAAGGAGTACAGGAGGGGGCTGAGCATGCACCCTTGTGGGGCCCCGGAGTTGAGTCAGTGAAGTGGAGATGTTGTTTCCTACCTTCACCACTTGGGAGCAGCCGTCAGAAATTCCAGGACCCAGGGTTCAGACCCAGGGCCTACAGCTTAATGATGACCTTGGAGGGTACGATGGTGTTGAATATTGAGTTGTCGTCAGTATAGGTATTCCTCTTGTCCAGATGGGATAGGGCAGTGTGATGGCGATTGCATCGTCTGTGGACCTGTTGGGGCGCTGTGCAAACTGAAGTGGGTCTAGGGTGGCAGATAAGGGGGAGGTGATATGATCCTTGACTAGTCTCACAAAGCACTTCATGATGACAGAAGTGAGTGCTACGGGACGGTAGTCATTTAGTTCAGTTATCTTTGCCTTCTTGGGTACAGGAACAATGGTGGCCATCTGTGGGGACAGCAGACTGGGATAGGGAGCGATTGAGTTTGTCTGTAAACACACCAGCCAGTTGGTCTGCGCATGCTCTGAGGACACGGCTAGGGATGTCTGGGCTGGCAACCTTGCGAGGGTTAACACGTGTTTAAATGTCTTACTCATGTCGGCCACGGAGAAGGAGAGAGAGGGGGGGTGGAGTCCTTGTTAGCGGGCCATGACGGTGGCACTGTATTATCCTCAAATCTGGCAAAGGTGTTAAGTTTGTCTGGAAGCGAGACGTCGGTGTCCGTGACGTAGCTGGTTTTCTTTTTGTAGTCCGTGATTGTCTGTGGACCCTGCCACATATGTCTCGTGTCTGAGCCATTGAATTGCGACTCCACTTTGTCCCTATACCGACATTTCACTCCTTGCGGAGGGAATAGCTACACGGTTTATATTCGGCCATATTCCCAGTCCTCTTTCCATGTTTAAATGCGGTGGTTCACGTGAATGCCGCCCTCCAGACATGGTTTCTGGTTAGGGTAGGTTTTAATAGTCAAAGTGGGTACAACATATCCAATGCATTTCCTTAACATCTCAAACACAGAGTCAGCGTATAGGTTGATGTTGTTCTCTGAGGCTGCCCAGAACATATCCCAGTCCGCATGAGCAAAACAATCTTGAAGCGTGGATTCCGATTGGTCAGACCAGCGTTGACTAGTTGTCACAGGTACATCCTGTTTGAGCTTCTGCCTATAAGACTGTAGGAGCGAGATGGAGTCGTGGTCGGATTTGCCGAAGGGAAGGTGAAGGAGGGCCTTGTATTCATCGCAGAAGTTTGAGTAGCAGTGATCGAGTGTATTGCCTGCGTGAGTGTATGCTGAAATAAATTAGATAGCCTTGTTCTCAAATTTGCTTTGTTAAAATCCCCAGCTACAATAAATTCAGCCTCCGGATATATGGGCCGTTGTGGTGTCTGCTTAAGGGCGTATATACATGGCTGTGACGATAACTGACACAAATTCTCTTGGAAGATAATATGGCCGGCGTTTGATTGTAAGGAATTCTTGTTCGGGTGAGCAGCAGGACTTGAGTTCCTGTATGTTGTTATGATTACACCATGAGTTGTTAATCATGAGGCAATCACACCCGCCCTTCTTCCCAGAGAGGTGTTTATCTCTGTCGGCGCGACGCATGAAGAAGCCCGGTGGCTGAACCGATTCCAAGATGTCGATTGCAAGATGAAGAGAATATGTCTGATAACCACACACAATTTGTTGAATGCAGATTCTTCTGAGGCTGAGAAAATTGAGTGTGGGAAGAGTCTGACTTTCAGGAAATGCTAGTTAAAGACAAGGACACTGAATTTAGACTGCCAAACACTAGTAGTTTTACTTCTTGAGTAAAATGACATTAAAGTCAAAATCAAATCAAATGTATTTATATAGCCCTTCGTACATCAGCTGATATCTCAAAGTGCTGTACAGAAACCCAGCCTAAAACCCCAAACAGCAAGCAATGCAGGTGTAGAAGCACGTTGGCTTGGAAAAACTCCCTAGAAAGGCCAAAACCTAGGAAGAAACCTAGAGAGGAACCAGGCTGAGGGGTGGCCAGTCCTCTTCTGGCTGTGCCGGGTGGAGATTATAACAGAACATGGCCAAGATGTTCAAATGTTAATAGATGACCAGCATGGTCAAATAATAGGTCTGGGACAGGTAGCACGTCCGCTGAACAGGTCAGGATTCCGTAGCCGCAGGCAGAAAGTAACAGTACTTCTACTTGAGTAGGATATTTCACTACTCTTTCCACTCCTGCTGAAATGTATATGTAAAGCTGTTTACTTGTTCTCACACTGTGTGGCATAGCATCTAATCAAGAATTGTTACACTGAAGAAGGAGCTGTGTTTCAAAATGTTGGTTTAGTCATCAACCGTTGAAAGTAAACAATCTAGGGGTTCATGAGTATGGCTTTTCAAGTCAGGAAAAAAGATTACTAGTCAAATGAAGGGGGAAAAGCTGCTGTGGCAATTTGCATACTAACTGCCAGCTTTATAGTGGAGTTCCCTGTTTTTTTTTCTTCACTTGTACACAATATTCCTTTCCATTAGGTCGCCAGTCATTAAGCTGGCATGAGAACATATCCTGATGCTTGTAACTTTGAATCTCTATATGTGCTGGTCTTTGTGCTTATTTAAATGAATTATTGGCCAGTCATGCTTTATACTCGATGCAAAACAGCAAAAGATGATAATATGCATTATTTACAGTCCTTAGCCTGTGAGACATATCAAATCAAATCAAATCAAATTTTATTTGTCACATACACATGGTTAGCAGATGTTAATGCGAGTGTAGCGAAATGCTTGTGCTTCTAGTTCCGACAATGCAGTAATAACGAGCAAGTAATCTAACTAACAATTCCAAAAAAAAACTACTGTCATACACAGTGTAAGGGGATAAAGAATATGTACATAAGGATATATGAATGAGTGATGGTACAGAGCAGCATAGGCAAGATACAGTAGATGATATCGAGTACAGTATATACATATGAGATAAGTATGTAAACCAAGTGGCATAGTTAAAGTGGCTAGTGATACATGTATTACATAAGGATGCAGTCGATGATATAGAGTACAGTATCAACGTATGCATATGAGATGAACAATGTAGGGTAAGTAACATTATATAAGGTAGCATTGTTTAAAGTGGCTAGTGATATATTTACATCATTTCCCATCGATTCCCATGATTAAAGTGGCTGGAGTAGAGTCAGTGTCATTGACAGTGTGTTGGCAGTAGCCACTCAATGTTAGTGGTGGCTGTTTAACAGTCTGATGGCCTTGAGATAGAAGCTGTTTTTCAGTCTCTCGGTCCCAGCTTTGATGCACCTGTACTGACCTCGCCTTCTGGATGGCAGCGGGGTGAACAGGCAGTGGCTCGGGTGGTTGATGTCCTTGATGATCTTTATGGCCTTCCTGTAGCATCGGGTGGTGTAGGTGTCCTGGAGGGCAGGTAGTTTGCCCCCGGTGATGCGTTGTGCAGACCTCACTACCCTCTGGAGAGCCTTACGGTTGAGGGCGGTGCAGTTGCCATACCAGGCGGTGATACAGCCCGCCAGGATGCTCTCGATTGTGCAGTAGTATATGTGACCAGACTTGGCTTTAACGCGTATAGGCTAGGCTAATGGCAATGACAACTGCTTATACTACAGGGCTCACAAGGAAAACTCTGCCCTCAGGCTCGAGCTAGCAGGAAATGTCATCCTACTGAGCTCTGACTATGTAACGGATACTCTCCCCAGGGAGCTAACAAAATACCTATAGGCTTGGGCAATAACCCGGTATACTGTATATTTCAAAATAACGGTGGTATGATTTTCAATACCAGAGGCTGTGGGGGTGTGTGCTACGGCTCTGCTTAAAAGTTAAGTATAACTATAATACATCTAAGATGTGTCAAATTATATCCAGTTCATGGCTGCAGCTTTGCATTTGGTTTGCTAAGTGTGTAGATATCAACATCCAGCATATTCGTTACAGCAGAGACATTCAATCCCCTCCTGGATCAAGATCCCTTTTGCCTTAAGCTGGGTAGGCACTACACAACTTTTAAAATCCTGACATCATAGGGCCTCCCGAGTGGCGCAGCGGTCTAAGGCACTGCAATGCTTGAGGCGTCACTACAGATCCGGGTTCGATCCCAAGCAGTTGCCGCGACCGGGAGACCAATTACTCATCCGGGTTAGGGGAGTGTTTGGCTGGCCGGGATGTCTTGTCCCATCGTGCTCTAGTGACTCCTGTGGCGGGCCAAGCTCATGCACGGTCGCCAGTGGTACGGATTTTGCCTCTGACACATTGGTGCGGCTGGCTTTTGGGTTAAGCGAGCAACGAGTCCGTACAGGAGTTACAGTCTTGTCCCATCACTGCAACTACCAATTGGGTGCCACGAAATTGGGGTGAAAAAGGGTAAAAAAAAATAAAAAAATACTAACATTGTTGAGCCTCACATTAAACAACAGTCTTTCCTGTAGTTTTTCTTTTGTGTTGCCAAAATAGTGGTGCGCACTCTAAACGATGTGGCATAGACAGGGTCAAGATTCTTCACTTGGTGTTGAGTATTCTCCCTACTACGCTGTCTCGTGAAAACAATGATGTGATTAGTTTGTAACGTAGCTACGAGCTCTGCTTCAAAGCAGCCTCATCTTTCGGACATTCACAATTGCTATACAGAGTTGAAATATCTAGCCAACATTTTGAATTGAATAACATTGCTTGTGAATTTCAGAGCTGTAACGATTTGACACTTTACCTTTGATTAAAGGCGAGTACGAACGCATACTAGTGGTAGTCATCTCTCCTGCTCAAGTGTCTACACCTTCTGGGTGACGCGAAACAACCTCATTTCACTGGCCTCTTATCTATTACTAATCACCGATCTCTTAACTTGTCGTTGCACATCTCACACTACAAAGCATTGCAGATTTTGTGCCGATAAAATCAAACATGTTTGAGCAGTCCCAGATGTCCTGATATTTTCAAAGACTACATCGGTAGCCCTCCAGATTGTCAGATGCTTCCAAGCGCAGAATAAGGCTTATGGGCTTGCCAGAATCCTATTTTAACCCCCTCAGTTGACATTTACACTCCTCTAACCACTACTGCGTCATCCACCTTTCCTCAATTGGACTCTGTGTCCTCTGCCAGTGGTGTATGCTGGTACAGAAACAAAGGCCCTATTCCAATCGAAAATGCATCCTCCTTCCTTACTCCGTTCCTTAAAGGGATCCCTGATCTCACAAGGTTGAATAGTTGAAGGCAGGGGCTAGCTTTCATCTATCTAATCATGTGAGATCAGTGATTACTTTGAGGAAGGCAGGGCTAATTTCAACAGGGCCTAGATCTGTAGTGTGGAGTTCACAGTTCAAGGCAGTGGAGTGTAAACTGGTCTAGAATGTGTCAACGACTTGGAGTTCTTTCACTCTGGCCTGTATGTCACACTCATAATGTGAATGAGAAGGACCTTTTTAAACACATTGAAATGTTTATATATCAAATGCAGGGCATAAGTAATATATTTCTGTTTCAGTGCATGTGGGAGTGTTTTTTTGTGTGTGTACCAGACCATTGCTTTATGGGAGTTTTCCTGTTACTTGGGCAAATGGGCCGCAGTTGGGGAAATGCAGAAGGGCGAGGGAGGAGGGGTTATAGCATTCTGTGCATGTCTAGCTTGCACAGTGACCCCGCCTAGAGGCAACAAGTTCCCAGCCACATTCTGACAGCCTCAGGGGCAGGAAGGAAGTGCTTACTCACTCTCTCTTACGCACACACACTCGCTCTCTCTCGCTCTCTCGCTCTCTCTCACTCTCTCTCGCCTCTCGCTCTTTGTCACTCACCCACCCTCTGAGACAGAGCCTTTTAAGGAAAAAGCCTTGCTCTCACTCAAGTGAAGCAGAGTCAACACACACAAGTACACACTGCTTGCGTAAACACACAGACACGCAAACAAAGCATTGCCACACCCAAAGTAATGTGTTCACGTAAATATACAAACAAGAATACACAATATAAATGTGGAGTACTGCATATAGATTTTTTTAGCCAAGATTTTTTTTCAAGGGTTGCATGTAGGGCTGTGATGGTCATGGGATGACTGTAATTGGCCAGCCAAATGGCCGAGGTCTCGGTAATAATCTTTCAAATCGATTTTCTCCTCATCTGCTCCTGGACTGAATGTGCTACCATAGACCTAGAATGAATAGAACTGGTATCCCCATTCAAGTCAATGGTGGACAGGAAGCCATTGCGAGTCAACCATAGGAGCAGAGCAGGAAGTAAAAGCAGGATGTGTACCCATCAATCTGTGCTGTGATTTGTTGATTCAACTCAACTGACATTACAAAAAATACATTCCATTGCATGAGCTCCAGCAGTTAACATAATTTGAGTGAACAATCTACATTTCATCAAGGAAGAACAAAGTTTCATCACGTTAAGTCTGTTACGGCAGAAACTAAATCAACTGCACAAATGCCCCGCCGTCCTGTCTTTGGCCAGCTGTTCGTTTCACTATTATTTAAAAAAAAAAATGAATTAAATGGTTAGGACTGTTTTATTTTCATCACGGTCTTCATCCAAAACTGCCGGTTACACGTTATACATGAATTGTTCCAGCCCTAGGGAACAGGAGCCCTATCTAGGAAAAGGATGTCTGGTCACATCTTCTCTTTTTATATATGTTGGTGTTAATGCTAAACTAACAATCTCTCTCATTCTCCCTTGCTCTCTATTCATCCCATCTTTCTCTCTAATCTAGGCAGAGGCCAGGCTGGCAGCAAAGAGGGCGGCCAGGGCAGAGGCCCGAGAAATCCGTATGAAGGAGCTGGAGAGACAACAGAAAGAGGTACAACTAGAGGGCACTATATTCCCAATACACACATAATGTACACACTTACAGTGGGGCAAAAAATTATTTAGTCAGCCACCAATTGTGCAAGTTCTCCCACTTAAAAAGAGTCTGCCCTGTCTGGTGCAGGTCTACAATTTTGTCTCTGGTGTCCTTTGACAGCTATTTGGTCTTGACCATAGTGGAGTTTGGAGTGTGACTGTTTGAGTTGTGGACAGGTGTCTTTTATACTGCTAACAAGTTCAAACAGGTGCCTTTAATACAGGTAACGAGTGGAGGACAGAGGAGCCTCTTAAAGAAGAAGTTACAGGTCTGTGAAAGCCAGAAATCTTGCTTGTTTGTAGGTGACCAAATACTTATTTTCCACCATAATTTGCAAATAAATTCATTAAAAATCCTACAATGTGATTTTTCTGGATTTTCTTTCCTCATTTTGTCTGTCATAGTTGAAGTGTACCTATGATGAAAATTACAGGCCTCTCTCATCTTTTTAAGTGGGAGAACTTGCACAATTGGTGGCTGACTAAATACTTTTTTGCCCCACTGTATGTTATACAGCACATAGTACCTTACACAGACTTGGTCCCAAAACTACACCAAGCTTTAGGCACCATGAGTCACGTCACATGACGAGGGAGACGGTTCGGGAAGCTGGAGGGTCACATGGGGCCAGGGTTGGTCATTAAAGACGAAGGCATTTCCTCTGGACACAGTGTTTCATCAAGCTGAGGGTCCTTTCATCCTGTGCCAGGGTGGGGACAGAGGTCACCAGTGTTAATGGTGTACTGTTATCACTTTATCCTTCACGAGAGTGCACAGCTGGGGATTTCTACCAAACAAATTAGCATACACTCTTAATATCGTAAGTATAAACAACAAGCAAGAACACTGTCATTAGAAATCCAGGGAATTAGGGGTTCCAGTTTTGTCTTTTTGAACCATCTTTTCTTAAGGTGATTCTAATCTTAAAAAGTGATCTTGAAGTTATACAATCTTTACATCTAGTATATTCTGGAACACATGGTGCTTACTAGTTGCCAACCCCGATTTTGGTTTACCCTTTAACTTCTGCTACTGTACGTACAAATTGGTGGGAAATTGATCTGCTTATGCTCTTTGACCCAGTGAGAGAGCATGATAAAATCCAGTTGACCTGGAGGTCTTAAGCACTTAACCCTCACCTGAGCTTGACCAGTACCTACAATGGCTGAACTCAAATCAAATCAAATGTATTTATATAGCCCTTCGTACATCAGCTGATATCTCAAAGTGCTGTACAGAAACCCAGCCTAAAACCCCAAACAGCAAGCAATGCAGGTGTAGAAGCACGGTGGCTAGGAAAAACTCCCTAGAAAGGCCAAAACCTAGGAAGACACCTAGAGAAGAACCAGGCTGTGGGGTGGCCAGTCCTCTTCTGGCTGTGCCGGGTGGAGATTATAACAGAACATGGCCAAGATGTTCAAATGTTCATAAATGACCAGCATGGTCAAATAATAATAATCACAGGCAGAACAGTTGAAACTGGAGCAGCAGCACGGCCAGGTTGACTGGGGACAGCAAGGAGGCATCATGCCAGGTAGTCCTGAGGCATTTTTATTTCACCTTTTTTTTAACCAGGTAGGCTAGTTGAGAACAAGTTCTCATTTACAACTGCGACCTGGCCAAGATAAAGCATAGCAGTGTGAACAGAGTTACACATGGAGTAAACAATTTAAGTCAATAACACAGTAGGAAAAAAAAGATGGTCTATATACATTGTGTGCAAAAGGCATGAGGAAGTAGGCAAATAATTACAATTTTGCAGATTAACACTGGAGTGATAAATGATCAGATGGTCATGTACAGGAAGAGATACTGGTGTGCAAAAGAGAAGAAAAGTAAATAAATATAAACAGTATGGGGATGAGGTAGGTAAATTGGGTGGGCTATTTACCGATAGACTATGTACAGCTGCAGCGATCGGTTAGCTGCTCAGATAGCAGATGTTTGAAGTTGGTGAGGGAGATAAGTCTCCAACTTCAGCGATTTTTTGCAATTCGTTCCAGTCACAGGCAGCAGAGAACTGGAACGAAAGGCGGCCAAATGAGCTGTTGGCTTTAGGGATGATCAGTGAGATACACCTGCTGGCGCGCGTGCTACGGGTGGGTGTTGCCATCGTGACAAGTGAACTAAGATAAGGCGGAGCTTTACCTAGCATGGACTTGTAGATGACCTGGAGCCAGTGGGTCTGGCGACAAATATGTAGCGAGGGCCAGCCGACTAGAGCATACAGGTCGCAGTGGTGGGTGGTATAAGGTGCTTTAGTAACAAAACGGATGGCACTGTGATAAACTGCATCCAGTTTGCTGAGTAGAGTATTGGAAGCTATTTTGTAGATGACATCGCCGAAGTCGAGGATCGGTAGGATAGTCAGTTTTACTAGGGTAAGTTTGGCGGCGTGAGGGAAGGAGGCTTTGTTGCGGAATAGAAAGCCGACTAGATTTGATTTTAGATTGGAGATGTTTGATATGAGTCTGGAAGGAGAGTTTACAGTCTAGCCAGACACCTAGGTACTTATAGATGTCCACATATTCTAGGTCGGAACCATCCAGGGTGGTGATGCTAGTTGGGCATGCGGGTGCAGGCAGCGAACGGTTGAAAAGCTTGCATTTGGTTTTACTAGCGTTTAAGAGCAGTTGGAGGCCACGGAAGGAGTGTTGTATGGCGTTGAAGCTCGTTTGGAGGTTAGATAGCACAGTGTCCAAGGAAGGGCCAGAAGTATACAGAATGGTGTCGTCTGCGTAGAGGTGGATCAGGGAATCGCTCGCAGCAAGAGCAACATCATTGATATATACAGAGAAAAGAGTCGGCCCGAGAATTGAACCCCGTGGCACCCCCATAGAGACTGCCAGAGGACCGGACAACATGCCCTCCGATTTGACACACTGAACTTTGTCTGCAAAGTAGTTGGTGAACCAGGCAATGCAGTCATTAGAAAAACCGAGGCTACTGGGTCTGCCGATGAGAATATGGTGATTGACAGAGTCGAAAGCCTTGTCCAGGTCGATGAAGACGGCTGCACAGTACTGTCTTTTATCGATGGCGGTTATGATATCGTTTAGTACCTTGAGCGTGGCTGAGGTGCACCCGTGACCGGCTCGGGAACCAGATTGCACAGCGGAGAAGGTACGGTGGGATTCGAGATGGTCAGTGACCTGTTTGTTGACTTGGCTTTCGAAGACTTTAGATAGGCAGGGCAGGATGGATATACAGTGCCTTGCGAAAGTATTCGGCCCCCTTGAACTTTGCGACCTTTTGCCACATTTCAGGCTTCAAACATAAAGATATAAAACTGTATTTTTTTGTGAAGAATCAACAACAAGTGGGACACAATCATGAAGTGGAACGACATTTATTGGATATTTCAAACTTTTTTAACAAATCAAAAACTGAAAAATTGGGCGTGCAAAATTATTCAGCCCCCTTAAGTTAATACTTTGTAGCGCCACCTTTTGCTGCGATTACAGCTGTAAGTCGCTTGGGGTATGTCTCTATCAGTTTTGCACATCGAGAGCCTGAAATTTTTTCCCATTCCTCCTTGCAAAACAGCTCGAGCTCAGTGAGGTTGGATGGAGAGCATTTGTGAACAGCAGTTTTCAGTTCTTTCCACAGATTCTGGATTGGATTCAGGTCTGGACTTTGACTTGGCCATTCTAACACCTGGATATGTTTATTTTTGAACCATTCCATTGTAGATTTTGCTTTATGTTTTGGATCATTGTCTTGTTGGAAGACAAATCTCCGTCCCAGTCTCAGGTCTTTTGCAGACTCCATCAGGTTTTTTTCCAGAATGGTCCTGTTATTTCGCTCCATCCATCTTCCCATCAATTTTAACCATCTTCCCTGTCCCTGCTGAAGAAAAGCAGGCCCAAACCATGATGCTGCCACTACCATGTTTGACAGTGGGGATGGTGTGTTCAGGGTGATGAGCTGTGTTGCTTTTACGCCAAACATAACGTTTTGCATTGTTGCCAAAAAGTTCAATTTTGGTTTCATCTGACCAGAGCACCTTCTTCCACATGTTTGGTGTGTCTCCCAGGTGGCTTGTGGCAAACTTTAAACAACACTTTTTATGGATATCTTTAAGAAATGGCTTTCTTCTTGCCACTCTTCCATAAAGGCCAGATTTGTGCAATATACGACTGATTGTTGTCCTATGGACAGAGTCTCCCACCTCAGCTGTAGATCTCTGCAGTTCATCCAGAGTGATCATGGGCCTCTTGGCTGCATCTCTGATCAGTCTTCTCCTTGTATGAGCTGAAAGTTTAGAGGGACGGCCAGGTCTTGGTAGATTTGCAGTGGTCTGATACTCCTTCCATTTCAATATTATCGCTTGCACAGTGCTCCTTGGGATGTTTAAAACTTGGGAAATCTTTTTGTATCCAAATCCGGCTTTAAACTTCTTCACAACAGTATCTCAGACCTGCCTGGTGTGTTCCTTGTTCTTCATGATGCTCTCTGCGCTTTTAACGGACCTCTGAGACAATCACAGTGCAGGTGCATTTATACGGAGACTTGATTACACACAGGTGGATTGTATTTATTGTCATTAGTCATTTAGGTCAACATTGGATCATTCAGAGATCCTCACTGAACTTCTGGAGAGAGTTTGCTGCACTGAAAGTAAAGGGGCTGAATAATTTTGCACGCCCAATTTTTCAGTTTTTGATTTGTTAAAAAAGTTTGAAATATCCAATAAATGTCGTTCCACTTCATAATTGTGTCCCACTTGTTGTTGATTCTTCACAAAAAAATACAGTTTTATATCTTTATGTTTGAAGCCTGAAATGTGGCAAAAGGTCGCAAAGTTCAAGGGGGCCGAATACTTTCGCAAGGCACTGTAGGTCTGTAACAGTTTGGGTCCAGGGTGTCTCCCCCTTTTGAAGAGGGGGATGACTGCGGCAGCTTTCAAATCCTTGGGGATCTCAGACGATATGAAAGAGAGGTTGAACAGGCTGGTAATAGGGATTGCGACAATGGCGGCGGATAGTTTCAGAAATAGAGGCTCCAGATTGTCAAGCCCAGCTGATTTGTACGGGTCCAGGTTTTGCAACTCTTTCAGAACATCTGCTATTTGGGTAAAGGAGAACCTGGAGAGGCTTGAGCGAATAGCTGCGGGGGGGGTGGAGCTGTTGGCCGAGGCATGGTCCTAGGGTTCAGCTCCTGCCAGAGAGAGAGAAAGAAAGAGAGAATTAGAGAGCGCATACTTAAATTCACACAGGACACCGGATAAGACAAGAGAAGTACTCCAGATATGACAAGCGGACCCTAGCCCCCCGACACAAACTACTGCAGCATAAATACTGGAGGCTGAGACAGGAGGGGTCAGGAGACACTGTGGCCCCATGCGATGATACCCCCGGACAGGGCCAAACAGGAAGGATATAACCCCACCCACTTTGCCAAAGCACAGCCCCCACACCACTAGAGGGATATCTTCAACCACCAACTTACCATCCTGATACAATGCCGAGTATAGCCCACAAAGATCTCCGCCACGGCACAACCCAAGGGGGGGCGCCAACCCAGACAGGAAGATCACATCAGTGACTCAACCCACTCAAGTGACGCACCCCTCCTAGGGACGGCATGAAAGAGCACCAGTAAGCCAGTGTACTCAGCCCCTGTAATAGGGTTGAACTCACCAAATAGCATCGGTAATTGACGCTCTTGTTCAGTTGTCATATGACCAAGGACGCATCAGTGAATGTGTACTATTTCTTAATGTAACGGAACTATAAAGCATGTTGCTTTGGTCCAATAGATGTTTACATTGTGTTCAGCTGTTATATTTGGATAGTTTTTTTTATTGGCTGAGATTTGTATTAGCAGTGTCTAGGTTAGTTTCCAGCTGTGAGATTAAGTAATGGCTCTGATTGGACCATAGGAGATTGTAAATCCCTCAGTCTCAGTAAGTACTCCATCAAGCAGGGCTGGGGTAAATTCCATTTCAGCCAAAATTCAATAGATGAATTGGACATTTCCTATTCGAAAATATTGGGTAATCTTCAGTTCATTAAAGTTATGTAAATCAGAGTGACGTATTACCTGAGAGGGACTTTAGCATTGCATAATGATACATGCTCCCTGCTAGCTTTGCCTCCCTCTTGGTTCTGCAGACTCAAGCACCTTTTAGGTTCATTAAATCACCATTTGGTTTGACTCTGCCGATAGAGGCTCAAGTCTCTAGAATTTTACGTTTTTGTTCTGATGTGTTACATGGTGAATGTGTCTTGCTGTGGTTTAGCACCTCTGATCCCTACCTAAGGGAGCCTCACCTTTCTTGGGTCACTATTCTTAGACCACAATAATCCTACAGAAAGCTTTACAGTCACTGCTCATTCTTACTCCAACATTGCTACCCTTCTCTAAGAAACCATATGTTTTTGCCTTAATGTACAGAATGATCACTGTGATAGTACTTTAGTTGTTTAGTGCACTATGATGTGAGTTTATCATTTGTCCCATTTTAGATGTGAAATTTGCCAGCAATGAGAGACACATGCCATATGCTCACACATTTAAAACATGTGGTTGAGCAAACATTGCACCATCCCTGTGTTATGGTAGACTTGCATGAGCAGGCACACCCCCTCCTGTCATACTCACCGGATTAACAGTCAGTGTTCAGATTAGTCTGGTCAGGAGGTGTGTTTGGTGTGTGTGTATGTGTATGTGTGTGCGTGGCTTAAACCCTCAAGCCAAGTCCCAAAGTAGCTTAGCGGGCTGTCCTCCTTAGTGAAGCCTCTTGTTGACGAACAGTGGTTAGTTTATACCGCTCCAATGATGTTATGTCTGGACAGCACTACTATGCTTTCCACTACTGTCCGGATGATAACTTTAGGAGATATCCTCTTAAATTGTAGAAACACTCAAGCCAAAAGAGTGGATTGGTAGCTGTATATCTACAGTAGAGCTAACCTAAATCATCAGGTTGTCTTTGTAGCAACGCCTGAGCCTCTGAACTGGGAACTTTTAACCTCCTTGATCCCGTCTGCATGGCAGGCTATCGTCATTGGCGACATCTGTATGGAACACCTTAAGTTTGCATCGTGACCGCAGCAGGACGGCCGGGCGGTGGTTGGCGGGGAGGGGGTTTCGGGCTGCCCTTAAAGGGCGTCCGGGGACCCCTCCAAATAGAAAGGTGAGCCAGTATGTTTGAAGCTAGTTGGGACGGGAAGCGGGAGGTACAGTACCTAAGCTGATTGTGTAACTGTAACTCATCTGATGAATGGTCTTGCACTGAACGAGGCAAGGTAACTGTTTACGTGTTTATTTACACTTGAAAAATAAATAGTGATGCTTTTCGTTCTTGACCATTTATCAAATACTTTGGTCGGACCTGGATATGAAGTTTTACCTTAATTTGCAATCTCTGCTTTGAAATCTTCTTAAATCCCAAACAATTTCTGTAAATGAAATCGCCAGAAAAATCTGTATTCTTGATTGACATGTTGCTGTGAGGCACTTTAAGCACGCTGGTTCTCAGAACAACTTTTCCAGAATGCTGACTCCAACGTGCCTCACAGACGCTGAGCCGAAAAGCTTGTCACGTTTCCTTTGTTGGTAGAAGCTAGGTATCTTTTGCTCTGAGGTCAAAGAGAGCTCAGCTGCCAAAGCCTGGAAGAAGAGGTTCTAGTATCACCTTTGTTTCATAATGCTTTTATCATAAAAGGTGGCATACCTGTGGCAATGGGACATATGTTTATGGTACTGTAAGTACACATGTTCCTGTGTGGTATTTTGGAGATGAAATGGCAAACGCATTTGTTCAGCTCTCAGGTCCTTGAAGGTGATCAACTTCGAAAGAGAAATGCTGACACAAAGCTTAACTCTAACAATAAGTGCTTTTCCGACAGGTCTCAGGCATTAACCATGACAAAGGGTCAGTAAATCTGCTGTGGGGGGACTTTGCCAAGGTTGGGGCAAGATCTTTTGGCCAGACCAATGGCGCAAGCACGGACATAGACGTCAGGCAGAAAAAACATTAATTGAGACTGATGGACTTGTGGGGTCAAGAAGTGGTAGGGCGTCGTCTGAACAGTACTTCTAGTTAATGAATGAAGATTAACAGTGGGTGAAAGGGTCAGCCCAACTGATGATGGATCTGTAGAACTGAGAATCGCACACCAGCTAAAGCATGTACTGCAGGGCTGAAAGCGAGAGAGTGCTGTTAAATCTGGATTAGTGGCCCACTGACAGGCCAGTGAAACTGGAGGGGTAGGGTGTCTTTTAAAACCAGGAAAAGCATTGTTGGTTGGGGATTGGGGGACAGTATAGAAGAGGTGGCACATTTTTCACATAGCTCGTAGAGCGATTTTGTCTCAGCGACCACAGCTTCTAGACTGAGCTCAAAGGTACAGCATATAAAACAGTGTAACATGTTGTTCAATAAAATCGGAAAGAGTTAGCTTGTTTGCTCAAGTGGACCTCCACCGAGACCAGATCATATCATTTCAAATACTTTAAGGAACCACTCATAGGGAGTTAATCAAACTTCGCTTGGTGAGTGCAATAACTAATGCATTTCATGATAAATACATTTCTAAGCTTGTATGAAGTGATTTCATCTCATAGTGTCGTGGGAAGGTTTGGTCTCCAACTTTGTCTTTGGGGTCTGTTTTGGACCATTTAACGCTGTAGTTTCCCCAATTCAGGTCTATTAGAATAGTTTTTTTAACTGCATGTACCTGCTAATGAAGATGGCTAGTGCCGTTCTGAGTGAGAACTGTTTTTGTCTATGTATAAACTATAAATATCACAATGCTTAAGATGTTCAGAGGGGTATACTACATAGCGGGTATGAGGACCTAACTTTGGTCAGTTCTGAGTTCAACTTGGGATAACCGTTGACATAAAGGTGGCTCACCTTCTAGCCAGGCCAATTTCTATGGCAACGAATACTTCAGCTCTAACCTGTTAACTCTACTCCACTATCCTGAAAGAAGTCTCTGGGCGGTGTGTTGAGGAGCAATTAAATCAGATTCCCCCCCTCTCACAAAGACTGCATTATCATCCCTTCATCTGTAGAATAGTTCATGTTATTTTATGTTAATTCAGTAATAATGAAAGACTTGTCACACTACAAATTTTATGTCAGGATTCATTTAACTTTACGTGCAGTAAAACCTTGCGACGAGCAAACCGTAATCATAGCCACAAACGCATTAGCATAACGCGGCGGACATAAATACCCCTAGAAACTTTTCCTATTCATGAAAATCGCAAATGAAATAAATATATTCAAACACAAGCTTAGCCTTTTGTTAACAACACTGTCATCTCAGATTTTCAAAATATGCGTTACAGCCAACGCTAGACAAGCATTTGTGTAAGTTTATCATGGCATAATGCTATGCTAGCTCTGCTGGCAGCAGGCAATATTTTCACGAAAATAAGAAAAGCAACCAAATTAAATAATTTACCTTTGAAGAACTTCGGATGCTTTCACTCAGGAGACTCCCAGTTAGATAGCAAATGTTCCTTTTTTCCAGAAATATTTTTTTTGTTTGCGAAATAGCTACCGTTTCTTCATCATGCATGGCTGAGAAATCGACTGGAAAATGCTACAACTATATAACGGCAAACTTTTTTTTCAAAATTTGCTCCATAATATCGACAAAAACACGGCAAACGTTGTTTAGGATCCATCCTCAAGGTGTTTTTAACATATATATTCAATAATATATCCGTCGAGGCAATTGGTTTCTCATAAGAAGCGATTGGAAAAATGGCTACCTCAGTATTTTACGCAAGATTTTCTGCGTGAGACACCATGTGACCACATGCTATATATGGTCCCTTACAGCCATTCTTCAATGGAAATGCCTAAAAAGACGTCACAATGCTGTAGACACCTTGGGGAACACGTGGAAAACGTAAGCTCATTCGTAGCTCATTCACAGCATATAAGGAGTCATTGGCATGAGGCGGTTTCAAAAAATGCGGCACTTCCTGGTTGGATTTTTATCTGGGTTTCGCCTGTAACATCAGTTCTGTGGCACTCACAGACAATATCTTTGCAGTTTTGGAAACGTCAGTGTCTTCTTTACAAAGCTGTCAATTATATGCATAGTCGAGCATCTTTTCATGACAAAATATCTTGTTTAAAACGGGAACGTTTTTCATCAAAAAATGAAATGAAGACGGCCCGTCTAATAGCTTTTTTCTCATAGCCTGAATTTGCAGGATAACTGTTCTTACACGCAGTTACTAGCTTGGATTGAGTTAGTGACAAGTGCGGGATCAATATCCACCTTCGTAACATGGATGAAGGCTGAGTTGGAGTTAGCTTTTATTTTCACTGAATCTCTGTTTGGGTATTGTTTAGACTAGAATTAGAAAATTAGGGTGAAGAAATGTAATGCTCTTAGTGTAACCTTTATTTAACTAGGCAAGTCAGTTAAGAACAAAATCTTATTTACAAGGACAGCCTACTCCTTCCTCCCTGTCGGGGAATTGAACCCCGGTCTCCCGCGTGCCCGCATTCACTAGTACAGCCATTATTGAAGGTTCTTGAGGTCACCAAGAAAGTCTGGACATGATCTGCTCATCCTTAATGTAAGGAATTAGGCACTTTCCCATGTTTACTTGTCTGACTGCACAGTAGCCTAATAAACAAACGCAGGTGGCTTATCTTCAAAATGCTTTATTATCTAAATGTAACAGCATATACTGTACAGTACTATATTTCTTCATCAGCATCTTTATGCATTCATTAATAAAATAATGATAAAAATACTCTTTCAAAATGCAGTTGTTGATTTAGTTATGGATCCATAACAAATTACTATGGGAACAAATATCTCTGAATTAGAGAAATATTGGAACAAAGTTGTCTAATTAAGGCAAACAAATTGTTGCTTACTGAAATACGCTTTCAAACACACGTCACGTTGTACAGTGTCATTATGGCTATTAGCAGGGCTATATTTTGGCCTTTATAAATATTATTTTGGCCTTTTTTATTCAGATTACAACACTGTCGTGTTTTTGAAAAGTAAATAATCTCCAAAATATCGTTGTGTGTATATATAGCCTTCCCGCTGTGGATGTCTATTTCAGCACCGTTTAAATGCTGCTGTGAGACGAGCATGGAATTATTTTCCATTATATTCTTAAGATATGTGTTGACTGAGTATAAGCAAGTGATATCTGCTAAATCATCAAGTTAGGTTTCTCCAGAAATAAATAGATCTAAATAACAAACTGACTTTATTTACAAATTAGTGAGACTGTCGCAGTCTATGTTCAAGAATTGCCTTTTTATCGCTCACTCTAGGTTAAATGAAAACAGAATATCCAAAATATCTATTATTATTATTTAATTTAGAATTAGATAAAAAATACTCTTTTAAATATTCTCACAGATCCTAACGGAAAATGCCCCTTAGATATTAATTTAGAATCCTACAATCCTCTAAATGTAATTATTGGCGGAGAGTCACTTCATTGAAAAAAAAATGTTTTTAGATATACTGTGGACCTACCATAGGCGAAGTGAGTGTTGGTTACGCTACAATTAGTGTGGAAATGTTATGCCCGTTTAGATATTTAATTTAAAATCCTCTAATCCTCTTATGCTGTTGCCTACTGACCGTCACGCTGTACAGCGCCATATTTTCCAAACCATCCTAACGGAAACCCGGAGGGTTTCATTTTTAGTTTTTCTCGAATAGAAACACCATAATATTAATCAAATTAATTAAGCCAAATTTCTTAATCAATCCCATGTACCAAGGTTTTAAACTCTCTAGTAAAGCCAATATGGGAGTCTATCAAATGCTTCTCAAAGTTAACCTCTGGTGGTCAAACTAGTACATTAATGTTAAAAAATGGCAGACAATCGAATAGCGTGCCATAGAGTGCTGCAGCAGCCCGCAAGGTGTGCTGCAGTATGACACAACTTTTAAAGGAGGAACCACTGTTGATCTAGCTAGTGTCGTAGTGTACCCTTTCGTTCTTTAGGATATCTGGCTATAAGTCTATTTACTGGGGTTTTGTCTCCTACCTATTTGTACAGCAGCACTGACTGAAATGCATGTCGTTTTTTAGGATCTCTTCAAATGTAATTGAGTTTAAAAGTAAGGCAATATTGGTGAATCATAGAATGTGTTGACACTGTCGCTGAGGAACATCCCCTCCTAGAAAGAAACAGGCCATGTTTTGGATCTTGTCAAAACGTGACTTGAGAAAAGTGTACAGTATTTTGGCTGATTGCCTCGTGTGCCAGGTGACACGGGTCATGCTACTGTTAAGATGCCAACAGGCTGTCACTAACCTTAAGGAGCCACGGTCGGAAAGAATCATGCTTACCCTGGTGACTCCAATCACATGGTCCCTCCCGAGACCATCAGGGGAACTCTTGAGACGTTCCTGGGGTCGGTTACTGTTGGCCTGCCACGCTATGTCCATGGCACATTCCACAGCCAAGTCCCTGTCATAAGTAATAATCTGCCTCTGTGTGGACACCACCCTAATTATTGTACTGTTCTCTCGTTTTCTATGTAGCTTTACATACATACCGTATACAGCTTTATATTCTCTCTCGCCATCTTTGCGGTGGTCTATCATGTTTTATCTCTCTCTTTCCTCAATGTCACTCTGTTTTCTTGTATTCTTTCCCTTTCTGTCCCTGATTCCTGGTTCCTCTCCTCCATTGCCCTGGCTGCTCCTCCTGTGGTGTTAATTTATAGATCTATCAGGTTCAGAAGGTAGGATTCTTGTCCCACATTTTCTGTACTGTTTTTCAACTTTCATTATCATCTTGTCAGTAGTAAAGAATCATTTTCTGTTTTTTTTCTTCAATTTAGACATGCATCCCGGTATAAATGTTAGTTATTTGTTACAGTAATGTCTATGCAAATATAAAATCACCATGGTTTAGACTACATAGTACATATAGCTAGATAATAATGATTATTCGATGAGCTGTGAGTTTCCACCCTTCCTTCCTCTCCTCACACGCTCTTTCCTCAGAAATATTACGGCTTGGACAACAAATCAGACAAAGTAGACAGCGAATGGGGACACATCGAGCAATGGATGGTACAGTCAATAACAAGAATTAATCTTTGACAAACTAAGCGTTGTTAATGAATTAGCTGCACTAACAGTTGTGGAATAATAGCTTGTTTTGAATAATGCATGAAAGTAATTCACTCTCTTTCAGTCTTCAAAGCTGTTAATAATGCCAGAGAGGCAGCGGTATGTTGTGAATGTTCTTAGCCATGGGGAATAGCTGAGATTTAAAAAAGGGCTTTCCTCTTAAACCTATATGGCATTTGCTTTTCTTTTTTTTTAGAGCCTTTTGTGTGCAATATAACTTTAGCTTACAGGTTAGAGCGGATTGTTGATTTATAAGGCCGCACATCTAATGATAATCCACAGAAATGATGTGCATGTTGAATGGGTTTTGGATCTGCATGTCCTATCCCTTTTCGTGTAGACTGCCTGGGTTTTGATGATCCCCTTGACTGCCAAGCGACGGTCTTATTCTTGCAGTTTTCCTGGATGGTTCAGACTGGACACTGTGTGACATATGTCTCTCCTGTCATATTGTGTTTTTAAAAGACAAATGCTGAATTATGTGAAGGTAATGGGAAACAATAACGAGTAACCAACCACAGCATGTGATGAAAGCTACAGTTGCAGGACAGGAACGAATCTCTGTCCTGTCTGTGTAACCATGTCTGCTTGAGTGGTTGGGTGACAGGATCAGTATCCATGGCCACAGTGATGTGATGAACTGCAGGCATGGCTGCTTAGGGAATGAATGCAGTGCACTTGACCATTGAGAATTGTTCACTTTCAAAGGTTAGCAGGCAATTACCCTTCACTTTCAATTCTCCTCAGTTTAATAGCCACAGTTGAATTGGAAAAAGTGTGCATACATGCTAGAAGTCCTCCTTTGGAATAATGGTGTGTGAGTTTTTGCACGTAAGTGTGCCCTTGTTGCGAGTTTGAATTTGTTTGGGTGCTTGCTGAAACCCCTCTCGAATGTGCCTTTATGAACATCAATGTTGACATTGTCCTAAGTGTTTCATCCTTCTCCTGTCATTTGAACCTTGACCTCTACCTGTCCTATTTTCCTTTTTCATTCCTCCAGGAGGACAGTGAGAGGTACTCACGCCCCACACAGAGACATACTTCGGTGTGTATTCCTCTCCTCCTATCATCCACCTTCTCTCTTTGCAACTTCCCGTCTCCATCTGACAAAAGCAACTTTCATTTCTTTGAACCGTGACTTGATACCTTGGGAACTCAGGTGCTGGAGAGTCACAATGTCAGCTGGCTTTTGTTCAAGTGACGATGATATTTGTTTCCTATCAGTCAATACACTCCAAGGTCCAATATCCAATCCATACTAGGATACTATTTAGTATGGGTTGATCGGCAATATTTTGACTTATATCATATAGTATGCTTGTTGGGATAAACGGTGAGGTCTGAAATTATTGACACCCTTGATATAGATGAGCAAAAATTACTGTATAAAATAAATAATTCAAATACTGAGTTATATTGGGGGAAATAATTTTATACTAATACATTTTCTCAGAGAAATAAATGTTTAACAAGTAATACTGTTTTTCTCTAACAGATAAGGGTTCAAATTGTTGACACCCCTGTTTTCAATACCTTACCTTGGTAGGATAACGGCACTGAGCCATTTTCTAAAATGTCTTATGAGTTGGAGAACACATTGGGACCATTCCTATATACAGAATCCTTCCAGATCCTTGATATCCTTTGTCTGTTCCTATGAACTGCTCTCTTCAATTCAATGGGTTTCTGGTCTGGATACTGAGATGGCCATTACAAATTGTTGATTTTATGACCAATTAACAATTCATTTGTGGGTGTGTTTGGGGTTATTTTCTTGCGGGAAGATCCACCAAGTTTCAATCGGGTTTGTGCCTAAAATGTCCTGGTGCTGGGTAAAGTTCATGATGCCATTGACCTTAACAAGGGCCCCGGGACCAGTGTAAGCAAAATAGGCGCATAACATCAAATAATCACCACCATGTTTTACGGGATTATTTTCTGCTCATGTATTCTCATTTTGATGCCAAAGCCAACGCTGGTGTTTCCTAAATAGCATTGGCACTTGGATTGGACCTGGTGCTTTGGTCAGATTACCTGAAAATAGAAACCCATTGAAAACCTGTGGTTTGAATTGAGGAGGGCAGTCCATAAGTGCAGACAAAGGATCTAGAAGGATTCTGTATGGAGGAATGGTCTAAAATCCCTCCCAATATGTTATCCAACTCAAACTTTTTAGAAAGAGGCTCAGTGTCGTTATCCTTAAGGTGAAGTATTGAAAACAGAGGTGTCAATAATTTTAACCCCTACCTTTTTTGAGATGATAAAAAAAATATTACTTGTTAAAGACATGAATTGGAACTTTAGCGGCGACTAAGTGTTTTTCAAACCTCACGTTTTGGGCTGAATGTGTCATTGTGAGGTTCATAATACAGTAATTCTGCATCTCAATTAGCCACAAAATCCCTAGTTTGAAAGCGACTGTTTTTCATGAAACTGTGCAGTGCTTTTTACCTCGCGTGTGCCAGCCCCCTAGCAATTCAAGTTCTAGCCAATGAGGTTCAGCCCTTCGCCATTTGAGTGACATCTAGCAAGAGGCACATCATATACCCAGAGCAGAGCGAAATAAAGAGCAATGACGTGGTGCACATATCTGCACATGTGATGTGGGTACACACTTTTCGGGGACCACTTTTGGCTCGTGAGCGCTACTTTCAGAACTACTGGCTAAAAAGTATACGAAAGTACCGGAGAATCTCCTCAAACATCTCTTTACCTGAGCAATTGTATTATAAAATAGTATCATTTCCCAATCTTTTTGAGCATACAATATAGCTCAGTATAGTAATTATCATTTTTGCTAAGGGTGCCAATAATTCACACACTGTCATTCAGTGTGGCCCACTCTGACTCCACTGCCCTGGGCCATTGTGCTGTGTTCTCAGGCACATAATCTGGTTTGTACAGCCAGTCTGGGGAGCACAGAGAAAGAGGTCACAGTCAAGTCATTTACAGACGGAGGGGAGAGATTTCATTTCTGCGGTGTTTCAGTGAACCATGTTAAACACCAGGGTTGGGGTGAAATTACATTTCAATTCATGGAGTAAATTGAAATTCAAGTTTCCTCATTGTATCAAAAAATTAATTGGAATTTTTGTTTGTTAATTTGACTGTGAAACCACATATTGAATCTTTTCCCAAGTACAGATGTTGTACTGGACAATCGAAGAACATCTACTTAATTGTTTTGTTTCCCACACAGATCTCAGACGATGATGAGCGGATGTCTGTGGGCAGCCGAGGCAGTGTGAGGGTCAGTATCACTCTAACGCTGACATCTTTTGTTTTCAATTCAATTGCAGAATTTCTGACTATTGGTAAAGAGGCTGAGGTAGAAGTTGCCCCTAAACACAGGTCTTGGATCAGATTTTCCAGTTACAAATCCTAACTGAAACCATTAGGGACAGTAAAACCAGTGGTTAGGGCAATTTCTACCAACTTGCATAAAGAGGTAAGCATGTGTGTTTCCATAGCTGCTCAGAAGGGGTAACAAGTACAACCATCACTTGGTACATAAACACTTGGTGATGATGCTCTTATGTCTTTGAGCAGTCGGATCTTGATGCAATAGGGGCCTACGGAAGAGGGGTAAGACTTAACCTGCTGTGAGATTAACCTGGAGTGGTCATCTAACCCTACTGCATCCCATAATGGTCTTTATGTCAGTTTTTAGTAACAACATGTAGTTGTTAGTTTACCATTTAAACTCTTCAGAACAAGGCAACGATGAAGTACCAAAACATGTCAGTCCTCTTTTTTGAGAAAATTAAGCATACCAGGATCACGCACCAACCATATAATTTTGTCCCTTAGCGACAGCAGAATAGTTTCACAGGAAAGCCTACAAATTATTTGGTAGATGTTGGTTCAGTATTTACGTTGTTAACTCATCAGTTTGATTAACTGCAGATGTGAAAGTTACTAATCGTGGTTTAATGTGTGTTGGGAAGATTGCAATGCATTGTTAACCTACAGTCCTTTAAAGATGCAGCGTTACTGCGGTGCAGCTTGCATGGTCTTTCAGAATTCTATGGTACGTTATTTAAATGTGAACCACTGGTACCATTAATGCTTGTTAGTGCTAGTTTGACCACCAGAGGGCATCTTTGAGAAGTATTTGATAGCCTTCAATAGTGGCTGTACTAGTGAATGCTGACACACGGGAGACCGGGGTTCAATTCCACGACGGGGAGGAAGGAGTAGGCTGTCCTTGAAAATAAGATTTTGTTCTTAACCGACTTGCCTAGTTAAATAAAGGTTACACTAAGAGCATAACATTTCAACACCCTAATTGTATAATTGTAGTCTAACCAATACCCAAACGAAGATTCAGTGAAGATAAAAATATCATTGATTGATCAAGACCAGTCCCCAAAGCTTGTCTCAGAGCAGTGGGAAACAGTGCTAAAATAGTTTTAGGCTTTTCCTTCAAATCCTGTTGCTTCTAACTTCAATATACTCTTTAAATAAGACCTACACCACTTTTAACAGCACATTGCTCAACACTAGTGAGACTCATGTTGCCTATGATAGGCCTACAGTATATGGAATAATATGACATGACTCTCCGGCAATAATTACAAATAAAGGATAATTCTGTAATTCAGTGATATTTATTACCATGGTAATTCGTTATGGATCCATAACTAAATACACATCGGCATTTTGAAAGTTTTTTTTAATCATTATTTTATTAATGAAAGCATAAAGATGCCATTATTAGTTACATTGTCTTAGTTTGAACGTGCAGACTGGCACTAAGAACAGAACAGCGGGAACGTTTCCCTAGTCAGCGCCATTATTCGTGCAATGCCCCTTAAATATTTTGGAGACTATTGTTTTCAAATAACGTAAAATGAGTGAGGTAAAATACCATTCTTGAACATGGTGTGAGACATTGTTACTAATTTGTAAATAAGGCCAGTTGGTTATTTATAATTTATTTCTGTTTGTAGAGGGGGAGAAACCTAAGGTAATCTCATGGGTCTCCCAGTCGAGGCCGGCACAGGTATTGAACCAGCATCTGTAGGAACACAGCTGTTTTAGACCGTTGCACCACTCAGGCGCTGTACAATGTGACCGGCCGGGAGTGGCCTACAGTACTACAGTAAGAGCAAAATAATCCTAACAAAATAAAAACCTTAGTGTAACAAGTTTTCGTAAGTAATACTGAAGTAGTGCAGAATTATCAGTTTCTATTTAGGTTTATGTCGCCCATTCATTGTCAGTTAGAGACACAGTAGGACCCAAAAGCATAATCAGTGCTCTAACTGTGTGCTCTAACTGTGTCTGTGTATGTCACAAACGTTAGCATAGACGACTTATTGTAGCGTGTTGTTCAGACATGGTGTGTACTCTGGAGAATGTTGACATGGCTGTGTGACACAAAGCCTGACTATTTGACGTTTGTGTTCTAAAGTTGAGTTGAATGTTATATTTAACAATAAGGCCTGAGGGATGTGGTATATTGGCCATATACCACAAACCCCCAAGGTACCTTAATGCTATTATAAACTGGTTACCAATGTAATTAGAGCAGTAAAAATAACTTTTGTCATATCCGTGGTATACGGTCTGATATACCACGGCTGTCAGCCAATCAGCATTCAGGGCTCGAACTACCCATCTGAACCACTAATGATTGCCCCTCCTGAGGCAGGTGCTTCAATGCTTAATAACCCTAAACAAGCACTTGTCTTACATGTTTATTTAATCAAACCATAATTAGCTTGTTTGGTTATATTACAGCGTCATCTTGGGTGTTAGTATGGTTAATTTTTTCAGTGGACAACTATGTTTGTCCCTGGCTAGTGCCATGGAGTAAATCGACTTATAGAGCTGGCTAGCCTGACTGCCAACTGTCTGTTCCAAAACAAACACAAGTTGCATCATAAATGGCACCCTATTCCTTTTATAGTGACTACTTTTGACCAGGGCCCATAGGGATCTGTTCAAAAGTAGTGCACTATATAGCGAATCGGGTGCCATTTGGGACTTAGACACCGCCTCAGAACTATTTTAGGCACTGTTGTCTGAGTTCTCATAGAGAAATGTTTTATGGTGAGTAATCATGGAAAATACCGTAGTGTTAAAGAACTGTAGTTAAATGAGAAATAAGTCCTTAAAGGGAGACGCAAGTTTTTAAAACCGAAAAAGGTTGCGAGTTTGGGGTTTTCTTGAATGCTGCAATGGTTTGCATGTTTGACCCAAACAAGAAAGTAATGTGTGTCTTTATCAGTTTGGTGGTGATGGGAATCCATCCACAGTTTTTATGCTGTATAAAAATCATGGCAACTGTGATGGAAACAGGAAGTTTTATAAATGCTGACAGATCATTTGTTCTCTCAACAATCTTTTTGTATCCTGAAAATGTATTATGCGAGACATGGCAATAGTCACATAGTGTATAATCCTCCCACTACAACTCTGGAAACTAATGCAGTTCATTAGGCTACAGATTAAATTAATTATGATGAACTTGACAGGGTGGTGAAAGTGCACGGTGATCTAGATTAAGGTGACCAGATTTCTGAAATTAAAACCGGGGACATTTCCAGTTCGGCGGTCAATATATCATTAAAATATCCAATGTTATTATCTATGAAATTAAAAAGGGGGATAATTCCGGTTTCATGTATTTAGTCTAACAGGCACATTGTGAAACAGAGAAAACAACTATACTACAGAAACACTACAGACAAGACAGAACTGTCCGAACAGCCATTCAGTGGTCCTGGTAGTCTGGGTAGACTAAGAGCAGAAGAGAACATGAGCAAAATTGAAAAAACAGACAATGGTATATGTGAAATACTTAACATAATACAGACATAAGATGCTGATGAGATTGGTAACTACATAATATACTTATACCAACCTAATCTGTATATTTCTCAGAAGAATGCATTTTCTTCAAAATTGTTCTGTCTTTGGCCAGCTTCTCCATGAACTCCTGGCAGGTGAGGTTAAAGTTTGTCTTCACAATAAGCATGGCCTTGATGGTAGGAACAGTGAACCTATTTCTTGCTGCTGTCCATATATCATTAATTTGGGAGAACACTCTCTCGACTGGTCCATTACTACCAGGTAAGCATATGACCACTAAAGGTCGACCGATTTAATTGGAATGGCGATTAATTAGGGCTGATTTCAAGTTTTCATAACAATCGGAAATCGGTATTTTTGGACACCAATTTGGCCAATTTTTTAAAGATTTTTTTTTACAAATTTATTTATCCTTTATTTAACTAGGCAAGTCAGTTAAGAACACGTTCTTATTTTCAATGACGGCCTAGGAACGGTGGGTTAACTACCTTGTTCAGGGGCAGAATGACAGATTTTTACCTTGTCAGCTTGGGGATTCAATCTTGCAACCTTACAGTTAACTAGTCCAACGCTCTACGAGCCTTAGGTCATTAATATGGTCGAATCCGGAAACTATCATCTCGAAAACAAAACATTTATTCTTTCAGTGATATACGGAACCTACTGTATTTTATCTAACGGGTTGCATCCATAAGTCTAAATATTCCTGTTACATTGCACAACCTTCAATGTTATGTCATAATTATGTAAAATTCTGGCAAATTAGTTTGCAACGAGCCAGGCCTCCCAAACTGCTGCATTTACCCTGACTCTGTTGCTAGGAAGTGGCACAAAGAAATTCATGTTAGCAGGCAATATTAACTAAATATGCAGGTTTAAAAATATATAGTTGTGTATTGACTGTAAGAAAGGCATTTATGGTTATGTGTAGTTAACTAGTGATTATGATTGATTGTTTTTTGTAAGATAAGTTTAATGCTAGCTAGCAACTTACCTTGACTTCTTACTGCATTCTCGTAACAGGCAGGCTCCTCGTGGAGTGCAATGAGGCAGGTGGTTAGAGCGTTGGACTAGTTAACCGTAAGGTTGCAAGATTGAATCCCTGAGCTGAGAAGGTAAAAATCTGTCGTTCTGCCCCTGAACAAGGCAGTTAACCCACCGTTCCTAGGCTGTCATTGAAAATGAGAATGTGTTCTTAACTGACTTGCCTAATTAAATAAAGGTGTAAAAAAAATCGGCCAAATCGGTGTCCAAAAATACCGATTTCCGATTGTTATGAAAACTTGAAATCGGCCCTAATTAATCGGCCAACCTCTAATATTTATATCCAAAAATCTCAGTTTACATTGGCGTGTTATGTTCAGTAATGTTTTGCTTCCAGAGAGCCACATCAATTTACAGAAATACTCATAATAAACATTGATAAAAGATGCAAGTGTTATACATGGAATTAAAGATCTACTTCTCCTTAATGCAACTGCTGTGTCAGATTTTAAAAAAGGTTTACGGAAAAAGCACACCATGCAATAATCTGAGCACAGCGATCAGGCACCAAAACAAGCCACCTACCAAGTTGTGGAGTCAAAAATAGCATTATAAATATTCACTTACCTTTGAACTTCATCAGAATGCACTCCCAGGAATCCCAGTTCCACAATAAATGTTGGTTTTGTTCGATCAAGTCCATCATTTATGTCCAAATACCTCCTTTCTGGTTGCGCGTTTAGTTCACAAATCCATATTCATGAGGCGCAGGCACTTAGTCCAGACAAAGTCAAAAGTTATATTACAGTTCGTAGAAACATGTCAAACGATGTATAGAATCAATCTTTAGAATGTTTTTAACATAAATCTTCAAAAATGATTCAACCGGACAATTCCTTTTGTCTTTAGAAATTAGAAGGAACGCAGCTCTCACGGCCGCGTGCATGATTTAGCTCATGGCATTCTGCCAGACCCCTTAGTCGAACAGCTCTTATTCGCTCCCCCTTCACAGTAGAAGCCTGAAGCAAGGTTCTAAAGACTGTTGACATCTTGTGGAAGCCTTGGGAAGTGCAATCAGACCAAATTTACACTATCTTGGATAGGCAAAGACTTAACCTACAAACCTCAGATTTCCCACTTCCTGGTTGGATTTTTTTCTCAGGTTTTTGCCTGCCATATGAGTTATGTTATACTCACAGACATTATTCAAACAGTTTTAGAAACTTCTGAGTGTTTTCTATTAAAGTCTACTAATAATATGCATATCTTAGCTTCTGGGCCTGAGTCGCAGGCAGTTTATTCTGGGCACCTTATTAATCCAAGCTACTCAATACTGCCCCCCAGCCATAAGAAGTTAACGCACAGTTAAAAATGGGGACTTTTCCAGGGACAGCTCCAGCCGGGGACAGGCCACCAAAAACAGGGACGTCACCCTAATCTAGATGCTCCTTTCCAATAAATATCGAGGGTCTTATTCTAGTGACATGATGGATCGATGCTTGACTGCCGTTTGACAAATACAAATATTCTTATCCATACTAATCTCATGTAGACTTGCCTACCCGCACTGGATCTGCGAGCTGTTGGCTAGAGAGCACGTGTCAAGATCAGAGGAGGCACATTTAGCTATTTAACGCAACAGTTCTTGTGACAAAACTATTGGTCGAGTTGATTTGTATTCACTACATGAAAATTGAAGCGAAAAAAGTAAATCGCACACTGATTTTTATCTGCAACAAGTCAGTTCTGTGGAAACGCACCATTTGTGGGAAAATGTGCATGTTTTCTTTTTGTGGATTTTAGAATATCCATATTAAAATCTGTTGCCATTTGGATGGAAATCTAGACACTGAGGCAAATGCAAGGTGTCTTCCTCCCATCCTGCCTTGCACGTGTTGTATTTTTTTCTGTGACATTAATTTGACATGTCACTAATTAGTGGGTGTGGCTCCACGTATACTGTTTCCATGATTTCTTTTCCCATGGGCGCGAAAGGTGTCCTGACACACACCTTTACCCGCCTCCTCAATCCCCCTCTCCCATGGCTCCTCCTCACTTTCACAGGAGAAGGACAAGAAGTCCAAGAAAAAGAAGAAACACAAAGACAAACACAAAGATCGTGACGTATGTAAAGACTGTGACCTTTTAAGAATAGCCCAAATTGAAAAATGATTGCAGTTTTGTTGCTCATTTGCATGTGTTCTGTCCCTTACAGAGCAACGGCTATGACAATGAGTACAGTACTATATCCAGTCGGGTTAGTAGTGCCTTTTAACCTGTAGTACCCGGCTAGTGTCCAGCAGGGTGAATGGATGAATGCCAATAGGTTCAAGTGGACATGTTTAAAGTTGACTTCAGTTAAATGATTTCAGACGAAATGTGTGTGTTTTAGTACGTACGCATTGAGAGAATTTCAGGATACTGTGGTTTTCTTACCACACAATTCAATACTGTTTGTTTCCGTATTCCTTATTCCATCAGTCCATTGTTTATATTGACAAAGGTCATTCTTGACCACATTGAACTATTCCAAGATACTTTCTTGACTGTTTCGTTTTGTTCAAATTTGGCTTCAGTGAGGGTAGTTATGGTTATTCTTTTGCAGGCAGAGGGGTGCTATTTAGCATGGTGTGCTGTAGTTAAGTGCCTTGCAGTTAATTAGGCTTTATCTCCCTCTCCTCTTCGCCCACTCTCAGAGCTCCAGACTCGGTGATGAGAGCACTAGCAGGGTCTCTCGCTCGTCCAGACTAGATCTGCAGCCGGTGGGTTCCCGCTCTTCCTCTCTCCCTCTCTCTTTTGGAGTTCTGGCAATAGCCCTACTGCCTTTATTCTACTAATAAGGAACCATTTTTATATTCAATCAATTGATCTGTATAAGATTGAAAGCGGAACTTGCGGAGGTAACTCTAAGGGCTTGAATTGAGGCAAAAAAGTGGTCTGTTTGGTAGCCATCTTTGCTTTAATGTTGATGTAGACACCAGGGGTTCTCTCTCTCCTCACCCACTCTCAGAGCTCCGGACTCAGTGATGAGAGCATTAGCAAGGTCTCTCGCTCCTCCAGACTGGACCTGCAACCGGTGGGTGTTGTGTGACTGACTGTGCATTAACACTTTGGCGTTAACTACTGAATGCTGGATCCCAATTCTGACCCCAAATGTGTTTAGCGATATGTACTGTACCAGTCAAAAGTTTGGCCACACCTACTCATTCAAGGGTTTTTCTTTATTTTTACTACTTTCTACATTGTAGAATAATAGTGAAGACATCAACAATATGAAATAACACATATGTAATCATGTAGTAACCAAAAAAGTGTTAAACAAATCAAAATATATTTGAAATTCTTCAAAGTAGCCACCTTTGCCTTGATGACAGCTTTGCACACTCTTGGGATTATTTTACAATGTAGAAAATCATCAAAATAAAGAAACCCTTGAATGAGTAGGTCCAAACTTTTGACTGGTACTGTATATCTTACTTCATACTCACTCGTCTACTAACCATTGATATCTGAAAGTCTGACACCTCTCACTGAGTGTTTTTTTTCCTTCCAGTTCATCTGTTTTTTTTGTTGTTCTTTACTCATTTTGCTGTAACACTGTCTTTAGAGTAGCAGCCTTTATCTTTAAATGGAGATATGTTCTCTTGTTCAGCATCTATACCAAATGTATTTATGTCAGAAGTGTGTTTGAGTCAGCATTTAAAAAAACAAACAATTGAATCACCATTGATACTTTGGAAAGACTGTAAATTTGTGTGAATGTGAAATTATGGCTGCAAAAATAATGGTCATGGACAGACACCCCTTGAATTCATGATATACTCTGAGTGTACATAACATTATGAACGCCTGCTCTTGCCACAACAGACTGACCAGGTGAATCCAGGTGAAACCTATGATCCCTTATTGATGTCACTAGTGAAATCCTCCTCAATCAGTGTAGATGAAGGGGAGGAGACAGGTTAAATAAGGATTTTTAAGCTTTGATAGTTGAGACATGGATTTTGTAAGTGTGCAATTCAGAGGATGAGCAAGACAAAAGATTTGTGTCTTTGAACGGGGTGCTAGGTTCTAAATAACAGGGTAAATAACGGACGGACATCTATAAAAGCTCAAACCAAGTTTATTCACCCAAAGGGTCAGACAGCTGAAAAATATATGTTCCCACCAGCACAAATACACATACTCCAATTTAGGTGAACTCCTCCTTCCCTCTAAACATGATATATTTATTTCTAGACAGGAAGTTAAGTGATGTGGGTAATAAATTGTTCCTTCTCCCTTAATCTGACCTGACTTCCGCCCCATTGCTCACTAATCCACATTTCTCCACCCTTATCAGTGACCACAACCATGTGATTGCCTTTCCTTTACTCAGTACATTCCAAGGCCCTGGCTCATATCCAACATGAATTGACCCCACCATATACATTCCTTCTACAGATGACCATTTAACTTTTGGTATTGAAATCCGACTGTGGCCCTTCTCATTTCCATAGGATACCTGATAATGAACAATATTTCAAGTTTAGAAGTCAGAACCCATCAGTGGTATGGTAGTAGGTGCCAGGCCCACCGGTTTGTGTGTTAAGAACTGCAATGCTGCTGGGTTTTTCACATTCAACAGTTTTCCATGTGTATTAAGAATGGTCCACCACCCAAAGGACATCCAGCCAACTTGACACAACTTTGGGAAGCATTGGTGTCAACATGGGCCAGCATCCCTGTTCGAAAGCGTTCAACACCTTATATAGTCCATGCCCTGGCGAATTGGGGCTGTTCTGAGGGCAGAAGAGGGTGTAACTGGGTGCAAGAGGGTTTTCCTAATGTTTTGTGTACTCCGTGTACATTCTGTAGTGTTGTGTGGAGTTCCACTGAATGGTATTGTCATTGGCCATTTGCCTTTACATCTAAACACATTTCAACTAAGGTTTCTTAGTCATTTCTGTTTCCTCTCTCTTGCTGTGTTTCTCTTTCAATCCCTCCTCCCTCTTTCCCTCGTCTTAGGCATCATATGCTTCCTCTGACCTTAACAGCAACAATGGTCTGTCCTCTTCTAGGCAACGGCTTTCTTCCTACGAGGTCTGTTCACGGCATGCACGTGCACACACCCAAACACATATACCTCAACTCCTGTATCAAAGCAATATTACCTCTCCTGAGCTGTGCACTCCCCAGATCAGTTTTTGCGGTCTTGCCAACATGTTGGCCGTGACAATTACCGTAGTAGTTGGCAAGGCGGCACATACAGATCTTGGACCAGGCTAGATCACATGGTCTTACCATTGTTGTGACCCAGGCACTGACTACAGTGTGAAAACATGTTGTGACAAGTATTCTTACCCCCTCCCTACTATACCCACACTCCATTTAGTCATCCGGGCTACTCAGCCAGATCTCCTACCGGCGCCATCACAGGGTTTGTGATGCCATTCATTAGTGTGACCTTTGACCCCACCCATTATGATACTTCATATGCTACCTGTAACACACGTGTTGCTCTGCCTGTTGTCACCTGAAAGACACTGTTTTTATCACAAGATCATCTTTAAAGTAAGCACTCTAGTACTTTTTAGTTTCACAGTGTAACCAGTGGCTTTAGGAGCCATTCTGTAATTATCAAGAAGTTCTGATCGCACTTATAGTAGCGACAATTTACTTTCGGGTGTTTTAGATTTTACTGGAGAAGTTACTGTGCACTGAAGAAGCTATGATTATGTCACTGTCGTGTAGATGAGCGACCATGTCTCCGAGAGCACTGCTGCGAATGTTAGGTTGTTTCAATCGTGTGTGTGTGTGACGTCCGATCCCACCCCTGCAGGGCTCTTTGTATGAGGACAGTCTGTACAGTGGGTCTCGACGGGTGACCGGCTCCAGCTCTCGTGTAAGACTCCCGATGCATTGTGGGATTGTGTTTGTGTGTGTATGGCAGTAAACCCACGTGTCCTAAATACGTGACATTCCCTTACTTGTAACATCTTATATCCCCTCTGCACCTAATAAATGACATGCGGTCACTAACCTTACTGTTTGAGTACTCAACCAAAAGATTGATAGGAATATTATTGTCCGGGCCTATAATTGAGATAGTTGAGGAAATTATGTCACTAATTGCAATGCGAGTGTTTTTAAATGAGGTTAATGTGTATGTAGGGCATGTCTGTGAGTAACTGGAATGTATATGACAGGTATGTTCTGTTCATGGTTATTTTATTAGCTTTTGCATGATGTGTTCTGTTTTTCTGTCATGAGTTTTAGTTTCCAGAGTGTTTAGCTCTGTTTGTGCTGTTGATATGACACACATTAACTTTGGTGCCTTTGGGAACTTTGGTGAGGAGTGGCTCAGTTGGTTGGAGCATGGTGCTTGCAGGTCGTGGGTTCAGTTCCCTGTGAACGTTAATGCGGTGCACTGAATAGCTCTGTTGGCTTAGGATTTCTCTACTTGTCGCCTGATGTGCGTATGTGAGTGGGTACTGCAGACGTGCACGTGTGTGTTCTTGTGCACACTAATGATGGTGTATGTGCCCTCCCCAGCATTCAGAGTACAATAGTTATCGCGGCAGCGGTTCCAGGGCGTCCTCCAGGGCCAGCTCAGCCCATGCCAGCCCAGTGGTGAGCCCCTCTTCTCAGTCACACTGTCCAGCCATGGAGCATTGAAGTGGCACGACCCTCTCGCAAGCATTTAATCACAAACCGAGTATTCTTTTACACTGGATTAGTTACAATGGGGCAAAAAAGTATTTAGTCAGCCACCAATTATGCAAGTTCTCCCACTTAAAAAGATGAGACCTGTAATTTTCATCATAGGTACACTTCAACTATGACAGACAAAATGAGACGTTACTGTGGAATGTAGAATGTTTGCTACAACACCTTGCTCATTTCAGAAAGGCGCAACAGAGTTTCATCACGTTGATAAGAGTCCATATTACCGCAGAAACGGACTCAACCACTCGAATAACCAGCCATCCCGTCTTCAGTCAGCTGTTCGTTCCACCCCAAAAAATGTGTGTGTATATATTATATATATATATATACACACACACAATTTAGACGGTTATTTTTATATTTCAAAACTATCTGTTACATGGTTATACAGTAATTGTGTCAGCCCTAATAAATACATAACTGGCATCTTTCAGACTGATATTGTTGTAACCGACAAGGTGATATCTGAGACCCAGTACAACTTCTTGCTGTACCTCATATATTTGTGTTGAGAGGTTGCCCAGAAAAGCCTATGGTTTTAATTGTCAAATCTGGGCAGATATTTTATTAACCAGTGGCAAGAATATGAAGACTAGTTGACATCTGGTATGCTGGGTCATCCTACCTTAACAAATCATCAAACTTTAAGGTCTTTCTTTACAGGCAGGAATTAACATGTGGGCTACTGTGTGTCCTGTTTAGTATGCTCATTACTCTATACAGCTGTAGGCCGATCCTTGTTCCGTTTAACACAGATTCTCCATTTGGCCATGATTGTGTGTTTTCATTCATAGATGTGTTTTGGTTGGAAAAGGGCATTGTGTGAGAGGGATTCAGACAGTGCCCAACCTGAATATACTTTGTCCTATTGTGCCCCCTGGTGGGCAACTAGGATGATGACTGCAACTCTGTGGCCAGCTTCCTGCGCAGCGCGGCCACCAGCAGTGGCCTGCCCAGAGACCTGGATCACATGACCATCCCCAATTTATCCGACGTGAGTGGGGCAGCACTGCCCGCCCAGAGTCATGCCAGGGCATGGCAGCGTGGTCTCAACTTGCATATAAAGACTGGCTTCTTCTGTGTGGAGTGGGGGGGTAGACCTAAAGAGATGAATTACTGTCTGACTTGCTGTGTGAAGTGGTAGCCTGGATTGTGCTGTCAACTCCTACTGTATGGTCATTGTCACACCTGGAAGATGGGTGAGAGGAGACTTTAGAAAGTGTTTTTACCACTGAAGAGATGTCATCAACAGGGGTACTAGTGAATAAAAAATATGAATTGCTAATCTATAGCATGCAGGTGGATGGTTTCTTATAGATGGAGTCTTTGTAGAATGGGACTAACAACATTATGGTCTGTGTCATGGACTAGAAGTACCATCAACTATTTTAGAATGTACTGTAACCAGTATTGATGCTGATTGATATTCATATTGTTCACTTCCCATACCTAACAGCATGCTGACTACTCTGAACAGTTTGATGGCCACATGTAACATGTTGTATGTGATGGATCATAATAATGAACATTGCACGGCATTGAAGTTGAGACATCTGTACATTTTTATAATTAGGCATGCGCTCTTAACTTACCCAGTAACTGGTGTGTTATAACAACATTTAAACTGCTCATGGTTTATGATTGGATGGAAAGATTACCTACTCCCCCCACAGCTTGTGAGGGATAATGTGATTGGACAAAGTGGAGTAAGGTAAAGATGTGATGAGGACATTGAGTGTGAATCCATGGCCTTCCAGAACCTTCTCTAGGCCCTAATGTCATGATGTTGCCCTTGTTCTAACAGTATCTCCCCGTTGTTCCCAGGTGGATGACCGAGATTACCTGGAAAAGGGATCTCGAGCCGCTTCCACCCTATCGGCAGCCACCCTCGCCTCGCTGGGCGGGTCTTCCTCCCGGGGAGAAAGTGGTGAAACGTCCATCACTGGCGACACAGAAACCTCCATACGAGAGATCAAGGTAAAGGTTACAAAAACATGGGTGTCCTAGAACCATCTTCCATCAATTACACTCTTTAAGAGCCCATCACTGTACAGCACACACTGCTCTGCAAGTCATTCTCTACCTATCATTCTGCTTGTCACTTCATGTGTCGAACCCTGTCGCAGCATGCTTCTGTCTCTCCTCAACCCTGCCACACTCTTCACCCCAGGAGATTCATGAGCTGAAGGATCAGATCCAAGATGTGGAGTCAAAGTACATGCAGAGCCTCAAAGAAGTCAAGGTACATTACTGGACTGACGCAACCCAGCCTGAGGCCCTGTTAATGTTCATATGATTTTAGTCTTCCCTAGCTTTTGAGTTAACCAATGATAGGTTTAGAGTCTAAACTTTAAGACTACCCTACTATTAACCAATAATCGTTTTGAACTTCCTTAGAATTAACCAATGGTAGTTTTAGTCGCCAGTGTTAAAGTACCTGAGAGACTCCTTTTAAGCAATGATTAGTCCTCCTGACTAATATTTAATGAATGTTTTAGAATTATTTTCTTACCTATCCTTTTACTATCAACTACAGATTTAGGTTTAGACTCCTACCTTGCTATTAAATGGTTGCCAGAATCTTGGACTCCTCTAATCGTTTACTAAGGTGATAATTACCTATGATTTCAGACTAGTGATGTTGAAAGCCCAGATCGGCATGATAATTGACAGAATTATAACTTTATTTTCAGACTAGATGGCTTGCTTGCCTTTTCCTATGCATTTTTCAGCTTCCTTTCAAAGCAGTCAAGTTAATCTGTCCTGATGTCAAATTCAATAACCCTACAGGCATACAGTAGGCAACTGTTGCTTGTGTCCTAACATCATTACAATCATTTCCCTCTGAATACGAATTATGTCCATTGAATTCTATCCATGCCCTCCATTTTCGATCATGTTCCTGATCGTTCCTCCTAGTTGAAACCGTCAGAATGGAGTATAGAAAATGGAAGTGGCAGCGGTGTAACAATACCCCCTTGGATATTGATGTGTCTGTTGGGGTCTGTGTCTTTCAGTCTGTCTGTCTGTCTGTCTGTGTTCCCATGTGCATACACCAACGGGCATCTCTTCCTATAGGATACCTTAGTGGAGGTGGAGGAGAAGTACCGCAAGGCCATGGTGTCCAACGCCCAGTTGGACAACGAGAAGAACAACCTGATGTACCAGGTGGACACGCTGAAGGACTCGCTCATGGAGCTGGAGGAGCTGCTGTCCGAGTCACGCCGCGAGTACGAAGGGAAGAGCAAGGTAAGGGATACATCCGAGGGAGGGAGGGAGAGAAGGGATAGGGCCAGATCATGAGAAATATACAATTACAGTAAGATGAAGGGAAAAGTTAGGATCGAAAGAGAAAGGTGTATTGAGGAGGGCGATATTAGGTGGTACCTTTTGGAAACTATAGTTGCCTATAGTAATGTAATACTGGATGATTATAAACATGAACTGTATGTATATACAGTGTATTCGGAAAGTATTCAGACCTCTTCACTTTTTCCACATTTTGTTACGTTTCAGCCATATTCTAAAATGGATTAAATAGGTTTTTTCCCTCGACAATCTACACACAATACTCCATAATGACAAAGCAAAAACAGGTTTTATTACATTTTTGCAAATATATTAAAAATCTAAACAGAAATGTAACATTTGCATAAGTATTCAGACCCTTTACTCAGTACTTTTGTTGAAGCTCCTATGGCAGCAATTACAGCCTCGATCGAGTCTTCTTGGGTATGACGCTACAAGCTTGGCACACCTGTATTTGGGAAGCTTCTCCCATTCTCTGCAGATCCTCTCAACCTCTGTCAGGTTGGATGTGGAGTGTCACTTACCAGCTATTTTCAGGTCTCTCCAGAGATGTTTGATCGGGTTCATGTCCGGCCTTGGCTGGGCCACTCAAGGACCTTCAGAGACTTGTCCCGAAGCCACTCATGCGTTGTCTTGGCTGTGTGCTTAGGGTCGTTGTCCTGTTGAACCTGAGCACTCTGGAGACTGTTTTCTTCAAGGATCTCTCTGTAGTTTGCCCTGTTGATCTTTCCTTCTATCCTGACTAGTCTCCCAGTCCCTGCCACTGAAAAACATCCGCACAGCATGATGCAGCCACCACCATTCTTCACCGTAAGGATGGTGCCAGGTTTCCTCCAGACGTGACGCTTGGCATTCAGGCCAAAGAGTTCAATCTTGGTTTCATCAGACCAGATAATCTTGTTTCTCATAGTCTGAGAGTCATTTAAGTGCCTTTTTGGCCACCTCCAAGTGGGCTGTCATGTGCCTTTTTACTGAGAAGTGGTTTCCATCTGGCCGCTCTACAATAAAGGCCTGATCTGTGGAGTGCTGCAGAGGTGGTTGTCCTTCTGGAAGGTTCTCCCATCTCCACAGAGGAACTCTAAAGCTTTGTCAGAGTGACCATCGGGTTCCTGGTCACCTCCCTGACCAAGGCCCTTCTCCCCCTTCCTAGTGCGGCCAGCTCTAGGAAGAGTCTTGCTGGTTCCAAACGTCTTCCGTTTAAAAATGATGGAGGCTGCTGTATTCTTGGGGACCTTCAATGCTGCAGGAATTTTTTGGTACCCTGTGCCTCTACAAAATCCTGTCTCGGAGCTCTACAGACAATTCCTTCGACCTGGCTTGGTTTTTGCTATGACATGCACCATCAACTGTGGGACCTTTTTATATGGACAGGGCTATGCCTTTCCAACTAATGTCCAATTAATTGAATTTACCACAGGTGGAATCCAATCAAGTTGTAGAAACATCAAGGATGATCAATGGAAACAGGATGCACCTGAGCTCAATTTCAATCTCATAGCAAAGGGTCTGAATAGTTATGTAAATAAAGTATGTTTTTTATTTGTAGTAGATTTGTAAAAATGTCAAGTTTTCGCTTTGTCATTATGTTTTTATATAAAAATATTTAAGCAATTTTAGAATAAGGCTGTAACGTAACAAAATGTAGAAAAAGTGAAGGGGTCTGAATACTTTACAAATGCATTGTACGTAAATGATATGTACGATTTTATACATGTAAAACTGTATTTATGTTAAAAAAAAATATATATATATATAACACACTTTGATCAAGAATCAGTTTACAGACCGAAACTGACTTCATCCACAACTACAACCTGGACCTGGATTACAAACACAACCTGGATTATAAGGCAGCTGTTTTGGGCCACAATGATCACTGCATATATTGCAAATCCATTAAAACATCTCCTCTGTCATTTCTCCCAGGACTTTGAGCGTGAGAAACATGCCCACGGCGTGCTGCAGTTCCAGTTCAAGGAGATGAAGGAAACACTAAAACAGAGCGAGGAGTTACTAACAGTGAGTCCTCCAAGGCCTCCTCAAAATTAAAACCCAAAGCTTGTCAGGACAGCCAAAATGACTTTACCTGTCACCTTTCAGTTTTCTTATTTATGAACTTCCCTGTCTTCTCACCTCCATGCTGATCGTCTATTGTTCTCACTGCTTTCACCTTTCACACACACTTCATTTTCTCCTATTTATTCTATCACATCTTCCTGCGTTTCCGCTGTCCAGGAGATCCGTCAGATGCGTCTCAAGCAGGACGGCTTTGTTAGGGAAATCTCTGACCTGCAGGAAACCGTGGAGTGGAAGGATAAAAAGATTGGGGTATGCCCTGTGAACTCTAATCCATTCGTTTTGTTAGTACATGTTCAATTTGGTGGATGCAAATGGAAATCCCCACACATAATTGTGTTGTGTTCACCTGTGTTACTTAGGCAGAGAAGTTGATGCTAGCTAAGTGCATGAATGCTTGATACTGTATTCACTTTCTCTTTGCTCACTTTCACTTCACCCATATCTATCTTTGTTCTTTACCTGCGCTTCCACCTCCCCCACTGGGGGAACTGCTCAGGCCTTAGAGCGGCAAAAGGAGTATTCGGATGCCATCCGAAATGAGCGGGATGAGCTCAGGGATGAGGTGGTCCAGCTGAAAGACATTCTGAAGGTATTTAGTCCTCTCTAGGGAGTCGGAGCTCGGAATATGCAACGCTGGCCTTTTAAACAGGGTTTCTCTATTGTAGTTATGCAGCTATAATGCACTGTTGTGAGACTCTCTTAAGCCTCTCATCAGTTTGTGTTCATGTCATGCCCAGAAACATGGAATTGTCCTCAGACCTGACCTGACTGCCAATGGGGAAATGCTGGAGTTGGGAACTGAAGAGTCAGCCAGTGGAGATCCAGCTTCTCAATTGGCTCAGGACTCCCAGATGTCGCCCATGGAAGGGGGGAACAGCATGCTTGGTAAGCACCATTACTGGACAAAGATCGCTACATGTTGTAATCATCTCCTGCTTACCTCATAGCTTTGCCAAATTATAGCTAACTTCTAAGCTCAAATCATGCCCACACCTGTTCTAATGCAACCCTGTAGACTTAACCTGAGTTTGGTTGACTGACAATGAAGTTAGTCACAGAAGAAGTCCAAAACCTAAGCTTTCTCCACTGATTCTCCTCGCAACCCTTGCACTTGATGCATGTTAACTAATCCATGCATCTGAACCATGATTTAAAGCAGATGGTGTAAACACCCTTGTTTTGGTGCCAAAATGTGTATCCTACATAGTAGTTTAATTTTGAGGTAAGTCCGGGGTCCTTAGGCTAATTACTTTGGCGAAATTATGTTGACCTTGTGTTTTGTCTATTATAAACTCTTTACTTCAACCTGATAAATGTCAATGGTGTTTGAAGTGTTTGCTGTGGTGTTATAGTTGGTTGGTGTTTACACCAGATCATTATACGGATCACAATCAATAAATCCATGAATTGGTCTATTCAATGTAGGTTTTCGATTTTATTTTTTGTAAATGATTTGGAAAAAATGTTTTGTTTGTGTTAAGTCACAAACCTGTCAATTTCTGGCCAGTCCCAAAGCAATATAACACTACAGTAGACATTTCAGAGTTTAAGATTTGCAGCTTGCCAAGGTGCCTCTGACCTGCTCATCTGCCTTGAAGATTAATCTGGGATCAAGGTTTTGTTTGGTGCTCTCCTCCTCTTCTTCCTTTTCCACCTCTTCCATGCTGGTTTGATTTTTACCCAATTCTTTCAAATTACGCTTTGCGCTAATTGGCCCAGGTGCAACTGGCAGATCTTGATCATCAGAAAAATGTTTATTTGAAACTCCAAGCCACAGTGTTTGGCCTATTTCACCCTCATGGTATCCCTCATGGTCTCCTAGGCAGAGCTCAGGAGACGGAGTTGGGAAGTAGAGGAGATAAGGTGGTGGATCCAGGAAGGTCCAGGCAGCAAGAGGATACACACGAGGAGGAGGCTCAAGAGAACCATCTGACCTCACCCACCCCCTGTAGCCTTGTTGGTGTTTCTGAAACAGAAACATCGAGGGAGGCTCAGCCATTCTCACCCACATTGGGGGAGGAGGTTGAAATTGAAGGCAGTGATGTCAACAAAGACTCTGACAATGGCATACCAGTAGTAGAGGTCAAAAGTGGACCGGTCTGTGATTCTGAGGTACTTGTGGTTGTAACAGGTCCTGAGGAAGAGGTTACAGTAGCGGGGGAGGGGTATGAAGCAGCAGGTGTAGAGGGGACAGGGCAAGGCAGAGTAGAGGTTGCAAGCGAAGGGGAAATGGGAATAAAAAATGACAAGGCAGATGAGGCAGAGACCAAAGTTGTCAAGAGCAGTGACGACACCAAAGAGACGTCTTCAAAAGAGCCTACCTCAGAATATGGTGCAGCAGCTGAACAAGAGGAAAACGAATCGAGTAAAGACGTGAAATGTTTAGACTCATATCCTCTGCCTAGGGAAACCATTGAGGACACCATGAAAAATGGCACACATATTAGCCAAGGGACAGACCTTGATACTAGTAAGAGCCCAATCAAATCAAACCCTGAGCTTCAGAAAACAAAAAAGGTTGAAGCGTTACCAGAGATGACTGACCTGCAGCCACAGGCCCAAGCAGGCAACAAGAAGAAGAAAGGCAAGAAGAAGAAGGGAGAAACACAAAGCGACGTAAAGCAGGAAGACCATAAGAAGAGCACAACAGAAACGTGTGTAGTCTCCATGACAAATGGCACACAGATTAGCCTAGGGACAGACCTTGATACTCCTAAGACCCCAGTCGAATCAAACCCTGAGCCTCAACCTGAGCCTCAGAAAACAAAAAAGGCATGTGTGTTGCCAGAGACCACTGATATGCAGCTACAGTCCCAAGGAGGCAAAAAGAAAAAGAAAGGCAAGAAGAAGGGTGAGAAACAAGGTGATGAAACGCAGGGAGATAAGATGAGCACAACAGAAGAGGATGTGGTCTCCACCCCAAGCGATAAGGAGCCAGTAGAGGCTGTAGGAGAGGGGGTTATCACAATAGAGACACAGCGAGAGGAGGGGACCAGTAGTTCACCAGATCGAGAGCTCCAAAGCCCTGAACAAAAAGCACAAACCATAGCTGAGGGACTGAACCTGAAGGAAGAACAACTAGAAGAAGACCGAGTAGAGCCTACCATTGAAGTATCTCTGACTGACCAAGCTAAGAGTGAGGAAGTTGTCTCAAAGAAGAAAAAGAAGAAAATGAAAAAGGACAAACACAAACCTACAATGGAATTAGAGAAATCAGAAGGCGAGATATCAGTATTATCCCTTGAGTCCAACATTGGTATTGCTGATCCTGTTGATCACTCCAAGTGTATAACCAGCGCTTATAACCCTATGGAGGAATTAGAATTGACAACAGATACTGGTACCCAAAAGGACGAGTCAGGGTACACAACCAACCCTGATAACTTTGGAGACTGTTTGAACTCTTCAGCTGACCCAAAATGTCCATTGGACTCGAAACAGTCCACAGCTGGGAATTCAAACAATGTCAAAGAGGAAGATTCAATCAAGGTCTCAGTTGAAGAGGAACAAACAATCCAAGACTCAAAGGAACAGGGGAATAACTTTCACAGTCCCATCGTCCTAAGACCAGAGCTCAAGGAGAGCGTGGAACCTGAAGACCTTATCTTCCATGATGGTGTCGCTACTCACCCAGACCAGGCTAACGAAAATGCAACACAAGACCTAAAAGAGGCAGGTCAAGATAAACCAAATGGGAGCCCAGAAGAGCGTACAAATGCACTTGAACATGAAGACACTTCAATGGCAATGCCAGCAGATGTAGAGAAATGCAACAATTCAGCAGATGAGAAATGTTGTAGCATATCGCTTGACCGCAACTGCCCTGCTGCTGAGACCATAAGACTGCCTGAACAATTGGTGGATCTACCTGGTTGTCCAGTCACTGACAGGAACTTGTATGAAAACAACAAGCCAGAAACACTTGATGCAGAAGAGGCATCAAATGGAGGGATCTCTACAGAGACCGAGCTGAATGATACAGAAACACTTGATGCAGAAGAGGCATCAAATGGAGGGATCTCTAGAGAGACCGAGCTGAATGATACAGAAACATTTGATGCAGAAGAGGCATCAAATGGAGGGATCTCTAGAGAGACCGAGCTGAATGATACAGAAACACTTGATGCAGAAGAGGCATCAAATGGAGGGATCTCTAGAGAGACCGAGCTGAATGATACAGAAACATTTGATGCAGAAGAGGCATCAAATGGAGGGATCTCTACAGAGACCGAGCTGAATGATGCAGAAGAGGCATCAAATGGAGGGATCTCTACAGAGACCGAGCTGAATGATACAGAAGAGGCATCAAATGGAGGGATCTCTACAGAGACAGAGCTGAATGATGCAGAAGAGGCATCAAATGGAGGGATCTCTACAGAGACCGAGCTGAATGATACAGAAACACGACTACAGGACCCTGTAAAAGAAACTCCGGTGACAATTGACTCTTTTAGGGAACAGAGCCACAATGAAAGTGGACCATGCACTATGGTGGCTAAAGCAGAAGAGCAAGATGATCCCATTGAGGCCAAGCTGGAGGGTAACAAGGTACCTGGACCCAGTGAGCCGTGGAATGACAAGGAGCATGAAAATGAGGGTCAATCGTTTGACTTTTCTGACCTAGTTTCAGTGGTTCCTGCAAATGTATTCCCAATAGCATCCCAAGAGGAGGTCAGCCAGGAAATGAGAACTATGTCGGTAGGATACAAAATAGAGGTAGAGCTTGGTAAAGAGAAGGGTAACCAGGAAGAGGAGGATGACAAACCGCAGGACACAGAGGGAGTTAGCACGATAGTGGCACAGCAATCAATTGAAGGGGGGTCGGATAATGCACCAGAGGAGCTCCGAAGCCCTGAAGAAAAAGCACAAACCATAGTTGAGGGCCAGAACGTGAATGGAGAACAACAACTAATCACATTAGAGGAGGGGGTTAGTGTAACACACAACCAGAAAGACATTGCAGAGGAGGGAGGGAGTGTGACTGTTGAACAGCAAGGTGTAGGGGAGAGCGAGAGGCAGCAGAATGCAACTGAGGTAGAGGCTTTGCCAGTAGAGGAGGGGGAAGAGGCAATCCAGTATGGGTCACAGCAGGGTAGAAGAGAAAGTAGTCAGAGTGCAGAGGGCAACAACGAGCAATCTAGGACAGGCTTGAAAAAAGGCAGTAAGAAAGTAAAAGGCAAGGGAAAAGAGGACTGCCGAATGTCCTAGTTTTTAGGTCTGCACTCAATATAAACAACAGCAAATATTTATGAAAGTGCAAAGAGTCTCAACTAATACAGCCAAAGCAAGTACCATTAAAATTCCTTCCAAAGTTATAATTCGATGTACTGTATTTTGAGGTCAAAGTATTTGTGACATATTTTTTGTTTTGGCTTTGTATTCCAGCACTTTGGATTTGAAATTATACTATGAGGTAAAGTGTAGCATCCACATTAATTTAATTTGAGCGTACTTTTTGTTCAGCACTTTTTGTACATGCTCTGGTCCCCCCATTTAGGGAAACAAAAGTATTTCGACATTCATTTGTGTGTTAAAGTAATCAAAAGTGTAGTATTTGGGCCTATATTCCTAGTACTCAATGACTACACTAAGCTTGTTTGATGTATTTGCAGTTTGTTTTTGTTGTTTCAGATTATGTTGTGCCCAATACATTATTTAGCATTACATTTCTATTGTCACTTTTATTTTAAATAAGAATAGAATGTTTCTAAACACTTCTACATTAATGTGATGCTACCATGATTACGAATAATGGTGAATAATGATGAGTGAGAAAGTTAAGAGGCACAAGACCATAACCCCAAAACATGCTAAACAGGAGAGGTTGAGGGGGATGATGTGTATGGCTCTATAGTTTTCTCACTCATCAGTATTCATGATTATCCATAATCATTGTAGCATCCACATTAATGTAGAAGTGTTTAGAAATATTATATTCTTATTTACAACAAAAGTGACTCCAAAATGACACAATACATTATTTACCATACGTTTCTATTGGGTATAAGCTTGATGTAGTCATTGCTTGGAATATGGGACCAAATACTAAACATTTGACTACTTTAATACACATATGTGAATTTGTCCAAATACTTTTGGTTCCCTAAAATGGGGGGACAATGTACAAAAAGTGCAGTCATTTCTAAACGGGTAACCCAATTTGGATGACAACACCCTCAAATTAAAGCTGACTATGATAAACATTAGACATATGATGGCCATGCAACAACAAATATGCCACTGTCCAAATACTTTGACTTCACAGCATGTGTGTATTTTAGCAAATTTTTAGGGAAGTTTGCCATAAGGGGTGGGTAATCTTACCACGCAGGCTGTTTTTCCCCAAACAAGCAGTAACACACCTGATTCAACTAAGAAAACCATTAATTTAAGACTAGTAGTAGTTGATAAGTAGGATCAATCAAATGTGTTACTACTTGCCTGGCCCTGGTAGGGTACATTGCCCATACTCTCGTATAAATCTGCAGCACCAATATACCTATACTGTAATAATGTAATATTGATTGATTGAATGACCGTATGTTTTTCTTCATCTATTCAAGGCACAATGTTTATATTGCAATGCATGATATTTGTATCATCATACCGTCCTTCTCTCATCCTGTGATTTATGGAATTACCGGCCTAGTACACAAGGAGGCGCCAAAAAAACAACCCATTGGCCGTCTAACCAGAATGCTAACAGAATTGGCACAAGAAATAGTGAATTTCCATGGAGGCTGCTAGCTAAATATGTTAATGAGCCCAAACGAACATAAACAAATTGCAAAGACAGGCAATCCAGCTCATAAAGGTATACATATATACGTAGGAGGTATACGTAGGAGCTACCAAATGTAATTTTTGGTCAGTTTGGACATTTACAAGCTAAATGTGAATGGCAGACTTTGTGCAAATTAAGTTTTGACTCATGCATGTCTGTGTGGAGTCGCTGGGGAAGGGGCCTGCCTGCTCAGACGGAACGTGAACGAAGAGGACAAAAAACGCAAGGAAATCCAGCAGTAGTAGCCTTACAGATAATTCATCCAAAGGGCTTTGAGTTCTCAAACACAGCAGAAAGCTAACACCATACTATGCCCCGTCACCTTATTAATTCAGCCACTTACTTAGACAACTAACAAGTTAAACTTAGGGGTCACGTTAATGCAGAATTCTGTTTTTAACGCAGGAAAAAAATATAAAACATAACAAATATCTTGCTGAATTTTGTAAATGCAGATCTAAAATGCTTATTGAAATTTCTGCTCGGCATCAGACTACTTTTGTGCTTCAGTTTCACTTCTCCACTCAGATGAGAATTCACAAACGAGCATTCTATCAGCAGACAGTTATCTGAATGATGTGTAGCTACTTTTCTGATACTTTTCTCAGTGTAACCAGAATACTTTTCTCTTGTAAAATGCAAGATTAACTTTAAGCGAAACATTAGGAAAAGTAGCTGGCTACATTCTTTCTATGATAAACATTCAAAATACAGTATGATGGCAATGCATCGTTTTTGCAAGGAAGACCTTGCTTTTTCATTGTAAGCTCATTTACTTGCTTTTTCATTGTAAGCTCATTTACTTGTGTGGCTGCCAGCCAAATACCGTTACACTTCGGTTGATAAAAAGGAAGCTATTTTCTGTCAAATGTCCTGCACTAATGTATTTTCTGTGAAGGAAAACTACAGTTGCACTTCCCTGATCGCGCTTGAAGCAAAAAACACTTGACTTTAAATATAAAACGCGACCCTTGTCAATACACAGCTGGACTGCTCCGGCTTTCTCCCATTGTGCTATTTACAAACACGCATGTTAAGAGTAGGGGTGTTAACCACGGTGTTCTGGCTAAATCCCCAATCTGGCCCTTATACCATCATCGCCACCTAATCATCCCCAGCTTCCTATTGGCTCAATCATCCCCAGGACATTGCTGTAAATGTCCTCAACTGTTCTCAGGGCAATTACGGTAAGCTTTATAATGTGAAATGAAGAACGCAATCTGCTGTATCTGCTAAAATAATGCTTTTTTTTTTTTTTTTTTTACTTAAAATAAATAGTTTCCCCTGGCTATTTCCAAATACGGTACACCGCCCAAGCGTAGTCAAAAGTTTGCCCAGAACAAAAAATATTTTCTTGCTTGGTGTATTTTGATGAAGAGAGAAACTAACCGATTGAGATTTTCTTATGCCATAAAATAATTGGCAGAAAAATCCTCCATGTTACAAGTCCATTCCATGTAGGCAATGATCTCAGGTGAAATCCATGCCCTAGGATATCATGTGCATACTGTAAAATTGCTTTGTGTTCAGCATATGCCATGGTTCCTGAATTCATATGATATGACTGCTAGACAAATTGTATACAAGAATATGACTCCCTTGTTAATCACTGGTCTAAATGTTTCTTCATGTGCACTTTTTGTAAGGAAATACCTTCTGACCCTTTTCATGATTGAATAAAATAAGTAATTACAACCTTTGAGAAATACACTTCAGTAATGTATAATACTAATTATGTAGTGTCATAATATAATAGTACTTATGTGTTGTCTGCCTGTCAACAGCAGTCTCATTGACGCACAAACATAATCTCTTCAGGTCAACTTCTCTCATCCATTAGCTGTTTAGCATAAAAATGCCCTAGAGGCTGTGTGCCCTCCTCTCCAGTTTCTGCATGCTAACCATAACCCCACCCCTCACCTACGCTCTCCCAATGGACACCTGCTCCATTGCATGCATCAAGTGACTCTAAACTCCTCCCACCCCGACTCAGCCCTCCCCATCCATGTACTTGGCTCCTCCCACCCCTGGTATGTTAACATTGGTTTTACTGTATGCTCTTGTTTTTATGATTGTTCTTGCATGAACATAATGAAAGTGTGTATTGATTGGGGTATAGATGCTTACTCAAAGTTATACAGATAATGGTGACAAGTTCTGTGAAATGTTTAATACTGTAAGCAGATCAGCTCAATACTTTTTTTCTTTCAGAGATCCGCTTGAGGAAGCTGGTTGACGAGCGGGAGAACTTGATAGGACAGGTGAGTAAGGACATCCATCTATCCATAGTCTGTCACCCATTACGCTAGCTGAACTCTTCAACTGAATTGGCCATAGAGGCAACAGGCAAATAAAATAAAATTGTATTTGTCACATATGCTGAATAGAACAGGTGTAGTAGACCTTACCGTGAAATGCTTACTTACAAGCCCATGGCCAACAATGCAGTTAAGAAAATAGAGTAGATAAAATATTTACTAAATAAACAAGTTACATTTTTTTTGTTTTTTTTTTGTTTAAAGTAACACAATAAAATAACAATAATGAGGCTACATACAGGGTGTACCAGTACTGAGTCAGTGTGCAAGAGTACAGAGGTAATTTGCATGTGTAGGTTGGGGTAAAGTGACTTTGCATAGATAATAAACAGCGAGTAGCTGCAGTGTAAAAACAGGGGGGTAAATGCAAATAGTCCAGGTGGCCATTTTGATTAATTGTTCAGCAGTCTAATGGCTTGGGGATAGAAGCAGTGTTTAATTGATATATTGTAATTACTTTGCCACCGTGGCCTATTTATTGCCTTACCTCCCTTACCTCATTTGCACTCACTGTATATATATTTATTTTTCTACTGTATTATTGACTGTATGTTTTGTTTATTCTGTTGTATGTGTCGAACTGCTGTGCTTTATCTTAGCCAGGTCGCAGTTGTAAATGAGAACTTGTTCTCAACTAGCCTACCTGGTTAAATAAAGGTGAAATAAAATAAAAATGATAAATCTTTTCAGTCTCCTGAGGGGAAAAAGGCGTTGTTGTGCCCTCTTCGTGACTTTCTTCGTGTGTTTAGACCATGATAGTTAGTTGGTGATGTGGACACCAAGGAACTTGAAACTCTCGACCCGCTCGATGTGACTGGGAGCGTGTTTGGCCCTCCTTTTCCTGTAGTCCACAATCATCTCCTTTGTCTTGCTCACGTTGAAGGAGAGGTTTTTGTCCTGGCACCACACTGCCAGGTCTCTGACCACCTCCCTATAGGCTGTGTCATCATTGTCGGTGATCAGGCCTACCACTGCTGTGTCGTCAGCAAACCTTGATGGTGTTGGAGTCGTGCTTGGCCACGCAGTCGTGGGTGAACAGGGAGTATGGGAGGGGACTAAGCAGGCACCCCTGAGGGGCCCCTGTTTTGAGCATCAGCGTGGCAGATGTGTTTTTGCCTACCCTTACCACCTGGGGGCGGCCTGGCTCTGTTATGGTGTGGGTGCATTTTCCTGGCATGGTTTACAGTTGAAGTCGGAAGTTTACATACACATATGCATTTAAACTCAGTTTTTCACAATTCCTGACCTTTAATCCTCGTAAAAAAATCCCTGTCTTAGGTCAGTTAGGATCACCACTTTATTTTAAGAATGTGAAATGTCAGAATAATAGTACAGATAATGATTTATTTCAGCTTTTATTTCTTTCATCACATTCTCAGTGTGTCAGAAGTTTACATACACTCTATTAGTATTTGGTGGTATTGTCTTTAAATTGTTTAACCTGGGTCAAACGTTTCGGGTAGCCTTCAACAAGCTTCCCACAACAATCCTACCACCATCAACAAAACACCAAAAGTGTATTTTCTCGTGGAAGATTAGTGTCGCAACCCTCCAATAGAGTTCCAGACACTTGTAGAGTCTATGCCAAGGTGCAATAAAGCTGTTCTGGCGGCTCGTGGTGGCCCAACGCCCTATTAAGACAATGTTGGTATTTCCTTTATTTTGGCAGTTACCTGTATGTTTGTTGTTTTTATACAGCTACAATTTGAATAGGTTTTAACTGTCCTGAATGTGGTCCTCCCTATAGGTGAAGAAACTGAAGGCCCAAGTAGAGCAGAAGAAACAGAGGAACGAGATTGAGGAGGATTCCAGCCCGGAGGGCGAGGTTCTGGAGAACGGCACAGACCCACACATACAAGACCTGCAGAGTAAGATTCACAGACACTGTAACGTGTTATGACTGAAATTAATAACTCAAGATAAAAATGTATGTTAGTCCTAACTATGTTATTTTAATAGGATTCATATTCAGTATCTACTGCATTGGCACATCAGACCTTGTTTTCTTTTTTCCCACATTTGCAGGAGATGCCAGCAGGCAACTTAGTGACCTAAAGTTCAAACTTGTCAAATCGGAGCAGGAAGTGACAGCTTTGGAACAGAATGTAAGTCGACTGTCATTAACCTAGTTAATTGGAAAGAGATAATTATCACAGGTCCAAGTACTGCTAATTTGACTCGTTATAGGCTGAGATTCTCATGTACTCTATCCAATCACCAATCTGCAGGTTACTAGGCTAGAGGGTCAGGTGACCCGCTACAAGGGTGCGTCGGAGAACTCAGAGAAAGTGGAGGACGAGTTGAAGGCTGAGAAACGCAAGCTGCAGAGAGAAGTATGGCCCCCAGCTGTCAGTTATGTGGCTTAAATCAAGCTCCTATGCAGAGACCAGATGTCAGGGGTCTGCAATGTTCAGAACATTGCTTCTGAAATGGACAGAATTACCTGGTCATGTGGAATAGAATGGAATAGTTTCTCCCTCCTTTACCCGAAGTGTGCACTAATAGACTTCCCTGCATGGATTTAAAAGGAATGGCCTAATCCTTTCAAATCTTAGGGGGAGTGAACAAGTGCACACTTGGGTTATAATGTACACAATTTGTGTTTTTGATTCATTGTTGATTTTGAATGAATCTGAATAAAATCAAATGATTCTTTCTGTTCCTTGATGGCAGTTGCGGTCAGCGCTGGACAAGATAGATGAACTTGAGTCGAACAACAGCCACCTCTCTAAACGGTTGGACAAGATGAAGGCCAATCGCTCCACGGCAACGACTCCCTAATGATGACCTGGCAGCATAACTCCGTCCCTATCCTGTCTGTCCACCAATGGCTGCCCACGTTGGAAGGAGTGTCCTGCCTTGCATTGGGCTTGCCTCTCCATCTGCTTCGCAACCTTATGAAAAAAAACTTTAAGTAACTTCAGTTCTCCTAATCGCTAGCGCACACAACACAGAACACAAACACGCGCAATGTGCCATATTCTTAATGTCTTTGTTTTTGTTTGTTTTTCCAATGATGAGAATTCTTCATAGGTGTATATATGACACCCAGAAAGCCCTTATCAAGCACTAATTGTCGGGGAAGAGTAAGTCTGTATGTCTTATTTTCTGGGGGAAGGCGCTGCTCTGCACCAGAGAATTTGGGGAAATACAGTGCGACTAGGGGCGACCTGGGACTGGATAGGGTTCTTTGGACCGCGACTGGCTACTTGGGCTACATAATTTTGCTATCCCATCCCCTGTGTACAGAATAACACTGAATGTCCCTCTGTCCGGAACGATCCTCCTCCTCACTCAAACCCCTATGTTCACCTTGACTAAACAGAGAGGACATGGCCCAAAGTCTCAGTGGACTGAACTGAACTGGGTTACCATGGTGTGCTGTGGATGTGAAAGCATTTTTTTTGTGTGTATTTACATTTTTTTCCCTCTTATACCCTGCATTTCTCTTATCTGTGTCCTAAAAGCCAAATTATGAGCACATTTTACCATGGTTGGGTGTGTATGTTTGTCTCTCTTTGTGTTTACCTGTTGTCTCTTAAAGGGCAACTCCACCACTTTTCAACCTCGTTTTCATGATCTCCAGCACATTACCAGTGTCAACAGCACATTTGTACAAAAAACATATACAGTTGAAGTCAGAAGTTTACAGACACCTTAGCCAAATACATTTAAACTCAGTTTTTCACAATTCCTGTTTTAGGTCTGTTAGGATCACCATTTTATTTTAAGAATGTGAAAATTCAGAATAATAGTAGAGAGAATGAATGATTTTTATTTCAGCTTTTATTTCTTTCATCACATTCCCAGTGGGTCGGAAGTTTACATACACTCAATTAGTATTTGGTAGCATTGCATTTAAATTGTATAACTTGGGTCAAACGTTTTGGGTAACCTTCCACAAGCTTCCCACAATAAGTTGGGTGAATTTGCTCGCACATGCTTTTTCAGTTCTGCCCACACATTTTCTATGGGATTGAGGTCAGGGCTTTGTGATGGTCACTCCAATACCTTTACTTTGTTGTCCTTAAGCCATTTTGCCACAACATTGGAAGTATGCTTGGGGTCATTGTCCATTTGGAAGACCCATTTACGACCAAGCTTTAACTTTCTGACTGATGTCTTGAGATGTTGCTTCAGTATATCCACATAATTTTCCCTCGTCATGATGCCATCTATTTTGTGAAGTGCACCAGTCCCTCCTGCAGCAAAGCCCCCCCACAACATGATGCTGCCAACCCCGTGCTTCACGGTTGGGATGGTGTTCTTCAGCTTGCAAGCCTCTCCCTTTTTCCTCCAAACATAACGATAGTCATTATGGCCAACAGTTCTGTTTTTTGTTTCATCGGACCAGAGGACATTTCTCCAAAAAGTACTATCTTTGTCTCCATGTGCAGTTGCAAACCGTAGTCTGGCTTTTTTATGGCGGTTTTGGAGCAGTGCCTTCTTCCTTGCTGAGCGGCCTTTCAGGTTATGTCGATATAGGACTCGTTTTACTGTGGATATAAATACTTTTGTACCAGTTTCCTCCAGCATCTTCACAAAGTCCTTTGCTGCTGTTCTGGGATTGATTTGCACTTTTCGCACCAAAGTACGTTCATCTCTAGGAGACAGAACGTGTCTCCTTCCTGAGCGGTATGACAGCTGCGTGGTCCCATGGTGTTTATACTTGCGTACTATTGTTTGTACAGATAAACGTGGTACCTTCAGGTGTTTGGACATTTCTTCCAAGGATGAACCAGACTTGGGGAGGGAGGGCTACAATTTTTTCTGAGGTCTTGGCTGATTTCTTTTGATTTTCCCATGATGTCAAGCAAAGAGGCACTGAGTTTCAAGGTAGGCCTTGGTACACCACCAATTGACTTAAATGATGTCAGTTAGCCTATCAGAAGCTTCTAAAGCCATGACATCATTTTCTGGAATTTTCCAAGCTGTTTAAAGGCACAGTCAACTTAGTGTATGTAAACTTCTGACCTACTGGAATTGCGATACAGTAAAATAATCTGTCTGTAAACAATTGTTGTAAAAATTACTTGTGTCATGCACAAAGTAGATGTCCTAACCTACTTGCCAAAACTATAGTTTGTTAACAAGAAATTTGTGGAGTGGTTGAAAAACAATTTTTAATGACTCCAACCTAAGTGTATGTAAACTTCTGACTTCAACTGTATATAAAGTTACAATTTCTACCCGATTACAAGTTATTTAAAAACAGTGATTTTCAAACAGTTGTGGCGACGTGGGGAGCAAGAAAACACCCAACCTTCGGTTAGAAACTCATTGGAGGTTTTGAAAGTCCTTTTTTTTTTAATACTTTTAATACTACCCTGTAATGTCACACGGAAACGTTATTTTAGGACCACAGGTCATAGAAAAGTGTTTTCCCATATGGAGATAATGAGGTTGAAAAGTGGTAGTTGCCCTTTTAAGTCCAAAAGCTTGTGTTGTGTTGACACAGGAGGTTGTGTATGCATCCCACCTTCCCAAGCTACACCTTCTTTCTTACCACAATTGATATAATCATTGTCACACAAACAGAATGTACAGTATTTAACTTCACCTGTGATTTCACCCGCTTTCTACTTCAGATTTATTCATTTTTTGATTCGTTTTTTGGGGGGGACAAAATAATAGAATTGAAAGACTGATGTGTCTTTGAATGTACCCAGATCATGTTTATTAGGCGCCAAATTGAAGAAAAGCTCAAACAAGGAGGGACTACCTAGAATTGTCCAATAAGATACGCTTATTTTAGTTCTGTTGCCATTGGTTTGAAATGTTTTGCTACAGTGTGCAGGTGCCCTAATGAATATGACCTAGGTGTTTGGTTCATTTGTTTGGGCAGACTGTTTAGGACCTGTCTATTACAGCCACCACTATGAGTGAGCCTCAAAGCAGTCAATGACAGCCTGCGTAAACACCCCCTCCCACTCCAATCAGGTAGAGCCTCACTGACGTTTGTCTCAAGCAATAATGTAAAAAGGCCACCTCACATACTCTTGCTTGTTGAGACATGCTGCTGCTGATGATGCTTATGGTGATGAAGAAGACTACACAAATAAGGGCGAATGTTAATAGGATAACCCTCAAACACACTCTGGGGAGATGCTGCTTCACTGTTTACAAAGCTTTTAAAATGTTTAAGAAGACTCAAGGAATTGTAATCGCTGTGCAATAAAATGTCCAACCATGCTGTACCGGCAGTTGAGTGTTTAAATCAAATCATTGCAGGAAATTAGCTGTAAAACTGCAACATTTTCTCTACACCCTGGTTCTTACCATAGGGGTCATTCTTGTTGTAACCTTCTGCAGGCAGGTGGCACCAGAAGATGTTGACACCCATGCCAAACTGTAACGCCATGGTGTTATGAAAACACAGGTCTGATGGAGAAACGGGGACAATATTGAACTGATGTAACTCATGTACAATAACTGCACACTTCTGTTTACAGTGTATATTCTGGTAATTACAGTAAATTCCATACTATTTAGTGTTGTGCACAAATGTAATTCAGTTTGTTTGACTTGTGTGTAATCAGAATTTAGGGCTCTATTCAATCCACATAGCAGAAGTTCAGCTTTACAGATTGATTGCAATTTAAAGGCAATGTTCCCACTTGAGTATAGACCGCATTCACGGTAAACACTGCATATGTCAGCTCAATCGGAAAGGACCTTTACATTTCTAGTGCAGAGTCTGTAACTCTTCAGATTTGAATAGAGCCCTTAATTTCATCATCCAGCCTGCCCATACCAGCGATTGGAAAAACCAGGTTCTAGTACACCAGTACCACCAAGCCTTCACAAACTCTGGGAACCACCCCAGGTCTGAACAGTCTATGGCCAGACCCTCAGATTTGTCACCTGATACTAAGTTAGATGTGAAAGTAAATAGATGGGTATGAACATGTAGAACATTTGCTTTCGTTACTGTGGAAGTATTATACCATTTTCCTGACGCAAGGAGATATAATCTCCCTCCAGGGGTCTTACCCGTCAGGTTGAGGTGCAATGTATCCTGGGGGCTGTAGACCATCACACGCTTCCTCCCCGTCACCTGGGCCAGCAGGTTGTACATCCCCTGACCACGAGGATAGATGGAAGGACACCACAGAACAGAGAGATTGAGTAACGTTGAAGTATCCTATAAGGGATCATCCCATAAAAGTGGAACTGACAGTGTTTTAACTACTTTGCATAAATGAAAGAGACAATCATATCAGTCGAAAATATTGAATTCCCAGTTTATGCTTCAAAACCAACTATTTGACTCAAAATTCCATGATGTAGAGTTGGACATTGTTGGCAGAATAGATAGATGCAGTTCATATAATTCACCAATACATTTTTTGGTAGTCAAAATATATTGCTATCAGATTGTAAATCTGGCCTGGTACATTGTTTGCTGCCACAACCGTTCGGGATGCACTTTCAGTTTCAATGACTCAAAAATGGATGACTCTAAGGCTGGGAATGAACAAAAATGGATGACTCTAAGGCTGGGAATGTCAATACAATCAAACTAGAGGGAAACTAGGGAAAATGCTATATACAGTATCCTATGTACATAAGTGGACATTAAAGGGACATATTTTTTCAAATAAAACAATTGCTAGTTTGGGTCGCAGTTACATGTTTTTTTTATATATATATAAATAGGCTATGTCTGGCCTGCGAATTCAATGTGTTTTTTCAATATGGTCCGTGAGCTGATTGAGTTTGACACCCCTGGTCTTGCGTATTTATGTAGCTAGCTATTTATTTAGCAAGCTAAAAACATGGAGCCTAACATTAGCTAGCTAGCTGCTGGGAGAATATCATGTCATTGGAGGAGTGTGTGAATGACCAGCTTTTCCCCATCTTTTTTCAGTGGCTACAGCTAGAGATGCTGGTGTCATTTGGTTAGCTAGCAAGAAATGGGGATCGCTTGCTAGCTGACTAGCTATGTTGAACTTGAATGACTTAAGTAAGCATATCTCTTATCTTGACAAATAATAAAATGCTCACTAACAGGGATGTAAACACATTTTTGCACAAAACGTAAGAGAAATAAGCTTTTGTGCGTATGGAACATTTCTAGGATATTTTATTTCAGCTCATGATACATGCGAACAAAACTTGACATGTTGCGTTTATATTTTTGTCCAGTAGAGGTTGTCCAATCGTCAATACAGCTGCTATCAAAAGCGGCAAATGTTCCAATATATCCCGAAATGTTTATTCAGGTAAAGGTTTTCACATTCTTTAGCTAACTTTCATGCAAAGTCATTCTGTGCTTTTTCACTTGACACACGCATCCCTCTCCCTATAATAGATGGTGCATTCTGACGTTGCATGCATCGGGTGGCACATCGGTAAAATGCAGGTTCAATCTTGTCGCCAATTTGTCGTGTTTGTACCCTTATAAACACATCTACATGAAACAAATAAGACTCTCAGTAGTTTTGTTATTTGGCCATGTAATCCTTGCTTCAATGACACACACACAATAGATAAATAATTCTGAAAATCACTCCACTCTGTAGCTATGGCTACTACTGCAAACCATTCTTGATCAGCTGAGCAAATTTGCTCCAGCCAGCAGCCTAGCACAAGCTTCTCTGAATGGCCATATGATCGCTAGTTTGACAGCTTGTTGATGAAGGTGTACGGCACCAACGATATGAGACTGTTCCCAGAAATCTAAATGTATCTGAGTCTGTGCCTCGCTACTTTGTAACATTTGGCCAATGCAATAACGTTGAAGATTGCAGTCAGCTGTGCTGTAGAACTCATGAAAACTCATTTGTTAATTAGCTAGAGCTTCACTACTTGTTAAAAACGGCCAGCTTCAGTCAGCTGATTCTAGCCATCCCTTCTTGTTAGTTCTAGTCAGGCAGCTTAGTCGCCCATTCAGAGGACCATCACTTTTGTTCGTGTCTTATTGGTCAAGGTCATGGCAAAATGTATCACCACATCTCCTTCAGCTTATCAAATCAAATTTTATTTGTCACATACACATGGTTAGCAGATGTTAATGTGAGTCTAGTGAAATGCTTGTTCTTATAGTTCCTACAGTACAATAACATCTAAGAAGTAACCTAACAATTCCCCAACAACTACCTAATACACACAAATCTAAAGGGGTGAATGAGAAAATGTACGTATATGGATAGGAGATGGCAGAGTGGCATAGGCGAGATGCAATAGATGGTCTAAAATACAGTATATACATGTGATATGAGTAATGTAACATATGTGAACATTATTAAAGTGGCATCATTTGGAGGGGCAGTGTATAAAGTGACTTGTGATCCATATATTAAAGTGGCAAGTGATTGGGTCTCAATGTAGGCAGCAGCCTCTCTGAGATAGTGATTGCTGTTTAGCAGTCTGATGGCCTTGAGATAGAAGCTGTTTTTCAGTCTCTCAGTCCCAGCTTTGATGTACCTGTACTGACCTCGCCTTCTGGATGGTAGCGATGTGAACAGGCTGTGACTCGGGTGGTTGATGTCCTTGATGATTTTTTGGGCCTTCCTGTGATATTGGGTGCTGTAGGTGTCGTGAAGGGCAGGTAGGGCATGCCCCCGGTGATGCATTGTGCAGACCTCACCACCCTCTGGAGAGCCTTGCGGTTGAAGGCGGTGCAGTTGCTGTACCAGGCTGTGATACAGCCTGACGGGATGCTCTCGATTGTGCATCTGTAAAAGTTTGTCAGGGTTTTGGGTGATAAGACAAATTTCTTCAGCCTCCTGAGGTTGAAAAGGAGCCGTTGCGCCTTCTTCTCCACACTGTCTGTGTGGGTGGCCCATTTCAGTTTGTCTGTGTACGCCGAGGAACTTAACTTTCCACCTTCTCCACTGCTGTACTTTTGATGTGGAAAGGGGGGTGCTCCCTCTACTGTTTCCTGAAGTCCACGATCATCGCCTTTGTTTTGTTGACGTTGAGTGAGAGGTTGTTTTCCTGACACCACACTCCGAGTGCCCTCACCTCCTTCCTGTAGGCTTTTTCGTTGTTGTTAGTAATCAAGCCCACTACTGTTGTGTCGTCTGCAAACTTGATGATTGAGTTGGAGGTGTGCATGGCCACACAGTCATGGGTGAACAGGGAGTACAGGAGGGGGCTGAGCACACACCCTTGTGGGGCCCCAGTGTTGAGGGTCGGCGAAGTGTAGGTGTTGTTTCCTCCCTTCACTGACTGGGGGCAGCCCTTCAGAAATTCCAGGACCCAATTGCACAGGGCGGGGTTGAGACCCATGGCCTCCAGCTTAATGATGAGCTTGCAGGGTACTATGGTGTTGAATGCTGAGCTGCAGTCAATGAACAGCATGCTTACATAGGTATTCCTCTTGTCCAGATGGGATAGGGCAGTGTGATGGCGATTGCGTCGTCTGTGGACCTGTTGGGGCGGTATGCAAACTGAAGTGGGTCTAGGGTGGCCGGTACGGTGGAGGTGATATGATCCTTGACTTGTCTCTCATAGCACTTCATGATGACAGAAGTAAGTGCTACAGGGCGGTAGTCATTTAGTTCAGTTAACGTTGCCTTCTTGGGTACAGGAAAAATGGTAGTCATCTTGAAGCATGTGGGGACAACAGAATGGGATAGGGAGTGATTGAATATGTCCTTAAACCCACCAGCCAGCTGGTCTGCTCATTCTCTAAGGATGCGGCTAGGGGTGCCATCTGGGCCAGCAGCCTTGTGAGGGGGGTGCAGTCCTTGTTAGCGGGCCGCAACTGTGGCACTGTATTATCCTCAAAGCGAGCAAAGAAGGTTTTTAGTTTGTCTGGAAGCGTGATGTCGGGGTCCATGACGTGGCTGGTTTTCTTTTTGTAGTCCGTGATTTCCTGTAGACCTTGACACATACATCTCGTGTCTGAGCCATTGAATTGCGACTCCACGTTGTCCTTGTTCTGGCATTTCGCTTGTTTGATTGCTTTGCGGTGGGAATAACTACACTGTTTATTTTCGGTCATATTCCCAGACCTCTTTCTATGGTTAAATCCGGTGGATCGAGCTTTCAGTTTTGCACGAATTCCACCATCCATCCACGGTTTCTGGTTAGGGTCAATTTTAATAGTCACAGTGGGTACAACATCTCCAATGCACTTCTTTATAAACGCTCTCACCGAGTCAGCGTATAGGTCGATGTTGTTCTCTGAGGCTGACCGGAAAATTTTACAGTCCGTGTGATCAAAACAATCTTGAAGCGTGGTGATGAATGAAATTGGTCAGACCAGCATTGAATGGTTCTCATCACTGGTACATCCTGTTTGAGTTTCTGCCTATAAGACGGTAGGAGCAAGATGCAGTCGTGGTCAGATTTGCTGAAGGGAGGTCGAGGGAGGGCTTTGTATGCATTGCGGAAGTTAGAGTAGCAGTGGTAGAGGGTATTGCCCATGCACGTAGCGCAATCAATATGCAGGTAGAATTTAGGTAGCCTTGTTCTCAAATTTGCTTTGTTAAAATCTCCAGTTTGCATATAGTCCAGTGAAGTTCCTTGACGGCCGTCTTGGTGTCTGTTTGAGGGGGAATGTGCACAGCTGTGACTATAACTGACGAGAATTCTCTTGGTAGGTAAAATGGCCGGCATTTGATTGTAAGGAATTCTAGGTCGGGTGAGCAGAAGGACTTGAGTTCCTGTATGTTGTTATGATTACACCATGAGTCGTTAATCATGAAGCATTCACCCCCCGCCCTGAGTGAGAGAAAGCGATGTGAGTTAAGAGTTTACTAGATGAATGAAAAGTGACCATCCATTCAGACCAGACTTACTGATTGAACTTTCATAACTACGTTCCTGTGGGCGAAAAACAGCCTGTTGATGAGAGGTCGAAGGAGAAGGGCAAGAATCGTGCAAGCTAACAGGCGGGCCACAGTCAGGCAAATAAATCACTGACCGTGTCACAAGCAAAGCACCATCACACATCCGTCCACCTACTCTGCATCTCACAAAGACACAGCGGTTAGAACCAAAAATCTCACATCTTAACTTATCAGACCAAAGGACAGATTTCCATCAGTCTAATGCGAAATATACTACTACTATACTTTTGTGAAACAGCACATTTGAAAAATATATGGCAAATAGAAATCCAAAATGGATAGTGTTAAGAGATGGATGGGAGGGGTTGAATGGACCTGAAGGGTGGTACTAATAACAAGATGTAATGTAAAACATACGGGGTCTATAAATGTATATAGGTTCAGAAATTCTGTGAAATAGCATAATTACAAATAGAACTGGATTGACATCAGAAACAGAGGAAGGCCAGGACTAAAAACAAACAAAATATAACCATTTTATAATAGATTGTGTCTGTAAAATGTATATAGTATGAATAAACTGAAGATAGAAGCCTAAGTGTTATTGTTTATTACTTTACTCCAATTGGGGGAGGGGTGGTAGGGATTGCAGGGAATAAAGTTGAAGTCAGAAATGTACATACACCTTAGCAAAATACATTTAAACTCAGTTTTTCACAATTCCTGACATTTAATCCCAGTAAAAATTCCCTGTCTTAGGTCAGTTAGGATCACCACTTTATTTTAAGAATGTGACATGTCAGAATAATAGAAGAGAGTGATTTATTTCAGCTTTTATTTCTTTCATCACATTCCCAGTGGGTCAGAAGTTTACATACATTCAATTAGTATTTGGCAGCGTTGCCTTTAAATTGATTAACTTGGGTCAAACGTTTCAGGTAGCCTTCCACAAGCTTCCCACAATAAATGAATTTTGGGTGAATTTTGGCCCATTCCTCCTGACAGAGCTGGTGTAACTGAGTCAGGTTTGTAGGCCTCCTTGCTCGCATGCTTTTTCAGTTCTGCCCACAAATGTTCTATGTGATTGAGGTCAGGGCTTTTGATGGCCACTCCAATTCCTTGACTTTGTCATTTTTCCACAACTTTGTAAGTATGCTTGAGGTCATTGTCCATTTGAAAGACCCAGTTGCGACCAAGCTTTAACTTCCTGACTGATGTCTTGAGATGTTTCTTCAATATATCCACATACTTTTCCTTCCTTATGTTGCCATTTATTTTGTGAAGTGCACCAGTCCCTTCTGCAGCAAAGCACCCCCCCACAACGTGATACTGCCACCCCCGTGCTTCACGGTTGGGATGGTGTTCTTTGGCTTGCAAGCCTCCCCCTTTTTCCTCCAAACATAACGATGGTCATTATGGCCAAACAGTTCTGTTTTTGTTTCATCAGACCAGAAAATATTTCTCCCAAAAATACGATCTCTGCCCCCATGCGCACTTGCAAACCGTAGTCTGGCTTTTTTTATGGCGGCTTTGGAGCAGTGGCTTCTTCCTTGCTGAGGGGCCTTTCAGGTTATGTCGATATAGGACTTGTTTTACTGTGGATATAGATACTTTGTACCTGTTTCCTCCAGCATCTTCGCAAGGTCCTTTGCTGTTGTTCTGGGATTGATTTTCACTTTTCACACTAAAGTACGTTCATCTCTAGGAGACAGAACGCGTCTCCTTCCTGAGTGGTATGACAGCTGCGTGGTACCATGGTGAAGGTAGGCCTTGAAATACATTCACAGGTAGATACCCAATTGACTAAAATGATGTCAGTTAGTCTATCAGAAGCTTCTAAAGTCATGACATAATTTTCTTGAATTTTCCAAGCTGTTTAAAGGCACAGTCTGTAAACTCCTGACCCATTGGAATTGTGATACAGTGAATTATAAGTGAAATAATCTGTCTGTAAACAGTTGTTGGAAAAATTACTTGTGCACAATGTAGATGTCCTAACTGACTTGCCAAAACTTTAGTTTGTTAGCAATTTGTGTAGTGGTTGAAAAACGAGTTTTAATGACTCTTTTAATGATTCCCTGGCAACAGCTCTGGTGAACATTGCTGAAGTCAGCATTCAAATTGCACGCTCCCTCAAAACTTGAGACATCTGTGGCATTGTGTTGTGTGACAAAACTGCACACTTTAGAGTGGCCTTTTATTGTCCCCAGCACAAGTTGCAGCTGTGTGATGATAGTGCTGTTTAATCACATTCTTTATATGCTACACCTGTCAGGTGGATGGATTATCTTGGCAAAGGAGAAATTTGCACTAACAGCAATGTAAACAAATTTGTGCACAAATAAGCTTTTCTGTGCGTATGGAACATTTCTGGGACCAAATTATTTCAGCTTATGAAACATGGGACCAACAGTTTACACGTTGCATTTATATTTTTGTTCAGTATAGTATATAGTATTGTGCATGTATACTACCAGTGACAAGCACATAGTAATACAGGGTTGTCATGCAGTCTGAAAGTAGTTCCGGTCTTGATGAGTTCAACCAGAGATATAATGACAAGATGGCCTTGTCTCCCATCCTAACAATGGGAGTCGTTATCCCAAAGGCGGGGAAGCAGGCGGTATGGTTATCGGTCTATTGCAGGGGTCTTCAACCTTTTCTTGCCCAGGGACCCCTGCCCATCAAACCGGTGATCCAGGGACCCCAATCATATGTTAGCAAACATTTTTTGCATGTCTTGTCTTACCAGGTGAATGATAATGGCAAGGAGAAGTAATCAACATTTTCTAATGAATAGTTTTTCATTATTTTGACCTCTCGACATTCTAATTGGAAGAGGGAGTGTAAACTATAACATAGCCAATTACCTAGAAAGGTAATTCCAAACACATTTTTGCTAATTGTGGCTGTTTAGCTCGTTAAAGAAAGGTTAGCCATGTTTTGGAAAAAAAAAATGTCCAAGTCAAGAAAGCTGACCAACAGCCAACGGCACTTGCCGCGCCTGGAAATCGTGGGTGCTTTTTCAAAGCTTATGTCAAATACTGCAGTAAGTGTAAATCAATCAATCCACATGTATTTATATATAAAACTCATTTTTGATGTAATCAAATGTGTTTATAAGGCCCTTTTACATGAATAGATGTCACAAAGTGCTTATACAGAAACCAAGCCTAAAACCCCAGAGGCAAGCTAGGGTTATAGAGGGTGAAAAAGGTCAGCACCTCAGGAGTAAATGTCAGATGTCTTTTCATAGCCGAGCGTTCCGACGTCAAGACAGCAGGTGCGGGGGAGAGCGAGAGGGTCGAAACAGCAGGTCCGGGACAAGGTAGCACGACCGGTGAACTGGTCAGGGCAGAAAAGTAGAAACTGGATCAGCAGCACAACCGTGTGGACTGGGGACGTGGACAGACAGGAGTCGTCAGGGCAGGTAGTCCCGAAGCATGGTCCTAGGGCTCAGGTCCTCCTGGAGGGGAGAGAGAGAGCGAGATGGGAGAATACCTAGATCACACAGTACACCAGATAAGACAGGAGAAGTACACCAGCTATGACAGACTGCTCCAATGAGTCTAATTTGCTCAACAGTAGTTGAACCAGGGTCTGTAGTGACACCTCTAGCACTGAGATGCAGTGCCTTAGACCGCTGTGCCACTCGGGAGCCCAAAGGTGGGAAGGCAGGCTAGGGTTATAGAGGGTTATAGAGGGTGAAAAAGGTCGGCCCCTCAGGAGTAAATGTCAATTGTCTTGTCATAGCTGAGCGTTCTGACGTCGAGACAGCAGGTGTGGGGGAGAAATGAAGTTGACATCATTAGAAAGAAGGTATTCTCTTTTGTACTGTAGGTATGTGATTCAAAGTTTGTTTATTCTGTTTTTTGCTAGCGATATTCATAAAAACATAAATAAAATAAACTTTGTGTGGACCCCTGCAGTTCCTACGCGGACCCCTAGGGGGTCGTGGACCCCACGCTGAACACCCCTGGTATATCAGTCTTGTTATCATGGACAGATTTTGATGGTAGTAAACCTTCTCACTTTGCCTCTTCCTCTCTGATTCAACATGCAATCTGAGGTCCACCACTTTTGTATTTAAAGTCAAGCTTCACTAGTCATCTATACTTACCGTCAGTCATAAGAATCTACAAGTACATTGTTAAGTAAAGTATGAATTAAATGGCATTAGCTCATACTTTTGAATGTTATGTGTCAGAGCTTTTATAAAGTAGGAACCAAGTAATGCGTACCCTTGTTCGCTGTCGGATGATACAGAGTGAATAGCAGAGATTCAGGTTGAGGTCCAAACACTTAAAAGACACACCCTTATCCACTTACCCTCGCCTTCCACACCATGTTAAATAAGCATGCCCCATTCAAAAAATGTAGAACTAAGAACAGATATAGCCCTTGGTTCACTCCAGACTTGACTGCCATTGATCAGCACAAAAATATCATGTGGCGTACTGCATTAGCATCGAATAGCCCCCGCAATATGCAACTTTTCAGGGAAGTTAGGAACCATTATACACAGTCAGTTAGGAAAGTAAAGGCTAGCTTTTTCAAACAGAAATTTGCATCCTGTAGCACAAATTCCAAAACGTTTTGGGACACTGTAAAGTCCATGGAGAAAAAGAGCACCTCCTCCCAGCTGCCCACTGCACTGAGGCTAGGAAACACTGTCACCACCGATAATCGAGAATTTCAATAAGCACTTTTCTACGGCTGGCCATGCTTTTCACCTGGCTACCCCTACCCCACAGCTCTGCACCCACCGCAGCAACTTGCCCAAGCCCCCCTGCTTCTCCTTCACACAAGTCCAGATAGCTGATGTTCTGAAAGAGCTGCAAAATCTGAACCCCTACAAATCAATTGGGCTGGACAATCTGGACCCCTCTCTTTCTAAAATTATCCGCAGCAATTGTTGCAACCCCTATTACTAGCCTGCTCAACTTCTCTTTCAAATCGTCTGAGATCCCTAAAGATTGGAAAGCTGCCGCAGTCATCCCCCTCTGCAAAGGGGGAGATACTTTAGACCCAAACTGTTACAGACCCATATCTATCCTGCCCTGCCATTCTAAAGTCTTCAAAAGTCAAGTAAACAGAACACCAACCATTTTGAATCCCACCCTTCATTCTCCCTTATGCAATCTGGTTTCCGATCTGGTCATGGGTTGCACCTCAGCCACGCTCAAGGTCCTAAACGATATCATAACCGCCATCAATAAAATATAGTACTGTGCAGCCATCTTCATCGACCTGGCCAAGGCTTTCGACTGTCAATCACAGTATTCTTATCGGCAGACTCAATAGCCTTTGTTTCTCTAATGACTGCCTCGCCTAGTTCATCAACTACTTCTCAGTTCAGTGTGTCAAATCGGAGGGCCTATTGTCCGGACCTCTGGCAGTCTCTATGGGGGTTCCACAGGGTTCAATTCTCGGGCTGACACTTTTCTCTGTCTATGTCAATAATGTCGCTCTTGCTGCTGGTGATTCTCTGATCCACCTCTACGCAGACAACACCATTCTGTATACTTCTGGCCCTTCTTTGGACACTGTGTTAACTAACCTCCGAACGAGCTTCAATGCCATACAACTCTCCTTCCGTGGCCTCCAACTGTTCTTAATTGCTAGTAAAACTAAATGCATGCTCTTCAACCGATTGCTGCCCGCACCTGCCCGCCCGACTAGCATCACTACTCTGGACGGTTCTGACTTTGAATATGTGAACAACTACAAATACCTAGGTGTCTGGTTAGACTGTAAACTCTCCTTCCAGACTCACATTAAGCATCTCCAATCCTAAATTAAATCTAGAATCGTCTCCCTCTCTTCTTCCTCTCTAGGAAGAAACCTAGATATTGTTATTTTTGCTATTTTGCACCCAAGTATCCCCCGATTTGCACATCATCATCTGCATATCTATCACTCCAGTGTTAATGCTACATTGTAATTATTTATTATTATTTTTTGGCCTATTTATTGCCTTACCTCCCTAATCTTACTACATCTGCACACACTGTATGTTTTGTTCTATTGTGTTATTGACTCGTTTGTTTAACCCATGTGTAAGTCTGTGTTATTGTTTTTGTGAACTGCTTTGCTTTATCTTGACCAGGGGCCTGTTGCACAAAAGTAGAATTAAGACATCCGGGATAAATGACTCAGCTGAGCTCAATGAAGCCAAAACATGTGCGTCCAGGCTTAATTGGTTGCACAAAGACCAAGCCAGGATGAGCAGACACGGATTCATTAAGCCAGGTGAAACCAATCCTGGATAGGTGCGCGCTCACGGCTCACTCAAATAGACCCCGCCACAGATCACAGATTAACTGATTTACCATGGCAACTAGAGCCGCGTACTTTTCCCCGTCGGAAGCACAAATCCTCATGGAGGCATACGAGGAGGTAAAAGATATAATTAAGAAGAAAGGCAACACCGCCACAGTGATAAAGCAAAGAGAAAAAGCGTGGCAAAGTATTGCAGACCGCCTGAATGCGTAAGTAGTGCACAATTACACACTCACCGCTCCGCTGAAACATCACAATTACAATTCAAATATTTAATTCACATCTCCAAAAATGCAGTTGTACTGTAATTATGAAACGGTTAAATTTTTTATTGAAATGCACTGCAGATATGAGTGAAATTGTGTAAAGTAACTCCATCACACTGTATAAAGCTATGATACATTTTTTGATATTTTTACTGAAAACAAGACAAAAATACCAAGTAATTTTTTGCAGTGTGACTCCATTAAATGTGTGTGTGTGTGTGTGTGTGTGTGTGTGTGTGTGTGTGTAGATTAAACATGAACGGGCCAAAACGGACATGGCAGCAGGTCAAAATCAAATACAAGAACATTCTGCAGAATGGTATGGTCCCTGACTAATATTTAACAAAGCACAAGCATATATTGTACCCAGAAGGTGCCTGCTCACACATTGTCTGTACTGTTTTAGCAGTGAAAAAGAATACCCACAGACAAGGCACGGGTGGTGGGTCACCAAAGGCTGACCTTACCCCAGCAGAGGACATGGCCTTGGAGCTAAATAAAGGCAGGCCCGTCTTAGAGGGGATCCCTGGGGGAAAGAGACGAGCATAGGTTCCTCCCAAGATGCCACCCGCTTCATTCAAGGTATGTCCTTCCATCTCTACATGGGATACAACCACATTCATATTGAATCAATTTGGACTGTCTGACTTTGGTTTACCTATTGCCTTGCAGTGTCTGGCAGCACTGTGTTCCTGTTAGAGCCACCAGCACAAGCACCAGACGATGCTGATCCAGTGAGTACTCCATCAAAGGCATACTGTAGGCCTGGCATGTCTTGTCTACTAGCTTCAATATGAATCCGATTAAATGTGATAGGGTGAAGGCCCCAGTGCAGCAGCAACAGCACATGATGGAGACGATGATGAGGAGGAGACCATCTCTCTGGATTCCAGAAGGCATGAGGTATCATGTTAAGACTGTGAAAGTACTATTTACTCTACAATGGTGAGGAGTCCTCATCAAAATCAAAAAATCTAATTTCTTTTACAGGACCCAGATGCTATACAGTGGGAAAACCAGCCTGGCAACATAGTGCGTATTAATAAAAGGACACCACATCCTGCCAAATTCCAGCTGCGCTAATTGTATTGTGTTCACAGAGCTCACAAGCTATCAGAAAGTTGTATGGCAACCACCTCCGGCGCCAAATAGAACTGGCAGACATAGACATTCAGTACAAGAAGAAAAAGATGGAAAATCTTGCACTGGAGTTCGAAATAAAAAAGAGGACAATTAGGAAACTGGACCTTGAAATAAAAAAACTTGAGAGGGAGGTGAGATATGCCTTCAATGTACACTGTATGCTAACTGTAACACAAATGTATTAATCATTATTTTTCTTTCCTCCCCCAGCTCCAAGAAGATGACACAGCTCAAAATAAAAATTAGGTATATTCTCGTAAAGTCAAGTGAGCCATGACATATGAGCTCTTATTGTGAGCACACAGGACGGTGGCATCTTTCTAAGGTTTTTTTTTTTTTTATTTTCCCAGCAATCAGTACAACCAAGTCATCGTTATAAGGCATCGCCCTCTTTTGCCCACCCCCCAGCACCAGGTGTGGCCACTAGCCTATATGAAGGCCCAAAATTGTGTGTTCCTTTCTGCTCTGACAATGGCATGCCCATTCGTGCGAGATGTGGTGGATGAAGAAGCACTTGTGCTGAGGAGAGCCTTCAGGCGAGAAAGGGTCTTCAGGGACCGGTTGGACCCACTGGCCTTCCCTGATGACCATCTATATGAAAGATACAGGTTTTCTGCAGATGGCATCAGGTATCTATGCAGACTACTGGGTCCCAGGATTAAGCACCGCACTGCACGGAGCCATGCACTGAGTGTGGAGCAAATGGTTTGTGTGGCCTTGCGCTTTTTGCTAGTGGAGCCTTCCTGTACTCAGTGGGGGATGCAGAACAGCTGAACAAGGCCACAATTTGCCGCACAATAAGGAGTGTGTGTCTGGCTATCAAAGCATTAGCAGATGTCTTCATCTCCTTCCCTGGCCACAGAAGACTCTGTGACATCAAAGAGGAGTTCTATAGGATTGCAGGTAAGAGGATCTACAAATTACAGGACAACTGTTAACACATAGTAGGATACTCATTACTTTGTGTGACAGGTTTCCCCAATGTCATTGGTGCAGTGGACTGCACACACATAAGGATAAAAGCCCCCTCAGGTGCCCATGAGGCCGATTTTGTGAATAGGAAATCCTTTCACAGCATTAATGTTCAGGTGAACATAACTTTTTGATATTGTCCATTGACGAACACTCTGCATTGCCAGTGATGTGCATTGATTGGTGTAATATTCCTCATCTTATGATTTCAGATGGTCTGCAATGCTGACTGTGTGATCAGCAATGTTGTGGCAAAATGGCCTGGCTCAGTCCATGACTCCAGAATCTTTCGGGCCTCTGAAATCTATCAGTGCCTATCACAAGGTAAGCCACACAACCCCTATTTATAACCATCATGGCTGTGTCAAGAATATCACTGTGTTTATGAGGTAGTAATGATGAGATTTTGTGTTGACAGGTGAATTCTCTGGTGTGTTGCTGGGAGACAGGGGGTATGGCTGCCAGCCTTTTCTCCTGACACCTTTCACAGACCCCCAGGAAGCACAGCAGGCCTACAACCATGCCCATGCCAGGACCAGGGCCAGAGTTGAAATGACCTTTGGCCTCCTGAAGGCACGCTTTCACTGCCTTCACAAATTAAGGGTCAGCCCTGTTAGGGCATGTGATATTACTGTGGCTTGTGCTGTCCTCCACAATGTGGCCTGCCTGAGGAAGGAGAGGGCCCCCAGAGTGCCACCAGCCATGGACTGGGACAATCCGGCAATCTTCCCTGATGACGACAGTGGTCGGCTGCTGAGGGACCAATATGTGTTGAATTATTTTAGTTAGTATGTGTGCTTTCAATTTTGGTTAAATATGTCCTGCGGTGGCAGAGGAATTTGGGTTTTTTTGGGTTCGTTTTTTGACGAATTTGGCCTCTTATGATGTTTGTGCGGTATACTGTGTGTAATACAAGGCTGCAGGGAGGCTACTGCATCCATTCATTTGTCTGTTCAGTTGATGTGTATGGATTTGTCCTGCATTTATTTTAGTGTGCAGACATGCAGGGTGTGTTATATACAGACCTTTGAATGTGTATGTATCATTTTGTATAATATGCTTGGATTCTGTGCTTTCCATCTTGTAGAGTCACTGTGACTTCAGTTTCGAAAGGAGCTGATGGTTTACCTGCTTTGTTTTGTCCTTATTCAATAAAGGAACATAATGTTACACATTGTGTTTTTATATTCATATGGAATGTGTATTTGTTTATATGACAGAGTACTAGGGCCACACTGAAGAAAAAGGATAAAGTCATAAATTTATGAGGCTGGTTCTTTCTGCAGAAAAGCTACATATTGTTTTTACAGTTTTGATACTTATGACAATGTGATACTTAATATTCTGGCACATCAGCATGTCTTTGTTTATGAAACCATACTGAAGTACAATTTCACGAAATGCCCCACATCTGTCATTTTAACAACTGTCCTCCTTTAAAACAACTGGTTACAATATTATGACTTGTGTTTTTTTCCCTCTGTGGCCCTAATATTCTATCATTTTATATATAGCCTTATAGTCTATGGGAAACTGTAAATTATCTAATGATAGCAACATCATCTAAAAATCATTTTTTATCCAAAATCATTGAAATTAATGATCACAAACGTTTAAATAATAACAGTGGGTCTAGTTATATGTGATAACAATGTATAGTGAGCAGTGAAATAACTATTGGTTTCCATTTGTGGTGACTGCTGACTGACATTAGGGATGAGATTAAATAGATCCTGGAATTTAGCCTGGTCTGGAGCAGGCTAGCTCCACAGAATAAATCTCCATGGTAATTTATACCATAACATATCCTCCTGCCCCTATCCATCTTTAGTGCAACCGGATTACGGATCAATTGAGCCAGGATCACCAAGATATCCTGGCTTAATCCCTTATCCTAGTTTTGTGCAACAGGCCCCAGGTCGCAGTTGTAATAAATAAAACAATGATGCTCTTGGGGAATCCCCGTCGCCATCTTGGCGGGTGGTCCAAATGATTGGCCAAGCAAGCGAAGTTTGCAACCTAAGCCCCTCAGCCCTCGTTTATAGTTGGCTTTAAGAATGTACAATTATGTTCACTCCGGTCCTGAAACTCCCCATAAAACAACATCAATGGAGAAGTCCACATACAAGTGTAAGTAAAAACGAATGCAAATAAGTTAGACATTTTCCTACTGCATAAAAATATATATATTTTTGTTTGTTTATTTTTTGTTATATTTTGGTAATTGTAGAAATAAACATTTCCCTTCTTCAGAAGTTCCAGCTTGGCAAGCTAACGTAAGTTAGCTAATTAATTTGATAGCTATCATACTATAGGCGTATATTTAATAATTATATATTTCATATAAGTAGCCATCCACTCATAATTGAATGTGGCGCATATAAAGCACCCACATGTCATCCGTGGCTGAAAACACAATCATCAAGGGATGAACGAGTGATGAATTTACGGGCAAGGATGGTCCATTTAAAAATCATTGCTTCCTCCCTCGCCCTGCAAGTGTATACTCATCAGACGTCATGAAACGTCATCAGAAGTGTCCACTTAATTTGAGGGCTGAGGGAATAGGGTGTGTCTTTTAAGCGTTTGGAACGAAGCGGTAGGAGAAAAAAAGATGGCGCTGCCCATGTTAAGAGGTTGCAACTGTAGCAGACTGCCTTCAGTACTGAGTCGTTTCTTGAAACCCGAGCACGGTGTGCTTCCCCGGCCCAACAAGACCACCCGCCTGGCTCCTACTTTGTCCGGTGGTGTTGTGTCCACCGTCCGACCTTACAGCTCTGATCGAGGTGGAGGTAAACAAAACCAGAAGGTGGTTGTGCTCGGCATCCCCAACCCTTTAATATGGTTCCGAACCCGATTATACTACTTTTTGATTCGGGTTTATTTAGACAAGGAATTCAACATCGAAGAATTCACAGAGGGATCGAAACAGGTAGGTAGGTTACAATCCGTGGAATGAGTGGTCTTTAGCAAGTGGAAGCTACACATCCAGCTAGACAAGGTGGGCGTTACTGCAAACTGTGCACAGTTCAGTTCTGGTTAAATAAGTGACTGTGTCGTCGTCCCCGTCGTGTGTTGTTGCAGGCATTCTCCCATGTTTCAAGACTATTGTCAGGCAGTCAATTTGAGTCGCTTGAAGGTCTGGTTGCTAAAGACGTGAGTATGATATACTCAGACATTTTTGCAAAAATAATTTCTGTGTAGCATTGATATGATACCTGGTAGTTTCAATAGCATTCTCTGCAGACATTCGGCCCTTAATCATATTTCCTCCTTCAATTTTCTCCCACACAGCTGATTGCAAAACTGGAAGAGAAATGTGCTCTGCTCCCTCCAAGTCACCTGCAAGCGCTTTCTGCAGATCTGGAAGACTTGGTGTACACAACACCAGGGGATGTTGGCATCTATTATGATGATGATGGTAAGAGCCAGATTATGTTAGTGTATTTTTTTTGTTCTTATATGTGACTGTCCTGCTCATTTTTTTAATACATTTTTTCTTATGTAGAAAAAAATTGATAAAATATAATATATATATTTTACATTTAATTAAAGTAGAGACTCTAGAACATGGGATATCATACACTACAGTTGAGGCAAAATGGGGAAAGTAATTCTGCTTTGAAAGTTGATCAACTTGTAACCCCACTTTTGAGAAAATGGCCCCTGAATTGTTTTGGTACACCTACTGGAGAGCTCTTCTTTGTCTACACCCATTGAGCATCTTTCACACCCTCTTAAGCCTTAACCCCACCCATCTATTTGATGATTCACATGTGAGGCCATGTCCTAAACCGGTGATTCCCAAACTTTTTATAGTCCCGTACTAGAGGTCGACCGATTAATCGGCATGGCCAATTTCAAGTTTTCATAACAATAGGTCATCTGCATTTTTGGACGCCGATTACATTGCAATCCACGATTAGACTGTGTGGTAGGCTGACCACCTGTTACGTGAGTTCAGCAAGGAGCCAAGGTAAGTTGCTAGCTAGCATTAAACTTATATTATAAAAAAATCTTAACATAATCACTAGTTAACTACACAGGCTTGATGATATTACTAGTTTAACTAGCTTGTCCTGCGTTGCATATAATCAAAATAACAGGCACCGCATTATCATCGAATCACAGCCTACTTCTCCAAACAAGTGATTATTTAACAAAAGCTCATTTGTGAAAAAAGCATTATCGTTGCACCAATGTACCTAACCATAAACATCAATGCCTTTCTTAAAATCAATGCACAAGTATATACAGTGCATTGCGAAAGTATTCGGCCCCCTTGAACTTTGCGACCTTTTGCCACATTTCAGGCTTCAAACATAAAGATATAAATAAACATATCCAGGTGTTAGAATGGCCAAGTCAAAGTCCAGACCTGAATCCAATCGAGAATCTGTGGAAAGAACTGAAAACTGCTGTTCACAAATGCTCTCCATCCAACCTCACTGAGCTCGAGCTGTTTTGCAAGGAGGAATGGGAAAAAATTTCAGGCTCTCGATGTGCAAAACTGATAGAGACATACCCCAAGCGACTTACAGCTGTAATCGCAGCAAAAGGTGGCGCTACAAAGTATTAACTTAAGGGGGCTGAATAATTTTGCACACCCAATTTTTCAGTTTTTGATTTGTTAAAAAAGTTTGAAATATCCAATAAATGTCGTTCCACTTCATGATTGTGTCCCACTTGTTGTTGATTCTTCACAAAAAAATACAGTTTTATATCTTTATGTTTGAAGCCTGAAATGTGGCAAAAGGTCGCAAAGTTCAAGGGGGCCGAATACTTTCGCAAGGCACTGTATTTTTAAACCGGCATATTTTGTTAAAATAAATTCATGTTAGCAGGCAATATTAGCAAATATCTATATATCTAGCAAACCAGGCAACTAAAAGCAACTTTCTAAACAATGTTTTGATTCAATTCTAGCTTGTTAGCTAGCTAGCCAGTTCAAATAATGACCTTATCATTTTGCTGTCATCTTAACTTTAGCTAATTTGTATTCATTATTACAGGACAATAAACAAACAACAAGATCCTTATTTACCAGACAATGGCGAAGTAATTACAGAAAATGGCTTATAGTTGTCAGTGTGATGAAATAAAAGCAGGGCATTCTACCAGATAATGTTTTTACTTGTACACGTCTCGTTGGCCTAACGTTATATCCAAATTTGACATTGGTGCAGGTCATGTTGTTCTTCACATTACCGTCTCTGGTAAAGACACACCGTATCAAATAAAATCAACGTTTTTGCAATGAAAACGACTTTGACAAAATTAGAAACGTATAATATTTGAAAATGTAGCTAGCTTGACTCTCTTTCCTGTATAGATGGTTGAACGCTTCTCCATGTGTGTGAGGGATGCAATGGTTGACACTGTTTTTTTTTTCAGTTATAAAACAAACTGGGCTCGTAATTGAACAATTTTATTTGTATTTAAAGATGGCATACAAGTTTGTTATTAAGGCACATGAAAGTTCACATTTCTGCCCAAAAAAATCATTTTGATTAAAAAAAATACATTTTTACTTTCAAATGCCTATCCCGTGGAGTAGTGACGTGCAATATACGACTAGTTTCCTGAAACGTGTCACATATTGTGTTTTTTATATCTTTTACATTTGTCTTAAATAATATCATAGTCACTACTGCATACAGAGCAATACTGTTGGGGAATGTAACTAATAAGCTAATGAAGAAGAATTGCTCTTTCTCACACACACACACACACGAACATGTGGATCAAGATCAGATGGCCAAGACACACACTACAGGCTCTCCTAGGCTGAACATGCAATGATTATACTAATAATGACTTAATTTAGTAACTGTTGACTGTGACCCAACTAATAACCAGGCTGATGAGGCCTTAAGAACACATCCTTGTTTAAACTTTAATAACCAGTATAATACAGAAAATAATAACACTTACTAACAAAAGCAACATGTATGCTGAGACAGAAGAGCATATTGGCTGAAATGGGCAGAAAGCAATATAAACATGGCAGATGACTGTTATGTAATTCGCTAACACTGGTGGTTCTCAGAGAATGCATATCTTCATAAACAGTACCAGTCAAGAGCTTGGCCACACCTACTCATTCAAGGGTTTTTCTTTATTTTTTAAAAACTATTTTCTACTTTGTAGGATAATAGTGAGGACATCAAAACTATGAAATAACACACATGGAAACATGTAGTAACCAAAAAAGTGTTAAACAAATCCAAGTATATTTTATATTTGAGATTTTTCAAATAGCCGCCCTTTGCTTTGATGACAGCTTTGCACACTCTTGGCATTCTCTCAACCAGCTTCACCTGTAATGCTTTTCCAACAGTCTTGAAGGAGTTCCCATATATGCTGAGCACTTGTTGGCTGCTTTTCCTTCACTCTGCAGTCCAACTCATCTCTAACCATGTCAATTGTGTTGAGGTCGGTTGATTGTGGAGGCCAGGTCATCTGATGCAGCTCTCCGTCACTCTCCTTCTTAGTGAAATAGTTGTTTTGTCATTGTTCTAAAAACATTTCTCTCCTCTTTCAGGGCGGAAGTTTGTCAGTATTCTGATGAGATACTGGTATCTGACAAGTGCCCGGTTGCCTGAGGAATCATTGGAGGGAACACGTATCTTTCAGGTGGCCATAGGTGGTGAGGGTGAGCCGGAGACAAAGAGACTGCTCACAGCCAGCTATGAGTGAGTTTTCTTTGTAGTTTGTTTTTGCTGAAGTACAATGTCACAGTTGATTTAATTGTCTACAGTTGGAGGTAGCTGTGATAAAGCATTCATACTTAATCTGACAAAGAGAGAACACTGAGGCTGTGTTTACACAGGCAACCCATTCTGATATTTTTGCCACTAATTGGTGTTTCGACCAAACAGATCAGATCTTTTGCCAATAATTGTGCAAAAGATCAGAATTGGGCTGTCTTAGGCTGCATTTACAAAGTCTGCAAACAGTTTCTCAGGGATGAGCCCACTGAGATCCTATATCTGTTCCCTAGGAACAACTACCTGCATTAACCACCTTTGCATGACTCAAGTGTTTAATGTATAGACTTCCTGTTTTAACAACTCTTTATCTATCATGGCTGTTGGCAGATTCCAAAGGGAGTTTACTAAGGGGGTGTTGCCAGACTGGACCATCACCAGGATAGAACACTCGAAGCTGCTGGATTAAACTTGGATTGAATGGAGATGGAGAGTGGTAGAGAAGCAGGAAACAGAAGACCATCCTTCCTGCTCACCCTATGAGAATATCCCCCCCCCACCTGCTAAAATCTTGATGGCCCTCAGGAGCAAAACGACTCTCAAAGCCAAGACCAGGAGAGACATGGGGAATATTTGAGGCCAACTTTCTATCTGCCAGAAGTCATATACTATCCGCTGTAGAAAAAGTACAAAAGTCAAACATGTCTCTTCGTAGTTTACTACTGTTCAGACATCCATGCAAGACCAGTTGTTCCCACTTGTCTCAGGCAGCACTGCAATCTGTGGTCCAAACTAGGCTTTGTTTGTCAGCTCTGCTTTTAGAGCCTGAGATTCTTCCTTCTGTTCAATGGGGAGGGTAGACAAGGGACAACTGTCACACGTTCTCCTAAACATTTGAGTGAAGTTGAAATGTATAGACTAAATTCCCCCCCCCCAAAAAAAAAGAAAATACAGGTTTAATATATTCTCTCTCTCAAAGGTTTTTAATCCCCCCACACCCCAGTTCCCTAACAGCTGCCCCTCAACCATCTGAGGAAAAATAAAATAAAAGCCAGTGCAATAAACTAAAGACATCAAGGGCAACTGAATATGTTTGAGTGCATGTATGGCGTTATCTACGTGTTTGTGTGTGCATTTGAATGAGTGTGTATATGCATGTGTACAAACACCTGCACGACATCAGCCTCAGGAAAACAGGAATTAGCTGTAACAACACTGCCCCTCGGTGTCATTCAAACTTTTTGTTTTATTTTGACTTAAAAGTTTAAAAAAAATATCTTTGACCATCATTCTATCCTCTGCCCAGCAAGTCCAATCCCACTTGTCTACAATTCCACATCCCTCAGCCCTTATTTGAGCTGTTCTTGATATAATATAGATGTGGTCTTTTACCAAATTGGGCAATCTTCTGTATACCACCCCTACCTTGTCACAACACAACCAATTGGCTCAAATGCATTAAGAATTATATAAATTCCACAAATTAACTTTTAAGAAGTGACTACCTCAGGAAGCTGGTTGAGAGAATCTCAAGAGTGTGCAAAGCTGTCATCAAGGCAAAGGGTGGCTATTTGAAGAATCTAGAATATAAAATGTTTTTACTTGTTTAAAGCGTTTTTGGTTACTACATGATTCCATGTGTTATTTTATAGTTTTGATGTCTTCACTATTATTCTACAATGTAGAAAATTACTAATAAAGAAAAACCCTTGAATGAGTTGGTTCTAAAACTTTTGACCGGTAGTATGTGTGTGTGTGTGTGTGTATATGATATATATATATCAAGAACATATGGTTTACATATGTTTCAATCTTGGGATAAATGGATACAAATAGTGCCTTAAATGTGGGCACTATTTAATTTGGCCAACTTCTTCCATAGAACTAATATTTCATATGACATCACTGTCCATTTCTCGCCTGCTACATTAGGTCAGAGAGGAAGTGGCGAAGCGAGAGCGTTTACTCCACCCAAAATCTGTCCACAAAAATACGACCATGAAATTAGGAATTTTTGTATGGAGGTCAATGAGTGTTGAATTTTATTGCTAATTTGCTACGTGAGGCTTATTTGATTGAATGGAAGTTTCTAATGGTTATGTCTATAAGAATGCACTGATATGTGGACACACATGGCATTTCGTCAACTTTAAGAAAAATGACATATCGGCGTTTCAGCCAGGTCACCTGTAATACAAGTCCATATTAGACGTCCATAACATAACATCAGGTGTACTATGGGAACTGTAGTCCTCTTAATTCAGAAAATCACAAAGGTGTTTTTGATTTTGTAAAAATGTTTTGTTGAAGACAAATCAAAAATACAACAATTCATCAGATTTTCATGTAGACTACAGTACAGTCTGACTTGGCTCCCCTTCCACATGGCTCAGGTTAGTTTTTAGGTCATAATACAGTCCCTTAAACTGAAACTTAAGCATTTAGAACATATACAGTGCAAGCGTGTAATGATGCTGTATCTGGTGTTTGCTCACCATCCTGACATATCCCCACTAACCAAGTTGACCTTGCCTCTTAACTCTTTAAGTGCCAGTGCATCAGCAGCTACAGTTGAAGTCAGAAGTTTACATACACTTTAGCCAAATACATTTAAACTCTGGAGGTGTGTTTTGGGTCAACAAAGAATAATCCCACTAAGCCAAAAACCAGATGGGATAGCGTATCACTGCAGAATGCTGTGGTAGCCATGTTGGTTAAGTGTGCCTTGAATTCTAAATAAATCACTGACAGTATATTGAATATTGGTTAGAAAAATAAGTCTATATACAATGTGAGCAAATGAGGTGAGATAAGGGAGGTAAAGGCAAAAAAAGGGCCATGGTGGCGAAGTAAATACAATATAGCAAGTAAAACACTGCAATGGTAGATTTGCAGTGGAAGAAGGTAGAGACAAATAATGGGGTTCAAAGGAGCAAATTAAATAAATACAGTAGGGGGAGAGGTAGTTGTTTGGGCTAAATTAGAGATGGGCTATGTACAGGTGCAGTAATCTGTGAGCTGTTCTGACAGCTGGTGCTTAAAGCTAGTGAGGGAGATGTGTTTCCAGTTTCAGAGATTTTTGTAGTTTGTTCCAGTCATTGGCAGCAGAGAACTGGAATGAGAGGCTGCCAAAGGAAGAATTGGTTCTGGGGGTGACCAGAAAGATATACCTGCTGGAGCGCGTGCTACAGGTGGGTGCTGCTATGGTGACCAGCGAGCTGAGATAAGGGGGGACTTTACCTAGCAGGATCTTGTAGAGGACCTGGAGCCAGTGGGTTTGGCGACGAGTATGAAGCGAGGGCCAGCCAATGAGAGCGTACAGGTCGCAGTGGTGGGTAGTATATGGGGCTTTGGTGACAAAACGGATGCACTGTGATAGACTGCATCCAATTTATTGAGTAGGTTATTGGAGGCTATTTTGTAAATGACATCGCCGAAGTCGAGGATCGGTAGGATGGTCAGTTTTACAAGGGTATGTTTGGCAGCATGAGTGAAGGATGCTTTGTTGCGAATTAGGAAGCCAATTCTAGATTTAACTTTGTATTGGAGATGTTTGATGTGAGTCTGGAAGGAGAGTTTACAGTCTAACCAGACACCAAGGTATTTGTAGTTGTCCACATATTCTAAGTCAGAACCGTCCAGAGTAGTGATGTTGGACGGGCGGGCAGGTGCAGGCAGCGAGCAGTTGAAGAGCATGCATTTAGTCTTACTTGTATTTAAGAGCAATTGGAGGCCATGGAAGGAGAGTTGTATGGCATTGAAGCTCGTCTGGAGGGTTGTTAACACAGTGTCCAAAGAAGGGCCAGAAGTATACAGATTGGTGTCGTCTGCGTAGAGGTGGATCAGAGACTCACCAGCAGCAAGAGCGACATCATTGATGTATACAGAGAAGAGAGTCGGTCCAAGAATTGAACCCTGTGGCACCCCCATAGAGACTGCCAGGGGCCCGCACAACAGGCCCTCTGATTTGACACACTGAACTCTATCAGAGTTATCATGCCAAGTTGTCCCTAGTCATGGTCCTAGGGCTTTGGTCCTCCGGGAGAGAGAGATTAAGAGGGAGCATTCTTAAGTTCATAAAAGATAATTCCACCAGATAGTACAGACTGAACCTAGCCCCCAGCACATAGACTATTGCAGCATAGATACTGGAGGCTGAGACAGGGGGGTCGGAGGACACTGTGGCCCTATCTGATGATACCCAGGACAGGGCCAACCAGGCAGGATATAATAACCCCGCCCACTTTGCCAAAGCACAGCCCCCACACCACTAGAGGAATATCAACAGCCAAACAACTTACTTACCCTGAGACCGGCTGAGTATAGCCCATGAAAGATCTCTACCGCAGGAGCCCGAGGGGGCGCAAAACTGGACAGTAAGATCACGTCAGTGACTCAAACCACTCATGTCGAGTATGGTGAAAAAAGCCTGTGACAATGTGACACAACCCTCATAGGGGACAGCATGGAAGAGCACTAGTAAGCCAGTGATTCAATTATGGAAGAATGGTGCGGCATCCCTCCATATAAACATTTGTAGTACAATCTATGCCAAGGTGCAAGAAGCTGTTCTGACTCGTGGTGGCTCAACACCTTATTAGGACACTTTATGTTGGCGTTTCCTTTATTTTGGCAGGTTCCAGTACATGTTGTTGTTTAGTGTTTCCAATTTAAACATTGCACGTTGCGCTACATGCACAAGAGTTTCAGAGTGACAAGGCTACACAGGGCTATTTCCATGTTGAGGATGTCAACGGACTGTGCACACCTCCATTTCATATTTCACCATGGAATTTGATATCTCCACTAGCACAAAATGGAGAGGTGACATGGTTGCTTGACAGCTACTCTATGTTGAGGTTGCTGAGTGGGTGTGTGGTGTCATCATTGCATGCTACATCAGGGCTCAGGAGATCACACTGTGTTGGAAGAAGCTGCATTTGATCCATGATAAGTGCTGTACGGTAAGGTGATTATTCCACCCACTGAGTGCTTGGCAAAATCACATGCCACAGTCTGCTCTCACCATGATGATGGATGGTGCTGATTAGCCCAATCTATTAGAATGAGCTACTATATACAGTGCCTTGCGAAAGTATTCGGCCCCCTTGAACTTTGCGAACTTTTGCCACATTTCAGGCTTCAAACATAAAGATATAAAACTGTATTTTTTTGTGAAGAATCAACAACAAGTGGGACACAATCATGAAGTGGAACGACATTTATTGGATATTTCAAACTTTTTTAACAAATCAAAAACTGAAAAATTGGGCGTGCAAAATTATTCAGCCCCCTTAAGTTAATACTTTGTAGCGCCACCTTTTGCTGCGATTACAGCTGTAAGTAGCTTGGGGTATGTCTATCAGTTTTGCACATCGAGAGGCTGACATTTTTTCCCATTCCTCCTTGCAAAACAGCTCAAGCTCAGTGAGGTTGGATGGAGAGCATTTGTGAACAGCAGTTTTCAGTTCTTTCCACAGATTCTCGATTGGATTCAGGTCTGGACTTTGACTTGGCCATTCTAACACCTGGATATGTTTATTTTTGAACCATTCCATTGTAGATTTTGCTTTACGTTTTGGATCATCATGGTCCTGTATTTGGCTCCATCCATCTTCCCATCAATTTTAACCATCTTCCCTGTCCCTGCTGAAGAAAAGCAGGCCCAAACCATGATGCTGCCACCACCATGTTTGACAGTGGGGATGGTGTGTTCAGGGTGATTGCTTTTACGCCAAACATAACGTTTTGCATTGTTGCCAAAAAGTTCAATTTTGGTTTCATCTGACCAGAGCACCTTCTTCCACATGTTTGGTGTGTCTCCCAGGTGGCTTGTGGCAAACTTTAAACAACACTTTTTATGGATATCTTTAAGAAATGGCTTTCTTCTTGCCACTCTTCCATAAAGGCCAGATTTGTGCAATATACGACTGATTGTTGTCCTATGGACAGAGTCTCCCACCTCAGCTGTAGATCTCTGCAGTTCATCCAGAGTGATCATGGGCCTCTTGGCTGCATCTCTGATCAGTCTTCTCCTTGTATGAGCTGAAAGTTTAGAGGGACGGCCAGGTCTTGGTAGATTTGCAGTGGTCTGATACTCCTTCCATTTCAATATTATCGCTTGCACAGTGCTCCTTGGGATGTTTAAAGCTTGGGAAATCTTTTTGTATCCAAATCCGGCTTTAAACTTCTTCACAACAGTATCTCGGACCTGCCTGGTGTGTTCCTTGTGCTTCATGATGCTCTCTGCGCTTTTAACGGACCTCTGAGACTATCACAGTGCAGGTGCATTTATACGGAGACTTGATTACACACAGGTGGATTGTATTTATCATCATTAGTCATTTAGGTCAACATTGGATCATTCAGAGATCCTCACTGAACTTCTGGAGAGAGTTTGCTGCACTGAAAGTAAAGGGGCTGAATAATTTTGCACGCCCAATTTTTCAGTTTTTGATTTGTTAAAAAAGTTTGAAATATCCAATAAATGTTGTTCCACTTCATGATTGTGTCCCACTTGTTGTTGATTCTTCACAAAAAATACAGTTTTATATCTTTATGTTTGAAGCCTGAAATGTGGCAAAAGATTGCAAAGTTCAAGGGGGCCGAATACTTTCGCAAGGCACTGTATTATTTATTACCCAAAATGTACTCTGATCTGCTCTATCAAGAGTCAGTATCGGTCCTGTGGTGCCACACCTCTCCTGTCCCTCAGCAATACTATGTTCCGTATGTTGTTGATGTTGTAGGCTAGTGCCGTGTGTGCACTTTTCTCACACTGCAATGTTTTTTTGTGCCCCTATGTGTTCATCTGCCTAGAGGTGTGGCTCAGCTGTACCCAGCATATGGCTCTACCTCAAGGGAGGTGTGTGTGCGTGTATTCTTAGTGTGTCACATTGCTTTATGGCCCGGAGAGGAGGTAGGTGTGTGTCCTCGCTTTCTGTTTCTGTGTGTGCTGACAGCATGTGGCCCTGCCCCGACGTGTGGCCCACCTGTACCCAGCGTATGGGCTCTACCTGTACGAAGAGAGCCAGTACACTCAGGACACCTGCAGATTCAAACTGACTGGCACCCCTGTTCTCTTCCTACTTGGAAATGCAGGCAGCTACAAACAAGGTAAGCTTCTATCACCACTAACCAAACGCATCCACTAATCAAATTTACCCTAACCAATCTTACCCGCTCAGGTTAGTGAATATCGCAAGATTGCTCTCTCCATTGCTCTAACAATGGAAGCTAAGAAGCTCTAATATGTACAATATCTGCTTTGGTGACATATTGTATGTAGGCTGGTAACAGTCTTGTTTTTGCGAAAGATCCCATGGCCACTAATCCAGATCTATCCTCTTGTGGTTTGGTTTTGCTAGTGGCTGCTAGTGGGAACACCCACTCTCGCTTTCTCTCACTCTCACATGCATACGCTCACACACAACATGCACATAGATTGCTCTTTTACCATTTCATGCAATGTATTCCGTGTTTTCCGCTATGGGTTCTGTTGCATTAGCCTATTTTACATGCCATGGTTGCCATCACAACCACAAACCTCAACCAAGCAAACCGCAACCCTGGCGTGATCTTATGTTTTATATTCAACAACATTAGCACTAAGTAGACTATGGTTAGGCTACATTAAAGCCTGTAAAGCCTAATGGTTTTACATTAAACAGACTTCATCATAGTTGACTTAAACTGTTAACAACCTGCTAACGGGGATGCTACTGTTGATAGAGAGTATGAAATGCGATCCAGGTTCACAGGTCTACTGAAGTGATGATTAAATACCTAATCCACACACTTCCCTCTATTTTGCTAATCAGATTACTTAACTCCCATAGTAATGCTAGTCTGTTCAGAGATTAGCTTGTGTTGATAACCATGAGCTTGGTCAACCCTAACCCTCACACTTGGAGGACAGCCACTGTTCAGGGATCTGGTGGATGAATGTCAGGGATGATGGCCACACAAGCTCAAAATTTAGATTAAGGTCGAACGCATCGTTAGCTGGCCACGCTGAAAAGGAGAGATGTAAGGTGTTCTGGAGGTCTAACCCTATCTCATGAACTGCACCAACAACCCTAGTTTCAGACTTACACCTCTGAAGACTCCTATTTATCCTTACACCTCTGAACCACACCACCCTGCATCCCACTGCTGGCTTGCATCTGAAGCCAAGTAGGGTAGGTCCTGGTCGGTCACTGGATGGGATACAAGATGCTGTTGGAAGTGGTGTTGGAAGGCCAGTAGGAGGCACTCTTTCCTCTGGTAAAAAAAATATATATACCGTGCATTCAGAAAAGTTTTCAGACATTTGGACTTTTTCTACATTTTGTTACATTACAGCCTTATTCTAAAATGGATGAAACAGCTTTTTTCCCTCATTGATCTGAACAGAATACCCCATAATGACAAAGCAAAAATGGGTTTTTTAACATTTTTGCCAATGTATTACAAATAAACTCATCACATTTACAGTATTTAGACACATTACTCAGTGCTTTGTTGAAGCACCCTTGGCAGTGATTATAGCCTGGAGTCTTCTTGGGTATGATGCTACAAGCTTCGCACACCTGTATTTTGGTAGTTTCTCCCATTCTTCTCTGCAGATCCTCTCAAGCTCTGTCAGGTTGGACAGGGAGTGTAGCTGCACAGCTATTTTCAGGTCTCTCCAGAGATGTTCAATCTGGTTCAAGTCTGTGCTCTGGCTTGTCCCGAAGACCCTCCTGCGTTATCTTGGCTGTGTGCTTAGGGCTATTGTCGTGTTGGAAGGTGAACCTTTGCCCCAGTTTGAGTTCCTGAACAGGTTTTCATCAAGGAACTCTCTGTACTTTGCTCGGATCATCTTTCCCTCTACCCTGACTAGTCTTCCAGTCCCTGCAGCTGAAAAACATTCCCACAGCATGATGCTGCTGCCACCAAGATGCTTCACCGTAGGGATGGTGCCAGGTTTCCTCCAGAAATGACGCTTTGCATTCAGGCCAAAGAGTTCAATCTTGGTTTGATCCGACCAGAGAACATTGTTTCTCATGGTCAGAGTCCTTTAGGGGCCTTTTGGCAAACTCCAAGTGGGCTGGTGTGGCTTTTACTGAGGAGTAGCCTCCGTCTGGCCACTCTACCATAAAGGCCTGATTTGGCTGAGTGCTGACCAAAGATGGTTGTCCTTCTGGAAGGTACTCCCATCTCCACAGAGGAACTCTGGAGCTCGGTCAGAGTGACCATTGGGTTCTTGTTAACCTCCCTGACCAAGGCCCTTCTCCCCAGATTGCTCAGTTTGGCCAGCCAGCTAGCTCTAGGAAGAGTCTTGGTGGTTCCAAACTTCTTCCATTTAAGAATGATGGAGAAATTCTTTGGTTCCCTTCCCCAGATCCGTGCCTCGACACAATCCTGTCTCGGAGCTCTACGGACAATTCTTTTGACCTCATTTGTTTTTGCTCTGACATGCACTGTCAACTATGGGACCTTATATAGACAGGTGTGTACCTGAACTCAATTTCGAGTCTCATAGCAAAGGGTCTGAATACTTATGTAATTAAGGTATCTCTGTTTCTTTAATTCATTTGTAAAAATGTCTAAACATTTCACTTTTTCATTATAGGGTGTTGTCTGTAGATTGATAAATGTATTTATTTTTAAATACATTTTAGAATAAGGCTATAACACAACAAAACGTGGGAAAGGTCAATACTTTTTGAATGCACTGTATGCCCCAGGGTAGTGATTGGGGACCTTTCCCTGTGTAGGGTGTTGTCTTCTGGATGGGACATTAAACAGGTGTCCTGACTCTCTGTGGTCACTAAAATATCCCATGGCAGTTATTGTAAGAGTAGGGGAATTAACCCCGGTGTCCTGGCTAAATTCCCAATCTGGCCCTCATACCATCATGGCCACCTAATCATCCCCAGCTTTCAAATGGCTCATTCATCCCCCTTCCTCTCCCCTGTAACTATTCCCCAGGTTGTTGCTGCAAATGAGAATGTGTTCTCAGTCAACTTACATGGTAAAATAAGAGTACTTTTTTTTTCAAAACTTCCATGCCAGTTGGAATAATTTATTTAGGTGTTTTATCTCTGAACACTCAAATGCTTTTTTCTCCCGCAACAGTTCGATAAGGGGTGTTTACAACAATCGGTGGAGACTAGCGATCCTGATTGCCAATGTGTCCTGCCAGAGACATGCCATGTAGTTTTCCTGACACTCATACCTCACCATTGGTACAGCCCCCCCCTCTCTCTTGTCACAGCCCCCTTCCTTTATCCCTTTATTGGGTGCTAAATCTGTCACCAAATCAAGGAAAGGCTAAGTGTTTACTGCTCTAAACAAAAATAAAAACTTCTGGTCCCATGTTTCATGAGCTGAAATAGCTGATCACACAAGTTTTCCATACGCACACAAAGAATATTTTTCTTAAATGTTGTGCACAAATTTATTTACATCCCTGTTTGTGAGCATTTCCTCCTTTGTCAAGATAATCCATCCACCTGACAGGTGTGGCATACCAAAAAGCTGATTAAACAGCATGATTATTACAGTGGTGCACCTTGTGCTGGGGACAATAAAAGGCCACTCTAGAATGTGCAGTTTTGTCACACAACACAATGCCACAGATGTCTCAAGTTTTGAGGGAGCTTGCAATTGGCATGCTGACTGCAGGAATGTCCACCAGAGCTGTTGCCAGATAATTTAATGTTCACTTCTCTACCATAAGCCGCCTCAATCATTGTTATAGAGAATTTGGCAGCACATCCAACCAGGTTTACAACCGCAGACCATGTGTAACCATGCCAGCCCGCGACCTCCACATCTGGCATCTTCACCTGTGGGATCGTCTGAGACCAGTCACCCGGACAGCTGATGAAACTGAGGAGTATTTCTGTCTATAATAAAACCCCTTTGCAGGGAAAAACTCATTCTGATTGGCTGGGCCTGGCTCCTCAGTGGGTGTGCTTATGTCATGTGATATCAATAGATTCGGGCCTAATGATTTTATTTCAAATGACTAACTTCCTTCATAAAATCTTTTAAATTGTTGCATTTATATATCTATATATATATATACAGTGGGGCAAAAAAAGTATTTCGTCATCCACCAATTGTGCATGTTCTCCCACTTAAAAAAGATGAGAGAGGCCTGTAATTTTCATCATAGGTACACTTCAACTATGACAGACAAAATGAGAAAAAGAAATCCAGAAAATCACATTGTAGGATTTTTAATGAATTTATTTGCAAATGATGTTCGAAAATAAGTATTTGGTCAATAACAAAAGTTTATCGCAATACTTTGACAATACCCTTTGTTGGCAATGACAGAGGTCAAACGTTTTCTGTAAGTCTTCACAAGGTTTTCACACACTGTTGCTGGTATTTTGGCCCATTCCTCCATGCAGATCTCCTCTAGAGCAGTGATGTTTTGGGGCTGTTGCTGGGCAACACGGACTTTCAACTCCCTCCAAAGATTTTCTATGGGGTTGAGATCTGGAGACTGGCTAGGCCACTCCAGGACCTTGAAATGCTTTTTACGAAGCCACTCCTTCGTTGCCCGGGCGGTGTGTTTGGGATCATTGTCATGCTGAAAGACCCAGCCACGTTTCATCTTCAATGCCCTTGCTGATGGAAGGAGGTTTTCAATCAAAATCTCACAATACACGGCCCCATTCATTCTTTCCTTTACATGGATCAGTCGTTCTGGTCCCTTTGCAGAAAAACAGCCCCAAAGCAGGATGTTTCCACCCCCGTGCTTCACAGTAGGTATGGTGTTCTTTGGATGGAACTCTTTGTCCTGCAAACACGACGAGTTGAGTTTTTACCAAAAAGTTATATTTTTGTTTCATCTGACCATATGACATTCTCCCAATCTTCTTCTGGATCATCCAAATGCTCTCTAGCAAACTTCAGACGGGCCTGGACATGTACTGACTTAAGCAGGGGGACATGTCTTGCACTGCAGGATTTGAGTCCCTGGCGACGTAGTGTGTTATGGTAGGCTTTGTTACTTTGGTCGCAGCTCTCTGCAGGTCATTCACTAGGTCCCCCCGTGTAGTTCTGGGATTTTTGCTCACCGTTCTTGTGATCATTTTGACCCCACGGGGTGAGATCTTGCGTGGCGCCCCAGATCGAGGGAGATTATCAGTGGTCTTGTATGTCTTCCATTTCCTAATGATTGCTCCCACAGTTGATTTCTTCAAACCAAGCTGCTTACCTATTGCAGATTCAGTCTTCCCAGCCTGGTGCAGGTCTACAATTTTGTTTCTGGTGTCCTTTGACAGCTCTTTGGTCTTGGCCATAGTGGAGTTTTGAGGGTGACTGTTTGAGGTTGTGGACAGGTGTATTTTATACTGATAACATGTTCAAACAGGTGCCATTAATACAGGTAATGAGTGGAGGACAGAGGAGCCTCATAAAGAAGAAGTTACAGGTCTGTGAGAGCCACATCTTGCTTGTTTGTAGGTGACCAAATACTTATTTTCCACCATAATTTGCAAATAAATTCATTAAAAATCCTACAATGTGATTTTCTGGATTTTTTTTCTCACTTTGTCTGTCATAGTTGAAGTGTACCTATGATGAAAATTACAGGCAACTCTCATCTTTTTAAGTGGGAGAACTTGCACAATTGGTGGCTGACTAAATACTTTTTTGCCCCACTGTACATACAGTTGAAGACAGAAGTTTACATACACCTTAGCCAAATACATTTATACTCAGTTCTTCACAATTCCTGACATTTAATCCGAATAGAAATTCCCTGTCGTAGGTCAGTTAGGATCACCACTTTTATTTTAAGAATGTGAAATGTCAGAGTAATAGTAGAGAGAATTATTTATGTCAGCTTTTATTTGTGTCATCACATTTCTAGTGGGTCAGAAGTCTACATACACTCAATTCGTTTGGTAGCATTGCCTTTAAATTGTTTAACTTGGGTCAAACGTTTCAGGTAGCCTTCCATCAATAAGTTGGGTGAATTTTGGCCCATTCCTCCTGACAGAGCTGGTGTAACTGAGTCAGGTTTGTAGGCCTCCTTGCTCGCACACACTTTTTCATTTCTGCCCACAAATTTTCTATAGGATTGAGGTCAGGGCTTTGTGATGGTCACTCCAATACCATGACTTTGTTGTCCTTAAGCCATTTTGCCACAACGTTTTGTAAGATTAATTTGCGACCAAGCTTTAACTTCCTGACTGATGTCTTGAGATGTTGCTTCAATATATCCGCATACTTTTCCTACCTCATGATGCCATCTATTTTGAGAAGTGCACCAGTCCCTCCTGCAGCAAAGCACCCCCACAGCATGATGCTACCACCCCAGTGTTTCACGGTTGGGATGGTGTTCTTCGGCTTGCAAGCCTCCTCCTTTTTCCTCCAAAAATAATGATGGTCATAATAGCCACATAGGTTCTATTTTGTTTCATCAGACCAGAGGACATTTCTCCAAAAAGTACGATATTGTCCCCATGTGCAGTTGTAAACCGTAGTCTGGCTTTTATATGGCGGTTTTGGAGCAGTGGCTTCTTCCGTGCTGAGCGGCCTTTCAGGCCGTCGATATAGGACTCGTTTTACTCTGGATATAGTTACTTTTGTACCTGTTTCCTCCAGCATCTTCACAGGGTCCTTTGCTGTTGTTCTGGGATTGATTTTCACTTTTCGCACCAAAGTACGTTCATCTCTAGGTGACAGAGTGGTATAACGGCTGCGTGGTCCCATGGTGTTTATACTTACGTACTATTGTTTGTACAGATGTACGTAGTACCTTGAGGCGTTTGGAAATATCTCCCAAGGCTGAGCCAGACCGTGGATTTCTATTGATTTTCCCATGATTTCAAGCAAAAAGGCAAAGGTATGCCTGTGAAAAACATCCACCGGTACACCTCCAATTGACTCAAATGATGTCACTTAGCCTATCAGAAGCCTCTAAAGCCATGACATCACTTTCTGGAATTTCACAGGCTGTTTAAAGGCACAGTCAACTCAGTGTATGTAAACTTCTGACCCACTGGAATTGTGATACAGTGAATTATAAGTGAAATAATCTGTCTGTAAACAATTGTTGGAAAAATGTATTGTGTCATGCACAAAGTAGATGTCCTACCCGACTTGCCAAAACTATAGTTTGTTAACAAGAAATGTGTGGAGTGGTTGAAAACAAGTTTAATGACTCCAACCTAAGTGTATGTAAACTTCTGACTTCAACTGTTTACTGTATATAAAACATTTTTTTATTGCACACAAGAAAATACAAAACAATATGATCAAAGTTTAAAATGAAAAGAGTATGTGCATGAGGGGTAGAAAATCAGAGGCTTATAATGCACCTCCCCTTTCAAATGATAATGGAGTATTATTTACACAAAGGAAAACATGATGACCCGGGAGTAAAAAAGAGAATCAGATAAAATGCTACATCAACAATGATTAACAAATAGGCAGCATTTTATTGGGATGAGTACTTATATGGAATGTCCAGTAGGTACTTTTTCATTTTGTTTTTCTCACTGCACTTGATAGCCCTTATGTGCCCTAGCTATTAACAAATAGAAGTTGAGAAACGCTATTTTCCATAGGGTGATGTAAAAATAGAAATAAATCAATTAGATTTTTCTCAGTGGTAGCCCCATCCACATTCATAGCACTGGTTAACAAATGGGAAGAGAAACAGAGAAACTCTTGTAGTGCCATTTGTGTGTATCTTTTCGACCTTGTATTCCACAGTTCACAGTGGAGTGTGAGTGGCAGAGACAGGAGTCTCAGACCAACTCTGTGCAAGTACCACACGCTCTCTCCTTTGGTGATTCCACCTTTCTCTAATTCCTCCCTGTATGTTGAAAGTCATTTTTGTATCTATCATAATTCTCTAAGTCCGGTGTGTCAGAAAATATGTATTTTGGATGGTTTATTTAGCAATAACAAGTTGTTTAAGTGCACTGAATTTCTTGAGGTTGAAGGTGGGCAATACTGGCGTCCTATGGTTCAACTCTGTGTGTCCTCTCTTGTTTAGGCATGACCGTTAGTGATGTCACTCTCAACTCCACTGGACTTCTGCACATCATTGAACTGCAGCACGTTCACCAGGTAAGCCTATCTGAATTATACATCTCTATAATATGTTTGGTCAATTAATTATCCACTACTTGCAGTCAGTGCATTCTATCAGGAGCCTGAACAACGACAACAACCTACATACAGTACTGGCAGAACAAGACAAAGATATTTGGTCTTATACTTACTGACCTCTGTATCGTCAGGTCTATCAGGCGTTCAGAATCTCAGTCGTAAGCCACTGCAAAATAACCAAAGGAGGTAAGCAGAGGTCTACAGTTTTGCAGGAGTACATTTTTAGAAACTAATAGGGTGCGTGTTTGTTTTTGACAGTAGTGTTTTGGTTGACAGTTGCTCTTAATCATCTCAATAAATTCCATAGTTTTACATTAGGCAATTATTGGTCAGTGATGTAATTTTGGTATAGTGTATAATTTTGGTAATGGTTTAACATGCCAACATACTAGTAATTTTGGAGTTAGTCTATATGTATTGTCAGACTGCCCAATGTCTACAGAATAAAGGTGCCATGATTTAGGAAGGACTCAGTTACCACGTTCAGTTACTAGCTCCATCTGTCTGTCCATTCCTATCACATTTGGCTATTAATATACTGTATCTAATATATTTACTGGTAACTCAATGGAAAACATATGAAACTTTTACACCTTTTTTATCTGGTCTACCCCTCTGCATCTCTCTTCAGTGTTCCCTCGGTAACAGAAATATCAGTCATGCTCCATACAAGTCATCCTGACAACACCTCTGGTGTCCTGCTGCAGGTCCACACCGCTCCCAATTGCCAGTATAAGGTACTGCCCACAGAATTAGATAGGATACTTTTGTTATTGTGTGTTATCTCTACATGGTATTGCCCATTAGGGTGATGCATTGCACCCCGATAAAGGCTTCATGCTGAAATGTGATTTTTAACCTGTTAAGACAGCGATGTGCACATTCCAATGATCCAATGTGATGGGATGAATGGGACAGTAGGAAAAATGTCTCGTAGCAGGTTTAGGAAACATACTTTTTCTGTAGGTTATTCTTCGAATGACATCTTTGGAACATTGTTCATTACCACTGCCACTGTCTGCTTCCCCACTTTGTGACAGTGCCATTGTAAAAATGACCCTACTGTATGAAATATATGTCTTAACTATCATTAAATGAAGACTTTTAGTTTTTATCAAAGATTCTCTGTAATTAGTATTACGGGATTAAACTGAAAGTCGGGGCACCAAGGAAAATATTCAGACTACAAAGTTATAATTTTCCTAATATACTGTAACTTTTCAGATATTTTCATATCTGATGGTTAAAAGATTCAGCAGTCTGGTCTCAAACCTTGGCCCTCTCGTTATCGAGGTAAGCTGGTCTGCAACCTTTGTCCTCTCGTAATTGAGAGCAACATGGTCTGTTGAGAAATTCTCAAAGTGGGGGTTTTATTCGGGAGAGCAGAAAAGGGCCTGTCCCAGGATGCCCGACCATAACTGTGCTCATGGACGGTCCTCTGATTTAGATAAACTCCAAAGGGAATTTGGGTTTCCTTCATTAAACAGTCCAAAATCACATTACACAATTTCACTAACAGTATCATCCTCACTCATTCATCTAATACAACAATTAGATGTAAGCCTCATATCTGAAACTATTATATAAACAGCATTATGGTAATGTGGCCGTATTGCCTCCCATGACTTTCACAAAATTGTACCAAACAGACCAGTTCATTGCTGGATTCTTCACCGATCTTTTATACCTTCTCCAGAACATAAATGTTGTTCGGACCTCAAGTTCTGTGAGATGGAAGAAATTCCTTTGTTCTCTATACTGTGGCCATGAGGAGATAAATCTCCTCCAGGAATTTACGACCTCTCTCTGACCACAGCAGCTTGGGTGCAGGAGACAGGGACAGGGGGATGGGGCTTGCTGTTCCCAAAGAGGGCAAAGTCATGACAGTAGCATTGAGTTAAAACCCTTTAAGGTCTAAGGGGCCGGGGCTGGGTTTCTACTAAGCCAACATATGGGATAAAAAATGGGAATCCCTGTAAGTATAAAACAATTATGAAAATGAATTACTTGACTAAACGATGAATTTGGTTTATGGCTATTCGCCCATATAAATGCATTGAATGACATATTCATACATGGCAAAACAGATATTCAAAAATAAATCAAAAGGAAGTATGTTTTAAAATGTCTCTCCTATATCTGAGAGATAAGAAAGTTCAAGAAATGATATACAGTACCAGTCAGTTTGGACACACCTACTCATTCCAGGGTTTTTCTTTATTTTTAGTATTTTATACATTGTAAAATAATAGTGAAGACATTAAAACTCTGAAATAACACATATGGAATCATGTAGTAACCAAAAAAGTGCTAAACAAATCAAAATATATTTTATATTTGAGATTCTTTAAAGTAGCCACCCTTTGCCTTGATGACAGCTTCACGAGGTAGTCACCTGGAATGCATTTCAATTAACAGGTTCAAGTAACAGACACATCTCAACGTCAACTGTTCAGAGGAGACTGTGTGAATCAGGCCTTCGTGGTTGAATTGCTGCAAAGAAACCACTCCTAAAGGACACCAATAAGTGTCTAAAGGACACTTATAACTGTAAAATACATATTTGTATGATTAGTGTTAAAGAAAATGTGCATATTTTCTAAAGGTCTCTGCCCTCACCGCTGTGAACGTCACACAGAGCTCCAGTTTGGCTTTAATGAACTATTTTGGGAAACTCGCTTTTCATCTCATATTAATCCTGTCCATCTATGACAATCAGAAAGTGTTTTTTTGGCTAAAATCTATAAATGATTTTTGATTCATGTCTAAAAAATCAACCTCTGAATGTGCTATAGTGAGTCTGTGTAACAGCTTTCATCGCAAGAAGAGGAATCGTCAGACCAAAATGCAGCGGGATAAGTGTTCATCCTAATTTTAAGGAACTGAACACTGAATACAAAAATAACAAAAGGAAAACACGAAACAGTCCTGCAAGGTGAAACAAACACTAAACAGAAATACAAACACATAGAAAAAGAACATAGAATGCCCACCCAAATCACAGCCACCGCAGACAGATCGTGGGCCCTGTGGCAGCCCCACGCACCAGGCTGTCTCTGCGTCTCCTCCCTCCAGGTTCACCCTCCTGTCCGGAGCTGCCAGAGTCGCCATTGGGGAGACCTACAGGAGGCCTGGTGCGTGGAGGAGGCACCGGATGAACCGGGCTGTAGGGGAGCACTTTATTTTTTTATTTTAAATTTTACCTTTATTTAACTAGGCAAGTCAGTTAAGAACAAATTCTTATTTTCAATGACGGCCTAGGAACAGTGGGTTAACTGCATGTTCAGGGGCAGAACGACAGATTAGTACCTTGTCAGCTCGGGGGATTGAACTTGCAACCTTCCAGTTACTAGTCCAACGCTCTAACCGCTAGGCTACCCAGCACTGGAGTTCTGGTGCGCAGCCTTAGCACCACTCCTCCAGGCTGAATGCCCACTTTAGCCCGGCCCCTCCAGAGTGCAGGCACAGGTCGAACCGGGCTGTGGGGGAGCACTGCAGATCTGGTGCTTACCACTGGCACCTCTCCCTTAGGCTCAAGACCCACTTTCGCCCGGGACGGGCGGAGCGCAGGCATAGGACGAACCGAACCCTCCCAGCGCCCCGGAGACACAGTACGCAGAGCCGGCGCAGGATACCCTGGGCCGAAACGGCGCACCGGAGACCAAACGCGCTGAGCTGGCACAATCTGCCCTGGCTGGATGCCCACTCTCGCATGGCACTTGCGGGGGGCTGGCATGTAGCCCTCCGGGCTAAGAGCGAGCTCTGGAGACACCGTGCGCTTCACCGCATAACACGGTGCCTGACCAGTACCACACTGCTTCCGGTAAGCACGGGGAGTTGGCTTAGGTCTATTGCCTGTCTCTGCCAGTCACCCCGTGTGCCACCCCCCCAACATTTTGGGGGGGGGGCTGCCTCTCGTGCCTGCTGTGCTGCCTTGCCTCATATCGCCGCCGCTCATCTTTAGCTGCCTTCAGTTCTTCTTTGCAGCGGGATAAGTGTTCATCCTTATTTTAAGGAACTGAACACTGAATACAAAAATAACAAAAGGAAAACCCGAAACAGTCCTGCAAGGTGAAACAAACACTAAACAGACATACAAACACACAGAAAAATAACATAGAATGCCCACCCAAATCACACCCTGACCAACCCAAAAATAGAGATATAAAAAGCTCCCTACGGTCAGGGCGTGACAGTGTGGTTATATGCACACAATAATACGATTTATTGTGCATAGTCAGGTTAATATAATAGTTTGATTAAAACGTTTACATACTTTGCAAGAAGAATGATTTCCCTCCTAATCCTGTTTACATGGACACATCTGAAATCAGGCTACCTAATGGCAGAAAATCGCCAATCAAAATGAACATTATACCACAGAAAATATATTATTTTTGGGGAGCAGATTTGATTCTGAGTTCGGATATGTAAAGTTTGTATGTGAAAACGACTTCTAAGAGGCATACATTGAGTTGTTCTGAACACACTTCACTCGAGCTAAAGAGGGAGGCTTGCTCAGCTGGTGTTAGCACACGGGCAGATCAAACACAACGCTGGAATGCTGATTAAGGTGTTACATTTCCTAATAATTCAAAAGATTGCTCAGAAAACCAGGTGTTTTAATTTCCTTATGCTTACTTCAATTTTTACCTTATATCGATTTAAGATAAACAGAGTAAGGTTTTTATATGACTATTGCATAAACTGCCTACTGACAATCAGTTTATCAAATTATTAGTATGCAGGTAAGCATACTCAGTGATGAACCCACTCTATCCTGCTGCGCTGATGTAATGATTGCAGGCATGTACTTTGTCAGTGGCTGTGATGTAGGGTTCAGCCATAAGTTGATTGACAGACAGAAGAGCGAATTATATGATAGGAAGGACATCCCTGCTTCAAGTGGTTTCAGATTTCACATCCTAAGAAAGGCGCAAAAGAAAATGAAAGTTTGGTACGATCGGTAGGTCAGAAACAGCACTTTCGATGTGGGTGACTAAGTCCTGGTTTTGTTGCCAGTTCTGGGGTCACCGTTGCAGGCTCACTTTTAAGGCTCTTACCCCATAGGGAATTTAAAAAAATCTGGATTACATCATCGCCACATCGGAGAGCAGGAAACAAAAAACCTATCTGTGTCATGTCAACATGTTTAAACCATGCTTTACCCTCTACGATCAGGTGGCGAAGTTGGTGGAAACTGGTATTGATGTTCTACCTGTGGCCACTGCTGTCACCGTTGACCAGTGGCGGTTCTAGCTTGTATGGCTCCCTGGGCAAACCCCCTTTCAGCCCCCCAAAAAAAAAAAACCAAGACTCATAAATATCAAAAAGAAGTAACAAATACAAATAGAAACAAATTGTAGTATATAAATACAAATAAAAAAGTGAATCAAATTATTACACTATTACCCTATTGCTAACAAAATCAAACACTGTGCTAACAAACAACATAACATAGACAATCACCCACAACGACAAAACAGGCTACCTAAATATGGTTCCCAATCAGAGACAATGACTAACACCTGCCTCTGATTGAGAACCATATCAGGCCAAACACAGAGACAGACAAACAACATAGAATGCCCACTCAGATCACACCTGACCAAACAAAACATGTAAACATACAAAGCAAACTATGGTCAGGGCGTGACAGTAACCCCCCCCAGGTGAGGACTCCGGCCGCAAAACCTGAACCTATAGGCGAGGGTCTGGGTGGTCATCTGTCCGCAGTGGCTGCTCTGGCGCTGGACATGGTCTTACTCCGCTTCTGTGGCCTCCTATGAACGGCGACCCTCGCCGCCAACCTAGGACTGGCAACCCAACTAAAGGGCCCCACGGGACTGATGGGCAGCTCCGGACTGAGGGGCAGCTCCGGACTGATGGGCAGCTCCGGACTGAGGGGCAGCTCAGGACTGAGGGGTAGAGGGGCTATGGCGGCTCCTAGCTGGCTGACGGCTCCTGGCTGGCTGACGGCTCTGGCAGCTCCTGGCTGGCTGACGGCTCCGGCGGCTCCTGGCTGGTGGCTCTGGCGGCTCCTGGCTGGCTGGAGGCTCTGGTGGCTCCTGGCTGGCTGGCGGCTCTGGCGGCTTCTGGCTGGCTGACGGCTCTGGCGGCTCCTGGCTGGCGGCTCTGGCGGCTCCTGGCTGACTGATGGCTCTGGCGGCTCCTGGCTGACTGACGGCTCTGGCGGCTCCTGGCTGACTGATGGCTCTGGCGGCTCCTGGCTGACTGATGGCTCAGGACAGACTGGCGGCTCTAGCAGCTCCGGACAGATGGGAGACTCTGGCAGCTCCGGACAGACGGGAGACTCTGGCAGCTCTGGACAGACAGGAGACTCAGGAGGCTCTGGCAGCACTGGAGAGGAGGAAGCACCTGTAGGCAGACGACGGAGAGACAGCCTGGTGCGGGGGGCTGCCACCGGAGGGCTTGTGCGTGGAGGCGGCACTGGATAGACCGGACCGTGCAGGCGCACTGGAGCTCTTGAGCACCGAGCCTGCCCAAGCTTACCTGGTTGCATGCTCCCGGTAGCCAGGCCAGTGCGGCGAGGTAGAATAGCCCGCACTGGGCTGTGCTGGCGAACCGGGGACACCATGCGTAAGGCTGGTGCCATGTACGCCGGCCCAAGGAGACGCACTGGAGACCAGATGCGTAGAGCCGGCTTCATGGCACCTGGCTCGATGCCCATTCTAGCCCGGCCGATACGAGGAGCTGGAATGCACCGCACCGGGCTGATTGAGAACCATATCAGGCCAAACACAGAAACAGACAAACTAGACATACAACATAGAATGCCCACTCAGATCACACCCTGACCAAACAAAACATATAAACATACAAAGCAAACTATGGTCAGGGCGTGACAATAATATATATTTACAAAAAAAGGTGTGTTGTCATAGACTTAATTGTTGACAGCCAGTAACCATGTTCACATTGGAGAAGGCCATGCATTTAAGTTGGTTATGTTGTGCAATGGAAGTTGTTTTCTGTTAGTGGTGAGCAAAAAATATATATATATATTTGTTGTCCTTGGGGGGAAGGTGTTACAGGTTTTGTTTTCAAAACAACATTTCCATCCATTTTGAGATTGGACTTTAGCACTTATAGCTCGTTAGCACATAGGGCGCATTGATTGGTGTCACCTTGTTAGTCAGAATGTGTCACACCTGTGCTGGATTGTCCATCTCATTAGTGAGAAGGTGGTTTACCTGTGCTGGCCCTGGTGATATTTAAGAGTGCTCAGTGCTCCAATTGTCTTGAAAGATGTGGAGGGTCAACACCTATCATTGGTACAACCTAGTTTAATTTCTAGATTCTCTTAAGGATCCTACCCTTTTATAAATTTTCGCCTAAAATGACATACCCAAATCTAACTGCTTGTAGCTCAGGACCTGAAGCAAGGATATGCATATATGCATATTCTTGATACCATTTGAAAGGAAACAATTTGAAGTTTGTGGAAATGTGAAATTAATGTAGGAGAATATAACACATTAGATGTTGTAAAAGATAAGACAAATAAAAAAACATGTTTCAATTTTTTAAAATTGTACCATCTTTGAAACGCAAGGGAAAGGCCATTAATGCATTCTTCCAGCCCAGGTGCAATTACAATTTTCCCCACGAGATGACAGCAGTGTATGTGCAAAGTTTTATGCTGATCAAATGAACCATTGCATATCTGTTCAAAATGTTGTATCAAGACTGCCCAAATGTGCCTAATTGGTTTATTAAAACATTTTCAAGTTCATAGTTGTGCATGGTTTTCTTTCACTGTAATAGCTACAATTGGACAGTGCAGTTAGATTAACAATAATTTAAGCTTTCTGCCCATATCAGAAACAATATGTCTATGTACTGGGATTTTTTTTTGTTACTTACAATCTCATGCTAATCACATTAGCCTACATTAGCTCAACCATCCCGCGGGGGGGACACCGGTCCTCTCAAGGCTCGGGGGGAGTGTTCGGAAGGATGGATGACGTGCCCAAAGTAAACTGCCTGTTACTCAAGCCCAGAAGCTAGGATATGCATATATTGGCAGCATTGGATAGAAAATACTCTGAAGTTTCTAAAACTGTTAAAATAATGTCTGTGAGTATAACCAAACTGATATGGTGTCACGCCCTGACCTTAGAGAGCCATTTATTCTCTCATTTGGTGAGGTCGGGGTGTGACTAGGGTGGGTATCATTGTCTCTGATTGGGGATCATATTTAGGCAGCCTTTTCCCACTGGGTTTTTGTGGGATCTTGTTTTTGGTTAGTTGTTAGAAGCTATGGCTTGCTTCACGTTTCGTTTGTGCTTTATTGTTTTTTTGTGCCGGTTCAATAAATAAATATGTTGAACCCATACCATGCTGCACTTTGGTCCGACAATCCTTACAACGACGTTCGTGACAGGAGAAAACCCAAGGAAAATCCATCCGAAAAAAATTGTTTTTGATGTCACAGGCCATTTTCATGCTAGCCTATGGGAAAAACAAATCGATAGGACCCAGATTTCAGTTCCTATGGCTTCCACTAGATGTCAACAGTCTTTAGGAAGGGTTTCAGGCTTGTTGTTTTTCCAAGGTGTCCCTCCTTAGAAAAGTTGCACACGTGAATGAGGTGCCGCTCTTCGTTACTTATCTTCCCTATTGAACATACTATTCTCCGTCTAAAATGTTATTGTTTATTTAGATATTAGAGTACCTGAGGATTAATTAGAAACATCCTTTGACTTGTTTGGACGAATTTTACCGGTAACTTTTTGGATTCGTTTGTATGCATGTTGAACGAGTGGATTACTGAAATCAATGGCTCCAACTAAACAGACTTTTTTGGATATAAAGAGAGACTTTATCGAAGAAAACGATCATTCGTTGTGTAGCTGGGACCCTTGTGATTGCGAACAGAGGACGATCTTCAAAGGTAAGTGATTTATTTTATCGCTATTTGAGATTTTGTGACGCCTTTGCTGGTTTGAAAAAGTATTTTGATGTGGGGCCCTGTCCTCAGATAATCGCATGGTATGCTTTCGCCGTAAAGCCTTTTTGAAATCTGACATTGCGGTTAGATTAACAAGAAGTTAAGCTTTTAAACAATGTAAGACGATTTTTGTATTTTGAATTCCCCGCTCTGCAATTTCACTGGATGTTGTCATAGTGGCACGCTAGTGGTACTGTCACGCCCTGGTCAAAGTATTTTGTGTTTATCTTTATGTATTTGGTCAGGCCAGGGTGTGGCATGGGGTTTTTGTAATTGTGGTGTGTTTGTCTTGGGGTTTTGGTGGTGGTATTGGGATTGTAGCTTAGTGGGTTATCTAGCAAAGTCTATGGCTGTCTGGAATGGTTCTCAATCAGAGGCAGGTGCTTATCATTGTCTCTGATTGGGAACCATATTTAGGCAGCCATATTCTTTGAGTTTGTCGTGGGTGATTGTCCTTAGTGTCCTATGTGTACTCTCGGTTAGTTTGCACTAGATAGGCTGTTTCGGTTTCGATTACGTTTATTGTTTTGTGTAGTGTTCGTGTTTCTTTATTTGATTAAACATGAATCTCAATCGACACGCTGCAGTTTGGTCCGACTCTCCTTCATCACCACTAGAAAACCGTTACAGAATCACCCACCAACCAAGGACCAAGCGGCGTGGTAAACAGAGGCAGCAGCAACAGCAGCAGCAGGAGAAGCGACAGGTGCAGCAGGAGCAACAGCAGCAGCAAAGGCAGCAGCAGGAGCAAAGGCAGCAGCAGGAGCAAAGGCAGCAGCAGGAGAAGCAACAGAGGCAGCAGCAGCATTGGGAAAGGCTGCACTCTTTGGATAAATGGACTTGGGGGGAGATCCTTGACAGACAAGGACCCTGGGCAGAGCCATGGATGGAATTGGAGCTGTCGGCGAAGCAGAGTGCTGAGTCTGAGAGTGTGGAGGATGTATTGGACAGAGTAGAAAGAAAGGTGTGGGCTTGGCATAGCATGCACGGCATACCAGTGCCAGCACCACGCATCAGGCCTACAGTGCGTCCCACCTGTTCAGCGCTGCCGGAGCCTTTCTCCTCTCCTGCGCGGCCGGAGTCTCCCGCCTGTTCAGCGCAGCCAGTCTGCACGGAGCTGCCGGTCTGCACGGAGCTGCCGGTCTGCACGGAGCTGCCGGTCTGCCCGGAGCTGCCAGTCTGCAAGGAGCTGTCAGTCTGCACGGAGCTGTCAGTCTGCACGGAGCTGCCAGTCTGCACGGAGCTGCCAGTCTGCACGGAGCTGCCAGTCTGCACGGAGCTACCAGTCTGCAAGGAGCTGCCAGTCTGTAAGGAGCTGCCAGTCTGCACGGAGCCGCCAGAGCTGCCAGTCTGTAAGAAGCCGCCAGAGCTGTCAGCCTACATGGAGCAGCCAGAGCTGTCAGTCTGCATGAAGCAGCCAGAGATGTCAGTCTGCATAGAGCAGCCAGTCTGCATGGAGCAGCCAGTCTGCAAGGAGCTGTCAGTCTGCAAGGAGCTGTCAGTCTGCACGGAGCTGCCAGTCTGCACGGAGCTGCCAGTCTGCACGGAGCTACCAGTCTGCAAGGAGCTGCCAGTCTGTAAGGAGCTGCCAGTCTGCACTGAGCCGCCAGAGCTGTCAGCCCAAATGGAGCAGCCAGAGCTGTCAGTCTGCATGAAGCAGCCAGAGATGTCAGTCTGCATGAGCAGCCAGTCTGCATGGAGCAGCCAGTCTGCAAGGAGCTGTCAGTCTGCAAGGAGCTGTCAGTCTGCAAGGAGCTGTCAGTCTGCACGGAGCTGTCAGTCTGCACAGAGCTGTCAGTCTGCAAGAAGCTGTCAGTCTGCAAGGAGCTGCCAGGCTGCAAGGAGCAGCCAGTCAGCACGGAGCCGCCAGAGCTGTCAGTCTGTAAGAAGCCGCCAGAGCTGTCAGCCTATATGGAGCAACTAGTGCCGCCAGTCTGCCCAGCGCCGCCAGTGCCCCCCGTCTGCCCAGCGTCACCAGTCTGCCCAGCGCCGTCAGTCTGCCCAGCACCGCCAGTCTGCCCAGCACCGTCAGTCTGCCCAGCGTCGCCAGTCTGCCCAGCGCCACCAGTCTGCCCAGCATCGCCAGTCTGCCCAGCACTGCCAGTCTGCCCAGCACTGCCAGTCTGCCCAGCACTGCCAGTCTGCCTAGCGTCGCCAGTCTGCCCAGCGTCGCCAGTCTGCCCAGCGCCGCCAGGCTGCCCAGCGCCGCCAGGCTGCCCAGCGCCGCCAGGCTGCCCAGCGCCGCCAGATCTGCCAGTCAGCCAGACTCTTCCAGATCTGCCAGACTCTTCCAGATCTGCCAGTCAGCCAGACTCTTCCAGATCTGCCAGTCAACCAGACTCTTCCAGATCTGCCAGTCAACCAGACTCTTCCAGATCTGCCAGTCAACCAGACTCTTCCAGATCTGCCAGTCAACCAGACTCTTCCAGATCTGCCAGTCAACCAGACTCTTCCAGATCTGCCAGTCAATCAGACTCTTCCAGATCTGCCAGTCAATCAGACTCTTCCAGATCCGCCAGTCAGCCGGGATCTGCCAGAACTGCCAGTCAACCAGGATCCGCCAGTCGACCAGGATCCGCCAGTCGGCCAGGATCCGCCAGAACTGCCAGTCTGCCAGGATCCGCCAGTCTGCCAGGATCCGCCAGTCTGCCAGGATCTGCCAGTCTGCCAGGATCCGCCAGAACTGCCAGGATCTGCCAGTCGGCCAGGATCTGCCAGTCGGCCAGGATCTGCCAGTCGGCCAGGATCTGCCAGTCGGCCAGGATCCGCCAGTCTGCCAGGATCAGTTAGATCCGCCATTCAGCCAGGATCCGCCAGTTTGCCAGGATCCGCCAGTCAGCCAGGATCCACCAGTCAGCCAGGATCCGCCAGTCTGCCAGGATCCACCAGTCAGCCAGGATCCGCCAGAAGTGCCAGTCAGCCGGGATCCACCAGTCTGCCAGGATCCGCCAGTCGGCCAGGATCCGCCAGTCGGCCAGGATCCGCCAGAACTGCCAGTCTGCCAGGATCCGCCAGTCTGCCAGGATCCGCCAGGATCCGCCAGAACGGCCAGTCGGCCAGGATCTGCCAGTCGGCCAGGATCTGCCAGTCGGCCAGGATCTGCCAGTCAGCCAGGATCTGCCAGTCTGCCAGGATCAGTTAGATCCGCCATTCAGCCAGGATCCGCCAGTCTGCCAGGATCCGCCAGTCTGCCAGGATCCGCCAGTCAGCCAGGATCCACCAGTCTGCCAGGATCCGCCAGTCAGCCAGGATCCACCAGTCAGCCAGGATCCGCCAGTCTGCCAGGATCCACCAGTCAGCCAGGATCCGCCAGAAGTGCCAGTCAGCCAGGATCTGCCGGAACCACCAGCCAGCCAGGATCTGGTAGATCCATCAACCCGCCTGAGCTTCCTCTCACTCCTGAGCTTCCTCTCACTCCTGAGCTTCCTCTCACTCCTGAGCTTCCTCTCACTCCTGAGCTTCCCCTCGGTCCCGAGCTTCCCCTCTGTCCCGAGCTTCCCCTCGGTCCCGAGCTACCTCAGTCCAGTGGGGCCCGTTGTTAGGTTTCCTAGGCCAAGGTTAGCGGCGAGGGTCGCCACTCAAGGGACACTAGGGAGGTGGACTAAGACAATTATGGAGTGGGGTCCACGTCCAGCACCAGAGCCGCCACCGCGGACAGATGCCCACCCAGACCCTCCCCTACAGGTTTAGGTTGTGCGTTCGGGAGTCCGCACCTTAGGGGGGTTCTGTCACGCCCTGGTCAAAGTATTTTGTGTTTATCTTTATGTATTTGGTCAGGCCAGGGTGTGGCATGGGGTTTTTGTAATTGTGGTGTGTTTGTCTTGGGGTTTTGGTGGTGGTATTGGGATTGTAGCTTAGTGGGTTATCTAGCAAAGTCTATGGCTGTCTGGAATGGTTCTCAATCAGAGGCAGGTGCTTATCGTTGTCTCTGATTGGGAACCATATTTAGGCAGCCATATTCTTTGAGTTTGTCGTGGGTGATTGTCCTTAGTGTCCTATGTGTACTCTCGGTTAGTTTGCACTAGATAGGCTGTTTCGGTTTCGATTACGTTTATTGTTTTGTGTAGTGTTCGTGTTTCTTTATTTGATTAAACATGAATCTCAATCGACACGCTGCAGTTTGGTCCGACTCTCCTTCATCACCACTAGAAAACCGTTACAGGTACACTGATCCCAAAGAGGTTTTAACTCAGCTTTTTTCAGGTGCAAAACCCTTGTCTTGATTCAACAGACACCTCCTTGTAAAGTTTCTCCCATTTCTCTCTTGCTCACTCTCCCTGTCGCATACTCAAACTCAAACACTGTTTGTTGCAGGATTACATGACAGATCTAACTTTTGAACGATATAAAATTTTATTGTCTCTTTATTGCCTCTTTACACATACTTACATTTATTTTTTAAGACTGTAAAGCTGTCCTCAATTGGGGAACCGCTGTCCGGGACAATGTCCTTAGGATTATGGAGTGGTGTGTTTATAAAAAGTTGTTTGAATATTACAACATTTATTAGTATTAAACAAAACTTTACCATTGAGAGAGGAGTTATCCATTATCCAACTATCTTTCTTAAAATGTTTTAGATTGATGATCAATGAATTAATGTCCCACAACAACACAAGGGACAGGGGAGAAAACACACCTTTGCTACCACTTTTAGAGATTCTGACTGTTAAAGATATTTGTTGTGGGCCCTCTGGAAAGTCCCGAAATATGCCCCTGAGCCTTGTTGGAGAAGGACGCAAGGTATGTATGCAATGTATATGAGCAAGTGTAGCCTATGAGCAAGTGTAGCCTCAACATCTATACCTGCCACATAATTCTTCAACTAGTACCATAGAAATACTTTTAGCCAGCTGAGAGTCCACAAAGTTTCTTCAAGAATGTCCTTTTCTTGTTTGCTTATAAAATCTCAAATGTATAAAGCTGTAATGCACTGATTCTCTTCACTGCAGATCTGACCCATCACACGACTCTTCCAAGAGGACCTCTACACTCCATATGTCCTTCTGTGCACAGAAGTCCGTGAAGAGGTTTCTGCCCCATCACGCCACTCTTATTAATCAAATAAAGCAATGTACCTTTATATTCTCTCAGTATTTATATTCATTGTGAAACAATTACCTTATGCAGATGTATGAAAAATTGTGATGTAGATTTGTTTTTGCCATTGCTTGATCTATTTTAAATGTAAGAATATGTTGCAGATGAACTTTAATTGTGGACGATGGAAACAAATAGAAATGTAATGAACAATGTTTTCAATACCCAACTTTATCCTCTGCAATTCCGTTTACAGTACAGTCTTAGTAAAAAAAGTGCTATTTAGAAAATACAGTGCCTTGCGAAAGTATTCGGCCCCCTTGAACTTTGCGACCTTTTGCCACATTTCAGGCTTCAAACATAAAGATATAAAACTGTATTTTTTTGTGAAGAATCAACAACAAGTGGGACACAATCATGAAGTGGAATGACATTTATTGGATATTTCAAACTTTTTTAACAAATCAAAAACTGAAAAATTGGGCGTGCAAAATTATTCAGCCCCCTTAAGTTAATACTTTGTAGCGCCACCTTTTGCTGCGATTACAGCTGTAAGTCGCTTGGGGTATGTCTCTATCAGTTTTGCACATCGAGAGACGGAACATTTTTCCCATTCCTCCTTGCAAAACAGCTCGAGCTCAGTGAGGTTGGATGGAGAGCATTTGTGAACAGCAGTTTTCAGTTCTTTCCACAGATTCTCGATTGGATTCAGGTCTGGACTTTGACTTGGCCATTCTCACACCTGGATATGTTTATTTTTGAACCATTCCATTGTAGATTTTGCTTTATGTTTTGGATCATTTTCTTGTTGGAAGACAAATCTCCGTCCCAGTCTCAGGTCTTTTGCATGATATTGTTTTCTTCCAGAATGGTCCTGTATTTGGCTCCATCCATCTTCCCATCAATTTTAACCATCTTCCCTGTCCCTGCTGAAGAAAAGCAGGCCCAAACCATGATGCTGCCACCACCATGTTTGACAGTGGGGATGGTGTGTTCAGGGTGATGAGCTGTGTTGCTTTTACGCCAAACATAACGTTTTGCATTGTTGCCAAAAAGTTCAATTTTGGTTTCATCTGACCAGAGCACCTTCTTCCACATGTTTTGTGTGTCTCCCAGGTGGCTTGTGGCAAACTTTAAACAACACTTTTTATGGATATCTTTAAGAAATGGCTTTCTTCTTGCCACTGTTCCATAAAGGCCAGATTTGTGCAATATACGACTGATTTTTGTCCTATGGACAGAGTCTCACACCTCAGCTATAGATCTCTGCAGTTCATCCAGAGTGATCATGGGCCTCTTGGCTGCATCTCTGATCAGTCTTCTCCTTGTATGAGCTGAAAGTTTAGAGGGACGGCCAGGTCTTGGTAGATTTGCAGTGGTCTGATACTCCTTCCATTTCAATATTATCGCTTGCACAGTGCTCCTTGGGATGTTTAAAGCTTGGGAAATCTTTTTGTTTCCAAATCCGGCTTTAAACTTCTTCACAACAGTATCTCGGACCTGCCTGGTGTGTTCCTTGTTCTTCATGATGCTTTCTGCGCTTTTAACGGACCTCTGAGACTATCACAGTGCAGGTGCATTTATACGGAGACTTGATTACACACAGGTGGATTGTATTTATCATCATTAGTCATTTAGGTCAACATTGGATCATTCAGAGATCCTCACTGAACTTCTGGAGAGAGTTTGCTGCACTGAAAGTAAAGGGGCTGAATAATTTTGCACGCCCAATTTTTCAGTTTTTGATTTGTTAAAAAAGTTTGAAATATCCAATAAATGTCGTTCCACTTCATGATTGTGTCCCACTTGTTGTTGATTCTTCACAAAAAAATACAGTTTTATATCTTTGTTTGAAGCCTGAAATGTGGCAAAAGGTCGCAAAGTTCAAGGGGGCCGAATACTTTCGCAAGGCACTGTAAAAGGGATATTTGGCTGGCCCCATAAGGAAACCCTTTGAAGAACCCTTTTGGTTTCCAAAAGAACACGTCATATTCTGGTCAGTGAAAAGACATAAAAAAATTCATTTTCCAACCAGTTTGCGACCAGAATAACACTGGGAAGCCCCATACAAGCCGATGGCGTCGTTGGAACATATACAATTTTTAAGTCTTAATGAATCAATTGACTTAATCAATTCACCATCACAACACATCCATAATTTATTTTAGGCAGGTCTAAAGAAACATGATATGAAGAAAATGTATTTCAGAAGAACAGAATATGAGTTGGCCTACTGTATGTTATCTGGCTATGCACCATGCCATTATTTTATTGTAAGAAAAATATAATTTAACTTGAATACAATAGAAAGGATATTTTTCCCATTCCGGAGCAAGAGTGCGTGGGGTAGCAGGTAGCCTAGTGGTTAGAGTGTTGGACTAGTAACCGAAAGGTTGCAAGATCTAATCCCTGAGCTGACAAGGTAAAAATCTGTTGTTCTGCCCCTGAACAAGGCAGTTAACCCACTGTTCCTAAGCCATCATTTAAAATTAGAAGTTGTTCTTAAATTACTTGCCTAGTAAAATGCATTTTAAAAATATGGAGTGGCTGTTGATGCCAAATGTAGCACTTTATTCAGCAGCCCTAGCGCTGGGGAGGCAAAGTTTTTTCCAATTTTGAAACATTTAATGTGTGAAGGTAGAACTCTGCATACCCGGCAGGCCCAGAGAGCAAATCAATTGCACCTATAGGCCTAACGCTGGCCAATCAGATAGCTCAGATCACTATGTCTGCACAGGTTAGAAAGAAGCCTTGAGTGCACAGCAAAGTTGATACTGTGAGATTTCAAAACTTTTAAAACCATAAGTTATCAGTAATAAGTAAGTAAGTTCAAGTTGTTATTCAGCACGGTCAACACTTGTATAAGCCATTAAATGCACATTCTCCCTACTTCCACTCATAAATAAAATAAATAAAAACAAACTGACCAAAACAAAACTGGACAGGCACAGACCTAAAAACAAAAGTACTGTAATTTGATAGTTTCCTAACAGCAAGTGTTTTACTGAGTCCTCTTTTACTGCTGTCTGCTATGTTGGTCTCAGTACGTTAGTCTCTGAAGTATATGGCCATAGTCCAATCTCATCACCACATTGTCCTCAATCTCTGACCCATGCATTTTTACCCCACTCAAGCTACAACCAGCACTACAGCTGCAATGAATGAGTATAGCAAAGTGTTCCGGTAAGCTTGCGTTGTTATTATTAGCAGCTTGTGTCTTTTTAATGTCAAGGAATATTTCACTGTCTCTGGTCATAGGAGTAACAACATGAACTGGTGATTAAAACAGAAATAATGCAGTGTGACGTGAGTCTTCGCCATCAGCTGGAAGACTGTGCCCCCTTTTCCCAGCAGAGGGAGGGACAGTGAAGGTATGGTGAGTTGGGTGAGTCTCCCTCCCTCCCTCCGACTGACCATCAGATGCAGGCCACCAGTCCAGTAAAATGTTAAAAACCTCATTATTATGCTCATTCAGCTGTGCTTCAAAAGTAATACAACAATGATCTATTACCAGTGTGATCATATGCCAAAAGTTTTGAAATATAATTTCAAAATGGTCTGAGAAGAACAACATTGGCAGGGCAATTCAAGCACAGCCAATATGTAGTGATAATGTATTGGGCCTATAGCCTACTGCACAAACCTCATTGCTACATATCTGTTTTTAATAGGTTAAAATCAAATCAAATCAATCAACATCAAATCAAATTCTATTTGTCACATACACATGGTTAGCAGATGTTAATGCGAGTGTAGCGAAATGCTTGTGCTTCTAGTTCTGACAATGCAGTAATAACCAACAAGTAATCTAACTAACAATTCCAAAACTACTGTCTTATACACACAAGTGTAGGGGGATAAAGAATTTGTACATAAAGATATATGAATGAGTGATGGTACAGAGCGGCATAGGCAAGATACAGTAGATGGTATCGAGTACAGTATATACATATGAGAGGAGTATGTAAACAAAGTGGCATAGTTAAAGTGGCTAGTGATACATGTATTACATAAAGATGCAGTAGATGATATAGAGTACAGTATATACGTATACATATGAGATGTATAATGTAGGGTATGTAAACATTATATTAGGTAGCATTGTTTAAAGTGGCTAGTGATATATTTTACATAATTTCCCATCAATTCCCATTATTAAAGTGGCTGGAGTTGAGTCAGTGTGTTGGCAGCAGCCACTCAATGTTAGTGGTGGCTGTTTAACAGTCTGATGGCCTTGAGATAGAAGCTGTTTTTCAGTCTCTCGGTCCCAGCTTTGATGCACCTGTACTGACCTTGCCTTCTGGATGATAGCGGGGTGAACAGGCAGTGGCTCGGGTGGTTGTTGTCCTTGATGATCTTTATGGCCTTCCTGTAACATCGGGTGGTGTAGGTGTCCTGGAGGGCAGGTAGTTTGCCCCCGGTGATGCGTTGTGCAGACCTCACTACCCTCTGGAGAGCCTTACGGTTGTGGGCGGAGCAGTTGCGTACCAGGCGGTGATACAGCCCGACAGGATGCTCTCGATTGTGCATCTGTAGAAGTTTGTGAGCGCTTTTGGTGACAAGCCGAATTTCTTCAGCCTCCTGAGGTTGAAGAGGCGCTGCTGCGCCTTCTTCACGATGCTGTCTGTGTGGGTGGACCAATTCAGTTTGTCTGTGATGTGTATGCCAAGGAACTTAAAACTTGCTACCCTCTCCACTACTGTTCCATCGATGTGGATAGGGGGATGTTCCCTCTGCTGTTTCCTGAAGTCCACAATCATCTCCTTAGTTTTGTTGACGTTGAGCGTGAGGTTATTTTCCTGACACCACACTCCGAGGGCCCTCACCTCCTCCCTGTAGGCCGTCTCGTGGTTGTTGGTAATCAAGCCTACCACTGTTGTGTCGTCCGCAAACTTGATGATTGAGTTGGAGGCGTGCATGGCCACGCAGTCGTAGGTGAACAGGGAGTACAGGAGAGGGCTCAGAACGCACCCTTGTGGGGCCCCAGTGTTGAGGATCAGCGGGGTGGAGATGTTGTTGCTTACCCTCACCACCTGGGGGCAGCCCGTCAGGAAGTCCAGTACCCAGTTGCACAGGGTGGGGTCGAGACCCAGGGTCTCGAGCTTGATGACGAGCTTGGAGGGTACTATGGTGTTAAATAATGAGCTGTAGTCGATGAACAGCATAGGTATTCCTCTTGTCCAGATGGGTTAGGGCAGTGTGCAGTGTGGTTGAGATTGCATCGTCTGTGGACCTGTTTGGACGGTAAGCAAATTGGAGTGGGTCTAGGGTGTCAGGTAGGCTGGAGGTGATATGGTCCTTGACTAGTCTCTCAAAGCACTTCATGATGTCGGAAGTGAGTGCTACGAGGCGGTAGTCGTTTAGCTCAGTTACCTTACATTTCTTGGGAACAGGAACAATGGTGGCCCTCTTGAAGCATGTGGGAACAGCAGACTGGGATAGGGATTGATTGAATATGTCCATAAACACACCAGCCAGCTGGTCTGCGCATGCTCTGAGGGCGCGGCTGGGGATGCCGTCTGGGCCTGCAGCCTTGCGAGGGTTAACACGTTTAAATGTTTTACTCACCTCGGCTGCAGTGAAGGAGAGGCCGCATGTTTTGGTTGCAGGCCGTGTCAGTGGCACTGTATTGTCCTCAAAGCGGGCAAAAAAGTTATTTAGTCTGCCTGGGAGCAGGACATCCTAGTACCGTGACTGGGCTGGTTTTCTTTTTGTAATCCGTGATTGACTGTAGACCCTGACACATACCTCTTGTGTCTGAGCCGTTGAATTGAGATTCTACTTTGTCTCTATACTGACGCTTAGCTTGTTTGATTGCCTTGTGGAGGGAATAGCTACACTGTTTGTATTCGGTCATGTTTCCGGTCACCTTGCCCTGATTAAAAGCAGTGGTTCGCGCTTTCAGTTTCACGCGAATGCTGCCATCAATCCACGGTTTCTGGTTTGGGAATGTTTTAATCGTTGCTATGGGAACGACATCTTCAACGCACGTTCTAATGAACTCGCACACCAAATCAGCGTATACGTCAATGTTGTTGTCTGACGCAATATGAAACATATCCCAGTCCACGTGATGGAAGCAGTCGGAGTCGCAGCACGGAGTGTGGAATCAGATTGGTCGGACCAGCGTTGGACAGACCTCAGCATGGGAGCTTCATGTTTTAGTTTCTGTCTGTAGGCAGGGATCAACAAAATGGAGTCATGGTCAGCTTTTCTGAAAGGAGGGCGGGGCAGGGCCTTATATGCGTTGCGGAAGTTAGAATAGCAATGATCCAAGGTTTTGCCAGCCCTGGTTGCGCAATCGATATGCTGATACAATTTAGGGAGTCTTGTTTTCAGATTAGCCTTGTTAAAATCCCCAGCTACAATGAATGCAGCCTCAGGATGTGTGGATTCCAGTTTGCAAAGAGTCAAATAAAGTTAGTTCAGAGCCATCGATGTGTCTGCTTGGGGGGGAATATATACGGCTGTGATTGTAATCGAAGAGAATTCCCTTGGTAGATAATGCGGTTGACATTTGATTGTGAGGAATTCTAAATCAGATGAACAGAAGGACTTGAGTTCCTGTATATTGTTGTGGCCACACCACGTCTCGTTAGCCATAAGGCATACGCCCCCGCCCCTCTTCTTACCAGAAAGATGTTTGTTTCTGTCGGCGCGATGCGTGGAGAAACCAGCTGGCTGCACCGACTCCGATAGCGTCTCTCCTGTTAGCCATGTTTCCGTGAAGCAAAGAACGTTAACGTTGCATAGGCTTATGTTTCTTAAGTCATGTTTTTTTTAAATCTGGAAGTTACATCTCAGCTTAATTTTGGATCAGAAAAGGTTGGTGACTACTAGGCTGTATTGTAAAAATTCATGAAAATAAACATAGGCTTTTTCATCTTAGTTTAAGGTTAGGTAATAGGCATACGGTCAGCAGTGTTGTTAAGGTTAGGTTTAAAATCCTATTTTAAGAAGAGAAATTGTAGAAATATGACTTTGTGGCTGTGGTAACTAGTGACGACCGTTCAGAGAGGCCCAGCTAATGAGCTCCATCAGCAGCAGATTTGAATGGATAGTGAATGTGTTTAATCAAACTGAATTGCACCAAATAATTTCAAACTAAAACGTGTCGTTCCTGTATCGTGTCGGAGCTCAAGGAGCTAGCTAGATACATATCGAATTGTCTTGAAAGGCAAAGATGCATATCCCTACTATTCTAACTCTCAACAGTAACTTGAGACCCTGATTGAGCTCCAAAAATAAATTAGAGAACAAATATTTGTTGGGGAAATTGATCCGCTGGCCTACAAAAGGTCAGCGGGCCGCAGTTGCCCATCCCAGCCCTAGGCTATAGTAGATGCTAAACCATTCTTATTGTTGTTATTTATATATTTAGATTATTTCTTATTTAATTGTTTTAATATACTTCTGTGTTTTTAAGGCAGGTGTACAGCCTAACAATTTACTATTTTTACAGTCCGATTTTGATATGGCAGCTACTGGTAATTTGGAAGACCTAAGGCTATTTATATCTTATTGTTGCTCAGTATGTGCAATATTAGATGCTGAACAAGTCTTACTGTTGTAATTTATGTATTTTATTTTTAATTGAATTGTTTTGTTATATTTTGCTTGTGTTTCATAGGCTACACTGTTTTACCCTTTTACTGTCCTATTGTGGTGTAGCACGAGGCAATTGCAAGTCATTTCGATTCCACAAAGCCTAAAGGTTTTTTCTCTCATTGTTGTTTTTGTTATTAAAAATATATTTTCTTATTGCACTCGGTTGTTTGTTGATATTTGAAGAAACACAACGTTATGCTCGCTGTTAGTTTGTCGAAATCCGGAGTTAATGCCTTGAGTCCCACCCTATCATCTGCGATTTTGTTTGTGCTTCCAAAATAAACGTTTTATAAGAAGGTTGAGATTGTTTTATTAACTGCTTACTGTGTAGGTTTATTGAAAAATGTTGATTGTTAAACTGCAAATTGAGATGGATTTTAAGCCTAAATAGTAGGATACAAGCACCAGGCATGGTTATGGTTGATGGGCTCAGTATTACACAAGGCAATTGGTTTTGCCGCAGAGGAGCACGTGAGACAAGAAACATAAAAACCACAAACACAATGGGCTAGTATATCAGTCATGGGATGACAGCCATCAATTAGCACAAAAGGATAGTCAGTTGCACAACTGAATGCATTCAACCAAAATATGTCTTCCACATTTAACACAACCCCTCTGAATCAGAGTGGTGCGAGGGGGCTGCCTTAATTGATGCCATCTGTGCCCGGGAAGCAGTTAAACACTATTATAGCACAAAGATTGAGTCCATGCAACTTATTAGGGATATTTTTTGTACTGAACTTATTTAGGCTTGCCATAACAAAGGGGTTGAATACTTGTTGACTCAAGACATTTCAGCTTTTCATTTGTAATTCATTTGTAAAACATTATGGGATAATGTGTGTAGGCCAGTGACCCAAAAAATCTAAATGTAATCTATTTTAAATTCAGTTAGTAACACAACAAAATGTGGAAAAAGTCTAGGGGTGTGAATATTTTCTGAAGGCATAAAGTGAAAAAGTCAATGGGTCTGAATACTTTCCAAAGGCACTGTACATGCAGCTTCTCTTCTGTCATTATATATTGCCCTAGAAACCCTTGCTCACCAGACTAATGTCATATATTATCGAATGAATGCTTCAATCTACTGACATCTGTAGAGTTTTCTCTGTCATCTCTTCTTCTTTCGTGGAGCAAAGACACATAGGGACCAGGGAGAAAATGCAATAACAAAAAAAAAAAAAATGGGAAAGATCAGTTTGACTGGTTTTAATGAAATAGAATGCTGTGTAAATGACCCAAGATGTTTTTGATAACATTTCAGTTCCGCTTGGATGCATATTTTATGTGGTTAAAATAATATCAGCTTTTGTGACGCTGAAAAAGTAAGCACCTCTACAGACGGGTCCGCATCTCTCAAGATGCTGAAATAAATAAATAATATTTCTCCACTCCTGTTCCCAGGTCAAAATGTACATTCAGGTGTGTCAATTTACTGAAAGAAATGCTTAATTCTGCAGGAGTTAATATTAAGACTATGTGAGAGGTTATAGACCTACAGTCAGTGTCCAGATTTCAGCTTCCATTTAACCCATCTGATCAGTAGGCTACAGTTCCCTTGATGTGGCATAGGCCTATTTGAAGTCCCCATCTTGTGACTGTCGAATTTATATAGCACCTCACAATCATCAATCATCACACAACATTAGGCACTGCTATCATCCTCTTTTATAACTTCACTAAATCTCTTCCCTTCTCGTTATTTCCAACTCTCCATTTTAGCAGAGTTTTTGCCTCAGTGGATCATGGATGTTTATAAGTTATCGACCCTGGTTCATGTCTTGCGCAGTGCTCACTCTCACATGCTAGAGCTAGCTACACTAAAGTCATTGCTAGCTAGCTAGATAGTAATTTGGCTAAAGACAATGTATTACCGTGCTGATCATCGCTGTTCGGCATCATCATGGCTTCAAATATCGGGGATGTCGAATACAGCGTCCCCCGACTAGACATCACTGGTCTGCATCTAAGCACAGTATGTTTTTCAGTCTGATCCACTTTTGTTGGGGTCTTTCATCTTTTAATATTCTTGTTTGAGTTTCTTAAATTTGACTGACCGATGGATTCCAACCTTGGCTAACCCAGATGTTCAATAGCGCTTGGACATCTCCAACCATAGCCGTGGGAAGTAATGGTTCTGAGGGTGCTGCAGTGCCCACTGAAATAATATTAATAAAAAATTATTAACAAAAGTAGTGCACTGGGCCTTTAATAGTCCTTTATTAGTGGACCGATATAGCCGTCTGCAGCGCCAGCACAGGCTAAAAGATTCCTCTACAAAATATAAAATTCACCATCAGTGTTCCGTTGACATTTCACAGAGATACAGTATGCTTTTTTTTGCGAGAAATCTTCGGGAAAAGAACAGGAATTTTGAATTAATATGAAAAGCGTATACTAAAATAGGAAAATACTACATGTCATGTCTCAAAATCAATATCAATCTTATCTTTATATTGTTTTATGTCCTGCTTATATTATCTCCTGCTTCATATGATCAGTTTTAACAGTGGCCAAGGATACAGTGGCTATTTGTGACTCACCATCTGGATTCAGTCTTATGTAGCAAAATGTGAAATGGTGTTTCTGACATTGGATAAAAGTAGAGACTCGGAGCTACAAAATGGTATATCATACACTGCATTTGAGGAACAATGGGAAAGTCATTCTGCTTTGAAAGTCGATCAACTTGTAAACTCACTTTTGAGAAAATCACCTTTGATATAAGGGCACAAGGCCAGACCCAGATGCAGACACGGGAGGCAAATGGCTTGAGTCTTTGATATTTATTATATTCCAAAAGGGTAGGCAAGAGAATGGTCGTGGACAGGCAAAAGGTCAAAACCTGTTCAGAGTCCACAAGGTACAGTGTGGCAGTCAGGCTCGAGGTTGGGGCAGGCAGAATGGTCAGGCAGGCGGGAACAGAGTCCAGAAACAGGCAAGGGTAAAAAATGTGAGGATTATACCCTGACTACACTGCTCGCGTTGCAAAATAAATATAGGAATATATGTTATTCAATTATTGCACCCACACTGCTCGCGCGCGCCAACGAGCATAGAAGTCACTCCTATTTCTGACGCAGATCGCGCTGCAAGTCCTGCCTCTCCCATCTCCTCATTGGTTATACCCACGTGGGTGATTGAAAGACGAACTGTTTTGACGGTTGTCGTGGTAGTACTATGAAAGTGTAGATGCCAATCACCATATACGTTCAAAGATGAAAAAGCCTGGAAGGAGGAGAGATGACTTGAAACGATTCGGTTGACCGTTTTATGCGTGGATTAATTGTCAGAGTAGAGGACCTTGTGCATTTCAGGTAAAATAACAACTCAATGTTTATATCCCAGGACAAATTAGCTAACAACAGCATGCTAGCTAAATAGCACAAATTAGCTAGCAAGTGCAAGCTAACTAGCTAAATTACCATACATGTTTAATGCTTTTCGACCTGTCCCCAAATTAATGTCATTGGTTGATCCAATGAACCATTGCATATCTGTTGAAAATGTTGTATCAAGACAGCCCAAATGTGCCTAATTTGTTTATTAATACATTTTCAAGTAATAGCTACTGTAAATTGGACAGTGCAGTTAGATTAACAAGAGTTTAAAAGCTTTCTGCCCATATCAGATAAGTCTATGTCCTGGGATTTTTTTATTTATTTTTTACTTACAATCTCATGCTAATTATATTAGCCTACGTTAGATCAACCGTCCCATGGGGGGAGGGGGGAGCTCTCTCTTTGATCTCAAAACAAGTGCATCTACTCGCGACCACTCATGCTGTAAACACAGTCCAGTTCAGAGTGAATGGCACAGATCCGTGTATGGCAATGGCTATTTGCATTTATGCCTACTGCAGCTTTGATTGGTTATGGCACACTGGTCTGTGTAGAGTATGGGCCTGAGTCGTGCCTGTCAATGCAATGGAATCCTACTCCAATCAGAGGAGGCTGATGGGAGGGGTTATAGGAGGACAGGCTCATTGCAATGGCTGCAATGGAACTGATTCAATGGTGTTTCCATATGTTGGATGTGTGTGATATCATTCCATTTATTACATTCCAGCCATTACAATGAGCCTGTCCTCCTAAAGCTCCTCCAACCAGACCACCGATTCCATTATTATTGATCACGCTAATGTTGTTCATGACACACGTGCCACTGCTGGCCAAAGGGAGGCAACAGAAGCCAACCCCCCACTGTGTCGCTGTTTTTGTGAATGAACAAACCCATTTTCCAACCAAGGGGAGGTTTTGAAGTTCGTGGTCACAGAGAACAGAATAGGTGACAGGATACATTGTGATAGCTACACATCATCATTCTCTGTCCTTATCCTTCTGCTGCGACAACTGAAAGCAAACAAAGAAAGGCACTCAACTACAGAGAACAAACATAGGTACAAGACACTGGGGACATGCCGACAAAGCTCTGAGAGGCTACACCGAACACTAATACGCAGCCGAGCCAGTGCATAGCAAGGTACAGCCGGCAACCTGCCAATGACAGCCTTTCAAGACATCACCCACCCCCCTGCACTTCTCTCTTGCTCTTCACATTCAATGAGAGACAGCACAGTTGTGGGGGGGTCTACGGCCATGGAGGGAAATGTTTGTTCCCTTGGACTATTGGCGTGCAGCAGTGAAAACTAATTTGAATCTGCTGGGGATCGCGTGCTATTAAATGTATGTCCGTTGTTGTCACGGGGTAAGGTCCGATGGATACCTTCATTTGTGAAAAATGTATTGAACTTGATGCAGCTAAAGAAAGGATTATTAGTCTTCATGAATAAATAAAATATTTGACCAAGCCTAACCCTAACCCTTGAACTGAATAAGGATTCTATGAGACTATCGGCATCTTTAAATGCTTCCTATCAAACATCCAAGAGGATCATAATGGGACCTTCCTGGACTATGATACATTTCCAACATTGCACCCCTCTACTAGCTTGACCCAGAAAATGGCTGCTCATTGTTCGACTCCAGGTGAATGTAAATGGATATTAAACATTTAGGAACATACCTTATATCGGTTAAAAGCCTAAATTCTTGTTCATCTAACTGCACTGTCCGATTTACAATAGGCTTTACAGCGAAAGCATGCCATGCGATTGTTTGAGGATAGCGCCCCACATCAAAATGTTTTCTCTCCGGCTTCATAAATTCACAAATAGCGATTAAATATTCACTTACCTTTTCAAAATATTCCTCTGATTTGTCATCCAAAGGGTCCCAGCTATAACATGTAGTGTCATTTTGTTAGATAAAATCCTTCTTTATATCTCACAAAGTCTGTTTAGTTGGCGCCATCGATTTGAGTATTCCACTTGTTCAACATGCCAAGATAGGAATCCGAAAAATCTTCCCCTAAACTTTGTTTCAACAGGTCAAAATTAATTTATATTTCATCCTCAGATACCCTAAAATGTAATTCAACTATAATATTTCATCTGGAAAGAAGTATGTTCAATAGGAAAACAATATTAGCAGGTGCGTGTCCTCTTCCTCGCGCGAGCATACATGAATTTCCAAGTCTGTATCCCTGTGGTAAAACATATTATTCTTCCTCGTTTAGGAAGAAACAAGCCTGAAACCTTGACCATTGAGTGGAAGCCCAGTGGAAGCCATAGGAATTGCATCCTGAGAGCTAGATTTCAGAATGCCCCAATTATTTCCATTGTAAGAGCATGGGCTCTCAAAAATAAAATAATTTCCGGGTGGTTTTTCTTTGGATTTTCTCCTACCATATCTATTGTGTTATAGTCTCCTACATTATTTTAACATTTCTACAAACTTCAAAGTGTCTTCTTTCCAATGGTACCAATTACAGTGGGGCAAAAAAAGTATTTAGTCAGCCACCAATTGTGCAAGTTCTCCCACTTAAAAAGATGAGAGAGGCCTGTAATGTTCATCATAGGTACACTTCAACTATGACAGACAAAATAAGGGAAAAAAATCCAGAAAATCACATTGTAGGATTTTTTATGAATTTATTTGCAAATTATGGAAGCAACACTGATTGCAATAAATTTCACATGCTGTTGTGCAAATGGAATAGACAACAGGTGCAAATTATAGGCAATTAGCAAGACACCCCCAATAAAGGAGTGGTTCTGCAGGTGGTGACTACAGACCACTTCTCAGTTCCTATGCTTTCTGGCTGATGTTTTGGTCACTTTTGAATGCTGGCGGTGCTTTCACTCTAGTGGTAGCATGAGACGGAGTCTACAACCCACACAAGTGGCTCAGGTAGTGCAGCTCATCCAGGATGGCACATCAATGCGAGCTATGGCAAGAAGGTTTGCTGTGTCTGTCAGCGTAGTGTCCAGAGCATGGAGGCGCTACCAGGAGACAGGCCAGTACATCAGGATACGTGGAGGAGACCTTAGGAGGGCAACAACCCAGTAGCAGGACCGCTACCTCCGCCTTTGTGCAAGGAGGAGCACTGCCAGAGCCCTGCAAAATGACCTCCAGCAGGCCACAAATGTGCATGTGTCTGCTCAAACGGACAGAAACAGACTCCATGAGGGTGGTATGAGGGCCCGACGTCCACAGGTGGGGGTTGTGCTTACAGCCCAACACCGTGCAGGATGTTTGGCATTTGCCAGAGAACACCAAGATTGGCAAATTCGCCACTGGCGCCATGTGCTCTTCACAGATGAAAGCAGGTTCACACTGAGCACATGTGACAGACGTGACAGTCTGGAGACGCCGTGGAGAACGTTCTGCTGCCTGCAACATCCTCCAGCATGACCGGTTTGGCGGTGGGTCAGTCATGGTGCGGGGTGGCATTTCTTTGGGGGGCCGCACAGCCCTCCATGTGCTCGCCAGAGGTAGCCTGACTGCCATTAGGTACCGAGATGAGATCCTCAGACCCCTTGTGAGACCATATGCTGGTGCGGTTGGCCCTGGGTTCCTACTAATGCAAGACAAATCTAGACCTCATGTGGCTGGAGTGTGTCAATAGTTCCTGCAAGAGGAAGGCAATGATGCTATGGACTGGCCCGCCGGTTCCCCAGACCTGAATCCAATCGAGCACATCGGGGACTTCATGTCTCGCTCCATCCACCACAGACTGTCCAGGAGTTGGCGGATGGTTTAGTCCAGGTCTGGGAGGAGATCCCTCAGGAGACCATCCGCCACCTCATCATATTTGTATTAAATATTTGTATTTAATACAAATATTTCATTCATTCAGATCTAGGATGTGTTATTTTAGTGTTCCCTTTATTTTTTTGAGCAGTGTATTTGTGAGAGGCATTGACACCCATGCAAACCCCACAAGACATGCCACCATAGGTCTCTTCACAGTCACCAAGTCCAGAACTGCCTTGGCAGCAGCTAATGGGGATCCATAATAAATACAAATACAAACACTGACTCCAATGCTGCAGCAAAATCTTTTACACTGTTTGTTTTGTATAAATAGTCTTACATAGATCATTTTCTTTCGGTATGTTACATTGAAAGGGGCTAATATTGCATTGATTCGATCACAATTCCCACAGTGGAGCGAAACATTGATAGTGTTAACTAAATGGGAAAGTTGAGTGAAGTTCAATCTCTTGCTTCTCTGCACTGGCTAACATTTCTTCTGTGCAGCAGTCCGAGGGGAGCTGTGTGCACACAAGCACAGCTTAGAGGGAACATTGTTGTGGAGTAACTACAATGTTTTTTGATCCATCTTCAGTTTTCCCCTATCACCATTGACCTCATTGTGAAATCTCTGACAGGTTTCCTTCCTCTCCGGCAACTGAGTTAGGAAGGAAACCAGTATTTAATAACTTCACCATGCTCAAAGGGTTATTCACTGTCTGCTTTTTTTTTTTTTTTACAGATCTACTAAATGGGCCCTCCTTTGTGAGGAATTTGAAATCATCCATGGTCTTTCTGGTTGAATCTGTGTTTGAAATTCACTGCTCAACTGAGGGACCTGAAAGATAATTATATGTGTGGGTGACAGAGATGAGGTAGTCATTCATAAATCATGTTAAACACTATTATTGTACATACTTATTATTATGTACCTTCTTAAGCACATTTTAACTCCTGAATTTATTTAGGCTTGCCATAACAAAGGGGTTGAAACTTATTGACTGAAGACATTACAGATTTTCCTTTTATAATAATTTGTCAAATTTTCAAAAGTCATCATTTGAAAATATTGGGTATTGTGTGTAGGCCAGTGACAAAAAAACTAAATTGAATCCATTTTAAATTCAGGCTGTAACACAAGAAAATGTGGAAAAAGTCAACGGTGTGAACACTTTCTGAAGGCACTGTAAAAGGTAATCTAATTGTGGAATGATACTCCTCACCGGCATTAGTGTGAGTCAGATCTGTATCGAACAGTGTATGTGTGTGTGTGCGTGTGTGTGTGTGGAGAGTGGGTGGGGAAGAACTAGCTAACTGCCTCCCCAGCTAGCAAATTTTGTTCCTTGCATGTTGTGGGAACATACGTTTTATGCTTCACATTGGTTCTGTGAACGAAGCCATTTTTAAAACGTTCTGAGAACAGAAGTTGCAGAGAGCTTCTGAGAACGTTTTACTATTGTTCTCTGAAAGTTTTCCTGTGAGGTTTTATTACCATTCTCAGAAAGGAAATTATAGGTTATTTGAAGGTAATTAAATAACATTCTGAGAACATGTTTCAATAAGACTTTTAAATAACACTGCTTGTTAACTTTTTTAAACTCCAAGCTAGAGGTCTTCACGGATCCACCAGTCACCGAATACCCGAGACCTGATCCGGGATCCACCAGTCACCGAATACCCGAGACCTGATCCGGGACCAGAGCGGGTCTGGATACAGAATTCTAAATAACGTCACGAATTCGAAATAATGTCTGGGTCGGTTCTGATATGATTGTCACGGGTCTCGGGTATGTGTAATTTTAACTGACTTGTCCAGAAGGAACCATACAGATCCGAACCCAGCTGCTCCATTAGAAAGAGAGAGCTAGAGAGAGAGATAAATTGAGTGGCGCATGTAGCTTGTTGCTGTTGTTGGACAATCCTAAGTCATCAAAGTGACAATAGGCTGCAGTGATAGAGCCTCCTTGTGGGGCAAAAGTTATGGGATATCTAATCAATGGAAGAGGGAATTAAAATGATGGAATAAAACATTTAAGGAGAAGGATCGGCTACAACGACCAAGAGCCTACAGATAGGCTGCTACTTTATATTCTAAATTGAGTTGTTGTTGTTTGTAACTGTGTAGGATGAGAAAGCGCATGCAGTCTCAAATAGCCTAGCTAGCTGCTAACTAGTAAGCTTAACTAGCTTCTCCCGGTGTGATGCAGGCAAGACAGGTACTATGTAATCATATTAGATGATAAATAATCTAGCTATGGTAGCTATTATATTATAGAGTTAGTTGGTTGCTGTCTCTCATCTCTCTCTTCCTCCTCCCTGATCCCTGTGTCACTCCCTCACACTCACAGTAGCCTACATACACTGCACGGCCCCTGCTATAGCGTCACCTCTATCTACATCCTCTCCCTCGCGCTTTATCAGCTCTGGTTAATAAACTTAAAAATATACTTTTCTACTGCTTCCCTCACTTGGATCAGGTCCGTTCGGAACGGGTCTCTATATTTAAAAAAAAAAAATTATATATATCGATTCCAGATGGGAAGGCCCTAGGACTATTTCAGAACGGGTCCAACTTTTAGGCCCGAGAACGCCTCTACTTCAAGCACAGATAGGACACATGAAAATTAATTTGCTTAAGTATTAATCATGCAAACACATTAATGTTTTATTGTAGCATGACGTCAGTGAGATTTAAATCTTCTGTTTTATAGCCATGGAATGAGTCCACTGCGCCACCAAGATGGAGCCAGCATGCTATGTTTTTTTTTACTCATTCAAAGTTGTTCATTTTAGTCTATTCAAAGAGACTCCATTTCATAGGAAACGGGCACTAATTAAAGGGACACCTCTGGATTCTGGCAATGAAGCCCTTTACTTCCCCAGAGTGAAATGAACTTGTGGATATCATTTATATGTCTCTGCGTGCAGTTTGAAGGAAGTTGCTGGATGACTGGAAGTTTATGGGTATCTGCTCATTGCGCTAATGCTAGTTAGCATTGGCTCACAAAACTATGTCTAACTTACTGGACACAGATACATAACAAGGGTATCCACTGGTTCATCTGACTATGGGGAATTAGATAAAGGGCCTCATTGCCAAAATCCCAAAGTATCTGTTTAAGATCGGGTGTGGCCAATAAGTGGGCATAGCCAAGACACTTAATAGGATAGAGTTTTGTTGATGCTGAGAACGGAATGAATATGCTTTTAACCTTTTCTAACGTGAGTTCCAAATATCTCTAACGGTTGCTCCAGCTTGAGCTGTTTTATGTACGCGATGTCAGAATGCACTCACTGTTCCAAAATGGGATTGTTATGCAACAGGACAGTTAACACTCGCTGCTTGCTAGTTATGTATGTTTCAACTTGTCAATTTCAAATTATTTTCAAACAAGTTGTTTTTTCTAACAACAGTTTGAACTGAGGTGTGTTCCACCTCCTCGTTAATTCACATAGAAGTAGCCCATTTCAATTTGTTTGAGGCTTTACTGAGCCGGACAAACTTCTCTCTTCGAGGAGATCCCTTCCCCCCCTGCCCTTCCCACCAGTCTCAACATCAACAGTGAAGTGGCGACTCCGGGATGCTGGCCTTCTAGGCAGAGTTGCAAAGACAAAGCCATATCTCAGACTGGCCAATTAAAGGAAAAGATTAAGATGGACAAAAGAACACAGACACTGGACAGAGGAACTCTGTCTAGAAGGCCAGCATCCGAAGTCGCCTCTTCACTGTTGACGTTGAGACTGGTGTTTTGCAGGTACTATTTAATGAAGCTGCTAGTTGAGGACTAGACACTCTAATGTACTTGTCCTCTTGCTCAGTTGTGCACCGGGCCTCCCACTCCTCTTTCTATTCTGGTTAGAGCAAGTTTGCACTGTTCTGTGAAGGGAGTAGTACACAGCGTTGAACCAGATCTTCAGTTTCTTGGCAATTTCTTGCATGGAATAGCCTTCATTTCGCAGAACAAGAATAAACTGACGAGTTTCAGAAGAAAGTTATTTGTTTTGAGCCTGTAATCGAACCCACAAATGCTGAAGCTCCAGATATTGAACTAGTCTAAAGAAGGCCAGTTTTATTGCTTCTTTAATCTGAACAATAGTTTTCAGCTGTGCTAATATAATTGCAAAAGGGTTTTCTAATGATCAATTAGCTTTTAAAATGATAAACTTGGATTAGCTAACACAACGTTCCATTGGAACACAGGAGTGATGGTTGCTGATAATGGGCCTCTGTACACCTATGTAGATATTCCATTCAAAAACAGGCGTTTTCAGGTACAATAGTCATTTATAAGATTAACAGTATTTGTATTTTTGATCAATTTTATGTTATTTTAATAGACAAAAAAAAAGTGCTTTATTTTCAAAAACAAGGACATTTCTAAGTGACCCCAAACTTTTGAACGGTAGTGTATGTATGTACTGTATGTATGGAGCATAATGTATTTACAGTTTTATTCACATGTTTTCAAGTACTGGTTACAAACAATGCATTCCAATTATTGCATAGATTGTAATGGACACCTTTGATGAGTGTAACATACTTTTTTGAAGGTTGTACTGATTATAATTAGCTAATGCTAAGCTATTTGCTAGCTATGTGTGGCACCATGTTTGCTGACATCATGCAATGCATTGTGAGTGTCACGTAAACGTCTGTCAGACCAAATATTTTATAATAAGGTGAAGGAATGGTTCACTCATCTTTCGGGTAAAAGGTGAATGATCGTAGACGACACACCCCCTTCAACATGCATACTGCAAACAGACCAACCTCATCTTGTCTCCTCTTATTATTTTTGGTTGACGCGAAAAACAAACATGGCGGCGCGCACAAACTACCCATCATTGGATTACTTTCGATTTCTATAAAGTGTTTTACTCAATTATTTCGATCAATGTTGAGCTCACCCGTGATGTGATGAATTACTAATGTAGCTTACATTTGACGGTTTGGATGATTGTGTATACTGTTCCTACTTCTGTGAATGTCTGAACATTGCATCCAAAAATAAACTTGTCACATTCAGGACATAACTTTGTAAGGACTGTGTTTCTGCTAAATGTTTCTGTGAAAAAACAGTGTGGCTACCTCAAATGCTGACTGTTGCATCAATCGAAACTGGACGTTCTAAATAAGCGTTCTAATCATACCGGCAGAGACCACTGTAGAATGATCACACCCATTTGTTGTTACATGTGAAAAGGTTAAATACCAATCTTAGACCGTTCCCTGAACGTTACTAAAGATTTCTTGTGGTTTTTATGGAAAGTTTTCTTAACGTTCTCGGAACAATTTGAGAACATGGCTTTAAATACAACCATGAAGAAACTGGCAGAAAATGTTATGCTGGAGTCCGTACATACCCTTAGAAGAACGTTTCTTATCGTTCTCTGAACAATTTGAGAACATAACTTTAAATAGCACCACGAGGAAACCTGTAGGAAATGTTATGCTGGAGTATTGAAATTCCCATAGAAGGACATTGTTTCTTAATGTTTGTGAACATTTCCAATGTCAAACCAGTTGGAGAATATTGCTAGAACATTACCAAAATGTAAAATACATGTAACCAACTTTTAGGAAACATTCTGTTAAAGTATTGAAATACCAAGAATATAACATTTTTTTTGTGAAGTTCCTTAAATGTGCTCAGAATGTTCCAAAGCCAAGCAACCATCATGCACCATTCCCAGAAAGTTGTGGGAAGGTTGAATGCAAGATAACAATAGGACAACAACGCTCTCACCAAGTTTGAAGAAACATGTGGTTCTCAGAACATTATGTGTCAGCTGGGTTACAACTGTGAAATGTGATGTCATGAGACTGAAGTGAGAGCAGGCAACAGTGTGCTTTCCTTATTGTTGTTCACCAGATTCACGAGACATCTGTTTATGGGCGGCATGGGATGTCTTCCTGTTGATAGTGACAGTTCTGCTTTTACCGTACCCTATAATCATGGGGTTATTGTAACAACACAGAAGAGTGACCTATCATGACAACTTTATATATTTCTTATAATATGTTAAGCATATCTCTGCTTTTCTACATTATTCTCTTTTCATTGATACAATTTTTATCCACTCCTCCAGTTGAATATTTAAGCCTGTGTGTTGGCCCATGTGTGTAAAGTTGTGCTATAGTCATCAATGACCTGCCTCACTGTAACTGTGAGACTACATGTAGGTCTACTTATATAGAGTATCATTAAGTTAACTCTGCAAAATACCGGACACCCTTATAGTGAGAGCGACCTTACTTTGTAGATGTATTGCTTGTTATACGTAATAATGTATAGTGACATCCTGTTTAATAATAAGTCTAGCATTGTGTCTGGATGTTGAAAATGTGAGGATGGGTGGTATTGCTCACTGGGGTGTTGGCTGGTTATATCACTCACAGTCTGGAGGTGTGAAAGGATGTGGTGAGAAAGATGAAAGATGAAAGCTACAAGGTTGGAAGCATGTGGATATGTGCACATGCCTGTATTGATGTGCACACGTGTATGTGTGTATCTCCCTATTCCAACACGATGAGGTGTGTATATTCCTATTTCTTTGTCTTTTTCACCATCCAAGGGCTCAGCTGTAGTTTTTTATCTATCTACCTCTGTGGTAAGAATATAGACCTTTAGCTAGTCATGCCATCTCTAGGTGATCGCCACACACTACAATATACCTCCATTTTCTATTAATTTATGATATTTACAGTGCATTCGGAAAGTATTCAGACCCCTTAACTTTTTCCACCTTTTGTTACGTTACAGACTTATTTTAAAACGGATTAAGCATATTTTTTCATCAGTCTACACACAATACCCCATAATGACAAAGTGAAAACAGGTTTTAAGAAATGTCTTATTTACGTTAGTATTCAGGCCCTTTGCTATGACACTCAAAATTGAGCTCAGATGCATCCTGTTTCCATTGATCATCCTTGAGATGTTTCTACAACTTGACTGGAGTCCACCTGTGGTAAATTCAATAGATTGGACATGATTTGGAAAGGCACACACCTGTCTATATACGGTCCCACAGTTGACAGTGCATATGCAAGAGAAAAAAACAAGCCATGTGTTGAGGCACAGATCTGGGGAAGGGTAGAAAAAAAAAATCTGCCGCATTGAAGATCCCCCAAAAACACAGTGGCCTCCATCATTCTTAAATGGAAGAAGTTTGGATGCACCAAGACTGTCCCTAGAGCTGGCCACCCAGTCAAACCGAGCAATTGGGGGAGAAGGGCCCTGGTCAGGGAGGTGACCAAGAACCTGATGGTCACTCTGACAGAGCTCCAGAGTTCCTCTGTGGAGATGGGAGAACCTTCCAGAAGGACAACCATCTATGCAGCACTCCAGCAATCAGGCCTATATTGCAGAGTGGCCAGATGGAAGCCACTCCTCAGTAAAAGGCAGATGACAGCAGGCTTAGAGTTTGCCAAAAGGCACCTAAAGACTCAGACCATGAGAAACAAGATTCTTTGGTCTGATGAAACCAAGATTGAACTCTTTGGCCTGAATGCCAAGCTTAACATCTGGAGGAAACCTGGCACCATCCCTATTGTGAACCATGGTGATGGCAGAATCATGCTATGGGAATATTATTCAGTGACAGGGACTGGGAGAGTAGTCAGGATCGAGGGAAAAGATAAACGGAGCAAAGTCCAGAGAGATCCTCGATGAAAACCTGCTACAGAGCACTCAGGACCTCAGACTGGTGTGAAGGTTAATCTTCCAACAGGACAATGACCCTAAGCACACAGCCAAGACAACGCAGGAGTGGCTTAGGACAAGTCTCTGAATGTCCTTGAGTGGTCCAGCCAGAGCCCGGATTTCAACCCAATCTAACATCTCTGGAGAGACCTGAAAATAGCCATGCAGCGACGCTCCCCATCCAACCTGACCGAGCTTGAGAGGATCTGCAGAGAAGAATGGGAGAAACTCCCCAAATACAGGTGTGCGAAGCTTGTAACGTCATACCCAAGAAGACTCGAGACTGTAATCGCTGCCAAAGGTGCTTCAACAAAGTACTGAGTAAAGGGTCTGAATACTTATGTAAATTTAATATTTCTGGTTTTTATTTGTAATAAATGTGGGATTTAAAAAAAATGTTATTTTTTCATTATGTGGTATTGTGTGTAGATTGATGTAGAAAAAATGAACAATTCAATCCATTTTAGAATAAGGTTGTAAGATAAACAACATTTGGAAAAAGTCAAGGGGTCTGAATACTTTCCGAAGGCACTGTAACTACAATTTGGGGCGGTCTTTACCTGCATTTACATGTATAATAAGACATATTTGTGCTGCCAAATGACACATTTTTTTTGTCACCAGCATTTTTCCCCCTGGTCGTTGTTGTAAATGAGAATGTGTCCATAATCAACTTACCTAATAAATGAAAAGTAAATACCAAACACAAACAGTGCACATATTACTAATAAGATGGGCAATCTGTTTATTAGTGTTGCCTGCATATGATGGCAAAAGAGTTAGATATGAAGCATGACGCACTTCCCTTTTTTTACAGGAACGTGCACTCACAACCAGTTTCCTGACCCGTTAAAGTAGCAATGCATCCAGCCCCAACCGCCCCTCTCTGACTCGAGCCTGTGTATTGTCAGAGGTAAGTACTGCTCGGTCTCTTTGCTTTACATTTCATACAGAGAAACTTCAATTTGGACTGTTAATGTTAAAATGTCAGCCTAAAATGTATAATTGCTCTTTGTTACAATTAGATTTAACATTGTCTCAGACAATAGGGATAATATTCAGATATATTCTATTATATATTTTAAGTATAGAATCAAGGCACTCATTCAGGTGGGCACCTGTGCTATTTACTTTTGGCAAAGCTTGTGCTTTGGTTATGTAGTTTGTATAAGGTTAGAATACCGCTTCACTTGCACATGGAGGGGAATTCATTGTGCAAGAGCCAATGCACTGTTGGAATATCGTACACTTTTTGGAATTTCACATTTCGTACTGCACTGGAAATGTGTTCTAGAGTATATAGAAAGAGCCAGCAGAGGAAACACATGAGAGGTTTTGGCTCGTCTAATGTGACACAAGAAGCCTCCGAAACAGTCACATTTGGTGTGTGGTTATTTACCCCCTCACAATGTGTGGGTGAAGGTATGGTAGTGTGGTAGAGGTTCACTCCAGAGTCGAAAAGCATATCAATTGTCACCACAACAATTGCCAAATATCACACTCAGTGCAAAAATGATAGATTTTAATAGACAATCTTTTTTATTACAACATCTATAACACATGATCTAGTTCATATTTGCACAGGACTAGTATTACTAGATCATTATAATTATTGCCCCATGTAATACTTTTTGTCATTCAGTATTTACCGTTATGATACAGAAGCCTGGAGGCTGTTCTAGGCTTGACGATATTTCAACTTGACGAGGGATAGCCTAATATTGGCTTTCAGTTCAGAAAGGACAATGCACTTCAAAGAAGAAGCATAAACTGTATGCAGTCATTTAACCTCAAACTCTGACGCCCACTGGTGGCATTTTCTAAAGGTACATTTCGGTTTCAAAACTATAAGTCCTACACATGCTTAATACTGTTAGAATGGTAAGAACTGTGGGATTCTGATAAGGGAAACAATGTGACTACTACAGAGCCTGAGCTACAACCCTTGAAATGTACAGTTTTAGTTTTTTGTCGGGGGGATTTTTTTGTTGGGGAATAACAGATTTCAAATTCTAGGTTTGAAATAAAATATGTCACCAATTACTGTTCCAAAAGGATAAAACAAAGATTCTGATCTTTGACCTAATGATGACGCTCTAAACATGCACATATTCTCATAGGAACGCAGCCATTTTAAATGCACAGGGCTTGTGCAATGTGTTTTCTTCTTACAGGAATGATATACATAGGAGGAAGCTGAAATCTCTATCAATCTATTGATGTACAGTAAATATAACCCCTGTCTGATTCCCAGTTCGTCCACTAGATAGCAGTAGGTGATCACATGATATCTCTTGGCCACTTGAAACCATTGGTTAGTGAGTCACTGTGCCAAATGGCTAAATGGATTTTCAAACCTGACATCTTAAAACGACCTTAGCAACCAGGGCTTTCAAGTTATGGAGTAGAACTAATTAAAATATGACACAGGCAGGTGAGGAAACTTCAAACGTATTTTCCCATTCACTTTTCCTATTGTAAACGATGAGCTAGATCAACGGCACATGTGGAGGACTCATACAAGGTAATGTGGACGGAGAAGGAAATGCATTGCTTTACAATGACCACCAGGGTGTACCATTTCCATGGATACTAAATGCTTGCACTTCTGGTGACTTGACCTACATTTCCTACTCTATGAATATGACCATAGCGCATTATTTATGGTCTTTATGGTCAAATCATACTGCATTGCTAGCAGTATGATTTGAGTTGTGACAAGCTACATCACATTACACTTCAGCTTGATGTATTTAGCCAGTTACTGTATTATTCCCCTTTCATCTGTGGTATCATACCTAGCCTGGCTCGCTAGCATTATAAATTAATGTTGTAAAACAAAAAGTATCTACCAAACTCACTGGACCTGGTACCTTGTCCAAAACAAACACTCAGAATTTAACAGGTTTTAATTCATTGGCACTATAGTCTGCCAAATCTTGTTTTAAAACGGTTTTCAGATCCCAGACAGGACCATGCTACCTTTTTACATTAATCTAAATGTCTGCCTGATCATAGGTTGTCTGTGTGAAGTCATTGTTACCATGGCATGGAGTTCCAACAGCACCAAACTGGACAACACCACCTTGTCCCTGTTCCAGAACGTGACAGCCAGTACAGCAATCTCCATTGTCTACATTGTGGTCACCATCATCAACCTGGTAGGAAACAGCCTCTCCATGTGGCTCCTCCTCTTCCATACGTCTCCCAAAACTCCCTCCATCATCTTCATGATCAACCTGACCCTGACTGACCTGACCTTGGGCCTTGTCCTGCCCTTCCAGATCATGTATCAGATGCAAGGGTATAATTGGAGCCTGGGCCCGGGCATGTGCAGGTATTCTTGTTTTATTCTTTTGACTATCATTTATTTATCCTGATCAGTCCCATTGAGGTAGATGTGCATTTTACAAGCCCTGGACAAGAGCCAACAACTTTCTTTCATCACGGATTAATAACGATTCATTATATTCTGATCTTCCACAGGCTCTTGACCCTGGTGTTCTTTGCCAACATGTACTGCTCAATTCTAACTATGACCGCCATCAGTGGAGACCGCTACCTGGGCATCTGCCGGCCCATGCTCTTCTGTGAGACCAGGGAAAGGAAGTCATTCGCTGTGATTGTCTGCTTCACCATGTGGACAGTCGTCCTATTGGTCCTGTACCCACTCACTATAACCGACCTGACGTTCCACGTTCCAGAACTCAGGATTACCACCTGCTTCGACGTTCTGAAGAGGGACATGCTTCCATCCATGGTGGCCTGGGCTGCCTTCCTCCTTGCACTGTTTGTCATCCTCTTCCTCATCCCGTTCTGCATCACTGTTTTCTGCTACATCAGCATCATCCGCAAGCTGGCCCGAGACTCCAAGACCAAACAGAAGGATAAGGCTATTGGTCTCGCGGTCACCGTCCTAACGGTTTTTACGCTCTGCTTCACTCCCAACAACATCCTCCTCCTGGCTCACACCATCCGGAGGCTCTTCTACGGGGACTCCCTCTACATGGCCTACAAGCTGACTCTCTCCCTCAGTTGCTTCAACAGCTGCCTGGACCCCTTCATCTACTACTTTGCCTCTAGGGAGTTCCGGAAGAAGTTGAGGCAGATGCTAAGGCTGAAAACACATAGCAGTCTGGACACGGGGAAGACAGACTTGCACAGAGAGAGCCTGTACTCCGCCCAGTATGTGTCTGAGGGACAAGGTAGAGAGAACGGCAGAGTGTCTGTTAAACAACACTGTTAAAAAACAGAGAGAGGGCCTCCAGAGTGGTGCAGCGGTCCAAGGCACTGCATTGCAGTGTTAAAGGCATCATTACAGACCCGGGTTCTGTCGCAGCCGGCCGTGACCGGGAGACACATGAGGCGGCGCACAATTGGCCAAGTGTCGTCCAGGTTAGGGGAGGGTTTGGCCGGCCGGGATGTCTTTGTCCCGTTACACTCTAGCGACTCCTTGTGGTGGGCCAGGCGCATGCACGTTCCGCTGACAGATTGGTGCAGCTGGCTTCCGGGGTTAAGCGAGCAGTGTGTCAAGAAACAGTGTGGCTTTGCAGGGTTGTGTTTCAGAGGACGAATGAGTCTTGACCTTCGCCTTTCCTGAGTCCGCATGGGAGTTGCAGCGATAGGACTAGACTGTAACTACAAATTGGGGAGAAAAGGGGGTAAAAAGTACAACAACAAAAACTGAGAAACATTCCTGTTCAGATAATTTCACAGGAATGTTTTTGTGTGCTGTATATAGACCCAGTAACAAACCAGGCTAGATGGTGCTTCAAAAAGTTAGTAAAATAGGGTAATTTATTTTGTGAAGGACTGTTGCAACTTGCATAAAGATATCAATGAGACGTGTGTGGCTAAGTGAAAGCTAGGCTCCTTTTACCTCAAATGTGATCTCTGCCTCCTGCCAATTCGGGCGGATTCATTGTTTCATTGTGTGAATTATTAAACCTACCTACTGGGGTAATTTCAACAAAATTACATTGAACCAATGTGGAATAGACAATGAATTGATTTCTCTGCCCAGTGGGTACCTTTGTTAAATGTTTATCCATTCCCCACTAATTATATCACCAGTAATGAATTTAATGTTAATCTCCGTCATCTAGAATGTTAGGGTGTTTAAATCACGAAATTCTATTCATTCATGAAATAAATATTAATTTACCATTCTCATTCTCTGAGATTTTGATGTCATTTTCCCAATGTGGAACATTGGAACACTCCACAAGTAAATATATTTAAAAAATGATAATAATTGCACTTGTCTTTTCCTACTAGCACTGACTTAGCTGATTAACTTCTTATTGAGGAATTTCCTTTTTACTATGACTGTGATATATGGTCGTCCCATCTAGCTATCTTAAGATAAATGTAGTGTAAGTTGCTCTGGATATGAGTGTCTGCTAAATTACTAAAATGTAAAAATGTAAACATCTGAGCGTGCATAGAAAGAGAACTTCATGGCCTGTGTGCTACGATTGGGTTCAGTACTATGAAAAGGGTTGAATTTAGGAACTGTGATAAAATGTTGAGATTGTCTTATTTAGATGCATTCACCAATGTAATGATGGATGTGGGAATTGCCTTTGCAAGTGCATATGTATCGGTTTGAGGCCCTGTGATTCAGATTCCTTTTGGTTTCTTGGCATGGACACAGGTAGCCTTTGCCGGCCGAGAGTACTTAGCACTTCTAAACAGAGTTCCAGTAGTAATTTGCAAACCTAGCACGAACCGATTCTACATGTAGAAATGGCCGAAAATGTCAGCAGTCAGACACCCACAGGTGGGTGGTCCCGAAAACACACCACGCGGTCAGCGAGCGAAGAAACAGCAGATGAGGGGTCTTGAAAACCTGTGTCTGTTCAGATGCTATAGGTTGAGCCTGATTTAAAGGTTATCTATTTTGGCTGTTGCCAGTGTATATATTGAAAATCTAAACAACAATATCTAGAAAACAATTGATCCAGATGATTAGAAAAATTATAGTCCCATCTCAAACCTCCCTTTTCTTTCAAAGATTCTAGAGAAAACTGTTGCTCAGCAGCTTTCCTTCTTCCAACAGCACCACCATGAGGCCAAACACAAGAATACTCCACAGCCCTCATACTAAACTCCAAAGCTTGAAGCCAGTTCCACTGCATTTTTTCATTGTTCCCCTCTAAAAAGGGACTGATATAAATCTGGGACACCAGGTGGGTAAAATGAATTATCAGGAAGAACAGGAAACCAGCAGGCTCCGGACCTCATAGTGTAAGAGTTGAATACCCCTGCTCTACAGGTTAGCTAGACTCACATCCCTGAGAATGTGTGCCAAATTCCATAACTCAGAGTCAAACAGATCAAGAGATATTAATAGGTGCCTGTTATAGACCCACCATGTGGTTGATCAGAATATTTTTTTGCATATATTGAGTCTTGACAGAGTTCTGAATATTTGTATCAAGATTTGTTACAATATGAATAACCATGTCTGATTTATATGCATTGATTTGCTTGATATTTTCTATTACATGGTGCCTTCGCTGTTGGATCACCATGAAAGACCTGTAAATAAAGTCTACACCTTGAGCACTTGGCTTAAGCTGATTTCCTTCCATTACAACTGATACAGTTCCATAATTTGGAAATAGAAAAAAAAAATATATAAAATCAAAGTAACTGCAAAAGAAACATGGGGAAAAAATGATGAAGAGGGTTTCCATAGGACGTGCTAGACATCAAATGAAGGCCTATACTATGTTCAACTTAAAATTGATCTGTAGCAGTTTAAAAATGGTATTATTCTATGGTTGCCTTTGACACCCATATGAAAATGTCAAATATGTTTTGTAATTGATAATTAAGCTTTAGACATCCAAATGTTTACCACCTGTCATTATACAATAAACATTTCCACCTGACACTATATATCAATTAAATTACAAAGGAACACTGCAAATTTTGAATTTTAGTCTTTTTCTAAGATAGGTCAGGTCTATGTCCCTCCTCCTGTTTTCTGTTGATATAATTCCGCTGGATGGCGCTGTCACATCAGGGACCTGGCACTGCTTATTGACAGCTGCTATTTGGAATTCTCATGCTTCTGGTAAGAAAATTACATTTTATCTGGATGTGTTTTCAGACTTTTATTACGGAACGTGTTATACTCATGTTTTCTTGCAATAGTCAGTATTTCAGTCAGCTGTTCAGCCCTATGTGAGATCGATGTTGTTGTTTGAGCTTGTTCTTATCAAAACATCGAGATAGAAACGAGATGAGAAACGTTAGGTAGGCCTACTACACTATTCAAATATCATGCCACACCGTCAAAAGACATTTACTGTACAAGTAGCCAGCCCATGACATTCGTATCGGAATGAACTAGTGAAACATGGGGGATGGGAACCGAAAGGCTGGAGGAAGCAGTCACAGCAGAGAGGAAGAGGCGAAGAGAGAGGGATAAAATGGGCACAATCTGTCTTCTCCAGCAGGTGGCGATTTGTATTTTTTTTTCGCTTACTAAGCGAGGAATTTTTGTATCGAGGTCAATGAGTGTGTCGAATTTGGTTAACAAAATATGTAATTGCTTATTTGCTAGGTGTGGTTTATTTAATCTAATATAAGCGTTTTAACGACGAGGTTGTTACGAATGTACTGAAAAGTAGGACACGTTACATCCGGCAACTGAGAAAAAACACTATAGCCTGGTCGTCACTCTTACCCCAGCCTATTTCTATCTTCTTACAATTGTGATTTTTAAACCTAAACTTCACCACACTGCTAACCGTATGCCTAACTTTAACGTTAAATTAAGACCAAAAAGAATAGTCAATTATTGACTTTGTGTTTTAGCTAACTAATGGAAACCGTTGTGCCCTCTCATTGGCTAGAAGGATCTCACCTGATCTTCCCTTTTCCCGGCTGCCTTCCATTTTTGAAGATATTTATTTTCAGTGTTAGAATGGCCAATGGAGTATCTGTTCAATTTAATGGAAATCTGTGGTCCCCTTTACAACTGTGTTCACTTGTTACCACAGCCACAAAGTAAAACACCGCCTATTACTACTTTAACCTAATCACACTGCTAACGTCATGCCTAATCCTACCCTTAAATTAAGACCAAGAAGCACATTTTTGTCTCATTCATTTTTACGATATCGCCCACGTGGACTTTGTGGCTGTAGTAAGAAGTGATAACACGGATATCTGAGTGCTTCTCGAAGGGTTCATTCAAACTGCGTGCTTTATGATCACTGGCAGATAGATAACACGTATTGTACACGGAATTATTGGCTATCTATCTGCCAGTGATCATAAAGCACGCAGTTTGAATGAACGCTTGGAGAAGCACTCAGAATTCCGTGTACAATACGTGTTATCACTTCTTACCACAGCCACAAAGTCAGTGTGGGCGATATCGTAAAAATTCATGACAAAAATGTGCTTGGTCTTAATTTAAGGTTAGGATTAGGCATGCAGTGTGATTAGGTTAAAGCAGAAATAGGCGGTGTTTATGACTTTGTGGCTGTGGTAAGTAGTGAACACCGTTGTAAAGGGGAGCACAGATTTTTCATTAAATTGACCAGATTCTCCATTGGCCATTCTAACAATGAAAATAAATATCTTCAAAAATGGAAGGCATCCGGGAAGAGGGAAGATCAGGTGGGATCCTTCTAGCAGATAGCCAATGACTAGTTGGGGTGGGCATGTTGCTCATATTTTGATCAGGAAGGCTATATCCTGTGGCGGCAATACAATAGTAATTCTCAGATCAATTTGTATTCATGCTTCGCTATCACGTCGGGCCGAACAACGCCCTATGACCTTATTCATGATACAGCACTGCGTCTTGTGTCTTATTGCTTAAATACTTGCTTGGAAGTAGTTGTATTTATATTAATGGTGCATGACTTAATGCACGATGGGCCTAGTATAATCAACATTTTGTAATGATGACCATTTCAGATGATATGATAGTTATTCTGTTCCACGCCCGGTTTCCCGATAGCGATGGAATTTATATTACATACTGACCAGACCAGACACGTCGCTTGGGTCGCAACATAAATGTAGAAATCCATGTTATTCAATTATTGCACCCACACTGCTCACGAGCATCTTCGCTGCCAAGGGCTAAAATAGAACTCATTTCTATTTCTGACAGATCGTGCTGAAAGTCCTGCCTCTCCCATTTCCTCATTGGTTTATAGAAGCAGGTACACACATAGTATTGTGGTAATACTATGAAAGTATAGATGCCGATCACCATATAAGTTCAAAGATGAAAAAGCCTGGAAGGAGGAGAGATGACTTGAAACGATTCGGTTGGCCGTTTTATGTGTGGATTAATTGTCAGAGCATTTCAGGTAAAATAACAACTCAATGTTTATATCCCAGGACCAATTAGCTAGCAACAGCAAGCTAGCTAAATAACACAAATTAGCTAGCAAGTGCAAGCTAACTAGCTAAATTGCCATACATGTTTAATGCTTTTCGACCTGTCCCCAAATGAATGTCATTGGTTCAGAGTTTTTGATATTTTAACCTGCGTGCGGTGATAGTGTTTGGTGTACGGAGACAAAACATTTATGCACGATGGCGCACGCAGCCGGTTTGGTGGGCTTACGAGTGTTTTAACATGCATCTTTCCTACAACGACCGAAGATGTAACTTGTGTTTTCCAAAACGCCACTCGAGAACGTTCGCTAAAAAGTGCATTGTTTAGCCATATGTCGATACTCTACTGTGTAGTACCCACTTGAGTGATGCTACACTGCCGCTGAAAACTCACGATACAGGCGATTGTATTAGAATAATTCATTCTCCATTCTTTACATTTACACCTTTGGTTTAAATTCATATCATTCGCAACTCCAACAGCTTATTTGTTTCTTCTTCTGACAACAGGCGTTGTCTTTTCACCCAGGTACACACACTCCTGGGAGATGACAGCATGGGTACTAATTATCCTATTTAAATATGTGACAGCCAGCAAGGTGCAGAATACACACCAAGGGATTGTTCAGTAGAGCACTATGATAAGGATGTTGCAGATACAGTTGAAACCGATTTAAAAATCAGTTAAGTGCAAACTAATTTTAAGTGCATGTCTAGTTCACAATCAGTCAAATAACAAACACCATCATTGTTCTTACTCCAGATATCTGCACAGTCTTGTTTAGTGCACACATTCAAGACAGCCCCAAGCCATTTTTCAGGAGTCAGCTGTATCTGGTAGAAAAACACACATTTGTGACTTCACTCTCTATTTTATATTATCTCAAGTTTTTCTGTACTTTACCATGTCCATCTCAAATCAAATTGTATTTGTCACATACACATGGTTAGCAGATGTTAATGTGAGTGTAGAGAAATGCTTGTGCTTCCAATTCCCGATAGTGCAGTAATATCTAACATGGAATCTAACAGTTCCACAACAACTACCTAATACACACAAATCTAAAAGGGGTGAATGAGAATATGTACATATAAATATATGGATGAGCGATTGCAGAGCAGCATAGGCAAGGTGCAATAAATGGTATAAAGTACAGTACATACAGTTGAAGTCGGAGGTTTACGTACACCTTGTCAAATACATTTAAAATTAGTTTCACAATTGCTGACATTTTAACCAGAGAAAAAATTCCCTGTTTTAGGTCTGTTAGGATCACCACTTTATTTTAAGATTGTGAAATGTCAGAATAATAGTAGAGTGATTTATTTCAGCATTTATTTATTTAATCACATTCCCAGGGGGTCAGAAGTGTACATGCACTCAATTAGTATTTGGTAGCATTGCCTTTAAATTGTTTAACTTGGGTCAAACGTTTCAGGTAGCCTTCCACAATCTTCCCACAATAAGTTGGGTGATTTTGGCCCATTCCTCCTGACAGAGCTGTGTAACTGAGTCAGGTTTGTAGGCCTCCATGCTCACACACACTTTTTCAGTTCTGCACACAAATTCTCAATATGATTGAGGTCAGGGCTTTGTAATGGCCACTCCAATACCTTGACTTTGTTGTCCTTAAGCCATTTTGCCACAACATTGGAAGTATGCTTGGGGTCATTGTCCATTTGGAAGACCCATTTGCGACCAAGCTTTAACTTCCTGACTGATGTCTTGAGATGTTGCTTCAATATATCCACCTAATTTTCCTCCACATGATGACATCTATTTTGTGAAGTGCACCAGTCCCTCCTGCAGCAAAGCACCCCCACAACATGATGCTGCCACCTGCGTGCGTCACGGTTGGGATGGTGTTCTTCGGCTTGCAAGCCTCCCCCTTTTCCTCCAAACATAACAATGGTCCTTATGGCCAAACAGTTCTATTTTTGTTTCATCAGACCAGAGGACATTTCTCCAAAAAGTATGATCTTTGTCCCCATGTGCAGTTGCAAACCGCAGTCTGGCTTTTTTATGATGGTTTTGGAGCAGTGGCTTCTTCCTTGCTGAGCGACCTTTCAGGTTATGTCGATATAGGACTCGTTTTACTGTGGCTATAGATACTTTTGTACCTGTTTCCTCCAGCATCTTCACAAGGTCCTTTGCTGTTGTTGTGAGATTGATTTGCACTTTTCTCACCAAAGTACGTTCATCTCTAGGAGACAGAACACGTTTCCTTCCTGAGCGGTATGGCAGCTGCGTGGTCCCATGGTGTTTATACTTGAGTACTATTGTTTGTACTGATGAACGTGGTACCTTCAGGCGTTTTGGAAATTACTCCCAAGGATGAACCAGACTTGTGGAGGTCTACACATTTTTTTCTGAGGTCTTGGCTGATTTCTTTTGATTTTCCTATGATGTCAAGCAAAGAGGCACTGAGTTTGAAGGTAGGCCTTGAAATTCATCCACAGGTACACCTCCAATTGACTCAAATGATGTAAATTAGCCCATCAGATGCTTCTAAAGCCATCACATAATTTTCTGGAATTTTCCAAGCTGTTTAATAAAGGCAGTCAACTTAGTGTATGTAAATGTCTGACCCACTGGAATTGTGATGCAGTGAAATAATCTGTCTAAACAATTGTTGGAAAAATTACTTGTCATGCACAAAGTAGAGGTCCTAACCGACTTGTCAAAACTATAGTTTGTTAACAAGAATTTTGTGGCGTGGTAGAAAAACAAGTTTTAATGACTCCAACCTAAGTGTATGTAAACTTCCGACTTTCAACTGTACATATGAGATGAGTAATGTAAGTGGCATTGTTTAAAGTGACTGGTGATCCATTTGTTAAAGTGGCCAGTCTCCATGTTGGCAGCAGCCTCTCTGAGTTAGTGATTGCTGTTTAGCAGTCTGATGGCCTTGAGATAGAAGCTGTACTTCAGTCTCTTGGTCCCAGTTTTGATGCACCTGTACTGACCTCACCTTCTGGATGGTAGCGGTGTGAACAGGCAGTGGCTCAGGTTGTTGTTGTCTTTCGTTATCGTTTTTGCCTTCCTGTGACATTGGGTGCTATAGGTGTCATGGAGGGCAGGTAGTTTGCCCCTGGTGATACGTTGTGCAGACTGCACCACTCTCTGGAGAGCCTTGCGGTTGAGGGCGGAGAAGTTTCCGTACCAGGCTGTGATACATCCCGACAGGATGCTCATGCTTGTGGATATGTAAAAGTTAGTCAGGGTTTTGGGTGACAAGCCAAATTTCTTCTTCCTCCTGAGGTTGAATAGGCGCTACTGCGCCTTGTCCACCCACACAGACAGTGTGGTGAAACATTTCAGTTTGTCGTTGATGCGTATGCCGAGGAACTTTAAACATTCCACTTTCTCCGCTGCTGTCCCTTCGATGTGGATAGGGGGGCTAATCTAATCCTGCTACAACAGGGCTAATCTAATTTCCACCGTGAGTACACTTCCAATTGAAAGTCCACAGAAAACAAATGAATGCTACACATTTCGACCGTCTTTTTCAGGCAGTGCTTGTACATCTCAATGGCCCTATAGGCCTCCCTCTCTATTCAACTACAGCTATTATATCTGGTTAATGATATGCTATTATTTGCTTCCCTAAATAAGGCATTGCCCCTTTTATTAATAGCAATTGCCTGACAGCATGGACATGCTCTTGCCGGTATTTTTAATTTTTATATACTGAATGCACTGCAAGTCTATGGTGTAGTTGTACAGATCTTGTGCATCTGAGGATTTATTGTGATGCAGTATCTGCATGTCTCCCTTTTCAACAGCAACTCTGAAACATCACTGGACACATCTATACTCATAGCTCTACACTGAAACACACACCAGCTCCTGTGGGATGATGTGAAGAGATGATAGCAGAACCTACAGTCACCTCCAGGTCCTCAGTACAGAAGTAAGCAACGTTCTTCTTAACACTATTTCATAGATGGTGTTTTAACTTTCCACTCTCTGAAACCTCTTAATCAAGCTGATTATGGAAAGATGGTAGCCAGGGTGCCTGACTGTTTCTGTGATAAACAATGCAAATGTTTTGTCTTAGCAAATAAGACAACAAATTGTCTAAAGCAGAAACAGACTTGCACTCAGGCTAATGCTGTTGTCGTCGCAGTAATATAATCTATTGTGTTGGGATTCAGTCAGTTATAGATATGCCTAGTAGCTTTCCAGATGTGCACTCAGTTGCGCAGCAGTAGATAGAATAGTTGGGTAGTTGACGATGGGCGGCTCCAGAGAGGGACTTGGTGGTGCTGAAGCCCCCGTATATATACACCATAGATTACAACCAAGCAACCCCTAAACTACCCAAGTAAAACATTACTAGTGCCCCACTGGAGTTGACACATGATGTAGAAATAGTTAGATTGCGTGCACTGGAAGACTTCTCTGAACGATCATGCGATGATGGGGCATGCCATGCTGGCCAGACAGCATCAGATAAATGGGAAAGAGGGATGCTGTTTCACTCGCTTGGCTGCTTTATCAAAGGTTTGGAATTCTGACCCAATTTTTTAATTTAACCTTTATTTAACTAAGCAAGTCCGTTAAGAACAAATTCTTATTACAATGATGGCCTACCCCGGCCAAACCCTAACCCGGACGACGCTGGGCCAATTGTGCGCCGCTCTATGGGACTCCCAATCATGGCCGGTTGTGATACAGTCTGGAACCGAACCAGGGTTTGTAGTGATGCACTGAGATGCTGTGCCACTCGGGAGCTCGAGTTGTCATGTCAACACAGCTGTCAGTGCTACGAAGCACAACCCGCTATCAGGGTTGAGAGAACAGAGACTAGCACAATAGGAGATGTATACAAATTATTGTACATGGTGAACCCAAACCTCTCCCTGACCAGTTTCAACATGAACTGTGCTAGCTAACATAGCTAGTTTGTTGCTAGCTTGGTTTGCTCATTGCTACAGTAGCTAGCTGTATTGTTGTTTGCATTGTCCGATTTGCTAGCTAGCTAAATTGTACAGGCTGCATTTCTTGTATATACATGCTGTTACAATAGCCAAACAGTTGGATAAACAAATCATTTGTGAAACCACAATGTAATGCAGCAGATGGCATGGGGTGAGTTTAGAATCTTCGAACAAGCAGCTTTAATTTAATTGGCTGTTGCATGCCATTTTAATTGTGTTTGAGTTGCTTCATGTAACAGCAAAGTTGCTTGAGATGACGTCACCTGCAACAGAAATTGTGTGAAAGTTGCTTCGAGCCTAAAGGCATCAGCCTGCTTCGGTTCGGCTGACTAGGCAAACCGAACGTGTGCTCGCATACTCCCTTAAAAGACCTTCGGTGAAAAAAGCATTAATAGTACTATTTGTCCATCTTGAGATGCCGCAGTCAGAATTAATCTAAAATAACTCAAGAAATGTGTCGTTGCTGTTTTTGCAGAGGAGACTGTGCAATTTTACAGCTTACTAATATGTTTGGTGCAGTATTTAACAAGTGGAAAAATCTAAGCTGAAAACTAGTCGTCTCTTGTTGAATGACAACAAACACTTAATTGAAGAATCCCTACTTTGGTACCAATCACCAACGGAGGGACATAGACTTCAGTTACCGACTTCGGCTTGCCTCGAGAAACAAATGTGCTCACGAACAGCCGGAAAAACCCTTATCAAAGACACATTTTTGTTGTTGTTGAAATAACGTAACAAAATGTAATAATGATGCCCAAACTGTTTTCGGATGGGAAGCATGCGGACGTCTTAAGGCCTGCCCATAATGCCGGCCCTCTCTGTGCAGAAAATCCACTATCTACAATTGATTAAATACAGGCCTAGGTTAATCATTTTCTGAATAATGCCCTGTGTGGTAGTTGTCCATCATTATCATCTGTGATTTTCCCAGTGAGAACTTGGCTGTGGACGCAAACTCCTCTGGAGTTGTCAATCACACAGTGGGCGGAGCCCGGAATGAGAACAGACAGAAGAGTTTGGTGGGTGCTGATAATTTACATATTCCAATCTCACTTCTGGTCATGTAGAATTTCAATGCTGGTCATTTACACATTATAGAATTTCAATGCTGATCATTTACACATTGTAGAATTTCAATGCTGGTAATTTACATATAATAGGATCCACAGGATACTGGTGAGCGAAGGACAGGCTCATAATAATAATAGCTGGAATGGAGTGAATGGAATGGTATTAAACACCTAAACCATGTGTTTTGATGTGTGTAATTCTGTTTATTCAGTTCTAGGGATTATTATGAGCCCGTCCTCCCAATTAAGCTGCCACCGGCCGCCTATGATAAGATCTACAATGGCACAGATACATATTACACAGGCTACTTTACAGCCTACTACCAGAATGGGTTGTGCTTTGATTGGGGAACACTGGTGGATACTTTCTTGTTCAGTTAACATGATAATCAGATAATTATATCAAAAATTGTTTAGTAAAGAATTTACTATGTAGACTTTGTATATAGACTTTGGGTACTCAGCCAAGAATGTTCCAGAAACAGTCTGTAAATATTCCTGTTTGGGTGTCTGTGTTTGGTTGTCGGTCTCCCTGTATTTAACCCTTCAGAGAGGGAAGAGGAGGGCACGGGGGGGCTCTGAGAATGCCAAGCGCAGACACACCAAGGTAACCAATGGCAGTCTGGGTCGGGCACAGAACAGACACCTCAAACATGGGGACATTGAGGCTGTCACATTGTTCGAGGTGGTCACCATGGGCAGGAGTGCCATGCAGGTACGAATAAACCCACTGGGCACACACTGGTTGAATCAACATTGTTTCCATGTCATTTTAATGAAATTACAGTGAACCAATGTGGAATAGATGTTGAATTTACGTCTGTGCCTAGTGGGAAGATCTATTTTTTTGTCATAATAATCCCTCCAACAATACTGTATGATCTTTAGGACTTGGTCTTGTATCTGACACCTTTGTTTCTACATGTAAAGTGGGAGAGTTTGTCTGTCTGTCTTCCCTGCAGGCTGTAGTTGATGATTGGATTGAGGCGTACATCACAGACAGAGACTCTGGCCTCCTGGACCTCATTAGCTTCTTCATCCAGTGTTCCGGTTGCAAAGGCAAGCACACACACACACAAAACACCCAACCCTCCCCAACACCCACCAAATGCATACATGATTAGAAGAAGTTAACTATAAGGGAATAAGTAATGTAGTATGAGGTATTTGAATACAAGTTGTTACATACTGTAGTGCTTGTCACCCTTTCCAGGTTTGGTGACAGCTGAGATGTTCCAAAGCAGGCAGGATGATGTCATGAGGAAGATGGTGGAGGAATTGGATGAGGTGTGGGTTTGGCAGTCATTGTGTCCTCCTCTCTGTCTACCATCTATATTTGAAGAGTTTTGTTGCAAAATGCAATACCAACCCATTTTTCAACAACAAAAATCTGAAATGCTTATGGGTACCTTTTTGTGTGTAAAATATTACTGTTCTCAGAATGTATATAATACCTTATAATAATTGTTTAGCTGTTTATATATCCACTTAGCAGGAATGGAATGTCCATATCATAAATATCTCATTACTGTATTGATTTATTTTTTTAAATATAAAAATAATGTGAAAGGGACTGATTGAAATTTACAGTACGGTTACCTGGAGGAAAATGTTCATGCTTTTTCAATTTCAGTCAAGGGAAGGGTTTAGATAAAAAAAAATATATATAAAAAAAATCTACTCCAGGGGAGTGCCATGTTTCTCAGTGTTTTAGAATTAGTTGCTTATTACGCTACCTATCAGGTGTGTGCCTGATGCCGCTGCTCACCTCTGATTTTCCACTGGGCGCTTAATATTACTCCTATAGGCTATTTAGTATGGTCTCAATCAAATTATCCATAGGCTATGAAGTGCATGCTCAGAGAAGCACAGAGCAAATTTGTATTTCTAATAGAGCTTCTGGGATAGTGTATCTAAAACTCGCCTGCCTTACACACTGCAATGAATATTCCAACCCTGAGCCCCGGCCTGCTCTGCTCTTGCTGGTCAAAAGAGGCCTACCTCTTATTCCTATTTAAGAAATAAGAGGCCTACCTGTTTGACAAACAAAGTTAGGCTATAGGCTGCTATATCCATAGATGTCAGTCAATTCCTCCACCCACCATGTGCTCTTTAAATAGCCTGTATGTCAAGGGCTGTTAAGTTAAAACCAAGACTCTATTTGAGTGGGTATGCCATAGGCCTACTTTTTATTAAAGGAAACAGCAAAAAGCACAGGCCTAACCCTTGTTAGCTTAAGATTTTGATGAAAATAAAACTGATCTGATTATATAAAGTGATCTATAACAGCGCTTTGGTCCGTGATGCTTTAATTATTGTTTAGTTTCTTTGACACTCCGAGGCTGACTTTGATTGGGAAGTAATCTAATTCTGTCATTATCAATTGATAAAGCTATTCACTTTATGTAAAATAGATGTTTTTACCCAGACAGCTTTTAGGGAAACACTTGTGACCTTCTCTCGTTGGGTTAAGCCACGGAAGAAGAGTAGCCAGCAGTTAAAGCATACATTTGGGGGTGGAAAGGTAGGCCTAACTTTTGAAAGTACCGTGCTCAGATTGCAAACGAGACACACTGATTTGGCATTTGAGAAATAGGATAGATGATAGATTCATGCAATGCTTTTACTTTAAAGGAGATCTTTCCGCCCCTACTCTTGCCCATGGTGGTCTATGAACCCACAACCTTCTGATCTGCGCACTATCAAAATTCCTAAGTTGCCATGTAATGCTTACAGGACGAAGAACAGTTTCTAAAACGGCATAGCTACAGTGCCTTGCAAAAGTATTCATTCCCCCTTGGCGTTTTTCCTATTTTGTTGCATTACAACCTGTAATTTGAATGGATTTTTATTTGGATTTAATGTAATGGACATACACAAAATAGTCCAACTTGGTGACGTGAAATGAAAAAAATTACTTTAAAAAAAGAATATAAAAAAGGGGTGCATATGTATTCACCCCTAAATAAGATCTGGTGCAACCAATTACCTTCAGAAGTCACATAATTAGTTAAATAAAGTCCATCTGAGTCACATGATCTGTCACATGATTTCATTTTATATATATATATATATATATATACCTGTTCTGAAAGGCCCCAGAGTCTGCAACACCATCAAGCAAGCGGCACCATGAAGACCAATGAGCTCTCCAAACAGGTCAGGGACAAAGTTGTGGAGAAGTACAGATCAGGATTGGGTTAAAAAATATCAGAAACTTTGAACATCACACGGAGAACCATTAAATCCATTATAATTCTTTTTAAGAGTGGCTTCCCACCAAGACTCATGGACCAAGCAAGGAGGGCATTAATCAGAGGAAACAAAGAGACCAAAGATAACCCTGAAGGAGCTGCAAAGCTCCACAGCGGAGATTGGAGTATCCGTCAATAGGACCACTTTAAGCTGTACACTCCACAAAGATGGATTTACATAAGAATGGCCAGGAAAAAGCCATTGCTTAAAGAAAAAAAATAAGCAAACACGTTTGGTGTTCGCCAAAAGGCATGTGGGAGACTACCCAAACATATGGAAGAAGGTACTGAGATGAGACTGAAATTGAGCTTTTAGGCCATCAAGGAAAACCCAACAACTCTCATCACCTGAGAACACCATCCCCACAGTGAAGCATGGTGGTGCAGCATCATGCTTGGGAATGTTTGTCATTGGCAGGGACTGGGAAACTGGTAAGAATTGAAGGCATAATGGATGCCGCTAAATACAGGGAAATTCTTGAGGGGGAACCTGTTTCAGTCTTCCAGAGATTTGAGACTGGGACAGAGGTTCACCTTCCAGCAGGACAATGACTCTAAGCATACTGCTAAAGCAACACTCGAGTGGTTTAAGGGGGAACTTTTAAATGTCTTGGAATGGCCTAGTCAAAGCACAGACGTCAATCCAATTGAGAATATGTGGTATGACTTAAAGATTGCTGTACACCAGCAGAACCCATCCAACTTGAAGGTGCTGGAGCGGTTTTGCCTAGAAGAATGGGAAAAAATCCCAGTGGCTAGATGTGCCAAGCTTATAGAGACATACCCGAAGAGACTTGCAGCTGTAATTGCTGCAAAAGGTGGCTTTACAAAGTATTGACTTTTGGGGGGATGAATAGTGATGCACGCTCAAGTTTTCAGTAATTTGTTTTGTCTTATTTCTCGTTTGTTTCACAAAAATAATTTGCATCTTCAAAGTGGTAGTATGTTGTAAATTTAAATGATACTAACCCCCCAAAAATAAATTTTAATTCCAGGTTGTAAGGCAAAAAAATAGGAAAAATGCCAAGGGGGATGAATACTTTCGCAAGCTACTGTAAGGCTCTGGTCTGTCCAAGAAGTGAGGGCTATTTTCTCAGTAGACATGTTCTCTGCTATCCACTTTCTTTAAATTATTATTTTGGGGATAGGGGAGTGTCCTTTTTTTTGTTTTTTTCAAGTGCTCAGGGAGGGTTAAGGTGAAATATATTTTGCTGACGTGAGGGCCATCCATTTTCATTTCAGAGAGGTCTGATTTTTCTCCATGTAACCTGTATAAATAACGTTCAATCCCTAATTTGTAGTTATTTAAAAAAAATATTTGTCTCATTTGTCTGTTTAAACCCTAGCAGTGCTTCAAGATTATGGCATATATATATATATATATATATACCGTTTTGCAACAACATGATTATTTTCTGAAATGAACTCTGATAAGTGTGTGTGTGTCAGGGTTCGGGGCTGCAGTATAAAAAATTCCTGGCCTTCCCCTGGATCCTCACAGTCACGTGGCCCATGGACATGGTCAGTTTCAAATACGTATTTACATTTAAGAAATGAAAGCACTTTACAAATCTAGTTCCGCATTTTCATGTTAAGTCCCGCACTTCAAGTTTAGTCAAGTTCAAGTTTTCATAGCTACCAATATTCCCTCACTTAGTTTCCCTCTCTCTGTGTCTCTTTCCATCTCTCTCTGTGTGTTTGTGCGTCTGTCTGTGTAGGACAGTGGGGAATATCCTCTCACCATGTCTGGTCCATACTGGCGCCGGTTCCGTGGTGAGTTCTGTGAGTTTGTGTCGGTGTTGGTAACCCAGTGTCAATACAATGTGATCTTTGACAGCTACCTCATGGACACACTCATCTCTCTGCTCACCGAGCTGTCCGACTCCCGTGTACGAGCCTTCAGACACACCTGCACATTGGCAGGTAACAAAAACACACACACTGGCAGGTTGCGCGCGCGCGTACACACACACACACACACACACACACACACACCCCTGCACTCTGGCAGATGTCACACATGCATGGCAAAGCACCTCTAAAGATGCCCACTGTGTGTGTGTGTGTAATGTCAACAATAAAGCCATTTGATGTCTGAAGTGTGAAACTACTAATGACTCAATAATTCATGCCTTCTGGGAATGTTATAACGTCCGAAAGTTATGGGTTGGAAAGATGGGTGTCAGAAGTATTACAATGTAAATGTACTCTTTAATCTGTCTGCATATTTCAAGATGGTCATATGAGGGTGCAGTGAGATACCCAATGGGTTGGACAATACTTTTCTCATCAATCAGAAAGAAAAAATATATTTCTTTAAACTGGAAATGTTCCAATCCTCTGTTGTTCACACAATGGAAAGATCAAATGCTTTACAATCTAAAAATTGAAAGTGGGCGACAGAGATTGAGGCCATGTGGCGAAAAGTGGTACGGGAGCTGGAGATGTGGGTCTTGGCAGGTGTGATGTAGTTGATGTTTGTATGATGTCGTCGTTTGTATGTTTTGTATTTATAAAAGACTGTATTTAATCATATAAAAAAAAGAGTGCAATAGAGCAAGGAGTTGCAGCTGTAGCAACCTCCACCAGGATGTTGAATCTTTATGACCTCCTCCTGTTGTGACCCCCATAGCAATGAAGTTGCTAAGCTCTCTGATTGGAGTAGCCCTTAGTCTGAGTGTGAGTATAGAGAACAGCCAGAGACTGGGCCAGGTGGAGAGAACCAAGACATCAGGAAGACGCAACTCACCAAGACTGGAGAGAATACACAGGAAGACCACAGAGGTGAGTGTGTGTGTGTGTGTCAGTGCAGGTGTGTGTGTGTTATGTCATGTCATACCACATTTTACATGTAACTTCTTCAGCTGCAGGATAGAAGGGTGGAGATCGAGAACATGATGGATGCCATATTCAAAGGGGTCTTCCTGAAGAGATACCGGTAAGCATGCTATTTACTCTACTCACCCCATTTGTGTTTTCAATCAGACCTGGATTGAAATATTTATTATGTCTCTTTCAAATGCATTTTTGAAATAAGTATTTAGACAGTTGCAATAGTCAATAGTCTACTTCATGTACTGTATTACATCTACAGTAAGTTTGGACACACCTACTCATTCAAGGATTTTTCTTTATTTTTACTATTTTCTACATTGTAGAACAATAGTGGAGACATCAAAACTATAAAATAACACATGGAATCTTGTAGTAATCAAACAAGTGAGATTCTTTAAAGTAGCCACCCTTTGCCTTGATGACAGCATTACACACTCTAGGCATTCTAGGTGTGTCAACTTTTGACTGATACTGTACTTGTAATAAAAGTAATTGTTTATATGTTGTCTTCTGTAGGGATGTGCTCCCAGAGATCCGGTCCATGTGTATGGAAGAGCTGGCTGTATGGATGAAACTTTACAGTCCAGTGTTTCTGACTGACAGCTACCTCAAATACATGGGCTGGATGATGCATGACAAGGTAAGCAACAACAACCACCACAACAAAAACATGTAGCCTGCACAGACACATTTAGTTAGGAGTCTTGGTTAATTAACTTTTAGCTTAACCATCTTTACTTGCAGAAACAAAGGTTTGTTGAAGTTTTAAGTCAGTGTATCCTTTTGTGTAATTTGTTTTCCGTTAGAACACGTTATTTTGTTGTCACAATTGCAGAATCTAACCAGATGTTGCAAGGTGTTAGCTGATGTCACTCTCCCTGAGCTCTAAAGTTAACTGTTCAAGGTGTGACAGGATAGCTTCTTGGTTTGCAGTTCTCTTCAAGTGACAATGTGTTGTGCAGAGGATGCTGGGATCATGTCCTGGCTGAGGAGGACAGGGACAGAATGTTACACATAAACACAATTTTAAACTGTACACACACTCTTTCCCCCTACCCCTAGCTACCTGACGTGCGTCTGAAGTGTGTGTTGGGGCTACAGGGTCTGTATGGAGACCCGCTCCTCCTGCCCAAACTAGACCTCTTCAACAGCCGCTTCAAGGTACAGTGTGTGTGTGTGTGTATATGTGTGTACAGTACATGTGCCTGTGCACGACCCAGTGTGTGTGAGTATACTGTATGTGCATGCTTGCCTGTGTGGGTAGATGCATGCGTGTTAAATGGGCAATCCGCTGTTGCTACATGTATTTAACACTACCGTTCAAAGGTTTGGGGTCACTTAGACATTTCCTAGTTTTTTAAAGAAAAGCAATGTTTTTTTCCATTTAAAATAACATAAGTGATCAGAAATACATTGTTAATGGTGTAAATTACTATTATAGCTGGAAACGGCAGATTTTCTTTATGGAATATCGACATAGGCAGACAGAGGCCCGTTATCAGCAACCATCACTCCTGTGTTCCAATAGCACTTTGTGTTAGCTAATACAATTTTATAATTTTTAAAAGGCTAATTGATCATTAGAAAACCCTTTCGCAATTGTTAGAACAGCTGAAAACTCTTGTTCTGATTAAAGAAGCAATAAAACTGGCCTTTTTTCAGACTAGTTGAGTATCTGGAGCATCAGCATTTGTGGGTTGATTACAAGCTCAAATGGCTAGAAACAAAGACCTTTCTTCTGAAACTCATCAGTCTATTCTTGTTCTGAGAAATGAAGGCTATTCCATGCGAGAAATTGCCAAGAAACTGAAGATCTCGGACAACGCAGTGTACTACTCCCTTCACAGAACAGCGCAAACTGGCTCTAACCAGAATAGAAAGAGGAGTGGGAGGCCCCGGTGCACAACTGAGCAAGAGGACAAGTACATTTGAGTGTCTAGTTTGAGAAACAGACGCCTCACAAGTCCTCAACTGGTAGCTTCCATTAAATGGTACCTGCAAAACACCAGTCTCAACATCGACATTGAAGAGGCGACTCCGGGATGCTGGCCTTCTAGGCAGATTTGCAAAGAAAAAGCCATATCTCAGACTGGCCAATAAAAATAAAAGATTTAAAATGGGCAAAAGAACAGACACTGGACAGAGGAACTCTGCCTAGAAGGCCAGCATCCCGTAGTCGCCTCTTCGCTGTTGACGTTGAGACTGGTGTTTTGCAGGAACTATTTAATGAAGCTGGCAATTGAGGACTTGTGAGACGTCTGTTTCTCAAACTAGACACTCAAATGTACTTGTCCTCTTGCTCAGTTGTGCACTAGGGTCTCCCACACTTTCTATTCTGATTAAAGCCAGTTTACGCTGTTCTGTGAAGGGAGTAGTACACACCGTTGTACGAGATCTTCAGTTTCTTGGCAATTTCTTGCATGGAATAGCCTTCATTTCTCAGAACAAGAATAGGCTGACGAGTTTCAAAAGAAAGTTGGGTCGGCAGGTACCCTAGTGGTTCGAGCATTGGACTAGTAACCGAAAGGTTGCAAGATCGAATCCCTGAGCAGACAAGGTAAAAATCTGTCGTTCTGCCCCTGAACAAGGCAGTTAACCCACTGTTCCTAGGCTGTCATTGAAAATAAGAATTTGTTCTTAACTGACTTGCCTGGTAATGTAAAGGTAAAATAAAAAAGTTATTTGTTTCTAGCCATTTTGAGCCTGTAACCGAACCCACAAATGCTGATGCTCCAGATACTCGATTAGTCTAAAGGTCAGTTTTATTGCTGCTTTAATCAGAACAACAGTTTTCAGCTGTGCTAACATAATTGCAAAATGGTTTTCTAATGATCAATTAGCCTTTTAAAATGATAAACTTGGATTAGCTAACACATCGTGCCATTGGAACACAGGAGTGATGGTTGCTGATAATGGGCCTCTGTACGTCTATGTAAAAATCAGCCGTTTCCAGCTACAATAGTCATTTACAACATTAATGATGTCTACATTGTGTTTCTTATCAATTTGATGTTATTTTAATCGACAAAAACAAGGACATTTCTAAGTGACCCCACATTTTTGAATGGTAGTGTATGTACAGTACCAGTTAAAAGTTTGGACACACCCACTTTATTTTCGTAGAATAATATTGAAGACATCAAAACTATAAAATAACACATATGGAATCATGTAGTAACCAGAAAAGTATTAAACACATTCTTCAAAGCAGCCACCTTTTGCCTTGATGACAGTTTTGCACACTCTTGGCATTCTCTCAACCAGCTTCACCTGGAATGCTTTTCCAACAGTCTTGAACGAGTTCCCACATATGCTGAGCCCTTGTTGGCTGCTTTTCTTTCACTCTTCAGTCCAATTCATCCCAAACCATCTCAATTGGGTTGAGGTTGGCTGATTGTGGAGGTCTGATGCAGCACTCCATCACTCTCCTTCTTGGTCTAATAGCCTGGAGGTCTGTTGGGTCATTGTCATGTTGAAAAACAAATGACACTAAGTGCAAACCAGATGGGATGGCATATCGCTGCAGAATGCTGTGGTAGCCTTGCTGGTCAAGTGTGCCTTGAATTCTAAATGAAGACACGCTGGTTGGAACCCCAAATCTCAAATTTGGACTCATCAGAACAAAGGACAGATTTCCTCCGGTCTAATGTCCTTTGCTCATGTTACTTGGCCCAAGCAAGTCTCTTCTTCTTATTGGTGTCCTTTTGTATTGGGTTCTTTTCAGAAATTTGACCATGATGGCCTGATTCACGCTGTCTGTTCTGAACAGTTGATGTTGAGATGTCTGTTACTTGAACTGTGAAGCATTTAATTATGTCTTAAAGTAATGATGGACTGTCATTTTGTCTTTGCTTATTTAAGCTGTTCTTGCTATAATATGGACTTTTACCAAATAGGGTTATTTTCTATATACCACCCCTACCTTGTCACCACACAACTGATTGTCTCAAATGCATTAAGTACTTTCTCCACTATGCAATTTGGTTTCCAAGCTGGTCATGGGTGCACCTCAGCCACGCTCAAGGTCCTAAATGATATCATAATTGCTAAAAGATAGCACTATGCAGCCGTCTTCATCGACCTGGCCAAGGCTTTCGACTGTCAATCACTGCATTCTTATCGGCAGGCTCAATAGCCTTGGTTTCTCTAATGACTGCCTCACCTTGTTCATCAACTACTTCTCAGATAGAGTTCAGTGTGTAAAATCGGAGGGCCTGTTGTCCGGACCTCTGGCAGTCTCTATGGGGGTGCCACAGGGTTCAAATCTCGGGCCAACTCTTTTCTCTGTATATATCAATTGTGTCGCTCTTGCTGCTGGTGATTCTCTGATCCACCTATACGCAGACGACACCAGTCTGTATATATTTGGCCCTTTGGACACTGTTAACAAGCTTCCAAACGAGCTTCAATGCCATACAACACTCCTTCTGTGGCCTCCAACTGCTTTTAAATCCTAGTAAAACTAAATGCATGCTTTTCAACCGATTTGCTGCCCGCACACGCCCGCCGACTAGCATCACCACTCTGGACGGTTCTGACCTAGAATATGTGGACAACTACAAATACCTAGGTGTCTGGCTAGACTGCAAACTCTCCTTGCAGACTCATATTAAACATCTCCAATCGAAAATCAAATCTAGAATCGGCTTTCTATTTCGCAACAAAGCTTCCTTCACTCACTCTGCCAAAAATACCCTAGTAAAACTGACTACCCTACCGATCCTCGACTTCGGCGATGTCATCTACAAAATAGCTTCCAACACTCTACTCAGCAACTGGATGCAGTCTATCACAGTACCATCCGTTTTATTACCAAAGCCCCTTATACCACCCACCACTGCAACCTGTATGCTCTAGTCGGCTGGCCCTCGCTACATATTCGTCGCCAGACCCACTGGCTCAAAGTCCTCTATAAGTCTATGCTAGGTAAAGCTCCGCCTTATCTCAGCTCACTGGTCACGATACCAACACCCACCCGTAGCACGCTCTCCAACAGGTATATCTCACTGGTCATCCCCGTAGCCGACACCTCCTTTGGCCGCCTTTCCTTCCAGTTCTCTGCTGCCAGTGACTGGAACAAATTTCAAAAATCACTGAAGCTTAAGGAGACTTATATTTCCCTCACTAACTTTAAACATCAGCTTACCGATCACTGCAGCTGTACATAGCCCATCTGTAAATAACCCACCCAATTTACCTACCTTATCCCAATATTGTTTTTATTTACTTTTCTTCTCTTTTGCACATCAGTATTTCTACTTGCACATCATCTGCTCATCTATCACTCCAGTGTTAATTTGCTAAATTGTAATTACTTCGCTACTATGGCCTTATTTATTGCCTTCCCTCCTCATGCCATTTGCAAACACTGTATATAGTCTTTTTTTTCTATTTTTTTTCTATTGTGTTGACTGTACGCTTGTTTATTCCATGTGTAACTCTGTGTTTGTGTCGCACTGCTTTTCTTTATCTTGGCCAGGTTGCTGTTGTAAATGACAACTTATTCTCAACTAGCTTACCTGGTTAAATAAGGTGAAATAATGAAAAAAAAAAATATATATATGGCCTATTTGGGGCCTCTCGGGTGGCGCAATGGTCTAAGGCACTCCTGCACAGTGCTAGCTGTGCCACCAGAGACTCTGGGTTTGAGCCCAGGCTCTGTCTGGGCGGTGCACAATTGGCCTAGCGTCGTCCGGGTTAGCGAGGGTTCGGCCGACAGGGATATCCTTGTCTCATCGTGCACTAGCGACTCCTCTGGCGGGTCGAGCGCAGTGCGCGCTGACCGGGTCGCTAGGTGTACGGCGTTTCCTCCGACACATTGTTGCGGCTGGCTTCCGGGTTGGATGCGCGCTGTGTTAAGAAGCAGTGCGGCTTGGTTGGGTTGTGTTTCGGAGGACGCATGGCTCTCGACCTTCGCCTCTCCCGAGTCTGTGCAGGAGTTGTAGCGATGAGACAAGACAGTAACTACTAACAATTGGATACCACGAAAAAGGGGGTAAAAAAAAAATATATATATGTCCTCTTTATTGCCTACTCTTCTACATTTGCATACACTGTACATAGATTTGTCTATTGTGTTATTGACTATATGTTTGTTTGTGTAACTGTTGTTTTTGTCGCACTGCTTTGCTTTATCTTGGCCAGGTTGCAGTTGTAAATGATAACTTGTTCTCAACTGGCCTACCTGGTTAAATAAAGGTGAAAAGAAATGTAAAAAATAAAATTAAGCTGGTTGACAATGTCAAGAGTGTGCAAAACTGTCATCAAGGCTAAGGGTGGCGTCTTTGAAGAATCTAAAATCTAAGATATATTTTGATTTGTTTTAACACTATTTTGTTTACTACATTATTTCATATGTGTTATATCAGTGTTGATGTTTTCACTATTCTACAATGTAGAAAATAGTCAAAATAAAGAAAAACCCTGGAATGATTAGGTGTGTCCAAACTTTTGACTGTGTGTGTGTGTGTGTGTGTGTGTCAGCTTTATTCTAAAACAGAGGCTCCTTTGTCATTTCAACTGCAGATTTCCCCTTTTAACTGTGCTATCTGATCTCTACAGGACAGGATGATCTCTATGACTCTGGACAAGGACCACGAGGTGGCAGTTCAGACCCTGAGACTACTCATACTCATCTCCCAGTGAGTCATTGTCTCTCTTTTACACACACAAACACACAAACTATCCAGAGACATATACAGTATTTATTGGGTTTGGTCATTGCTGTTTCTGTCTGAACATTCAGAGAGCGTCCAGAATCTCCTCGGTTGTTAGGTTATAATTGATGCTTTTGAGTTGCGCTGTTTATTTCTGAACACTTTCAAATCCTCAAATGTCGAGGGAAAGTGAATATGAAATGTGTTGACACCACAACACAGAGACTTGGATACACATTATCACGAATGCCACTCGGTCAAAATGATTGTTCAATTCGCTGCTTGTTTGCAGCGGGTCATTTCACGGGGAATTGTCGGAGGCGCTCGCATATTGTTACATCACCAAAAGTTTGAGGATAAAGGTGCTAATATGACATCCATTCTAAAATACTTAATCAACTTCCCCTCCTCTCTTTGGCCATCGCCCCTTCTTTCCTTTTCTTTCTCTCTCCAACCCCCCTTCCCCTACCTCTCAGGTCAGCTGATGAGGTTATAAATCCTGAGGACTATAAGCAGCTGTTCCAGTTGGTGTACTCCTCACATCGTCCTCTGGCTACCACCGCAGGAGAGCTGCTCTACACAAGGTCAGTGCAGTGGGTTGGCCATAGACCATATACATTAGCTGGGGTATCTATAATAGTGAGAGTAAGTGAATGCGGGCCAGAGTCACTGGTGACATTCGCATCTCTGCTGTTAGGCTGCTCAGCTCCCCTACTCCGGCACCTGACCTCAGAGAGGGGGCGAGTGAGCAGGACACACACACACAGCTGACAACAGCCAGAGTGAGGGCTCTGCTGCACTTCTACCAGGACAGTGAGGTAAGAGAAAGTGCCTGTGTGTTGGTATGTATTCTGTTTCTACATCAGCACAGGTGGACAGTGAATGTGTGTGTTCTCTTTCTAGCTCCATCAGCATGTAGTATACCTGGTAGACAGTCTGTGGGACTGTGCTGGTGCCATGCTGAAGGACTGGTCATCTCTTACCTCGTTACTGCTACAGGACCCCTCCACTCAGGATGCAGGTCAGTGTGTGTCAGGGTTTCCGTTAGCCGGTAACAGCCGGCATTTGGCCGCAAAAATTATAATGAAAAGCCGATAAATAAAATTGTAGTTGGTCAAAATAAATCCCAGATTTGGCTTCCTATCATACACCACCATTCTCTCACTCCTTTTGTGCTGCCTGACATGCCCGCTCCTGAGGAAAGTGAGAGAGGAGCCCTGGCCTTGGCTACTGTTGATTGTGAAGATGGAGGCATCTTTCCTTGACGCAAACAAAAATTGGAGGAAAAAGAGTATGCCGAAAGATAGTACAGTATGGTTTAGAAACTCGGTGGTATGCCTATAGTGAAACGCCTACAAGGGGAATGTCTGAGAAGAATGTTGGCGTTGCCAAATGCAGACTACTGTGTGCAACTCGCTATCCAGGTAGGATGTAATTTTGGGACTTTTATTTATTTTTGTATTTATAATTTATTTTATTATTGTATAGCATTGTTATTGTAGGCATGTTTATTCATCTAATTCAGTTGAAATATACAAAATGAGTTTTTCATTCTGTTGACATTTTTGTTGACGAAATTAAATTTGATTTGTCTTTTTTAAATGGTGTGGTCCGTATATAGTTAAGTTAGGCACTAGCCTTTTGTTGGTAATTGCTGCAATATAGCCTGTTCCAAACTTTTAACTAGTTCATAAGTGTTTTGTTTCATTCCGCTTGAGCCATTTTCTTTGGCTAAAATAAGTTCCAACTAATGTTTGCTGCAATATAATAAATGCTCATATTTTCCCTATAAACAATAGCTTGGCTTGACTTTTGATATTGTACGTTTTGGTGTGGCTATTCAGCTGTTGCTTCACTAACTTTTTCTCCATTTCGTCCGCACTATTCACCGTCATTTCCGACCTCTCGTCCCTTCGTCCAAAATCTTTGCCAGGCTTCGCTTGCCCCGCCATCCTCTTGTTTTGAATCTGAAGCACTTCCGGGTCACGATTTTTTGGGAATACTTCATAATACGAGTCCTGTCCTGTAATTAATCATTTCAATTTTTTTTAAATATACACACTTATTGACATCTTATACTAGTTATTAAACAATTTCTTAAAGTAATTATGTGATTTATTTTAATTAGATTTTCAAGCCTACATGTTTAACAATGTGTGTGTACTCCAATGACTATGTTGTGCTCCTATCATCTATGTCAACACCCCTGTAGTTCTTTGCTTACACCCACACTCTGAGCCACATGACATCAGCATCTGATTTAGAACTGGGAAAACCAGGGATGGTGTCCAGAATGGCACCCTAATATGGAATATTAGCCAGGGAATAGTGCTGTTTTGAATAAATGGGGTCTATTGCTCTCTCCTTGGTTAATTCAGGTTTAGCCTTCAAAGGGAGTTTTAATTTGCAGTCACGTTTAACCTAACGCACAACTGAGCGCTAAACTAGCAACGGTTTCATATTTGTTCTAAACCCCAGCTAAATTAGCCTATGCTAAGTGACAGAGCAATAGCACCAGAGGGTGTATGCAGAGTGCAAAAGCTGTCTGTCCTGTAACATGCATTTGTGTGTTTGTTTCTATGTGTGCATCATATCATATGATGTGTGTGTCCTCAGATCTGAGTGCTGGAGAGCAGTCTCTGGTTGTAGAGTTATTGGTGGCATCAGTGCGTCAGGCAGTAGAGGGACCCCTGCTGGCGGGAAGGAGCACATGCAAGAAGGTCAGTGTGTTGGAGAGGCTGAAGTGCAATTACCATTATCACCCATTCTTCTTGACGTATGGACTCGTTTACTAACCCACAAGGATTTAAGAACATTGGATTGGTAATAGTGTATACCATATTTATTACACCTCCAACCTAACGCTTTGAGTAAGTGCACTCTTTGGGGAGATGATTAGGGAGTCAGACCGCAGCGTAGAACTGCCCTGTTTGAAAATGCTTCTTTCACATGATTGGATAGGTAAATGCTGGATGAAACCCTTGCTTTTAGTTGTATCTGTGATTATGTTTTTGGCCTTAAAATATGAATTCAGCAAAAAAAAGAAATGTCTGATCACTGTCAACTGCATTTATTTTCAGCAAACTTAGCATGTGTAAATATTTGTTTGAACATAACAAGATTCAACAACTGAGACATAAACTGAACAAGTTCCACAGACCTGTGACTAACAGAAATTGAATAATGTGTCCTGAACAAAGGGGGGGGGGGTCAAAATAAAAATAACAGTCAGTACCTGGTGTGGCCACCAGCTGCATTAAGTACTGCAGTGCATCTCCTCCTCATGGACTGTACCAGATTTGCCAGTTCTTGCTGTGAGATGTTACCCCACTCTTCCACCAAGGCACCTGCAAGTTCCCAGACAGTTCTGGGGGGAATGGCCCTAGCCCTCACCCTCTGATCCAACAGGTCCTAGATGTGCTCAATGAGATTGACATCCGGGCTCTTCGCTGGCCATGGCAGAACACTGACATTCCTGTCTTGCAGGAAAACACGCACAGAACGAGCAGAACGAGCAGTATGGCTGGTGGCATTGTCATGCTGGAGGGCCATGTCAGGATGAGCCTGCAGGAAGGGTACCACATGAGGGGGGAGGATGTCTTCCCTGTAACGCACAGCGTTGAGATTGCCTGCAATGACAATGAGCTCAGTCCGATGAGACACACCGCCCCAGACCATGATGGACCCTCCACCTCCAAATCGATTCCGCTCCAGAGTACAGGCGTCGGTGTAATGCTCATTCCTCCAACGATAAACGCGAATCCGACCATCACCTCTGGTTAGACAAATCTGCGACTCGTCTGTGAAGAGCAATTTTTGCCAGTCCTGTCTGGTCCAGCGCGGTGGGATTGCCAATATAGGCAACGTTGTTGCCGGTGATGTCTGGTGAGGACCTGCCTTTTCAGCAGGCCTACAAGCCCTCTGTCCAGCCTCTCCTCAGCCTATTGCGGACAGTCTTAGCACTGATGAAGGGATTGTGCTTTCCTGGTGTAACTCGGGCAGTTGTTGTTGCCATCCTGTACCTGTACCGCAGGTGTGATGTTCGGATGTAACGATCCTGTGTTGGTGTTGTTACACGTGGTCTGCCACTACCTCCTTGGAGCATGCCTAAGGCACGATTACGCAGATGAGCAGGGACCCGTGGCATCTTTCTTTTGTTGTTTTTCAGAGTCAGTAGAAAGGCCTCTTTAGTGTCCTAAGTTTTCATAACTGTGACCATAATTGCCTACTGTCTGTAAGCTGTTAGTGTCTTAATGTACATGCACCTGTGGAATGGTCATTAATTGTTTATGGTTCAACAAGCATGGGAAACGGTGTTTAAACCCTTTTACAATGAAGACATTTGGATTTTTACAAATTTACATTTGAAAGACAGGGTCCTGAAAAAGGGCCGTTTCTTTTTTTAGCTGAGTTTATATATTTTGGCATTTTTCGTTGAACAGAAATACATTTATGTAATACAACTCTCGTTTTATTGCTCTCTTACAAATCCTTTCTGGAATGATATTCAAGAATGAGTATCACTTAAATTTCAAGGCTTACCTGATTTTTATATTGTACTGATTGCAATGGCAAATATACACTGCTCAAAAAAATAAAGGGAACACTTAAACAACACAATGTAACTCCAAGTCAATCACACTTCTGTGAAATCAAACTGTCTGCTTAGGAAGCAACCCTGATTGACAATACATTTCACATGCTGTTGTGCAAATGGAATAGACAACAGGTGGAAATTCTAGGCAATTAGCAAGACACCCCCAATAAATGAGTGGTTCTGCAGGTGGTGACCACAGACCACTTCTCAGTTCCTATGCTTCCTGGTGGATGTTTTGGTCATTTTTTAATACTGGCGGTGCTTTCACTCTAGTGGTAGCATGAGACTGAGTCTACAACCCACACAAGTGGCTCAGGTAGTGCAGCTCATCCAGGATGGAACATCATTGCGAACTGTGGCAAGAAGGTTTGCTGTGTCTGTCAGCGTAGTGTCCAGAGCATGGAGGCGCTACCAGGAGACTGGCCAGTACATCAGGAGACGTGGAGGTTGTGCTTACAGCCCAACAATGTGCAGGACGTTTGGAATTTGCCAGAGAAGACCAAGATTGGCAAATTCGCCACTGGCTCCCTGTGCTCTTCACAGATGAAAGCAGGTTCACACTGAGCACGTGACAGACGTGACAGAATCTGGAGATGCCGTGGAGAACGTTCTGCTGCCTACAACATCCTCCAGCATGACCGTTTTGGAAGTGGGTCCGTCATGGTGTGGGGTGGCATTTCTTTGGGGGGCCGCACAGCCCTCCATGTGCTCGCCAGAGGTAGCCTGACTGCCAATAGGTACCGAGATGAGATCTTCAGACCCCTTGTGAGACCATATGCTGGTGCGGTTGGCCCTGGGTTCCTCCTAATGCAAGACGATGCTAGACCTCATGTGGCTGGAGTGTGTCAGCAGTTCCTGCAAGAGGAAGGCATTGATGCTATGGACTGGCCCGCCCCTTCCCCAGACCTGAATCCAATTGAGCACGTCTGGGACATCATGTCTCGCTCCATCCAACAACGCCACGTTGCACCACAGACTGTCCAGGAGTTAGCGGATGCTTTAGTCCAGGTCTGGGAGGAGATCCCTCAGGAGACCATCCACCACCTCATCAGGAGCATGCCCAGGCGTTGTAGGGAGGTCATACAGGCACGTGGAGGCCACACACACTACTGAGCCTCATTTAGACTTGTTTTAAGAACATTACATCAAAGTTGGATCAGCCTGTAGTGTGGTTTTCCACTTTAATTTTGAGTGTGACTCCAAATCTAGACCTCCATGGGTTGATAAATTTGATTTCCACTGATCATTTTTGTGTGATTTTGATGTCAGCACATTCAACTATGTAAAGAAAAAAGTATTTAATAAGAATATTTCATTCATTCTGATCTAGGAAGTGTTATTTTAGTGTTCCCTTTATTTATTTGAGCAGTGTATTTAAAATCTAGGATAATGGATTACAGAATTAAAAACCTGCCTTGGTTGTCTTTTGGAGTAGGCCTATACAATCCTAAAATAATTGGTGTCATTATCCTTTTACATTTAACAAATGTATCTCAATATCAAAATGTAAAGGACATGTTATTGTTCTCGATACACACTGGCAAATGGATTACGTATTGTCAACAGGGTTATTGTCTTCAGTGTGTGTGGGCTGTTTAACACTGGGATAAACAGATTAAAGTTAACGCTAGAACCAACACAGTAACTGTCTTATGGAAGCCCTTCTCTAAGCGAGAGGTATATTATGTATTTCTATATAAGCTATTTACGCTACCTTTTATATTCTAATGATCCTAATGATATAGGTCTAGGTGTAAAACAGCCAAGGTGATAGAGCAACGACCCGGGGATAAAAACAAAAGGTGTGTGGTTGGAGAGAGGGTTGGTTTTACAGGTTTACTCATTCTGGATTTTTAGTGGTACATGTATTCTTGGCTTTCGTGCCATGGCTATGTCCGAGTCGATTCTAAGTTTAACTTAGGCATCACACTACCCATAAAGGAATACCTAAAACACATTTTTACTGGCAGTCATTAGCATCTATGCTACTTTTTCCTTTTCTGTCAGAATAAAACAGGATATAATGAGGACTATATGAAATATGTCTTGCATGTAATAGACATAAAGACCTGGTCTGGATAGATGTATACAGTGCCTTGCGAAGGTATTCGGCCCCCTTGAACTTTGTGACCTTTTGCCACATTTCAGGCTTCAAACATAAAGATATAAAACTGTATTTTTTTGTGAAGAATCAACAACAAGTGGGACACAATCATGAAGTGGAACGACATTTATTGGATATTTCAAACTTTTTTAACAAATCAAAAACTGAAAAATTGGGCGTGCAAATTATTCAGCCCCTTAAGTTAATACTTTGTAGCGCCACCTTTTGCTGCGATTACAGCTGTAAGTCGCTTGGGGTATGTCTCTATCAGTTTTGCACATCGAGAGCCTGAAATTTTTCCCATTCCTCCTTGCAAAACAGCTCGAGCTCAAGGTTGGATGGACATTTGTGAACAGCAGTTTTCAGTTCTTTCCACAGATTCTCGATTGGATTCAGGTCTGGACTTTGACTTGACCATTCTAACACCTGGATATGTTTATTTTTGAACCATTCCATTGTAGATTTTGCTTTATGTTTTGGATCATTGTCTTGTTGGAAGACAAATCTCCGTCCCAGTATCAGGTCTTTTGCAGACTCCATCAGGTTTTCTTCCAGAATGGTTGATTTGGCTCCATCCATCTTCCCATCAATTTTAACCATCTTCCCTTCCCTGCTGAAGAACAGGCCCAAACCATGATGCTGCCACCACCATGTTTGACAGTGGGGATGGTGTGTTCAGGGTGATGAGCTGTGTTGCTTTTACGCCAAACATAACGTTTTGCATTGTTGCCAAAAGTTCAATTTTGGTTTCATCTGACCAGAGCACCTTCTTCCACATGTTTGGTGTGTCTCCTAGGTGGTTTGTGGCAAACTTTAAACGACACTTCTTATGGATATCTTCTTCCATAAAGGCCAGATTTGTGCAATATACGACTGATTGTTGTCCTTGGACAGAGTCTCCCACCTCAGCTGTAGATCTCTGCAGTTCATCCAGAGTGAGGGCCTCTTGGCTGCATCTCTGATCAGTCTTCTCCTTGTAGAGCTGAAAGTTTAGAGGGACGGCCAGGTCTTGGTAGATTTGCCATGGTCTTGGGATATCCTTTTTGTATCCATTTCACATATTATCACATGATGCACAGGGCATACACTGAATAAGCCAAATACATTTAAACTCAGTTTGGGAAATTAAAATCCGGCTTTAAACTTCTTCACAACAGTATCTCGGACCTGCCTGGTGTGTTCCTTGTTCTTCATGATGCTCTGTGCGCTTTTAAAGGACCTCTGAGACTATTACAGTGCAGGTGCATTTATACGGAGACTTGATTACACACAGGTGGATTGTATTTATCATCATTAGTCATTTAGGTCAACATTGGATCATTCAGAGATCCTCACTGAACTTCTGGAGAGAGTTTGCTGCACTGAAAGTAAAGGTGCTGAATAATTTTGCACGCCCAATTTTTCAGTTTTTGATTTGTTAAAAAGTTTGAAATATCCAATTGTCGTTCCACTTCAATTGTGTCCCAATTCTTCAAAAAAAAATACAGTTTTATATCTTTATGTTTGAAGCCTGAAATGTGGGATTCAAGGGGCCGAATATATATATATATATATACACACACACAGTTGAAGTTTACATACACCTAAGCCAAATACATTTAAACTCAGTTTTTCACAATTCCTGACATTTAATCCGAGTAAAAAATTCCCTGTCTTAGGTCGGTTAGGATCACCACTTTATTTTAAGAATGTAAATGTCAGAATAATAGTAGAGAGAAGGATTTATTTCCCCAAAAAATGTATCACAGTCTCAGTGGGTCTGAAGTTTCCATACTAATTGAGTGTATTTGGTATTATTGCCTTTAAATTGTTTAACTTGGGTCAAACATTTCAGGTAGCCTTCCACAAACTTCCCACAATAAGTTGGGTGAATTCTGGCCCATTCCTCCTGACAGAGCTGGTGTAACTGAGTCAGGTTGGTAGGCCTCATTGCTCACAAACGCTTTTTCAGTTCTGCCCAGGGTTGAGGTTTGAGGTCAGTGTTTTGTGATGGCCACTCAAATACCTTGACTTTGTTGTCCTAAAGCCATTTTGCCACAACTTTGGAAGTATGCTTGGGGTCATTGTCCATTTGGAAGACCCATTTGCGGCCAATCTTTAACTTCCTGACTGGTGTCTTGAGATGTTGCTTCAATATATCCACATAATTTTCCTTTCTCACGATGCCATCTATTTTGTGAAGTGCACAAGTCCCTCCTGCAGCAAAGCACCCTCACAACATGATGCTGCCACCCCCGTGCTTCATGGTTGGGATAGTGGTGTTTGGCTTCCAAACATAACGATGGTCATTATGGACAAACAGTTATATTTTGGTTTCATCAGACCAGAGGACATTTCTCCAAAAATGTGCAGTTGCAAACCGTAGTCTGGCTATTTTATGGCGGTTTTGGAGCAGTGGATTTTTCCTTGCTGAGCGGCCTTTCAGGTTATGTCAATATAGGACTCGTTTTACTGTGGATATAGATACTTTTGTACCGGTTTCCTCCAGCATCTTCACAAGGTCCTTTGCTGCTGTTCTGGGGATTGATTTGCACTTTTTGGCATTAAAGTATGTTCATCTCTAGGAGACAGAACGCGTCTCCTTCCTGACCGGTATGACAGCAGTGTGGTCCCATATTGTTTATACTTGCGTACTATTGTTTGTACAGATGAACGTGGTACCTTCAGGCGTTTGGAAATTGCTCCCAAGGATGAACCAGACTTGTGGAGGTCTACAATAGTTTTTCTGAGGTCTTGGCTGATTTCTTTTGATTTTCCCATGATGTCAAGCAAAGAGGCACTGAGTTTGAAGGTAGGCCTTGAAATACATCCACAGGTACACCTCCAATTGACTCAAATGATGTCAATTAGCCCATCAGAAGCTTCTAAAGCCATGACATAATTTTCTGACATTTTCCAAGCTGTTTAAAGGCATAGTCAACTTAGTGTATGTAAACTTCTGACCCACTGGAATTGTGATACAGTGAAATAATCTGTCAGCGAAAAATTACTTGTGTCATGTACAAAGTAGAAGTCCTAACCGTCTTGCCAAAACTATAGTTTGTTAACAAGAAATTGTGGAGTGGTTGAAAAACCTAGTTATAATGACTGTAATGTGAATGTAAACTTCTGACCTCAGGTAGATTTCTATACATCTTTCCCTCAAAAACGTCAAACAATGTTTTTATTTTACTTGACCTTTATTTAACTAGGCAAGTCAGTTAAGAACAAAATCTGATTTTCAATGACGGCCTAGGAACAGTGGGTTAACTGCCTGTTCAGGGGCAGAACGACAGATTTGTACCTTGTCAGCTCGGGGGTTGGAACCTTTCGGTTACTAGTCCAACGCTCTAACCACTAGGCTACCCTACCGATTCAAAACATTTGGATCCAATGAACTGACCGGGCTGCGCCAGCATGCTTATAGCCTTGCTAGGACTTTTATATATATAAATATATATTAGGGCTGTTATTATTTCTATTAATATGATCCATCTGTTTTATTTTTTTCTGAATGTTTTCCATATTATTTGGTTAGTTACAGTGGGGTAAAAAAGTATTGTCAGCCACCAATTGTGCAAGTTCTCCCACTTAAAAAGATGAGAGAGGCCTGTAATTTTCATCATAGGTACACTTCAACTATGACAGACAAAATGAGGAAAAAAAAATCCTGAAAATCACATTAAAAATCCTACAATGAATTTATTTGCAAATTATGGTGGAAAATAAGTATTTTTTCACCTACAAACAAGCAAGATTTCTGGCTCTCACAGACCTGTAACTTCTTCTTTAAGAAGCTCCTCTGTTACCTGTATTAATGGCACTTGTTTGAACTTGTTATCAGTATAAAAGACACCTGTCCACAACCTCAAACAGTCACACTCCAAACTCCACTATGGCCAAGACCAAAGAGCTGTCAAAGGACGCCATTAATACAGGTATACTTCTTTATTTTGACTTTTTTTTTTTACATTGTTGAATAATAGTAAGACATCAAAACTATGAAATAACACAGGGATCATGTAGTAATCAAAATTGTTAAACACATTAAAAAACATTTTATATTTGGTATTCTTCAAAGTAGCCACCCTTTGCCTTGACAGCTTTGTACACTCTTGGCATTCTCTCAACCAGCTTAATGAGGTAGTCACCTGGAATGCTTTTCCCACATATGCTGAGCACTTATTGGCTACTGTTTCTTCAGTCTGCGGCGCAACTCACCCCAAACCAACTCCTTTGGGTTGAGGTCGGGTGATTGTGGAGGCCAGGTCATCTGATGCAGCACTCAATCACTCTCCTTCTTGGTCAAATAATAGCAATTACACAGCCTTGAGGTGTGTTTTGGGTCATTGTCCTGTTGAAAAACAAATGATAGTCCCACCAAGCGCAAACCAGATGAGATGGCGTATCGCTGCAGAATGCTGTGTTAGCCATGCTGGTTAAGTGTGCCTTGACTTCTAAATATATCACTGACCGTGTCACCAGCAAAGCACCATAACACCTCCTCCATGCTACACGGTGAGAACCACAGATGCAGAGATCATCCGTTCACCTACTCTGCGTCTCACGAAGACGCACAAAGACAAATCTCAAATTTGGACTGATCAGACCAAAGGACAGATTTCCACCGGTCTAATGTCCATTGCTCGAGTTTCTTGGCCCAAGCTAGTCTCTTCTTCTTATTGGTGTCCTTTTAGTAGTGGTTTCTTTGCAGCAATTTTACCATAAAGGCCTGATTCACGCAGTCTCTTCTGAACAGTTGATGTTGATGTCTGTTACTTGAACTCTGTGAAGCATTTATTTGGGCTGCAATCTGAGGTGCAGTTAATTGCCGATTTCTGAGACTGGTAACTAATGAATTTATCCTCTGCAGCAGAGGTAACTCTGGGTCTTCCTTTCCTGTGGCGTTCCACATGAGAGCCAGTCATAGCGCTTGATGGTTTTTGCGACTGCACTTAAACTTTCAAAGTTCTTGAAATGTTCCACATTGACTAACCTTCATGTCTTAAAGTAATGATGGATTGTAATTTCTCTTTACTTATTTGAGCTGCTCTTGCCATAATATGGACTTGGTCTTTTACCAAATAGGGCTGTCTTCTGTATACCAACCCTACCTTGTCACAACACAACTGATTGGCTCACACACGTTAAGAAGGAAAGAAATTCCACAAATTAACTTTTCACAAGGTACACCTGTTAATTGAAATGCATTCCAGATGACTACCTCTTGGTTGAGAGAATGCTAAGAGAAATGTAAAGCTGTCATCAAGGAAAAGGGTGGCTACTTTGAAGCATCTGAAGTCTAAAATATATTTGGATTTGTTTAACACTTTTTTTTTTTTTTGAATGAAGACAGTCTTGAAAATAGAACAGACTAGTTCAGTTGAGATTATAAACTGTTTAGAATAGATGCCTTTTAAAGAGTTGATCCATAATAACAGTACACATTTAATACGTAAATGTTTCTGAAAGACATCTAAACCCGATTTTGCTTTGGAGTATTGTGCATTTTTTTCAATTCAATATTAGAAGACTGTTATTTCTTAGTTTTGATATCTTTACTATTATTCTACAATGTAAAAAAATAAAGAAAAACCCTGGAATGAGTAGGTGTGTCCAAACTTTTGACTGGTATGTGGGACTGCAAAACAACAGTCTCAACATTGACAGTGAAGAGGTGACTCTGGGATGCTGCCCTTCTAGGCAGAGTTGCAAAGTAAAAGCTGTAACTCAGACTGGCCAATAAAAATTAAATATTAAGATGGGGAAAAATAACACAGACACTGGACTGAGGAACTCTGCCTAGAAGGCCAGCGTCCCGGAGTCGCCTCTTCACTGTTGACATTGAGACTGGTGTGTTGCCGGTACTATTTAATGAAACTGCCAGTTGAGGACTTGAGGTGTCTGTTTCCTCAAACTAGACACTAATGTACTTGTCCTCTTGCTCAGTTGTGCATCAGGGCCTCCCACTCCTCTTTCTATTCTGTCTATTCTATTCTGAGCCAGTTTGTGCTGTTCTGTGAAGGGAGTAGTACACAGTGTTGTACCAGATCTTCAGTTTCTTGGCAATTTCTTGCATGGAATAGCCTTCATTTCTCGGAACAAGAATAGACTGACAAGATACTCAACTCTTTTAAAGAAGGCCAGTTTTGTTTTCAGCTGTGCTAACATAATTGCAAAAGGGTTTTCTAATGATCAATTAGCCTTTTTAAAATGATAAACTTGGATTAGCTAACACAGCGTGCCATTGGAACACAGGAGTGATGGTTGCTGATAATGGGCCTCTGTTGTACGCCTGTGTAGATATTCCATTAAAAATCAGCTGTTTCCAGCTACAATAGTTATTTACAACATTAACGATGTCTACACTGTATTTCAAATCAATTTGATGTTATTTTAATGGACAAAAATGTTGCTTTTCTAAAACAAGGACATTTCTAAGTGACCCCAAACTTGAACAGTGGTGTATGCAGTTTTGTAATATGTGTATGGGTGGTGGATGGGTTAATAATAGTAATGTATATATTCAAATCTTGTAAATGTAACACTGTTTTTGACAGGTGGTAAGTGCCAGAGAAAAAAAGTCTCAGGTAGATGACTGTGGCAGACTCACTGAACACTTCCTCAAGGTACTGCCACAGTTGCTGATTAAGGTAAGAACATAAACATGCGCGCACACACACACATTAAAACACACTCTTTCATGGGAACATATTACACCAGTGCAGGAGGGCTGGTGATGACAGGAAGGATGGCGATGACATTGATGATAATGCTGCTACTGATGATGGTTAAGAGAATGACAATAATGATTGATATGACACTTTTTATCCTCCTGCTAGTTAAGATCTGTTAAGGCTACTGCCACTAGAGGGCATTTACAATCCAGCAGGTGACCGGTTATATTCCGTCTAACAATCTCACAACTAACATGGCTTTTGCTACAATGAACCAACTGGTGTGCAGACTAATCAAAACAATGATGATGATGGTTGTGATAATTGTGATATGATGATTGTGATAATTATATTCCTAGTATTCAGGGAGCCCAGAAACTGTGGCATCTCTTTTGAAGATACCTCAGTACTTACACCCAGATTCGCCAAATGCAGAATTCCCACAGGTCAGCTTACTTGAAAATGTGCTTTATAGCCAGCCAGCACTTTTACATTCTTCTTGTAAAAGTTGTCAAAAAATGCAAAATTCCAGTGATGGTGATATGTCTTACCTACTTTAGTTGAATGCACTTATTGTAAGTAGGTCTGGAAAAAGTGTTTGGTAAATGACTAACAAGAACATGTTAAACAAATACCATGGAGATGAATGAGTGACAAATACATGACAAGACTAGTAATCATTTATTGTATTATATTGTATTAGTCTACGGGACATGTGAGCTATGTACTTCTCAGCAATTACTTTGCGATCCTGTTGTTTGCAGACGGCTCTTAGCACCTTCTGCTGGTGAGACTATTAAATCAGATTTGAGAAGGAAAAGATCTCCAGCATTCTTGTATGATTCACAGTACTTTCAATGGTCCAAAACATATTTAGTCCATAAACCTTGATCAGGGGTTAAAGTTAAAACTCCATGAACGTCTATTGACCCAACCATTTGTTTGAGATCACCAATGCCAGTGTGTTTTTTTTTTATACACCCAAAATTAAAGAAAATGTCAGAACAACCCTGTTTTAAAGAGTATTTCTCCATCCCCCTTCCTTCCAGGCGTTGTCGGGCCTGCTGGCTGAGATGGGAGCTGTTTTGGAGCTCCACACTGACCCTGCAGTGCTGGAGGCGGCTGCTCGCTCATACCTCAGCCTGTGTGGAGAGGAAACAGCCTGGCACCCCCTGGCACGACCTGGCAGAGACGCAGTGGTCCAATGCTGGGCAGACAGATTGGCAGCACTGCTGGGTGACGCACTGCAGGTAGGCACAGAGATGCCATGTGTAACACATACATAAATATATGTAGTTTCTTTAATACAGAGTGGCGATTGAGTTATGTATCTGTTGCCATGTTCCTCTCCCCTCTCTCTCTTTCTCTCTTTCTTCTCAGGATGGCAACTTCACTGCTGATGAGGAAAAGACAGGAGAGATTCTATCCACACTGAAGAAACTCACTGCTTTCCACAAGTAAGATGATGTGTGCGTTTGTTTGTGTGTGTGTGCCTGTGTATGCACGCAGGTGATCATGGCTGCGTTCGTGTCTGCGCATGTGACACCTGCTCTGCTCTCTTGTAGTGCCCAGGACCTGTCTCGTTGGGGACTGTATGAGCAGGTCTTTCCTCTTCTCTCAGTGGAGATCATTCACGGTGGATTACCTACACAGGTAGATAGTATACCCTGCCCTGAGCTATGATCACCCTCTGTCAAATAACATCACACCAGTCCATTCCTACTAACCCCCAAGCTCTTCCTATATGCAACATCTCATAACCTTTTGGCATTTACAGTACAGTTGAAGTATAAAACACCAACCTAGTTGAGAACACCATGCCTCACCACCTCTGACCTCCCTCTCTCTCTCTCTCTGCCCTCAGCTGACAGTGGAAGCTCTGCAGTGTGTATCTTACTCTGTCCTCTGGAACCTCAACACCAGTAGAGAAACCCTGACCTCACGGGTGACCACCTGATATTACCTCCTACAGTTAGCTAGTCCGGCTTTATTTACAGTTAGCTAGTTTCTTGTACGGTTGGACAGATTTATTGAATGCTATGACTGACCGTGTGTGTATGTGTGTGCAGGAAAAGGCTGTAGCCCAGAGGAGTCAGATGAGAGCATTGTGTGAGAAGTGTCTACGTTGTCTGTCCCACAACGATCAGAGTGTGAAGGAGCAGGTAGGACACACCGCAGCACTATTAGTCTGAACCTTTAAATACTTCAGCTGCACTGGTGCATTGGATTCAATGGAATCACAAAAGTGTAAATCCTGTCCATCTGGCACAGAAGGCAGGCTCAATGAAACGGGTCTTAACACAGGACTGCTAGCCTCCATGTTATTTTGTCTAAATGGACCCGTACTGTATGTTGTGCATCAGTATTGACTAGTGAACTATGAACTTTGTTATTCCACTGTCCTAGTGACTCTGTTATTGTTTACATCTTAGTGATTTTGTTACACCGCCACCCCAATACCTCATTCTGATAATTAGTGAAACTAATAAACTATCAGCAATCTCTTCCCATGAGTAAAAATGTACTAGAGTCAAAATGTGATTTCATTAGACCTTTAAAGAACAAACAGTATTTATATTATTATTTCCTCTGTTTCTGCCTTTCGGTGGCTCCAGCATATGTGACAATGTGCTGCTTACACCATTGGACATACCATTGGTTCTACCTCACTGGTCATGTGATTGATTGTGTCCTCAACCGCTCAGGCCTTTCCATCTACAGTATCTCTGTGTATGATAACCTCACTGACACTGAGTGGTTCATCTGCGCTCTCTGTGAAGGGCACAACTAGTGTGAGCTAGTATTCATCATGACAACTACTAAAGAGTTAGCTAAAGCAGAAACACTTCTGACAACCATGCCACAAGTCAGTTTTTAAAAAAGATATATTTAGTTCTCTGAATGTTGGCTACTTCTCTCTTTACTGTGAAACAAACTAATACGTTGTCTTGCTCCTGTCTCTCTCTTCTTTTTATTATTTTTCTCCATCCCTCTCCCATCTTTCTCACCCCCCCAGGCATTCCTGTCTCTGTGTGATGTCTTGACAGCCCACAACTACCAGTTGCAAGTGTGGGATCCCTCGTCTTACGGCCCCCTGCTCTACACTCCCGACCCGAAACTTCAGAGGGCGCTGCTTGCCTTCATTCTGGAGCACGTCTTCACTGGAGCAGAGTACGACAGCCACAGCAGGGGTGAGACCATTGACAACTCTACTTCTGATTACTGTAGATACTCTACTAGAGAGGGCGAGCAAGCTTAATGCACCCCCCTCTTACCATACCTCTACCTGACTTGCTCACCCCTTCTCCCCCAGGTCCCCAAACTTGACTGGAAATCAGTAGGAGTTTGCAGGAATGTATTAAGGCAGGTTAGAGTGCAATGATGATGAAAATTATATTCGTAAGAGAAGATGAGGCTAGAGAAAATACCTGTCTCTTTGTTTCGTCCTGTGTGTCTTACACACTTGTACCTTTCCCCAGCAGATGGCACTGTTTTTCTTTGTCAGACTGTAGGATGGTACAGATGTACAGTATGTCACAGGTTTACAGTTCACTCCCTGTTTCTGTTACAAGTTAATCATGATAATACATTCAGATATTAAATTCACAGCTGCAGTCGTAGCTAAATGGATCTACACAGAGGTGCTCCTAGGCTATAAATCACTTCATATTCTACTCCTCAAACCTGACCTAACAGTTGACTTCAAATCGCGTAGGAAAGCCAGTAATACACACCCAGTGCTACACAGACTCATTATACATTAGTCCAAGAGATTAGTCCAAGTATTTGTTAGGTGACGTGTCTATGGATGCTTTGTATAGCGTTTGGATATATTTTTACAGATTCCACAGTGGGAAAAGTTCTATTTAAACAAAAAGGAAACGGGATCGATAGAAAACGCATGCACTGCTTTATTCTCCGAGAATTTATTTTGTGTGGGCCATTTACTGTGTATTGAGTATTGATGGTCAAGAGGAGGCATTCATAATCAATGGTACTTGATGACAGCTTTTCTCATGGGAAACATATTGCGTCCTCACACGGATAGTCCAGATAAGTCAATAAGCGCACAGGAAGGAATTTCTCATATGTTCAAACAAATGCAATATGGGACTATTGGTTTGGAACATGTAATAAAGATCTATTGTGTTATTTGATTTACTTCGTGGCCATTATAGTATATACACTGTTTTCTATTAGGTGGTGGACTGGAGATCAGTCTCGGGGCAAAGGCATTAAGTTATGAAATAAGGGCAATGTTTTTCCGTGAGAAAATAGCATTAACTTTGGTTCACCTCTGCGAGCGTTTTATTGGCTCTGTGAAAGATTGAACCCACATGGTGTCATAACTATAGTTGCATGTTGTCACTTATTTCCACCTGTTAAACCCGTTGTCCTGAAACCAACTAAACCACTCTTTCCCTCTCATCTGTCTCTCATTCCCCGCTTTCTTTCTTCTCTTTTTTGCTTTTCCTCTCGTTCATCCTTTTCTTCCCCTTACTCATTCTGCATCTCTCTCAGGTAGTGATGTAGAGTCTGGTGAGGGGAGGTTGGAGGAGCTCCACAGACGTAGGAGCTTATTGGCAGGCTTCTGTAAACTCATAGTACACGGGGTGCTGGAGATGAGTATGGCTGCTGATCTCTTTAAGTATTACATGAAGGTAATGCTACTATCACAAAGTGATTTCTGCATACAATATACATATTTCAAGGGATATATACAGTGTATTCGGAAAGTATTCAGATCCCTTGACTTATTCCACATGTTGTTACAGCCTGAATTCAAAACGGATTAAATATCATATTTTTTTCTCACCCATCTACACACAATACCCCATAATGATGAAGTAGAAAATGTTTAGACATTTTTGCAAATTTATTGAAAATTAAATACTGAAATAGCTAATTTACATAAGTATTCACACCCCTGAGTCAATGCAAAAATCCCCTGTGAGCTTTGTATACCTGGGTTGTACAATATTTCCCCATCATTTTCCAAATTCATAACTCTGTCAAATTGATTGTTGATCATTGCTAGACAACAACTCAAGTCTTACCGCAGATTTAAGTGAATCATAAACAATCACTCTTCTTTGTAATCAACTCCAGTGTAGATTTAGCCTTGTGCTTTAGGTTATTGTCCTGTTGAAAGGTGGCTGGGTGTATTGATTGCTCAAAGAGATATTCATTTTTTTTTTTTTACTCATCTACCAATAGGTGTCCTTTGCAAGGCTTTTGAAAACCTCCCTGGTCTTTGTGGTTGAATCTGTGTTTGAAATTGAGAGATGTTACAATTATCTGTATGTGTGGGGTAAAGAGATGAGGTAATAGTTAAACACTATTATTGCACAAAGAGTGAGCCCATGCAATTTATTATGTGACTTGTTAAGCACATGTTTCCTCCTGAACTTATTTAGGCTTGACATAATAAAAGGGGTTGAATACTTTTTGACTCAAGACATTTCAGGTTTTTATTATTTAATTAATTTCTAAAAATCAAACATGATTCCACTTTGACATTATGGGGTGTTGTGTGTAGGCCAGTGACAAAACACATCTCAATTGTATCCAGAAATTGTAAATGTGGAAAAAGTCAAGGATCGTGAATACTTTCTGAAGACACTGTTTTCTACTTGGGTAGAACATTTATACCGCACCGGAAACCTAGATTTAGGGTTATATTGGATAGGACTCCTCCTCATCCTCACCGCTATAGGAGCAGTACATTAGAACAGTGTATCAGAATTCTCACACAGGTATGAATATCCAGTTGTATATTTTGTGTGGCACATCAGCATTATAGGGAATATAAGGTCATCAACATTCTCTGAGCGGGACAAGCAGCAGAAAGCACACACGCAGTGATACAGCTATCTGTAGTGACTGGGGTGAGGGGGCAGAGGCCAGACGCCACATGAAAGGCTCTGATATGACTGTCTCCTCACCACTGATATTCTCTCTCTCTCTCTCTGCAGTATTATAATAACTTTGGTGACATTATTAAGGAGACTCTGAGCAGAACACGGCAGATGGATAAGATAGAGAGTGCTCGCACGCTGGTGCTCTGTCTGCAACAGGTGGGCCAGGGTTGTTCTGACTCTACCCCTTCACCTCTTTTTATTATGTCATGTTTCACCCTTGCCTTTACCCTCCATGGCGCATTCCAACAACCCCCCATGGAATCATGTAGTAACCAAAAATGTGTTATATTTGAGATTCTTAAAAGTAGCCACCCTCCACCAGTCCTATTTATAATCTACAAAGATTATACCGCATTTTCTTTCTTCCACAAAATATATATGCTAATTGATAAAAATATATATCATGATGTTTAACCATAATCTTTGTTATTTTTCTCTATTTTCTGGTGGATTAAACTGAAATTGCAACCAACTTTCTATGGCTTGTTTTAAAAATAGCTATATTTTTTACATTTACATTTTCAAATAACCGAAAGTGAGAGATTGTAATCTGAAGGGGAAAAGACCATTCGTAAACACTAGGTCAGCCATTCTTACTAATCTGCCAGAGAACCAGTTTGGATGTAAGTATATATTTTGTATGACTGAAGCCTTTAGTGAGGTCTAATGCTTTAATATTTAATCATTTCTGCCGTCTGAATTCACATTCATTATATAAATATGCTCGTTTAATGTTGTCTGGCTTACCGTTCCAAATAAAATGTTTGTTTTTTTTTGTACAAATAAATCAACTGGGATATGACTAAAGAGTTAACCAGGGTGATATTTTCCTTTCCCTGGTAGCAAGGGATTATTTATTTTGCTAACTTTGTATTAAAATGTATTGTAGTTCGGTCATTTCTGTCTTTTGTGATATGAATACAGAGTATGTCCACTTCACCATCAGACCATTTTATTGGTAAACTACACTAATGTAAACGTTGGATTTTTTTGTGATCCAATACGTAATATAGCCTTACCATAATTTGGTTGTAATCCAGAAATGTTAGAATAGATTTTTTTTATCTTCCTCAAATGAAATCCATTGGGAGAAGAATATTTTGCATGCATTTTAAATCTGTATCCAAAATAATTATTGAGAAATGTGACATTTTGGCACTATCCAGGCCTCCAGGTTATAGATATTATTTTATCCAATAAAGGCCTGGTTAAGGCCTAATGGTAGATCCCACAGAGGAGGGAGGGGTGGCTTGTAGGCAATGCTCTTTTTTGGCCTCACTCAGCATATGGGTATGTGTTGTCCTTTAGTTGGCTGGCTAATGGATGGCAAATATCATTCAGGTCTAAATGAGGGAGAGATCTGAGTTTGATTAAATTGAGCTGATCGGATTTTAGTTGGATTTGATTTAACTGAGCTAAATTGAGTAAAGCACACTGAGTTAGATTCAGCTGACATGAATTGAACGAAACTGTGACCAAGTTTATCAGTGATGTCTCTGTCACTTTTTCCTCAGTTGTTCCTGCGTCTGAAGCAGGAGCAGGACAGTGGAGTCACCTGTAGCTCAGGTGTCCAAACATTCAGCAGCATCAAGGAGCTGGCCAGACGCTTCTCTCTCACCTTCGGCTGGGACCAGACAAAGTCCAGAGAGTCCCTCACTCTGATCCATAGGTAGGTAAACACTACCCTCATAACCTTGCATACATGCACACTCACGTCCCATTTAATGTTATTCATCATGGTTTCCGAGGCCTCATTTCACCACACCAGTACTATGAGCATTTGTTTAAAATAATACTCAGAAGAATTATACTAATAATACAATTTTTAGCACATTTCCTACGCTCAATGTGCTTGTGTCATTCATTGACTTTTCCTCTCTCTGTGTGTGTGTGAAGGGATGGTATAGAGTTTGTTTTTCAGGGCTTTGTCCAGAGAGCAGAGAAGCCCTCTCCTCCATACCTCTCCTACCTCACCATCCTCAGCGAGTTCTCCAGCAAGCTCCTCAGACCAGACAAAAAGATTGTGTAAGTGTGTGTTCTCTTCTCTGTATATGTATAACATGCTTAAAGGCCAAGTGCAGTCAAAAGTTTGGACACACCTACTCATTCCAGGGTTTTTCTATATTTTCTACATTGTAGATTAATAGTAAAGACATCAAAACTATGAAATAACACATGGAATTATGAGGTAACCAAAAGTTTTAAACAAATCAAAATGAGATTTTTCAAAGTAGCCACCCTTTGCCTTGATGACAGCTTTGTACACTTTTGGCATTCTCTCAACCTTCATGAGGTAGTTACCTGGAATGCATTTCAATTAACAATTGCCTTGTTTATTTGTGGAATTTCTTAATGCTTTTGAGCCAATCAATTGTGTTGTTTATTTTTATTTATTTATTTTACTAGGCAAGTCAGTTAAGAACAAATTCTTATTTTCAATGACGGCCTAGGAACAGTGGCTTAACCGCCTGTTCAGGGGCAGAACAACAGATTTGTACCTTGTCAGCTCGGGGATTTGAACTTGCTCTAACCAACGCTCTAACCACTAGGCTACCCTGCCGCCCCTGACAAGGTAGGGGTGGTATACAGAAGATAGCCCTATTTGGTAAAAGACCAAAGAACAGCACAAATAAGCCAAGAGAAACGACAGTCAATCTGCAAAATGTCAAGAACTTTGAAAAGTTTCTTCAAGTGCAGTCGCAAAAAACAATCAAGCGTTATGATGAAACTGGTTCTCATGAGGACCGCCACATGAAAGGAAGACCCAGAGTTACCTCTGCTGCAGAGGATAAGTTCATTGGAGTTACCCACTTCAGAAATTGCAGCCCAAATAAATGCTTCATAGTGTTCAAGTAACACACATCTCAACATCAACTGTTCAGAGGAGACCACGTGAATCAGGTTTTTGGTTGAATTGCTACAAAGTAAACCAATAAGAATACTTGCTTTGGCCAAGAAACACAAGCAATGGACATTAGACGGGTGGAAATCTCTGTTTCAACATTTTGGGATGAAGAGTAGGTAAACAGATGATCTCCGCATGTGTGTTTCCCACCGTGAACCATGGATGAGGTGGTGTGATGGCACTTTATTTTAGAATTTAAGGCACACTTAACCAGCATGGCTAACACAGCATTCTGCAGCTATAAGCCATCCATCTGGTTTGCGCTTAGTGGGGACCAATGACCCAAAACACACCTCCACCTCCTGCGTAAGGGCTATTTGACCAAGGAGAGTGATGGAGTGCTGCATCAGATGACATTGGCCTCCACAATCACCCAACCTCAAGCCAATTGAGATGTTTTGGGATGAGTTGGACCGCAGAGTGAAGGAAAAGCAGCCAAGTGCTAGGCATATGTGGGTACTCCTTCAAGACCGTTGGAGAAGCATTCCTCATGAAGCTGGTTGAGAGAATGCAAAGTGTGCAAAGCTGTCAAAGGCAAATGGTGGCTACTTTGAAAAATCTAAAATATATTTTGATGTAACTTTTTTTTTGGTTACTACATGATTCCATGTGTTATTTCATAGTTTTGATGTCTTTGCTATTATTCTACAATGTAGTACAAATAAAACCCCTTGAATGAGCAGGTGTCCACATTTGACTGGTACTGTATATATTTCCACACGGGGGCTGGAATAATACTGTGAAACTGAAAATAATGCCTTTTTAGATCTGGTGATGTCACCAGGCAGTCCAGAACTCCATCCCACCAAAATAGGCTGACATTTCAGGCAGTTAGACCAATATGAAAGCGTTCCAAACCTGCTCTGTCATTAACAGCTAGTTTTCACTTTTCCTCTCCCCACTCAGACTACTTCTAGCAAAAGTTTTGCTTGAGAAATTGTTCTTTGCTAAGAAGCTATGTGTTTCTTTTTGACCATTATTAACTCAAAACAATCACAGTAAGGTACTTAATATTAACTCATTTCTGGTAACTACTGAGATAAAAATGGCTGCATTGGACCTTTTAAAGACTGTATGTCAGTGGACTAGCTTAAACCTGTCCCTCTCTCCCTCCAGTTACACCTACCTACAGAGGTACATAAGTGAACAGATCATCAGTAACAGAGAGGAGTGTTGGCTGCCACTCATCTACTACCGAGCCTCCTTATTGGCTACTGGGGCTGAGGGGGAAGATGCTGTGTCCTTCATCAGCTCTGATACGCTAAAGCAACCGTCTCTAGCCAATCGCTCACGCTCTCCCTCTGTCAGACACAGCCCGACTGCTGATGGTAGGTACTTTGATGATGTCAAGACAGGGACCTTCTGATCATGACTTCCATGAGTGATTGCACTGCTTTGTATAGGATTTATTCTTGCTTATTCAGTTTTCAGAGTGCCATTAAAGGCCGGCAAGATCGTTATGCACACAACATATTCGATTGAGCAATGTATATTGTCTTTGATAGGAGACATGAGGTCCCCGTCTGCTCTTACCTCTACTGAGACCAAAGTAAGGAGGCTCCATAAGGCCAGCAGCAGTACAAGGTAGAAACCCTAACACCAACCCTGACTTAACACTTATCCCAACCCTAACACTGAATTAAGTGGATTGGAGATGGCATCAGTTCCAAGTTTTTACTCCTTTCAAATACTTATTTCTTTCTGTTTTACAATGAATGATTGAAGGCAGTGTTTCCTTCTTCAATCATGTACAGATCAGTGACTGCTTCCCCAGGAAGGGATGCATTAAAAAGAAAAAGCAATTCAAGCAGGGCTCACTGTTTCTTACCATAGAGTATAATGGTTCTATTAATTATATTTGTCTTTGACCCGGTCAGCCCAGAGGACAGGAAGCCAGAGGTTGAGCTTGGTCCCATCGCCAGGGAACCCCCGCCGACCATAGTGATATCAGAGGAGCCGTTCCACGCTAACGAGGAATTGGATGTGGACACTGTGGAGGTTGACCTGTGAACTGGAAGATGGATCGAATAAAATAAAAGTGTATACTAACAGTGAAATGCTTACTTACGGGACCTTCCCAACAATGCGGAGAGAAAGAAAATAGTGAAGTAATAATAAATACACCAATGAGTAACGATAACTTGGGGTACCAGTACAGAGTCGATGTGTAGGTGTACGATTTAAATATAACTAGGCAACATGATAGTAGCAGCAGCATATGTGATGAGTCGATATAGGAATATGACAAACATTATCACCTTTCCTATCAGAAAGGATGTGGTGGTAGTACCAGATTGCTTATAACTCCCAATACCTATTGATATCTACACAGGTGGCTGGACAAGGATGGAATAAACACCCTTATACGCATCTTAGTTATCAAAAGGGACAACTGTCTTGCTTCCTCTCCTTCATGGCACTGATTTGAAAGAGGAAGAAAATAATCTGGTGTATGCTTTCCCCCATCCAGATGTAGGAAAGGAGATGAGACATGGAGTATTTTTCTGTAACCTTATTTAAACCAACTGTCAAAATAGAACTGGCTCTTTGACAAAAAGTTTTTTTTTACTGCTTCCAGCCCATGTAGACAATTTGACAGTCTTCCTTAGAGAAGATGCTGTACCAATGGTAGGTTAAGACGAATTACCCAGTATCTTAATTGATTCCAGGACAATGATGTGGTGCATTATGGATATAAGCTCTTTTTATTTGTATTGAAACCAATGTATCTGCTGGTGCTGTTATTTCACTTCACTCTTGGGAAAAGTCCCTCTAGATACTAAAGAATGATAAATTGGACTCAAGCTTGAAAGAATGACTCAATTGTTTATATCAACAGCTTTTAGGGAACACTAGTGGGCTCGTTTTTACACTAAAAGCGTCAACTTAAATCGTAGCAAATGCTATTTTGGTGCCAGCATTTTAATTTTGATTATAAAATAAGCATATTGTGTGTATAAGAGGTTAGGGTCATATAGACAATGATTATCAATGAGTCAGATGTGCCCTAGCTAGTAGGTGATTGTGTTATGGCTTAGATCTCACCTACATTATCTAAATAGGATTGTTATTGAAACACACCACTGTTCATCTGTTGTTCTAATGGTAGATTTTTACACAACAGTGTGGTCTGTAAAGGTGTGTGGTCATAGTAGCTGATCAGACCTGTTTTAATTGACTTGTCATTGGAAATGGTACCATCAATAAATATCACTCGCACAAAATGCTCTTGCTTCTTTCCATGAAGAAATGCCACAATCTTTTTCATTCTTTATTTGAACAAAACATACATTTTACTTCCTGTATTAAAGTACTTTGTCAGATATTTAAAAACCATTTTTAAAACATCTGACCACCTATTTTGCAACACAGCAAGCACAAAATAAATATTTACAGTTTATTTCAAATGTATAACTCCATCTCACACACAAAAAAAGCATATGACACAGAGTATGTTATACTGATGAACTCAATATTGTACAGTTAGGCAGTCTGTGCTTTGCCAGGCATTTGGACTGAGCTCAAGCACTCTACTACCCTGCCCCTCCCAGCAGGTAGACCGTACCTTTTTACTTTGCAATCGGACCAGAAACGACTCAATATGGTTCATATCTCTGGAATGTTGAATTAGCCAATTCCTAAGAAAACAATGTTTGTCATTGATGTGGGATATTACTTAATAATTCAAGTGTGCTGCAGTGGCTCTTGTCTAATGGTTACTAAACTTTCATGCTGTGATCGACACACCTAAGTCTCTCGGATCTCCTAATGACAAATGTTTTACGCTGCAACCCACTCAAGGCCTCCTGAATTGCCTCGTGAGCCACGACCCAGTAGGAACCAGCATTTAAACAAATTAAGGTATGTTTAACACCACTGCTAAGATGACGGCAGCACCTTTCTTATCACTGTTGCAACAATGTGTTTGTCACTTAACTGAGTAAAGAAAGAAAAGGCAAAACGTGAGGCGGTTTGAGGCCATGGACTGAAGTGTCCTCTACTTAAAGGTAAGAGCTGGTAACGGCACCTGCATCGTTTGGCAGATCAAGATGCTACTTCCCCCTCTGACTAGAGTCTGGTGGGCGTTTCCTGTTCCTGTGGCTGCCAGCTTCCACTAAGTAACTGTGTGATGTTTGTCCTGTAGTTTGGTGGTAGCGCTTGTTTTCATCCCTAGTTTGACAAGTGTCTGTGGTTCAGAGTTAGCCGTTTGACCGTCACTCACTACTGTGTGATTGTATCTGTACCATTGTTTAGTGTGAACGTTTGTGGTTCTGGTTTGGCGTTCAACTGCTCAATGTCCTGTATCCCGTAGCCGCTTCTTCTCCCTGTTTTGTTGGTCTCCCAGTGCTAGTTATTCAAAGTCGTCCTCATCCAAGTCCAGATTGCAGTGAGGGTTGGGGATCTCAAAGAAATGTCTCTCCTCTGTCCTCAGACACAATTCACTGGTGATGTGACTCAGAGCATTGTCATACCTACAGGGAATATGAGCGAGAGAGAAGTTCTTCCAACATTGTGAAATAAAAGCATTGCATATTATTTTTTTACTTTTATTTAACCAGGTAGGCCAGTTGAACAACTACGACCTGGCCAAGATAAGGCAAAGCGACACAAACAGAGTTACACATGGGATAAACAAACGTACAGTCAATATAGTGTGTGCAAATGTAGTAAGATTAGGGAGGTAAGGCAATAAATAGGCCTTAGGTGGCAAAAATTACAATTTAGCATTCACACTGGAGTGATTGGGGTGCAAAAAAAATAATATGGGGATGAGGTGGGGGGGGCTATTTACAGATGGGCTGTGTACAGGTGCAGTGATCGGTAAGCTGCTCGGACAGCTGATGCTTAAAGTTAGTGAGGGAGCTATAAGTATCCAGCTTCAGTGAACTTTTTTTTTTGTGCAATTTGTTCATTGGCAGCAGAGAACTGGAAGGAAAGGTGGCCAAAGGAAGTGTTGACTTTGGAGATGACAAGTGAAATTTTCCTGCGTGTGCTACGGGTGGTTGTTGCTATGGTGACCAGTGAGCTGAGATAAGGCGGGTTTTACCTAGCAAAGACTTATAGATGACCTGGAGCCAGTGGGTTTGGGGACGAATATGAAGCTAGGGCCAACTAACGAGAGCATACAGGTCACAATGATTGGTAGTACATGGGACTTTGGTGACAAAATGGATGGCACTGTGATAGCAAATTGCATGTAGTCTGAGTAGAGTGTTGGAGGCTATTTTGTAAATTACATCGTCGAGGATAGGTAGGGTAGTCAATTTTACGAGGGTACGTTTAACAGCATAAGTGAAGGAGGCTTTGTTGTGAAGTAGGAAGTCGATTCTAGATGCTTACTGTGAGTCTGGAAGGAGAGTCTACAGTCTAACCAGACAGTTAGGTATTTGTAGTTGTCCACATATTCTAAGTCAACCGTCCAGAGTAGTGATGCTAGGCGGGTGCAGGCAGCGATCGGTAGAAGAGCATGCATTTAGTTTTACTTGCAGTTGGAGGCCACGAAAGGAGTGTTGTTTGGCATTGAAGCTTCTCTGGAGGTTTGTTAAGTGTCCAAAGAAGGGCCAGAAGTATACAGAATGGTGTCGTCTGCGTATAGGTGGATCAGAGAATCACCAGCAGCAAGAGCGACATCATTGATATATTCAGAGAAAAGAGTCGGCCCGAGAATTACGGGCACCCCCGTAAACAAGGCGGGGCAATCATTTGAGAAACCAAGGCTGTTGAGTCTGCCGGTAAGAATGCGGTGATTGACAGTCAAAAGCCTTGGCCAGGTCGATGAAGATGGCGGTTATGATATCGTTTAGGAGCTTGAGCATGGCTGAGGTGCACCCATGACCAGCTCGGAATCCAGATTGCATAGTGGAGAAGGTACGGTGGGATTTGAAATGGTCAGTGATCTGTTATCTTGGCTTTCAAAGACTTTAGAAAGGTAGGATATCTGGATTTGGGTGAAGGAGAAGTGGGGGAAGCTTGGGCAAATGTCTGTGTGTGGGGTGGGGTGCAGAGCTGTTGGCCGGGGTAGGGGTAGCCACGTGGAAAGTATCTACATGAGACAGGACAAAAAGTGGTACAGTAGATATGCAGGGATCAACTCCATGGAGGAGCATCATTCAAGAAATGAACAGGTGAGGACAACAACAGGAGGGAAAATACTGATGGTGAAGAGTTCCACTGAGGGTGCTGAGGAAGGGATTGGTTTTGAAACACAGCTGCCTTATCAATTCCACATCAGCCTGTAGCCCCTACCTACCTATGTCCTAGGTGTTGAAAGAACAGATAGTGTAGTTATGGCCAAAAATACACCCAAGCTTATCAGAGGACACGGTAGAGTGCTTACCATGTACCTACCCACTACTACGTGCTTCTACACCTGCATTGCTTGCTGTTTGGGGTTTTAGGCTGGGTTTCTGTACAGCACTTTGAGATATCAGCTGATGTACGAAGGGCTATATAAATTGATTTGATTTGATTTACTACCTATCCAATCCCTTTAGAAATGTACCTAGAGGCTAGGGGTGGAATTGGAACTGAGCGAGCATGGAGGAGTGAAGGAGTGAGAGAGCCTACACCCTGAGGATAGACAGACACCCTGGTCTCTTACCTGGCCAGGCAAAGCAGCCTCTCCCTCATCCTACCCAGCTTGTCTTTAGAAGTCTGTGGTGTTCCTAAAACCACCACACAATAGCCTGTTAACAGCCTGGTCCCTCACACTAGCCCCCTATAATCATTCTACGCAATCCTCCTGAAGTCAAGCCATAACAAAGAAACACTTGGCATACATGTTATCTACAGTGCTAATCTAACCCTGGCTTTCCTACTGCAGAATAGGTCAAAGGACAAATTATCCTTCAGGACAGCAGTCAGTCCTCTAACCAACTGAACTCAACTATTGACTTTCTCCTCTACAGAAAGAGATGAGAGATTTGTCATTAAATCAACAAGAGGCTTCTGCGAACCTGTCCAGTAAATTATAGAACACTGGTTGAGTGTAGTCAGTCCGTCCGTCTTACCCGTCGTTGTACTGATCAGTAGTAGTCTCCTCGGCAACCAGGATATCGTACTCCTCCGCTGCATATTTTTCCCAGTCCGAGATCTCTTGGCCCTCTGTCTCAGCCTCCTTACAAAAGACAACCAACACAACTCCATTATCCATCATCCCCCACGGCCTCAGGCCCTGAGGTCATCCCTGCGCAATAATAACATCCTGTCGTAGTCAATAGTTACCCTTACAACAGAGAAGGGGTCTTTCTGCTCGTGGTCCAGGTATTTCTCGATGTTGAAGAAGGTGTCATAGAAGATGTGAGACAACTTACACTGCTTCAGGTCCCGTAGGGTGATCTTTCCTGGGCAGAATAGAAATCTTATTTTTTTTATGCCCAATTCAGCTGCTTTTCAAGATTTAGTGGTGCTCTAAAACTAGGTCAAATACCTGAGCTGAGCTTGATTTAGTTTACCTGGTACATTGGAACCAATACTGTAGTCTTTTTCTCAAAATTAATCAAACACACCTCAAACATGTTAAGTTGTGGTTTAGTTGTGGCATACAGTATGTGTTTTTCACCCAAGTCAGGGAAGGTGTTAGCAAATTTACCAAAGCTTCGGTCTAAAAATGCTACGCGCTGGAACTAACAGCTTCTTGTGACATCAAACTAGGCTAGCATTCATAGTCGTGTGCTGGAGTACCAACTCCGGACCACACACAGTGGATTCGGAAAGTATTCAGACCCCTTCCCTTTTCCCACATTGTTACATTACAGCCGTATTGTAAATACCTTAGTATACACACAATACCTCACAATGACAAAGCGAAAACAGGTTTAGCATTTTTGCAAATATATTACAAGTAAAAAACACCTTATTTACTTAAATATTCAGACCCTTTGCTATGAGACTCAATTGAGCTCCGGTGCATCCTATTTCCATTGATCATCCATGAGATTTTTCTACAACTTGGGAGTCCACCTGTGGTAAATTCAATTGATTAGACACGATTTGGAAAGGCACACACCTGTCTATATAAAAGGTCCCAGTTGAAAGTGCATGTCAGGGCAAAAACCAAGCTATGGAGGTTGAAGGAATTGTCCTAAGAGCTCCGAGACAGATCTGGGGAAGGGAACAAAAAAAAAGTCTGCAGCATTGAAGGGCCTCAAGAACGCAGTGGCCTTCATAATTCTTAAATGGAAGAAGTTTGGAACCACCAAGACTCTTCCTAGAGCTGGCCGCCCGGCCAAACCGAGCAATCGGGGGAGAAGGGCCTTAGTCAGGGAGATGACCAAGAACCTGATGGTCACTCTGACAGAGCTCCAGAGTTCTTCTATGGAGATGGGAGAACCTTCCAGAAGGACAACCATCTCTGCAGCACTCCAACAATAACTTTATCGTAGATTGACGGAGGCCAGACGGAAGCCACTCCTCAGTAAAAAGGCACATGGCAGCCCAGCACCTAAATACTCTAAGACCATGAGAAACAAGATTCTTAGGTCTGATAAACAATATTGAACTCTTCGGCCTGAATGCAAAGTGTCGCATCTGGAGAAAACCTGGCACCATCCCTACGGTGAAGGATGGTGGTGGCAACATGCTGCGGGGATGTTTTTCAGCGGCAGGGACTGAGAGACTAGTGAGGATCGAGGGAAAGATTAACGGAGGAAAGTACAGAGAGATCCTTGATAAAAACCTGGACCTCAGACTGGAGTGAAGGTTCACCTTCCAACAGGACAACTACCCTAAGCACACAGCCAAGAGTGGCTTCGGGACAAGTCTCTGAAAGTCCTTGAGTGAACCAGCCAGAGCCCGGACTTGAACCCGATAGCTATTTTCAGGTCTCTCCAAAGATGTTCTGTGCAGCTTCTCTCCCCATCCAACCTGACTGATCTGCAGAGAAGAATGGGAGAAACTCCCCAAATACAGGTGTGCGAAGCTTATAACGTCATACCCAAGAAGACTCGAGGCTGTAATCACTGCCAAAGGTGCTTCAACAAAGTACAGAGTAAAGGGTCTGAAGACTTAAATTAAATATCACATTTACATAACTTTTTAAAATATTTTCTAACATTTGTAAAAACCTGTTATTCCTTTGTCATTATGGGGTATTGTGTGTAGATTGAGGGGGCGGGGCGGGGGGGTGACAATTTAATACATTTTAGGATGAGACTAATGTTACAAAATGTAAGGTGTCTAAATACCCCTGGCAACGTGGCTGTGAATCGTGCCTCAGCCCATCTCATCGTCTGTCCCTCTACATGCATCTCTTTCTCTAATTTCTGACTGCGCTGTCAAATAAATTGTAAATACGTAAAGAGGTTGAACCCTTTGATTAATCCGTCTTTCAATCAGCGCAGGAATGTATTACTATTTGTAGCAGTTTCTGTGATGTACTGGTGTGTGTGCATGCTAGCTCTTTACTTCATTACTAACACGTATCTATTGTCTGCATGTCACGATGAAACAATTTTATAATTTGCGTTTAGGTGTCTGACCCTCGACCTCCGGCTTGACCAGGTCGAGCATCTGACAGAGACAGTCCTCGAAGGGCAGGGGCTCGATTGCCATGGTCTCCAACTTCACACACTGCTCCTCATAGAAATACTCCAGCTCGTACATAGACAACACACCGTCCCCATCCAGGTCCATACACCGGAACCAGTACTCTATACTGTGGAGGGAGAAAGAGACAGGATAGAGACACAGGATAGAGTGGTATCACCAACAAATCAGTACTCCATATGGAGGGGGGTGGGGGACTATTTTGTTTCCAATGTGAGACTGGTGTTACTGTGTGTAGTACCTGGTGTCAGTCTTCTTGTCTTCTTCGGAGATGAGGAACCAGACAAAGTCAGCGTAGCTCAGCCTGCCGTCTTTACGCAGACGTCTATCCCTGTGACGAGAGAGATGGTAGGGCAACACAAACACGCCACTCCAACTTCACCTTCAATTCTATCAAGCTTCATTTGCAGGGAATATTTGTTTATTTCTACCAAATAGCAATATCTACACAGAGCTTTAAACAATAGTAGATTATATGTTAGGTTTATCTAAGGAAAAACACACAGGGGACCCAAGCCAACCTCAACTCAGTGAAAGGAGTCGATGTGGAACGTCATAACAGCCATTCATTAGTTCATGTCTCTTACCTGGTAACAGTCCCAGAAAATATTCTTTCAATCATCTTGTGGGAGATAGCTGGACAAAACAGGAGAAAAAAGTTTTTATTTTTATTTTTACAAACTACGCAAGATAACAATGTGACGCGAGTTACTGTGTACAAGGTCTTTCATTATAGATGTGATCCAGTCACAGATCATAAATCCAGCTCATTGGGAAGTAAAGTGAATGATGTAACTGTTAACCTCTCCTTTATCTTTTCCATACAATAAATACAGTGATTTCTGCTTGTAGGGGAGATCTACAGGACTAATAAATGGAGCCAGACATGGCGTCATCCAATTCAACCAAGACATTCATTTGGGGGGTGGGTGGGTGGACGAGTTAGGCCTATTGCCCCATTGATCTTCCTTTCCTGTTTCCTTCATGACCAGGAACATATGGAGTGGTGTGTGGGAGCAAAAGTACTTGGACTCCACTTGAACATTAAGGTTGCCTTGGTAATCCTCTCTCTGTGTGTGTGTGTGTACACACACACACACACACACACACACACCTTGGTCTTTTTGTCGGACCAAAGGGGTATGTCACGAAGCTAGCGCTTTCCAACTCAACGGTTATCCTTAATTCAGAAAGAGTTCACAAACTCAATTATATCCCGCTACGTGACATACACCTTAGCTCTCTTTTGTCTATGTAGAGGTCGTTTGTGTGTGTTCCTGTGTACCTTGGTCGTTGTGTCGGGCCAGGTCTCTCTGGTCTATGTATAGGTCATGGTCTGTGTCCAGCTCCCAGAACTTGCAGTAGATGACGTAGAAATGTTCATAGGAGAAGAACTCTGTTAGCTGGTTCACATCCTCCTCCTGCTCTAGTAGGGCCACGTTCTGTTGGACCAATCAATTCATCAACCAACCAGCCAAATCAAATCACTGGTGACTTACTTAGCACTTTAAACAGATATAGTGATGAGGAAAAAAGCTCCCTTGATGAGAAAAAAAACATTGGAGGAAGTAGACTCGACAAGAAGGTGGGCCCCATCTTCATCTGACTCACAGCACTACTGTAGATGTGACAACTGATCAGTTCCACCTCAAAGCTCCCTTCCTACCTGGAGAAAGCTGCTTTTCCTGAGCTCTGAACAGCTGATCCTGCCTGACCATGACCTGTTCACATTGTAGAATATCCTCTGGGCAACCTGCAGACAACACACAGCTTTAATAGCCTCCAGAACACTCAAAAGATCACTTCAACTCATCCACAGAAAAAAATCTGTATATGACAACAAGGCTTCAGAGTCAGTCACGATAGGACACATTTGATATTACATTCAACATCACACGCTAACTTCTGTAGACATACCAAGTGGTATGGATTAAAAAATGCCAAAATATCTTTTGGTGTGGTATGTATAATGACTTACTGTGGTGATGTAGCGTGAGTGGAAGTCGGACGCCTCCTTCAGGAAGGCCAGGCCTGCGTGAGAGTTCACCACATCCTGAACAACACAGACAGGAGGTTAATAACATTTACAACAAGGCTGGGGAGAGGTCCAGAGGACTAACTGGGCCTTGCCACAAGACAAGCGCCAGAGAGACAATCAAACATACAATAGTATGTCAAATCACTCTCTGGGGACTCTGGGGAGTTAGTAGCAGAAAGACAGACCCCATTTTCTGCTCTGCCTGTTGGAGAGATGTTGAAAGGGCTTGACTAGCTCAAACACCATATTCAAGATGTATTGGAACTTCAAAAAGGTGGCCTAATGTCAAGCAGCGTCCATCCATATAGCCGCTCCATCTGTCGTGTAGATCCAGCTATGCATTAGGAGAAATCCGCAGACCGCAATGGCAGATGAATGGGAAGAATCTAAATTGGGAGGACAATTGAATTGCACTTTTGAAGTATGAAAGCATCTAACAGACTCTTATCCCTTTAAATGGCCGGCATGAGTAGGGGACATCGTGGAGACATTGAGACCATGGAAACAATACGAGACGAATGGGAGAAGAGGCCTGCTCTGTTATATAGCTGCTCATATTCTCCATGCTGGACCACCACGCACAGATTCTTTCATGTGGTGACTGGTGAGCTGAATCTCCAATGAACTGTACTTTTATCCAAGCCATGAAAATCACTCATGCCCCCTGTCGTTTTTTTAACCCCTCTCTGTCAGATGGGTGAAAGGAACTAAACGTTGATGTAAATGCGAAGGCGGCAGTGAAATTAAAATAGCTTTATTTTGAGGCAGACTGCGGTGCGCCCACTCCTCCCTCTTAACCCTTCCTGTGAGAAATTAAATAATAGAAAAATCCATAAATCACCAGGGTGAGGAAACTGCCGGGGACAGTCACATCTACTCGGCACCAATCCTTCCTTCATTCATCACAACAGTCAGAGCCCATTCGCCCGGCGTCGCAATACAAATTAAACGGTGAGTGCCAGAAGGCATCTCCTCCCGGTATGCTAACGGGTGTTTTGTCACGGCCCAGACGGTTCTGCCAGCATGAATATGAATCAGCCCAATTTGGGGCAGATACGGTACACCACCAGGTAGGTAGGCAGACAGGGTTTACGTTAGCCGGTAATTGACCATTTTTGGCCGATCCTGTCATACACTCAGATTTCGCACTTTTGCACCATTCTCTCACTCTTGCGTGTATGCATCTGCTGCTGAGGAGAGGAGGCTATTGTTGATTGCTACGATGGAGGACTTTCTCATTTAATTAAAACAAAAGTTTGAGCGTATGCTTATAGTGTAAAGTTTACAGGGGGAATGTCCTCTGCATGGAAACGTTTTAATATTGTAGTGTACAAAGATGAGAAGAACGTTGGCGAGAACAAATGCAGGCTACTGTACAACTCGCTATTCAGGTAGGATGCTTTTGGAACTTTACATTTTTTATTATATCATTATTGTAGGCATATTAATTCATCTAAACAAGTTATTTAAATATTCAAAATATGTTAGGTTTCATTCTGTTGAGACATGTGTGTGCTAAATTAAGTAAGATCTGTCATTTTAATTGTGTGCGCCGTATTTAAGGTTATAAGTAGACCTGTTGTAAAATAAATATCATTAGCCTATTGCTTTCATTTGTTGGGTAAGGTAGGCACTAGCCTTTCTTGGTAATTGCTGCAATATAGCCTGTTCAAAACTTTTGTACATTTTTAAACCAGTTCGCAAATGTTTTGTTTCATTCTGTTGAGCCATTTTCTCTGGCCAAATTAAGTTTAAACTAATGTTGTGTTTGCCGCAATAAAATATTCTGCTAGTATTTTCCCTAGAAACAATGGCTTGACTTGCTTTTGATATTACCTTAATAAAGTTTAGAAACTTTTGGAGCAGTGTGGTTAATAGCCTACTGTACTGCAGGCCTATGATATGAAGGCAGTGCACACCGGCGCTCCAACTTACTCCGACAGTTGAATTTGAGGTGAGGAAGAATATTTAAAGCCTACCAGTTACTCATATAATTTAACATTATAAAACATATTCTGATCGAAAATGCCCCCTTCTGTACGCCTATAGACGCAGTAGTATCTGACAAGGATAAAGAAATATGTTGGTGTCTTAACATGCCTCCGGCAAATCGCTCTGGGGAGAGAGAGAGCCTAAGCTTCTCTTACTGTGTGTGTGTACATGTGTGTACAGTGGGGAGAACAAGTATTTGATAACCTGCAAATTCGGCAGTGTTTCCTACTTACAAAGCATGTAGAGGTCTGTAATTTTTATCATAGGTAGACTTCAACTGTGAGAGACGGAATCTTAAACAAAAATCCAGAAAATCACATTGATTTTTAAGTAATTAATTTGCATTTTATTGCATGACATGAGTATTTGATACATCAGAAAAGCAGAACCTAATAATTTGGTACTTCTCACTTACAGAGATCATACATTTCCTGTAGTTCTTGACTAGGTTTGCACACACCGCAGCAGGGATTTTGGCCCACTCCTCCATACAGACCTTCTCCAGATCCTTCAGGTCTCGGGGCTATCGCTGGGCAATACGGACTTTCAGCTCCCTCCAAAGATTTTCTATTGAGTTCAGGTCTGGAGACTGGCTAGGCCACTCCAGGACCTTGAGATGCTTCTTACGGAGCCACTCCTTAGTTGCCCTGGCTGTGTGTTTTGGGTCGTTGTCATGCTGAAAGATCCAGCCACGACCCATCTTCAATGCTCTTAATGAGGGAAGGAGGTTGTTGGCCAAGATCTCGCGACACATGGCCCCATCCATCCTCCCCTCAATACGGTGCAGTCGTCCTGTCCCCTTTGCAGAAAAGAATGTTTCCACCTCCATGCTTCACGGTTGGGATGGTGTTCTTGGGGTTGTACTCCTTCTTCCAAACACGGCGAGTGGAGTTTAGACCAAAAAGCTCTATTTTTGTCTCATCAGACCACATTACCTTTTCCCATTCCTCCTCTGGATCATCCAGATGGTCATTGGCAAACTTCAGACGGGCCTGGACATGCGCTGGCTTGAGCAGGGGGATCTTGCGTGCACTGCAGGATTTTAATCCATGACGGGCGTAGTGTTTTTCTTTGATACTGTGGTCCCAGCTCTCTTCAGGTCATTGACCAGGTCCTGCCGTGTAGTTCTGGGATGATCCCTCACCTTCCTCATGATCATTGATACCCCACGAGGTGAGATCTTGCATGGAGCCCCAGACCGAGGGTGATTGACCGTCATCTTGAACTTCTTCCATTTTCTAATAATTGCACCAACAGTTGTTGCCTTCTCACCAAGCTGCTTGCCTATTGTCCTGTAGCCCATCCCAGCCTTGTGCAGGTCTACAATTTTATCCCTTATGTCCTTACACAGCGCTCTTGTTTTGGCCATTGTGGAGGGTTTGGAGTCTGTTTGATTGAGTGTGTGGACAGGTGTCTTCTATACAGGTAACGAGTTCAAACAGGTGCAGTTAACAGGTAATGAGTGGAGAACAGGAGGGCTTCTTAAAGAAAAACTAACAGGTCTGTGAGAGCCAGAATTCTTACTGGTTGGTAAGTGATCAAATACTTTTATATTTGAGATTCTTCAAAGTACCCACTCTTTGCCTTGCTGACAACTTTGCACCCTCTTGGCATTCTCTCAACCAGCTTCATGAGGTAGTCATCTGGATTGGATTTCAATTAACAGGTGTGCCTTAATGCATTTGAGACAATCAGCTGTGTTGTGACACGATAGGGTTGGTATACAGAAAATAGCTCTATTTGGTAAAAGACCAAGTCCATATTATGGCAAGAACAGCTCAAATAAGCAAAGAGAAACGACAGTCCATCATTGCCTGAATCAGGCCTTCAATGTTGATTTGTTGCAAAGAAACCACAACTAAAGGACACCAATAAGAAGAGACTTGCTTGGGCCACGAGCAATGCACATTAGAACACTAGAAATCTGTCCTTTGTTCTGATGAGCTCAAATTTGAGATTTTTGGTTCCTGGTCACTTGTCAGATGCCAGAAAACCCTTGCAGACAGGCTAACCCCAGAAACCCTGGCAGACAGACTACACAAATGGCCAGCACAGCAATGCTCAACTCAGGGATGTGATTGGCACAATGTGTTTGTTATAAAGGGGATAGAATAAATACAAGGTACAGTTACCTCTCTGATAAATCTACACTGAACAAACATAAAATAATAATAATTGCATGCTTCCTCAAAACCGGAGATATCTGTGGCATTGTGTTGTGCAACAAAACTGCACATTTTAGAGTGGCCTTTTATTGTCCCCAACACAAGGTACACCTGTGTAATGACCATGCAGTTTAATCAGCTTCTTAATATGCCACACCTGCCAGGTGGATGGATTATCGTAGTAAAGAAGAAATGCTCACTAACTGGGATGTAAACAAATTTGTGCATAAAATGTGAGTGAATTATGCTTTTTGTGTGTAGGGAACATTTCTGGGATCTCTTATTTCAGCTCATGGGACCTACACCTTAAATGTTGGTTTATATTTCTTCAGTATAAAACGCCACTGAATGGAATGAAGTCCTCATGTTAACTCTACCACTGGCCCAAAATACCCCTCTCCCCCTATCCTGCCCCAAAGAACCCCCTCCTTGCTTCTCTTCCTAATAATACACCGCTGCCCAGCACTTCTCCACAAACTAGAATCCCACTCTCTCCACAGGGGGGCTGTGTGTGTGGTGTTCCTGTACCTGCAGGAATGGAATAAAGTCCTCTTGTTCCAGGTAATTACAGCCAGGTTTGGCCAAGAGGTGTACAAACTTAGACACGTCGTCATGACAGGTCTGCAGCATTCTGGGAAGGAAAGAGGGAACATATGGTTTCAGGGTTTTTCAGGGTCTCGCTCTCTCCCTATTTTTTCTCTCCATCAGAGAACACTTCAGAGCGAGTCTGAAATCATTCACCTCTGAAGTGGCAGTGCGGGTTAATACATTCTGAAATTAGGATTCTGAAATGACGCTGGGTCAGGCTCAGAGTGTTACAGCAGTGATGATGACATAATGGAACTTTCTTTTTTGAACCCCCTCAGAGCCATGAGGTAATGTCAGAGGCCATTCCACTCCAATTCTCTAGAGACTCACACATTATTAAAACAGTACGCTTACAACACACAACCAAGAGAACAGTCCAGTAGAGTACAGTACATCTTACTTTACCCAAGAGAAACACAGTGCCTTCGGAAAGTATTCAGACCCATTTACTTTTTCCACATTTGTGACACCACCTGGATTCGGTCTTATGCAGCAACATTTGAAATTCTGTTTTTACATTGGATTAAAAGTAGAGACTCAGAACTACAAAATGGTATATCATACACTCCATTTGAGGAATGAATGGGAAAGTAATTCTGCTTTGAAAGTTGATCAATTTGTAAATTCACTTTTGAGAAAACCGTATTTTAATGTTTTGGTTCTACTATGAAGAACCCTTCATTGTCTACACCCATTCAGCATTGTTCACACCCTCTTAAGCCGTAGCCCCACCCATCTCTTTAAGGGTTGAGCCGAGCGTTCTGTACTAACTTGCCAGCTACTTCCAGACATCTAAGGGAGAGAGAACAGCTCACTGAACATTACTCGCCATAGCAGAGCTGGTTAGGCTGTTATGTTATCCAGAGCGTTGGTGACTGCAACTGTGCTGTCAGATTGTGCTTTCGTAAATACAGAGCGTTTCGCTGGATGCTCTGGCCAATAAGTAGGGTTGATCTGAAAGCTGTGACCTCACAACTACAGTCAAGCACCCAAGCTAACTGGCTAACATTGGCTAGCTACTTCCAGACACATAATGGGAGAACACCCCACTCTGACCATGTTAATCACCCTAGCAGAGCTGGTTAGGCTGTTTTCATGTTATCCAGAGCCTTGGTGATTGTAACTGTGCTGCTGGCAACAATTGAATTACGCTTTGTTGATGTTTACGGACACCGAACATATGCAACGGGTGGTGAGCGTTCAACAATTCATCAGTTATTCTGCACTCTGGCACGCTAAAACGGGATTATTTTGTTAAGAAATGTAGCTAGATAGACAATGAATCCCAACGCATAACGTAACGTTAGTTAGGGAGCAAGCCAACAGTACACTAACTTGAAATGAAAATGCTTTGTCAAAATTAGAAACGCGTAATATCTGAAAATGAAGCTAGCTAGACTATCTTACCCGTGGTCTAAAATCAGAGTAGATAGACCAACTAGCTGGTAAATTAGCTCTGGCTATCAACAGTGCAGTGACATGACAGTTTTTTTAAAAGACATGTATCTAGCTAGATAGCTAAACAATGGACCATCAAATTCAATTTTATTGGTCACATACACATGGTTAGTAGATGTTAATGCGAGTGTAACGAAATGTGTGACCGTGCAGTAATTTAACAATTTCACAACAACTACCTTATACACACACACACAAGTGTAAAGGACGAATAAGAATATGTACATATAAATATATGGATGAGCGATGGCCGTGCGGTATAGGCAAGATGCAGTAAACATTATATAAAGTAGCATTGTTTAAAGTGACTGAACTGTAATACATTTATTACATCCAATTTTTTATTATTAAAGTGGCTTGAGATTTGAATCAGCATGTTGGCAGCAGCCAGTCAATGTTAGTGATGGCTGTTCAACAGTCTGATGGCCTTGAGATAGAAGCTGTCTCTCGGTCCCAGCTATGATGCACCTGTACTGACCTCGCCTTCTGGATGATAGCTGGTGAACAGGCAGTGGATCGGGTGGTTGTTGTCCTTGATGATCTTTTTGGCCTTCCTGTGACATCGGGTGATGTAGGTGTCCTGGAGGGCAGGTAGTTTGCCCCCGGTGATGCGTTGTGCAGACCTCACTACTCTCTGGAGAGCCTTACAGTTGGGTGCGGAGCAGTTGCCGTACCAGGTGGTGATACAACCCGACATGATGCTGTCAATTGTGCATCTGTAAAGGTTTGAGTGTTTTCGGTGACAAGCCACATTTTTTCAGCCTCCTGAGGTTGAAGAGGCACTGATGCACCTTCTTCGCCACGCTGTCTGTGTGAGTGGACCATTTCAGTTGGTCCATGATGTGTATGCCGATGAACTTAAAACGTTCCACAGATGGGGTGCTCCCTCTGCTGTTTCCTGAAGTCCACAATCATCTCCTTTGTTTTGTTTACGTTGAGTGTGAGGTTATTTTCCTGACACCACACTCAGAGGGCCCTCACCTCCTCCCTGTAGGCCATCTCGTCATTGCTGGTAATCAAGCCTACCACTGTAGTGTTGTCTGCAAACTTGATGGTTGAGTTGGAGGGCGTGCATGGCCACACAGTGATGGGTGAACAGGGAGTACAGGAGAGGGCTGAGAACGCACACTTGTGGAGATGTTGTTTCCTACCCTCACCACCTGGGGCCGGCCCGTCAGAAAGTCCAGGGCCCAGTGATTCAACCTTAATGACGAGTTTGGAGGGTACTATGGTGTTAAATGCTGAACTGTAATTGATGAACAGCATTCTCACATAGGTATTCCTCTTGTCCAGATGGGTTAGGGCAGTCTGATTGTGTTGTCTGTCTGTGGACCCATTGGGGCGGTAAGCAAATTGGAGTGGGTCTCGGTTGTCAGGTAGGGTGGAGGTGATATGATCCTTGACTAGTCTCTCCAAGCACTTCATGATGACGGAAGTGAGTGCTACGGGGCGATAGTCGTTTAGCTCAGTTACCTTAGCTTTCTTGGGAACAGGAACAAGGGTGGCCCTCTTGAAGCATGTGGGAACAGCAGACTGGGATAGGGATTAATTGAATATGTCCATAAACACACCAGCCAGCTGGTCTGCGCATGCTCTTAGGACGCGGGGCTAGGGATGCCGTCTGGGTCGGCAGCCTTGCGAGGGTTAACACGTTTAAATGTTTTACTCATGCTGGCTGCGGTGAAGGAGAGCCCGCAGGTTTTGGTAGTGGGCTGTGTCATTGGCACTGTATTGTCCTCAAAGCGAGCAAAGTAGTTGTTTAGTCCGTCTGGGAGCAAGACATCCTGGTCCGCAACAGGCCCGGTTTTCTTTTTGTAATCCGCGATTGACTGTAGACCCTGCCACATACGTCTCGTGTCTGAGCCGTTGAATTGCGACTCTACTTTGTCTCTATACTGACGCTTAGCTTGTTTGATTGCCTTGCGGAGAGAATAGCTACACTGTTTGTATTCGTGTTTCCGGTTGCCTTGCCATGACTAAAAGCAGTGGTTCGCGCATTCAGTTTTGCGCGAATGCTGCCATCAATCCACGGTCTCTGGTTGGGGAAGGTTTTAATAGTCACCGTGGGTACATCACCACCAATGCACTTGACACAATGTGGAACATATCCCAGTCCACGTGATTGAAACAATCTTGAAGAGTGGAATCAGATTGGTTGGACCAGCTTTGAACAGACCTGAGCACGGGCGTTTCCTGTTTTAGTTTCTGTCTATAGGCTGGGAGCAACAAAATTGAGTCGTGGTCAGATTTGCCAAAAGGAGGGCTTTGTATGCGTCGTGGAAGTTAGAGTAGCAGCACGGGTCGCGCATTCGATATGCTGATTATTTTTTAGGGAGCCTTGATTTCAGATTAGCTTTGTTAAAATCAACAGCTAGGATATGTGGTTTCCAGTTTACATAGAGTCCAAGGAAGTTCTTTAAATTTTATTCCATAATCACAACACATGATGTTACTACCCTGCATGAATCTGCAGGTAGCTAACCAACCAGTTCTATGGCTATAACTAGTCAAGCAAATGTGTCTGATATACAAATAATAAGATCATACACAAAGTTAGCTAGCGACCCAGATAGCTAACGTTAGCTAGCTAACAGCACACTTGAAATGAAACATCTGAAAATGTAGCTAGCTAGACTGTCTTACCCGTATACATCATGGTTGGATGCGAATCCTGTCTGATGCAATGTATGGTTGCCCTTAGTTTGAAGATGTAATCCAGACTGGTGTTTTCTCCATCTCCTTAGCTATCATACTCGAATTCCACTGATTTCAAAACTCTGTCCCCCAGAAAGTGGAGAGCATACACAAATGGTAGCTAGCGAGACAGCCAGCTAACGTAAGCTAGTTAACAGTACACTTTAACTTGACATTAGATTTATGCAGTTTTACTACTCAATATATAAAAAATAAAAGCGGCGTTCAACACAATTACCTAGACATACTGACCAGCTCGAATAGGCAGACGAGTGCTATATGGCAGACCAATCCAAACTCATCTCTTGGCATGTCCAGCTTACTCCTTATCTCAGTCAATCATGGCTAGCGGGAAGTTTGCTGACTTTTTCTGTGACTAAACCAACTAGGCTCGTAATTTAACAATTTTATTCATATTTAGAGATGGCATACAAGTTTGATATTAAGGCACATGAAAGTTCACATGTTTGAGAAGGCAATTCTGCCAAAAAAACGCATTTTGATAAATACCCATTTTTCTACGTTCAAACAATTCACTTGCGACATAAGCCTAGTATCCTGAATCGGGTCACATTTTGTTACATTACAGCCTTAATCCAAAATGGAAAAATAAATAAAAATCCTCAGCAATCTACACACAATACCCCATAAATGACAAAGCGAAAACAGTTTGTCAATTTTAGCAAACGTATTAAGAAAAAACAGATATGCCTTATTTACATAAGTATTCAGACCCTTTGCTATGAGACTCGAAATTGAGCTCAGGTGCATCTGGTTTCCATTGATCATCCTTGAGAAGTTTCTACAACATGATTGGAGTCCACCTGTGGTAAATTCAATTGTTGGACATGATTTGGAAAGGCAAACGCCTGTCTATATAAAGGTCCCACAGTTGACAGTGCATGTCAGAGCAACAACCAAGCCATGAGGTCGAAGGAATTGTCCATAGGCACAGATCTGGGGAAGGGTACCAAAACACTTCTGCAGCATTGAAGGCCCCCAAGAACACAGTGGTCTCCATTATTCTTAAATCGGGGGGAAAGGGCCTTGGTCAGGGAGGTGTCCAAGAACCTGATGGGCACTATGACAAAACTCTAGAATTCCTCTGTGGAGATGGGAGGACAACCATCTCTGCAGCACTCAACTAATCAGGCCTTTACGTAGAGTTGCAAGACGGAAGCCACTCCTCAGTAAAAGGCACATGACAATCCGCTTGGAGTTTGCCAAAAGGCACCTAAATACTCTCCGACCAGGAGAAACAAGATTCTCTGGTCTGAATAAAAGCAAGATTGAACTCTTTGGCCTGAAAGCCAAGCGCTACGTGTGGAGGGATCCTGGCATCATCCCTACTGTGAAACATGGTGGTGGGCAGCATCATGCTGTGGGGATGTTTTTCAGCAGCAGGGACTGAGAGACTAGTCACAGCAAAGATGAATGGAGCAAAGTACAGAGAGATCCTTGATAAAATCCTGCTCCAGAGTGCTCAGGACCTCAGACTGGGACGAAGGTTCACCTTCCAACAAGACGACGGCTTGGCTGTGTGCTTAGGGTCAACGCAGGAGTGGCTTCAGACAGGTCTCTGAATATCCATGAGTGGCCCAGCCAGAGCCCAGACTTGAACCCGATCGAACATCTCTGGAGAGAACTGAAAATACCTGTGCAGCGACGCTCGCCATCCAACCCGACAGAGCTTGAGGGGATCTGCAGAGAAGAACGAGAGAAACTCCCCAAATACAGGTGTGCGAAGCTTGTAACGTCATATCCAGGAAGACTCGAGGCTGTAATCGCTGCCAAAGGTGCTTCAACAAAGTACTGAGTAAAGGGTTTGAATACTTATGTAAATGTGATATAATTTTTTATTATTTTGATAAATTAAAAATTTCTAAAACCATTTTTTTCTTTGTCATTGTGGGGTATTGTGTGTAGATTGATGAGGGAAAAACAAACAATTTAATACATTTTAGAACAAGGCTGTAACGTAACAAAATGTAGAAAAAGTCGAGTGGTCTGAATACGTTCCGAATGCACTGTACATGTAAACAATTCAAGTGTTTACATGTTATGAAAAAATAGGACAAAACATTATTGGAAGACCAGTTACTGTGTACTCTTTGCTTAAGCTTTGGCCATCACATGTGGCTATTGGTAGTTGTTTACGAGAGACTATGGGTTGTGAGAGTAGCTCTGTGAGGTCGGCTGGCTGGGTACAAGAACCATTGTCTTACTTTCTCCACATGGCCACAAACTTGTGAACGGACACGAAGCCAGTCCTATCGCCTCCAGCCGAATTGAACAATGGAGCTTTCCAGTAGAGCGGACACTCGCACGCCTGGAGGGGGGATAAGAAGGGAGAAAGAAGGGATTTAGACGAGTGTCCTCTTCTGTGCAGTTGAATGTCAGTTCACTTAACTATCCTTTACAGCTCACACGTAATAGAACTGTGTCAAACTAAATATTGTCCAGCTTCACGCTTAAATGTTCAACATTGTCCTCCATCAGGGTGAACTAAATGTTATTTTGTTTTACAGTGCTTTTTTGATTTTCTCTCTCCACCTTACAGCTGTCAGTCACTCTGCTCTAATTCCAACTAAAAACGTTTAATCCAGCCGTCAAAACGTGACACAGCGATTTCCTGGGCTGACTGGCTTTGAACTGAAGAGGATTCGATTTGGATTGAAAATGTCAATAAAGTGCCCATATCCCACAGATAATAGTGGTGTTTCCCCCCAAAGACCTCCCTTGAGGTAACCTGGCTGATGTATCTTTCTCAACTCAGGTTCCCCCACAGGTCAGCGGTCACATACCGGGGGGGTCAGAAATAATATTTTCATGGGTTAAGAGAGAGAGAGAAAAACCAAGTCTGAGCTGCAAACCTTAACTAAAGCCAGGGGCTAATTGCACTAATGAAAACAAATTTGCTGGGTGGCTCGGAGCCTCGGCACTACAAATCACCTTCTCACCTTGGCAACCTTCCCCATGTCCTCAATGGTGGCCCTTTCATTGGGGAATTGGGAAAATATTTTCTCGATCTTAGCAATGAGGCCGTCGATGTTGAGGTTGGCTTTGGGCCGCCCCCGCGGAAAGTAGAACTTTGGAATGCTTTCACTCAGCGCCGTGGGAACAGGCGCCTCGCTCTTCACCTGGGCCTGAGGAGAAACAGACAGGACAGAAATAGCCTGTGTTAGCATCAGCGGCTAACAGTATCTAACATTTAGGACCCAACGACACTAGTGCTGGCTAAAGTAAGCAAAGGCTACCTAGTCCCAATAAAGTAATCCACCACCGGCCCCGCCTCCATCTGCCCCATTAGGGAAACAACTTCCCCCTCCCTTCAACCAATTAACTAATGGCTTTCAATAAAGATGTGTCAAGTGATGTTGGAATGTTCAAAACACACCATTTACACTGAGAGACATTCTGGCAGGCGCCAACCAGCAGGATAGACTTCTACACACAAGTCTACATCGAAAAAGCAACAGATGAATGGAATTATGTATCAAATTATCTGAATGAAAGCATTGAATAATGTATGCTACGATCCAAGAATAATTGACAGCAGTGATCTATGTTCATTTCAAATGCAAAGCTGTAAAATACAGCCTACTGCATGACCTGATATCAACGTACAGAATGGTAAGTGAAAATGCTCTAGAGATGGTTGATCCAATGAATTATCTCCTGACAAGAGAGGCACAGTGTCATCAGAAAGTACTCACACCCATTGACTTTTTCCAAATGTTATGTTACAGCCTGAATTTAGAATTTGTGTCACTGGCCTACACACAACACCCCCATCATGTCAATTATGTTTTAATTAATGATTTAAAATGAAAAGCTGAAATTAGTATTGAACCCCTTTGTTATGGCAAGCCTAAATAAGTCCAGGAGTAAAAATGTGCTTAACAAGTCACATAATAAGTTACATGGACTCCCTGAGTGTTTAACATGTTTTTTTTTTAAATGATTACCCGATCTCTGTACCCACACATATAATTATCTCCAAGGTCCCGCAGTCAAACAGTGAATTTCAAACAGATTCAACCAAAGACCAGGGAGGTTTTCTAGTGCCTCGCAAAGAAGGGCACCTATTTGTAGAAAGAAAAGAAAAATGCAACAATTGAATATCCATTTAACCATGGTGAAGATACTAATTACACTTTGGATGAGAGAGTTCCTATGCTTCCTGGCTGATGTTTTGGTCAATTTTGAATGTTGGTGCTTTCACTCTAGTGGTAGCATGAGACAGTCTACAACCCACACAAGTGGCTCTGGTAGTGCAGCTCATCCAGGATGGCACATCAATGCGAGCTGTGGCAAGGTTTGCTGTGTCTGTCAGCGTAGTGCCCAGAGCATGGAGGCGCTACCAGGAAACAGGCCAGTACATCAGGAGACGTGGAGGAGGCCGTAGGAGGGCAACAACCCAGCAGCAGGACCGCTACCTCTGCCTTTGTGCAAGGAGGAACACTGCCAGAGCCCTGCAAAATGACCTCCAGCAGGCCACAAATGTGTCTGCTGAAACGGTCAGAAACAGACTCCATGAGGGTGGTATGAGGGCCCGACGTCCACAGGTGGGGGTTGTGCTTACAGCCCAACACCGTGCAGGATGTTTGGCATTTGCCAGAGAACACCAAGATTGGCAAATTCGCCACTTGCGCCCTGTGCTCTTCACAGCTGAAAGCAGGTTCACACTGAACACATGTGACAGACGTGACAGAGTCTGGAGACGCTGTGGCGAACGTTCTGCTGCCTGCAACATCCTCCAGCATGACCGGTTTGGCGGTGGGTGGCATTTCTTTGGGGAGCCGCACAGCCATCCATGTGCTCGCCAGAGGTAGCCTGACTGCCATTAGGTACCGAGATGAGATCCTCAGACCCCTTGAGACCATATGCTGGTGCGGTTGGCCCTGGGTTCCTCCTAATGCAAGACAATGCTAGACCTCATGTGGCTGGAGTGTGTCAGCAGTTCCTGCAAGAGGAAGGCATTGATGCTATGGACTGGCCCACCCGTTCCCCAGACCTGAATCCAATTGAGCACATCATGTCTCGCTCCATCCACCAACGCCACGGTGCACCACAGACTGTCCAGGAGTTGGCGGATGCTTTAGTCCAGGTCTGGGAGGAGATCCCTCAGGAGACCATCCGCCACATCATCAGGAGCATGCCCAGGCTTTGTAGGGAGGTCATACAGGCACGTGGAGGCCACACAATACTGACCCTCATTTTGACATGTTTTAAGGACATTACATCAAAGTTGGATCAGCCTATAGTGTGGTTTTCCACTTTAATTTAGAGTGTGACTCCAAATCCAGACCTCCATGGGTTGATAAATTTGATTTCCATTGATAATTTGTGTGTGATTTTGTTGTCAGCACATTCAACTATGTAAAGAAAAAAGTATTTAATAAGAATATTTCAGTGTTCCCTTTATTTTTTTGAGCAGTGTATAAATACACGTGTGTGTGTGTGTATAGAGAGAGATGTATACATCTCTCTCTCTACACATACGTACAGTGCCTTGTGAAAGTATTCGGCCCCCTTGAACTTTGCGACCTTTTGCCACATTTCAGGCTTCAAACATAAAGATATAAAACTGTATTTTTTTTGTGAAGAATCAACAACAAGTGGGACACAATCATGAAGTGGAACGATATTTCAAACTTTTTTAACAAATCAAAAACTGAAAAATTGGGCGTGCAAAATTATTCAGCCCCCTTAAGTTAATACTTTGTAGCGTCACCTTTTGCTGCGATTACAGCTGTAAGTCGCTTGGGGTATGTCTCTATCAGTTTTGCACATCGAGAGACTGACATTTTTTCCCATTCCTCCTTGCAAAACAGCTCGAGCTCAGTGAGGTTGGATGGAGAGCATTTGTGAACAGCAGTTTTCAGTTCTTTCCACAGATTCTCGATTGGATTCAGGTCTGGACTTTGACTTGGCCATTATAACACCTGGATATGTTTATTTTTGAACCATTCCATTGTAGATTTTGCTTTATGTTTTGGATCATTGTCTTGTTGGAAGACAAATCTCCGTCCCAGTCTCAGGTCTTTTGCAGACTCCATCAGGTTTTCTTCCAGAATGGTCCTGTATTTGGCTCCATCCATCTTCCCATCAATTTTAACCATCTTCCCTGTCCCTGCTGAAGAAAAGCAGGCCCAAACCATGATGCTGCCACCACCATGTTTGACAGTGGGGATGGTGCGTTCAGGGTGATGAGCTGTGTTGCTTTTACGCCAAACATAACGTTTTGCATTGTTGCCAAAAAGTTCAATTTTGGTTTCATCTGACCAGAGCACCTTCTTCCACATGTTTGGTGTGTCTCCCAGGTGGCTTGTGGCAAACTTTAAACAACACTTTTTATGGTTATCTTTAAGAAATGGCTTTCTTCTTGCCACTCTTCCATAAAGGCCAGATTTGTGCAATATACGACTGATTGTTGTCCTATGGACAGAGTCTCCCACCTCAGCTGTAGATCTCTGCAGTTCATCCAGAGTGATCATGGGCCTCTTGGCTGCATCTCTGATCAGTCTTCTCCTGGTATGAGCTGAAAGTTTAGAGGGACGGCCAGGTCTTGGTAGATTTGCAGTGGTCTGATACTCCTTCCATTTCAATATTATCGCTTGCACAGTGCTCCTTGGGATGTTTAAAGCTTGGGAAATCTTTTTGTATCCAAATCCGGCTTTAAACTTCTTCACAACAGTATCTCGGACCTGCCTGGTGTGTTCCTTGTTCTTCATGATGCTCTCTGCGCTTTTAACGGACCTCTGAGACTATCACAGTGCAGGTGCATTTATACGGAGACTTGATTACACACAGGTGGATTGTATTTATCATCATTAGTCATTTAGGTCAACATTGGATCATTCAGAGATCCTCACTGAACTTCTGGAGAGAGTTTGCTGCACTGAAAGTAAAGGGGCTGAATAATTTTGCACACCCAATTTTTCAGTTTTTGATTTGTTAAAAAAAATTGAAATATCCAATAAATGTCGTTCCACTTCATGATTGTGTCCCACTTATTGTTGATTCTTCACAAAAAAATACAGTTTTATATCTTTATGTTTGAAGCCTGAAATGTGGCAAAAGGTCGCAAAGTTCAAGGGGGCCGAATACCTTCGCAAGGCACTGTATGTATGTACAGTGGGGCAAAAACGTATTTAGTCAGCCACCAATTGTGCAAGTTCTCCCACTTAAAAAGATGAGTTGCCTGTAATTTTCATCATAGGTACACTTCAACTATGACAGACAAAATGAGAAGAAAAAAAAATCCAGAAAATCACATTGTAGGATTTTTTATGAATTTATTTGCAAATTATGGTGGAAAATAAGTATTTGGTATTTTCTCAATACTTTGTTATATACCCTTTGTTGGCAATGACAGAGGTCAAACGTTTTCTGTAAGTCTTCACAAGGGTTTCACACACTGTTGCTGGTATTTTGGCCCATTCCTCCATGCAGATCTCCTCTAGAGCAGTGATGTTTTGGGGCTGTTGCTGGGCAACACGGACTTTCAACTCCCTCCAAAGATTTTCTATGGGGTTGAGATCTGGAGACTGGCTAGGCCACTCCAGGACCTTGAAATGCTTCTTACGAAGCCACTCCTTCATTGCCCGGGCGGTGTGTTTGGGATCACTGTCATGCTGAAAGACCCAGCCACGTTTCATCTTCAATGCCCTTGCTGATGGAAGGAGGTTTTCACTCAAAATCTCACGATATATGGCCCCATTCATTCTTTCTTTCCTTTACATGGATCAGTCGGCCTGGTCCCTTTGCAGAAAAACAGCCCCAAAGCATGATGTTTCCACCCCCATGCACCCCACCCCCATGGGGTTCTTTGGATGCAACTCAGCATTCTTTGTCCTCCAAACACGAGTTGAGTTTTTACCAAAAAGTTATATTTTTGTTTCATCTGACCATATGACATTCTCCCAATCTTCTTCTGGATCATCCAAATGCTCTCTAGCAAACTTCAGATGGGCCTGGACATGTACTGGCTTAAGCAGGGGGACACGTCTGGCACTGCAGGATTTGAGTCTCTGGCGGCATAGTGTGTTACTGATGGTAGGCTTTGTTACTTTGGTCCCAGCTCTCTGCAGGTCAATCACTAGGTTCCCCCGTGTGGTTCTGGGATTTTTGCTCACCGTTCTTATGATCATTTTGACCCCACAGGGTGAGATCTTGCGTGGAGCCCCAGATCGAGGGAGATTATCAGGTGTCTTTTATACTGATAAGTTCAAACAGGTGCCATTAATACAGGTAATGAGTGGAGGACAGAGGAGCCTCTTAAAGAAGAAGTTACAGGTCTGTGAGAGCCAGAAATCTTGCTTGTTTGTAGGTGACCAAATACTTATTTTCCACCATAATTTGCAAATAAATTCATTTAAAATCCTACAATGTGATTTTCTGGATTTCTTTTCTTCCATTTTGTCTGTCATAGTTGAATTGTACCAATGATAAATTACAGGCCTCTCATCTTTTTAAGTGGGAGAACTTGCACAATTGGTGGCTGACTAAATACTTTTTTGCCCCACTGTATGTATGTATGTATGTATGTATGTATGCATGTATGTATTCCAAAACATGCATCTTGTTTGCAATAGGGCACTAAAGTAAAACTGCAAAAAATTTGACAGAAATTAATATTGTGATCTGAACACATCACTGAGTACCACCCTTCATATTTTCAAGCATGGTGATGGCTGCATCTGTCCAGTGATCCTGCCGACCAAGGCCGGGTCTGAGGGGCTATTTGGCGTAGCAGCTAGCATAGACGACCTGACTACAGAACAGGACCTATAAACTCAGCAAAAAAAAGAACTGTTCTCTCACTGCCAACCGCGTTTATTTTCAACAAACTTAAAATGTGTAAATATTTGTATGAACATAAGATTCAATAACTGAGACAAACTGAACGAGTTCCACAGACCTGTGACTAACAGAAATGGAATAATATGTCCCCGAACAAAGGAGGGGGTCAAAATCAAAGTAACAGTCAGTATTGGGTGTGGCTACCAGCTGCATTCAGTACTGCATCTCCTCCTCATGGACTGCACCAGATTTGCCAGTTCTTGCTGTGAAATGTTTCCCCACTCTTCAACCAAGGCACCTGCAAGTTCCCGGACATTTCTGGGGGGGAATGGCCCTAACCCTCACCCTCTGATCCAACAGGTCCCAGAAGTGCTCAATGGGATTGAGATCCAGGCTCTTTGCTGTCCATGGCAGAACACTGACTTTCCTGTATGCAGGAAATCATGTACAGAACGAGCAGTACGGCTGGTGACATTGTCATGCTGGAGGGTCATGTCAGGATGAGCCTGCAGGAAGGGTACCACATGAGTCTGATGATGCTGTGACACACCGCCCCAGACCACCCTCCACCTCGATCCCGCTCCAGAGTACAGGCTTTGGCGTAACGCTCATTCCTTCGACGATAAACGCGAATCCGACCATCACCCCTGTGAGACAAAACCGCGACTCGTCAGAGAAGAGCACTTTTTGCCAGTCCTGTCTGGTCCAGCGACGGTGGGTTTGTGCCCATAGGAAACTTTGTGGCCGGTGATGTCTGGTGAGGACCTGGTTACAACAGGCCTAAAATCCCTCAGTCTAGCCTCTCTCAGCCTATTGCAGACAGTCTGAGCACTGATGGAGGGATTGTGCTTTCCTGATGTAGCTCGGGCAGTTGATGTTGCCATCCTGTACCTGTCCAGTAGGTGCGATGTTCAGATGTACTGATCTTGTGCAGGTGTTGTTACACGTGGTCTGCCACTGCGAGGACAATATGCTGTCGGTCCTGTCTCCCTGTAGAGCTGTCTTAGGCGTCTCACAGTATGGACATTGCAATTTATTGCCCTGGCCACATCTGCAGTCCTCATGCCTCCAGGGACCCTGGGCATCTTCCTTTTGGTGTTTTACAGAGTCAGTAGAAAGGCCTCTTTAGTGTCCTAAGTTTTCATAACTGTGACCTTAATTTCCTACCGTCTATAAGCCATTAGTGTCTTAACGACCTTTCCACAGGTGCATGTTCATTAATTGTTTATGGTTCATTGAACAAGCATGGGAAACTGTGTTTAAACCCTTTACAATGAAGATCTGTGAAGTTATTTGGATTTATCTTTGAAAGACAGAGTCCTGAAAAAGGGACGTTTCTTTTTTTGCTGAGTTCATAAGAAATTGAAGATGGACCACAGGAAGATTGAGGTAGAGCACGCCCACAGGACTGGAAAACCCACCACCGGCCCAGGTGACAGGCCCAGGGCCATAGTGGACAAGTTCCTGAGGTTCAAGGACAAGGTAGCTGTTCTGGAAAGAGCCAAGAACTTGAGAGGAACGTATATTTTCCTCAATAAGTACATCCTGAAGCTGTGCGCCAGAAGAGGAAAGAACTTATCCCAGCGATGAAAGCTGACGGAGCACGTGAGGACATGACAGGCTCATTGTCCACCCTTCCCGCCTGGAAAGGATGAAAGAACTAAGCATATGGGTTCGTAGCACACACACACAAATTGACTAATGGAATGCTGAATGTATATTTTCTTTCCTCTCGCTTTGTTTGCTCTTTTTCATCTCTGATAAGCTACCCAGGAAAGGGCTGAAAATAGCACATATTAATACATGTAGCCTTAGAAATAAGGTTAATGAAATCAATAACTTCCTAACATCAGACAATTAGGTATTTCTGAACTCACTGAGATAATTATTTTGATAATACAGCAGAAGCAATACAAGGATATAACATCTATAGAAGAGACAAACAATTATGGTTGGAGGTGTTACCGTATTATTTCAGAGCCATATCCCTGAAATGCTTAGAGAATATCTTATGTCAAGTAACATTTAAGTGTTGTGGTTGCCGGTTCACTTGGCACATCTGAAGCCCTTTCCTTTGGGGTGTTGCTATAGGTCACCAAGTGCTAAAAGTCAGTATATAAATAATGTGTGTGAAATGCTTGATAGTATAAGTGACGTAAAAATATAGGTCTACTTTCTTGGGGACCTGAATATTGCCTGGTTTTCATCAAGCTGTCCCCTCAAGGAAGCTTCTCACTGTAACCAGTGCCTGTAATCTGGTTCAGGTTATTAAATCAACCTACCAAGGTGTTTACAAACACTACAGGAACAAGATCATCCACATGTATTAATCACATTTGTACTAATACAGTAGGATATGTTCTAAAGCTGTATCCGTACCCATTGGATGCAGTTATCACAATATTGTGGCTATAGCCAGGAAAGCCAAGGTTCCAAAAGCTGGGCCTAAAATACTGTATAAGAGATCATACAAAATATTTTGCTGTGACTCTTATGTGGGTGATGAAATCCAGACGCTGCACTTGATGAATTTATGAAATTGCTTCTTCCAATTATTGACGAACATGCACCTGTTAAGGAACTGACTGTTAGAACTTAAGGCTCCATGGATTTATGAGAAATGGGGGGGGGGGGCAGAATTATGGGCAGAAAGACAAATTCAACTCTGTCTTTTATCAAATCAGATGGCTTATTCATCACAAAACCATTTGATGTTGCCAATAATTTTTATGATTACTTCATTGGCAATGTGTGCAAACGTAGGCAGGAAATGCCAGCAATGAACAGTGAGCCATCGTATTCATGCATACATTTTTTTTTTTTAAATAAAGAAAAGCATTGCAAGTTTGAATTGAAGTTTGTTTTGTTATCGATCAATATTGACAAACCTCCCGACATTGACAACTACTGAGGATGGTATCCGACTCCTATTGCCACTCCTATCTGTCATATCTTTAATCTGAGCTTGGAGGGAAGCCATAGTAATTCCACTACCCAAGAGTGGTAAAGTGGCCTTCACTGGTTCTAAAAGCAGACCTTATAAGCCTGCTGCCAGCTCTTGGCAAACTTTTAGAAAATAATTGTTTGACCAAATACAATGCAATTTCTCTATAAACAAATGAACAGACTTTCAGCATGCTTATAGAGAAGGGCACACAATATGTACTGCACTGACACAAATTACTGATGACTGGTTGAAAGAAATTGATAATAATATTGTGGGAGCTGTACTGTTAGATTTAAGTGCAACCTCTGATATTATTGACCATAACCGGTTGTTGTGTTATGGCTTTTCAAACTCTTCCATATTGTGGATTCAGAGAGATCTAATAGAACTCAGTTTTTTTTTTAACTGGTAGCTTCTCTAGACACTCTACTCTTTTCTAGTTTTACCAATGATCTGCCACTGTCATTAAACAAATAAAATAACATTTTATTTGTCACGTGCCGAATACAACAGGTGTAGAGCGAAATAGTTACTTACAAGCCTTAAACCAACAATGCATTTAAGAAAAAAATACTTAAAAATAAATAAAAGAAAGAAATAATTAAAGAGCAGCAGTAAAATAACAATAGTGAGGCTATATACAGGGGGTACCGGTACAGAGTCAATGTGTGGGGGCACAGTCAACTGTGTGCCTTTCATGTCCAATCAATTGAATTTACCACAGGTGGACTCCAATCAAGTTGTAGAAGAATTTCAAGAATGATGAAACAGGATGCACCTGAGCTCAATTTTGAGTCTCATAGCAAAGGGTCTGTTTAAGGTATCTGTTTAATACATTTGCTAAACTTTCTAAAAGCTTTGTCATTATGGGGTATTGTCAAGGGGTCCGAATACTTTCCAAATGCACTGTATACTTAGTTTTGCCTGCATTCAATACTAATTTCAGGTCAATAAAGATTTTCTGGCAGACTATAGTTCTTGGTCAGTTTTATCATTGGCCAAGTGCATGTACATTTTTTTTTTTTTTACAGACAAGTCAATATTGCTAATATAAACAGTCAAAAGTACAGGACGCAGAATCGACCCCTGTGGGACACCTTTCCAGGAAACCTGATTTAACACCATTAGTAGATATACATCGAGTTCTATCTGTCAAGTAATTTTTTAACCAGTTACATGCAGCCTAGAGCAATTGAGGAAAGCCTCGGAATTAACAGTGGGTGAGTGAGCAACAGTTTCGAAAGCCTTTGACAGGTCAATGAAGAGGGCAGCACCAAGTTTCCTTTATCCATACAGTTAACCACATAATGTATAACTATGGATGCAGCAGTGAGCGCTATGACCTGGTCTAAATACCCAACTGATGTACATTTAGAATTAATCAAGGATTATAATATTTTAGCTAGACAAGAAAGTTTAGAAATAGGGCAATAATGATTTAGGTCACAAGGGTCACCACCTTTGTGAGAGAGAGGAGGGAGGGGGTACATGGGCCACCTTCCAAACCTTAGGGATAGTCCCAGATATAATCGTCAGGTTAAAAATATGGGTTAATGATTTGGCAAATCAGGGGGGCAGAGAGCTGCAGCAAAAATGGATCAAGCATATCAGCCCCCCCAGTGGATGTTTTTACAACAATATTAAGCAAGGCATCTAGCACATCATTGATAGTAAATTGTTTAAATGAAAACAAATATTTAAGAAGTTGACGCGTTAACCATTGAGTCAGCTAGAGGTTGGCAGACGGAAGAGCAGTCGATTGACTGACCAGGGTCAATTAAACCACCGTTTCGCTCAAATAAAAAGCTTGTTGTGATAAAATGATTAAAAGCATCACTTATCCCATTCTTCTTAGTCATGATGCCAGAGTCTGACAGAACTTTCTTATGCAGGGAAGAAGAGGAATATACATTGGAGTTGCTTACCAAAATGACATCAAATGTTCCTGAGTGGCCTAGTTACAGTTGACTTAAATCTGCTTGAAAATATATGGCAAGACTTGAAAATGGCTGTCTAGCAATGATCAACAAACAACTTGACAGAGCTTGAAGCATTTTTTTTAAAGAATAATGTGCAAATATTGTACAATCCAGGTGTGCAAAGCTCTTAAGAGACTTACCCAGAAAGACTCACAGTTGTAATCGCTGCCAAAGGTGATTCTAACATGTATTGACTCAGGGGGTTGAATACTTAATTAAGTAATCAAGAAAGTTTTAGACCAGAGTTGATGTAGCCCAACCAGAGGTAGGTAGGTATTGGTACACCTAAGCTTATGACCAGACAGGTAAGTAAGGTCTACTAATATCTACCAGTACTAAGTTTGTAGCTCAACTAAAGGTAGGTATTGGTTGCCTTAAATGTATATAGACTAGCCCAATTAATGAACAATACAAGAAGCAAAGCCCAAGTGAAGTGAAGTGAAGATGGCAAAAATCCATATCAATGGATTTGTAACATTTCAGTCATTCAACAGAAAACTATAGATGTTATAAGGTTAAGAAGTTAATCAACAAGGAGTAAGTAGCCTGTTACTTTGGCAAAATAGAGATTATCTACATGCTAAAGGAAAAACAGAGAAGACAGCCTGGCCTATTCTAAACATCCCTGACAAAACAAAGTGGCAAACGTTATCAGTTTGTAAACAACGAGTAGTTAATTAGGCCTAATAGTAGAGTAAAAAAGAGATCAGAGAGCTCTAAATGTAGGTGTGCGTGTGTTTTGTTCTGCTTGTGTACGAGTGTAATCTGGCAACCAGAGATAACCAGCATGTCTCTGAAAGCAGTCAGGAGACAGCCACCCAGAGAGACAGGACAAGAGCCATCTTGGCTGGGCCTGAATGCCAGACCCCTGATTAGAGAAGAACAGCAGTTCATAGCAGGCATGTGTGTGTAATGTTTACTGTTGATTTCTAATTGCTTATTTCACATTAGTTTATTATCTATTTCACTTGCTTTTGAAATGTAAACACATTCCCCATGCCAATAAAGCCCTGTGAATTGAGTGAGTGAGAGTGTCATCAGCAAACTTTTAACGTTCAGCATTGTTCAAGGGATTGGTGCTTTGCCTATGTCATAGGGTACAACCAGACCCACCATTGTTCTACTCTCTGAATCTGTGGAGATCAATCCTCCTAAAACCTGAATGTTATTCCAAAGTGCCTGCTGCAACCCCAGTAACATAAAACCCAAAGCATGTCAGAGATTGGGCACAGCTGTGTGTGTGTGTGTGTGTGTGTGTCTACAATGTTTCCACCGAAGACAGAACGACAGAGTTGTCTGCTCATAATGGCTGAGCTGTGTGTGTTATTTAAGCAATAAGGCACGAGGAGGTGTGGTATATGGCCAATATACCACAGCTAAAAACTGTTCCTATGCGCAACGCAGAGTGCCTGGATACATCCCTTATCCGTGGTATATTGGCCATATACCACAAACCCCTGAGGTGCCTTATTGCTATTCTAAACTGGTTACCAACGCAATTAGATAAGTAAAAATACATGTCTCATACCCGTGGTATATGGTCTGATATACCACTGCTGTCAGCCAATCAGCATTCAGGGCTCGAACCACCCAGTTTATAATAAGCTATATGATAACTAGCCTGTATGATATTAACCCTAGTATACCTGTCATGATCAATTTGATCCCAAACACCCCATTATGATTCGCATAGACCCATCATGCATAGCACACATACTATTGGGATATCCTAATCAACAGGTAGAAATCCTCCCAACTTCTACAGCAGATGAGTCAGACAAGGGTCTGATAGATACTTTACAGGTACACTCAATATGGCTAAGATGCTCATTCTTTTTCTATGGGCTGAAGTGAGTCTGAAGGGGAGAAAAAACATGGCACCCTATTCCCTACACAGTGCACTACTTTTGGTCATAGGGCTCTGGTCAAAAATAGTGCACTTAGTTTGCTAGCTTGTTGATGAAGTTGACTGACAGCTGGCACTGTGCCTTGCTACTGTGTAACATTTGGCTAACGCAATAAAGTTGTAGAGAAAAGTCAGCTGTACTGTAAAACTCAGTGCACTATTCACATGAAAACTAATTTGTGCATTAGTTAGAACTTCACTACACTAACTAGTTAGCTAGAAGGAGTATTTAGCATGGAGTGTGTGAACTGGTGTTAGCATCCCTGCCTTTCCTTTCATATGGATTGACTGGAGACAGGTTCAGCCAGCAAATTTTCATGCACATTTCATAAACTTATTCTGCCACCACAAAACACCTAGATGTAGAATTAGATAGTGAAAACTTGCTCATGAAAAAAATGACAATATTAGCTTCAGGTTTATACAGTAGTTTTTGGTAAATTAACTGACTCGAGGGTGAAAATGTGATTCAGTGGACGATGTCACCTTGGTAATATTTTCTAATGTTAACTTAGGACAGTATATTGTATCTGGACTTCTTTTTAGCTATCCCATGAGTGTTATCAGACAGATAAGTGCAGACGGCCATCGATCTGTCTGCTAAAATGACATAAATGTCAAAATGTACATCATTCCCAGAGACCATTTACATGACTCAAGAATCTAACCTCTGGATCGGTCTGCTCGTCCTTTAAATGAGCTGTGTCCATGCCTGAAAACAAACAATGTTTGGCGCTCCTAAAACAAAAATTAGTGTGTTTTGTTGTATTCTGTTTTCCGCAATCTCCAGTCAGTGGCCTTTACTCACCCTACACATGGCTCTGTAACAACATGCCTTATTGTCAAAGTCAGTTATCCTAATTCATACAGATGACCAAGAGACCAGTGTTCTAGAAGTCTAAATGTCTATCTACAAGAGTCCTTGTACGGCGTGCGCAGTGTTGTCTGTTTGGAAATATTCTGTGGCATTCTGTCAGGTGGTATTCTGCTCAGAACAGACATAGATAAACGCTGTTGATCTTCCCTTGCTCCCCTCTGCGCGCGGGTGTCAGCTATGGCTATAAAAGGACAGATTACTCCTGCTGCCCCACTCAACTGTCCAACTGTCCCCTCCCCCTACCACTCTCTCTCCACCAGCAGCGCTCCCCTAAGCACAACCGCTAATCCTTGCAATATTCCACACATTCACAAGAACTACATGGTCGGTCAAACTAAACACAGTGCACAAGGGCACCTCAACTTGGGGCTCACCCCTAACCTGAATTTAAGTTTATCGTGTCCTGGGACAACATTTACAACCACAACAACAGTATCCTTAAAAACAGCCTAAAACCAAACTGTGGCAAAGCTTTGGATCGGTCTTCTTGGGCCAGGTCCCCCTTAGAAAACATTTTGTTTCTCTGTGTGGGATTTCTTGGTTTAAATGGATAGTTTGAGAGCAATTGCTAACTAGCGCAATGACAAAGAGATCAGCTAGCGTTAATTGCCAAAATGTCAAACTATCAGTTTAAGCAAGATAACACAGCCTGGCCTAGTTTAGCAAATTATGGCTCAACTGTGCCATAGTATAGACAGGTTGCCTAAGATCTAACTGGAAGCCATTTACACACAGGGTAGCCTAGTGGTTAGAGCGTTGGACTAGTAACCGGAAGGTTGCAAGTTCAAATCCTCGAGCTGACAAGGTACAAATCTGTCGTTCTGCCCCTGAACAGGCAGTTAACCCGCTGTTCCTAGGCAATCATTGAAAATAAGAATTTGTTCTTAACTGACTTGCCTAGTTAAAAAGTTTTTTTTTCTTATATATATATTTATTTATTTTAAAACAGAACTACTGGAATGACTACAATTAGGGATGTGACAAATTGACAATTTTACTTAATGTTAAAACTGTCATTTATTTTTGTATGAGAAAAATATATAATATTCCACAATTCAGAATATGGTCCTATTGCGTATGAACGCTAAGGAGCAATGAAATTCTAACTAAACACAGTCATAGGCTGAATCTCAAACCAAACAGTCCCTAAGCCCTTTATCGAGTGGCCACTTGCTGTTGTGTTCTGTTGTGTGCATACTCTGATCGGCAGTGAGAAAGTTGTAAAAACAAAACATCTTTACTAAAATGTGCAAGTATATCGGTCCCCAGTGATTCCATCAGCTGATTTAGCTTGTGATAGCCTGCCTGCTGCTAGCTAGCTTCACTGACAAACAACAGGGATAGAATTCTAGCTAGCTAAGGATGTTGGGCACTGCAGTGATAAACACTGTGTAGCTTGTCACCTATTTACATTAGTTTGACAGCTTGCTGGTGAAGTTGTAGGCATGTTTCCAGCAGTCAGTCCATACTTCAGCATGTTTCCAACGCACCAATCGTTACTTTGTAAAGTTAGGTCATCTATTAAAAAAAAACACAGCGCAGCAGAGCAGGCTGTTCACTGCAGTTGCTTGCCTTTCTCTGCCATTTTTCCAACTTAACGATGGCATGCGGAGCCCTTTATATCCATGGCAAATAATTAGAAAGATGCATATCTATCTAACATTGCAGCATTGTTGCATTATTTTTCCCCTTTATGATTGGGACCTGTTAGTGGTAGTTTTGATAACTGCACTGTGATTTTACATTTTGTGGAATATATATTTCTTCTTAATGTTAATGTCTCAATTTCATTTAACTATTTAAATGTTCACATCTCCAACTACAAGCACAGCTACTGCTGGCTGATAGCACAGCTATCAACTACATTACCCACAATGCATCTACAAATCAGAGTTTGTGAGACATGGGAGTAAAGCCATAAAAATGTGACATGGCCTCTGTTCCAATATCCATACTAGCGTACCACCCTATAATAAAGCTATGTATTGGAGCATGCTAAGTGGTATGCGTGACATTGGAATCCAACCATGACCTACTGAACAAAAGAAACATCCATTTCCAGCCCCTAACCCAGTCTTCCTTTGCCACAATCCAAAATGTATCTAACCCCAAGAGTAACAGACCGCAACAGACAACATGGATGTCCTTGTTATAAGCCACAAGTCATGTCACAGCCAGTAATGTTTGTCCTAGACTGCTATAGTATAGGACCTGTCCTTTTGGAAAGCTTTTACATTCTTCAGTTTGCCTACTGCTGATGGACATAGTAGATCGATGGACTCCAACAGACTGCCACCTCATAGGCTACAGTAGGACCGCAGGTCTGTCCTTGCTGGAAGGCTTAGCCGAAACAATCATTCATACAGACAAACAAACACTAGAGAGTATGAAAACACAGTCTTGTATTGGGAGTGGACCACCTGCCTGTCCTTGCTCAGCGTGGAAGGCTCGGAGCCTCTTCTTGAAGCGTGATGGCAGAACGAAGTCACATCCGCGGGCCAGCAGAGCCAGCTCCTTCCTCAGGTCAGGGTCCTGACGCAACGACAGCTCCTTCATCCTCATCCTCGCGCCAGACAGGACAGGATGCCTCCGCACAAACGCACACACCGATCCACACCCTCTGATCCAATGGGATTATCTTCCTATGGATTGTCCCAATAGTAGAAATCGCAAGAGTAGTAGTGGGAGTAGTAGTAGTGCTAGCAGTAGTTAGGCTAATTACTCAAACAAACACTCAGTGCGTGTCCACTGTCCTTGTGCTGGGAGAGCCTCTTTAAATCAGCGTAGCAGTAGGCAGTGGAAGTAGTGGTAGCGCTCCTCTGTCCCTGTGACTGTCCTTTAACAGAGCGAGAACTTCTTAATGCTGGGCAGCAGCTGCTGCAGTGACACGAGCCTCAAAACTCTGCCCGTCTGTCTGCTGTCCTACACACACACAACAAACACCACAGGGACTGACTGCTAGGGTCAGGGAGCCCCAGCCTACCAGCCACTAGGGAGATAAGGACTCTGTGTGTGTGTGTGTGTGTGTGTGTGTGAGAGAGAGGTGTGGATATGCCCTTTCCAGTTTGCATTCCTCAGCTCTCATAGAAGGTTATGTAAAGAGACAGACCTGCTGTTGTTGAGGGCCCGCTAACTTGGGAATGCCAGCCAAATGCCAAGATGACCCCCTGCTTACCAGCTTCCTAACAGCACAGCAACCATATTACCTAACGGTTCCCGAGACACTAGTAGGTCTGTGCCAAAGGAAAATACCTAGAGCTGTCTCTTTATGACCACAATCCAGCTGGTAGTAGGAAGTACCAAACATTTCTTCAGTGCAAGAGCTTCGAAATGCAAAATTCACCATCAGTTCTTCCTCCTATTTTGTTGGGAATTCAGAGAGTCCACTCAGAATGAGATACTAGGTTCTGTGGCAGCAGCCAGATTCATTAGTGGGCCTCCGTCATATTAAAAAGGTATATTTAACCAAATTCAAAATATATGTAGGCAGGGCACACCTTTTGCTGAGGGATGAATGTGTAGACTTGAGCCGATGAGGATGATAGGAGAAGCCATCAAAACTTGTGACAACTCACAAAAAGTGGGAAAAGAAAAGCCTCAGTTTTCCTCTGTGCATCACGTCGTATGGTCTTCCTTTGTTTTGCCTTCCCTTCCCTTCACAGGCTTGGGCTGCCATCCATTCCACGTCTTATTATAGTTGACGGGCCCTAGCCGGCGGTATGGAAGGGGAAGTGTTGAATTTCAAAGAATGATGGCCGAACCAGTCTCTGCCTATTAAAAGCACCAGCGAGCACTGTTTGGGCAACCCAAGACACCAGATCTGGAGAAACAAGTATGTATGTATCTTTAGTGCTTGCGCAAACATCCGCCTCCTGTCCTGGACTGACAGCAATTACATCAATTCCCCATAAACGTGCTGATCCAACAGCACTAGGCAGTCTAGGCGTGGAGGAGGGGTGCGTTCAAGAGGAGAGATGTTTTTATAAAACGCCAGTTGTTCTCTCAAACAAATCTAATTAGGCTGAAAATGACTTGAGCTCTGTGTGTGTGTGTGTGTGTGTGTGTGTGTGTGTGTGTGTGTGTGTGTGTGTGTGTGTGTGTGTGTGAATACAGTGTGTGGTTGTGGTGTGTAAAAATGCAGGGTGTGAATAGAAAAGCACAGCCGGGCTAAAATGATAAGTATTTTTAGATGACGGGATCACAGAGTCCACATTCTTCCACTGGTTTCAGAACAAACCTAGATCCTGTTGTCCCCCAATAGCAGGATACGGCACCAGTTTGATAAGCCATTTGTGAAGCCTTTTCACGCCATCTGCCTGTTGTTGTCCCTCTACGCTCGTCAGCTCGACACAAACACGAAAGGAAAAGACGAGGACTCAAACAAACTGAGCACATGAAACTGTCAGTACATATATATATATATATATATATATTCTGTCAGTGTTTGCATTAGCAAGAGCCATAATCTGAAGTTATTTCCTAAACAGAGTTATTATTCTGTGATAACGATCTGTTCGTTCACACTTTAGGACACAGCCTCTCTTTGGAAAATGGAACACAGAGAGGGAGGGAGAGCGAGAGAGAGAGAAGTCTCACTGTAGTACCAGTGAGCTCTGGTGCTGAGTACTACTGGACTGACTGGGAGAATCAGATGGGCCTTCACTGGAGAGGACAGCTGTCAGTGCCAACAGTGCCACTCTCTCACACACACGCACACAGAGGCCAAAACTACTTAACAATGGCACCACTCACCAATTCAGCCTCGGGCTTTTGTCTGCTCTGCTGTTGAAAGGCTATAGCCTACCCTGGTTGCCAAAAGATGAAGACGCAAAAAACATTTCAATTAAATAAAAACTATAGCATAGAGAGACAAAAGTAGGCATGGTCACTATAGAGAGACCATGTCAAAAACAAATAAACACATTCTTACACAGTGAGTCCACCCATCAACGTGTCTAATCTGAAGGCTCTAAATATGAACAGGAAACAGTATACCATGCTCTCAGTGAGAGCTTGTTGCGTAATGTTAAGAGATTATGGTGAGAGTGAGCGAGAGCGTGCGAGACAGAGCGACAGCGAGCATGAGAGAGAGAGAACGAGCGAGAGTGAGCAAGTGACCCCTCTGACCCAACAGCGGGAGAAAGTCAATACCAAACAATAGCAGAGTAGCCTATAAATGGAATCGAGCAAGCTCCAGCTCTGTCCTCGCCAATCTTATGGCTGAGACAGGGATTTGGGAATCCATATGAACCCAAAACAAAAATAGGGCCCATTTCACCGACATACATGGTGGGCTTAGGGAAGGGCCTGCTAGCGGAACATGATGTGAGCAGGATCAGCTGGCTTGCATAAAACAGTGATAAGGCAGTAGTTAGAATGACACTGTCATCATGGATCGTGGCGATTAACTGGAGCCAAGGGCATCAACGACTGGAACTAGCCTATTGAGCTAATGATACACAAATTAGTTTTTTTCCTGACCAAATGACCTGATCAAGAAAAAAACTCTGGGTTTGACGTAGCCCATAGGCCTTTGAAAAGATGGCGATGAAGAACATTGCTGACATTTTACATTCTCCCAAGCAATTGTGCAATCATTTTTTATTTTTGTTTGCATAACTTATTTTGTAACTTATTGTGTACATAATGTTGCTTCTATGGTTTCTTATGACCGAAAAAAATAATTGCTTTCAGAAAAGCAATTACTCACCGCGGACTGGAAGAAACTTTTTCCTTTAACAAGTCCGACGCCAGAAAAGGGGACGCAGATCGGGGATCTTTCTGAGAATCCGTATGCGAGCGAGAACACTCCTAATTAGAGATTGGACGATTAATTAGGGCCGATTTCATGTTTTCATAACAATCGGTAATTATGGCCGATTATATTACACTCCACGAGGAGACTGCATGGCAGGTTGACCACCTGTTACGCGAGTGCAGCAAGGAGCCATGGTAAGTTGCTAGCTAGCATTAAACTTATCTTATAAAAAAACAATTAATCTTAACATAATCACTAGTTCACTACACATGGTTGATGACATTACTAGTTTAACTAGCTTGTTCTGCGGTGCAAACAATCAATGCGGTGCCTGTTAACTTCTTGGTGACTGGGGGGCAGTATTGAGTAGCTTGGATGAATAAGGTGCTCAGAGTAAACTGCCTGCTACTCAGCCATAAAAGCTAGAATATGCATATAATAATTTGTACAGTTGGATAAGAAAATACTCTGAATTTCTAATACTGTTTGAATGATGGCTGAGTATAACAGAACTCATATGGCAGGCGAAAACCTGAGAAAAATCCAACCTGGATGTGGGAAATCTGAGGTTTGTAAATTTTCAACTCATAGCCTATCAAAGATACAGTGGGATATTGGTCATGTTGCACTTCCTAAGGTTTCCACTAGATGTCAGTCTTTAGAACCTTGTTTGATGCTTCTACTGTGAAGTGGGGCCGAATGAGAGGGGATTGAGCCAGGTGTCTGACAGATTGCCATGAGCTCATGACGCGCGGTCATGTGAAAGTTGGCTTGCGTTCCATTGCTTTTCTACAGACAAAGGAATTCTCCGGGTTAGAACATTATTGAAGATTTATGATAAAAACATTCTAAATATTGATTCTATACTTTGTTTGACATGTTCCTACGACCTGTAAAATAACTTTTTGGACTTTTCATCCGACCTTTCGGCTGGACTTGCACGCGCGTTTGGATTTGTTTACCAAACGCCCTAACAAAGGGAGCTATTTGGACATAAATTATGAACTTTATCAAACAAATCAAACATTGAGTGCATTCTGATGAAGATCATCAAAGGTAAGTGAATATTTACAATGTTATTTCTGACTTCTGTTGACTGCACAATATGGGGGATATCTTTTTGGCTTGTTTGGTCTCAGCACCGTACTCAGATTATTGCATGGTATGCTTTTTCCAAATTTTGGGGGGGAAATTTGACACAGCGGTTGCATTAAGGAGAAGTTTACCTAAAGTTCCATGTTAATAGTTGTATCTTTTATCAATGTTTATTATGAGTATTTATTATAAATTAATGTTATGAATGTTTATTATAAATTGATGTGGCTCTCTGCAAAATCACTGCATGTTTTGGAACTACTGAACATAACACTCCGGTGTAAAATGTGATTTTTGGATATAAATATGCACTTTATTGAACAAAACATACATGTATTATGTAACATGAAGTCCTATGAGTGTCATCTGATGATCATCAAAGGTTAGTGATTAATTTGATCAATATTTCTGCTTTTTGGGACTCCTCTCTTTGGCTGGGAAAATGGCTGTGTTTTTCTGTGACTTGGTGGTGACCTAAGGTAGTGGAGCAGGTCGAGAGTTAAGTTCCTTGGTGTCCACATCACCAATGAACAATCATGGTCCAAACATACCAAGACAGTCGTGAAGAGGGCACGACAAAACCTTTTCCCCCTCAGGAGACTGAAAAGATTTGTCATTAGCCCCCAGATCCTCAAAAGGTTCTACAGCTGCACCATTTGAGAGCATCCAACTTCAACTGTTGCATTACCGCCTGGTATGGCAACTGTTCGGCATCTGACAATAAGGCGCTACAGGGGGTAGTGCGAAAGGCCCAGTGTATCACTGGGGCCAAGCTTCCTGCAATCCAGGACCCACAGTTGAAGTTGGAAGTTTACATAAACAAGTTTTAAATGACTCCAACCTCAGTGTTTCAACCACTCCACAAATTTCTTGTTAACAAACTATATTTTTGGAAAGTCGGTTAGGACATCTACTTTGTGCATGACAAGTCATTTTTCCAACAATTGTTTAGACAGATTATTTCACTGTATCACAATTCCAGTGGGTCAGAAGTTTACATACACTAAGTTGACTGTGCATATCAATAGCTTGGAAAATTCCTGAAAATAATGTCATGGCTTTAGACGCTTCTGTTAGGCTAATTGATATCATTCGAGTCAATTGGAGGTGTATCTGGGATTGTAATTTCAAGGCCTATGTTTGCAGCATGACTGAAGGAGGCTTTGTTGCAAAATAAGAAGCCGATTCTAGACCTCATTTTGGATTGGAGATGCTTAATGTGAGTCTGGAAGGAGAGTTTACAGTCTAACCAGACACCTAGGTAAAGCTGACGTGCATACCTATATAACGTAGGTACATTACGTAATGGCGCCACGTAAAATGTTGCACTACACGTGCAACACAGCATTCCCAACCTAGCCCACAATGTCTGCTGTAAGGGTCAAGCAGTCAACAAGTCCAGCATTCGTTTCAAAGAGTAAGAACATTTCAGAGACACAACTCAAAGGCAAAATCCATTAACGTCAAGATATTGGAATTCATGGCCCTTGACAATCAACCGTTTTCTGTCGTGGGTGATGTTGGCTTTCGCCGACTGGTCGAGCACCGGTACACACTAGAGGTCGACCGATTATGATTTTTCAACACCGATACCGATTATTGGAGGACCAAAAAAGGCGATACCGATTAAAATCAGACATTTTTTTTATTTTTTATTTGTAATAATGACAATTACAACAATACTGAATGAACACTTATTTTAACTTAATATAATACGTCAATAAAAATCAATTTAGCCTCAAATAAATAATGAAACATGTTCAATTTGGTTTAAATAATGCAAAAACAAAGTGTTGGAGAAGAAAGTAAAGGTGCAATATGTGCCATGTAAGAAAGCTAACTTTTAAGTTCCTTGCTCAGAACATGAGAACATATGAAAGCTGGTGGTTCCTTTTAACATGAGTCTTCCATATTCCCAGGTAAGAAGTCTTAGGTTGTAGTTATTATAGGAATTATAGGACTATTTCCCTCTATACCATTTGTATTTCATTAACCTGTGACTATTGGATGTTCTTATAGGCACTTTAGTATTGCCAGTGTAACAGTATAGCTTCCGTCCCTCTCCTCGCTCCTCCCTTGGCTCGAACCAGGAACACAACGACAACAGCCACCCTTGAAGCAGCGTTAACCATGCAGAGCAAGGGAAACAACCACTCCAAGGCTCAGAGCGAGTGACGTTTGAAACGCTATTAGCGCGCGCTAACTAGCTAGCCATTTCACTTCGGTTACACCAGCCTCATCTCGGGAGTGCTTGACGCACAATGCTTGATGCACAACGAAGAGCTGCTGGCAAAACGCAAAGAAAGTGCTGTTTGAATGAATGTTTACGCGCCTGCTTCTGCCTACCACCGCTCAGTTAGATACTTAGATACTTGTATGCTTATATGCTCAGTCAGATTATATGCAACGCAGGACACACTAGATAATATCTAGGAATATCATCAACCATGTGTAGTTAACTAGTGATTATGATTGATTGATAGATTGTTTTTATAAAGATAAGTTTAATGCTAGCTAGCAACTTACCTTGGCTTACTGCATTCGCGAAAAAGGCAGTCTCCTTGTGGAGTGCAACGAGAGAGGCAGGTCGTTATAGCGTTGGACTAGTTAACTGTAAGGTTGCAAGATTGTATCCCCCGAGCTGACAAGGTGAAAATCTGTCGTTCTGCCACTGAACGAGGCAGTTAACCCACCGTTCCTAGGCCGTCATTGAAAATAAGAATGTGTTCTTAACTGACTTGCCTAGTTAAATAAAGATTAAAGAAAAGGTGTAAAAAATATTTAAAAAATATTTAAAAATAATAATAATAATAATACCAAAATCGGCCAAATCGCTGTACGAAAATATCGATTTCCGATTGTTATGAAAACTTGAAATCGGCCCTAATTAATCGGCCATTCCGATTAATTGGTCGACCTCTACTACCAAGTGCGCTATTTTTCAGATGTTGCCCTACCGGAGTTTAACAGTAGATGAGTCACTGCTATTAGCTTCACGACTGACATTTGGACCAGCGATATCAGCCCCATGAGCATGCTGAGTCTGACAGCACAGTGGGTCGTTGAAGATTTCGTACTGAGAAGTCGTATTGCACGCTCATGAATGTGCTAGTTGTCATACTGCTGCTGCCATTGCAATGGCATTTGAGAACATGTTTTAAACATGAACACACTAGCTAGCTCCATTCAAACAACTGACTGGAGAAATAAGCTCCTCAACTGTGCCTGCAGCAGACGTGATACATTTAAACGCCTGCTCAACAAAACTGCCGAAAAGGTTGTGAACAAGCGATTCGGTGGCATTCTCGCTGAGCCTTTACTGTGTCGCCACCATGCTCGATGCTATCTACAAGGACCGCTACTTCGATGCAGGCAAGAAACAGGATTTGATGGAAACGGACACAGTGACAGTGCGTACCGAGGAAGACAGGCCACGCACAACGAGCTGAAACTTCACTGCTTGACATGTGTGATGAAATCCTGGTTGAGAATGAAACGACTGAACAAATGAATGAAACAGCACAGCAACTAAGTGAAAGAAATAGGTTTTGATTATGTTTTACTGGTAATGGGGACATACGTAAATGGCAACAAAATAACTTTTTGGTTAGTGTGGTGTGTATGTGCGTGTGTAACCTTTATTTAACCAGGCAAGCCAGTTAAGATCAAATTCTTATTTACAATGACGGCCTACCCCGGCCAAACCCGGACGACGCTGGGCCAATTGTGCTCCGCCCTATGGGACTACCAATTACGTCCGGATATGATGCAGCCTGGATTCGAACCAGGGACTGTAGTGACACTTCTTGCACTGAGGTGCAGTGCCTTAGACAGCTGTGTCCATTTCACATCGGTTACACCAGCCTAATCTCGGGAGTTGATAGGCTTGAAGTCATAAACAGTGCAATGCTTGAAGCATTGCGAAGAGCTGCTGGCGAAACGCACGAAAGTGCTGTTTGAATGAATGCTTACGAGCCTGCTGGTGCCTACCATCGCTCAGTCACACTGCTCTATCAAATCATAGACTTAATTATAACATAACACACAGAAATACGAGCCTTAGGTCCCCCTTTGCCAGGAAAAACGTCATGGTTAATGCACAGCAGCATATTTTTAAAAAGACCCCGAAATCCAATTTCCAAGATACAGCTAATGTTTAGGAATCCTGAAAATAAAACTGAATGTCTTACACTTAAACTGAGACATTATCCTAGCCTTGTCAGAATTGTTTCCAAAATGCTTGGTTGGGACCCATTGATGGGTAGTGGCTGATTCCTTTTGGGTTGCCACTTGAGGCTGGGTGCTGGCTAGAATTGTTCTAGCCTACGTGTGGCCGACTTCACGAGAAAGCGAGCAGGAGCAAGCTCCAAAGGCTTCAGAAGGGTCACAGTAAAACAGGTTCATTGACCACTCAAGTGTTTGTAGAAACTGAATATGGATTGTTCGAATGTAGCCTCGACAGCCCATTAAAAGAAGGCGAACACTGATCACGTCAAATCATTGAGACCTCAGGTCTAGTAGATATCTTGCCTTCTCTGAATCTCACTCTCCTCAGCAGAATATCTAAAGAATGATCGACCGCCATTTCCTCAGACAATTAACAGCATCTGTGTAGAGTTACTCTTCACTGAAATTACACAGAGGACAAATCTGCTGCCACTCTTGCCTGCACACCCAGGCTCAGTTCTGAGTAGTTAATGCAAGCACAAGGGAAACCAAGGCTATCTATATCAGTGTCTTGTGTGAAAGTTGAACCAGCTGTTCTGAGCAGCATCAGTATGACGTTAATTGCATTTTTAACTAATCCTTTGAAGAATGCATTTGTATTCTGGAATTCCTGTGGCTTGCTTAAAATAGAGCATTACTTGATACCCGATAGCAATCACTTTAATACGAAGTGACATTGTGGGCACATGCCTCTGACGTCAGGCCACAAAATACAGACTGTACAAAACAGTTGCTACTTGGAGGGAATGGGGCCGGGGACCAGTGAAGAGCTTGGGGGGGAAGAGAACGGACGTGGAAATCACCTTTTCACATCAGTCAAACCTCTTGACGTTTCACAGCAATACTTTTTCCATGGCAAAAATGAAAACACAAAGCAGACCAAACTCTTTGGTTCTTTAAAAATCTGCTGTAAAATAGTGTGCTATAGCTTGGAAAATAAATAAATGTGACTCAATGACAACATAATGTGTGTTTCCAACATTAGGGCTGTTTTCCGAAAGAAGTTAATCCGCTTCGTGTTTTGTTTCCTTGCCACAATACTAATGAGTATCGCGATATTGGTATCATCCGAGCCATAGCAGACACAGAGAGGGAGAGCCTATGACAAGCAATTCATTACCAACAGATGTCTCCCTTGAGAAAAGACCATTATCTGACTGAAATCCACAGATACGGAGGCTGAATGGTTCTGTTGCTTTTCTCTAATTTCTGCTAATTACTGTTGTGGCTAGAGACTCTAGGCCATTTAAACTGTCCCTTGTTGAATACTAAGAAAATATTGGTTTTGCTTTGACTGCACCCACTCTTTAGCTTTGAGAACCATGCCATGCTTGTGATTATCTGAATGAACGAGACATACAGACTTGTGCATTTGTTTTTAAGTCACTGTCCAGACTAGAGGTCGACCGATTATGATTTTTCAACGCCGACATCGATTATTGAAGGACCAAAAAAGACCGATACCGATTAAAATCGGCCAATTTTTTTGATGTATTTGTAATAATGACAATTACAACAATACTGAATGAACACTTATTTTAACTTAATATAATACGTCAATAAAAATCAATTTAGCCTCAAATAAATAATGAAATATGTTCAATTTGGTTTAAATAATGCAAAAACAAAGTGTTGGAGAAGAAAGTAAAAGTGCAATATGTGCCATGTAAGAAAGCTAACGTTTAAGTTCCTTGCTCAGACCATGAGAACATATGAAAGCTGGTGGTTCCTTTTAACATGAGTCTTAGTTATTATAGAAATTATAGGACTATTTCTCTCTATAAGATTGGTATTTCATATACCTTTGACTATTGGATGTTCTTATAGGCACTATAGTATTGCCAGTGTAACAGTATAGCTTCCATCCCTCTCCTCGCCGCTACCTGGGCTCGAACCAGGAACACATCGACAACAGCCACCCTCGAAGCAGCGTTACCCATGCAGGGCAAGGGGAACAACTACTCCAAGTCTCAGAGCGAGTGACGTTTGAAACGCTATTAGCGCGCACCCCGCTAACTAGCTAGCCATTTCACATCAGTTACACCAGCCTAATCTCGGGAGTTGATAGGCTTGAAGTCATAAACAGCTTGAAGCATTGCGAAGAGCTGCTGGCAAAACGCACGAAAGTGCTGTTTGAATGAATGCTTACGAGCCTGCTGGTGCCTACCATCGCATAGTCAGACTGCTGTATCAAATCATAGACTTAATTATACCATAACACACAGAAATACGAGCCTTAGGTCATTAATAAGGCAGAATCCGGAAACTATCATTTCGAAATCAAAACGTTTATTCTTTCAGTGAAATACGGAACCGTTCCGTATTTTATCTAACGGATGGCATCCCTAAGTCTAAATATTGCTGTTACATTGCACAACCTTCAATGTTATGTCATAATTACGTAACATTCTGACAAATTAGTTCACAATGAGCCAGGCGGCCCAAACTGTTGCATATACCCTGACTCTGCGTGCAATGAACGCAAGAGAAGTGACACAATTTCACCTGGTTAATATTGCCTGCTAACCTTTCTTTTAGCTAAATATGCAGGTTTAACAATATATACTTCTGTGTATTGATTTTAAGAAAGGCATTGGTGTTTATGGTTAGGTACACGTTGGAGCAACGACAGTCCTTTTTCGCGAATGCGCACCGCATCGATTATATGCAACGCAGGACACGCTAGATAAACTAGTAATATCATCAACCATGTGTAGTTATAACTAGTGATTATAATCGATTGATTGTTTTTTATAAGATATGTTTAATGCTAGCTAGCAACTTACCTTGGCTTCTTACTGCATTCGCGTAACAGGCAAGCAAAATTACTATTTTAAAAAATTTAAATAAAATGCAAATTCGGCGTCCAAAAATACAGATTTCCCATTGTTATGAAAACATGAAATCGGCCCTAATTAATCAGCCATTCCGATTAATCGGTCGACCACTAGTCCAGGCCCCAAGAAAGGATTTGGGACTGCTTCACAAACCATCATGGAATGTGGGACTTTGCTGATAGGATAGCTCTTAGTATCATAAAACAGACAAACTAACTAGGCCTAACACTTTTTAAAACAGCAAACTGGGATTACAAAAACAACAAAGCGGCCACACCGCCACTTGTTTTGGTAAACAGCTGAAGGATGGGGCTTGAGAAATGTAACCGCAGCTTAGCTATGGATGCAAGAACTGACTATCAATGAGTATGCACAGTAATAATTCAATATTAAAACTGATTATGACAGTTGGCAGACTATAGACTATTGCATAAACACCTTACACTGCTCATCTTAAATCGAAGTAAAAGGTCAAAATCTAAGTAAGCACACGCCGATTAAAAGACCTGGTTCTGCATAATCTTTAGAGATATTAGGACATGTAAACACCTGACATCGGCGTAACAGCTGTGTATTTGATCAGCGCATGTGCTAGCACCAGCCGAGCGAGCCGCTCTCTTTAGTGTGAGTGAAGTGAGTTCGGAACAATGTATGCGTCTAGAAGTACTTCATACACACATTTTACGTCTGAACTCAGAATCAAATATGCTTCAGAAAAATAACATGGCCGCTGTGGTAGAACGGTCATTTTGATTGCCAATTTTTATCAGAGTGGCAACAGGTAGCCTGATTTCAGATGTGTCCATGTTAACAGGATTATTAGGGAAATCGTTCTTGCAAAGCACGTAAACATTTTAATCAAACTATTCTACTAAATCTGACTATCCACAATAAATTGCATTGTTGTGTGCATGTAACCATACTCTCAAACCCTGTACCTGGAGAGCTAACCTCTGATTTGCAATCCAACCCCAGTTGTAACTAACCTGATTCAACCAGCTAATTATTTGAGTCGGGTGCGCTAGATTACGGTTGGAGGGAAAGCCTACAGGACGGTAGCTCTCCAGGAACAGAGTTGGAGAGCCATGGTCTATGATATGAAAAGGTTGGCTAGTTTTAAATATTTAGAAACTAGTGTTAGTTTAGTGTTAGATTGGTGTCACACTTTTGTCCCAGACCTAGCTAACACACCAGACTGGAAGGTTCTCTACAGCTCTGTTAGTGACCATCTGGTTCTTGGTCCCTGACCAAGGCCCTTCTCCCGACCAAGGCCCTTCTCTCCAGACTACGCAGTTTGGCTGGGCGGCCAGCTCTAGGAAGAGTCTAGGTGGTTCCAAACTTATTCCATTTAAGAATGATTGAGGCCACTGTGTTCTTGGGGACCTTCAAATGCTGCGGAATTTTTTTGTACCCTTCCCTAGATCTTTTCCTGCACACAATCCGGTCTCTGATCTCTATGGACAATTCCTTCAACCTCATGGCTTGGTTTTTGCTCTGACATGGACTGTCAACTGTGGGACCTTATATAGACAGGTGTGTGCCTTTCCAAATCACATCCAATCAATTGAATTTACCACAGGTGGACTCCAATCAAGTTGCAGAAACATCTCAAGGATGATCAATGGAAACAGGATGCACCTGAGCTCAATTTCAAGTCTCATACATGTAGCAAAGGGTCTGAATACTTATGTAAATACTTGTTTTTAAAAAAAATAGATTTGCAAACATTTCTAAAAACAAAACCTGTTTTCGCTTTGTCATTATGGGATAGTGTGTGTAGATTGCTGAGGAAATTGTTTTATTGAATCCATTTTAGAATAAGGCTGTAACGTAACAAAATGTGGAAAGGGGGCACTGTAGACACACCCTATGTTTGAATTAAATAAACTATATGTAGGCTATTTATCTTGTCTGATGTTTTAAGCACTGCAATTAAAAATGAAGACACAAATTACTAGAGAGAGCCAGTAGAGATCAACAGCCTCACCAGAAGAACAAAAACCTGTTCCCGACCCTCCTCCCGATGCTGCTGGCCTACTGTGATTATGCTGCTAAGCTCCTGAAGTTGCCTGTAATAGGCTGCACCAGCGGTCAGCAAACTTTTCCATTTGGATTGTCAAGTTATCGTCCCATTTCTGCTGATATGCATGCCAGTTATGAATTTCAGATGCACCTTTTCCTGGAAGAGTTTCATTTATAATAAAGTCTTCATATCGCAAAATCAATGTTACGTGGTTAATCAAAATTCTATCTAAATGAAACTGATAACTTTTTTATTTGTAACTTTATTGACAATATGTAAAAATAGCCTACTAAAAATATTGCAGCCCGCAGGTAGAAAATATAATGAAAAAAAGTAAATATCCTATAAATCACATTGGCTATGCACGGTCTGTCTGCAACGAACATGAAACATTGTATCAACTATTAACTTGGTCTGGCCCAAAGCTCCTGCTAGCAAACTTGCAATATTGTATAAAATATTCTAGGCCCTCAGAGTTTCCAGTGCCAGTGAGCTCTGGACTGACAGACACAGCTGTAGGCTGTTTGCACAAGGGATAAGAAGTAATCAGGTAGGCCTATTTAATGACATTTCCACCAGATCAGAGCATGACATTTTTTTCCCCTTTCATGCTGAGTGTTTATCAAAAAGGATTGAGCTGGAAAGATTTGTCAAAATGGGCTACATTGAGTAGTTAATATAATGGATGTAAAATTGATGTTTATTTGATGCTTGAGGCAAATAAAAAAATTACTTTGAGAAGCTACACAGTGATGGTGAGTTAAGGCAATCAGAAATAGTATCAGATCCTCAGATGGGCACATTTGTAGGCCTACATTTGCACACAGGCCAGGTAGTCTAGGCCTACTTCTATGCATAATCAGGTGCGTGTCCTTAAGATTGACAGAAACGCTCCAAAAATATACATTTAAAAAAGACTCATAGCAAAAGGTCTGAATACTTATATAAATAAGGTATGTTTTTTTATTTTTAATACATTTTCAAACATTTCTAAAAACCTGTTTTCGCTTTGTCGTTATGGGTTAGTGTGTAGATCGATGAGCATTTTTTAAAGCAATTTTAGAATAAGTCTGTCAACAATAAGAAAAAGTGGAAAAAATAAGTCTGAATACTTTCCCGAATGCACTGTATATTGGCTACACCCATCCAATGATGTCAGATCAAAGATACATTTCTAGGGGTAGAGGTTAGGATGATGAATTGGGACTGAGATAAATGAGTCTAATGAGCAGCAGCCTTACCTTTTTAGTGCTGACAGACCTCCGTAGCGCCCTCCCATTGGGTCCCACAACTCTGGCATTACCACTGCTCCCAGAGGGTAGTGTGTGTGTAGAGGGGGGGCTGGAAGGCGCACCGAGGGGTGCAGAAGACCTCTCCGTCAGAATTCTCTTGGACGCCACATTGTTGTTCTCATTGAAGGTCATCGACCTTTTGTCCTTAGTGTCCCCAAGCCCCAGGTCAATGCTCTGTCCACTCTTGATCAGGCCGAGGTAGTCTTTGAGTATCGTCTGGGTCGTTGGCTCACTCAACCAGTTGAGGAAGAGCTCATCCACTTTCATTTTAAGCACCGGTTGCAGGACTTGTGGCGATGGCATGTTGTTAACCTCCATCTACTACTTTGACACCACAGCACCTGTCAATGGGGAAATCAAATAGAGAATATGGGCTGGGCAGCTACGTAGCTGGCTAGCTAGATCCCTTCAGATATACCAGTGGGCAGTTTATCACATTAGAGACATTTAGGAATGGGTGGTCAGTAATAAACTGGCCCTGAACATCTCTAAAACTACGAGCATTGTATTTGGTACAAATCATTCCCTAAGCTCTAGAAATCAGCTGAATCTGGTAACGAATGGTGTGTGTGGCTGTTGAACAAGTTGAGGAGACAATTACTTGGTGTTACCTTACATTGTAAACTGTCATGGTCAAAACATATAGAGTCAATGGTTGTAAAGATGGGGAGAGGTCTATCCATAATAAAGAGATGCTCTGCTTTTTTGACACCATACTCCAAAAAGCAAGTCCTACAGGCTCTAGTTTTGTCTTATCTTGATTATTGTCCAGCCATGTGTCCAAGTGCTACAAAGAAAGACCTAGTTACGCTGAGGCTGGCCCAGGACAGAGCGGCACATCTTGCTCTTCATTGTAATAAGAGGGCTAATATTAATACTATGCATGTCAGTTACTCTTGACTAAGAGTTGAGGAGAGACTGACTGCATCACATCCTTTTATAAGAAACATGAATGTGTTCAATTCTAAATGGTTTGCATTGTCAACTTACACACAGCTCTGACACACACACTTACCCCACCAGACATGCCACAAGCCCCCCCACACACACAGTCCCCAAATTCAGAACAAATTCAAGAAAGTGTACAGTATTATATGGAGCCAGTATTGCATGGAACTCCCATCTCATATTGCTCAAATGAACAGCAGATCTGGTTTTAAAAAATGTTTTACTTTTTTTTTTTTTTAACAGGTAAAGCAACATCTCACGGCACAACGCCTCTCCCCTATTTGACCTAGATATTTTGGGTGTATGTATTGATATGTAGCCTGCATGCATTTTTTAAATGCATGTAGTTCTGTCCTTGTTTATTATTGTTCTGTATTATGTCATGTTTTATGTTTTGTGTGGACCCCAGGAAGAGTGGCTGCTGCTTTCGCAACAGCTAATGTGGATCCTAATAAAATACCAAATAGACAGTAGAAGCAGAATTGATCATTAGGCCTATACAGTGAGCACAGAATTTACAATTTAAAAAAAAATCAGATTCAATCACTAACTAGCTAGCAAATTCTAGCTACCTACTCCATATGGTTGGCATTGCTGGCAACTACATCTAGCTGGGTAATTCTTACTAGGTGGTGCCTTTTGGAACTCATAACTTTTGGGGGGAAAAGTATATATTCTTTAAAAATGTAGTATTCCATCAGCAAAAGGACATGTTTGACTTTCAGAAAAGCATAGTGAATAACAAGAGAATTTAGTCAACATTTTCACATGTTTAGTTGACCCCTTCTATCTCTACAAGTTACCACAAAAATATGCAATGATGATGGTTTTATTGCAGATGGCAAGGCCAGTACAGGTGCATCAAAGATGGGACCGAGAGATTGAAAAACAACTTCTATCTCAAGGCCATCAGAATGTTAAATAGCCATCACTAGCACATTATAGAGGCTGCTGACCTATATACATAGACTTGGAATCACTGCCCCCTTTAATAATGGAACACTAGTCACTTTAATAATGTTTACATATTTTGCATTACTCATCTCATATGTATATACTGTATTCTATACTATTCTACTGTATCTAAATCGATGCCGCTCTGACACTGCTCAGCCCAATATTTATATATTCTTAATTCCATTCCTTTAGATTTGTCTATTGTTGTGAAATTGTTAGATATTACTGTTAGATATTACTGCACTGTTAGAGCTAGAACCACAAGAATTTTGCTACAGCCGCAATAACATCTGCTAAACACGTGTATGTGACAAATAACATTTTATTTGTTACAGATTCTAGTTTTGGAAACAGAAAACTGAATGAGCTCAAATGATGAGAAAATGAGCAGAATGTTGGCCAAAAATCCATCTCTCTCTTATCTCCTCCCACTACCGGCCACAAGGCTTCCTCTCATCCCGAGTGGCGCAGCGTTCTAAGAGGCGTCACTGCAGTACCTAGTTCGAATCCAGGATGAATCACATCCGGCCATGATCAGGAGTCCCATAGGGCGGCGCACAATTGGCCCAGCGTCGTCCGGGTTTGGCCAGGATAGGCCGTCATTGTAAATAAGAATTTGTTCTTTAACTGACTTGCCTTGTTAAATAAAGTTTTAATATATTTTTTAAAAAGATCATATTTGATAGTTAGTGGAAACACCAACCGGATGCTTCACATTTATACATCCAATTAAATATCTAGCTATTTTTTCCATCTGTGGCAAAATAGTACTTGAAGAGGGTTTTAACTTCTATATCAAACATATTTATAGAAAAATGTGCCTTACAGTGGAGAGAAACAGACTAACCTAATGAAACATTGAAAAATAGTTACAACCGAGTGTTTACATATTTATTTAGCTTTCCACTGCAATTACACAGAACTATGTTGTGTGCAATTGCAGGCTATTCTTTAGATGCTGCAATAAGTCTCTCTTTTTTTTCAACTTTATTTTATGTGGTGTCGGACCTCCAGTGCGCTCACAATAGTAGCGGCTTAAATCGTGGAGTTGTTTAAATAGTCTATGGATACTAACGTTAATGCGTTAGCTAGCCAATTCAGACGCTACCTTAACATGCTGACCAGACCAGACACGTCAAATGCGCGAGCATCGCAAAATACATTTAGAAATCCATGTTATTCGATTATTGCACCCACACTGCTCGCGAGTGTCTGCGCTGCCAAGGGCTAAAATAGAACTCCTTTCTACTTCTGATGCAGATCGCACTGAAAGTCCTGCCTCTCCCATCTCCTCATTGGTTTATAGAGGCAGGTACCCACGTGGGTGATTGAAAGAAGAACTGTTTTGCCGGTCATTGTGGTAATACTATGAAAGTTGAGATGCCGATCACCATATAAGTTCAAAGATGAAAAAGCCTGGAAGGAGGAGAGATGACTAGAAACGATTCAGTTGGCCATTTTATGTGTGGATTAATTGTCGGAGTAGAGGACCTTGTGCATTTCAAGTAAAATAACTCAATGTTTATATTCCAGGACAAATTAATTAGCAACAACAATCTAGCTAAATAGAACAAATTAGCTAGCAAGTGCAAGCTAACTAGCTAAATTGCCATACATGTTTAATGCTTTTCGACCTGTCCCCAAATTAATGTAATTAGTTCAGAGTTTGTTTTGATATTTTAACATGCATGTCGTGATCGTGCTTGGTGTAGGGGGACCAAATACATTTATGCACAATAGCGCACGATGGCACACGCGTGCAGCCGGTTTGGGTTCCGTGTTAGCGCCTTGGCGATAGTATCTTCCGGCAAACGCATTAACGTTAGCCAGATGTTTCGTTAAAGCCCCTGAGGGGAGGACAGCTCATAATAATGTCTGTAACAGAGTAAATTGAATCGAGTAAAACACGAGTTTGACGTATTAAATACCATTACACCAATTCCGCTCCAGCCATTGCCACAAGCCGGTCCTTCCAAATGTAGGTGCCACCAACCTCCCGTGGTGTACAATAAGTACATTTTGCATTTGTACAATTATTTTAATGTGATTTGAAAGTAGATGACATTATGTTCCTAGAACCGTATTGTAAATGAGAATTGATTCACATTTAGTATTTAGCTGCCAGAGCCAATTTGCCTCTGAACAGAATATGTAGCTAAGGTTCTTGGGTAACGTTAGGCTCCGTTAGTCCATTATTGGGCTAGTGCGGTAGCTAGAAAGCTTGTTAGCTCTCATCATTCGTGTATCAGACAGTGAGCTACATTGGAAAGGAAAACCAAAAAGGTATCTAATGTTTGGAAACTGCAAGAAAGCAAGCTAACAAACGCCAGCCTTCAACAGTAGTAGTTAGATAAATTATCCGTTACCTTTTGCACGAACCCTGTCAAGATTAATGTTACTACGGTAACGTTAGCTAATTTGCTAACTGCAACAACTAGCTATGTCTCGCAAATCATTATCACAGCAATTAGCTAATTTATCCAGCAGTTAAATAGCTAGACAGTTGCATCAGCCATTTCCTAACACTGAAAAGCAACATAAATAACAAGCTACTTAACGTTAAAATTAAAACAAATAACGTTATAGCTACAACAGCAGCTAACTGTTAGTTACTGCTTCTGTCGTGACACAAACTGCTACGCTAATTGGAGCAATGCAAGCAAAATACCACTAGCTACGATGAAGGCATTGAAAATAAATATATGTAGCGAGCTACCATATACAAGTAGATTCACATTGGAAAGATTACCTGTATGTTATTATAGTCAGGATACAAATTGTAGAGAAGCGTTCATTTCACCGGGGTTTACTTTGAATTCCAGATCTCGTTCCCTACCTAGGTAACCAGGAAGAGCAAACAACGCGGGAACTTTCTGACAACAAGAACGTGACTTAATTAACCCTATCAGTCCTGAGACCCCATCAGAAGTCGGCTTTTCATTCATCTATCCAGACCGTATATTTAGCCTCACAATGAAGCGTTTTCTTTTCAGGACAACCAGAGGTACAAGTAGAACACAAAACAATTAATGAGTTTCCTAAGTGTTATTGCCACATGTCCAGTGCTTTACTTGGACTGAAGTAGATTCAGGTGCTCATTTTGGATTTATATTTAGGTGCAGGAGCAAATGTAAATAAATAAAAGTAAGGTTGGCCACAGCAAAAACCTGATAAAGATACATTTATATGAATGCTCAGTGGGAAATTATTATCCAACTAGTCAGTGACAACTGTGTGGAGTTTGTGACAAGAACTCCGTACCTTCTAACAACTCTTGTGTAGAACAAAACATGTTCAGTCCCTGAGTCTCAGCTTTTCATAGATAGCTTTTAATAGTTTCTAGCTCAAACCATTCGGACTCTAAATACATTTTTGTAAAGAGACCCTTTTGGGATCTGCCCTTGTCTCACAAAATCCACTCTAGTTCAGTCCCCAGTTAATTAACAAATCAAATCAAGTTGTATTAGTCATATGCACCGAATACAACAGGTGTAGACCTTACAGTGAAATGCATACTTCCGAGCCCCTAACCAACAATGCCGTTAAAAAATATATAGATAAGAATAAGAAATAAAAGTAATTAATGAGCAGCAGTAAAAGTAATTAAAAAGCCGTTGTAAAATAGTGAGACTATATACAGGGGGATACCGGTACAGAGTCAATGTTCGGGGGCACTGGTTAGTTGAGGTAATATGTACATGTAGGTACAATTATTAAAGTGACAATACACAGATGATAACAACAGAGAGTATCAGCAGTATACAAGGGGGGATGGGGGCAATGCAAATTGTCTGGGTAGCAATTTGATTAGATGTTCAGCAGTCTTATGGCTTGGGGGTGGAAGCTTTTTAGAAGCCTCTTGGACATAGACTTGGCGCTCCGGTAACACTTGTCTTGTGTTAGCAGAGAGAATAGTCTATGACTAGGAGTCTTTGACAATTTTTAGGGCTTTCCTCTGACACCGCCTGGTATAGAGGTCCTGGATGGCAGGAAGCTTGGCCCCAGTGATGTACTGGGCCGTACGCACTAACCTTTGCAGTGCCTTGCGGTCGGAGGCCAAGCAGTTGCCATACCAGTCAGGATGCTCTCGATGGTGCAGTTGAAGAACATTTTTAGAATCTGAGGACCCATGTCAAGTCTCCTGAGGGGGAATAGGTTTTGTCATGCCCTCTTTGGTGTGCTTGGACCATGTGAGTTTGTTGCTCGGTCCTCATTTTCCTGTAGTCCACAATCATCTCCTTTGTCTTGATCACGTTGAGGGAGTTGTTGTCCTGGCACCACACGGCCAGGTCTCTAACCTCCTCCCTATAGGCTGTCTCGTCGTTGTCGGTGATCAGGCAGGCCTACCATTGTTGTGTCATCGGCAAAGTTAATGATGGTGTTGGAGTCGTGCCTGGCCGTACGGTCATGAGTGAACAGGGAGTACAGGAAGGGACTGAACACGGACCCCTGAGGGGCCCCTGTGTTGCGAATCAGCGTGGCGGATGTGTTGTTACCTACCCTTACCACCCGTGGAAGTCCAGGACCAGTTGCATTGGGAGGTGTTTAGTCTTTGAGGGCACTCTGGTGTTGAACGCTGAGCTGTTGTCAATTAATAGAATTCCCACATAGGTGTTCCTTTTGTCCGGGTGGGAAAGGGCAGTGTTGAGTGCAATAGAGATTGCATCATCGGTGGATCTGTTGGGGCGCTACACAAATTGGAGTGGGACTAGAGTTTCTGGGATAATTGGTGTTGATGTGAGCCATAACCAGCCTTTCAAAGCACTTCATGGCTTCAGACATGAGTTCTACAGGTCCGTAGTCATTTAGGCAGGTTACCTTAGTGTTGCTTAAAACATGTTATTACACACTCAGACAGGGAGAGGTTGAAAATGTAATTGAAGACACTTGCCAGTTGGTCAGCGCATGTTCGGCAGTACACATCCTCATAATCCATCTGGCCCTGCGGCCTTGTGAATGTTGACCTGTTTAAAGGTTTTACTCACATCGGCTGCGGAGAGCGTGATCACACACTCTTCCGGAACAATTGGTGCTCTCATGCATGTTTCAGTGTTATTTGCTCGAAGTGAGTATAGAAGTAGTTTAGCACGTCTGGTAGGCTCGTGTCACTGGGCAGCTCTCGGCTGTGCTTCCCTTTGTAGTCTGTAATGGTTTGCAAACCCTGCCACATATGACGAGCGTCCAAGCCGGTGTAGTGCTATTCGATCGTTGTCCTGTCTTGACGCTTTGCCTGTTTGATGGTTCATCAGAGGGCATAGCGGGATTTCTTATAAGCTTCCGGGTTAGAGTCCCGCTTCTTGAAAGCGACAGCGCTACCCATTAGTTCAGTGCGGATGTTGCCTGTAATCCATGGCTTCTGGTTAGGGTATGTACGTACAGTCACTGTGGGGATGACGTCATTGATGTACTTATTGATGAAGCCAATGACTGATGTGGTGTTCTCTTCATTGCCATCGGAGGAATCCCGGAACATTTTCCAGTCTGTGCTAGAAAAACAGTCTTGTAGCTTAGTATCTGTTTCATCTGACCACTTTTTTTATTTATCTAGTCACTGGTGCTTCCTGCTTAAATTTTTGCTTGTGAGCAGGAATCAGGAGGATAGAATTATCAGATTTACCAAATGGAGGGCGAGGGAGAGCATTGTATGTGTCTCTGTGTGTGGAGTAAAGGTGGTCCAGAGTTTTTTCCCTCTGGTTGCACATTTAACATGCTGATAGAAATTTGGTAAAACGGATTTAAGTTTCCCTGAGTTAAAGTCCCCAGCTATTAGGAGCGCCGCCTCTGGGTGACTGTTTTCTTGTTTGCTTATGGTGGAATACAGCTCATTCAATGCTGTCTTATTGCCAGCCTCAGTCTGTGGTGGTATGTAAACAGCTACAAAAAATACAGATGAAATCTCTCTAGTTAGATAGTGTGGTCTACAGCTATCATCAGCTTATCATGAGATACTCTACCTCATGCCAGCAACAGCTTGATACTTCCTTAGATATCATGCACCAGCTGTTATTTACAAAAATACATTGTCCGCCGCCCCTTGTCGTACCAGACGCCGCTGTTCTATCCTGCCGGTATAGCGTATAACCAGTCAGCTGTGTGTAGTGTCGTCATTCAGCCACAACTCAGTGAAGCATAAGATATTACAGTTTTGAATGTCCCGTTGGTAGTTAAATCTTCCGAATAGGTCCTACATTTTATTCTCCAAAGATTGCATGTTTGCTAGCAGAATGGAAGGAAGTGGGAGTTTATTAGATCGCCTACAAATTCTCAGAAGGTAGCCTACTCTCTGACCACTTTTTCTCCTCCTAATTACACAGACTAATGGTTGGTACCAACAGATGCAGAAGAAATAGATTAATCCAATGGCAGCTCAAACATACAATGTTTAAAAGGGGTTAGAAGTCCTAAATCAAGCCAGCATGATGTGGGACTCATTGGGTTAAAGGGGCAATCTGCATTTAAACAACAAAGCTTCCCCGCCACTGTTTTGATAAACAGCTGAGGGATGGGGCTGTAACCACGCTCGAATTTGTAGACAGAGCTATGGATGCAAGGACTCAAAATGTTATCAAAATTATAGTTTTAACCATAGAATTACATATTAGAACAAGACTTTATTCATTTAGTAGAGTAATTGAATAGGATATCTGTGGTTTTAACCATATTTTTAGGCCACAGTGTTACTATTTCAGTGTTAACAAACAATGGAGTAATAAAAGCGTATATTTTGAGTTCCGGTGGGGTACGACAATGGAACTAAGTTCATAAGGTAAATATTATTCATTTAAAAGTCCAAAATGTATGTTTCTATCACAGATTGCCATGTAATCAATCGCAAATCACGGAAATCCTTTGATAACCACATGACCACAAATGAAGTGAGCGCCTTGTTTCCTCACATCCACTCACTCAAGAAGAAAGGGAAGATGGTTTGGAAGTATGCTGTATTCAGACCATTCTGAAACGTTTATCAGAGACCATTTTGTCATGAGCGAGAATGTGGTCAGTCTTTAAAACAATAGCCTAACCCTAAGACATAACACTGTACAAAGACAACGACAGGTAGGCACCCACAAATGGTGTGACATCAGTGCTGTTATTATACTTTTTGCCAGTGTAGCGCAGATGCATACGTGTTAGTTTTAAGTATCTTTTTGATTATACCGCAGCCAAATGAGGGACAAACTGGTAGTGTGTTGAAGATGTTCTTGCAACATGCATTTAATATAAGCAGCATTTGACATCAACAATTTTCCTTGGAGCCACAATTTTCATTATCACTAACACTGAAGACGAGCGTCATCCATCATCCATAAAAATCTAAATGTGGAACATTTTCATGAAATTGAGATTCCCTCCATGATGAATAACTAATACTATTCACTGAGATGTGCGGTGTGTCAACGGCAGGGAAATTGAGCCTATAAGGTCACACAAGCCAAGTAAGAAGCTGTTGCAATCAAATTCTTAAATGGTATGTATTCTTCCACCATCCATTAAGAGCCATTGAGATAGAACTAAAAGGCCAGCAGGAAACTGGTGGTTATAATGGAGGATATAGAGGGAAAAAATTTCATCAACAAAAAAATACTGCTTGTCAGCGTTTAGCTGTGTCCTATTATATAGCTGGAGTTGACTGTGGAAATGGTAAACCTAATAAGGACCCACACACACACACTTCTCCCTGAAGATGAGATGGACAAGATGCCACCCTGTTTTACTTATCGTTATATGATGCTATGCACATTACTAACACCATCACAGAAAGCCCATATATTCAATACCCTAAAACTGCTTCTATTTCTTTCCATTTGTAAATGTCAACCACATTCCACTGCAGTTAAGATGGTTTGTTTTATACCATTCATAATCCAGATTTGAGTTATACTCTAATTTCCCCACACTGAAGTACTGTACTTATTTCCAGGAAACATTGTGTGTTTTGTGTGTGTTTGTGTATTGTGTTTGTATATTGTGTTTGTGTATTGTGTTTGTGTATTGTGTGTTCCATTTTTCCTGTAATAACGCGATCCTGCTTCTCTTTCCATGAATGACAATTCTCCATCAGTGTCTCTCTCTTCTCCTTCTCCCCCCTTTCCTTCTCATCCTACTGAAGACTGTAGGGTGAGATGGGGCAGTGTTAAGGGAACTGGGCGGTCTTATTGATTACTGGAGAGGAGAGTCTTCTGAGGCAACATGGCTCCCCCACTGCTTCCCCTGCATAGGCAGTAACTCTGGGTGAGGTCAGTTCCAATAAAGGTACCATCGTACACTCATACAGAAAACATGTCTTACGTTCCATAAAGAAGGTCCAACAGTCCAAGGCAGTCTTTGCACTACTCACCTGGAAATATAACCACATTTAGAAAGGTCTGTAATTGTACTATATATGAATAGCATAGTAATGAAGGAGGTAGAAAGCTATACATGTATTGCAAACGTGTTTTGTGCACACACAGACACACGCACACACGTTAAGCTTGTTTGCCAAGAGCAAATGTATCTCACTGTTGTGAACATTATCGACTGGGTTCTCCTGATTGCTTCCCTTGATAACAGCAGTAACTAAAATCTGCTGCATTCAGAGTTTTCAGAAGCGAGGAAAATTATCAGAAAACTCTTTTGTTCTTCTCGACAGAGAGCCTCATTTATCAGAAATGAGAGGAGAAAAGTGAAGACCTCAAACCCCTAAACTTTTCAACTTCCCAAAGCGTAATTACAGTGTACAAATAGGATTTTACCCAAAGCTGCAAACATGTTGTTTTTTCACGCCTGGAATGACATTTCAAAGGTTTGACCCAGTCAGAAACCACAGGGGATAGCTGGTTAACGTGGAAGAGTGCTAGTGAGGGGTTCATGTGTACAGCTTTCCCCTACTGCTGTCAATTTATGGACTCTCTGAAGTAGGCTAAAAGCAATCTGCACTAATAAGGCAAGTGTGTAAAGTTGAAATAGTTTGGTTGTTGTTACATAGGAAATGATGTTGTGCAGGCGGCTAATGTGAACTAACTGCTGGTGAAACAGTATAGGCATAGTGCGTACAGTAGTTTGTGTTTGGCCAGTCTTGGTACTTTCTTGCAAAGTTTACTGTCTATTTCCCAATCAGACATACAGTATAAACACATGCGTAATGGGTGTTAGTGTGGCCCTCCATGTGGTCCTCCATTTAAATGGTGTTATAGATTTTTATCATCAAGTTGTGTTGCAATTTCACTTCCTGACATGTGACAAAGCCAACAGTGCAACTAGAGTTGACAAATGGGTGCAGAATATTCTCACTTTCTTTCATCTGTGATTTCAATTTAACAATAATAGAAAACTGTTACAGTTCAGTCAAAAATGCAAATAGGAAAATGTCTCAAATATCAAATTAAAAATAGAATGAAAAAGCCAACGGTTTGACTTTGTATATAGCGCATGCACATAAACAACATTAATTTAACATTCTCTGTAGCAGATAAAGATTCCTCTAAGTAGGTTTACCACTTACTGCAATTTACAGTATTTTGCAACAATATTTTCCATTGGCATGAAAGACAAATTTGGCTTTAACAATTTTTTTATACTTTCATTCAAAAGCCATACCATATCTGAAATACTATTTAAACACCGGTCATTTTTACCAACATTTACACCACATAAAGTAATGGTGTATATGTGTACAGTAGTTCGGCCTTCTTATAAGGTAATTTGTCATAATTACATTTTTATTTAGCAATGAGCCCACTCTGTCCTTTGTCTGAAATCCTGCAACGTAGTTATACAGTATAATTTATGTGAGCAATGTTGTATTGTTTTAAATCTACAATGTTGGGATATAGCAATCTCTCATTGTGATTTTACAGTACATTGCTTTGATCTTCTTCTTCAAATAAAATCTGTGATATGCTCAGAACTGAGTTGGGGTGCGAACTGTGAAACACTCCAAACCTCCTGTTCTATCTCCCAAAATGTAATCTGATGCTGATAAATCTTCTCATACTCCTTTTATAGTCATACTGTAAACACGAGAGCAGTGTTTTTATTCCTTAAGAAAATCAGAGGGAGAGAATCAAACTGGCTTCAGTCAACATTTAGATTCCTAATACGCGGCTCGAGATGGAGCCGCAGAGGAGGAGACTTCTTTCATTAGAACACATCAGTAGCTCTCTGAAGTTAGCTCCTTCCATCTGAGATGACTTTAAAAGAGAGACAATGCCTCTGCCTATTGAGGTCTGTGGAGAGCTTTCTCTCTCATCACATATTAATGAAAGGTACTGTTACTGTACATGGTGAGCTGAAGAGACAAAACTAAATATGATGGAGGATTGAAGCAGTTTCTTTATTATCTCCTCTCCCCTTTATGATCCATATGGACTGTATACGAAACATATTGGTACAAGACCTCCTCAACATCACAACATAATGTAACAGTGGACATTTTCTTTGTTGGAGATATACAAGGGAATGGAGTGGGTGACTGAATCCCACTGCTGGCATGCCTCTGAAACTAAGCGGGGTTGGTCCTGGGTGGGAGACTGGAAGTGTTGTTGGCAGACCAGTAGGAGGCAGTCTTTCCTCTGATCTAAAAATAAATACATATCCCAATCTCCCAACGTCTTTCGTCTTTCGGATGGGATGTTAAATGGGTGTCCCGTGTCTCTGTGGTCGCTAAAGATCCCATGGCACTTATTGTAAGAGTAGGAGTGTTAACCCTGGTGGCCTGCCTTAATTCCCAATCTGGCCCTCACACCGTCATGGCCACCTAATCTTTCAATTGGCTCATTCATCCCCTCTCTTGCCCCCTGTAACTATTCCCCAGATTGTTGCTGTAAATGAGAATGTGTTCTCAGTCAACTTACCTGGTAAAATAAGGGTAAGAAAAGCAAGACAATGGCCAGTAGAGGGCACACTTCACCTTGTTTACAGCTCAACTCACATACATTCTGTCATTCTCGCTCACACACTTCCCTTGCGAAGGAGGTATTTTGACCTCAATGGGACTTCCTGATTAAATAAAGGTAAAATTAAAATAAATTAAAAAACACACACTAAATGTACACCCTTTTTCTTGTAGACAAATATCCTCACTGTAACCAAGGGCCACAACAATGTTGACAAAGACCTAACAAGCTGTATGTCAAAAATATGACACTGAAATGGCCCTTGTCCGGTCAGTGGTCTTTTACTGAAAGTGAGGGAGTTAATAGAGGTGTGGGTTTGAGTGTCTGTGGAATGAACCACAGCAGTGATAATCTCTAGACAATGCTCACCTCTAAACAAGCACTGGTAGGGAATAGGAGCAGGTCAATCAGTAAACCCATTGGAGCAGATTCCGAATTCCTCAATATATCCCGATATTAGTGAAGGTACGCTATATTAGGTGTATAGCTATGTGTATGTCGCACTATGCTTTTATATTGCCATGTAATATCACACTATGAGCAGGACCTGTGTGAATATTATTTTTTAGGCTTTATATCAAGCCAGGACAGATTGGAACAGGCACATATTTTGGAAGATTCGCAACAATTAAGGGTTGTTTAGTGTTGTTTTGTATTGTTTTACTGCCTACTATTTGATGTAGTCTAATCATATTTATATCATATTTTAGGTCAGTTGCAGCATTTCATCAACTCTAAGTGGAATGAAAAGGTATTTTGAAGCCTTTGATTTTGTTGTGCCGTATTAGCAGCTCTGAAAGGCCCAATCCTAGACATTGCTTTTGCTTTCAAGATAAAAAGGAATGGACATTACATCACTTTCTAAATAATTTCATGAATTAGGGAAATTGCTCTTAAATCGGTCGCCATGAAAAAAGAGAAAGCCATTTACAAAAATGTGCTTCATCTCTTAATTTGCCTGGAGATTACAATCTTGCCCATAATGACTTAAACATGGGAACGAGGGTTTGTGTTCGATTTTGGGCTAATTTCGCTGGTCAATCGCTAATGTTTGGCCAGACAAAGCTTCCTTTAGCCCCTCATATGGAATAGTGGAAAACAAGCATGAAAGCAGGGAAATCATGGAAATCAGCAGGCCTTCATTATGCCAAGGTCATTATAGTTCTCTTTAATCCTCTGTGCTTATAGAAGTTAAAGGAAGCCTATGCTACGCTATCACCCAAGGCCTCACCTTTGAACACACACACACACACACACACACACACACACACACCCACCCACACGCACACACACACGCACGCACGCACACACACACACACACAAGCACACACACACAAGCACACACATACGCACATACGCACACACACCAGTGTCTTTTTCATTCGGGCTTCTTGAATTTCATCATTCATTTTACATCACATTATCTGTGGCCTGTTCCGCAGCCACACTGCTCTGCTTGCTGTTGAGGAAGGCTGATGTTTCCTCAGGAACAGACTGAATCATGCAGAGTAAAACAAACGGATGATTAGAGGCTTTTGGTCACACACAAGTTAAAGATCTGCTTATTAACTAATAATACATTAGATAATACATTAGTAAACGTTTTGTGAATCTGTAATATTATTTATCAATGTGTACCTTGAAAACATCAGTCCATGTGTATTCATTTAATTACATTAATAGTTCTAAGTGGACCTTCAAATAAAGTGTTACAGAGGCATTAGGAGAGATAGGGACGGGTTTTGGCCTGCAGCTGTGTGTGGGTGTGTGTGTGTGTGTGTGTGTGTGTGTGTGTGTGTGTGTGTGTGTGTGTGTGTGTGTGTGTGTGTGTGTGTGTACTGTGATCCAGGTAGTCTCGTTGTAGCATTTGCATAGATTCTGGCACACACACACACACACACACACACGTCACAAATTGTCTGATATTCTTTTACATTTCACAGAAGGTGGTGTGTGTATGAGTCTGTAAAACCTAACTTCCAGCATTGATCGGAGTAGGGGTCACATGGACGTTTCTGCTATAGTGAGCTTATAACTATACCTTTCATAGTGCCTGCTGGAACACTCCTCTTAGACACATAGGAAACTATACCTCAACAGACAAGAGGCCTGGCTGAGTGATCGGTGAGCGCAATTGTTTTGTGAATCCAAGCGGTTTTCGACTGTGTTTATAAAAGCTTTATAAAGACTGTAGAATCTGAACAACAGAATCATACTTTGGTTGTGTGTGAAACCGCCTCACAGCTTGACATAGGAAATAAAAACTAGTAAAAACTAAGTTTACCATTCATTCAGAGCTATTTCAAGACAGACCACTAAAATCATGCATTAAAATACAATGATTACATGACTACTTTCAAAGGAATTCTATCCCCCAACTTGTAGCTACCCCCCACCCCCACCCCACACACACACACCAGCGTCTCTTTCATTTGGTCTCCTTGAATTTCATCATTCATTTTACATCACATTATATCTGTGGCCTGTTCTGCAGCCGCACTGCTCTGCTTGCTGTTGAGGAAGGCTGATGTGTCTTCAGGAACGGACTGAATCATGCAGAGTAAAACAAACGGATGATTAGAGGGTATTGGTCACACAAGATACAGTATCTGCTCATTAAGTGCTTATAAATTGATATTACATAGATAATACATTAGTAAACATTTTGTGAATTTGTATTATAATTGATCAATGTGCATCACTGTATAATACATACATGTAGTAGGAAAACATCAGTTCATGTGTCTTTATTTACTTAATTTAATAGTGGAAATACGAATAAATTGTTACAGAGGCATTAGGAGAGATAGAGACGGGTTTTGAACTGCAGGTGTGTGTGTGTGTGTGTGTGTGTGTGTGTGTGTGTGTGTGTGTGTACTGTATACTGCGTTCCAGGTAGTCTCGTTGTAGCATTTGCATAGATTCTGACACACTCACACACATCTCACAAAGTGTCTGATATTCTTTTGCATTTCACAGAAGTGGTGTGTGTATGAGTCTGTAAAACCTAACTTGCAGCATTGATCGGAGTAGGGGTCACATGGACGTTTCTGCTATAGTGAGCTTATAACTATACCTTTCATAGTGCCTGCTGGAACACTCCTCTTAGACACACAGGAAACTATACCTCAACACACAAGAGGCCTGGCTGAGTGATCGGTGAGCCCAATTGTTTTGTGAACCCAATCGGTTTTGGACTGTATTTATGAAAGCTTTATAAAGACCGGAGAATCTGAACAACAGAATTATACTTTGTTTGTGTGTGAAACCGCCTCACAGCTTGACATAGGAAATAAAAACTGGTAGTCAAGTTTACCATTCATTCAGAGCTATTTCAAGACAGACCACTACAATAGTGCATTTAGTTACAATAATTATGCCGTTACTTTTAAATGGAACTCTATCCCCCAACTTACAGCTAAAAAACTATCCCCACATTTCAAGTTAATGTTTCAAATGAGCATCACAAGACAAGTCCTTATGTTATTGCTCTATCGTAACTGAGATCTTCTAGGGGGGAAATGGTCTCTCAGGCTCTGTCAGAGAATGTCTCTTCAGAGTCTCTCGGCAGCCTGGTCTGATTTAAAACCCTTTGCCTCTGATCTGATAGATACTACCACCAAAAACTGGACAGCATATTTTTTCAATCGCTTTGGTAAATTTTCCCAACTCTTGGTACACAACTCCAAACAAATGATCAAAAAGGCAGTTGTTTCAAAACTCTAAGCACATTTTCAATTGACTAAGTACAACACATAAATTCATACAGTCACGTTTTCACCGTCTAGAAATACAAGTAGAAACATATGAATTATGATATATTCTAATGCACTATTACGGTGATGACTATCATGATTTTACTTCATAGTAAAGAAAATAAAAACGGATATTTACAAGATCACAGATGTACTGTATGTAACAAATGCCCCCCTATACAGCGGACATGTATCCAAAATTAAGTTGCTTGTTTTTATTTAGGGTAATAAATGTTGTTTACGTAGCAGACGCTTTTATCCAATGAGACACACATTTTCGTATGTGATCCCAGTGGGAATCGAATCCACAAGTCTAGTGTTAGTAGTGCCATGCTCTTACAAACTAAACCACGTACAGGACCACTACAATACAATACTGTAAAATATGATTACAATACAGGTGGAAGATGTATGATTGCCTTCCCAATGAGAGTACTACCCTTCTTCAGGCCATGGATGAGGAATGCAATAACATCAATCCAGACCTATGTCAGCCGTGGATTCGCCATACCAAAAGGTTTTTCCCCAGGTGCGTGAACAATGGTGACATTTACTGCGATGTTGAGGACAACCTATGGCCAAATGCTCAAGACAGGCTTGATAGTGCCTGCTAAACATTGTTTCTTTAATTTCTTTAATGTGTTTCATTTGATTACAGTACACTTATGTTGTAAATGTATCTGAACAATAGCTTAATATTTTGCATCAATGATTGTGAAAGATGTCTTCAATGATCACACCTCTGATCACACATGTGATAGCAACTGCGGAAAAATTTGATGTTCAGTCAATTTTAATGGGTATTTCAAGTCTATTAGCAAATGTGTGTAATGTAATGTACTGTAATTTACAGTACTATAGCATGTTACATTCAAAGGGCAATTTTGAAACATGAATCTAGATTTTTTTGCTATTGGATTAACTGGTTGTTAAAATAACTAAATTGAGAAGATATCCTTATGTAGTGTTTTGGTGATTAAATCAATGTTTTCATGGTATTTCACAGTAAATGTATTTTTTGGATCAATGGTTGCGTGATGAAAGATGCCTTCAAACAAAATTAATGCACATTCAAAAGTTTTGAATTTGAGAGTTGCTGGGTTACATACAAGCGTTACTAATTTGAAGTTTTGTGCTATGAGTTATTAAAATTCACCACATACTTGTGAGATTAGCACTAAATTTATTGAAAAAACCTGTAACAAACTCTCTCTATGGTACATGCTCTAGTAGTCTACACTCTGCGGAGTGTGTGTGTGTGTGTGTGTGTGTGTGTGTGTGCCTATGTGAGTACCAGACAAATGGCTCCAGTCCAGTTGGGTTCAGGGGTATGTAAAAAAAAAAAAAAAGTGTTCAAATATATTGTTGGAGGTATGCGCTCCCCAGCGCTATTCAAACAAACTAAAAGATCCTTAAAAACTCTTCCAGCTTGGCCTGCTGCGCTGTGGCGGCCAACACACACTGGCCTGGCACACACTTCAGATGCTAAAATCACATAATCTCTGGGAGGGCCTTTGAGTGTCTGGCCCAAATCCTTGGTCTGGTTTACCTTGCATGATGCGACTTTACTGTCCCTCTTACAAAGTCTGCTCTCATTGTTTCTCATCCAAAACACAGAGACTCCCCTCTTTCTTTCCTCTTAGTTAATGAAGTCCTTCCCCCAGTCAGTCTGTCAGTCTGTCTGTCCACAGTATGAAGTGTTTCCATGTTTGAGCCCAGCACACAAACATGGCCCTGTGGGTCGATGAGAACTGACACACACGCCAAAAGCACATACTCGCTCATATCACTCACTCACTCACTCACTCACTCACTCACTCACTCACTCACTCACTCACTCACTCACTCACTCACTCACTCACTCACTCACTCACTCACTCACTCACTCACTCACTCACCTACACTCACTCACCTACACTCACTCACCTACACTCTTAGAAACATAGCTGCTATCTAGAACCGAAAAGGGTTCTTCGGCTGTCCCCATAGGAGAACCCTTTGAAGAACTATTTTTGGTTCCAAGTAGAACCCGTTTGGGTTCCATGTAGAACCTTTTCCACAGAGGGTTCTACATGGAACCCAAAAGAGTTCTAACTGGAAGCAAAAAGGGGTCTACCTGGAACAAAAAATGGTTCTCCTATGGGGACAGCCGAAGAACCCTTTTGGAACCATTTTTCTAAGAGTGTATCCTCCAAAGAAAAAGTCCTCCACCACTGCCTCTCGTTGAAAGTTTTCGATTTAAGCTTTTCAGAGAGGAGTAATTGGACTGAAACATCCTCTTTTCTCAATACCATGTCGTTCTATGAAGAGGCAGCTGTTTTATATGCGCTGAAAAGGACACACACTTCTCACATCCCGGCAGGCAGAGGAGCTTGGCATTGGCCTCCTGGAAAAGCATGAACAGTAGTCACCTGATCAGAAAAGATCAATGAAAAGCAATTACATTAACCGGGCCTAGGACTGGGACTTAGATGGAAAGATGTAGAGCTGTGTGTGTATTATATGCAAACTGTCTATTTGAGTGTATTCAAATGTGCAGTCATGTACATAATGTGGTTGGTGTTTTTTTTCTAATATCAATTGTCATAATTATGGTTTAGCATTAACCAAGTGAAGTTTGCACAGCAGGGAAAAGAGGTTTGGACACCAACAGGTTGGGCCTCCCTTTATGTCTCCGTTTGAAGGCTCCGCAAATACATATTCATGTTGGCAATATGAAACAACACACATTGTTTATTGTTGGTTTTATTTCGATTGCATATATTATTGTGGACCCATTTTTCAATAACTGTACTGTGGAGGAAGTCTCTGTGAATAAGTATAATTTTAAGAGCAAGACACCAATGTGAAGGTGTTAAATGGACCAGACGTGGACACACCTTCTACCACTTTATATCTTATTATCAAGAGCCATACTGAGAGAGATCACTCTTTCACAGCATGCTAGTCATTAGACTTAAACATGTTACCACTACCCTCTGCACTGTGTTACCACTACCCTATACACTGTGTTACCACTACCCTATACACAGTGTTACCACTACCCTATACACTGTGTTACCACTACCCCCTGCACAGTGTTACCACTACCCTATACACAGTGTTACCACTACCCTATACACTGTGTTACCACTACCCTATACCCAGTGTTACCACTACCCTATACACAGTGTTACCACTACCCTATACACAGTGTTACCACTACCCTATACACAGTGTTACCACTACCCTATACACAGTGTTACCACTACCCTATACACAGTGTTACCACTACCCTATACACTGTTACCACTACCCTATACCCAGTGTTACCACTACCCTATACACAGTGTTACCACTACCCTATACACAGTGTTACCACTACCCTATACACAGTGTTACCACTACCCTATACACAGTGTTACCACTACCCTATACACTGTGTTACCAATACCCTATACACTGTGTTACCACTACCCTATACACAGTGTTACCACTACCCTACCCTATACACTGTGTTACCACTACCCTATACACTGTGTTACCACTACCCTATACACTGTGTTACCACTACCCTATACACAGTGTTACCACTACCCTATACACAGTGTTACCACTACCCTATACACAGTGTTACCACTACCCTGTACACTGTGTTACCACTACCCTATACACAGTGTTACCACTACCCTATACACCAGTGTTACCACTACCCTATACACAGTGTTACCCCTACCCTATACACAGTGTTACCACTACCCTATACACTGTGTTACCACTACCCTATACACTGTTACCACTACCCTATACACTGTTACCACTACCCTATACCCAGTGTTACCACTACCCTATACACAGTGTTACCACTACCCTATACACAGTGTTACCACTACCCTATACACAGTGTTACCACTACCCTATACACAGTGTTACCACTACCCTATACACTGTGTTACCACTACCCTATACCCAGTGTTACCACTACCCTATACACAGTGTTACCACTACCCTATACACTGTGTTACCACTACCCTATACACTGTTACCACTACTCTATACACAGTGTTACCACTACCCTATACACTGTTACCACTACCCTACTGTGTTACACTACCCTCTACACTGTTACCACTACCCTATACCCAGTGTTACCACTACCCTATACACTGTGTTACCACTACCCTATACACTGTGTTACCACTACCCTATACACAGTGTTACCACTACCCTATACACTGTGTTACCACTACCCTATACACTGTGTTACCACTACCCTATACACAGTGTTACCACTACCCTATACACAGTGTTACCACTACCCTATACACAGTGTTACCACTACCCTATACACTGTGTTACCACTACCCTATACACTGTGTTACCACTACCCTATACACTGTGTTACCACTACCCTATACACAGTGTTACCACTACCCTATACACTGTGTTACCACTACCCTATACACTGTGTTACCACTACCCTATACACAGTGTTACCACTACCCTATACACAGTGTTACCACTACCCTATACACAGTGTTACCACTACCCTATACACAGTGTTACCACTACCCTATACACAGTGTTACCACTACCCTATACACAGTGTTACCACTACCCTATACACTGTTACCACTACCCTATACCCAGTGTTACCACTACCCTGTACACAGTGTTATCACTACCCTATACACAGTGTTACCACTACCCTCTACACTGTGTTACCACTACCCTATACACTGTTACCACTACTCTATACACTGTGTTACCACTACCCTATACCCTGTGTTACCACTACCCTATACACTGTGTACCACTACCCTATACACAGTGTTACCACTACCCTATACACTGTTACCACTACTCTATACCCAGTGTTACCACTACCCTATACACTGTTACCACTACCCTATACACAGTGTTACCACTACCCTATACACTGTGTTACCACTACCCTATACACTGTGTTACCACTACCCTATACACTGTGTTACCACTACCCTCTGCACTGTGTTACCACTACCCTATCACAGTGTTACCACTACCCTATACACTGTGTTACCACTACCCTATACACAGTGTTACCACTACCCTATACACTGTGTTACCACTACCCTATACACAGTGTTACCACTACCCTATACACAGTGTTACCACTACCCTATACACTGTGTTACCACTACCCTATACACAGTGTTACCACTACCCTATACACAGTGTTACCACTACCCTATACACTGTTACCACTACCCTATACACAGTGTTACCACTACCCTATACACTGTGTTACCACTACCCTATACACTGTGTTACCACTACCCTATACACTGTTACCACTACCCTATACACTGTTACCACTACCCTATACACTGTTACCACTACCCTATACACTGTGTTACCACTACCCTATACACTGTGTTACCACTACCCTATACACTGTGTTACCACTACCCTATACACTGTGTTACCACTACCCTATACACTGTGTTACCACTACCCTATACACAGTGTTACCACTACCCTATACACTGTGTTACCACTACCCTATACACTGTGTTACCACTACCCTATACACAGTGTTACCACTACCCTATACACAGTGTTACCACTACCCTATACACAGTGTTACCACACTGTGTTACCACTACCCTATACACTGTGTTACCACTACCCTATACACAGTGTTACCACTACCCTATACACTGTGTTACCACTACCCTATACACTGTGTTACCACTACCCTATACACTGTGTTACCACTACCCTATACACAGTGTTACCACTACCCTATACACTGTGTTACCACTACCCTATACACTGTGTTACCACTACCCTATACACTGTGTTACCACTACCCTATACACTGTGTTACCACTACCCTATACACAGTGTTACCACTACCCTATACACAGTGTTACCACTACCCTATACACTGTTACCACTACCCTATACACAGTGTTACCACTACCCTATACACTGTGTTACCACTACCCTATGCACTGTGTTATCCTACCCTATACACTGTGTTACCACTACCCTATACACAGTGTTACCACCACCGTCTCCACTGTGTTACCACTACCCTATACACTGTGTTACCAATACCCTATACACTGTGTTACCACTACCCTATACCCAGTGTTACCACTACCCTATACACAGTGTTACCACTACCCTATACACTATGTTACCATTACCCTATACACTGTGTTACAACTACCCTATACACAGTGTCACCACTACCCTATACACTGTGTTACCAATACCCTATACCCAGCGTTACCACTACCATATAAACTGTGTTACCACTACCCTATACACAGTGTTACCACTACCCTATACACAGTGTTACCACTACCCTCTGCACTGTGATATCACTACCCTATCCACAGTGTTACCACTACCCTATACCCAGTGTTACCACTAGCGTATACCCAGTGTTACCACTACCCTATACACTGTTACCACTACCCTATACCGAAGCGTTACCACTACCCTATACACTGTTACCACTACTCTATACACAGTGTTACCACTACCCTATACACTGTTACCACTACCCTATACCCAGTGTTACCACTACCCTGTACACAGTGTTATCACTACCCTATACACAGTGTTACCACTACCCTCTACACTGTGTTACCACTACCCTATACACTGTTACCACTACTCTATACACTGTGTTACCACTACCCTATACCCTGTGTTACCACTACCCTATACACTGTGTACCACTACCCTATACACAGTGTTACCACTACACTGTACCACTACCTCTACACTGTGTTACCACTACCCTATACACTGTGTTACAACTACTCTATACACAGTGTTACCACTACCCTATACACTGTTACCACTACCCTATACACAGTGTTACCACTACTCTATACACAGTGTTACCACTACCCTATACACTGTTACCACTACCCTATACCCAGTGTTACCACTACCCTATACACAGTGTTACCACTACCCTATACACTGTGTTACCACTACCCTATACACTGTTACCACTACCCTATACACAGTGTTACCACTACCCTATACACAGTGTTACCACTACCCTATACACAGTGTTACCACTACCCTATACACAGTGTTACCACTACCCTATACACAGTGTTACCACTACCCTATACACTGTTTACCACTACCCTATACACAGTGTTACCACTACCCTATACACAGTGTTACCACTACCCTATACACTGTGTTACCACTACCCTATACACTGTGTTACCACTACCCTATACACTGTGTTACCACTACCCTATACACAGTGTTACCACTACCCTATACACTATGTTACCATTACCCTATACACTGTGTTACAACTACCCTATACACAGTGTCACCACTACCCTATACACTGTGTTACCAATACCCTATACCCAGTGTTACCACTACCCTATACACTGTGTTACCACTACCCTATACACAGTGTTACCACTACCACTACCCTATACACAGTGTTACCACTACCCTATACACTGTGTTACCACTACCCTATACACAGTGTTACCACTACCCTATACACTGTGTTACCACTACCCTATACACTGTTACCACTACCCTATACCACTACCCTATACACAGTGTTACCACTACCCTATACACTGTGTTACCACTACCCTATACACTGTGTTACCACTACCCTATACACTGTGTTACCACTACCCTATACACACTACCCTATACACAGTGTTACCACTACCCTATACACAGTGTTACCACTACCCTATACACTGTGTACCACTACCCTATACACAGTGTTACCACTACTCCTATACACAGTGTTACCACTACCCTATACACTGTGTTACCACTACCCTATACACTGTGTTACCACTACCCTATACACTGTGTTACCACTACCCTATACACTGTGTTACCACTACCCTCTGCACTGTGTTACCACTACCCTATACACAGTGTTACCACTGTTACCACTACCCTATACACCAGTGTTACCACTACCCTATACACAGTGTTACCACTACCCTATACACTGTTACCACTACCCTATACACAGTGTTACCACTACCCTATACACAGTGTTACCACTACCCTATACACTGTGTTACCACTACCCTATACACTGTGTTACCACTACCCTATACACAGTGTTACCACTACCCTATACACTGTTACCACTACCCTATACACAGTGTTACCACTACCCTATACACTGTGTTACCACTACCCTATACACTGTGTTACCACTACCCTATACACTGTTACCAGTACCCTATACACAGTGTTACCACTACCCTATACACTGTGTTACCACTACCCTATACACTGTGTTACCACTACCCTATACACTGTGTTACCACTACCCTATACACTGTTACCACTACCCTATACACTGTTACCACTACCCTATACACAGTGTTACCACTACCCTATACACAGTGTTACCACTACCCTATACACTGTGTTACCACTACCCTATACACTGTGTTACCACTACCCTATACACTGTTACCACTACCCTATACACAGTGTTACCACTACCCTATACACAGTGTTACCACTACCCTATACACTGTGTTACCACTACCCTATACACTGTGTTACCACTACCCTATACACAGTGTTACCACTACCCTATACACTGTGTTACCACTACCCTATACACAGTGTTACCACTACCCTATACACAGTGTTACCACTACCCTATACACTGTGTTACCACTACCCTATACACAGTGTTACCACTACCCTATACACTGTGTTACCACTACCCTATACCCTGTGTTACCACTACCCTATACACAGTGTTACCACTACCCTATACACTGTGTTACCACTACCCTATACACTGTGTTACCACTACCCTATACACTGTGTTACCACTACCCTATACACAGTGTTACCACTACCCTATACACAGTGTTACCACTACCCTATACACAGTGTTACCACTACCCTATACACTGTTACCACTACCCTATACACTGTTACCACTACCCTATACACTGTTACCACTACCCTATACACTGTGTTACCACTACCCTATACACTGTGTTACCACTACCGTATACACTGTGTTACCACTACCCTATACACTGTGTTACCACTACCCTATACACTGTGTTACCACTACCCTATACACACCACTTACCTATACACAGTGTTACCACTACCCTGTTATACACTGTGTTACCACTACTACCCACTACCCTACACCGTGTTACCACTACCCTATACACTGTGTACCACTACCCTATACACAGTGTTACCACTACCCTCTGTACTGTTACCACTACTCTATACCCAGTGTTACCACTACCCTATACACTGTTACCACTACCCTATACACAGTGTTACCACTACCCTCTGCACTGTGATATCACTACCCTATCCACAGTGTTACCACTACCCTATACCCAGTGTTACCACTAGCGTATACCCAGTGTTACTACTACCCTATGCACTGTGATACCACTACCCTATACACAGTGTTACCACTACCCTATACACAGTGTTACCACTACCCTATACACTGTGTTACCACTACCCTATACACAGTGTTACCACTACCCTATACACTGTGTTACCACTACCCTATACACTGTGTTACCACTACCCTATACACAGTGTTACCACTACCCTATACACTGTGTTACCACTACCCTATACACTGTGTTACCACTACCCTATACACTGTGTTACCACTACCCTATACACTGTGTTACCACTACCACTATACACTGTGTTACCACTATACACTGTGTTACCACTACCCTATACACAGTGTTACCACTACCCTATACACTGTGTTACCACTGTTACCACTACCCTATACACAGTGTTACCACTACCCTATACACTGTGTTACCACTACCCTATACACAGTGTTACCACTACCCTATACACTGTGTTACCACTACCCTATATACCCAGTGTTACCACTACCCTATACACTGTTACCACTACCCTATACACTGTTACCACTACCCTATACACTGTGTTACCACTACCCTATACACTGTGTTACCACTACCCTATACACTGTGTTACCACTACCCTATACACAGTGTTACCACTACCCTATACACAGTGTTACCACTACCCTATACACTGTGTTACCACTACCCTATACACTGTGTTACCACTACAGTGTTACCACCCCTATACACTGTGTTACCACTACCCTACTGTTACCACTACCAGTGTGTTACCACTACCCTATACACAGTGTTACCACTACCCTATACACAGTGTTACCACTACCCTATACACAGTGTTACCACTACCCTATACACTGTGTTACCACTACCCTATACACTGTGTTACCACTACCCTATACACTGTGTTACCACTACCCTATACACTGTGTTACCACTACCCTATACACTGTGTTACCACTACCCTATACCTGTTACCACTACCCTGTACACAGTGTTACCACTACCCTATACACAGTGTTACCACTACCCTATACACTGTGTTACCACTGTTACCACTACTATACACAGTGTTACCACTACCCTCTGCACTGTGTTACCACTACCCTATACACTGTGTTACCACTACCCTATCCACAGTGTTACCACTACCCTATACACAGTGTTACCACTACCCTATACACAGTGTTACCACTACCCTATACACTGTGTTACCACTACCCTATACCCAGTGTTACCACTACCCTATACCCAGTGTTACCACTACCCTATACACTGTTACCACTACCCTATACACTATGTTACCATTACCCTATACACTGTGTTACAACTACTCTATACACAGTGTTACCACTACCCTCTACACTGTGTTACCACTACCCTATACACTGTTACCACTACCCTATACACAGTGTTACCACTACCCTATACACTGTGTTACCACTACCCTATACACTGTTACCACTACCCTATACACTGTTACCACTACCCTATACACTGTGTACCACTACCCTATACACAGTGTTACCACTACCCTATACACTGTGTTACCACTACCCTATACCCAGTGTTACCACTATCCTATACACAGTGTTACCACTACCCTATACACTGTGTTACCACTACCCTCTGCACTGTGTTACCACTACCCTATACACTGTGTTACCACTACCCTATACACTGTGTTACCACTACCCTATACACTGTGTTACCACTACCCTATACACTGTGTTACCACTACCCTATACACAGTGTTACCACTACCCTATACACTGTGTTACCACTACCCTATACACTGTGTTACCACTACCCTATACACAGTGTTACCACTACCCTATACACAGTGTTACCACTACCCTATACACAGTGTTACCACTACCCTATACACTATGTTACCATTACCCTATACACTGTGTTACCACTACCCTGTTACCACTACTGCACTGTGTTACCACTACCCTATGCACTGTGTTACCACTACCCTATCCACAGTGTTACCACTACCCTATACCTGTTACCACTACACAGTGTTACCACTACCCTATGTACTGTTACCACTACTATACACTGTGTTACCACTACCCTATACACTGTGTTACCACTACCCTATACACTGTGTTACCACTACCCTATACACAGTGTTACCACTACCCTCTGTTACCACATACACTGTGTTACCACTACCCTATACACTGTGTTACCACTACCCTATACACAGTGTTACCACTACCCTATACACAGTGTTACCACTACCCTATACACAGTGTTACCACTACCCTATACACAGTGTTACCACTACCCTATACACTGTGTTACCACTACCCTATACACTGTGTTACCACTACCCTATACACTGTTACCACACTGTACCACTACCCTATACACAGTGTTACCACTACCCTATACACTGTGTTACCACTACCCTATACACTGTGTTACACTGTATACACTGTTTACCACTACCCTATACACTTGTTACCACTACCCTATACACTGTGTTACCACTACCCTATACACAGTGTTACCACTACCCTATACACAGTGTTACCACTACCCTATACACTGTGTTACCACTACCCTATACCCAGTGTTACCACTACCCTATACACTGTGTTACCCCTACCCTATACCCAGTGTTAACACTACCCTATACACTGTGTTACCACTACCCTATACACTGTGTTACCACTACCCTATACACAGTGTTACCACTACCCTATACACTGTGTTACCACTACCCTATACCCAGTGTTACCACTACCCTATACACTGTGTTACCACTACCCTATACACAGTGTTACCACTACCCTATACACAGTGTTACCACTACCCTATACACTGTGTTATCACTACCCTATACACAGTGTTACCACTACCAGTTACCACTACCTATACACAGTGTTACCACTACCCTATACACTGTGTTACCACTACCCTATACACTGTTACCACTACCCTATACACTGTGTTACCACTACCCTATACACAGTGTTACCTACTATACCCAGTGTTACCACTACCTATACCCAGTGTTACCACTACCCTATACACAGTGTTACCACTACCCTATACACAGTGTTACCACTACCCTATACACAGTGTTACCACTACCCTATACACAGTGTTACCACTACCCTATACACAGTGTTACCACTACCCTTTACACTGTGTTACCACTACCCTATACACTGTTACCACTACCCTATACACAGTGTTACCACTACCCTATACACTGTGTTACCACTACACTATACACTGTGTTACCACTACCCTATACACTGTGTTACCATACCACTGCACTGTTACCACTACCCTATACAGTGTTACCACTACCCTATACACTGTGTTACCACTACCCTATACCCAGTGTTACCACTAGCATATACCCAGTGTTACCACTACCACTACCCTATACACTGTTACCACTACCCTATACACTTGTGTTACCACTACCCTATACACAGTGTTACCACTACCCTATACACTGTGTTACCACTACCCTATGCACTGTGTTACCACCCTATACACAGTGTTACCACTACCCTATACACTGTGTTACCACTACCCTATACACTGTTACCACTACCCTACACAGTGTTACCACTACCCTATACACTGTGTTACCACTACCCTATACACTGTTACCAACTCCCCTATACACTGTTACCACTACTGTTACCTACACTGTGTTACCACTACCCTATACACTGTGTTACCACTACCCTATACCCAGTGTTACCACTACCCTATACACAGTGTTACCACTACCCTATACACTGTGTTACCACTACCCTATACACTGTGTTACCACTACCCTATACACTGTGTTACCACTACCCTATACACTGTGTTACCACTACCCTACACTGTGTTACCACTACCCTATACACTGTGTTACCACTACCCTATACACAGTGTTACCACTACCCTATACACTGTGTTACCACTACCCTATACCACTAGTGTTACCACTACCCTATACACTGTGTTACCACTACCCTATACACTGTGTTACCACTACCCTATACACAGTGTTACCACTACCCTATACACTGTGTTACCACTACCCTATACACTGTGTTACCACTACCCTCTGCACTGTGTTACCACTACCCTACTGCACTGTGTTACCACTACCCTGTACACAGTGTTATCACTACCCTATACACAGTGTTACCACTACCCTCTACACTGTGTTACCACTACCCTATACACTGTTACCACTACTCTATACACTGTGTTACCACTACCCTATACCCTGTGTTACCACTACCCTATACACTGTGTACCACTACCCTATACACAGTGTTACCACTACCCTCTGTACTGTTACCACTACTCTATACCCAGTGTTACCACTACCCTATACACTGTTACCACTACCCTATATACTGTTACCACTACCCTATACCCAGTGTTACCACTACCCTATACACAGTGTTACCACTACCCTATACACTGTGTTACTACTACCCTTTGCACTGTGATACCACTACCCTATACACAGTGTTACCACTACCCTATACACAGTGTTAGCACTACCCTATACACAGTGTTACCACTACCCTATACACAGTGTTACCACTACCCTATACACTGTTACCACTCCCCTATACACTGTTACAACTCCCCTATACACTGTTACAACTACCCTTTACACTGTTACCACTAACCTATACACTGTGTTACCACTACCGAATACACTGAGTTACCACCACCGTCTCCACTGTGTTACCACTACCCTATACACTGTGTTACCACTACCCTATACCCATTCTTACCACTACCATATACACTGTGTTACCACTACCCTATACACAGTGTTACCACTACCCTATACACAGTGTTACCACTACCCTATACACAGTGTTACCACTACCCTATACACAGTGTTACCACTACCCTATACACTGTGTTACCACTACCCTATACCCCTAGTGTTACCACTACCCTATACACTGTGTTACCACTACCCTATACACAGTGTTACCACTACCCTATACACAGTGTTACCACTACCCTATACACAGTGTTACCACTACCCTATACACAGTGTTACCACCACTATACCCTATACACTGTGTTACCACTACCCTATACACAGTGTTACCACTACCCTATACACACACTGTGTTACCACTACCCTATACACAGTGTTACCACTACCCTCTGCACTGTTACCACTACCATATACCCAGTGTTACCACTACCCTATACACTGTTACCACTACCCTATACACAGTGTTACCACTACCCTATACACAGTGTTACCACTACCCTATACACTGTGTTACCACTACCCTATACACAGTGTTACCACTACCCTATACACTGTGTTACCACTACCCTATACACTGTTACCACTACCCTATACACAGTGTTACCACTACCCTATACACTGTGTTACCACTACACCTATACACTGTGTTACCACTACCCTATACACAGTGTTACCACTACCCTCTGCACTGTTACCACTACCATATACCCAGTGTTACCACTACCCTATACACTGTTACCACTACCCTATACACTGTTTACCACTACCCTATACACTGTGTTACCACTACCCTATACACTGTTACAACTACCCTATACACTGTTACCACTACCCTATACACTGTGTTACCACTACCCTATACACTGTTACCACTACCCTATACCCAGTGTTACCAGTACCCTATACACAGTGTTACCACTACCCTATACACTGTGTTACCACTACCCTATACACTGTGTTACCACTGCTCTATACACAGTGTTACCACTACCCTCTGCACTGTGTTACCACTACCCTCTGCACTGTCTTACCACTTCCATATCCACAGTGTTAACACTACCCTATACCCAGTGTTACCACTACCCTATACACAGTGTTACCACTACCCTATATACTGTTACCACTACCCTATACCGAAGCGTTACCACTACCCTATACACAGTGTTACCACTACCCTATACACTGTGTTACTACTACCCTTTGCACTGTGATACCACTACCCTATACACAGTGTTAGCACTACCCTATACACAGTGTTACCACTACCCTATACACAGTGTTACCACTACCCTATACACTGTTACCACTCCCCTATACACTGTTACAACTCCCCTATACACTGTTACAACTACCCTTTACACTGTTACCACTAACCTATACACTGTGTTACCACTACCGAATACACTGTGTTACCACCACCGTCTCCACTGTGTTACCACTACCCTATACACTGTGTTACCACTACCCTCTGTACTGTTACCACTACTCTATACCCAGTGTTACCACTACCCTATACACTGTTACCACTACCCTATACCGAAGCGTTACCACTACCCTATACACAGTGTTACCACTACCCTATACACTGTGTTACCACTACCCTATACCCAGTGTTACCACTACCCTATACCCAGTGTTACCACTACCCTATACACTGTGTTACCCTACCCTATACCCAGTGTTACCACTACCCTATACACAGTGTTACCACTTACACTGTGTTTACACTACCCTATACACAGTGTTACCACTACCCTATACACAGTGTTACCACTACCCTATACACTGTGTTACCACTACCCTATACACTGTGTTACCACTACCCTATACACTGTGTTACCACTACCCTATACACTGTGTTACCACTACCCTATACACTGTGTTACCACTACCCTATACACAGTGTTACCACTACCCTATACACTGTGTTACCACTACCCTATACCCAGTGTTACCACTACCCTATACACTGTGTTACCCCTACCCTATACCCAGTGTTAACACTACCCTATACACTGTGTTACCACTACCCTATACACTGTGTTAACACTACCCTATACACAGTGTTACCACTACCCTATACACTGTGTTACCACTACCCTATACACTGTGTTACCACTACCCTATACACAGTGTTACCACTAACCTCTGCACTGTGTTACCACTACCCTCTGCACTGTGTTACCACTACCCTATCCACAGTGTTAACACTACCCTATAACCAGTGTTACCACTAGCATATACCCAGTGTTACCACTCCCCTATATACTGTTACCACTACCCTATACACAGTGTTACCACTACCCTATACACAGTGTTACCACTACCCTATACACTGTGTTACCACTACCCTATACACAGTGTTACCACTACCCTATACACTGTGTTACCACTACCCTATACACTGTTACCACTACCCTATACACAGTGTTACCACTACCCTATACACTGTGTTACCACTACCCTATACACTGTGTTACCACTACCCTCTGCACTGTGTTACCACTAACCTATACACTGTGTTACCACTACCGAATACACTGTGTTACCACCACCGTCTGCACTGTGTTACCACTACCCTATACACTGTGTTACCACTACCCTATACACTGTGTTACCACCACCCTGTTACTGCCTACTGTGTTACCACTACCCTATACACTGTGTTACCACTACCCTATACACAGTGTTACCACTACACTGTGTTACCACTACCCTATACCCAGTGTTACCACTACCCTATACACAGTGTGTTACCACTACCCTATACCCAGTGTTACCACTACCCTATACACAGTGTTACCACTACCCTATACACTGTGTTACCACTACCTGTTACCACTACCCTATACACTGTGTTACCACTACCCTCTGCACTGTGTTACCACTACCCTATACACAGTGTTACCACTATCCTATACTGTTACCACTCTCCTATACACAGTCTTACCACTACCCTCTGCACTGTGTTACCACTACCCTATACACTGTGTTACCACTACCCTATACACTGTGTTACCACTACCCTATACACAGTGTTACCACTACCCTATACACTGTGTTACCACTACCCTATACCCAGTGTTACCACTACCCTATACACTGTGTTACCACTACCCTATACACTGTGTTACCACTACCCTATACACAGTGTTACCACTACCCTATACACTGTGTTACCACTACCCTATACACTGTGTTACCACTACCCTATACACAGTGTTACCACTACCCTATGCACTGTGTTACCACTACCCTCTGCACTGTGTTACCACTACCCTATCCACAGTGTTAACACTACCCTATACCCAGTGTTACCACTAGCATATACCCAGTGTTACCACTCCCCTATATACTGTTACCACTACCCTATACCCAGTGTTACCACTACCCTATACACAGTGTTACCACTACCCTATACACTGTTACCACTACCCTATACACAGTGTTACCACTACCCTATACACTGTGTTACCACTACCCTATACACTGTTACCACTACCCTATACACAGTGTTACCACTACCCTATACACTGTGTTACCACTACCCTATACACTGTGTTACCACTACCCTATGCACTGTGTTACCACTACCCTATACACTGTGTTACCACTACCGAATACACTGTGTTACCACCACCGTCTGCACTGTGTTACCACTACCCTATACACTGTGTTACCACTACCCTATACACAGTGTTACCACTACCCTATACACTGTGTTACCACTACCCTATACCCAGTGTTACCACTACCCTATACACTGTGTTACCCCTACCCTATACCCAGTGTTAACACTACCCTATACACAGTGTTACCACTACCCTATACACTGTGTTACCACTACCCTATACACAGTGTTACCACTACCCTATACACAGTGTTACCACTACCCTATACACAGTGTTACCACTACCCTATACACTGTGTTACCACTACCCTATACACTGTGTTACCACTACCCTATACACTGTGTTACCACTACCCTACTGTTACCACTACCCTATACTGTGTTACCACTACCCTATACACTGTGTTACCACTACCCTATACACTGTGTTACCACTACCCTATGTGTGTTACCACTACCCTCTGCACTGTGTTACCACTACCCTATCCACAGTGTTACACTACCCTATACCCAGTGTAACCACCACTAGCATATACCCAGTGTTACCACTACCCTACCCTATACACTGTGTTACCACTACCCTATACACAGTGTTACCACTACCCTATACACTGTGTTACCACTACCCTATACACTGTGTTACCACTACCCTATACACTGTGTTACCACTACCCTATACACTGTGTTACCACTACCCTATACACTGTTACCACTTACCACTGTTACCACTACCCTATACCCAGTGTTACCACTATATACACAGTGTTACCACTTACTGTGTTACCACTACCCTATACACAGTGTTACCACTACCCTATACACAGTGTTACCACTACCCTATACACTGTGTTACCACTGTGTTACCACCCCTATACACTGTGTTACCACTACCCTATACACAGTGTTACCACTACCCTATACACTGTGTTACCACTACCCCCTGCACAGTGTTACCACTACCCTATACACAGTGTTACCACTACACTATACACAGTGTTACCACTACCCTGTACACAGTGTTACCTCTACCCTCTGCACTGTGTTACCACTACCCTATACCCAGTGTTACCACTACCCTATACACAGTGTTACCACTACCCTATACACAGTGTTACCACTACCCTATACACAGTGTTACCACTACCCTATACACTGTGTTACCACTACCCTATACACTGTTACACTCCCTATACACTGTGTACACTACCCTGTTACCACTACCCTATACACTGTGTTACCACTACCCTATACACTGTTACCACTACCCTATACACAGTGTTACCACTACCCTATACACAGTGTTACCACTACCCTACACTGTGTTACCATACACTGTGTTACCACTACTGTGTTACCTATACACTGTGTTACCACTACCCTATACACTGTGTTACCACTACCCTCTGCACTGTGTTACCACTACCCTCTGCACTGTGTTACCACTACCCTATCCACAGTGTTAACACTACCCTATACCCAGTGTTACCACTAGCATATACCCAGTGTTACCACTCCCTATATACTGTTACACTACCCTATACCGAGTGTTACCACTTACCACTACCCTATACACAGTGTTACCACTACCCTATACACAGTGTTACCACTACCCTATGCACTGTGATACCACTACCCTATACACAGTGTTACCACTACCCTATACACAGTGTTACCACTACCCTATACACTGTTACCACTACCCTATACACAGTGTTACCACTACCCTATACACTGTGTTACCACTACCCTATACACTGTGTTACCACTGTTACAACCCTATACACTGTTACCACTACCCTATACACAGTGTTAGCACTACCCTATACACAGTGTTACCACTACCCTATACACAGTGTTACCACTACCCTATACACTGTTACCACTCCCCTATACACTGTTACAACTACCCTTTACACTGTTACCACTAACCTATACACTGTGTTACCACTACCGAATACACTGTGTTACCACCACCGTCTCCACTGTGTTACCACTACCCTATACACTGTGTTACCACTACCCTATACACAGTGTTACCACTACCCTATACACTGTGTTACCACTACCCTATACCCAGTGTTACCACTACCCTATACACTGTGTTACCACTACCCTATACACTGTGTTACCACTACCCTATACACAGTGTTACCACTACCCTATACACACAGTTTACACTACCCTATACACCAGTGTTACCACTACCCTATACCCAGTGTTACCACTACCCCTATATACTGTTACCACTACCCTATACACAGTGTTACCACTACCCTATACACAGTGTTACCACTACCCTATACACTGTGTTACCACTACCCTATACACAGTGTTACCACTACCCTTACACTGTGTTACCACTACCCTATACACTGTTACCACTACCCTATACACTGTGTTACCACTACCCTATACACTGTGTTACCACTACCCTATACACTGTGTTACCACTACCCTATACACTGTGTTACCACTACCCTCTACACAGTGTTACCACTACCCTCTGTACACTGTGTTACCACCCTGTGTTTACCACTACCCTATACACAGTGTGTTACCACTGCCCTATACACTGTTACCACTACCCTATACACAGTTTACCACTACCCTATACACTGTGTTACCACTACCCTATACACTGTTACCACTGTATACACTGTTTACCACTACCCTATTACACTGTTACCACTACCCTATACACTGTGTTACCACTACCCTATACACTGTGTTACCACTACCCTATACCCTAGTGTTACCACTACCCTATACACAGTGTTACCACTACCCTATACACAGTGTTACCACTACCCTATACACTGTGTTACCACTACCCTATACACTGTGTTACCACTGCCCTATACACAGTGTTACCACTACCCTCTGCACTGTGTTACCACTACCCTCTGCACTGTCTTACCACTTCCATATCCACAGTGTTAACACTACCCTATACCCAGTGTTACCACTAGCATATACCCAGTGTTACCACTCCCCTATATACTGTTACCACTTCCCTATACCGAAGCGTTACTACTACCCTATACACAGTGTTACCACTACCCTATACCCTGTGTTACTACTACCCTTTGCACTGTGTTACTACTACCCTATACACAGTGTTAGCACTACCCTATACACAGTGTTACCACTACCCTATACACTGTTACCACTACCCTATACACAGTTTTACCACTACCCTATACACTGTGTTACCACTACCCTATACACTGTTACAACTCCCCTATACACTGTTACAACTACCCTTTACACTGTTACCACTACCCTATACACTGTGTTACCACTACCCTATACCCAGTGTTACCAGTACCCTATACACAGTGTTACCACTACCCTATACACTGTGTTACCACTACCCTCTGCACTGTGTTACCACTAACCTATACACTGTGTTACCACTACCGAATACACTGTGTTACCACCACCGTCTCCACTGTGTTACCACTACCCTATACACTGTGTTACCACTATACACTGTGTTACCACTACCCTATACACAGTGTTACCACTACCCTATACACTGTGTTACCACTACCCTATACCCAGTGTTACCACTACCCTATACACTGTGTTACCCCTACCCTATACACTGTGTTACCACTACCCTATACACAGTGTTACCACTACCCTATACACTGTGTTACCACTACCCTATACACTGTGTTACCACTACCCTCTGCACTGTGTTACCACTACCCTCTGCACTGTGTTACCACTACCCTATCCACAGTGTTAACACTACCCTATACCCAGTGTTACCACTAGCATATACCCAGTGTTACCACTACCCTATACTGTTACCACTGTTACCACTTACTCTATACACTGTGTTACCACTACCCTATACACCAGTGTTACCACTGCCCTGTTACCATACACTGTGTTACCACTACCCTATACACAGTGTTACCACTACCCTATACACAGTGTTACCACTACCCTATACACTGTGTTACCACTACCCTATACACTGTGTACCACTACCACTGTTACCACTACCCTCTGCACTGTTACCACTACCCTATACCCAGTGTTGCCACTACCCTATACACAGTGTTACCACTACCCTATACACTGTGTTACCACTACCCTCTGCCCTGTGTTACCACTACCCTGTACACTGTAACCACTACCCTGTTACACTGTACCACTACCCTATAAACATTGTTACCACTACCCTATAGACTGTGTTAGCACTACCCTATACACTGTTACCACTACCCTATACCCAGTGTTAACACTACCCTATACACTGTGTTACCACTACCCTTTGCACTGTGTTATCACTACCCTTTGCACTGTGTTACCACTACCCTATACACAGTGTTACCACTACCCTATACACTGTTACCACTACCCTATACACTGTGTTACCACTACCCTCTGCACTGTGTTACCACTACCCTCTGCACTGTGTTACCACTACCCTATCCACAGCGTTAACAATACCCTATACCCAGTGTTACCACTAGCATATACCCAGTGTTACCACTACCCTCTGTACTGTTACCATTACTCTATACACTGTATTACCACTACCCTATACCCAGTGTTACCACTACCCTATACACTGTGTACCACTACCCTATACACTGTGTTACCACTACCCTCTGTACTGTTACCACTACCCTATACACTGTGTACAACTACCCTATACACAGTGTTACCACTACCCTCTGCACTGTTACCACTACCCTATACCCAGTGTTGCCACGACCCTATACACAGTGTTACCACTACCCTATACCTGTGTTACCACTACCCTATACACTGTGTTACCACTACCCTATACACTGTGTTACCACTACCCTCTGCACTGTGTTACCACTACCCTTTCCACAGTGTTAACACTACCCTATACCCAGTGTTACCACTAGCATATACCCAGTGTTACCACTCCCCTATATACTGTTACCACTACCCTATACCAGTGTTACCACTACCCTATACACAGTGTTACCACTACCCTATACACTGTGTTACCACTACCCTATACACAGTGTTACCACTACCCTTTACACTGTGTTACCACTACCCTATACACTGTTACCACTACCCTATACACAGTGTTACCACTACCCTATACACTGTGTTACCACTACACTATACACTGTGTTACCACTACCCTATACACAGTGTTACCACTACCCTCTGTACTGTTACCACTACTCTATACCCAGTGTTACCACTACCCTATACACAGTGTTACCACTACCCTATACACTGTGTTACCACTACCCTATACACTGTGTTACCACTACCCTATACCCACTGTTACCACTACCCTATACCCAGTGTTACCACTACCCTATACACAGTGTTACCACTACCCTATACACAGTGTTACCACTACCCTATACACTGTGTTACCACTACCCTATACACTGTGTTACCACTACCCTATACACAGTGTTACCACTACCCTATACACAGTGTTACCACTACCCTATACACTGTGTTACCACTACCCTATACACTGTGTTACCACTACCCTATACACTGTGTTACCACTACCCTATACACAGTGTTACCACTACCCTCTGCACTGTGTTACCACTACCCTCTGCACTGTGTTACCACTACCCTATACACAGTGTTACCACTACCCTCTGTACTGTTACCACTACTCTATACCCAGTGTTACCACTACCCTATACACTGTTACCACTACCCTATACCGAAGCGTTACCACTACCCTATACACAGTGTTACCACTACCCTATACACAGTGTTACCACTACCCTATACACTGTGTTACCACTACCCTATACACTGTGTTACAACTACCCTATACACAGTGTCACCACTACCCTATACACTGTGTTACCACTACCCTATACCCAGTGTTACCACTACCCTATACACTGTGTTACCACTACCCTATACACTGTGTTACCACTACCCTATACACTGTTACCACTACTCTATACACAGTGTTACCACTACCCTATACACTGTTACCACTACCCTATACCCAGTGTTACCACTACCCTATACACAGTGTTACCACTACCCTATACACTGTGTTACCACTACCCTATACACTGTGTTACCACTACCCTATACACTGTGTTACCACTACCCTATACACTGTGTTACCACTACCCTATACACTGTGTTACCACTACCCTATACACTGTTACCACTACCCTCTGCACTGTGTTACCACTACCCTCTGCACTGTGTTACCACTACCCTATCCACAGCGTTACACCCTATACCCAGTGTTACCACTAGCCTATACCCAGTGTTACCACTACCCTCTGTACTGTTACCACTACCCTATACACTGTGTTACCACTACCCTATACACCAGTGTTACCACTACCCTATACACTGTGTACCACTACCCTATACACAGTGTTACCACTACCCTCTGTACTGTTACCACTACCCTATACACTGTGTACAACTACCCTATACACAGTGTTACCACTACCCTCTGCACTGTTACCACTACCCTATACCCAGTGTTGCCACGACCCTATACACAGTGTTACCACTACCCTATACACTGTGTTACCACTACCCTCTGCCCTGTGTTACCACTACCCTGTACACTGTAACCACTACCCTTTACACCGGTATCACTACCCTATAAACATTGTTACCACTACCCTATACACTGTGTTACCACTACCCTATACACTGTTACCACTACCCTATACCCAGTGTTACCACTACCCTATACACAGTGTTACCACTACCCTATACACTGTGTTACCACTACCCTATACACTGTGTTACCACTACCCTATACACAGTGTTACCACTACCCTATACACTGTGTTACCACTACCCTATACACTGTGTTACCACTACCCTATACACTGTGTTACCACTACCCTATACACAGTGTTACCACTACCCTATACACAGTGTTACCACTACCCTATACACTGTGTTACCACTACCCTATACACTGTGTTACCACTACCCTATACACTGTTACCACTACCCTATACACTGTGTTACCACTACCCTATACACTGTGTTACCACTACCCTATGCACTGTGTTACCACTACCCTATACACAGTGTTACCACTACCCTATACACTGTGTTACCACTACCCTATACACTGTTACCACTACCCTATACCCAGTGTTACCACTACCCTATACACAGTGTTACCACTACCCTATACACTGTGTTATCACTACCCTATACACTGTGTTACCACTACCCTATGCACTGTGTTACCACTACCCTATACACTGTGTTACCACTACCCTATACACAGTGTTACCACTACCCTATACACTGTGTTACCACTACCCTATACACTGTGTTACCACTACCCTATACCCAGTGTTACCACTACCCTATACACTGTGTTACCACTACCCTATACCCATTGTTACCACTACCCTATACACTGTGTTACCACTACCCTACCCTATGTGTTACCACTACCCTATACCCAGTGTTACCACTACCCTATACACTGTGTTACCACTACCCTATACACTGTGTTACCACTACCCTATGCACTGTGTTACCACTACCCTATACACTGTGTTACCACTACCCTATACCCAGTGTTACCACTACCCTATACACAGTGTTACCACTACCCTATACATACTGTTACTACTACCCTATACACTGTGTTACCACTACCCTTACACTGTGTTACCACTACCCTATACACAGTGTTGCCACTACCCTATACACTGTTACCACTACCCTATACACTGTGTTACCACTACCCTATACACTGTGTTACCACTACCCTATACACAGTGTTACCACTACCCTATACCCTGTTACCACTACCCTATTCCCAGTGTTAGCACAACCCCATATACTGTGTTACCACTACCCTATACACTGTGTTACCACTACCCTATACACTGTGTACAACTACCCTATACACAGTGTTACCACTACCCTATACACTGTGTTACCACTACCCTATACCCTGTGTACCACTACCCTATACACAGTGTTACCACTACCCTGTACACTGTGTTACCACTACCCTCTGCCCTGTGTTACCACTACCCTGTACACTGTAACCACTACCCTTTACACTGGTATAACTACCCTATACACTGTTACAACTACCCTTTACACTGTTACCACTACCCAATAGACTGTGTTAACACTACCCTATACACTGTTACCACTACCCTTTACACTGTTACCACTACCACTACCCAATACACTGTGTTACCACTACCCTATACACTGTTACCACTACCCTATACCCAGTGTTACCTGTACCCTATACTCAGTGTTACCACTACCCTATACACTGTGTTACCACTACCCTTTGCACTGTGTTATCACTACCCTTTGCACTGTGTTACCACTACCCTATACACTGTGTTACCACTACCCTATACACAGTGTTACCACTACCCTCTCCACTGTGTTACCACTACCCTATACACTGTGTTACCACTACCCTAGACCCAGTGTTACCACTACCCTATACACTGTGTTACCACTACCCTATACCCATTGTTAACACTACCCTATACACTGTGTTAACACTACCCTATGCACTGTTACCACTACCCTATACCCAGTGTTACCACTACCCTATACACTGTGTTACCACTACCCTATACACTGTGTTACCACTACCCTTTGCACTGTGTTACCACTACCCTATACACTGTTACCACTACCCTATACCCAGTGTTACCACTACCCTATACACAGTGTTACCACTACCCTATACATACTGTTACTACTACCCTATACACTGTGTTACCACTACCCTTTGCACTGTGTTATCACTACCCTTCACACAGTGTTACCGCTACCCTCTGCACTATGTTACCACTACCCTATACACTGTTACCACTACCCTATACACTGTTACCACTACCCTATACACTGTGTTACCACTACCCTATACACTGTGTTACTCCTACCCTATACACTGTTACCACTACCCTATAGACTGTTACCACTACCCTATAGACTGTTACCACGAACCTATACCCTGTGTTACCACAACCCTATACCCTGTGTTACCACTACCCTATTCACTGTTACCGCTACCCTATACACTGTTACCACTACCCTATACACTGTGTTACTCCTACCCTATACACTGTTACCACTACCCTATAGACTGTTACCACTACCCTATAGACTGTTACCACGAACCTATACCCTGTGTTACCACAACCCTATACCCTGTGTTACCACTACCCTATTCACTGTTACAACTACCCTATACACTGTTACCACTACCCTATACCCAGTGTTACCACTACCCTATACACTGTTACAACTACCCTATACACTGTGTTACCACTACCCTATTTACAGTGTTACCACTACCCTATACACACTGTTACCACTACCCTATACACGGTGTTACCACTACCCTTTGCACTGTGTTACTACTACCCTATACACTGTGTTACCACTACCCTATTCAAAGTGTTACCACTACCCTATACACTGTGTTACCACTGCCCTATACACAGTGTTACCACTACCCTATACACAGTGTTACCACTACCCTATACACTATGTTACCACTACCCACTGCACTGTGTTACCACTACCCTATACACAGTTTTACTACTACCCTCTGCACTATGTTACCACTACGCTATACACTGTTACCACTACCCTTTACACTGTTACCACTACCCTATACACTGTGTTATCACTACCCTATACACTGTTACCACTACCCTATACCCAGTGTTACCACTACCCTTTACACTGTGTTACCACTACCCTATACACTGTTACCACTACCCTATACACAGTGTTACCACTACCCTATACACTGTGTTACCACTACACTATACACTGTGTTACCACTACCCTATACACAGTGTTACCACTACCCTATACACACTGTTACCAATACCCTATACACTGTGTTACCACTACCCTTTGCACTGTGTTACCACTACCCTATACCCAGTGTTACCACTAACCTATACATACTGTTACCACTACCCTATACACTGTGTTACCACTACCCAATACACTATGTTACCACTACCATATATACACAGTGTTACCACTACCCTATACCCTGTTACCACTACCCTATTCCCAGTGTTACCACAACCCCATATACTGTGTTACCACTACCCTATACACTGTGTTACCACTACCCTAGACCCAGTGTTACCACTACCCTATACACTGTGTTACCACTACCCTATACCCATTGTTAACACTACCCTATACACTGTGTTAACACTACCCTATGCACTGTTACCACTACCCTATACCCAGTGTTACCACTACCCTATACACTGTGTTACCACTACCCTATACACTGTGTTACCACTACCCTTTGCACTGTGTTACCACTACCCTATACACTGTTACCACTACCCTATACACAGTGTTACCACTACCCTATACACAGTGTTACCACTACCCTATACATACTGTTACTACTACCCTATACACTGTGTTACCACTACCCTTTGCACTGTGTTACTACTACCCTATACACAGTGTTGCCACTACCCTATACACTGTTACCACTACCCTATACACTGTGCCACCACTACCCTATACACTATGTTACCACTACCCTATACACAGTGTTACCACTACCCTATACCCTGTTACCACTACCCTATTCCCAGTGTTAGCACAACCCCATATACTGTGTTACCACTACCCTATACACTGTGTTACCACTACCCTATACACTGTGTACAACTACCCTATACACAGTGTTACCACTACCCTCTGCACTGTTACCACTACGCTATACCCAGTGTTGCCACGACCCTATACACAGTGTTACCACTACCCTGTACACTGTGTTACCACTACCCTCTGCCCTGTGTTACCACTACCCTGTACACTGTAACCACTACCCTTTACACTGGTATAACTACCCTATAAACAGTGTTACCACTACCCTATACACTGTGTTACCACTACCCTATACACTGTTACAACTCCCCTATACACTGTTACAACTACCCTTTACACTGTTACCACTACCCAATAGACTGTGTTACCACTACCCTATACACTGTTACCACTACCCTATACCCAGTGTTACCTGTACCCTATACTCAGTGTTACCACTACCCTATACACTGTGTTACCACTACCCTTTGCACTGTGTTATCACTACCCTTTGCACTGTGTTACCACTACCCTATACACTGTGTTACCACTACCCTATACACAGTGTTACCACTACCCTTTGCACTGTGTTACCACTACCCTCTCCACTGTGTTACCACTACCCTATACACTGTGTTACCACTACCCTAGACCCAGTGTTACCACTACCCTATACACTGTGTTACCACTACCCTATACCCATTGTTAACACTACCCTATACACTGTGTTAACACTACCCTATGCACTGTTACCACTACCCTATACCCAGTGTTACCACTACCCTATACACTGTGTTACCACTACCCTTTGCACTGTGTTACCACTACCCTATACACTGTTACCACTACCCTATACCCAGTGTTACCACTACCCTATACACAGTGTTACCACTACCCTATACATACTGTTACTACTACCCTATACACTGTGTTACCACTACCCTTTGCACTGTGTTATCACTACCCTTCACACAGTGTTACCGCTACCCTATACACTGTTACCACTACCCTATACACTGTGTTACTCCTACCCTATACACTGTTACCACTACCCTATAGACTGTTACCACTACCCTATAGACTGTTACCACGAACCTATACCCTGTGTTACCACAACCCTATACCCTGTGTTACCACTACCCTATTCACTGTTACCACTACCCTATTCACTGTTACCACTACCCTATACACTGTGTTACTCCTACCCTATACACTGTTACCACTACCCTATAGACTGTTACCACTACCCTATAGACTGTTACCACGAACCTATACCCTGTGTTACCACAACCCTATACCCTGTTACCACTACCCTATACACTGTTACCACTACCCTATACACTGTGTTACCACTACCCTATACACAGTGTTACCACTACCCTATACACTGTTTACCACTACCCTATACACTGTGTTACCACTACCCTTTGCACTGTGTTATCACTACCCTTTTCACTGTGTTACCACTACCCTATACACACTGTTACCACTACCCTATACACGGTGTTACCACTACCCTTTGCACTGTGTTACTACTACCCTATACACTGTGTTACCACTACCCTATTCAAAGTGTTACCACTACCCTATACACTGTGTTACCACTGCCCTATACACAGTGTTACCACAACCCCATATAATGTGTTACCACTACCCTATACACTATGTTACCACTACCATTTGCACTGTGTTACCACTACCCTATACACAGTTTTACTACTACCCTCTGCACTATGTTACCACTACGCTATACACTGTTACCACTACCCTTTACACTGTTACCACTACCCTATACACTGTGTTATCACTACCCTATACACTGTTACCACTACCCTATACCCAGTGTTACCACTACCCTATTCACAGTGTTACCACTACCCTATACACTGTGTTACCACAACCCATACACAGTGTTACCACTACCCTCTGCACTGTGTTACCACTACCCTAAACACTGTGTTACCACAACCCATACACAGTGTTACCACTACCCTATACACACTGTTACCACTACCCTATACACTGTGTTACCACTACCCTTTGCACTGTGTTACTACTACCCTATACACAGTGTTGCCACTACCCTATACACTGTTACCACTACCCTATACACTGTGTCACCACTACCCAATACACTATGTTACCACTACCCTATACACAGTGTTACCACTACCCTATACCCTGTTACCACTACCCTATTCCCAGTGTTACCACAACCCCATATACTGTGTTACCACTACCCTATACACTGTGTTACCACTACCCTATACACTGTGTTACCACCACCCTATACACTGTTACCACTACCCTATAGACTGTTACCACTACCCTTTACACTGTTATCCCTACCCTATACACAGTGTTACCACTACCCTATACCCTGTGTTACCACAACCCTATACCCTGTGTTACCACTACCCTATTCACTGTTACAACTACCCTATACACTGTTACCACTACCTTTTACACTGTTACCACTACCCTATACACTGTGTTATCACTACCCTATACACTGTTACCACTACCCTATACCCAGTGTTACCACTACCCTATACACTGTTACAACTACCCTATACCCAGTGTTACCACTACCCTATTTACAGTGTTACCACTACCCTATACACACTGTTACCACTATCCTATACACTGTGTTACCACTACCCTATACACTGTGTTACCACTACCCTATACACAGTGTTACCACTACCCTATACACAGTGTTACCACAACCCCATATATAATGTGTTACCACTACCCTATACACTGTGTTACCACTACCATTTGCACTGTGTTACCACTACCCTATACACAGTGTTACCACTACCCTATACACAGTGTTACCACTACCCTATACACAGTGTTACCACTACCCTATTCCCAGTGTTACCACAACCCCATATACTATGTTACCACTACCCTATACACTGTGTTACCACTACCCTATACACTGTGTTACCACTACCCTCTGCACTGTGTTACCACTAACCTTTACACTGTTACCACTACCCTATACACTGTGTTACCACTACCCTATACACAGTGTTACCACTACCCTATACACTGTGTTACCACTGATCTATACACAGTGTTACCACTACCCTATACACTGTGTTACCACTACCCTATTCACTGTTACAACTACCCTATACACTGTTACCACTACCCTTTACACTGTGTTCCCACTACCCTATTCACTGTGTCACCACTACCCTATACACTATGTTACCACTACCCTATACACTGTGTTACCACAACCCTATACCCTGTTACCACTACCCTATACCCGGTTACCAGTACCCTATTCCCAGTGTTACCACAACCCTATACACAGTGTTACCACTACCCCATACACTGTGTTACCACTACCCTTTGCACTGTGTTACCACTACCCTATACACAGTGTTACCACTACCCATTGCACTGTGTTACCACTACCCTATACACTGTGTTACCACTACCCTTTGCACTGTGTTACCACTACCCTATACACAGTGTTACCACTACCCTATACACCGTGTTACCACTACCCTATACACAGTGTTACCACTACCCTATACCCTGTTACCACTACCCTATACCCAGTGTTACCACTACCCCATACACTACTGTGTTACCACTACCCTATATACCACTGTGTTACCACCACTACCCTATTGCACTGTGTTACCACTACCCTATACACAGTGTTACCACTACCCTATACACACCGTGTTACCACTACCCTATACACAGTGTTACCACTACCCTATACCCTGTGTTACCACTACCCTATCACCCAGTGTTACCACTACCCTCTGCACTGTGTTACCACTACCCTATACACTGTTACCACTACCCTATACACTGTTACCACTACCCTATACACTGTGTTACCACTACCCTATACACTGTGTTACTCCTACCCTATACACTGTTACCACTACCCTATAGACTGTTACCACTACCCTATAGACTGTTACCACGAACCTATACCCTGTGTTACCACAACCCTATACCCTGTGTTCCACTACCCTATTCACTGTTACAACTACCCTATACACTGTTACCACTACCCTATACACTGTGTTATCACTACCCTATACACTGTTACCACTACCCTATACCCAGTGTTACCACTACCCTATACACTGTTACAACTACCCTATACACTCTGTTACCACTACCCTATTTACAGTGTTACCACTACCCTATACACACTGTTACCACTACCCTATACACGGTGTTACCACTACCCTTTGCACTGTGTTACTACTACCCTATACACTGTGTTACCACTACCCTATTCAAAGTGTTACCACTACCCTATACACTGTGTTACCACTGCCCTATACACAGTGTTACCACAACCCCATATAATGTGTTACCACTACCCTATACACTATGTTACCACTACCATTTGCACTGTGTTACCACTACCCTATACACAGTTTTACTACTACCCTCTGCACTATGTGACCACTACGCTATACACTGTTACCACTACCCTTTACACTGTTACCACTACCCTATACACTGTGTTATCACTACCCTATACACTGTTACTACTACCCTATACCCAGTGTTACCACTACCCTATTCACAGTGTTACCACTACCCTATACACTGTGTTACCACAACCCATACACAGTGTTACCACTACCCTCTGCACTGTGTTACCACTACCCTAAACACTGTGTTACCACAACCCATACACAGTGTTACCACTACCCTATACCCACTGTTACCACTACCCTATACACTGTGTTACCACTACCCTTTGCACTGTGTTACTACTACCCTATACACAGTGTTGCCACTACCCTATACACTGTTACCACTACCCTATACACTGTGTCACCACTACCCAATACACTATGTTACCACTACCCTATACACAGTGTTACCACTACCCTATACCCTGTTACCACTACCCTATTCCCAGTGTTACCACAACCCCATATACTGTTACCACTACCCTATACACTGTGTTACCACTACCCTATACACTGTGTTACCACTACCCTATACACTGTTACCACTCTACTGTTACCTTTACACTGTTATCCCTACCCTATACACAGTGTTAACACTACCCTATACCCTGTGTTACCACAACCCTATACCCTGTGTTACCACTACCCTATTCACTGTTACAACTACCCTATACACTGTTACCACTACCTTTTACACTGTTACCACTACCCTATACACTGTGTTATCACTACCCTATACACTGTTACCACTACCCTATACCCAGTGTTACCACTACCCTATACACTGTTACAACTACCCTATACCCAGTGTTACCACTACCCTATTTACAGTGTTACCACTACCCTATACACACTGTTACCACTATCCTATACACTGTGTTACCACTACCCTATACACTGTGTTACCACTACCCTATACACAGTGTTACCACTACCCTATACACAGTGTTACCACAACCCCATATATAATGTGTTACCACTACCCTATACACTGTGTTACCACTACCATTTGCACTGTGTTACCACTACCCTATACACAGTGTTACCACTACCCTATACACAGTGTTACCACTACCCTATTCCCAGTGTTACCACAACCCCATATACTATGTTACCACTACCCTATACACTGTGTTACCACTACCCTATACACTGTGTTACCACTACCCTCTGCACTGTGTTACCACTAACCTTTACACTGTTACCACTACCCTATACACTGTGTTACCACTACCCTATACACAGTGTTACCACTACCCTATACACTGTGTTACCACTGATCTATACACAGTGTCACCACTACCCTATACACTGTGTTACCACTACCCTATTCACCTTTACAACTACCCTATACACTATGTTACCACTACCCTATACACCGTGTTACCACTACCCTATACACTGTGTTACCACTGATCTATACACAGTGTTACCACTACCCTATACACTGTGTTACCACTACCCTATTCACTGTGTCACCACTACCCTATACACTATGTTACCACTACCCTATTCCCAGTGTTACCACAACCCCATATACTGTGTTACCACTACCCTATACACTGTGTTACCACTACCCTCTGCACTGTGTTACCACTAACCTATACACTGTTACCACTACCCTATACACTGTGTTACGACTACCCTTTGCACTGTGTTACCACTACCCTATACACAGTGTTACCACTACCCTTTGCACTGTGTTACCACTACCCGATACACTGTGTTACCACTACCCTTTGCACTGTGTTACCACTACCCTATACACAGTGTTACCACTACCCTATACACTGTGTTACCACTACCCTATACACAGTGTTACCACTACCCTATACCCTGTTACCAGTACCCTATACCCAGTGTTACCACAACCCCATATACTGTGTTACCACTACCCTATACACTGTGTTACCACTACCCTCTGCACTGTGTTACCACTAACCTATACACTGTTACCACTACCCTCTACACTGTGTTACGACTACCCTTTGCACTGTGTTACCACTACCCTATACACAGTGTTACCACTACCCTATACACTGTGTTACCACTACCCTATACACAATGTTACCACTACCCTATACACTGTGTTACCACTACCCTTTGCACTGTGTTACCACTACCCGATACACTGTGTTACCACTACCCTTTGCACTGTGTTACCACTACCCTATACACTGTGTTACCACTACCCTATACACAGTGTTACCACTACCCTATACCCTGTTACCAGTACCCTATACCCAGTGTTACCATAACCCCATGTACTGTGTTACCACTGCCCTATACACAGTTTTACCACTACCCTATACATAGTGTTACCACTACCCTATACCCAGTGTTACCATAACCCCAAATACTGTGTTACCACTGCCCTATACACTGTTACCGCTACCCTATACACAGTGTTACCACTTCCCTATACACAGTGTTACCCCTACCCTATACACTGTGTTACCACTACCCTTTACACTGTTACTGCTACCCTATACACTGTTTTACCACTACCCTATACACTGTGTTACCACTACCCTATACACTGTGTTACCACTACCCTATACACTGTATTACCACTACCCTATACACTGTGGAAGCTAAAATAACAGGTACAATCAAGCAGACATAGCCTTTTACAGTTTGTTACTGTATATTCAAGTTTATGCAGTTGTGCAGTGGGCCAGGTCACATAGGTAAAATCTCAACACTAGATGGCAGTGTATCCTTCGTGTACTTACCACTACCATATACACAGAGCTGTTGAGAGCTGCCTATTGGCACAGGCAATGCTAGACAGAGCAAAATATTTGAGTTCATAATGCTTTGAGACACCAGGGTTATGAAAACACAGCAACAAAGAAATAACACCTGACAAAATGTTTTGATGTTTGAATTAGCCAACGGCTTTGAACATTGGATTAAAACGGATATTGTGATAAGAGTCACAGACACACATTCACACACACAAATTAAGGTGAAAGTTCATCAAAATATGCTTAAAAATAAACTTGTATGAAAGGCCAATTACAATGCAATACAAATTAATGCTTTACCCCCCTCTTTCGGGGTCAAATAAGACTGACAAGATTTGAGAGAAAAATAGTTATAGTCAAAATACATCTCAAACAATAACATGTCTATTTACCAGACAGGTTTTTTGACTGTCTGGAGCCCCTTAAGCAGAAATATATTGTTTTGATTTCAGAGCTAATTTTATGGGCTTGTGAGTTTCTGGCATGTGTATCATTAGAGTCTTCGGTAGCAGTATTGTTTTGATATAGTTACTATCGTCCGGGTGGTAAAATCCATTCCTGGAGACACTCAGTGTGAACCTTTCATTCCAGCCCTTCTGTATCACACCAGATTAAAATCACCATGTGTTACTGAAGGCCTGGAATAAACGCCTGCACACCCAGTAGTAGTAGGATTGGAGTCAGAGAACCCTACTCTATTGCGTTGACGTTGAGGAAGCCTCAACTTAGTCTTTGGTATAGCAGTGCATTTGAGTCTCAGTCTTTGATAGTATAGTTGGAGTCTATTGCATTTAAATTGAGTACATGTTCGTCTTTGATATAGCGGTGTATTTGAGTCTTTGATAGTATAGTTTGAGTCTATTGCGTTTATATTGAGTGCATGTTAGAGAGACCTTGATAGTAGTGTTGACTGAGAGTAGAGTCTTGTCACTGCTCCCACAATGGCTATCGGGTCACTTTTTAGCCCTCAGCTCACAAACCACACGGCCGGCCTGAGCATCACGGCCCTTTATTATGATGTCAGCACTTCGCTTAAAAAGCATTCAATATCTGCAGGACAGCCTCTAGTGGAACATCAATAGAATAATACAGGAAAACAACTAAATGGCTATTACTCATAGATGGCCAGTTCATATGCACATTGATTTATTGATAGCTGGTAGTATAATGCAATTACATGGCAATTATTACCGCATTGGGTAACAGGTTGTTTGTGTTTTTATTGTGGAGGCCTCAGAGCATCTATCTGGTGTGGTAGCAAGCCCTTCATCACCCACGTTATACACTGTTACACACACTGACTGTGCAGATGCTCATGTGCACCTCTACAGGCTTGACATGCACGCACTCACACATGCAGCACGCATGCGTACATACACACTAACACACACACTCACACACAATGAGGTACTTAGGAATGATCAAATAACATTTTAATTATTTAGTAGTTATTACTCTTATTAGTCAGTCCATTGATACCTAATGATGATAATCACTGGGGGTGCTTTGGCTAGGAACATGGCTGGCTATCTAATTATTTGGTTAGCTAGGAGAGGAGATTCAGTCATGATACACCTACCTGGGTACTACTTCAACTCTGACCTCACACTATAGTCCACAAATCCTGAGGCGAAAAGCAAGGGAATGGTAAGGGGTAGCGTAAAAACAGAAATAAATGAGAAACCCAGCAGAGGAGGAGAAGAGAGAAGAGGGCCATTAGGCCAGGTCTGGTTAACAGGCCCATTAAAGTATAGTGATCTAGAAAACAAACAGAGCTTCAGTAGGCCCTTGCACGGAAATTACAGGCATAAATCAGAGCATGATTACTTCAAGAGCCTGGTGTTATTGGGTGCTAACACCGCTGTGTACGATCTTTAACGTTATTAACACTCTTAATAGCCAGTGACAGGCTGCAACAGAAGCCTTAAAAAAAACAGCAACCCAATTTAGCATAGCTGTCTCCCCTCCCTAGTCCCAGCCTGGACATGCGCCGCAAGGAATTGGAACAAAAACAGAAATGACAAAAAAAACAAGTTGTTCTCTACACCCGGTGTTAGTCTGTGGGGGTTACAATGTTACTACACCAGTGTCAGAGTGAAATAATATTCCATGATTTGATAGGGATTTGAGTGTGTGTGTGTGTGTCTGTGTATGTGCGTGCATGTGTGTGTCTGAGTGTATGCTCGTATCTGTGTATGTACAGTACCAGTCAAAAGTGTGGACACGCCTACTCATGCAAGGGTTTTTCTTTATTTTTACTATTTTCTACATTGTTGAATAATAGTGAAGACATCAAAACTATGAAATAACACATATGGAATCATGTAGTAACCAAAAAGTTTTAAACAAAGTAGCCACCCTTTGCCTTGATGACAGCTTTGCGCACTCTTGGCATTCTCTCAACCAGCATCATGAGGTGAGTCACCTGGAATGAATTTCAATTAACAGGTGTGCCTTGTTAACAGTTAATTTGTAGAATTTCAAGACCAAGTCTATATTATGGCAAGAAAAGCTCAAATAAGCAAAGAGAAACGACATTCCATTATTACTTTAAGAAATGAAGGTCAGTCAACACGGAAAATTTCAAGAACTTTCTTCAAGTGCAGTTGCAAAAACCATTTAGCGCTATGATGACACTGGCTCTCGTGAGGACCGCCACAGGAAAGGAAGACCCAGAGTTACCTCTGCTGCAGAGAAAAGTTCATTAGAGTTAACTGCACCTCAGATTGCAGCCCATTGCTTCACAGAGTTTAAGTAACAGACTCATCTCAACATCAACTCTTCAGAGGAGACGACGTGAATCAGGCCTTCATGGTCGAATTGCTGCAAAGAAACTACCACCAAATGACACCAATAAGAAGAAGAAACTTGCTTGGGCCAAGAAACACAAGCAATGGACAAATTGAAATCTGTCGTTGGGTCTGATGAGTCGAAATGTGCGATTTTTGGTTCCAACCGTCTTTGTGAGACGCAGAGTTGGTGAACGGATGATCTCCGCATGTGTGGTTCCTACCGTGAAGCATGGAGGAGGAGGTGTGATGTGTGGGGGTGCTTTGCTGGTGACACTGTCAGTGATTTATTTAGAATTCAAGGCACACTTAACCAGCATGGGTTCCACAGCATTTTGCAGCGATACATCATCCCATCTGGTTTGCGCTTATCATTTGTTTTTTCACAGGACAATGACCCAAAACACACCTCCAGGCTGTTTGACCAAGAAGGAGAGTGATGGTGCTGCATCAGATGACCTTTCCTCCACAATCACCCGATCTCAACCCAATTGAGATGGTTTATGATGAGTTGGACAACAGAGTGAAGGAAAAGCAGCCAACAAGTGCTCAGCATATGAGGGAACTCCTTCAAAGACTGTTGGAAAAGCATTCCAGGTGAAGCTGGTTGAGATAATGCCAATAGTGTGCAAAGCTGGCGGGTGGCTACTTTGATGAATCTAAACTCAAAAATATATTTAGAGTTGTTTAACACTTTTTTGGTTACTACATGATTCCATATGTTTGCCAAGTGGCGCAGCCATCTAAGGCACTGCATCTTAGTACAAGAAGCATCACTACAGTCCCTGGTTCAAAACCAGGCTGTGTCACATCCAGCAGTGATTGGGAGTCCCATAGGGTGGTGCACAATTGGCCTTGTAAATAAGAATTTGTTATTTTAACTGACTTGCCTAGTTAAAAAAAAGGTTAAGTAAATCAAATAGAAATATGTGTTATTTCATAGTTTTGATGTTTTCACTATTATTTTACAATGTAGAAAATAGTAAAAATGAAGAAAAACCTTTGAACGAGTAGGTAAATCCAAACTTTTGATTGGTACTGTATTTGTCTGCGAACCTACGTGTGGCCATGTGTGTACGGATGTATATGTTCGTGCATGTATGTTTACATGTGTGTACACACAGCTCCCCATCTCAGGATACCACTAACCTCTCCTGCATTCTAATTTATGCAAAACAAAATTAAAACCTTCTTAGCAATATGCAGATGTCTTTATGCAAAGCAGCGTTACCTGCTTTGATCTGCATCTCTGACATTCTCTAACTATGGAGAAGAAAAGAACTTTAAAATTGTAAAGAGCCTTAATTGAATTTAAGATAAAAGAAGATACATGGTGTTAATTGGTATACTCTAAGAATAATCCAGACCTTGGAGACCACTGTCCTTTACCGGCCCCCTGCCAAAGTGTCAGGATTTACATGTTTAATTCAACATTTCCACTGTATTAATTATATCGCAGCGAGATGCGCATCACTTCATTTTAAAGTAGAATAAACACCCAAATACTTTTTCATCTTCCATTGAATATCAGTTTTCCTCAGTGAGCTGAAAAATATTTATAATGTACACGAGAAAGTATTCTGTTTAAACATGTTCGTTCTGGTTTGTAAATCCGGGCTGTTAAATAAGGTACATCAGTGTGCCGCTATTTGAATACTATCAAATATAGAACATCTACATTGATTTTTGTTTAGGTTAACATGAATATAACATCTTATTTGAATTCTTCTGCACTTTTGTATATTTTGGCCTCTTGAGATAAAACAAATTCTGATAAATCATTGTTAACAATAAACCGTAGTTCTGTGGAACATACTCAAAAGGCTTACTGAGAAAATAGCGTGATAACGAGGAAATGTAGTTATGCAAGAGGGATGATGCATTTCCCAATGAAGTGGAAAGAAGGTGGCAAATGAGCTTATCATAGCAGTTTAGATGATATTGATGATAGCTGATGATTTAACAATTTAACTGAAGTACCTTCGAAATTAAACTGGAAAATGACTAAAACCGTACAATATTTTAATTACTAACTGGAACCATGCCAGTGGAAAGACAAAGAATAACAATTTACTGAGAAGAATAGCCAGGTTACATTCCAGCTTTTAGTTGGTTCCTTTTGGCATAGCACCAGTTGGGCTTGGCAGGTGTGTGTGTGTGTTGCTGTGAAGTAAAGCAATTTCAACACCAGGCCCCCAGTGTGACCTTTGATTATGAGAGAGGAATACAGTAGTGCTCATATCCCAGGGCGCACTGCTTCCCACTCAACATGATGAATGGCACACAGAGAGCTGCTGGACAAAACAAGCGTTTAAGGAGGCAGGCCAGCGCACTCGCACACACACACACGCACACACACACACACACACAAACACACACACACACACACACACACACACACACACACACACACACACACACACACACACACACACACACACACACACACACACACACACACACACACACACACACACACACACACACACACACAGAGCTCTACATCTTTCCTTGAAAGGCCCAATCCACACACACCATCACCTGTTATATTACTGTTATGATACTACCACATACCGCATAAGCACATGCACACATACACTGTAGGCTCAGTGACGCCACCACATTCACACACACTCACAGCTGCTAACACACACAAGCACTTATCTCACAGTGTGTTCAGAACATTTAACGCACACTGCCCCTGCAAATATCCAGCAAATCAGTGTCTTTTATCTAGCTAGCATGTTCATGTATGGATTTATTCATTACAATACAAACATCTATTACCACGCTTCATTGAATCAGTTTCAAAACCATCCCAATGTGGTTTATGTTCTTCAGTTGATTAAACAACAGTAAGAAGTTTATGTAAACACAGTTCAAATGCACCCTGCTCCTGTACACCTCAAAATCTCTCCCTTTTTCTTAAGTGATTTTATTTGGGGGCTTTATTGTAATTTATTGGCTCAAAGTGCATGATCCAGTGTTAAAACTGATTTGATATGGAAACCTGTAGGGACATATTAATTAAAATAGCAATCTAATTAGCATTCCACAGTGACTTAAAAGTTGAATATTATTATATCATTAGAGCTGCAACCGTCGGGTGTGATGAAAAGAGCTTACATGACAGTGAAATTGAAATTCAAAGCGCTGGAGATAATGTACACACAGATCAAAAGAACAAACAGCGGGAAGAAAATAACACAGCAAGAAGTTTTACATTTCCTCACAAGAGGAGGATGAGTACAAAAGCTTTGAGGAAGAGTGCACTGTACACACACCCCCAAAGCCCCCTCCTCCCTCCACACACAAACACACACAAAAACAACAAAGTCCAGTACTAGTAGAACTAATGCTGATAATTCAGATAAGGGGGGTCTGCTGTTGGTGTCTGTATTACCACAGCATATTTAAATAAATAGAATAGGATATCATTGTCAGTTTGACTTTAAACCTCAACATATGCATATGTCAATTGTCATATGCATATGTACATTATGCCTAATGTACACCTTCCGCACCGTTCGCTAGGTCCGCTCAAACGAAATATCGTCCGCACATTTCCGTACGGACGGGAGCAAACTACAACTTATACCACAACTTTAAAGGGCATTCATCAAGTCATCATAAGCAGATCATATTGTTTTTAAGCAAAGTCCTACGACATAAAGGGTGATATAAAAGGTGTTTACATCGCCTGCTCTGTCAAATGTGACATAAGCATTTCCAATTGTGACATAAGCATTAATTTAAAGTGGAACTATCTTGGGCTATGGCAGTTTCAGGTAGCTCTTCCTGCACATCATAAGACCTCAGGTTCAAAGCCTCCTTGCTTGCCACAACAGCACATACACACTTTCTCCCTAACCTTGAATCTCCCTCTTTGCCCCTGTTGGCTGTCGCTGTGCTGGGTGTGAGTTAAGCTATGTAGAAGTTAGTTCTCCACGATTACAGCGGCCTGTATTAGCATGTGTCCCAGTAGTGGGCGTTGGTGCCAGAGAGACGCCATAATGAGTCATTAGTATTCATTAGGCAGAGGTGCTGGCCTGAGAGGAGAGCAGCCAGACTCGTGTTGAATCAGCTCCTGCGAGAATGCTCTGACGAGGCGTGGGTCAGGGAGGAGGCAGTAATTAGGCCCACCAGTCAGGAGCAATTTCCACACCTCGAACACGCAAGGTTAAGAGCGTGGCGATGCTACCACTGAGAGAGGGACAAGAGAAGGGGCAATGTTGCGGATGAGGAAAACACAACATTGCCCCTCTATCCCTTTTTGCTCTACTGCTCATGTTCTCAACCTCTCTCTCGGTCTCTCCTTCGATACATATTTTCTCAATCTGTACTGCCGTCTAAAACCAAAACACAACAGTGTCCTTCTTCGGTTCCCTTTCTCATTCTTTGAAACTCTCCCTCCATTTCTTCTTCCCCTACTCATTCCCCTTTAATTCTGCCTTTCTGCATTAGATTTTTTGTCTGTCTCCTGTTAAGAACATGTTGCTGTACGAAAACAAGCTGGTCTCTAGCTTCACAAGGCGAAATGAGAAGTGTGTTCTTCTGCATGTCTTCTCCAGTCTTTCCTGTGCATTCTACTGACCGTGTATCAATCAATCAAAACATGTATAACAGAAAACTGCGTAAGGAGTGTAAACTGCACACACTCCTTTAGATAAAACAAAGAAGACAACTCTCTACTTACCCATAGTCAGATGAACTTATTGATACCACCTGTATGTCTCTGAGAGCACTTTGAAGGAAGTTGAAAGAACTTCCTGGAGCCATTGCTAACTGGTGTTAGCACAACTGGACGTTATTTTTTAACTTATTTTACCAGGTAAGTTGACTGGGAACACGTTCTCATTTACAATAACCACCTGGGAAATAGTAGGGGGGATGAATGAGCCAATTGAAAGTTGGGGATGATTAGGTGGCCATGATGGTAGGGGTTAACACTCCTACTCTTATGATAAGTGCCACATTATCTTTCGTGATCACAGAGTCAGTACACCTGTTGAACACCCCATATTAAAGACAGCACCCTACTCAGGGCAATGTCCCCAACCACTGCCCTGGGGAATTTTGATATTTTTTAGACCAGAGGAAAGAGTACCTTCTACTGATCATTCAACACCAGGGACCATCCAAGACCGACCCTGCTTAGCTTCAGAGGCAAGCCAGCAGTGGGATGCAGGGGGTGGTATGCTGCCAGCTCATCTGTTCATCTGAATCTGAGTAAGTAGAAAAAAAGAGCTTGATTGCAAAAAATGTCAAACTTTCATTTTAAAGAAAAACTGCAAATTGAGGACAGATATGGACTTACCTGGATACTTTGAATTCAGTTGATCGCAGGCAGTTAGTCGTAATTCTGTGTCAAATGTATTATCTTGCTGTTGGCTTTGTTCTCTCTCTCTCTCTCTCTCTGTGTTATGGAGCATTCACATTCCACTCACTCCACTATGAGAAGCATTTTACACTACCTCCTGCAAGTGTTTTCTCCATAACGGTTCTATAAAGGTTTTGTTGCATTCACATTTACAAAATAATCTGTTGTGTCAGTGTGAACCGGGCCTCTGTGGTCTTTTCTGACAACCCAGATGATTTTTATCCGGAATGATTTGGAAAGGCAATATTGAAACCAGACAATATTGGTGAGATCTGGATCTAGGCCTTGTCCCTTTCAGTGTCGTGGTGCTTACCCGAACAAAAACTCCTCTAGCTTCTATGGTCATTTTTCTGTGGGTTATGAACTAGGAATGGCATGAAAATAGTGCTTTGTTATTTTTGATAATAACTGGATGGACACTTCACAAAAACTGGAATTAAAAATTGATAAAATAGCTTTTGACAGCAGTGTTTTTAATTAAATCTCTGATTTTCTTGCCACGAGTAGAATAATTCTATGTGATGGGGAATATTCATTGACATCTCCCGCTTATGAAGTGTTTTGGTTCTATTGTGTTTTAATGAGATACACAGCACATCTGAACAATTACTCTTAAATTCAATCTGATGTCATTTTTAAACAAACAATACATGCATTTCCTGCAGACAATAGAAGAGGTGTTTGTGAGTTTGTTTTTGTTTGTATAGACTCAATACACTAAGTATACTTAATATATACAGTATGCTGTAACTATAGGCCGAGTTCAGGTAATTATATTTGACATTACTGATTGAGCATATTTTAGATGTGCTGGTGGTATGGGAAAGGGTTGTAGTATAACTGCATAAATATAATCAGAAAACTGTGGCCTGACAACAGGCTGTGGAAGTTTTATCAAACTGTTATCCAGCCCTATGTGTGCCTAATGAAGGCAAATTACAAGTCTACTATAAGGTTAAAGCCACTCCACACACTTCAAAGGTGGGCTGACCTGCTGTCAGGAAATATGTGAAGTGTTTGAGGGACTATGACTTTGATTGACTGCTATTGAGAAAACACTAGGTCAAGCATTGTGTTTCAGTTGAGATATAGCTAGGGGAAGATCCCACTGCTGCCACAAAATGCCTCTGGACGTCAGACAAAAGACAAAAAATAAATGATATGTTGTCCCGTCAACACTAAACGTCGAAACGTCTGTTTACTTTAACTAATAAGAGGTAGGTAGGGATAGGTAGAGCAACAAACTCTCACAATTTCACGCCAGAATTAGACGTTTATCCATGTTTCTCAAACAAATTTTTAAGGTTAGGCATTAACTCCGACGGGTTAAGGTAAGGGTTAAGCTTTGGGAAAGGCTTAAACCAAAATATCACTGGATTCAACATGGAACCTTTGGAATCAGAGGCAGATGCTCATGCCCATCCGCCATCCCCGTCCACAACACCCTAGCAAAACCAAAACCCATTTAAAGGTAACAGCTCTCACTGTTGCCCCTAGTGGCCGGTTTTCATGTCATCTCCCGACGTCCTCAGACATGGATGGATGTCGAATAATGACTTGTATCACGGGTGACATGGCTGAGGTAGAGGTACGTAACACTGACAACATTGTTTCTTTCTCTCTCTTTCTCTCTCTTTCTCAGAGTGAGTGCCTACACTACTAGTTTAGCCTCCCTGTTTCTGGTATGATTGTGGATTGAATATATTCTCCATACTACAAGAGAATGGCATGGCATCCCCCTCTCCAAACCTGTCTATTTCTCCCTCCCTCCCTCCCTCCCTCCCTCCCTCCCTCCCTCCCTCCCTCCCTCCCTCCCTCCCCCCTCCCTCCCTCCCTCCCTCCCCTCCCTCCCTCCCTCCTTTCCCCCCCCTCCCTCCCTCCTTTCCCCCTTGGTATTGGGCATGCACGTTTTCCCTCAGATTTATGACATGGGCGTATAGGTGCACTTGACAGCTCTCAAATTGGCGCAGCAGAAGAGAGAGCTCTTTAAGTGAGACGGGTTAGCTGGGTAAATCTATCAGGGGTCCGACCAGGAGATGGGAGGGAAGGATGGAGCCGAGGGAGAGGAGGAGAGAGGGAGAGGGGCTTTGAGGGGCCCTGCTGAGCACACAAGCTTCCATGCTGAGCACATTGGCGGCTGGCTGACAGTTGTGCTCAGCCTTCACTGTAATAATAAATAAAAGGGCAATCCCTGCAGATTACACATCTTCCATGTTTTGACATTGACCTTAATACATAATTTAACCACAAAGCCTGAAGAGTGTGTAACGAGATAAGAGAGGACCACAGGAAGGAGAGAAAAAAAGACAGGCAAAAACAGGCGGGGCCAGACGTGAAAGGAAGCACCGATGCTAGCCTGTGACGGTAAACATAATGCCTGTGATCCACAATCGGACCAAATAAGTTGCTAGCTAGCCATCGATAAGGAGGTTTCTGTGTGTGTGTGTGTGTGTGTGTGTGTGTCTGTGTACACGTATGTGTGTGTCACTCTATAATGGGTCACCATGAAATCTTTATCCACACAGTGTGGAAAGAAAAAAGACATATCCTAAAAGAGGATATGAATTCCACTGTGTTCTCTAGCAATTCGGGGTCATGCCATTGCTTACTCTTACGTGAAACATGCAGGATTCAGGTGCTGTGAAATTACAGTTTACAATTTTCACAAGTTTGTGGTACAACTAAGCTCAAAAATCTAAACAGATTATCAAAATGGCTCATGTTTCAAAGCACATTTTCCTATTGACTGAGTACAACGAACAACATTTCAACAAAGTAACGTAGTGCCTTGTTAATGTACAGTACCAGTCAAAAGTTTGGACACACCTATTTTTAGTATTTTCTACGTTGTAGAATAATAGTGAAGACATCAAAACTAAGAAATAACACATATGGAAACATGTAGTAACCAAAAAAGTGTTCAACAAATCAAAATAAATGTTTTATATTCTTCAAAGTAGACCCCTTTGACTTGATGACAGCTTTGTACATTCTTGGCATTCTCTCAACCTTGTTAAAAGTTAATTTGAGGAATTTATTTTCTTCTTAATGCGTTTGAGTCAGTCAGTTGTATTGTGACAAGGTAGGGATGGTATACAGAAGATAGCCCTATTTGGTAAAAGACTAAGTCCATAATATGGCAAGAACAGCTCAAAAAAGCAAAGAGAAACGACAGTCCATCATTACTTTAAGACATGAAGGTCAGTCAATCCGGAAAATGTCAAGAACTTTGAAAGTGCATTCGCAAAACCATCAAGTGCTATGATGAATCTGGCTCTCATGAGGTCCGCCACAGGGAAGGAAGACCCAGAGTTACCTCTGCTGCAGAGGATAATTTCATTAGAGTTACCAACCTCAGATTGCAGCCCAAATAAATGCTTCACAAGTAACAAGCACATCTCAACATCAAATGCTCAGAGGAGACTGTGTGAATCAGGCATTTGTATCACGTTTAAGGCCTGACCCAGATGCAGACAGTGTCGAAATAAGGAAAGTCTGTTACTATTAGACGGGCAGGTAAAGCGACAGGTCAAGGGCAGGCAGAGGTCAGTAATCCAGATATGGTGCAAAAGGTCCAGAATGGCAGGCAGTCGTTCAAGTAACAGACACATCTCAACATGAACTGTTCAGAAGAGACTTTGTGAATCAGGCCTTCATGGTCGAACTGCTGCAAAGAGATCACTACTAAAGCACACAAATAATAATAAGAGACTTGCCTGGGCCAAGAAACACGAGCAATGGACATTAGGTGGAAATCTGTCCTTTTGTCTGATGAGTCCAAATTTGAGAATTGTGGTTCCAACCACCATGTCTTTGTGAGATGCAGAGTAGGTGAATTGATGATTTCTGCATGTGTGGTTCCCACTGTGAAGCGTGAAGGAAAAGGTGTGATGCTGTGGGGGTGCTTTGCTGGTGACACTGTCTGATTTATTTAGAATTCAAGGCACACTTAACAGGGATGGCTACCACAGCATTCTGCAGCTATATGCCATCCCATCTGGTTTGCGCTTTGTAGGACTATCAATTGATTTTCAACAGGACAATGAGAATTTCTATAAACCCGCAATACATCTGCTAAACATGTGTATGTGACAAATAACATTTAATTTAATTTGACCCAACACACCTCCAGGCTGTGTAAGGGGTATTTGACCAAGAAGGAGAGTGATGGTGTCCTGCATCAGATGACCTGGCCTCCACAATCTCCCGACCTCAACCCTTTGAGATGGTTGGACCGTAGAGTGAAGGAAAAGCAGCAAACAAGTGCTCAGCATATGTGTGAACTCCTTCAAGACTATTGGAAAAGCATTCCAGGTGAAGCTGGTTGAGAGAATGCCAAGTGTGTGCAAAGCTGTCATCAAGGCAGCGGGTGGCTACTTTGAAGAATATAAAATGTAACATTTATTTTGATATTTTAACACTTTTTTGGTTACTACATGATTTCCATATGTAGGGGTGATGGTCAGATTCATGTTTATCATCGAAGGAATGAGCGCTACACCGAGACCTGTACTATGGAGCGGGATTGACATGATGACTCCTTGCTGTCCCCAGTCCACCTGACCGTGCTGCTGCTCCAGTTTCAACTGTTCTGCCTTATTATTATTCGACCATGCTAGTCATTAATGAACATTTGAACATCTTGGCCATGTTCTGTTATAAACTCCACCCGGCACAGCCAGAAGAGGACTAGCCACCCCACATAGCCTGGTTCCTCTCTAGGTTTCTTCCTAGGTTTTGGCCTTTCTAGGGAGTTTTTCCTAGCCACCGTGCTTCTACACCTGCATTGCTTGCTGTTTGGGGTTTTAGGCTGGGTTTCTGTACGGCACTTTGAGATATCAGCTGATGTACGAAGGGCTATATAAATAAATTTGATTTGATTTGATTGATTGATTTGGAGGTGGAGAGTCCATCATGGTCTGGGGCGGTGTCACAGCATCGTCGGACTGAGCTTGTTGTAATTGCAGGCTATCTTATCTCTGTGCTTTACAGGGAAGACATCCTCCTCCCTCATGTGGTACCCTTCCTGTAGGCTCATCCTGACATGACCCTCCAGCATGACAATGCCACCAGCCATACTGCTCGTTCTGTGTGTGATTTCCTGCAAGACAGGAATGTCAGTGTTCTGCCATGGCCAGCGAAGAGCCCGGATCTCAATCCCATTGAGCACGTCTGGGACCTGTTGGATCGGAGGGTGAGGGCTAGGGCCATTCCCCCCAGAAATGTCCTGGAACTTGCAGATGCCTTGGTGGAAGAGTGGGGTAACATCTCACAGCAAGATCTGGCAAATCTGGTGCAGTCCATGAGGAGGAGATGCTCTGCACTATTTAATGCAGCTGGTGCTCACACCAGAGACGGACTGTTACTTTAGATTTTGACCCCGTCTTTGTTCAGGGACACATTATTCCATTTGCTGAAAATAATCTGCGTTGACAGTGAGATGACGTTTCTTTTTTTGCTGAGTTTAGTTTGATAACTGCAGAATAGTTGACGTCATACTGTAAATGTAGCAATTTGACACCAATTTATGTTGGAAGGTAAAACCAAATCATTTATGGATGTTCCTGTAAATACTACATCATCATTCTCCATCAGCAAGAGTGATTCAATAGGACAAGGTGGAAAGAGTTACTCTGTAGAGTACGTATGTGCTGCCATTTGGAATGATGTAGTGTAGTGTACAATGCACTGCTAAAATTCCTGTGTTGTAGTTAGCATTATAAACTGGGTGGTTTGATCCCTGAATGCTGACAGCCATGATATATCAGACTGTATACCACGGGTATGACAAAACATGTATTTTTACTGCTCTAGTTACATTGGTAACCAGTTTATAATAGCAGTAAGGCACTTCTGAGGTTTGTGGTATATGGCCAATATACCAATGCTAAGGGTTATATCCAGGCACTCTGCGTTGCGTCGTACATGAGAAAAGCCCTTAGCCGTGGTAAATTGGCAATATACCACACCTCCTCATGCCTTACTGCTTAAATATATTCCACTCATTATTTGAATTTCATTGATACACTGTAAGCTGTTGAATTTCAAGCAGAGAGACAGGTGATACCGTATCAGTTGACAAGTCACTTGGAAAAGGTAGTCTTGTACAATGTTGCATGGGGAAGAAATGGCATATTGTATGTGCTACGTGTGTACAACAGCCAACTGCTTTACAATACCCCTATTTCTGATGATTTGTCTCATGTACAATGCCTTCGGAAAGTATTCAGACCCCTTGACTTTTTCCACATTTTGTTAGGTTACAGCCTTACTCTAAAATGGATTAAATTGTATTTTTCCCTCATCAATCTACACACAATACCCCATAATGATAAAGCAAAAACAGTTTAAAAAAATGTTGCTACAAATATCACATTTACATAAGTATTCAGACCCTTTACTCAGTACTTTGTTGAAGCACCTTTGGCAGTGATTACAGCCTCGAGTCTTCTTGGGTGTGACTCTACAAGCTTGGCACAGCTGTATTTGGTGAGTTTATCCTATTCTTCTCTGCAGATCGTCTCAAGCTCCGTCGGGTTCGATGGGGAGTGATGCAGCACAGCTATTTTCAGGTCTCTCCAGAGATGTTCCATCAGGTTTAAGTCCGAGCTCTGCCTGGGCCACTCAAGGACATTCATTGACTTGTCCAGAAGCCACTCCTGCATCGTCTTGGCTGTGTGCTTTGGATCGTTGTCCTGTTGGAAGGTGAACCTTCACCCCAGTCTGAGGTCTTGAGAGCTCTGGAGCAGGTTTTCATCAAGGATCTCTCTGTACTTTGCTCAGTTCATCTTCATCCTCGATTTTCATCCTCGTTCCTGACTAGTGTCATAGTCTCTGCTGCTGAAAAACATCCCCACAGCATGATGCTGCCACCACCATGCTTCACCGTAGGGATGGTGCCAGGTTTCCTCCAGATGTGGCGCTTGGCATTCAGGGCAAAGAGCTCAATCTTGGTTTCATCAAACTAGAGAATCTTGTTTCTCATGGCCTGAGAATCATTAGGTGCCTTTTGGAAACTCCAAGCGGGTTGTCATGTGCCTTTAACTGCGAAGTGGCTTCTGTCTGGCCACGCTACCATAAATGCCTGATTGGTAGAGTGCTCCAGAGATGGTTGTCCTTCTGGAAGGTTCTCCCATCTCCACAGAGGAAGTCTGGAGCTCTGTCAGAGTGACCATTGGGTTCTTGGTCACCTCCATGACCAAAGCCCTTCTCCCCTGATTGCTCAGTTTGGCCGAGTGGCCAGCTTTAGGAATAGTCTTGGTGGGTCCAAACTACTTCCATTTAAGAGTGATGGAGGCTACTGTGTTCTTGGACCTCCAATGCTGCAGAAATGTTTCGGTACCCTTCCCCAGATCTGTGCCTCTACACAATCCTGTCTCAGAGCTCCTTCGACCTCATGGGTTGGCTTTTGCTCTGACATGCACTATCAACTGTAGGACCTTATATGTGTGCCTTTCCAAATCATGTCCAATCAATTTAATTTACCCCATGTGGTCTCCAATCAAGTTGTAGAAACACCTCAATTGATGATCAATGAAAACAGGATATACCCGAGCTCAATTTCGAGTCTCATATCAAAGGGTCTGAATACTTATGTAAATAAGGTATTTCTGTTTCCAATATTTAATACATTTTCAAAGATTTCTAAAAACCTGTTTTCGCTTTGTCATTATGGGGTATTGTGTGTAGATTGCTGAGGATCATTTAAAAAAAAATCAATTTTAGAATAAGGCTGTAACGTTTTTTATTTTTTTTATTTAACCTTTATTTAACCAGGTAGGCAAGTTGAGAACAAGTTCTCATTTACAATTGCGACCTGGCCAAGATAAAGCAAAGCAGTTCGACACATACAACGACACAGAGTTACACATGGAGTAAAACAAACATACAGTCAATAATACAGTATAAACAAGTCTATATACGATGTGAGAAAATGAGGTGAGATAAGGGAGGTAAAGGCAAAAAAAGGCCACGGTGGCAAAGTAAATACAATATAGCAAGTAAAACACTGGAATGGTAGATTTGCAGTGGAAGAATGTGCAAAGTAGAAATAAAAATAACGGGGTGCAAAGGAGCAAAATAAATAAATAAATAAAATAAATACAGTAGGGAAAGAGGTAGTTGTTTGGGCTAAATTATAGGTGGGCTATGTACAGGTGCAGTAATCTGTGAACTGCTCTGACAGTTGGTGCTTAAAGCTAGTGAGGGAGATAAGTGTTTCCAGTTTCAGAGATTTTTGTAGTTCGTTCCAGTCATTGGCAGCAGAGAACTGGAAGGAGAGCGGCCAAAGAAAGAATTGGTTTTGGGGGTGACCAGAGAGATATACCTGCTGGAGCGCGTGCTACAGGTGGGTGATGCTATGGTGACCAGCGAGCTGAGATAAGGGGGGACTTTACCTAGCAGGGTCTTGTAGATGACATGGAGCCAGTGGATTTGGCGACTAGTATGAAGCGAGGGCCAGCCAACGAGAGCGTACAGGTCGCAATGGTGGGTAGTATATGGGGCTTTGGTGACAAAACGGATTGCACTGTGATAGACTGCATCCAATTTGTTGAGTAGGGTATTGGAGGCTATTTTGTAAATGACATCGCCGAAGTCGAGGATTGGTAGGATGGTCAGTTTTACAAGGGTATGCTTGGCAGCATGAGTGAAGGATGCTTTGTTGCAAAATAGGAAGCCAAGTCTAGATTTAACTTTGGATTGGAGATGTTTGATGTGGGTCTGGAAGGAGAATTTACAGTCTAACCAGACACTTAGTCAAGAGTGTCCCCCCCTTTGAAGAGGGGATGACCACAGCTGCTTTCCAATCAATTCAATTCAATTCAAGGGCTTTATTGGCAATCTTTGGGAATCTCAGACGACACGAAAGAGAGGTTGAACAGGCTAGTAATTGGGGTGGCAACAATTTCGGCAGATCATTTTAGAAAGAAAGGGTCCAGATTGTCTAGCCGGCTGATTTGTAGGGGTCCAGAATTTGCAGCTCTTTCAGAACATCAGCTGACTGGATTTGGGAGAAGGAGAAATGGGGAAGGCTTGGGCGAGTTGCTGTGGGGGGTGCAGTGCTGTTGACCGGGGTAGGAGTAGCTAGGTGGAAAGCATGGCCAGCCGTAGAAAAGTGCTTATTGAAATTCTCAATTATAGTGGATTTATCAGTGGTGACAGTGTTTCCTATCTTCAGTGCAGTGGGCAGCTGGGAGGAGGTGTTCTTATTCTCCATGGACTTTACAGTGTCCCAGAACTTTTTTGAGTTAGTGTTGCAGGAAGCAAATTTCTGCTTGAAAAAGCTAGCTTTGGCTTTTCTAACTGCCTGTGTATAATGGTTTCTGGCTACCCTGAACAGCTGCATATAACGGGGGCTGTTCGATGCTAATGCAGAACGCCATAGGATGTTTTTGTGTTGGTTAAGGGCAGTCAGGTCTGGGGAGAACCAAGGGCTATATCTGTTCCTGGTTCTACATTTCTTGAATGGGGAATGCTTATTTAAGATGGTTAGGAAGGCATTAAAAAAAATAACCAGGCATCCTCTACTGACGGGATGAGATCAATATCCTTCCAGGATACTCCGGCCAGGTCGATTAGAAAGGCCTGCTCACTGAAGTGTTTCAGGGAACATTTGACCGCTGACCCATTACGGATGCAGGCAATGAGGCAGTGATTGCTGAGATCTTGGTTGAAGACAGCAGAGGTGTATTTAGAGGGCAAGTTGGTTAGGATGATATCTATGAGGGTGCCCGTGTTTAAGGCTTTGGGGTGGTACCCAGTAGGTTCATTGATAATTTGTGTGAGATTGAGGGCATCAAGCTTAGATTGTAGGATGACTGGGGTGTTAAGCATGTTCCAGTTTAGGTCGCCTAGCAGCACGAACCCTGAAGATAGATGGGAGGCAATCAGTTCACATATGGTGTCTAGAGCACAGCTGGGGGCAGAGGGTGGTCTATAGCAGGCGGCAACGGTGAGAGACTTGTTTTTAGAGAGGTGGATTAGTAGAAGTTCAAATTGTTTGGGTACAGACCTGGATAGTAGGACAGAACTCTGCAGGCTATCTTTGCAGTAGATTGCAACACCGCCCCCTTTGGCAGTTCTATCTTGTCTGAAAATGTTGTAGTTTGGGATGAACATTTCAGAATTTTTGGTGGTCTTCCTAAGCCAGGATTCAGACACAGCTAGAACAGGGAGGAGGCTTCTAATGTTAACATGCATGAAACCAAGGCTATTACGGTTACAGAAGTCATCAAAAGAGAGCGCCTGGGGAGTGGGAGTGGAGCTAGGCACTGCAGGGCCTGGATTCACCTCTACGTCGCCAGAGGAACAGAGGAGGAGTAGGATATGGGTACGGCTAAAATAAATAAGAATTGGTCGTCTAGAATGTCTGGAACAGAGAGTAAAAGGAGGTTTCTGGGGGCGATAAAATAGCTTCAAGGTATAATGTACAGACAAAGGTATGGTAGGATGTGAATACAGTGGAGGTAAACCTAGGTATTGAGTGATGATGAGAGAGATATTGTCTCTAGAAACATCATTGAAACCAGGAGATGTCATCGCATGTGTGGGTGGTGGAACTAATTGGTTGGATAAGGTATAGTGAGCAGGACTAGAGGCTCTACAGTGAAATAAGCCAATAAACACTCACCAGAACAGCAATGGACAAGGCATATTGAAATTAAGGAGAGGCATGCGTAGTCGAGTGATTAGCGGTTGAGTTAGCGAGTTAGCGGAGTTAGGCAGGAGTTAGCGGTTGAAATCCGGGGACATGGAGAGAAAAATAGGTCCGGTATGTTCCGGCCCGAGCCGCGCCGTACAAAACTGGCGACAGACCCTTGAGCCAAACGATGGCTGATGACCACAAACCGTGGCCAGCTGAACACCAACGACCAGCCAGCAAAGAAGCTAACTAGCTTCTGATTAGCTTCTGGTTAGCTTCAGGCTAGCTTCTGGCTAGCCTCTATGGAGCATTACAGATTTGAGGTAAAGAATACTTTCTTTTTTTAAAATATAAATTGGTGAGGCGGGTTGCAGGAGAGTGTTTTGAAGATGAGTTTATGGAAAATAAAAAATATATATAAAAATGTATGCCATATATATATACGGGACACGACAAGACGAGGACAAAAGACGTCTGACTGCTATGCCATCTTGGAGTTCATAAATGTAACAAAATGTGGGAAAAAATCAAGGGGTCTGAATACTTTCTGAAGGCACTGTAAGTACTGTGTAAGGATAATGAAACTGTAAGACTGACATATTTCTCAAAAAATGCTCACAACCCGCCATTGGGAAAAAAAAAGAAAAAATTGTGCATGTCAAGTTCTAGTCAAATCCTATATGGAAAATGATATTTACCATCTTCTCTTCTTTCTGTTCATCACTTAAAAAATAATAGTTTTGAAATGTGTATCTTGCATTTTCTGCTATTTACTAAATGGTGAGCCCATCATTATCTGATGTATTGGTGACTAAACTAAATGTTCTCATGGTATTTCACGGACAACCTTGATTTTGCATGAATGACTCAGGGGTAAAAGATGTGAAACCCCAATGAATGAACAATCAAAGGTTCTGAACATATGATAGGGTGTTATTTCAAGTGTTATCCGTTTAGAGTTTGGAAAATATACCACTTACATCTGAAGAATGTGCCAAAGTGATTGAAACAAACTGTAACGTGACACATTCCTAGTGTTAAGGTGAGATTGATGATTGGTACATTAGTGTAATGGTGTTTTGCACAAGCTTCTCAGGGTGTTACAGTATTTCTCTTACACTCTGAGTAGTCCAAAAACTAGTGTTGAGTATTGAGAAAGACGCAATTGTCAAAAGAGTATTCCTTGCCTCAGCTCCCCTCCAGCACTGATCTGAAAACTGCCGATAGTGAGAAGCCCACATGGGAACTTACTTTACCTTTGTCCAGTTCTTTTACACCAAACTAAATGGAAGAAAGGAGGCAAAGCATCTATCTATCTATCTATCTATCTATCTATCTATCTATCTATCTATCTATCTATCTATCTGTCTATCTGTCTATCTGTCTATCTGTCTATCTGTCTATCTGTCTATCTGTCTATCTGTCTGTCTGTCTGTCTGTCTGTCTGTCTGTCTGTCTGTCTGTCTGTCTGTCTGTCTGTCTGTCTGTCTGTCAAAACCTGATCTCATGTAAAAGCAACATGTGATAACATGTAACTACATGTGACAACATTTGAGCTAGAAAAAAACCCTCCAGGGGAGCATGACACATCAATTGGGGACATCCCTGGAGAAAAAGGGGAACTCCATTTTTTTTAAACTCCAGGTGACCATGATAAGATCCCAAGAATGCTATTGCCCTTACATAGACATCACATGAGTTCACAAATCATGTCAAAATGTGTTTTTAGAACACTTTACATGGTGAAACCATGATTTTGGAACTCTTCATAAAATAATTTTTCCACATGTGCTTACATGTTGTCTCCTGTAGTTTCATGTTATCACATGTTGAAACTTTACATTCCTGTGTTGTTTAATTTTTTCAAGTGTGATGTGCCCACGTTGTCACGTGTAGTTTCACGTTATCATATGTTGCTTTACATGTTGTCACATGTATTCACAAAGTCTGCAGCATTTACCACACATTCAGCACCTATAATGCGTCTTTGAACTTAGCAAATGAGTGCCATCAGCACTGCTGTTTTAGTTATCAGTTAAATCTGACTATTCTCTCATCATTGATTTCATTGACTTATTTCAGCAATTTGAGGGTTTTCTGTATAGTTTTCTAATGTTGGTGGGGCATATTATTTGGTTTTAATGTTGCTCCTGAAACACTGATAAATATACAACTTTTTATTTTTTAACAAAGCTGAGATTTACTTTGAAGTACAAAGTGTGGAAATACAGGTCAAATCTGGTGGCGTAGCAGTGTGTGTGTGTGTGTGTGCTGCCATGGTTTTAAATGTACCTGGCTGTAGCTAGGACAGTGGCAGCAGTGGCACTTTCGTGCTTTGGTGCTCTGCCATGCGTCTCTCTTATGTCAAGATGGCCAGGCTGTCTGTGTGTGTGTGTGTGTGTGTGTGTGTCAGGCAGTGCAGGGCGGTGCTTTGCCACTGCAGTAGTGATCTAATGAGCCTGTAAACACATTCATTTGACATGAATTGGAAAGAGATCACAGAGCCTCTCAGAGAGGAGTGTGTGTGGGTGTCTCTGTGTGCGTGTGTTCTTGCGTGTGCGTGTGTTCTTGCGTGTGCATGAATCTGTGTGTCCTTGGGTGGGTGTCTCTGTGTGTGCATGTGTGCGTGTGTGTGTGTGTGCGCGTCTGTCTGTCTGTGTGCGTGGGTGTCTCGCTGTGTGTCTTTGTGTTGGGGTATGGGAGGTTATTCAGTCAGAAAATTGTATCCCAGATCAAAGATTTATAGTCTAAAATCCTTGATTATGCGACAGAGAGGCAAATTAGAGGCAGCTTTCTGCCAGAGAGTGCTGAGTCGTTTGGTCAGGGCCAGCTGATCAGGCCCTGTTTATTGGCACGGAGTACTGTTTCACTGGGGAAGGATTTAGAAGCTCCACATACTGGAAAAAGTAGCCCACTGTTTTGTCAACACTTAAGTCAGCTAAGAGAGGGCAATACATAAACTGAAAAAGGGAAGGACTTTGTCTAATATTTCTAGTGCATTAAAGCCCCCATGCACTTTTCAATAAAACAATTGTACACGAAAGTGCGTGATAAACTCAGCTGTGCTGAGGTTATAGGTACAAGGCGGAGCCTCTGTCTATTTCATCCCTGAACAAAAATATAGGCCCAGTCCAAAAACACATCCATGGTTGCTATGCAAGCCGGCTGGCTGTTCATTCTATCGTTGCCAGAGACGTGACCCAGTCGTTAAGTATTTCTTTCTATATCTATGGACACGACCCAGTCGTTCTTTCTAAATGTTACATTGCAATGCTGGCTGGCAATGCTCTTATCCCTTGCTTGCTAGCTAGCCAACTATGGCTAACACTGTCCGGTCAAACACTGCAGCTATAATAACATCAAAGTAGCTCAATTTGCATTTGTTAAAGCTGTTTTGGATATATCCATAACAATGAGGTAATGATGTGCAATTTCGCCCGGCAAAGAAAATGTGCTATCTCGTCAGGACACTATTCAGAGGAGCTAGGCAACTACACAGTTAACCCAATCCCTTCAAACTGAAGCTGGTAAGACCACAAACTAGCTGCATTTGATGTTGTTTGACCTGTTTTTCTGTTGACACTTCTTTGTATATATCCATAAAAATGATGCCGATTCATGATTTCGACTGGCTGAGAAAAGATGTCCACCTTGTCCTGACATGTTAATTCAATCAGACAGTGGAGATTGAATTACAATATTGAAACAATGTTGCAAATGTCGAGTGACAGAGCAATGTTTGTACAAACCCCTGTTGTTGCAAACCAAATGTTAGGCTAGAAGCAAGGGCCAATAATGTCTAGGTGCTTTTTACAGTAGATATCAAGTTAATGAATTGAATGTCTGGGCTGATGGGCCAGTGGATGAGCAGGGATTTCTCAGATGGAACAGAAAACAAGATGCCCATTTTTGCGTCATAGGCTTACCCGAGCTAAAATGATTTTTTTAGTATGGCTTAGAACACGTCTCAACCAATCACACTGCTTGCTTTGACCAATCCGTTGTTTTGACCCGCTTACCCCTTAAAAAAACAAAAAACAAAGGCATGATGTCAGTTGGAGCTGGACCATGAAAGCTGTATTAGGCCTCTGAGATGCAAAGACCCATCGTATAATCTTCAGGATCCTTACAAAGTCTATTTCATAGTTTTGCCAAATAGACTTTTTGATGATACTGGAGAATATAACTTATTTAACTTTTTCTAATGAGTAAACACTTTTGAATTCTGTTGTTCAAAAGTAAATAAAGAAACCAGACTGCAATGAATGGTTGTTGTCATTCTCTGTAAATTATTGTCAGTTATTTACATAACATAATTAACAAATGCCCTGCAATTCAGTTTTTTTATTGTAAACTGCCAAAGTGCTGCATTGTGGCACATGTATTTCTGTAAATTAAACGTATGTTTCTTATGTCATAAATAAGGTTATAATGAAAGTCAAAATCATGGCATATACTTGTATCTTTTCAAGTTACTGTTCTACAACTGGAAGGTATAACTTATTCACAGTAAAAGGAATTTCTATTCTGATCCATACAAAATAAGTAACACCTGTTTTAGTGACTGATGGTACTTTTAAAAAATGATATGGAATTTCCGTGATCAGACACTTTCTTATCTGGATAGTAAATGACACACAGCTGCACCAAAACAAATGTCAGAAAGCATTGAGCATTACATATGATAAGGAACGACACACACAAGTAATATAATATTAATTAAACAATAACTTAATTGAAAGAATAAGGTTAGGGGAATACATTGCCTCATTCAAACCTGAAAACAAATTGAAAGTATCATTGCCCAAGATGGCGTAGCAGTAAGTCGTCCTGTCGCGTCGTGTCCCCTGTATATATCGTTTATCGTTTCTTTTTTGTTTTTTACATATTTTTCCTCGCATATCTCTTTAAAAACATTTTGCTAAACCTAAGCTTCCAAATACTCTCCTGCAACCCGCCTCACCCAATGTAGCTATTTTTCCTAAAGTATTTATATTTACTTCGGAACCGGAACCCCTCAACTGAAGCTAGCCAGCTAACCACCAGCTATGCTAGCGGTCTTCAGCTAACCGGTCATCAGCTAACCTTTAGCTCGGAAAGCTCTCGCCAGTTCGAACAACGCGACTCTAACCAGAGCATAACGGACCTATTTATTTTTCATCCGGATTCATCCCTGGATTCCCACCGCAAACGGAAAATTTTTCAGCTGGATCTTCAATCAACTAGCTATCTAGCTAAACCGCAACCCCGGATGATTACTCCTGGCTAGCGCTTCCACCCACTTAGCGTGAAGCTAGCCCGGCCAGTGCACCTGTCCTACCACCGTAGCATACTCCTGGGCTTCAATACCCGGGCCCACGACCGGTCTATCGATGTCACCGCATGAAGAGGAATAAACAGACTCACCCCATCACGTCGTCCCCCAAAGGCTAACTCTCTAGCCCTCGCTATCTCCCTGCTTGCTAATTCGGCCTGCTAACTGCTAGGCTGTCTAGCCCCGGTCCGCTAACTGCTACCTTGTTTAGCCCCGGCCTACGAACTGTTAGCTTGTTAGCACAGGCCTGCTAACCGTCTGAATCGCCGCGTCCCAAACACGCACCGGACCCATATTCACTTTCTATCTCTTTTTGATTTTTAATCTGTTTATACCTTTCCGGAAACCTGCCTCACCCAATGTGACACGGAATCGCTATTATTTTTAAATTTTAGAACACACTCAAGAACCTCCAGAAGCCAACTAGCTAACTAGCTACAAGCTATTTAGTCATTGTTAACTTTTTTTCAACCTGGATAACACTCGCCAGTCCAGCTCCCCTGCCCCATCCACCGCTGCCCCCTGGACACTGATTTCTTGGCTACATAGCTGATGCACGCTGGACTGTCCATTAATCACGGTACTCCATTCTGCTTGTTTATGTTTTATCTGTCGGCCCCGTTGCCTAGTCAACGCCATTTTACCTGCTGTTGTTGTGCTAGCTGATTAGCTGTTGTCTCACCTACTGTTTTAGCTAGCTTTCCCAATTCAACACCTGTGATTACTGTATGCCTCGCTGTATGTCTCTCTCAAATGTCAATATGCCTTGTATCCTGTTGCTCAGGTTAGTTATCATTGTTTTAGTTCACAATGGAGCCCCTAGTTCTACTCTTCATACCCCTGATAACTCCTTTGTCCCACCTCCCACACATGCGGTGACCTCACCCATTACAACCAGCATGTCCAGAGATAAAACCTCTCTCATCATCACCCAGTGCCTGGGCTTACCTCCGCTGTACCCGCACCCCACCATACCCCTGTCTGCGCATTATGCCCTGAATATATTCTACCATGCCCAGAAACCTGCTCCTCTTATTCTCTGTCCCCAACGCTCTAGGCGACCAGTTTTGATAGCCTTTAGGCGCACCCTCATACTACTCCTTCTCTGTTCCGCGGGTGATGTGGAGGTAAACCCAGGCCCTGCATGTCCCCAGGCACCCTCATTTGTTGACTTCTGTGATCGTAAAAGCCTTGGTTTCATGCATGTCAACATCAGAAGCCTCCTCCCTAAGTTTGTTTTACTCACTGCTCTAGCACACTCTGCTAACCCTGATGTCCTTGCTGTGTCTGAATCCTGGCTCAGGAAGGCCACCAAAAATTCAGAGATTTCCATACCCAACTATAACTTCTTCCATCAAGATAGATCTGCCAAAGGGGGAGGAGTTGCAGTCTACTGCAGAGATAGCCTGCAAAGTAATGTCATACTTTCCAGGTCCATACCCAAACAGTTCGAACTACTAATTTTGAAAATTACTCTCTCCAGAAATAAGTCTCTCACTGTTGCCGCCTGCTACCGACCCCCCTCAGCTCCCAGCTGTGCCCTGGACACCATTTGTGAATTGATCACCCCCATCTAGCCTCAGAGTTTGCTCTGTTAGGTGACCTAAACTGGGATATGCTTAACACCCCGCCAGTCCTACAATCTAAGCTAGATGCCCTCAATCTCACACAAATCATCAAGGAACCCACCAGGTACAACCCTAACTCTGTAAACAAGGGCACCCTCATAGACGTCATCCTGACCAACTGGCCCTCCAAATACACCTCCGCTGTCTTCAACCAGGATCTCAGCGATCACTGCCTCATTGCCTGTATCCGCTACGGAGCCGCAGTCAAACGACCACCCCTCATCACGGTCAAACGCTCCCTAAAACACTTCTGTGAGCAGGCCTTTCTAATCGACCTGGCCCGGGTATCCTGGAAGGACATTGACCTCATCCCGTCAGTTGAGGATGCCTGGTCATTCTTTAAAAGTAACTTCCTCACCATTTTAGATAAGCATGCTCCGTTCAAAAAATGCAGAACTAAGAACAGATACAGTCCTTGGTTCACCCCAGACCTGACTGCCCTCGACCAGCACAAAAACATCCTGTGGCGGACTGCAATAGCATCGAATAGTCCCCGTGATATGCAACTGTTCAGGGAAGTCCGGAACCAATACACGCAGTCAGTCAGGAAAGCTAAGGCCAGCTTCTTCAGGCAGAAGTTTGCATCCTGTAGCTCCAACTCCAAAAAGTTCTGGGACACTGTGAAGTCCATGGAGAACAAGAGCACCTCCTCCCAGCTGCCCACAGCACTGAGGCTAGGTAACACGGTCACCACCGATAAATCCATGACTATCGAAAACTTCAATAAGCATTTCTCAACGGCTGGCCATGCCTTCCGCCTGGCTACTCCAACCTCGGCCAACAGCTCCTCCCCCCCGGCAGCTCCTCGCCCAAGCCTCTCCAAGTTCTCCTTTACCAAAATCCAGATAGCAGATGTTCTGAAAGAGCTGCAAAACCTGGACCCGTACAAATCAGCTGGGCTTGACAATCTGGACCCCCTATTTCTGAAACTATCCGCCGCCATTGTCGCAACCCCTATTACCAGCCTGTTCAACCTCTCTTTCATATCGTCTGAGATCCCCAAGGATTGGAAAGCTGCCGCAGTCATCCCCCTCTTCAAAGGGGGAGACACCCTGGACCCAAACTGTTACAGACCTATATCCATCCTGCCCTGCCTATCTAAGGTCTTCGAAAGCCAAGTCAACAAACAGGTCACTGACCATCTCGAATCCCACCGTACCTTCTCCGCTGTGCAATCTGGCTTCCGAGCCGGTCACGGGTGCACCTCAGCCACACTCAAGGTACTAAACGATATCATAACCGCCATCGATAAAAGACAGTACTGTGCAGCCGTCTTCATCGACCTTGCCAAGGCTTTCGACTCTGTCAATCACCATATTCTCATCGGCAGACTCAGTAGCCTCGGTTTTTCGGATGACTGCCTTGCCTGGTTCACCAATTACTTTGCAGACAGAGTTCAGTGTGTCAAATCGGAGGGCATGCTGTCCGGTCCTCTGGCAGTCTCTATGGGGGTGCCACAGGGTTCAATTCTCGGGCCGACTCTTTTCTCTGTGTATATCAATGATGTTGCTCTTGCTGCGGGCGATTCCCTGATCCACCTCTACGCAGACGACACCATTCTATATACTTTCGGCCCATCATTGGACACTGTGCTATCTAACCTCCAAACAAGCTTCAATGCCATACAACACTCCTTCCGTGGCCTCCAACTGCTCTTAAACGCTAGTAAAACCAAATGCATGCTTTTCAACCGATCGCTGCCTGCACCCGCATGCCCGACTAGCATCACCACCCTGGATGGTTCCGACCTTGAATATGTGGACATCTATAAGTACCTAGGTGTCTGGCTAGACTGCAAACTCTCCTTCCAGACTCATATCAAACATCTCCAATCAAAAATCAAATCAAGAGTCGGCTTTCTATTCCGCAACAAAGCCTCCTTCACTCACGCCGCCAAGCTTACCCTAGTAAAACTGACTATCCTACCAATCCTCGACTTCGGTGATGTCATCTACAAAATGGCTTCCAATACTCTACTCAGCAAACTGGATGCAGTATATCAAAGTGCCATCCGTTTTGTCACTAAAGCACCTTATACCACCCACCACTGCGACTTGTATGCTCTAGTCGGCTGGCCCTCGCTACATATTCGTCGCCAGACCCACTGGCTCCAGGTCATCTACAAGTCCATGCTAGGTAAAGCTCCGCCTTATCTCAGTTCACTGGTCACGATGGCAACACCCATCCGTAGCACGCGCTCCAGCAGGTGTATCTCACTGATCATCCCTAAAGCCAACACCTCATTTGGCCGCCTTTTGTTCCAGTACTCTGCTGCCTGTGACTGGAACGAATTGCAAAAATCGCTGAAGTTGGAGACTTTTATCTCCCTCACCAACTTCAAACATCAGCTATCTGAGCAGCTAACCGATCGCTGCAGCTGTACATAGTCTATTGGTAAATAGCCCACCCATTTTCACCTACCTCATCCCCATACTGTTTTTATTTATTTACTTTTCTGCTCTTTTGCACACCAATATCTCTACCTGTACATGACCATCTGATCATTTATCACTCCAGTGTTAATCTGCAAAATTGTAACCATTCGTCTACCTCCTCATGCCTTTTGCACACATTGTATATAGACTCCCCCTTTGTTTTCTACTGTGTTATTGACTTGTTAATTGTTTATTCCATGTGTAACTCTGTGTTGTCTGCTCACACTGCTATGCTTTATCTTGGCCAGGTCGCAGTTGTAAATGAGAACTTGTTCTCAACTAGCCTACCTGGTTAAATAAAGGTGAAATAAATAAAAAATAAATAAAAAATCATAACCATAACATCATACACACACTCTTGCCCTTGCGTTTAGGTGCCACACAAGCAAACCACGTCCTATTCTCCTTTCCATCTTTACTGTAACTGTTACGCACGCCTCTATGAAGAGGGAACGCAACACCCTGCTACAACTCAACTCTCCGTGAAGTGAAAGTTGGTATGGACTGTAGGTGTGAGTAAGGATGACAAAAGGCAGAGAATTTACCGTTTACTAGGAATTTATTCCATCACATGGTAATATGGGGAAAAGGGGCTGGACGGAGCCAAAGCAAAGAAAGTAAATGTCAAAGCCCCCCTCTCCTATTTTAACTGCCTACCCACTACTTACCTAATTTAGCACCACCTGGTGCCCTAACAGGGGGTGGTCCGCCCAGGTCTTACCTAGTGTGCCTAGACAGTGAATTTACTATGGGTATATGTATGCCCTCGGCCTCTTGCCTAAGCACTCCCTAGGTGCCTTCCCCTTCCCCCCTGGGAACAAATGAAACAGAATAACACAAACCATTTCAATAACCAAAACACTGCGTCCTATTGACACACAGACATAACCAATCAGCTCTCTCACTCAACCAATACAGGACACACTAATCATCTCCCTCTGAGAACAACCAACACAGTATATCACCCTCAGCCATCAGCCTCCTCTCTCAGCAATGATCTTTCTGCAATCTTCTCTCTCCGAGAACATAAACAACATATATAACTTCAGAAGGAGTCTAATGGTATACAGCTGTAACTTGAGGGGGCGGGGTCAGCTTCAATTAGCCATGGAGTCGACCAATCAGCTGCTTGGGGAATTTCAGGAAGCCATCTTCTCAAACACACACTCAAATACACAAACCACAACACAGAAACTGGGGAAACTGGGGAACGTAACACACCCGCCACAAAAATTGCAAACATACAGTTTGTAATAACAAAAACCAACGCATCCCCGTGATAGAGCGTCGGCAACCACATTCGCCGAGCCCTTCACATAAGCTATCTGTACATTATATCCTTGGACAATCAGAGCCCACCGCATATGGCAGTGGTTCTGATTGTACATTTGCTTCAAGAACACCAATGGATTATGGTCTGTGAAGACCATTACAGGCAAGGCACTGGAGCCCACATATACCCCAAAGAACTGTAAGGCAAGCAATAAAGCCAGCGTCTTTTGTTCAATTGTAGAGTACCTTGACTGACACGAGTTGAACTTACGGGAGAAGAAACTGATGGGCCGATCCACTCCATCTTCATCTTCCTGTATGAGAACCGCAACCACCCCCACTATACTAGCATCTACCTCCAACTTAAAAGGTTTGTCAAAGTTGGGGGCGGCAAGCACTGGGGCATTACAAAGTAGCGCTTTGGCGGACTCAAAAGCATAGTTACAGTCCTGGGACCACTTAAATGGTACCTTGGGACTAAGCAGAGATGAAAGGGGAGCTACTACTGTTGAGAAATTCTTACAGAATGTACGATAGTACCCTACCATACCCAGGAATCTGTGCAACTGGCGGCGAGCCGTGAGAGCAGGAAAAGCAACAATTGCTTCCACTTTGCCAGTTACTGGACGCACTTGACCATGTCCCACTTGTTTCCCTAAGTAAGTCACAGTAGCCTTCCCAAACTCATACTTGGCCAAATTGAGGGTTAAAGAAGCATTCTCCAACCGCTGAAACACACTTTTCAAAGTGGAGGGATGATCAGACCAAGTAGACGAATGAATCACCACATTGTCAAGGTAAGCAGTACAATTTGGCACATCTGCAAACACAATATTAACTAGCCGCTGAAAAGGAGCAGCTGCATTACACAAGCCAAAGGGCATCACAGTGTATTGTACAAAGTTATCAGGCGTAACAAAAGCCGAGATGTCTGGAGCGCGAGAGGTCAGAAGCACCTGCCAACAACCTTTTAGCAAATCTAACTTACTAACGTAAGCAGCAGAGCCAATTCTATCAATGCAGTCATCTAAGCGAGGTAGAGGAAAAGAATCAGACTTTGTAACTGCATTTACGCGACGATAGTCCGTACATAAGCGGGACGTACCGTCAGGCTTAGGAACAAGAATACATGGGGAACTCCAGGAGCTGTTACTGGGTTTTGCCATGTTATTCTGTAATAAATAAGCTACCTCACTTTTCATTACCTCGCTTTTCTTAGCATTAACCCGGTACGGATGCTGACGTATAGGAGCAGCGTTCCCCACATCCACGTCATGTTCCAAGATGGACGTGCGACTTGGAACGTCCTGAAACACATTGAGAAAATTGTTTATCAATAGGATAAGATCCTTAGTTTGATCGTTATCCAAATGTTCCGTTTGAGAGGGTAATTACATAGGCATTCACACTGCTGTAAAGTGTGGCGTAACTCCAACCCGTCCTCCTTATCCTGCTCTAGGTCCCAGCCAGGCTTCAGCACCACCGCAGCCACACTGGAGACGGCGGGCTGGACCGGCTTTCCTGAGGAACTGTTGGGAGAATCACGCACATAATATGTTTTCAGCATGTTAACATGACACACACGGGAAGAACGCCTTCGATCTGGGGTCTTTATCACATAATTGGTGTCACTGAGTTTCTTTTCCACCAGATATGGTCCAGAAAAACATGCCGATAGAGATGAGCCAGGGATTGGCAACAAAACTAAAACTTGATCCACTGGTGCAAAAGAACGGCCAACAGCCTTTTTGTCATAATGCAACTTCATGCGTTTTTACGAAGAGGAGAGAGACTTTTGGGCTAATGCACATGCGGCGTGCAGTCTCTCCCGCATCTTACTGACATCATCTAACACATTTTTATGGGAGCTACTGGGTGTAGGAGATAAGATATGCTCCTTCAAAACTTTCAGCGGACCCCGTGGGGTGTGTCCAAACACAAGGTCAGCAGGGCTGAACCCTAAGGACTATTGTATCGTTTTCCTAATAGCAAATAGGACAAAGGGCACCCCCTCATCCCAATCGGTACTGGTATCCATGCAATACTTGCGTAGCATTGCCTTCAGTGTCTGATGCCAGCGTCCGAGAGCCCCTTGACTCTCCCTTGACCAGGTCAGGTAACCAGTTCTTACTAACAATAATATGTAGTGCTACTCGATACCCAGAGGCTATTCCTCTCTGTACTGTAACGGCTAAGACTGTGGTGAAGGCTCTAGTGAAGTTCTTCTCTATGTTTGTGTCTCCCTAAAGTAATCCAGACTGATCAGGGATCCAACTTCATGTCAAAACTGTTCTCAAATGTGTTAAAGACATTGTGTATTTCCCATCAGACCATAAGTCTTTGTGATCCCCAAATGTCCGGACCACGCCTGGTCATGGGCGAGTGACAACACCTGCTGTTGGAACGGTGTAGAAACAACCACTTGACACACTTCACTCCAGTCATTAACGGTGTAATGAGCTGCCCATTTCCGCATCAAAACTCCTGCTTCCATAAAGTAGATGGTCTCCTTAGTTTTAGCTTCCTCAATGGAAATTACCGAAGCAAAACACTTGCGAAGACTGGTGTCTCCCTTTTGACAGACAAAAGAATGTCATGTAATTGGGGCGCGATTTCACTTTCCCCTGATTTAGTAAAAACTGTCGGCCTTGCAGAAGGAATACTCGGTGCATTGTCTTCTACCTCAACATTCTCAAAAATGGAACTAGCCACTTGCCCTCGTTAACACACAAGCAGGAAAAACATGTGGAAATCCTTGAACCAATTTCTCATCTGCAATTCTGATTTCTGGGTTGTCTACTACCTCTAACACAGGAGTGACGTTACCACCAGCAATATCATTCCCTAGTAGCAATGTGACTCCTTTTACTGGCAGCATAGACACCAACACGGAAACGTCCTGATACCAAGTCTGACACTAAGTGGACCCAGTATAATGGTACAGGTACGGTTTTTGTCTCTATCCCCTGTAATATGACATGCGAACCACAATACGTTTCAGGAGACCAGGGTAAAGCATCAGTAACAATAACTGACTGCGCCGCCCCGGTGTCTCGTAAGATTTGGATAGGCTTTTAATCAGCTTGTTCTCCTGTTAAGGAAACACAACCGGCAGAGATAAACGGCGCATAGACAGGAGGATCCGGTTTCTCAAATGCTGAATCAATAACTCGATCCAATAGACGAGCCAAAGACTAACTTTTCATTTTTGGGGACGGTGACGGGGACTGTTTCGGTTTATTTTTCAAAACTTGGCAGTCCGCAATCACGTGACCCTTTTGATTACAGTAAAATCATTCACGGATTTCATGAAAACGCTTAGGCTTGTCAGAGGAAAAGCGACCTGAATGAGGAACTGATGACGTAATCGTCCGGCCTTCAAAACGCGGAGCACCAAAGACAGTATTGTGTGTCAAAGCGTACTCATTTGCCAACACTGCTACCTGGGACAATGCCGCCACTTTCTGTTCATTTAATTGAACTACAATTCTATCAGGGAGGTTGCTTTTAAAATCCTACAACAGCATCAACTCCCGAATATCAGCAAAGGTGTTAGCTTTGCTGGCTGAACACCAGAGACTCTTTGTCCCTTGCAAACTCAACAAACGTACGGTGAGATGGTTTCTTGTGGTTCCTGAAGCGCTGTCTATAAGCTTCAGGCACCAACTCATAAGCCCTCAACACGGTAGTTTTAACTGTATCGTAGTGTAAACTGTCTTCCAGGGAGATAATGGGGAACGTAACAGGAACAAAGCCAAGAATTTCTTGAGTAGTCTTCAAGTACAGTACATTGAAGTTTCACTCTTTCTGTTCTGACCATCACTCAAATGTTAGCTTGGTTTTTGATCTGTTTGTGCTACATAGTCCACTTCTATGTAAAGCCAACGACTGTGGTAACATGGAATGACAACTATCATACATTAGGAGTTAGCAAAACATCATAAACAGATCTGGGACCAGGCTATAGCATTCCTTCCTGCACCGCAAACTTGGTGTGTACAGCAGCATCAACCTAAGAGGGTTAGGAGGGTAACCCGTTCAGCTGCTTCTCTGCCAGTCAATATTCACCTGTCTGTTCTGTTCTGTGTGTGTGTGTGTGTGTGTGTGTGTGTGTGTGTGTGTGTGTGTGTGTGTGTGTGTGTGTGTGTGTGTGTGTGTGTGTGTGTGTGTGAGTTTCATACTCTTTGGCCTAGTCTCCACCAAGTAGCTCCTCATCAAAAGCATCTTCCTCCAAGAATTGGTCTTCCTCATCACCATGGTCTTCCTCATCCTGCAGACCTTCCTCAGCGGTGACCCTTTAGCATAGGGGTGGGCAACTCCAGTCCTCGAGGGCCTGATTGGTGTCACAGTTTTGCCCCAGCTAACACACCTGACTCTAATAATCCCCTAATCATGATCTTCAGTTTAGAATGAAATTAGTTTCATCAGCTGTGTTTGCTGGGGATGGAGAAAAAACACAAGAAAGGGGATCATGAATGGAAGGGAATTGTATAGCTAAGTTATCAACCTGTTGGCAAGGAGACAACGTTACATTTTGTAAGGTTTTCACTCTCAAATTTGAGAAAACATAACATAATTTCATATCTGATAGTCCCTAACTGAAATGATATGATCATATATGCCTATAGCAAAGTCAAACCAACCTCCAGCCTGAGCTTTCACAAGTCATTAGATCTATCTTAAGGTTTATACATTCATTCTTGCATTCAACAGCTAGAAGGCTTACATTTTTTAGGAATCATATCACAGATACACACCTAATGATATATCTAGCTAGGTAATAATAATAATCATATCTACCCTCTCTTTCTTCTGGCTGGCAGGTTGGTAGCTACAAGTTAAATCACAAGCCAGTTCGTTTTAGCTCTAATGCCTAGTGACACATAATCTTCAAATTGTCAATTTGAGCATTTTATTTTGTACAATCAAAGAAAACACAAACATGAAAAAGACAATATAGATCAGATGAAGTGATTGGATGGAATACAGTGCAAAGGCAGCCCTACTGCACAATCTCTCTTGTTTTTGGGCGGGACCAGAACCAAAACTAGTAGTCTATTATTATAATCAGGTAGTTTATTATAATCAGATCGTCAGGTAATGTTATGCTGCGGGCCAAAATGACCTCCCACACACACAGGCTGAAATTCCAGGCATTTTTTTTCAAACAGCTCTTACACAAAAAGTGCATTATCATAATTTTCACAATTTCAGAGTGTTATTTCAACCTAATAGTGTAGAAATATCATTAAGAAAAAACAGGAAACACATTTTTAACTGCACCGCCCCTTTAATCCTTGAGCCATTGATTTGAAATAGTTGTTTTGGGAGCCAGAGTAACGAAAAACACTTTCTGCTGCTTTTGAAGACAAAGATTGGTTGGAATCTTTCCCTTTGTAGCCTTCACTAGGAATGTCATATAATTGCGCTGCCATTCGGGTTCTAACAGTTTCACCCCATTGTCAGCTCATTTTAGACCCAGTCTAACACAGAGCAGCGGTGGTAGAGTTGTTAGCAAGCTAGTATAGTCCTTATACCTCTGACTGCAACCCAGTCCAGTCCCTAATGATCTATCTATCACCACCCTGCTCAATGGCCCATCCCGCTTCTGGACTCTTTCATTTACAGACTCGCTTGCTCTGAACTCCTTTGTTCCTGGCCGATTCATGTTTTTTGGACGTGAGCATCGAGTGGCGGAGCTAGTTTGCATGAAACTTTTTCTGTGTGTGTAGCGGAGACCAAGAGACAGACAGAGCTCTTCTTCTTCTTTGGTGTGATATATTATGAAGATTTCACTTTCTCTCTTTGATTCCCCACTGACAGTCATCCCTCAGCCCCCCTTTAAAGTCCCACTTTCAAGCTCTAATGGCTGTCATGTCGCGGCACTCTCCGGACTCTTACTCAAAGTGTCATTGGCATAATGGTCGGCAGCCGTTGGTCTCTTTTGATCATGCCATGTGCAAGTGAGAGGGGTACCCGGAGCTGAGACAGCGAGGTGCGTGTGCCTCTAGGCCCCGGCATGGCTGCCACTCCCAGGCAAAGCGCCATGACCGGAAATCTAAAATTCACTTTCAAATAGTTTTGTCTGCATTTTTGGCGCCTAATAGCCGCACAGTGGAAATGTGTGTGTGTGTCTATGCCTGTGTGTACACTCATTAAAGCCAGGGAGCTAGTTTCTCCTGTATCAGCATCTAAGTCTCTGCCCAACCTGGCACTCCTCATCAGGCATGCAGGCTCCAGCTGAGAGAAAGAGAGAAAGAGAGAGAGAGAGAGAGAGAGAGAGAGAGAGAGAGCAAGAGAAAGAGAAAGTGACAGAGAGAGAAGGGTGGGGCAGCTCAGGCCCTCGTCCAGACTGCGCTGTGTTCAAACACAGGACCACATTCAAACTCATCAAGGCAGGTCAAAACGTGTTCACACTAACCCAGGTCAGGCCAGATTCACAGAGCAGGTCCTGTTTGAAGCCAATGCGTATAGCAAGAGGGTAGGTGAAGCTCCGTTCAAATGCACTAGCACATACTGTAACACACTCGGGCACATACAGGTTGTTTTGCTCTTCCAGCTCAACTGTGCTCTCATTTCCTGCCTTTCTCACCTGTATCTCTGCCTGCTCCCCGAAGGCTTACCAGGCCTTGGTCCAGATGTTAGCAGGGTTGGCTGGAGCCCCAGGGCACTCTCACCATGCTCATTGCCTAGGAAAAGAGGCCCGAGCCTGGGTGTGTGCTTTATGGAAGATGGATCAATGAGTTGACCTACTAACTGATCAACACAGACTAAAAAATAATTCTTAATTCACGGTTCATAAAGTAGGCGAACACTGAATATAGGTTTCTGAAAGTATCGAGTCAGTTATTTGAAGTGTATTTTCTTTATGAAGTAGAACATATGGAATTGTTGAATGGTTCGGGAAAGTTTGATGATAAATGCTCCTCAACCCCTTAAACGTTTCAACTCTGTATTTTCTCGAAGGATGTTTGGTTTATAGAACAGCTATTAAATGATTGTATTGTACGTATTGACACCCCTATATCTTCACGTTGGGAGTTTGTATCGTGGTGAGCCCATAAAAGTTAACTTTCCCCAGTTTTCTACCAAACTTTAGAGCTTGATCGATTTGTCTTTTAGTTTATTTATTACACACACACACACACACACACACACACACACACACACACACACACACACACACACACACACACACACACACACACACACACACACACACACACACACACACACACACACACATACATACATACACACACACACACACACACACACACACACACAATAGAAAGGGCTGATGAGTCTGCCCGGCCACGAGTGAGTATGTGTGTGATTAAAGGCTGGAGAATAAAATACGTCTCTTCCAATAACATACCTCCTGCATGTATCGAAAGACATGTCAATTTCAGTTACACCCCACGCCACAGTTGGAAGAGAGTGAATTTCTCCTCTACTAAAAGACATTGCCATCCCAGTCACTCCTCACCTGAGTGACAAATGCATTAAACATGCAGAAAACAACGGGGGGACACCAGGGATGGAGCGTTCAAAGACTGAAAAACAATACATTCAAAAAACAGAAAAGCGTTGTTCACTACTGTGGGAGCAACACAATGCAGATGCCGAAAGATGAAAACAATCAGCATACAGTCGGGATTGGACTGTCTTCAGGAACGCAGAAAGATAACTGCCACACATACACAGAGAGATGATTGCCCGGATTGGCTTTCTACACACCATTCAGACTTGCTGTGGCTAAAACTTGCTTGTATGCTTACATGTGTGATGCCAATGCACTGTATGTACTTTTAGTTTAAGTCTGCAATGATTATTCTAATAAATTGACTAAGGTGATTATGAAAATTGCCATTCTTACCACAGGTGCTGCCACTCCTAGGCAACGCTCGTCCCTTAACCCAGTCGTTCTCAAACCTCTCCTCGGGTACCGCCAGACATTTCACAATTTTGTTGTAGCCCAGAACGAGCTCACCTGATTCACCTAGTCAAGGGCTTGATGATTCGTTTACAAGTTGAATTAGGTGTGCTAACTCTGATAGATCAAATACTTGGAACAGTTGGGGGTCCCAGAAGAGAGGTTTGAGATCCACTGCCTTAACCCATCATACTATCACAGGTTATAGTGAAATAGACACAAATGACTTATTCAACATTTTTATTTTATTTTATTTTATTTAACTTTATTTAACTAGGCATGTAAAGGCCGTTGTTGGTGGAAGAAGATGAGGACCAATGCGCAGCGTGGTAAGTGTCCATATTTTTTATTCATAAATTGAACACTGAACAAAAACAACAAAGTGATCGAACAAAACCGGAACAGTTCTGTCTGGTGCAGAATACAAACACTCAACAGAAAATAATCACCCACAACTCAAGGGTGAAAACAGGCTACCTAAGTATGGTTCTCAATCAGGGACAACGATTGACAGCTGCCTCTTACTGAGAACCATACCAGGCCAAAAACAGAAATCCCAAATCATAGAAAAAATAATATAGACTGCCCACCCCAACTCACGCCCTGACCATACTAAAACAAAGACAAAACAAAGGAACTAAGGTCAGAACGTGACAAGGCAAGTCAGTTAAGAACAAATTCTTATTTACAATGTCGGCCTACCAAAAGGCAAAGGTTTTCCTGCGGGGACAGGGGCTGGGATAAAAATAAATAAATATATAAATATATATACACTGCTCAAAAAAATAAAGGGAACACTTAAACAACACAATGTAACTCCAAGTCAATCACACTTCTGTGAAATCAAACTGTCCACTTAGGAAGGAACACTGATTGACAATACATTTCACATGCTGTTGTGCAAATGGAATAGACAACAGGTGGAAATTATAGGCAATTAGCAAGACACCCCCAATAAAGGAGTGGTTCTGCAGGTGGTAACCACAGACCACTTCTCAGTTCCTATGCTTCCTGGCTGATGTTTTGGTCACTTTTGAATGCTGGCGGTGCTTTCACTCTATTGGTAGCATGAGATGGAGTCTACAACCCACACAAGTGGCTCAGGTAGTGCAGCTCATACAGGATGGCACATCAATGCGAGCTGTGGCAAGAAGGTTTGCTGTGTCTATCAGCGTAGTGTCCAGAGCGTGGAGGCGCTACCAGGAGACAGGCCAGTACATCAGGAGACGTGGAGGAGGCTGTAGGAGGGCAACAACCCAGCAGCAGGACCACTACCTCCGCCTTTGTGCAAGGAGGAGCAGGAGGAGCACTGCCAGAACCCTGCAAAATGACCTCCATCAGGCCACAAATGTGCATGTGTCTGCTCAAACGGTCAGAAACAGACTCCATAAGGGTGGTATGACGTCCACAGGTGGGGGTTGTGCTTACAGCCCAACACCGTGCAGGACGTTTGGCATTTGCCAGAGGACACCAAGATTGGCAAATTCACCACTGGTGCCCTGTGCTCTTCACAGATGAAAGCAGGTTCACACTGAGCACGTGACAGATGTGACAGAGTCTGGAGACACCGTGGAGAACGTTATGCTGCCTGCAACATCCTCCAGCATGACCGGTTTTGCAGTGGGTCAGTCATGGTGTGGGGTGGCATTTCTTTGGGGAGCCGCACAGCCCTCTATGTGCTCGCCAGAGGTAGCCTGACTGCCATTAGGTACCGAGATGAGATCCTCAGACCCCTTGTGAGACCATATGCTGGTGCCGTTGGCCCTGGGTTCCTCCTAATGCAAGACAATGCTAGACCTCATGTGGCTGGAGTGTGTCAGCAGTTCCTGCAAGAGGAAGGCATTGATGCTATGGACTGGCCCACCCATTCCCCAGACCTGAATTCAATTGAGCACATCTGGGACATCATGTCTCGCTCCATCCACCAACGCCACGTTGCACTGTCCAGGAGTTGGCGGATCCTTTAGTCCAGGTCTGTGAGGAGATCCCTCAGGAGACCATCCGCCACCTCATCAGGAGCATGCCCAGGCATTGTAGGGAGGTCATACTGGCACGTGGAGGCCACACACACTACTGAGCCTCATTTTGACTTGTTTTAAGGACATTACATCAAAGTTGGATCAGCCTGTAGTGTGGTTTTCCACTTTCATTTTGATTGTCACTCCAAATCCAGACCTCCATGGGTTGATAAATTTAATTTCCATTGATCATTTTTGTGTGATTTTGTTGTCAGCACATTCAACTATGTAAAGAAAAAAGTATTTAATAAGAATATTTCATTCATTCAGATCTAGGAAGTGTTATTTTAGTGTTCCCTTAATTTTTTTGAGCAGTGTATATATATATATATATATATAGGACAAAACACACATCACGACAAGAGAGACAACACTACATAAAGAGAGACCTAAGACAACAACACAGCAAGGCAGCAACAAATGACAACACAGCATGGTAGCAACACAACATGACAACAAAATTGTAGCAACAAAACATAACAGTAGAACAAAACATGGTACAAACATTATTGGGCACAGACAACAGCACAAATAGCAAGAAGGTAAAGACAACAATACATCAAGCAAAGCAGCCACAACTGTCAGTAAGAGTGTCCATGATTGAGTCTTTGAATGAAGAGATTGAGATAAAACTGTCCAGTTTGAGTGTTTGTTGCAGCTCGTTCCAGTCGCTAGCTGCAGCTAACTGAAAATACGAGCAACCCAGGGATGTGTGTGTGCTTTGGGGACCTTTAACAGAATGTGACTGGCAGAACGGGTGTTGTATTCATGACAGGCACATGAAAAAGTGTATTACACAATTTTCATCACAACGCATTTCGTGTGTTTAACACAATTTTCATTCTTTCTAATGCTTTTGTGTACATTACACCAATTCCAATTTGTTGTGGCTAACGTTAGCTAGGCTAGGTGGCTAAAAGGTTTGGTGGTAAGGTTAAGGTTAAGTTTAGGGGTTAGGGGTTAAGGTTAGGGTTAGGTAACATGCTAGCTAAGTAGTTCAAGGGTTAAGGTTAATGTCACGGCTGACTAGGTGTGTAGATAGGAATCAGGCGCAGAGAGCAGAGAGTTCCAGGGGAAAGATGCACTTTATTCCGGCACCAAAAGTAAATGCCCAAACACAGGGCGCAAAACACTGACCAACCCAAAACACAGGGTAACACGGTACGGAGCACAAACAACACCAACGACATAAACGTGAACACCAAAATAATCCTCCACCTTGCGGCCAAGGTCCGGAACTCCTGCGCGCTCCTCGTCTCCTGTAGCAGGTAGAACAGCCGTTCACTCGGGGTAGTGATCCCTCGCAGAGTCTGGGCCATTCCACACTGCATTGGCCCACTCCAGGGCTCGCCCCATCAGACAGGAGACGAGGACGCTCACGCTCTCCTCCCTTGAGGGAGTTGGACGGAAGGTAGCTAGGTATAATTCCAGTTGGAGGAGAAAACCCTGACACCCAGCAGCCGTCCCATCATACTCCCTGGGGAACTCCCGACGCACGGCCCAGGAGCCGGATGCTGAAGCAGGGGTAGGTGGTGCTGGTGGAGGGGGCGCTGGAGATTAGGTGGGAAGGCCACTCCTCTCCCATCGGTCCATCCTCTCCACTATCTGATCCATGGCTGACCCAATCTGGTGAAGAACGGTGGTGTGATGGAGGACCCTCTCCTCCATCGATGGGAGAGGAGGTGTGGCTGCTCCTGCTGATTCCATTGTTGAGGTGCGGGATTCTGTCACGGCTGACTAGGTGTGTAGATAGGAATCAGGCACAGAGAGCAGAGAGTTCTAGGGGAACAATGCACTTTATTCCGGCACCAAAAGTAAATGCCCAAACACACAGGGCGCAAAACACTGACCAACCCAAAACACAGGGTAACACGGTCCAGAGCACAAACAACACCAACAACACAAACGTGAACACCAAAATAATCCTGCACAACAAAGGGGCGGGTTCCACACACTAAATAGGGAAGCAAATCAAGAACACACAAAATAGGAACAGGTGTAACTAATGAGACAAAACTAACCAAAAGGAAAAAGGGATCGGTGGCGGCTAGTAGGCCGACGACCACCGAGCAACTTCGGCGGGAGTCGTGACAGTCAGGGTTAAGAGTTAGGTTAAATGGTTAAGGTTAGGGGAGGGGTTAGCTAACTTGCTAAGTAGTTGCAAAGCAGCTAAAATGTAGCAAGTAGTTGAAAAGTTGCTAATCAGCTATGCCCACCCATCCTCCTTGACCAACTTCCCTCCTATTTTTTTTATACCTCTATTTAACTATGCAAGTCAGTTAGGAACAAATTCTTATTTTCAATGATGGCCTAGGAACAGTGGGTTAACTGCCTGTTCAGGGGCAGAATGACAGCTCAGGGATTTGAACTTGCGACCTTGCGGTTACTAGTCCAACGCTCCAACCACTAGGCTACCCTGCCACCATTATTACTGTCATAAGTGACGTACTATCTTTATCTGTGATTGAAATTCACTGTATACAAAATCGTGTGCCTGTCACAAATTTCCAATAAGCAATGGTGTCCATTGTTCTGGTCAATTTTATAAAAAATTATATATACAGCACCACTCAAAAATTTGGGGACTGCTACTCATTTCAGTGTTTTTCTTTATTTTTACGATTTGCTACATAGTAGAATAATAGTGAGGACATCAAATCTATGAAATAACACATGTGGAATCATGTAGTAACCAAACAAGTGTTAAACAAATCAAAATAGTGAAGACATCAAATCTATGAAATAACACATATGGAATCATGTAGTAACCAAAAAAGTGTTTTAAGCAAATCAAAATATATGTTAGATTTGAGATTCTTCAAAGTAGCCACCCTTTGCCTTGATGTCAGCTTTGCACAATCTTGGCATTCTCTCAACCAGCTTCAAGAGGTAGACACTAGGAATGCATTTCAATGAACAAGTGTGTCTTGTTAAAAGTAAATTTGTGGAATTTCTTTCCTTCTTAATGCGTTTGAACCAATAAGTTATGTTGTGACAAAGTAGGGGTGGTACACAGAAGATAGCCCTATTTGGTAAAAAACCAAGTCCATATTATGTCAAGGACAGCTCAAATAAGCAAAGAGAAATGACAGTCCATCATTACTTTAAGACATGAAGGTCAGTCAATATCGAACATTTGAAGAACTTTGAAAGTTTCGTCAAGTGTAGTTGCAAAAAACATCAAGCGCTGTTATGAAACTGGCGCTCATAGGATATGGGGTGGCAGGGTAGCCTAGTGGTTAGAGCGGTGGACTAGTAACCGGAAGGTTACAAGTTCAAACCCCCAAGCTGACAAGGTCCAAATCTGTTGTTCTGCCCCTGAACAGGCAGTTAACCCACTGTTCCTAGGCCGTCATTGAAAATAAGAATTTGTTCTTAACTGACTTGCCTAGTTAAATAAAGGTAAAAAAAAAGACCCAGAGTTACCTCTGCTGCAGAGGATAAGTTAATTTGAGTTACCAGCCTCAGAAATTGCAGCCCAAATAAATGCTTTGCATAGTTCAAGTAACAGACACATCTTAACATCTGTTCAGAGGAGACAGCGTGAATCACGTCTTTGTTGTTGAGCAGAGTAGGTGAACGGATGATCTCCGCATGTGTGGTTCCCACCATGAAGCATGGAGGAGGTGTGATAGTGTGGGGGTGCTTTGCTGGTTACACTGTCTGTGATTTACTTAGAGTTCAAGGCACACTTAACCAGCATGGCTACCACAAGTGCTCAGCACTGTGTGTGCAAAGATGTAATCAAGGCTAAGGGTGGCTACTTTGAAGAATCTGAAATATATTTTGATTTGATTAATGCTTTGTTGATTCCATATGTGTTATTTCATAGTTTGATGTCTTCACTATTATTCTACTACTGTATGTATGAGTAGGTGTGTCCAAGCTCTTGACTGGTACTGTATATACAGTATATCGTTTCCGTAGGAAGACTTTATTTTTTGATTGTTCGAAGATATAATGGACAGAATAGTCCAGTTGCAGCCATGTTAATTAGTTTCTCATTGGCAAATGTTTCTGAATGTGCTCAACTGTACATAGAGTACTCCATTTAAGTTGCCTAAACATGTCTTGCCTAATCACCTGCTAATCAACCTAGTTATTAAGGATTACCCCCTTTTTTTCAATTTTTGTCTATATTGTCATACCCAAATCTAACTGCCTGTAGCTGGCGATGAAGCAAGGATATGCATATTCTTGGTACCATTTGAAAGGAAACACTTTGACGTTTATGGAAATGTGAAAGGAATGTAATAGAATATTACACAATAGATCTGGTAAAAGATAATACAAAGAAAAAAACAACCTTTATTTTGTATTTTTTTGTACCATCATCTTTGAAATTCAAGAGAAAGGCCATAATGTATTATTCCAGCCCAGGTGCAATTTAGATTTTGGCCACTAGATTGCATCAGTGTATGTGCAGAGTTTTAGACTGATCAAATGAACCATTGTATTTCTGTTCAAAATGTTGTATCAAGACTGCCCAAATGTGCCTAATTTGTTTATTAATAACTTTTCATGATCAAAATTGTGCACTCTCCTCAAACAATAGCATTGTGTTATTTCACTGCAATAGCTATTGAATATTGGACCGTGCAGTTAGATGAACAAGAATTTAAGCTTTCTGCCGATATCAGATATGGGACATTTTCTTGTTACTTACAACCTCATGCTAATCGCACTAGCCTACGTAGGCTCAACCGTTCCGGGGAAGGGATACCGATGCCGAATAAGTTTTAATGAGCACAATCCATTCTATCTTACTACAGTCACTTGGTCTGAAGTATAAGCAAGTCAATATGTTTGGATAGACACCTTATCTGCACATCAATAACAAACCATTCTCTGGCCCTGTAAATAAAATCAATATCTGAAACTGGCATCCTTGACAAGTATGTTGTGCACCCCTGGGGTAGGTGCAACAATATTTATACTACAGTATGTACTTACTGAATGTCCTCAGATAAGAATGCTATCTGTGACATTTATATTCAAGCTGCCAATAATAGTTTATCCGAAAAAGTAAAATCTAGTTGATAAATATATGGTAATGTAGTTGGTAACCGCCAGTAACCATTTCAGTGATAAAACCTCCATTTTGAGTCTACACCATCAGGCTATTGAGAATAAATGCTAATAGTTCCTACAGAGCCCCTGGCTTCTTCCTGGCCATTTACCGCCTCCCATGGCTGTTCGCTAAACACTCCCAATTAGTACGCTTGCAGGGGAGTCTTCGCATTACTCTGAGTAAAGTTCTGCCCATTTCTATTTCTCTTTGTCTTTTTCCTCTGTCTTTTTAGAATCTGACCTTGTTACCTATTGGTCTATAATGGCTATGTGTGGGAGGCCCCTGGTTTTACACAGTCTCTATGGAGAGCATCATTACCTCATAGTAGAATGATAATTAACTCCCTGCCTTAATTAGTATTCAGCCCGCACAGTGATAACGAGGAACCAATTACAGAAAAATATATGATCAATTATTTATACACTTTTAATTACAGTGTATTTTACCCAGTTAAAGCAGCAGCAGCTCAATTAATGTCCTTCAGCTATCTTTATATGAAATTGCTGTGGAACGGAGGAGTTTACCCATAGCCCATAGAGAAGCATTGGGTAGACAAACACCAGACAGACAGACAGACAGACAGACACACACACACACACACACACACACACACACACACACACACACACACACACACACACACACACACACACACACACACACACACACAACAGGACTGGCAGTGTCTGTCAGTCAGATGCCCAGAGCTGCCGTGTATTGGGTGTCACCCACACAACCGAGCCGTCTGTCGAGGCCACCTGCCTCATTATGGGAAATGTATGCATCTGGGGCAGCTCTCTGGCTCATACATCGCACGGGCAGAGAAATGGTACATTGGCAACTAATGTCAGCTAGAGATATGCATACTACTGATACAATACAATAGCAGGATAATGGTACATTGGCAACTAATGTCAGCTAGCGATATGCATACTACTGATACAATACAATAGCAGGATAATGGTACATTGGCAACTGTTACTGTATCATGCTATGAACATCGACAGATAAAATATCAGAACATCCAATGGCTTTCACAGATGACTGATGCAATACAACAGCAAGGAGATGGCATATTGGTAACTGTAATGTTTACTAGCTTAACTATTCACATGCATATTAAAAGGATTGGGAAATAATGGGCATTTTCAATTGCAATAACAGGTATGAAGTTAAGGCCAAATGACCAGATTAGATGAAAGGGAGGACTGTGCCTATACACACTGAATCATCAGTGTGTGCCAGACTCTGATGTGTCTCTGAATGGATATCATGTTTATATATCTGACAGAGCTGGCAGAAGGGGGGTGTTGCCATATTCATAAAGAACAACTTGAATGTTGCTGTGTGTATTACCACATCTGTCCCCAAGCAATTTGAATGTCTAGTTTTAAATGTGGGCCTTCGTAATAATGCCCAACTAACGTCAGTGGGAGTTTGTCGCCCTTGCTTGGCCTCCTTATGTGCTCTTAGCAAATGGTCTGACCTGCTGTTGAACTATGCTAAATAGAAATGATTAGTAGTGGGTGATCTTAATCTGGATTGGTTGATGCCAGTATCTGATAGGCTGAAAGATATTTGTACAGAGCTAAATCCAACTCAGCTGATAACTAAACCAACTCGTCTCAACTTTTATCACATCCAGTCGTGATTGGGAGTCCCATATGGTGGCACACAATTGGCCCAGCGTTGTCCAGGTCATTGTAAACAAGAATTTGTTCTTAACTGACTTGCCAGGTTAAATAAATAAAAATAAATAAAACAATTCAGCAGAATAGCATACTATGAGTGGTCCTTATGTTAGGTCCTGATCTGGCTATGCCAAATATCTGTGGGCTTCACTAGTTCCTTTAGCAGACAACATTTGCTTAGAATTCCATGGCATTATTTTATAGTATGAAGAATACAACTGAACAAAGATTAATAAAATAGAAAGGATATTTTCTCCAAACGATTTGAGGGAGTTCACACATGCCGCTGTTCTGTGTTGTTTGGTTAACAAAGAAATAGCTATTCCTATATGTTTCATTTAGAGTTATTAATGTAACTTTAGTTGTTCTACAAACATTGGGCTACATGTTTTGACTTTTAATACATTGTAAGGCTGCATGATGTGACTCGAATGATGATTTGAAAAAAGTTGCATGAAAGGCATGAGCTCTGCTTTGTCTTTTGTGTGCAGGCTGTACACACTATATCAGTCACTCATTCACAATTTGACAAGCACTTGATAATGCCTAGAATTTCACAGCAGCATTCCCGCTGCATCATGTCTTTCTCACAGGCTACAAGTGACGAAAGACACAGGACGTGCAACTATGCGCATCCTTATCCAATTCCAAGGTGCATATTGAAGGTATTGGAAGAAATGTCCACATTTACTATTCCTCAGCCAACAAGATGAGTAGGTCAAATGAACAGCAAAAGCACTAGCCGATGTCATACTATCCCCCATAGTACAAATGTCGACCTATTCTATTCTGTGCGAGCAATAAATATTCCAAACATAGTCTGGGACAGTTTTGGGATGCGATAGATAAAAAATGAAATCAAATACAACTTTTTTACGCAATGTGGCTGACGTAACAGATCAGAGCCAAACAGGTGCATTTTTATGGTGAAAATTATCTTCCCCAAACCTGAAACTCACGCCCTGTTCGGCTCTACACACCTTGTAAAGTGGATTAATGTGCTTAATTTTAAGAAATGATTTAGCCACTTTAATTGCGATACAAACCTTATTAAAACATGTAGGCATATGGGCTAGGCCACATGAGGAGTGTGACTATGAGTCGAAAATGTTGCAAAAAAGGCTTTATTTGTTCACAAGTGATGGCGTCGGAGCGGATGGCTGCTATTTTATTGACGATTCACCAACCATGCAATTTTGTTTGCTTTTTCAAATTGATTGTGATGTATTTTGTACATATTGTTGCTGCTACCGTCTCGTATGATCGAAAATAGCTTTTCTTTAATGAGTCTGACTGTCACGCCCTGGTCATAGAGAGACTTATATGCTCTAATTTGGTTAGGCCAGGGTGTGACTAGGGTGGGCATTCTAGTTTCTTTATTGCTAGGTTTTCTATTTCTTTGTGTTTGGCGTGTGTGTTTCTCAATCAGAGGGAGCTGTCTATCGTTGTCTCTGATTGAGAATCATACTTAGGTAGCCTTTTTCCCACCTGGGTTTGTGGGTAGTTGTCTTCTGTATAGTTTAGTTACCTTACAGAACTGTTCATTTCTCGCTTTGTTAGTTTTGTTCTAGGGTTCAGATTTCAATAAATATCATGAACACGTACCACGCTGCGCTTTGGTCCACTCCTTCTTCATCAGATGAGCGTGACACTGACGAGAGGGATTTACTCCAGACACCTGAACAGGCCCTCATCCCCGTCATTTGCAGGAGAAAGAGAAGGAAGACATATCGCAGAATGAGATCTCATGCCTTGTGAGTATCTGCCGATAGTGACTAATCTGCCTTTGCCATCGGCCCTATTGGCCAATGTACAATCGCTGAGGTAGAGTATCTCATGATAAGCTGTTGAAAATACAATCTACCTAGAGAGTTTTTATCTGTGTTTTTCGTAGCTATCTACATTCCACCACAGACCGATGCTGGCACAAAGACCGCACTCAATGAGGTGTATACCACCATGAGAAAACAGGAAAACGCTCATCCAGACCTGATGCTCTTAGTGGCCGGAGACTTTAATGCAGGGAAACGTAAATACGTTTTACCTAATTTCTACCAGCATGTTAAATGTGCAACCAGAGGGAAAATGACTCTAGAGCACCTTTACTCCACACACAGAGATGCATACAAAGCTCTCCCTCGCCCGCCATTTGGCAAATCTTACCATAGTTCTATCCTCCTGATTCCTGTTTACAAGCAAAAATTAAAGCAGGAAGCACCAGTGACTCGTCAATAAAAAACAGGCCAGATGAAGCAGGTGCTAACAGGGTTTATATACACTTTGATGCTAAACTACAGGACTGTTTTGCTAGCACAGACTGGAATATGTTCCTGGATTCATCCGGTGGCATAGAGGGGTTCACCACATCAGTCACTGGCTTCATCAATGACGACGTCCCCATCAATGACGATGCAAATGAATTACTTAAAAATCATACAATGTGATTTTCTGGATTTTTGCTTTAGATTCCGTCTCTCACAGTTGAAGTGTACCTATGATAAAAATTACAGACCTCTACATGCTTTGTAAGTAGGAAAACCTGCAAAATCGTCAGTGTATCAAATACTTGTTCTCCCCACTGTATGTACAGCTTCGGCAATTGGTTAGCTGCTCAGATAGCTGATGTTTAAAGTTAGTGAGGGAAATATAACTCTCCAGCTTCAGTGATTTTTGCAGTTCGTTCCAGTCACTGGCAGCAGAGAACTGGAAGGAAAGGCGGTCATAGGAGGTGTTGGCTTTGGGGATGACCAGTGAGATATACATGCTGGAGCGCGTGCCATTGGTGGGTGTTGTTATCGTGACCAGTGAGCTGAGATAAGGCAGCGCTTTACCTAGCATAGACTTATAGATGACCTGGAGCCAGTGGATCTGGCGACGAACATATAGTGAGGGCCAGCTGACTAGAACATACAGGTCGCTGTGGTGGGTGGTATAAGGGTCTTTGGTAACAAAACGGATGGCACTGTGATAGACTGCATCCAGTATTGGAAGCTATTTTGTAGATGACATCGCCAAAGTCGAGGATTGGTAGGATAGTCAGTTTTACAAGGGTATGTTTGGCGGCGTGAGTGAAGGAGGCTTTGTTGCGAAATAGAAAGCCGATTCTAGATTTGATTTTGGATTGGAGATTTAACATGAGTCTGGAAGGAGAGTTTACAGTCGAGCCAGAAACCTAGGTATTTTTAATTGTCCACATATTCTAGGTCAGAACCGTCCAGGATAGTGATGCTAGTGGGGCGAGCAGGTGCGGGCAGCGAACGGTTGAAAAGCATGCATTTGGTTTTACTCTCGTTTAAGAGCAGATGGAGGCCACGGAAGGAGTATTGTATGGCATTGAACCTCGTTTGGATAAAACACCTACCTCTGCAACTGGATCCTGGACAACCCCCAGGTGGTAAGGGTAGGTAACAGCACATCCACCATGCTAATCCTCAACACAGGGGCCTTTCAGGGGTGCGTGCTCAGTGCCCTCCTGTACTCCCTGTTCACTCATGACTGCATGGCCAGGTACAACTCCAACACCATCATTAAGTTTCACCAACAATGATGAGACAGCCTATAGGGACGAGGTCAGAGACCTGACCGTGTGGTGCAAGGACAACGACCTCTCCCTCAACGTGATCAAGACAATGGAGATGATTGTGCACTACAGGAAAAGGAGGACCGAGCACTCCCACATTCTCATCGACGGGGCTGTGGTGGAGCAGGTTGAGAGCTTGAAGTTCCTTGGCGTCAACATCACCAACAAACTAACATGGTGTAACAGTATAGCTACTGTCCCTCTCCTCGCCCCTACCTGGACTTGAACCAGGGACCCTCTGCACACACCAACTGATACCCACAAAGCATCGTTACCCATCGCACCACGGCCCTTGCAGAGCAAGGGGAACCACTTCTTCAGGTCTCAGAGGTAGTGACGTCACACAATTGAAACACTATTAGCACGCACCACTGCTAACTAGCTAGCCATTTCACATCAGTTACACTCACCCCCCCTTTCGACCTTCTCCTTTTTCCACAGCAACCAGTGATCTGGGTCACAGCACCAATGTAACAGTATAGCGTCCATCCCTCTCCTCGCCCCTACCTGGACTCAAACCAGGGACCCTCTGCACACAACTGACACCCACGAAGCATCATTAGCCATCGCTCCACAAAGACTGCGGCCCTTGCAGAGCAAGGGGAACAACTACTTCAGGTCTCAGAGGTAGTGACGTCACCCGATTGAAACGCTATTGGCGTGCACCACCGCCAATAGCTAGCCATTTCACATCGGTTACACAAGCGCATAAAGACAGTCGTGAAGCGGTTATGACAAAACCTATTCCCCCTCAGGAGACTGAAAAGATTTGGCATGGGTCCTCAGATCCTCAAAAGGTTCTACAGCTGCACCATCGAGATCATCCTGACGGGTTGAATCACTGCCTGGTATGGCAACTGCTCGGCCTCCGACCGCAAGGCAGTACAGAGGGTAGTGCGTACGGCCCAGTACATTACTGGGGCCAAGCTTCCTACCATCCAGGACCTCTATACGAGGCGGTGTCAGAGGAAGGCCCTAAAAATTGTCAAAGACTCCAGCAACCCTAGTCATAGACTGTTCTCTCTGCTACCGCACGGCAAGCAATACCGGGGCGCCAAGTCTAGGTCTAAGAGGCTTCTAAACAGCTTCTATCCCCAAGCCATAAGACTCCTGAACATCTAATCAAATTGCTACCCAGAAATTTTGCATTGCCCCCCCTCCCTCTTTTACACCTCTGATACTCTCTGATGTTATTATCTGTGGATTGTCCCTTTAATGACTCTACCTACATGTACATATTACCTCAACTAACCAGTGCCCCCGCACATGTTTAGGTCTTTTTCTTAAAACTGCATTGTTAGTTAAGGGCTTGTAAGTAAGCATTGCACTGTAATGTCTGTTGTATTCGGCGCATGTGACAAATTTAATTTAATTTGATTAATATATGATTCACATGTGATACACTAATATTGCCACCCATCAGACTAATCCTGATTTAATCTGGTCTTAATTAACATATACTAAATAATATATGTGTGAAATTGGTTTTGATTTAGAATGGACCATTACCATGCAACTGTATCGAAACATGGGCAGCGGGAAAAAATACATGCCCTTAAATAGCGATTGGAGGACACTTTCCCATGTGGTATATCAAATGTATTTATATAGCCCTTCTTACATCAGCTGATATATCAAAGTGCTGTACAGAAACCCAGCCTAAAACCCCAAACAGCAAGCAATGCAGGTGTAGAAGCACGGTGGCTAGGATAAACTACCTGGAAAGGCCAAAACCTAGGAAGAAACCTAGAGAGGAACCAGGCTATGAGGGGTGGCCAGTCTTCTGGCTGTGCCGGGTGGAGATTATAATAGAACATGGCCAAGATGTTCAAATGTTCATAAATGACTAGCATGGTCAAATAATAGTAATCACAGTGAAAAGGTCAGGGTTCCATAGCTGCAGGCAGAACAGTTGAAACTGGAGCAGCAGCACGACCAGGTGGACTTGGGACAACAAGGAGTTATCATGCCAGGTAGTCCTGAGACATGGTCCTAGGGCTCAGGTCCTCCGAGAGAGAGAAAGAGAGAATTAGAGAGAGCATACATAAATTCACTAAGGACACTGGATAAGACAGGATAAATATTCCAGATATAACAGACTGACCCTAGCCCCCGGACACATAAACTACTGCAGCATAAATATCGGAGGCTGAGACAGGAGGGGTCAGGACACACTGTAGCCCCATCCGATGATACCCCCAGACAGGGCCAAACAGGCAGGATTTAACCCCACCCACTTTGCCAAAGCAAACCCCCCAAACCATTAGAGGGATATCTTCAACCACCAACTTACCATCCTGAGACAAGGCCGAGTATAGCCCACAAAGATCTCTGCCACGGCACAACCCAAGTGGGGGCGCCAACCCAGACATGAAGATCACGTCAGTGACTCAACCCACTCAAGTGATGCACCCCTCCTAGGGACGGCATGGAAGAGCACCAGTAAGCCAGTTACTCAGCCCCTGTAATAGGGTTAGAGGCAGAGAATCCCAGTGGAAAGAGGGGAACAGGCCAGGCAGAGACAGCAAGGGTGGTTCGTTGCTCCAATGCCTTTCCGTTCACATTCACCCTCCTGGGCCAGACTACACTCAATAATAGGACCTACTGAAGAGATGAGTCTTCAATAAAGACTTAAAGGTTGAGACCTAGTCTGCGTCTCTCACATGGGTAGGCAGACCATTCCATGAAAATTGAGCTCTATAGGAGAAAACCCTGCCTCCAACTGCTTGCTTAGAAATTCTAGGGACAATTAGGAGGCCTTCGTCTTGTGACCGTAGCGTACATGTAGGTATGTACGGCAGGACCAAATCGGAAAGATAGGTAGGAACAAGCCCATGTAATGCTTTGTAGGTTAGCAGTAAAACCTTGAAATCAGCCCTTGCCTTAACAGGAAGCCAGTGTAGGGAGGCTAGCACTGGAGTAATATGATCTAGTCAGGATTCCAGCAGCCGTATTTAGCACTAACTGAAGTTTATTTAGTGCTTCATCCGGGTAGCCGGAAAGAAGCGCATTGCAGTAGTCTAACCTAGAAGTAACAAAAGCATGGATACAATTTTCTGCATCATTTTTGGACAGAACATTTCTGATTTTTGCAATGTTACGTAAATGGAAGAATTGCTGAAACAGTCCTGATATGTTCGTCAAAAGAGAGATCAGGTCCCAGAGTAACGCCGAGGTCCTTCAGTTTTATTTGAGACAACTGTACAACCGTCAAGATTAATTGTCAGATTCAACAGAAGATCTCTTTGTTTCTTTGGACCTAGAACAAGCATCTCTGTTTTGTCTGAGTTTAAAAGTAGAACGTTTGCAGCCATCCACTTCCTTATGTCTGAAACACAGGCTTCCAGCGAGTGCAATTTTGTAGCTTCACCATGTTTTATTGAAATGTACGGCTGTGTCATCCGCATAGCAGTGAAAGTTAACATTATGTTTTCGAATGACATCCACAAGAGGTAAAATATATAGTGAAAACAATAGTGGTCCTAAAACGGAACCTTGAGGACCACTGGAATTTACAGTTGATTTGTCAGAAGACAAACCATTCACAGAGACAAACTGATATCTTTCCGAAAGATAAGATCTAAACCAGGCCAGAACTTGTCCGTGTAGACCAATTTGGGTTTCCAATCTCTACAAAAGAATGTGGTGATCGAGGGTATCAAAAGCAGCACTAAGGTCTAGGAGCACGAGGACAGATGCAGAGCCTTGGTCTGATGCCGTTAAAATGTCATTTACCACCTTCACAAGTGAAGTCTCAGTGCTATTATGGGGTCTATAACCAGACTGAAGCATTTCGTATACATTGTTTGTCAACAGGAAGGAAGTGAGTTGCTGCGCAACAACTTTTTTTTAAACGTTTGAGAGGAATGGGAGATTCGATATAGGCCGATAGTTTTTTATATTTTCTGGGTCAAGGTTTGGCTTTTTCAAGAGAGGCTTTATTACTGCCACTGTTAGTGAGTTTGGTACACATCCGGTGGATAGAGAGCCATGTATTATGTTCAACATAGGAGGGCCAAGCACAGGAAGCAGCTCTTTCAGTAGTTTAGTTGGAATAGGGTCCAGTTTGAAGCTTGCTTTTTAGTTAGTTTTGCAACAGAATCAAAAATAAATGTTGGATTTTTCTTATTTTCCTCAATTAAGTTGGAAAAATAGGATGATCGAGCAGCAGTGAGGGCTCTTCGATACTGCACGGTACTGTCTTTCCAAGCTAGTCGGGAGACTTCCAGTTTGGTGTGACACCATTTCCATTCCAATTTTCTGGAAGCTTGCTTCAGAGCTCGGGTATTTTCTGTATACCAGGGAGCTAGTTTCTTATGACAAATGTTTTTAGATTTTAGGGGTGCAACTGCATCTAGGGTATTGCGAAAGGTTAAATTGAGTTCCTCAGTTAGGTGGTTACCTGATTTTTGTCCTCTGACGTCCTTGGGTAGACAGAGGGTGTCTGGAAGGGCATCAAGGAATTTGTGGGTTGTCTGAGAATTTATAGCACGACTTTTGATGCTCCTTGGTTGGGGTCTGAGCAGATTATTTGTTACAATTGCAAACGTAATAAAATGGTGGTCCAATAGTCCAGGATTACATTAAGATCCACAACATTTATTCCATGGGACAAAACTAGGTCCAGAGTATGACTGTGACAGTGAGTAGGTCCAGAGACATGTTGGACAAAACCCACTGAGTCGATGTTGGCTCCAAAAGCCTTTTGGAGTGGGTCTGTGGACTTTTCCATGTGAATATTAAAATCACAAAAAATGTGAATATTATCTGCCATGACTACAAGGTCCGATAGGAATTCAGGGAACTCAGTGAGGAACGCTGTATATGGCCCAGGAGGCCTGTAAACAGTAGCTATAAAAAGTGAGTAGGCTGCATAAACTTACATTGTAAATGTAAGCAACACATCCGCCTTTGCGGGATGCACGGGGGATATGGTCACTAGTGTTACCAGGAGGTGAGTCCTCATTTAAAACAGTAAATTCATCATGCTTAAGCCTTGTTTCAGTCAGGCCAATCACATCAAGATTATGATCAGTGATTTTTTTCATTGACTATAACTTCCTTTGAAGTGAGGGATCTAACATTAAGTAGCCCTATTTTGAGATGTGAGGTATCACGATCTCTTTTAATAATGGCAGGAATGGAGGAGGTCTTTATCCTAGTGAGATTGCTAAGGCGAACACCGCCATGTTTAGTTTTGCCCAACCTAGGTCTAGCCACAGACACGGTCTCAATGGGGATAGCTGATAAACTCACTTCTCGGACAATCACTGGTACGGCTGCTTAGCTGTCCTAAGTTTAAGTATCTAGAAAAATGAATTGAAGTGGGCCATTCTACTACTCTGCTCAAAACATCGTATTACGCTACTTTCAACCACCCACTGTGAACAATCGACACGGATGGCTAACCCATCTCCAAAGTGGCATCTTCAGGAGTGAATGGAAGGAAAATCAACTCTGTAGTTCTGTTCAGGACTACACAACAAGTCACCGGATACCGGACGACTACAGAGGAGGACAACAGTAGGAGACGGGTTGGGGACCACTTTTGGACAATCAGAGCCTTACAAGTGTGCCGTGAAAAGGCCCAACCCCCTTTCCAAGTCCCTGTCCACCGAGAGAGATCCAACATTTCACGTAATTACATTCATGATTTCTCACTCAGAGGTCAGCGGTTCGTGTGCAAAGTATATGAATACTGTAAGTGAGAGTAGTTTCTGAAAGTACCAAGATTAAGTGTCTCTGTCCCTCTCTGCCCCTCCCTCTCTTTTGTAACAAGCAGCCATATTGTTGTCATTCCACTACAGACCTGTTTTTAACGTATTAAGTGTGTATGTTTATTCTGTGTTACCATTTAATTAGCTATTAAATAATTAATTAATTTGTGTAGTACTGAATCATAGGTAAGGCTCGGGTTTTTGCAGATGCAGGGAGGATACATTTGTTCAAAATGATATAATACAAGGTTATTAATTAGTTGACTGTTTATGGATGTGATAGGTAAAGACCTTTTAGAGTTTAAGTCGGGAGATGGAAACTCTTTAAAGAACCGCTCTCGTGGTGCCCCAGATCCTGATTAGTTAATTGTTACATGACTCATTTAATCGGGTAACAATTCAAATCAAATCAAATTATTTGTCACATGCACATGGTTAGCAGATGTTAATGCGAGAGTAGCGAAATGCTTGTGCTTCTAGTTCCGACAATGCAGTAATAACCAACGAGTAATCTAACCTAACAATTCCACAACTACTACCTTATACACACAAGTGTAAAGGGATCAAGAATATGTACATAAAGATATATGAATGAGTGATGGTACAGAACAGCATAGGCAAGATGCAGTAGATGGTATAGAGTACAGTATATACATATGAGATGAGTAATGTAGGGTATATAAACATAAAGTGGCATATTTTAAAGTGGCTAGTGATACATGTATTACATAAAGATGGCAAGATGCAGTAGATGATATACAGTACAGTATATACATATACATATGAGATGAGTAATGTAGGGTATGTAAACATTATACTGTATTATGTGGTATTGTTTAAAGTGGCTAGTGATACATTTTTACATCAATTTTCATTATTAAAGTGGAGTTGAGTCAGTAATTTGGCAGCAGCCACTCAATGTTAGTGGTGGCTGTTCAACAGTCTGATGGCCTTGAGATAGAAGCTGTTTTTCAGTCTCTCGGTCCCTGCTTTGATGCACCTGTACTGACCTCTCCTTCTGGATGATAGCGGGGTGAACAGGCAGTGGCTCGGGTGGTTGTTGTCCTTGATGGTCTTTATGCCTTCCTGTGACATCTGGTGGTGTAGGTTTCCTGGAGGGCAGGTAGTTTACCCCCAGTGATGCGTTGTGCAGACCTCACTACCCTCTGGAGAGCCTTACGGTTCTGGTCGGAGCAGTTGCTGTACCAGGCGGTGATACACTCCGACAGGATGCTCTCGATTGTGCATCTGTAGAAGTTTGTGAGTGCTTTTGGTGACAAGCTGAAGTTCTTCAGCCTCCGGAGGTTGAAGAGGCGCTGCAGCGCCTTCTTCACGACACTGTCTGTGTGGGTGGACCAATTCATTTTGTCTGTGATGTGTACGCCGAGGAACTTAAAACTTACTACCCTCTCCACTACTGTCCCGTCGATGTGGATAGAGGGGTGCTCCCTCTGCTGTTTCCTGATGTCCACAATCATCTCCGTTGTTTTGTTGACGTTGAGTGTGAGGTTATTTTCCTGACACCACACTCCGAGGGCCCTGTTGGAGGAAATTATAGTTGAAATGATTAATTTTGTATACATTTAAATTAGAACCATTTATTTTAATACTATTATGTTGTGGTATGAAATGTATGGGTTTTTAGTTAAACTAGGACTGAAAATGTAGTTAAAACGAATGAATTGTCTGTACCTTGCGGGTTTAAGAAAGAGGGATGGTATATCTTTTCAGACAGATAAGAATGTTTGTTTGATGTTCCATTAGTAGAGGAGAGTATATCTTTTAGACAGATTGGAATGTTTGTTTTATGAGGGGAGTAGAAGACAATTTCCAGACCTGAAGACACTGCGCTATTGTGTGGATCGGAGAGAGTGTGAGAAACTGATGACGTCATTTTATGTTCTCTCTTTAAAATGTAATGTTCTTTGTATTTTGGGTTAGTACTCTCTTGAATTAAACGCTGTTACCTGACTTTTAAGACTGGTCCCTTTCTATTTCATGCAAAATGATAAATGTACAACTTATTATGAAATAGATAGAGTGTGAATTTGGTTTTGGCTACAAAACATATAGGAATTTAGAATTCCTCTAACAGGCCCTCACCTCCTCCCTCGTCGTTGTTGGTAATCAAGCCTACCACTGTAGTGTCGTCTGCAAACTTGATGATTGAGTTGGCGGTGTGCATGGCCACACAGTCGTGGGTGAACAGGGAGTACAGGAAAGGGCTCAGAACGCACCCTTGTGGGGCCCCAGTGTTGAGGATCAGCGGGGTGGAGATGTTGTTACCTACCCTCCCCACCTGGGGACGGCCCGTCAGGAAGTCCAGTACCCAGTTGCACAGGGCGGGGTCGAGCTTGATGACGAGTTTGGAGGGTACTATGGTGTTAAATGCTGAGCTGTAGTCGATGAACAGCATTCTCACATAGGTATTCCTCTTGTCCAGATGGGTTAGGGCAGTGGGCAGTGTACAGTGTGGTTGCGATTGCGTTGTCTGTGGACCTATTGGGGCGGTACGCACATTGGAGTGGGTCTAGGGTGTCAGGTAGGGTGGAGGTGATATGGTCCTTGACTAGTCTCTCAAAGCACTTCATGATTACGGAAGTGAGTGCTACGGGGCGGTAGTCATTTAGCTCAGTCACCTTAGCTTTCCTGGGAACAGGAACAATGGTGGCCCTCTTGAAGCATGTGGGAACAGCAGACTGGGATAAGGATTGATTGAATGTGTCCGTAAACACACCAGCCAGCTAGTCTGCGCATGCGCTGAGGGCGCGGCTGGGGATGCCGTCTGGGCCTGCAGCCTTGCGAGGGTTAACACGTTTAAATGTTTTACTCACCTCGGCTGCAGTGAAGGAGAGGCCACATGTTTTGGTTGCAGGCCGTGTCAGTGGCACTGTATTGTCCTCAGAGCGGGAAAAAAGTTATTTAGTCTGTCTGGGAGCAAGACATCCTGGTCCGCGACGGGGCTGGTTTTCTTTTTGTAATCCGTGACCCTGCTACATTCCTCTTGTGTCTGAGCCGTTGAATTGCGACTCTACTTTGTCTCTATATTGACGCTTAGCTTGTTTGATTGCCTTGTGGAGGGAATAGTTACAATGTTTGTATTCGGTCATGTTTCCGTTCACCTTGCCCTGGTTAAAAGCAGTGGTTTGTGCTTTCAGTTTCACGCGAATGCTGCCATCAATCCACGGTTTCTGGTTTGGAAATGTTTTAATCGTTGCTGTGGGTATAACATCGTCAACGCACTTTCTAATGAACTCGCTCACCGAATCAGCGCATTCGTCAATGTTGTTGTTGGACGCAATGCGGAACATATCCCAATCCACTTGATCGAAGCAGTCTTGAAGCGTGGAATCAGATTGGTCGTACCAGCGTTGAACAGACCTGAGCGCGGGAGCTTCTTGTTTTAGTCTCTGTCTGTAGGCTGGAATTAACAAAATGGTGTCGTGGTCAGCTTTTCCGAAAGGAGGGCGGGGGAGGGCCTTATATGCGTCGCGGAGGTTAGAATAACAATGATCCAGGGTTTTACCAGCCCTGATTGCACAATCGATATGCTAATAGAATTTAGGGAGTCTTGTTTTCAGATTAGCCTTGTTAAAATCCCCAGCTCAAATGAATGCAGCCTCAGGATATGTTTGGCCCTGCGTCGTCCAGGTTAGGGAGGGCTTGGCCGGTAGGGATATCCTTGACTCATCGCGCACCAGCGACTCCTGTGGCGGGCCGGGCGCAGTGCACGCTAACCAAGGTTGCCAGGTGCACGGTGTTTCCTCCGACACATTGGTGCGGCTGGCTTCCGGGTTGGATGAGAGCTGTGTTAAGAAGCAGTGCGGCTTGGTTGGGGTGTGTATCGGAGGACACTAGTCTCAATTGGCCTACCCTTAATAAATAAAAGTAACTGAATCTGCTCTCAAAGTATTTATTAAGCAAATTAAATTCAACCAATGTCCTGCTACTCTAGCAAGCGCTTCCTCACATTAGTAGTACATGTCGAAGGAATTCAAACAAGTGTTGCCAGAAAGCAGTAGTTGAATCATAGAACTGACATTGGACCTATGGAACAGACCTGGGTTCAGATGGTATTTGTTTTCTTTCAAACACTTTCAAATACATGTTTGAGCTTGCCTGGCACAGTGGAACGAATGGAGTAGAAACAAAAATGGAAGCTCCGATCATAGCTCTCCAGGCAGAGTCAATCCAACGCACAAAGTATTTGAAAGACTCCAAGTACTATTTTAACCCAGGTCTGCTATGGAGCAGGTTTGTGATACTGTATATGAGTACTGGTCATTCTTCATTATTTTTTTGTGTTGAGGAGCTCCAGTGTAGTTTCACACTGTTGGCCAGTCATTCTCAATGTCACTCAATGTCAGGGGAAAGCGGGAGAAGGAAGGAGGGAGAGAGGGTGATGGAGAAAGAAAGAGAGCAAGGGTGGGCAGGAGACAGATAAACAGACAAAGAGGGAGATTGAGAAGAAGAGAGAGAGATAGAATTCAGTCCAAAAGTCAGTCTGTCAGCCGATGTGTGGACAGGTAAAGACAGCTGACTGACCTTTTCAGTACCTCGTCCACTCTGGCTACCCTGTCCAGCCCACACCAATACACTAAACCAACGAGCATCAACTGATCACCTGAAAACAAACTTTCTCTACTTCCTGTCCATTCCCCCCATCTCTCCACCTCGGCCTGAATTCCATTAGACATAATAGACCAGGAAGCGGTGGTGCTGGGGTGAGATGACCGAATCAAAATGCCGTTGTGTCAACGACACCGACATGTATCTTGGTGCTCATTATACTCCTTGAACAGCACCAATCTACATCTGATGCCGTGACTAATTCGGCTCCCGTGTTGTCAAGAGACATAGGAAGTGGCCCCGGCCAGATGACAGCAAGCCTGTCAGTTGCCCAGGCATGGAGGATTCCTCCGGGCGATGATTTAATGCCCATGTCAAGCCCTGCTGTCAGCCTCTCTCACTTCTCTGCTCTCTCCATTCCGCTATTAGGATGCTGATAGCAGAAAGATGGAGAGATGGTCCGGGCGATCTACCTGCTTAGGATTCACACTCTTGGCGAAAGAAACGCACGCCCTGCTTCACAAGTGATTACCCTTTCCTTGTAAAGTATAATTAAGGCTGAAAACGAAGGGACGAACGAAGGAGAGAGAGTAACATAAGAGTATGACCTAGTGAAGCGCAGACAGACCTTGAGCTTTTTCATCTTGTGGCTCTCTGGCTGTTTGTATAATTTCTCACTTTTAACTTCTAACTTTCTCCTATTGTTTTACTGGTGTGTTTTGTGGTGTGTTTGGCGATAACATCTGCTGACAACTCTTTTTTTCCTTGTCCTCCACTTGATTAGCACATCTCAAGCTATCTCTCAATGATCTTTCTCTCACGATGCGATTATCTCTATTTCTCTCAATATTTTGATGCCTTGCTCTGGGATTAAAGTGTGGTCACTATACGGTATACTGTAAATAATTACTATTGAGTATAGTAGTAGTATATTATAGTATTGCTAATCATGTGTGGATTTGTATTTGATATTTACATTAAACCTTTCCCCTCTGATGATGTCATCAGGGTAGTAGAACGCTGCACTACAACATATTGAGTTGGCTATGGACGATGTCCGGTATTGTTATCTTTTGTACTTTGCTGTACACCTTTTTATTTAGTAGTTTGTGAGTAAAAGCAATTAACATTGAAACATGTGGACATTCGTTGTCAAGTTACCACAACGGGAATGAATGAGTGGTGTGGAGTTGTCTTGAACCCTTTGCAGAGAACAGATCACAGGAAATCAGTAGCGGTGCATGGTAAAATCATTAGGGAATCCAGACCAAGCCAGTCAAAAAGCCATATTACAACCTATGTTGTGATAATTGTCTTGTTTGCTCTATAACCCATTCGTTCATACGCCACCGTGATATACAATAAGGTAGAGACAACAAAAAGACAACAGTCACACACTGGCAGAATAAATTCAACTACACATATGTTTGTTTCATCACAAAACCTGAGAGCAGCATCTGTCCGTGAAGTCCACAAAGCAAATATTGCGTGTAACAAACAGATATATGACCTGCAGCATGGTCAAGCAAGTTAATGTTTTAAACAGTTTACTAAACAACTACTGATTTAGAACCACGGTGTTATCGCAAGTCAGCACAAAGACACCTGGCACACTGCCTCCGCTATTCCAGGACCATTCCAACTTAAACATTTAAACATCATTAAATCAACAAGGCTATATAATACACTGAAAACACCCTTAAAGATACCAAAAACAATTTAGTCCAATCAATGTTGCTAAATATCACATGGCTGTCCATGGTATTGATTTCTGTCTCTCTGTGTATGTGTGCATGCACACGCAAGTGCAAACCTTTTCGGGGGACTCACCCTACTTGTAGACTACTTGAAAGCAAATGTCATCCTCCTCTCTTTTATTTTAGCAAATGGTCTATGGCTCTGTCATACAGTGCTCTTTTAGTTTTTGTTGTCATAGGCAGCTACATATTGAGCTTCAATCGTCTCAGGACAGTAGCACAATATATGAATTTATGGTTAGATCAGAATCGCGGTAATAATCATTGGCCTGTACAGAGAATGAATTCAAAACCACAAGTCCAAATCACCATCTCCATACATGGCTTAGGAAAGGGCCAATTTAGCAAGCTAGCTACTGCATGACATCAGCACAGACCAGAAACAATGATGTTTTGCTTAGGATGCGATTTGATTGGTGTGAAGCCAAATCCAAACTAGCCTCCCTTGTGTTTTTTTTGTTGCTGCATCAGGACAACCCACAGTTGAGCTCAACTCAACGCTGATTGGCAAACTATTTCATCAATTTTTTTATCAAGGGAGGCCAAATGCTTGCTGGTATCAATCATTCAAATACTACTGCTGCAGCATGTCAAACTTTTTTGGTCCAGACAGAATCAGATACATGGGCTAGACATATTAAAACAGAGGGGAACTTTTTCCATTGCTCGGATGATTTCTCTGGTGAGATTCAGCCACTTGTGAATTGGTGAAAAATTATGAAAACACAAAGAGAAACAAAAGATACATTATTTTATAATTTAAATGTTTTTATTGGTCAAATATTTGTGGAAGCCTGGCTTCCTTTGGCGTCCATGAATACACACCACTGCAGGAAATAGAATTCAGTAATTTATTATACATGATAATGAAAAGTGAGTTACATGAAGGCTTCCCCTGAATGAAAGCAATACTTTTCTACTGTTGTCAAAGGTCCTCCAAGACAGAGATTCTTCAAATATAAATATAAATTAATTACTTAAAAATCATACAATGTGATTTTCTGGATTTTTGTTTTAGATTCCGTCTCTCACAGTTGAAGTGTACCTATGATAAAAAAATTACAGCCCTCTACATGCTTTGTAAGTAGGAAAACTGCAAAATCGGCAGTGTATCAAATACTTGTTCTCCCCACTGTATCATAGTTAATCATAATTAGTGTTATTTAGAACAAAGGCATCAACACCCGAAGAGGCTGCATACTGAATTCCCTCATGTGGGTGAAGACAGGGACCACCTTCTCAAAAAATATCTGATAAGGGTAGATAGAGTATTTAGTATCCATATTGATATTCCCCTTTGTCCTGTATGATTGATTACTATCAGTCAAGATAGCTTAATCCCGATGGAATAACAGTGTTCCGTTTATGTCGATGAGAGCGTATTTTCAAATTTGGATACAAGCACTGTAAAACATAAAACAGTAACTACACATATTCAGATCCAACCGTTCAGATCCACCTAAAAAATACATGCTGGTGGTGTGTAGCTCTCATCGCTGATAGCTCTTACGCAGACAATTCATTGACTTTCAGTGACTAGTGGTTCCAATGAAAACAGGATTTTTCAAGTTCAGAATAACTGAGTTTCTTTTTTCAGGAGGCTCGGCACAACTCAGGATGGCTTGGAGCAGTTGACCATGGCATCATTTGAAATTTGGAAGGAAGGGGATGGTTCTCCATCTGCCACATGACATTGGCATAATCATTGGGGTAGATTTACTGAATTGGGCTGACTTCGTCACAGCTGATGAATATTCAAAGTCCTCATGGGATATGTTGATTTTACTTACATATGGTGCCTAGTCTACACACCCTGTGCACAGTATTCACATTTTACTGCCTTAAAATGTAATCTAAAAAGGGATGAAATTAGATTGTTTGCCTACCAATCTACACAACTACTCCACATTTTCAAAGTGAAAAGAAGTTATAGAACATTTTCCAAATGAATGCAAAATTCAGAGTTAATACTTGGTGGAATCACCTTTGTCAGCAATTACAGCTGTGAATAATTTGGAATAATATTCTACCAACTTTGCACAACTCAAAGGGCAACATACACTGGATGTACAAAAAAATATGCCCTCAGAACATCCTCAATTCTTCGGGGTATGGACTCTACAAGGTGTTGAAAGCATTCCACAGGGATGCTGGTCCATGTTAACTCCAGTGCTTCCCAGAGTTGTGTCAAGCTGGCTGGATGTCCTTTGGGTGGTGGACCATTCTTAATACATGTGGGAAACTGTTGAACATGAAAAACCCAGCAGCATTGCAGTTCATAACACACTCAAACCAGGGCACCTGGCATCTACTACTATACCCCTTTCAAAGGCACTTAAATCTTGAATTCCCATTCACCATCTGAATGTCAATCACACTAAATCCATGCCTCAATTGTCTCAAGGCTGATTGAAGTGGATTTAACAAGTCACATCAAAAGTTATCATAGCCTTCACCTGGATTCACCTGGTCAGTCCGTCATGGAATGGGCAGGTGTTCCTAATGTTTTGTACACTCCATTGTTTTTGTCATAATTGCTAAAGCTCAGTAATTTTGGCTGGGAATCATTTATGGACAGCAACATTCAGAACTTGTCTCTGATTATCAAGTCAGGACTGAGACTAGACCACTTGGGAACACTCAACGCCTATTGGAAAGCCATTCTGGTGTGGCTTTGGCATCAACATTTACAGATGAAGTCGGAAGATTACATACATCTTAGCCAATTGCATTTAAACTCAGTTTTTCACAATTCCTGACATTTAATCCTCGTAAAAGTTAGGATCACCACTTTATTTTAAGAATGGGAAATGACCGAATAATAGTAGAGAGTGATTTATTTCAGCTTTTATTTATTTCATCACATTCTCAGTGGGTCAGAAGTTTACATACACTTTACATACACTGTTAGTATTTGGTAGCATTGCCTTTAAATTGTTTAACTTGAGGCAAATGTTTCGGGTAGCCTTCCACAGGCTTCCCATAATAAGTTGGGTGAATTTTGGTCCATTCCTCCTGATAGAGCTGGTGTAACTGAATCAGGTTTGTAGGCCTCCTTGCCTGCACACGCTTTTTCAGTTCTGCCCACAAATTTTCTATGGGATTGAGGTCAGGGATTTGTGATGGCCACTCCAATACCTTGACTTTGTTGTCCTTAAGCCATTTTGCCACAACTTTGGAAGTATGTTTGGGGTCATTGTCCATTTGGAAGACCCAAGCTTTTAACTTCCTGACTAATGTCTTGAGATGTTGCTTTAATATATCCACAGAATTTTCCCGCCTCATGGTGCCATCTATTTTGTGAAAAGCAAAGCACCCCCACAACATGATGCTGCCACCCCCGTGCGTCACGGTTGGGATGGTATTCTTCGGCTTGCGAGACTCCCACTTTTTCCTCCTAACATAACGATGGTTATTATGGCCAAACAGTTCTATTTTTGTTTCATCAGATCAGAGGACATTTCTCCAAAAAGTACAATCTTTGACCCCATGTGCAGTTGCAAACTGTAGTCTGGCTTTTTTATGGCAGTTTTGGAGCAGTGGCTTCTTCCTTACTGAGCGGCCTTTCAGGTTATGTCAATATAGGACTCGTTTTACTGTAGATATAGATACTTTTGTACCTGTTTCCTCCAGCATCTTCACAAGGTCCTTTGTTGTTGTTCTGGGATTGATTTTCACTTTTCGCACCAAGGCACTTTCATCTCTAGGAGACAGAACGTGTCTCCTTCCTGAGCTGTATGACAGCTGCATGGTCCCATGGTGTTTATACTTGCGTACGATTGTTCGTACACATGAACGTGGTACCTTCAGGCATTTGGAAATTGCTCCCAAGGAAGAACCAGACTTGTGGAGGTCTACCATTTTTTTTCTGATGTCTTGGCTAATTTCTTTTGATTTTCCCATCATGTCAAGCAAAGAGGCAGTGAGTTGGAAGGTAGGCCTTGAAATACATCCACAAGTACACCTCCAATTGACTCAAATTATGTCAATTAGCCTATCAGAAACTTCCAAAGCTATGACATAATTTTCTGGATTTTCCCAAGCTGTTTAAAGGAACAGTCAACTTCTTGTGTCATGCACAAATTAGATGTCCTAATCGACTTCCCAAAACTATAGCTTGTTAACAAGAAATTTGTGGAGTGGTTGAAAAACGAGTTTTGATGACTCCAACCTAAGTGTATGTAAACTTCCGACTTCAACTATACCTATTGCCTTTAGAGGGGACGGGCAACTGAGTGATGTCAGCTGCAACCTTCTGGAATGGTCACTCAGTACTGATGGACTGCAGCAGTGGGAGTTGGAGAGCTGGGGTCTGACATGGGAGACAGTTTGCACAATGTTAGTGAATGTCACGATAGATGTAGGGTGCTCATCGGCCACTGGACATAAATAAGTTGTAAATCGCAACTTCAATGAGTGGTTCGGAAGGAATCAGTGATATTGGCTGTGTAGTCCCAAATATGGGATTAATGGGCTCTTTTCAAAGTTTAAAATGATTAACTTTCAACATTGGCCATGCAGTCAGTAAAGCATGATTTGTGCCGTGCTCAAGTGTATGTTGGGTAGTAAGACGTTAGTAGCCCATGTGCCTCACCCTAATAATTTGGTCTATTTACCATCTTCATTTTGCCTACTGTTCTACTGTAGCCTGTTTTAGAGAAATTTAATCATTGAATATTGTAAGAGCTTTCATTGTCTGCTTTATATGCCCCCTTTATTTATCCTACGGTTCGAACTTGGTGTACAGAGCGAGAGCACGTTAAGAACGGCCCATGTTCTGAATTCTGTCGCTTTACATTTCAAAAGTGCTAAACAAATAGTTATATTGACTAATGTTACGTCCGTCCAAGCTCGCTCATTGTCTTAATCAAAATAATGGATTGCCTCTTATCTGCTTGTCGTGCCCTTATATCATTATTTGTACATCTCAATTATCATGAGAAACCACATTTGCTTAATATCAGCTATATTTTTTTTAAAGGCAGTAAATGAGGCTGAATGAACTGTTTCAATGCCAGACAAGGTTCCGCTGAAAGCCAGGTGTAGCAGTGGTAAGGTGGTGGGACAGCTTTATGTAGGCCCTAACAGTTTGTGGGCACCGTTTGTCACCGCTATAGTGCAATTAATGTATCGTTTAGTGTTGTCTTGTGTATTGCCTTTGTTGGCATGCATTCCACTTTGTATTTTTTCAGCCCCACCAAGATTTACATGCTAAAATTGCCACTGGACATGTCCAAGGAACGTGACTTGGGTGCAAGGAAGATGGCACTTGCTTGGCTTGGAAGCGGATGAACACTTCTTCGCGAGTCTGTAGGTGTTCCATAAGGTCCTGTTTAAAACCAACACATCATCAAGGTAGATGAGACACACTTTCCAGTGTAGGCCACAGAGTAGAAGCTCCATTTTCTCTGAAAAGTGGGAGGAGAATTTGTTCGGTCCATCGCGTAAAGAGGAAAATAATTTTGTAATACAATAAACTATCTATCTTAACACACATTTCCTGTTCAGTATCAGCTGTGTTGCGTAATTTTGGTATATCTAATCTGGAGTGGGTTTCCCAAAGCCTTCGTAGCTAAAGTTCACATTCTCTCTCTAAACAACACAGACTCACACCACTCTGAACAGCAATGGTTTAATTTTACAGATGTCGTTTTTTCATGCATAGATGCAGCAATAAAATGAACACATTCGCTCATTAACTTGCTTTCGCTGTTAAATCTAACAAACTCTGCTGTAAATGAAACAAACAACATCAAATGTCACCATCAAATTGCAAAGGACCTAGCCTAGCCATACATATCCTAACTGCCTTGGCAGTGGTGGAAAAAGTACCCAATTGTCATCCTTGAGTAAAAGTATAGATACCTTAAGGAAAGTTACTCAAGTTAAAGTAAAAGTCACCCAGTAAAATACTACTTGAGTAAAAGTCTAAAAGTATTTGGTCCTAAATATACTTAGGAATCAAAAGTAAATGTAATTGGTCATATTTAAGTATCAAAAGTCAAAGTAAAAGTATAAATCATTGCAAATTCCAATTGCAATTAAGCAAAGCAGGAGGCACCATTTTCTTGTTTTTAACATTTATGGATAGCCAGGGGCACACTCCAATGCTCAGACATCATTTACAAAAGATGCATGTGTTTAGTGAGTTTGTCACATCAGAGGCAAAAGGGATGACCATGTGTGTCTTGATAAGTGTGTGAATTGGACCATTTTCCTGTCCTGCTAAGCATTCAACATTTAGGCTGTTTTTTTGGGTGTCAGGTAAAATGTATGGAGTAAAAGTACATTATTTTCTTTAGGAATGTAGTGAAGTAAAAGTAAAAGTAATCAAAAATATAAATAGTAAAGTACAGATACCTAAAAAAAGTAATACTTTTAAGTATTTTTACTTAAGTACTTTACACCACTGTGCCTTGGTCGATGGAATAGATGAGACTGAAATACTGTATTAGACGACCGACATTACTATCAAACACCGTAATTTCCCATACTTTGTCTGTTTTGCATCGCGTGTAACAAATTGTTATTCACTTGACTGACATTTAGAAAATCCTTTCCTGTATCAGATGATGATGCTGGAAAAAGTTCTGATGAATCAACACAGCTGGAGACCAAATGCACATTCAACAAACATGGGGAATTGTTGAGATATTGTTAAGGAACCATGTTAATTACAATAAATGCAAGTATATTGTGTAATTTAACTGTTAAATCAATTACTGTAAAGGCATAGTTCAAGATTTTCTGCTCCCATAGACGTCCAGTCATTGCTTTAACGCTAGTTAGTAATCACTCCAGAAACTTCCTTCAACTTCCTTCAAACTGCACACGGAGACATACAAATGGTAACCATGAATTCATCTGACTCTGGGTAAGTAGAGAAATGGGCTTCATTGTCATCTCAAACTATCCATTATCTCAAACTATCCAACTATCCATTAATAGCATTGGGGCGGCAGGTAGCCTTGTGGTTAGAGCGTTGGGCCAGTAACCAAAAGGTTGCTGCATCAAATCCTCGAGCTGACAATCTGTCACTCTACCCCTGAACAAGGCAGTTAACCCACTGTTCCTCAGTAGGCTGTCATTGTTAATAAGAATTTGTTCTTACCTGACTTGCCAGGTTAAATAAATAATTAACAAGTTCTCCATTATAGGACATCCCTACCGGCACCCTAATTTATGGAGGGCCCTTTTATACAGTATATCAATATGCCTCACATATGCAATTTACAATATAAGACACACAGTCTTATCTGTCCCACATGAAAACAATACTATGGAATAAATACTAATACTGTCGTTTTTTTTGCGTACTTTACTGTAGTATTCACTGTAATGTTAGTAAAAGATAAACTAGAGGAGCTTTCATTTACCTGTTCGTGAGCCACTTCCTCTGCATAGCTAACTGTTCGTGGATCAAACAATCCGTTCAATGTTTTCATTCAGGCTGTTTTATTTCTTTATCTATGGAATTAAACATATACATTTTTACAATCTAAAACCATGAACATGGAGAGCATGGAGAGTGTGTGACTGGCATATGCTATGACACACACAGCATGGAGAACTGCTTAAAGTGATCAAATCGTCCTGCATATATCTGATCAGTTTCAGTGGAGTCCAATGCACTGGTAAAAACACAACATCACCGTGCTGACAATTTTTATTTTTTAAAATACATTAGACGTAACATCAATACATAACCATAAATAACTAGCCTATGAAGAAAGCCATCTTCTGGAAACAATTGGATGTTATATTAACCATGCATTTCAATAACTGTTCATCTACACCTCTTGGTTATGAAGCATGTGACAAATATAATTTGATTTGATAAATATATTAGACATAACATGAATACATAATCATAAATAACTAGCATGGAAACCACATTTAACAACTGATCCGGTTGGCAAGGTCTTTGAAAAGTCAGCTAAACCCCTAGGTGTATAATTTTAAACTGGCTTAGTGCAAAATTAATCAACCACGAACCAGGATTTTCAGTTACCAAACTGGGTGACAAGGAGACTCATTTAACAAACATCAGGACAATATTACTTTGAACATTTTTGCATAAAAACATTCCAGAATGTAGTTATTGTGTGTGTGTTTCTGGCTGTGTGCGTCCATGTGTACATAAGTATTTTCTTTGCTAGAGGTAGAGGTGTTGACTTGGTTTTCCCCTGTTCCTGTCTTGTTTTCTGGGAGAAATGGGGTTGTGGCAGCAATGCCAAGCCTTCAGCAGACAGTTCCAATACTTGACCAGGCTCCTTTAAAGCTTTGATTTTTTTTCTGTCAGGCGTTGTAGCTCAGGGGCATCTATGCAGAGGAAGGACATACTCTTCAACACCTCTAACTCTTCATGCAGCTGTTTTCTGCTCATGGTCAATGATGACTCACTGGAAGGTCTCTGAAAGAAACAAGTAATCAAGCATTTTATAGAATTGCCTAAACTCACTCTGCCTCCAGCCAAATGTCACCCCAAAAGATGATTAACGATAATACTGTTAGCCCAACATTGTATTCATTATTAATACATGTTTTATACCAAACCGTTTACAATCGCCCCCGAGGTTCAGCTAATGAAAATGCATGCACAGGTTTGTTAACTGTTTATTCTTTATAGTTGCAAAACTAGTACTCTAACCTGTGGTCTTGGTATGGTGTTCTCATAGTTGTTGTTGCAGTCAACAGGATGTCAATGTCAATGGCATCGTCGCTTACCTGGGGCGGCAGGGTAGCCTAGTGGTTAGAGCGTTGGACTAGTAACCGGAAGGTTGCAAGTTCAAACCCCTGAGCTGACAAGGTATAAATCTGTCGCTCTGCCCCTGAACAGGCAGTTAACCCACTGTTCCTAGGCCGTCATTAAAAATAAGAATTTGTTCTTAACTGACTTGCCTGACTTGCCTGCCTAAATAAAGATAAAATAAAAAAATAAAATAAAAATACCTCTCTGTTGATGATGCTGTTGATGGCTTGGTTGTCCAAAGACAGATAAAGGCCATTGAGGTAGCACAGTGGAAATTGGTCCTATCCACACTTGGAGGAATCCTAGTTCTTGAGAAGGAGTAACAGCTGCATGAGGGTCATGTTGTCTTGTCTCCAAAGGTAAGATGGTATGTGTTATCTCCTATTCCTTTTACTTGAAAGATACCAATCTCAATGTCAGTTGGATGGACATCGCTCTCTTCAAACCTGACTCACCCAAATTATGTCAATTAGCCTATCAGAAGCTTCTAAAGCCATGACATAATTTTCTGGATTTTTCCAAGCTATTTATAGGCACAGTCAACTGTGCAGTGTATGTAAACTTCTGACCCAATGGAATTGTGATACAGTGAATTATAAGTGAAATAATCTGTCTGTAAACAATTGTTGGAAAAATGACTTGTGTCTTGCACAAAGTAGATGACCTAACCGACTTGCCAAAACTATAGTTTGTTAATTAACAAGACATTTGTGGAGTGGTTGAAAAACAAGTTTTGACTCCAACCTAAGTGTATGTAAAGTTCCGACTTCAACTGTAGATAAATCTGTGCAGTATGAAAAGAGTGTTGCACTCCCCATCACTGTAGTCACACATCCAGAATGGAGCTTCCCATGTGGGGTTCATGCTCTTCAGGATTCCTCAATGTACTGTTCTTTCTCCGACTGGATGATAACAGATGCAACAGAAGTGTACCCACAGTTGGTTTGGAAATATATCAACAAGGGAGCAAGGTCATATTTTGTGGTCGTATATGTGGTATTAATAAGACAGATGGTGTTGATGTATCTCTCCCTCTCTTCTTCACTGTCACTTTTCCTTGTGGACAAAGAGGAGGGTGTCATCATATTGCTCGTTGTCTGATTTGGATATCCTCTGCCTGCCTGACTGGTATATGTGATGTCTGATGTCAGAAACACAGGGGATAGTAAGCCCTGTCCATCGGGAACAGCGTTGGACATCCTGGTCTTGATGTAGAGCCTGTGTGGCTTGAATTTCTACAGCATCTAACATTCCCGCTCTCACCAGTTTGTCAATCCACTGTATTATTTGTGGGTGTGCGGTCTAAGCCATCCCTGAAAGGCTTCCAACTGCGTGCATGGTATGTTCTCTGGCCACAGGCAGGGTGATGTTAAACCTGTTCCACTCCCACTTCTTTTCCCTGTTCTGTCGTTTAGCAGACTTCAGCCTGACTTTAGCCAAGTCAATGCATTTGGTTGTTGTCACTGCATAATCAGGGAACCTAGAGTGCCTTCAGAGAGTATTCACCTTGACATTTTCCACATTTTGAAATGTTACAGCCTGAATTTAAAATGTATTAAATAGAGATTTTGTGTCACTGATCTACACACAATACACCATAATGTTGAAGTGGATTTGCTTTTATAAGTGTTTAATTCTTGATGCACCCATCGGGATCATTTTCGTAAACCACCACTGAATTGCAGAGCGCCAAATTCAAATTAAATTACTAAAAATATTTACTTTTCATGAAATCACAAGTGCAATATAGCAAAACACAGCTATCACGACATCGCAGATGAAAATTCCAAATAGTATCCGTAATGTTCGTAGAAACATTTCAAACATTTTTTATAATCAATCCTCAGGTTGGTTTTACAATATATAATCGATAATATATCAACCGGGAATGTAGCTTCTTCAATAGTAGAGAGAGAGAAAATGGCTGCACCAAGCTGTGGCGCATACAAAACGCTGCTGGCACCCAGCCATGCAATGACGCGATGTGATCTTTCTCACTCACTCATTTTTTTAAATAAAAGCCTGAAACTATGTCTAAAGACTGTTCACACCATGGGGAGCCATAGGAAAAGGAATCTGGTTGATATCCCTTTAAATGGAGCGAAGGCAGGCTATGGAACATGGAGCTTTCAAAATAGAGGCCACTTCCTGGTTTTCGCCTGCAATATCAGTTCTGTTATACTCACAGACAATATTCTGACAGTTTTGGAAACTTTAGAGTGTTTTCTATCATAATATGACAATTATATGCATATTCTAGATTCTGGGCCTGAGACATAGGCAGTTTAATATGGGTACATTTTTCATCCAAACATCAAAATACTGCCCCCTTACACTCAAGAGGTTAAAAATGCATAAAAATGGAAAGATTAAATATCTTGAGTCAATACATATTCAACCCTTTTGTTATGGCAAGCCTAAATAAATTCAGGAGTAAAAATGTGCTTAACATAATAACAAGTTTCATGGACTCACTCTGTGTGAAATAATCATGTTTAACATGATTTGTTGAATTATTGCCCCATCTCTGTACCCCACATATACAATTATCTGGAAGGTCCCTCAGTTGAGCAGTGAATTTGAAGCACAGATTCAACCACTAAGATGAGGGAGGTTTCCAATGGTTCGCAAAGAAGGGCACCTATTGGTAGATTTAAAATATAAAATATACATATATTGAATATCTCTTTGGGCATGGTGCAGTTATTAATTATACCCAGTCACTACAAAGATACAGGCACCTTTCTTAAATTAGCCGGAGAGGAAGGAAACCACACAGGGATTACAACATGAGGTTACAGAGTTGAATAGCTGTGATAGGAGATACTGTAGCTGAGGATGGATCAACAACACTGTAGTTACTCCACAATACTAACATAAATTACAGTGGAAAGAAGAAAGCCTGTACAGAATATAAATATTCCAAAACACGCATCCTGTTTTCATAAAGGCACTAAAGTAATAGGGGATAATGGGGAAGATGGGCGACACCTGGAGGGGTGTGGAGACAAGCACAAAGACAGGTAAAACAGATCAGGGTGTGACACCTAGTACAAGTTTTGACTTAAATCGCCTTAAAAATCTATGGTAAAACTTGAAAATGGCTGTTTAGCAATGATCAACAACCAACTTGATAGAGCTTGAAGATCTTTTAAAGATAATGGTCAAATATTGTGCAATCCAGGTGTGCAAAGCTCTTAAACACTTACCCAGAATGACTCCCAGCTTTAATTGCTGCCAGAGGTGATTCTAACATGTACTGACTCAGGGGGTCTAATTATGATGCAATCACAATAGGACTACACACTACCCTTTCCCATCTGGAAAAATGGAACACCTATGTGATAATGCTGTTCATTGACTACAGCTCAGCGTTCAACACCATAGTCCCCACAAAGTTCATCACTAAGCTAAGGACCCTGGGACTAAACACATCCATCTGAAACTGGATCCTGGACTTCCTGACGGGTAAGGGTAGGCAACAACACATCTGCCACGTTGATCCTCCCTGTCCACCCACGACTGCGTGGCCAAACACGACTCCAACACCATCATTAAGTTTGCTGATGACACAACAGTGGTAAGCCTGATCTGCGACAACGATGAGACAGCCTATAGGAAGAAGGTCAGAGACCTGGGAGTGTGGTGCCAGGACAACAACCTCTCCCTCAATGTGATCAAGAAAGGAGCTTATCGTGGACTACAGGAAAAGGCAGGCCGAACAGGCCTCATTAACATCAATGGGGCTGTAGTGGAAAGGGTTGAGAGTTTCAAGTTCCTTGTTGTCCACATCACCAACGAACCATCATGGTCCAAACACACCAAGACAGTCATGAAGAGGGCACGACAACACCTTTTACCCCTCAGGAGACTGAAAAGATTTAGCATGGGTCCCCAGATCCTCAAAACGTTCTATAGCTGGACCAGTGAGAGCATCCTGACCGGTTGCATCACTGCCTGGTGTGGCAACTGCTTGGCCTCTGACCGTAAGGCGCCACAGAGGGTAGTGTGTACTGCCCAGTACATCACTGGGGCCAAGCTTCCTGCCATCCAGGACCTATATACGAGGTGGTGTCAGAGGAAGGCACATAAAATTGTCAAAGACTGCAGTCACCCAAGCCATAGGCTGTTCTCTCTGCTACTGCACGGCAAGCGGTACCAGAGCGCCAAGTCTAGGACCAAAAGGCTCCTTAATAACAGCTTCTACCCCCAAGCCATAAGACTGCTGAACAATTAATCAAATGGCCACCCGGACTATTTACATTGACAACCCTCCCCCTCCATTTGTTTTTTCATTGATGCTATGCAGTCTAATATCTATACATACTCACTTTTCTCAAAGCTACATTTACAAATGACCTTGACTAACCTGTATCCCCGCACATTGACTCGGTACCGGTACCCCCTGTATATAGCCTCGTTGTTGTTATTTTTTACTTTAGTTTATTTCGTAAATATTTTCAACATTTTTCTTGAACTGCATTGTTGGTTAAGGGCTTGTAAGTAAGCTAATGAGGCACGATTTTGCCTGGCATAGAAAATGTGCTCACTCGTCAAGACACTGTTGTTCAGAGGAGCTAGCCAACAACACAGATACAGTAATACAAACACTTCAAACTGAAGCTGTAAAGACTGCAAATTAGCTGCGTTTCGTTTGACCTGATTCATTTGACCCAATTCAGGAAACTAGATGTATGTCGCAAGTCACAACTTCACAGTAGAGCCGTTTAAACGTAAATACATTTTTTTCAAAATGTGTTTTTTGGCAGAACTCCCTTCTCAAACATGTGAACTTTCATGTGCCTTAATATCCAACTTGTATGCCGTCTGTAGATACGAATACAATTGTTAAATTACAAGCCTAGTTGGTTTAGCCACAGAAAAAGTGAGCAACCTTCCCGCTAGCCATGATTGGCTGAGATAAGGAGTAGGCTGGACATGCCAAGAGTTGAGTTTGGATTGGTCTACCATATAGCACAGGTCTGTCTATTGGAGCTGGTCAGTATGTTTAGGTAATCATGTCGAACATGGATTTTGAAAAAATGTAAAGCATAGTAAAACGGCATAATCCTAATGTTAAAGTTAAAGTGTACTGTTAGCTAGTTAATGTTAGCTGGTGGTCTCACTAGCTAACGTTATGTGTATGCTCTCCACTTTCTGGAGGACCGAGTTTTGAAATCAGTGAAATTTGAGTATGATAGCTAAGGAGATGGAGAAAACACCTGTCTAGATTACATCTTCAAACTAAGAACAACCATGCATGGCATCAGACAGGAGACGCGTCAAACCATGATATATACGAGAAAGACAGTCTAGCTAGCTACATTTTCAGATATTACACATTTCTAATTTTGACAGAAAATGGTTTCATTTCAAGTGTACTGTTAACTAACTAATGTTAGCTGGCTAGGTCGCTAGCTAATGTTATGTGTATGATCTTATTCTTCGTATCTCAGACACATTTAATTGACTAGTTATAGACATAGAACCTGGTTGGTTAGCTACCTGCAGATTTATGCTGGGTAGTAATGTCATGAGTTGTGATTATGGTCCATTGTTTAGTTAGCTAGCTAAATGTCACTGCAACTGTTGATAGTCCATCTAGCTGGTAAATTCGCTCTGGCTATCTACTCCGATTTTAGACCAAGGGTAAGACAGTCTAGCTAGGTACATTTTCAGATATTAAATGTTTCTATTTTGACAAAGTATTTTCATTTAAAGTAAGTGTACTGTTAGCTAGCTAGCTACATTAGCTGGCTGGCTTGCTAACTAACGTTACGTCATGCGTTGGGATTCATTGTTTACCTAGCTAGCTATCTAGCTACATTTCTTTCAAAATACTCTCGTCATAGTGTGCCAGAGCGCAGAATGACTGATTTATTTTTGAACTCTCAACACCTGTTGAATATGTCCAGTGTCAGTAAACATCAGCAACAAAGCATAATTCAATTGTTGCCAGCAGCAAAGTTACAGTTACCAACACTCTGGATAACATGAAAACAGCCTAACCAGCTCTGCTAGGGTGAGTAACATGGTCAGAGTGGGGTGTTCTCTCGTTATGTGTCTGGAAGTAACTAGCCAATGTTAGCCAGTTAGCTTGGGTGCTTGACTGTAGTTGTGAGGTCACAGCTTTCGGAACAACCCTACTTGTGGGCCAGAGCGTGCAGTGTGCGCTCTGAACACGAAACCAGAGTGAGCTGTTCTCTCTCTCTTAGATGTATGGAAGTAGCTGGCAAGTTAGTACAGAACACTCGGCTCAACCCTTAAAGAGATGGGTGGGGCTAAGGCTTAAGAGGGTGTGAACAATGCTGAATGGGTGTAGACAAAGAAGGGTTCTCCAATAGTTGAACCAAAACATTGAAAGACAGTTTTCTCAAAAGTGAGTTTACAAGTTGATCAACTTTCAATGCAGAATTACTTTCCCATTGTTTCCTCAAATGCAATGTATGATATACCATTTTGTAGCTCTGAGAAAATAGGCATTTTAATATCATAGATTCAGCCGGTAGCAACTTGTGGAATAGACACTGTCTGGAATGTGGTTTTAACCAATCAGGATTAGACCCACCCGTTGTATAATACTTACCTAATCAATGTATATTAGTGTTTTATTTTCCTTTAAAAAATGCAAAAAACACTTTGACAGAGTATTTTGTGTATATCGATGACAAAAAATGACAATGGAATCCATTTTAATCCCACTTTGTGATGCGCTCAATGATTTTCCGTAATCTTCTGACCCCCAAGCATGTATGGAACAACACCATAGTTGATCTTGGGATTGTCGCTTTTGGAGAACTGGATATTTATTTTGAAGAGAGTTGTTTTGTCTATGTGGTTAGGGTTGAAACTGAAAGATGACGAGGTCAGTGTACGAAAAGTTGACATTTTCCTTTTGTACAGTTCCAACACACTGTGCACACTTTCCTCACTCGCAACATGGCTGTTGATGTACAGATCACCTTTAGTGTTTCCCTCCAGCAAAGACTCAAACTAATTGAGATTGTCCATTCTGAAAGGTAAACAAAAGAGAGCTTTATTAGGTAAATTCTCATATAAAAACATTTAATACATTTTCTTCTGAATAATTGGTAACCATTTCATAAAAGCAATAGCAGTTTTCTATGTCATATACCATGACCTCTCAGGCCTTATTGCTGACTACTTCAATCGATAGAAAGGTCGATAAAACTTGTATAGAGCAGCTTCTAAACATAAAACCATGTGTGAAATCATCTGGTGGTTTGATGTGCTACAGAAGATGCTGGCTCACTCTGACAACTGCAAGCTCTCCTTTACCTCTAAGATTCCACTGCTGGTTAAATCCAACTTGCAAATACAAGACAAAGACAGAGAAAAGTGATGATTAATTCAATGCATAAATATCAGTAAATCACAATACTTAATGTAGCTACTGTGAATCACAATAATACAGAAATATTGTTTAATTCATCAATCATTCTTGATAAGCAGGTATGATTGTAAAGCCAAGAGGACTGCACTAGTAATAAATTGCACTGAGGTGTAAATTCTGGAGCCTCGTGAATCATAGAAATATACATTTTGAATCACTTCCATGGCACTGCTATACGGTATAGATTGACCCACAGTAGGCCTACTGTTAAGGCAATGTACAAACAGAGACTGTAAGAATGAGGTAAAACCCAGTTCTCTTGTTGTAATTCCACTTGACAGCACAAGGTGGCATTAGATGCACATCAATATGTATAAATGCAGGATGATTTGAGAAAATAAATTGTGCCATTCATTAGGTCTTGTTTTAGCCAACAGTGTAGTTCTAGTGATAATGCTAGCTACCTTGCTACAGGCTTTACTATTAACTACAATAATATCAAATGATTCAGGCCAGCTTTACCTGGCACATAGTTTATAGGTTTGTATTTCTACTGCCGCGTCAGTGAGTGTTCTCTCAATGTCAAGATTCTCATGTTGCAATCAACAGGTACTCCTTGAATATCTGTCCTACAAACATACATTTGGTATTGTTTGAAAGATACAAGTCTCCCCTTTACAGTCTGCTGTGCTTCCTACAGTAGAAGATATAGCCATAATACATCAGGTGCATCATCTGACATGCATGACTACAATTCAGATGAACATCAATCTTTTATCTATTGTTTTGTGCTTACCATATTGATCTCCTCCTTACATGCTTGTTCCAAGTATTGGCATATTGTTTGTTTCTTCCTGTGGATGCAGGAGTGTGGACAAAATAAGTGACTGATGATAGACAATTTCTTATGATACTATTGACAATTTAGGCTGTCACTTGGACTTTCATTGCTTTGAGATGCTAATTATAATAAATAGCTATGTAGCTCTGAGCTAGCTAGATCATTTTGAGGTAGCTAGAGGATCAACCTCAGCTACAGCTAGCTATTTGTGTAAAACAAATATTTAGACTGATAACTTGCCAACTAGTTTCAATGGCAAGGGGTAGCTTCCAATATTCCAGTGTTAATGTTAGCTGACTTAGCTAGCTAGCTAAGCAGGCTAGATAGCTATCACTACTGTTACTACTAGCTACGTTGGTTGGCTGGTAATCGGATTTACAGCAGCTGGCTAAACTCACCCTATTCCGTACAAATGTGCGCAAACGCAACATTCAAACGATTCTACAAAGAAAACTAATGGGACTGTAGCGACTGTGTTGATGCCAAAATCTGGGGTTTGAACTACGTTTCTATTCAAGCGTTGATCGACATGGTAATGGCTCTATAGTATTGGAGAACGTTTTTTTTTTTAAACTGACCCTCCGTTACATGTCATGTCGTAACGTACAGCAAGCATGAAGCAACTATTTCTGTCTTACAATCTCTCTCCACCAGGTGTAGCACTTCTCTCATCCTTTAAAAACAAGAAATGGACAGTGACGGGGTTAAGGGGGATACCTAGTCATATTTTGCATCGTCACTGCAAGCGATCATCATTCTCAAATTCATCATTCTCGATTCATCATTCTCATTCCGATTCAAATTCGACACAAACCTTCAAATAGGTATGGAATGACACATTATATAAACTCTTCATAGTGTTTTATTTACATTTTAGAGGTAATAAGGTGATAAGTTGGACAGATCGAGTGAAAAAAAGCAATTTTCCCACACAATATCTCTCCTTCTCACTATCACGCATTAGTTTCGCTTCCCCACCTGCCATTTTTAAAAAGACCTGACGGGGCTCATTTCCTTCTTGAATCATGCAGAGACGGGCAGTGTGGGGGTCATGTAATTGATTTTGTTGGAAAGGTGAGAAATTGTGCTTTACAATGGTATTGACATTACAGTTGATCTGGAAGTGTTATGTTTTCGGGGCGCTAAAATAAGGTAAATTGAACGGACCAAGGCGATGTCCAAAAGTGAGTGAGTTTACTCTTATTTTGTAGCTAACGTATGTCAAATGTATGGTATATTGTAGCTAGCGAATACTTTTCTCAAACATTTTTTGTTAGCTAGCTACTTACCATAGAAAACTCACACTGGCAAGCAAGCTGAGACAACAATTTTCCTCAGTGCTGCTATTCTACAGCTCGTCCAAGCGTCCTCAGTTTCAGCTGTCTTTCGACTGTCACCATTCCGGGCAGGTCATGTGATCAGACCGACAGATCACATGGCCAGGCCAGCTGTGTGAACTTAGCTCTACCCATATAGGAGCACTCCATGCATTAAAACATACCAGAATCCTATCTGCACAACAGGAATGATCATCATCAGTATCATGACAAGGGCTCCAATGAACTATTGAAGACTGCTGGATGAAGAGTGGATCAGACTTTTATAACTTCTATTAGCAAACACAAATAACAACCACTTTTCTCACAAATGAAAATCTTGCAACTAATCTCTGATCAGTGTTATGTACCCACATTTTTACAGTTAAAGTAGTTTCTGCTTGTGTGCGTATTTGTTTGTGTGTGTTGTGTGTATCCGTGCATGCATGCTTGGTTTTCCGAAAGACTACCCACACATGATAAGAATTACCTTTGTTAGTTGAGCCCTGTGAATGGTCAAGTGTAAAAAGGAACACCGGATCAGACAGAACAGAGGGACAGACATGTTGGACTCTTGCAGTGGCAGTGCGTGGGTAAAATCACTGAGGAAGCCAAGCTAGGAAAAAAGCCATCAAATCAAATCAAATCAAATTTTATTTGTCACATACACATGGTTAGCAGATGTTAATGCGAGTGTAGCGAAATGCTTGTGCTTCTAGTTCCGACAATGCAATAATAACCAACAAGTAATCTAACTAACAATTCCAAAACTACTGTCTTATACACAGTGTAAGGGGATAAAGAATATGTACATAAGGATATATGAATGAGTGACGGTACAGAGCAGCATAGGCAAGATACAGTAGATGGTATCGAGTACAGTATATACATATGAGATGAGTATGTAAACAAAGTAGCATAGTTAAAGTGGCTAGTGATACATGTATTACATAAGGATGCAGTCGATGATATAGAGTACAGTATATACGTATGCATATGAGATGAATAATGTAGGGTAAGTAACATTATATAAGGTAGCATTGTTTAAAGTGGCTAGTGATATATTTACATCATTTCCCATCAATTCCCATTATTAAAGTGGCTGGAGTTGAGTCAGTGTCAGTGTCAGTGTGTTGGCAGCAGCCACTCAATGTTAGTGGTGGCTGTTTAACAGTCTGATGGCCTTGAGATAGAAGCTGTTTTTCAGTCTCTCAGTCCCAGCTTTGATGCACCTGTACTGACCTCGCCTTCTGGATGATAGCGGGGTGAACAGGCAGTGGCTCGGGTGGTTGATGTCCTTGATGATCTTTATGGCCTTCCTGTAACATCGGGTGGTGTAGGTGTCCTGGAGGGCAGGTAGTTTGCCCCCGGTGATGCGTTGTGCAGACCTCACTACCCTCTGGAGAGCCTTACGGTTGAGGGCGGAGCAGTTGCCGTACCAGGCGGTGATACAGCCCGCCAGGATGCTCTCGATTGTGCATCTGTAGAAGTTTGTGAGTGCTTTTGGTGACATGTTACAAATGTTGAGATAATTGCCTTGTTTGCTCTATAACCCATTCATTCAAATGCCACCGTGATATACAATAAGGCAGAGACAAGTAAAAGACAGTCACAGTGGTGGAATAAATTCCACCGCACATACACTACCGTTCAAAAGTTGGAGTCACTTAGAAATGTCATTGTTTTTGAAAGAAAATATATTTTTTTGTCTATTAAAAGAACATCAAAATGATCAGCCACTACTACTATTGGAAAGCTCTGCTTTCACTCATTCAGCATTGTTTACACCCTTAAGCTTTAGCCCCACCCATCTCTTTAAGGTTTGATCTGAGAGTTCTGTACTAACTTCAGCAGTCAAGCACCCAATCTAACGTGTTAGCTACTTCTAGATGCAAATGACAGAACAGCTCACTGAACACACTCACCCTAGCAGAGCTGGTTAGGCTCTAATGTTATCCAGAGCATTGGTGACTGCAACTGTGCTGTCAGATTGTCCGTTCGTAAATTCAAAACTTTTTAGCTCTCGGAGCGTTCAGGGCTCTGGCCGACGAGTAGGATTGATCCGAATGTTTTGAACTCACAACAGCAGTCATGCACCCAAGCTAACTGGCTAACATTGGCTAGCATGCTAGCTACCTCCACACACATAATGAGAGAACACCCCACTGACCATTTAACTTGCCCTAGCAGAGCTGGTTAGGCTGTTTTCATGTTATCCAGAGCGTTGGTGACTGTAACTGTGCTGCTGTAAACAATTTAATTATGCTTTTTTTGCCAATTTTTAATGACACTGGCCATATTCAACGGTTGTTGAGTGCTCTTCAATTCATCAGTTATTCTGCACTTTGTCACACTCAGACGAGAGCAGATAGCCAGACTGAATTTACCTATCGCAACCGAAATGGTTACTTGCATAGTGGAGTCTTTTGTTAGGTAAACAATGAACCATAATCCCAACTCATAGCGTTACTACCCTGTATGAATCTACAGATAGATAACCAATCAGGTTCAATGTTAGCTAGCTAACATTAGGCTATAGCTAGCTAAGCAAATGGCTTTGATATACGAATAATAATATCATGCACGTAAAGTTAGCAAGTGAGCCAGCCAGGTTATGTTAGCTAACTAGCTATGTGAACAATGAACCATAATCATAACTCATGACATTACTCCCCTGCATGAATCTGCAGGTAGCTAACCAACCAGGTTCAATGTTAGCTAGCTATTGTAACCGACACTGTACCGGTACCTTTCTGCTTTGTGTTCTGGTGAGGTGTAGGAGGAAGACAAGCCTCTGGACACAATTCTGCATTGTTGTCTCGCTTTTAATGACTGTATGGAATGGATAGAAATACAAGGCAAAGGTTAATACTGCCGTCTGGACTCCCATACACAAGTATATTTGCCTCTCCTCATCACGCTCTGGGCAAACTCCCATCTACAAAAAATGCTTTGTACAAAATGTACATGTTCATATTTTCAAAAGACTCACATTTCATTTTATAAATATTGTACACCAATAATTTCCTAATGAGTGCTACCTGAGGTATACTAATGAGGCAGCAATGCCATTTTTGACATGACCGGACAGGTAACATAATGAACGACGGCTAACTGGGCAAATTAAACATGAAATACAAAATTGTCACATTTCACAACATACCTGCATGGAATGGACACAAATACAAGGCAAAGGTTGATGCTGCCATCTGGACTCCCATACACAAGTATACTTGCCTGATAAAAGACAAAAGAGTGCAGAATGCCCGTGAGAAAATCGTTAGAAAACTCACGTTGTCTGCACCTGAGAGACCCTCTTCCGCAACAAAGGTAACTGTAGCTGGAGTAGCCTTGCAAAGTTGCAATCAAAGTTGCACTCGAACATTATCCCTATTCACACTAATAATATTCCCACAAACAGTAGTGCAACACTAAATCAATGACGATATCATTTATTTAAAAATCATTTTTTGTAATTGTGAATATTTGCGAACATGTGCATTCAAAAGACCGGAGCACACATAAACATATACTTCTCCTCATCACACTTTGAGCAAACTGAGGAGTAAAAGCATGGCTCCTGTTGATGACATCACAGGATTAAAACAATTTAGAAAATAAATACAATCAAATGGTTTGCTCTTGAATGTAGTGTAATACATCTCAAAATAACCTTACAATAATAAATGAGGGATTTTCGGTGAAATACATAAAGTATGTTTTACACCTGTTACACTAACATAAGGCTATAGCTAGCTAAGTAAATGGCTCTGAGATACGAATAATAAGGTCATACACGTCACATTAGCTAGCGAGCCAGCCAGCCAGCTAACGCTAGCTAGCTAGGTAAACAATGAACCACAATCACAACTCATGATGTTACTACCCTGCATGAATCTTTAGGTAGCTAACCAACCAGGTTCAATGTTAGCTAGCTGACATTAGGCTATAGCTAGCCAAGCAAATGGCTCTGTCAAAATTAGAAACGTGTAATATCTGAAAAGGTAGCTAGCTAGACTATCTTACCCGTATACATCATTCATGGATGGATGCGTCTCCTGTCGGATGCCATGGTTGCCCTTAGTTTGTAGATGTAATCCGGAAACAAATGTTTTCTCCATCTCCTTAGCTATCATACTCAAATTCCACTGATTTAAAAACTCTGTCCCCCAGAAAGTGGAGAGCAACACTTATGCCGTTTCAATGCACAAAAAATAAAGTTGCGTTAGACAGGATTACCTAGACATACTGACCACGTCAAATGGACAGAAGCGCGCTATATGGCAGACCAAACCAAACTCATATCTTGGTATGTCCAGCCCACTCATTATCTCAGCCAATCATGGCTAGTGGGAAGGTTGCGCGCTTTTTCTGTGGCTTAACCAACAATGCACGTAATTTAACAATGTTATTTGTATTTACAGATGGCATAGGAGTTTGTTATTATGGCACATGAAAGATCACATGTTCCAGAAGGCATTTAGATTTTTAAAAATGTTTACGTTAAAACTAGCTCTCCTGTGAAGTAGTATCCAGCGACATATGCCTAGTTTCCTGAAACAGGTCACATATTGCATGTAACATGGTCAGGCAAGTTAATGTTTTCAATGGTTTAATAAACTACGACTTGTTCAGAACAACGGAGAATCAATGTTGCTAAATATCATGTGGCTGTCAATGTTACCGATTTCTGTCTGTTTGTGTGTTTGTGCGAGCATGTCCGTGTGCAAGTTTAAAATAACATGTTATTGACTCACCCTACTTATTACTTGAAGACCAATGCCATCCTCCTCTCTTTCATGTTGGAAAAACGTTCTATGACTGTCATAAAGTAGTAGACTACACACTTTTAGTTTGTTTTGTCCTAGACTAGGCTACCTGGCTAGAATGCTTGCTAGCCTATCTTCCTTCCATAGGCAACAATGAACCAGCTATGTTAGCTAGTTAGTTTTACCTCTAGGTTTACATATTGAACTTCAATCGTCTCAGGCCAGTGGCGCAATGTATGAATTCATGTTTAAATCAGAATCACCGTTATCATAATTGGCCTGTATGGATAATTAAGTAAAAACCACAAGTCTAAATCCCCATCTCAATCCATTGCTTAGGAAAGGGCTGATTTAGCCAGCGAGCTACTGCAGGACAACAACATGTCACCAGCAGACCATTACGTTTTGCTTTTGCTTTTAATGTGATTTGATTGGTGTAATGCCAAATCCAAACTTGCCTGTCACATTTTGCTGTGCCAAGACCACCCAGAGTTGACCTCATTCCAATGCTGATTGGCTAATTATTTTATTTATAAAACTATCAATGCCAAATGCTTACCGGCATCAAACAATCAAATGCTACCGCTGCAACATGTTATACTCTTTTTAGCCAGACAACATCAGATACATGGGCTACACATACCGAGACAGAGGGGTGCTGTTTCCCTCGCTCGGATGATTTCTCCTGTGAGATAGATTCAGCTACTTGCGAAAAGGAAAATTAAGAAAACAGAGTTTTTTGGGGGGGGGGACTCTTGTAGTAAATGGAGTTGTTTTCTGTATGTTGTGATCTGTAACCAACGTGTACTGTAGCTTGTGTCTCTCTCTCAAGTTATCTCCTTCATTCTTCTCTTTCTCCCTCCTTTTTCCCCTCTCTCTTTCCCATCTCCCGCCATCTCCCTCTCTTGGCCTCATTCCCCCCTCTTTCTCTAACTAGGCTGTGATTGATGAGTGGTGGTCAGGCTGCCTAATGACTGTGTGTAGAACATATGGTTTGGTCTGGTGCTCTCTCATGTGTTCTCACTGACACCAGAACACCAGGCCTCTCTTAGTGTCAAACACCACTTAGTGTCACCAAAGCCAATGCCAGTTTCATGGCCATGCAAGCCACCACAGTGGGAATTGGCTGTAGTTCCCTACACTCAACCTCTCATATGTTTCCTTTGCATTTAATGTAGGTTATACCCTTAAAGGTTTTTCCCGCTGTTTCTCTAAGGCCGTGTTAGGGTCATATGAATCTAAAAGTTACGTTAGTGAAGACCTCAATATTTTCATCACAAATAGAATACGTTTTGCCTGGAGTATTTGTATTAGTTTATTATTTGTTTATTTGGATCCCCAAAAGCATCATTCCAGTGCTTTTATGTGATTGTGAAAAGAAGACAGCTACTATTATTACTTGACGGGCTGGAAAAGGAAATATCAGTGCAAAACAAAACCTTTTCGGAGCTTTTTTTCACAGTCCCATGCTACGTGGATCAGCTGTGGCTGCTGCTGTCGTGCTAGTGGAGTCCATGACTTTGTGAAGACAGAAGTCTGGTCTGGCTTTAAACCTCAACCAGGCTTTGCCTGACTTAACAGGCCCCAGGAATGCTTCAGCACAAGGCAACCTTGCCCTTCTCCCTCCTTCAACTTTTAATGAACATTAATAGTGTGTGGAATGCCATGTGCATGTTTTGGCTGGGCCTCATATTCTCTCTGGCCACATTAGGCCGGGCCCTGGGCCACTGATTGCAGCATTTGCAACGCTTCAGCTGCAGGAGAAAGGACACATTAAATTTAGTACGCAGGAACCGGAAACCAATTAGAAATGGAGGGTGGAGGGTGTGTGTGTGTGTGTGTGTAGGATGATAGATGGTAGTTTTTATAAACAGTTTAACTAGGCCTCAGTGAGCTCCAGGCTTCATTCACAGCCGTGGTTGATGGGGGAGCCCATCAGACTCAGAGGCATGCTTGACTGGACTGGTCCTGGTCTATTACAGAAATGGCAGTAAGCCTTTCTATGCACCACCTGTGTGTAATGCATAATGGATCAAACCTGGGTTCAAGTGTATATACATATTTTTCAAATACTTCAGCTGTGTTTGATTGAACTTGCCTGGCATAATGAAACCAAGGGAATAGACACAAAAGTGCAAACCCCGCCCATCTGGCATTTGAGACAGACTTAATCAAACATGCAACGTTTGAAGAAAACAAATAGTATTTGAATGTAGGTCTGTTATAGATGCATTAAATTATCTTCTGTCACCCCGCCGATAGAGATATTATAAGGCTATAGCTGTAACCATTCCCAACTCCTGGACCCTTACCACATCTCATCCACACTACCAGAGGGTTACCTTGAACAGCCAATCACAGGCAGGCTAGTCTTGGCTGGGCTGCTGCCTGCTCTGCTCTGCTCAGGAGCAAATGGCAAGACATTACTTTGAGTTTGTGGCTCACTTCCTGTTGTTCATTTACTGTCAAAATCTTTGATATTGATGGATACAGAGAGTGTTCTGGGCCTTCTCAGAGGAAAATATTGATCGATGCTGGCTTTGTTTTCATTTTTCATTTGTTCCACTTGTTGATCAGTCGATGGAGGTCAAGACTACATTGATGATAAAAATAAATAAAAAATTGGCCTTTAAGGTCTGAATCACAAAAATAAAAGCGCAGGATCAACTGGTACACTTTCTTAACAACTGGTACACTTTCTTATTGGTACACTTTCTTATTAAGTTGCACCCCCTTTTGCCCCCAGAACAGTCTCAATTTGTCAGGGCATGGAGTATACAAGGTGTCAAAAGCATTCCACAGGGCCCATGTTGACTCCAAAGCTTCCTACAGTTGTGTCAAATTGGCTGGATGCCCTTTGGGTGTTAGACCATTCTTGACACACACAGGAAACTGCTGAGCGTAAAAAACCCTGCAGCATTGCAGTTCTTGATACACTCAAAGCGGTGTGCCTGGCACCTATTACCATAACCCGTTCAAAGGCACTTAAATCATTTGTCTTGCCCATTCACCCTCTGAATGGCACACATACACAACCCATGTCTCAAGGCTTCAAAATCCTTATTCAACCTTTCTCTTCCCCTTCATCTACACTGATTGAAGTGGATTTAACAAGTGACCTCAATAAGGGATCATAGCTTTCACCTGGATTCACCTGTTCAGTCTATGTCATAGAAAGAGCCGTTCCTAATGTTTAGTACACTTAGTGTATATTGCTGGATAAGGGTAGTTTTAGTTGGAGCTGTTAGATGGAGATGATGCGTAGGGCTTGGAATTCAATGGAATTCTACGATGAGCATAATTGTAGCTACACATTTGGATATTCATGTTTCGTTTAAAAAAAGTGACGTTTCTGCTCCTCGTTCATTTGTTAAATTGCATTTAGTGTTGTTTTTATCGCAGGGCTTTTTTCTTTATCTTTTTTCTTTTTCTTTACCAGAGCTTAAAGAAAAGACGAGATCATTAGCCCGGGACTCTTCTGCGATGTACAGATGAAGAACGCCATCAAAGTTGTCACCGAAAATGTCCTTGTTCTCTAATTTATAAACAAAAAAAAATAAAAAATGTCCCTTTCATGTCTCTTCTTGGAGATAATTATGACAAGATGAAAGCGGTTAAATTCCTCCCTCTGTTCTTCGCTCTTCAGATATTTCCCCCATTGTCAAAAATGTAGATGAGATTTCTCGTGGCTGTCATTGCTTGCATGTCCATGTATCTCTGTCTCTCAATTTTATGTCTCTCCATTCTTTGTCTCCTCCCTCTTTCTGTCCCTCCTCTCCCTGTCTTCACTCTCTCTTGTTTCTATCTCATCGCTCTGTCTCTCTCTCTCTATCTCTCTCTCTCTCTCTCTCGCTCTCTTTGTTCTCTCTGTCTCTGTTCTCTCTATAGCTCTGTCTATCTATCTCTTACTCTCTTGCTCTCCTTCCATCTATCAATCCATCAGTCCATCTATCCATCAATACTATATCACATTATTTTATGTAACCTCTTCTGTAAAACCGCCATTTTCAGGTTTAATAATCCATAATTCACCTGCAACAGAAATAGAAATAACACATTTTCAGACGGGTTCACTTACACACACACTTATACTCGATGGGGTGTCTGTATGGCACAGCTCACACATGTAAGGGGCACACATACAAACACACACAGACATGCATGGATCCACGTACACTGCGAGGCAACGCGGCCTGTGTGCTGAGTGTGTGTCGTGTCATGCTGTGTGTGGAGTCTGCTCATGGAGCCCTCCTGGGAGGTAATTATAAGAATAAATACAGTGGAGGCCGCGGCTGCTAATTTATGTCTGATTGTTGACAGTCAGAGTATTGTTTAACATGCAGATAGAGGGCCCTTGGTGTTGTGTTGCAGGATCCTCTGTGTGTGTGCGTGCTTGTGTGTGTGCGTGCTTGTGTATGTATGTGCATGCTAGCATGTGATGTGTGTGTGCGTGTGTGTGTGTAATACCCTCATATTAATGGATATAGTCTTTGGACTCTCCTCACACACACACACACTTTCATTTCACTGTCCCTCTGAAACCCTGAATTAGTATACACACATGCACATCTCACTCTCTGAAACCCTGAATTAGTATACACACGTGCACATCTCACTCTCTGAAACCCTGAATTAGTATACACACGTGCACATCTCACTCTCTGAAACTCTGAAGTTTGTGGACAGACTGTAAGACTTTTCTGTCATTTTAATGGCAAAACACTGTAGATGGGTAAAATGCAGGAAAATACTGTTATTAACTGTAATTGGAAGCCTCCTGTAAAAGGTACTCTAACATACTGTATTTATTTACAGCAATATCTTAATCCTACTGTAGATTCAAATGATCCGTTTCAGGTGCCGAACTCATGCTGTTGGGTGAGACACATGAAGAAGCTCAGACTGTCTAAATAAATATCTTCTTGAAACTGTGGTGAAGTGGAATAATATTTTCAGCAGCTGCTAGGTACCCTGCTGGGTAGGTACGCTGTACCCTCTGTATTGCTAGCCAAAACTGATTTTCTGCATTTGTTTTTAGCATCCCTGCTGTAAATCTGTATGCTGTAATACGTTTTACAGTAAGGAAAATAGTACTCTAAAATATATTACAGCATCTCTGCTGTAAAGCAAAATTACAGTATTATGCTGGTGCCATTATAATGCTGTAAATTTACAGGGAAAGGTGTTACAGTTCACACCACTATGTTGGGACTCACGCACACACACACAGTGATCTGGTTCTCAGTGATCTATTGGCCTTGCTCGCTGTCTCCCTCTCGTAAGATAGTACACTCAGTTATGGGCACTGTCTCTCTCTCAATCTCTCTCTTTCTCTCTCCCTCTCTGACCCTGGCAGTTAACGAAGAAGGCAGCTCTTTCACTCTTGTTTTTCTCTTCCTTGCGTGGCTCTCTCAAGGCCCTCTATATTTGTCTGGTCATCTCTCTTTCACCTGTCTGACCTGTCCTATGTCTTCACAATGTCTATGTTGACAAGCATTACCTGCATCCACAGAATGACAGGAAGAGTGTTCGCTGTCAACACAATATCGAACGCTCCTTAAAAATAAAAAATAAATAACTTTCATGAGGTGAAGCCAGGGACATCCCTTTGTTTATTTCTCTGGTGGTTATCAGGGGACTGTGAATCTGACAAAGTGAATGTGAGGATTTTGTCAATCTCTCCCCAGGTTTACAGCTGCTAGTGTGGATGCAGAAAAATCTCTCTCTCTCTCCTAGTTATTGACTGTATCCCTAAAGACATGCTCCGGAATTATGGCGTCTACTAAGTATTTTTTAAACCTCCCGCATTGGGCTGGATGTGTCAATGTGTAGTTCATACATGCATAATCTATGAGGAGAATTACTGTTTTACCTCAATTAGACACAAAGTCCCAAGTTTGAAAGCGATTGTTTTCCTGGAAGCTATGCTCTGCCACTTTCCCTACATTTTACTCCACGTGGGCCAGTCCCCTAGCAATTCTAGTTCCAGTCAATAAGCATAAGCCCCTCACCCTTTGAGTGACAACTAGTAAGATGCACACACAGCAGAGTGAGAGAGAGAGCAATGACGTGAGGTACGTCTGCACATATAAGACACCATTTTTTGCCTCGTGAGAGCTACTTTCAGAATTACTGGCTAAAAAGTATACAAAAGGACCAAACAATCTCTTTATTGAACCACAGTTGTTGTTATCAGATAACTGTGGTTAAAGTGGTTGAAACACTTAGGCCTGGATTCAATCCACTGCACGGACGACGCTCGTTATAGTGCGATTGAAATCTAAAGGTAATTTCCGATTGAGCCGACATGCTGTATGCTGCGTTTACCGTGAATGCCGATTCCGCAATCGTGGAAGCATTGCTTTTAAGTTTAAATTGATCTTCAGCACTACGGATTGAAACTACCCCTTAGAGATCAGGCCATACAGAGTTTCATCAGTGGAAACACCATGAAGCACTGGCAGCAGGAGCTTCAACACACCATCTTAACTCTATCACTTTCATACTTCAGGTCTGTGCTAGGATTGACTCAAGAGACAACGAGCTCACTGTCACTTAGTTCCAATTGAATGTACTGTACATGGGGCTCAAAACTTTGAACGCTGACCTAGACTCATTCATAATGGATATGAATGAGTTTTGAAGCTGGTTTCGGACATGTAAAGTTCCCTAAGTATAATGGAGACGTGTAAGGTGGAACTATGACTGGCTGGCCTGGTACAGGCAAACAGTCGGAGTCTTTGTATTATGTCTGATTGAGAGAGCCAATGTCGTGTCTCCATTCTCCGGCTTCGTTACGGCAGAGAGAGACCACATACTGTACTGGGCTGCCGAGTCCATTGATGAATTTGTTTAATTGAACGTAAATAATGAATTCCCAAGGAAGAGATTTGGCCCAGTTGGTAATTGCTGAAGATCAGAGTGCACAATTCCAAACTTCAAACCGGCATAAGAGCGAGGCGGCCGTTAAAGCCGTAACTACGACTTCTAAGAAAAAGAGGGGAGGAAAATAGGGGTCAAAAGGGAGGAGAGAGACACAGAGACACAGAGAAAAGGGGTAACAGAGACAGAGAGATGGGGAAAAAAACATGAACTAATGAGCAACAAAGAGCTAACGAGTTTGGCGAAGGAAAATGAAGTGTTTCCAAAGTCATCTTTTAAACTTGGCAAGATGAAACGATGGAGCGCCAGTTGTTTTTGACAGCTCGGGACGAGGCGAGGCACAGCTCAGAGAGAAGGGGTAATTCCCTATTCCTTTATATTACCCGCACACGTTCTCTGCTGGGAGCCCCCTCATCCCTTGCTCCGCCGCTCCCCAACATTGATTCTTGAATTAGACTGTTTTATTGAATAATTAATAGGCCCTTTCCCTGTGATTGATGATTTGCATGGCTTGAATATTAGCTTTTCAATCAAACGCTGCTTGTTCTAATGTAATCATATTGAAAACATGTCAAACTGTGTTTACCCACTTTGTGTGTGATGTCGTCTTAAGTAGCGGCTGCCGCGGCTTCACAATGCTCAGCGGTGGGGAATAGCCTTGTTGAGCATTCACTCACTGGTGATTACAAGACTCTTGAGTTCTGACATGCATACTGTACACACACACACTCACATGCACACGTGCACATACATGCACAAACACATACATGCACACACACATGCACGCACACATCCTCACACATGCAGGCAAGCACACAGACACACACCCTCTCACACAAACACACACATACAAAGCCCTGATAGACTCTTCTCCATTGAAAGCCATCAGTTCCCCTAAAGAGCTTTTCTAATAGATCCAGTGGAAACAAGGCTCAGTTTGAGTGACAGCTAGGCTAGACTGGGAATACAGAGATTGTCAGACATATTGCCTCCACCATTTCACAGTCCTATCAGATAGAGAGAACAAGAACACATCAATGCTATTGTAGGGATTGAAGCCGAGGGCTAAATTACGCTGTCATTCCCACCCGCTTGTTTTTTGTTTGTTTAGTTTATTTATTAATCTGATCGATTTACTTATTCATTCATTCCAAGAGTCCGTTTCCCCATTTCTGCCACTGTGCCAGTGCGTCGCTCGGCACATGAAAGTGCTTTGCCTGGCTTGGAGTCTGTTGTGTTTAGACGACTCCTTACATGTGCACGGTTAAATAATTAATATGGTAACACACTAATGACAGCCAGCGATCATGTCGGTGATGTGTGTGTATGTGTGTGTGTGTGTGTGTGTGTTTGTAGAAGTCCTCACAAGGATAGTAAAACAAGGAATATTCTGACAAGTGGATACATTTCACCAGTCCCCACAATGAAACCGACTATTTTAGGCTTAGGGGTTATTTTTAGGGTTACAATTAGGGTTATAAATTAAGGTTAGGTTTAGGGGTTAGATTTACGGTTAGGGTATGGAGTTAAGGATTGGGTTAGGTTAACGATTAGGGGTAGGGTTTAGGGAAAATTGGATTTTGAATGAGAATCAATTGTTTGTTCCCCACAAGGATAGTAAAACAAATGTGTGTGGATGTGGGTGTGTGCATGTGCCTTAATACTGCTTGAGGATTTGGCTTCATATTACACAGATTACACTTCACCCAGCTCAGATAGAACGTATGGGCATCTTTCAAGACATTTCCATGAAATTGAATTTGAGTTACCTGCATGACTTTGTTTGACTGTGGGTGAAAGCAGTAGGCTGCATTTTACTCCCCACCAATAGAACACATCTCTCAAGACATTTCTGTCAAATAAAGATTGAATTCTGTTTTGCAAGTTATGTGACTGCTGAAGGTTTGTTTACAAGTCCTAGAGAGCTTGGGACTATAAGGTATCTGCAACAAGATGATTCTGAGATAATTGGCAATAAAGTTCCCAAACCCTCATTGGTTGGAATGTTGTCAGCAATTTTTTTTTTAACTGAACAACATGAATTGCAGTGTTTAGATTGCTGTATAGAATGATGACATTTTAATATTTACAGTATATCACTGTTTGTATGTGGTAGTGAGGGGCTCTGGGGGAGGTGGGTGGTTTTTGTGTTTGGAGGATGTGCGTATGTGATTGTGCAGGAGCAGGGGGCGGGGGGTACTTTCTCCCCATTCTCTAAACCCCCCCACAAAACAACAACAAACAGAAAACAATAACAATCTCCCAAACCTCAGCTCTATTCACTATAAAGGCACCTTGAAGGGAAGGCCTGTTCCCGAGGGCTTACTATGTATCTGATATATTATGCAAAAATTCATTAGGCTAAATTAAAAAGCTGTTTGAGGGTAACAAGATCTTTTAATGAGGTCAGCGAAGCAGGGAGCGACATTAAAACAGAACCCTAGAACAGAAAAACGAGACATGGGGAGCGAGAGGCCATCGATTATCAATCAGATAGGTCATTATCTCTCTCTTTCTCCATTTCCTCCCAGTATCTCGCTTTCTCTGTGTATAGAGAGAGAGAGAGAGAGAGAGAGAGAGAGAGAGAGAGAGAGAGAGAGAGAGAGAGAGAGAGAGAGAGAGAGAGAGAGAGACTTAGAAGTGCCCATATGCTATATTTTTAAGGAAATGTCCTCTGCAACCCTATGCAGTCCACTGAGACCCACTCCTGGCAGGGTTGGCAGTCAGGGGGGCACCTCTCCTCATCTCTTATTCAGCCCTTTGATTTTGCCCATGTTCTACAGTACTCGTCTGTCAGATGCACATGGGGCACAGTGGAGGGGCATGGTAATGTGGTGGTCCCATACTGCCTGACCCTCCTGTTCTTAGTGGTCTTAAATAATATAATTCAATTTACTTTATTGACATGGCAAGTTCATTATTACTTACATTGTCAAAGTATACATATCGAAAAATAAAAATATATATTTAGATATAAAATACATATATATATATATTTATATATAAATAAATGGTGGGACCCATAGCAATAATAATAGTGGACATGGGATTACCATTAACAACAGCTACAACAACAAGATTAATGAGAACGACAATACATTAAAGCAATGGTAGTAGACTAGTGTCAACATGACTGAGAAGACACATGATGTGGTATGAAATACAAAACAAACAAGATGGGAAATATTATCGACATTACTTTGCACTGGCTGTCCCTCAGGTTGTGGCAGGAGGACAGATATTTGGCTGCCAAAACTGCACATTTAGGCTTTTCACCCAATAAATATTAGATTTTTTTCTTCATATTTTATAGTTTCAAATTCTTTGTATTGAATTATAATTTTGGGAAAGAAATGTTCTCTTAGGTCTGAGTATTTGTTACAGTGTAATAGGAAATGTAATAGGAAAATACCTCTCCCCTGGAGCAGAGTGAGCACAGCCTGTCCTCTCTGGGCAACCAGGTTTGTCTGTGACGACCGGTCTCTATAGCCAGACTGTGCTCACTAATATATCTATCTATCAATAAAGAATTGTGTTCATATACTGTAGATCGTATGTCTATATTGCTATAGGTCACAAATCTAAACGTTCCACCCTGACTCTGGCATATAATGACCACTGATATTACTGAAAATGAGAAGTAGAAGAAATAGACATTTATAGACAGATGTACTTCTTCTCTTCTCAGTGTGCATGTGTGTGTCTGTCTGACAGTTTGCGTATGGAGTTGTTGTGAAAACAGACACCAGTTTATTTGTCATTGAGAGCAGTAGTCCTGTCTGTTTAGTTACCGTGAGGAATTTCAAGCGGCCAGTAGATCTAAAAATACAACCAGTCCGATGTTAAAGAGACAAGATGCAGTAAAGGATGACACTTGTGTTAATCCTCTTCAATTCTAATAAAGCTATCCAGACGTAAGATATGCACGCCCCTGCCTCTCAAGTCGAAGTATTGCTTGTTTGTGTCTGTGTTTCAAGGCATTCTGTATGAATTAAATTAACTATAAACAACACGTACGGCACAGATTACATTTCAATATCATAACCATAAACAAACACATGATCTCTTTTTTAATTGTGTGACAGTTTTGGCTTTGCCACCTGAATACGTTCAACCTCCATAGCTTCTAACAGAGAGCTCAATGACAGAGGCTAACACATCTAGCCTTACCTTATTTCTTCACACGGCGTGTGTGTGGTAGGGGAGGTTGATTAAAACCTAAAATAACCTGCTGGTGATTTATCCAATCAATCACTATCACCTTGTACACCCCATCTGCCCCCCAATCCTTCCTCCCCCTGACACCTCCCTAGAGTGACTGTCCACGCTGATTTCTCACGTCACATGATCTCCCAGTCACCTGGCCATGCTCAATGGAGTATGTGTGTTTTTGTGTGTGTGTGTCTGTGCGCGTGCGAGTGTGTGTGTTCGCGTGTGTACAGCCTGATCACTAGAAATAGACTCGGGACTTTGAAAAGATCCTGAGAACGTCGATATATGCCTTCCTCAGCAAAAATAAAATAATAAAGACAAACTCATGATGCTTTAAGAACAAGCTCACTGCTCACACCACTGTGCTACAGCAGTTCACAATGCTCTAGAAAGCCGCGAGAATACTTGAGGATACTTGATGCTATGAGGTCAGTTGGTTCGCAGAGCCTTTCCAAAACCACAGGCCTAACCTTAACCACTCGGAATGAATGCCTGTTAACCTTCGAGTTGTTTCTGTTTTAACCTTGTAATCTCGCAGAATGAATGTGTCAAAAATAGACCTTCATCCATTATACATCGAATTTGAAGCGAACGTATGAGATGTTGTTGGTCTGTATGTGTGTGTGAAGCCTGACCTTTGACCCGTGTGGCTGAGTGAAAGGTCGTCTGTCTGTGGTGATATCAAACGGGACAGTTGGCACAGCTCAATCAGATGCAATTACAACGGCTGGTTTTACCCCCTGTCACTGTCAGTGTGGCACCAACAGACCAGAGGAGAGTGTTTTGAATAATAGACGAGTCAGTTCTCTCACAGGAGAGCCGGCTTCAAACGAACGTCTAAGTTTAAAGTGTCGACCCTGATCCTGCTGCATCGGTGGGGGAGAGGGAGAACCAAAATGACTGAGTTTTTTTGTTAGTTATTAAACCATTAGAGACACTGTGCCACCAGTGATTGTCTAACTGTAGAAGTAGTATTGTTAAGGAGGGGATGATTGGTGAAATACACCAAAAGACACAGGGCTTTTATTTCACAGGGCATGAAAAGCAACAGTTGTCATCTGATCTGAGGACAATTACTGGAACACCTGCTCAATGCTTTGGGTAATGTGTCTCCCTCACTCTCATTTTTACATGTTTTTTATCTATGACACTTGGGCTATCTCAGCCTCGAAAGAGCTGGAATGACCCTGAACCAAAACATGGTCCTTAACACAGTAACTATGGTGACAGGGGTAAACAACCCCACCTCCCCACATCCCCCTCCCCGTAATATTTCTATTCTCAGAATAGCTGTCACAGGGCGTTACATGGCAGGTGTGTGACGGTGTCGTAAGGCGAGGGGAATGTGTGAGGGGGCTGATAGACCCGCACAGCCTGAGAGAGGGACTGGGCCAGCGGAGTAGACATACACATGCTTTTGTGTTTGGGGGCCCGCCTGTGAATATATATACTGAACAAAAATATAAATGCAACATGTACAGTTGAAGTCGGAAGTTGACATACACCTTAGCCAAATACGTTTCAACTCAGTTTCACAATTCCTGACATTTAAGCCTAGTAACAATTCCCTGCCTTAGGTCAATTAGGATCACCACTTTATTTTAAGGATGTGAAATATCAGAATAATAGTGGAGAGAATGATTTATTTCAGCTTTTATTTCTTTCATCACATTCCCAGTGGGTCAGAAGTTTACATAGACTCAATTAGTATTTGGTAGTATTGCCTTTAAATTGTTTAACTTGGGTCAAATGTTTCAGGTAGCCTTCCACAAGCTTCCCACAATAAGTTGGGTGAATTTGGCCCATTCCTCCTGACAGTGGTGGTGTAACCGAGTCAGGTTTGTAGGTCTCCTTGCTTATACACGCTTTTTCAGTTCTGCCCACACATTTTCTATAGGATTGAGGTCAGGGATTTGTGATGGCCACTCCAACTTTGGAAGTATGTTTGGGGTCATTGTCCATTTGGAAGTCCCATTTGCGACCAAGCTTTATCTTCCTTACTGATTATTTATATATATATATATATATATATATATATATATATATATTTCTACTTCACCTTTATTTAACCAGGTAGGCTAGTTGAGAACAAGTTCTCATTTACAACTGCGACTTGGCCAAGATAAAGCAAAGCAGTGCGACACAAACAACAACACAGAGTTACACATGGAATAAACAAGCGTACAGTCAATAACACAATCGGAAAAAAAGAAAGTCTATAAACAGTGTGTGCAACTGGTGTGAGGAGGTAGGCAATAAAATAGGCCATAGTAGCGAAGTAATTACAGTTTAGCAGATTAACACTGGAGTGATACATGAGCAGATGATGATGTGCAAGTAGAGATACTGGTGTAAAAAAGAACAGAAAAGTAAATAAAAACAATATACATTTTTTAAATTTAATTAACCAGGTAGGCTAGTTGAGAACAAGTTCTCATTTGCAACTGCGACCTGGCCAAGATAAAGCATAGCAATTCGACATATACAACAACACAGAGTTACACATGGAATAAACAAATCATAGTCAATAATACAGTAGAACAAAAGAAAACAAGAAGTCTATATACAGTGAGTGCAAATGAGGTAAGAAAGGGGAGTTAAGGCAATAAATAGGCCATGGTGGCAAAGTAATTACAATATAGCAATTAAACACTGGAATGGTAGATGTGCAGAAGATGAATGTGCAAGTAGAGATACTGGGGTGCAAAGGAGCAAGATAAAAAAATAAATAAATGCAGTATGGGGATGAGGTAGGTAGATAGATGGGCTGTTTACAGATGGGCTATGTACAGGTGTAGTGATCTGTGAGCTGCTCTGACAGCTGGCGCTTAAAGCTAGTGAGGGAGATATGAGTCTCCAGCTTCAGAGATGTTTGCAGTTTGTTCCAGTCATTGGCAGCAGAGAACTGGAAGGAAAGGCGACCAAAGGAGGAATTGGCTTTGGGTTGACCAGTGAGATACTGTATACCTGCTGGAGCGCGTGCTACAAGTGGGTGCTGCTATGGTGACCAGTGAGCTGAGATAAGGCGGGGCTTTACATAGCAGAGACTTGTAGATAACCTATAGCCAGTGGGTTTGGCGACGAGTATGAAGCGAGGGCCAACCAACGAGAGCGTACAGGTCGCAATGGTGGGTTGTGTATGGGGCTTTGGTGACTAAACGGATGGCACTGTGATAGACTGCATCCAGTTTGTTGAGTAGAGTGTTGGAGGCTATTTTATAGATGACATCACCGAAGTCAAGGATCGGTAGGATGGTCAGTTTTATGAGGGTATGTTTGGCAGCATGAGGGAAGGATGCTTTGTTGTGATATAGCAAGCCGATTCTAGATTTAATTTTGGATTGGTGATGCTTAATGTGAGTCTGGAAGGACAGTTTACAGTCTAACCAGACACCTAGGTATTTGTAGTTGTCCACGTATTCAAAGTCAGAGCCGTCCAGAGTTGTGATGCTGGACGGGTGAGCAGGTGCGGGCAGTGATCGGTTGAATAGCATGCATTTAGAATATGGGGACGAGGTAGGTAGATTGAGTGGGCTATTTACATATGAACTATGTACAGCTACAGTGATTGGTTATCTGCTCAGATAGCTGATGTTTAAAGTTAGTGAGGGAAATATAACTCTCCAGCTTCAGCAATTTTTGCAATTCGTTCCAGTCACTGGCAGCAGAGAACTGTAAGGAAAGGCGACCAAAGAGGTGTTGGCTTTGGGGGTGACCAGTGAGATATACCTGCTAGAGCGCGTGCTACGGGTGGGTGTTGTTGTCGTGACCAGTGAGCTGAGATAAGGCAGAGCTTTACCTAGCATAGACTTATAGATGACTTGGAGCCAGTGGGTCTGGCGACGAATATGTAGCGAGGGCCAGTTGACTAGAGCATACAGGTTGCAGTGGTGGGTGGTATAAGGGGCTTTGGTAACAAAACGGAGAGTTAACTGGAAGGAGAGTGTACAGTCTACAGTCTACCAGTACACCTAGGTATTTGTAGTTGTCCACATATTCCAAACATAACGATGGTCATTATGGCCATTATGGCCATTTTTGTTTCATCAGATCAGGGGACATTTCTCCAAAAAGCACGATTTTTGTCTCCATGTGCAGTTGCAAACCGTAGTCTGGATTCTTCATGGAGGTTTTGGAGGAGTGGCTTCTTCCATGCTGAGCGGCCTTTCAGGTTTTGTCGATATAGGACTCGTTTTACTGTGGATATAGATACTTTGAATCTGTTTCCTCCAGCATCTTCACAAGGTCCTTTGCTGTTGTTCTGGGATTGATTTGCACTTTTCGCACCAAAGTACTTTCATCTCTTGGAGACAGAATGCATCTCCGTCCTGAGCGGTATGACAGCTGTGTGGTCCCATTGTGTTTATATTTGCATACAGATGAACGTGGTACCTTCAGGCATTTGGAAATTGCTCACAATGATGAACCAGACTTGTGGAGGTCTAGAATTATTTTGTGAGGTCTTGGCTGATTTCTTTTGATTTTCCCATGGAGTCAAGCAAAGAGGCACTGAGTTTGAAGGTAGGCCTTGAAATACATCCATTCGTACACCTCCAATTGACTCAAATGATGTCAATTTAACCTATCAGAAGTATCAGAAGCTTCTAAAGCCATGAGATAATTTTCTGGAATTTTCCAAGCTGTTTAAAGGCACAGTGAACATAGTGTATGTAAACTTCTGACTCAATAGAATTGTGATACAGTGAATTATAAGTGAAATAATCTGTCTGTAAACAATTGTTGGAAAAATTACTTGTGTCATGCACAAAGTAGATATCCTAACTGACCTGCCAAAACTATAACTTGTTAACAAGAAATATGTGGAGTGGTTGAAAAACTAGTTTTAATGACACCAACAAGGTGTATGTAAACTTCTGACTTCAACTGTACATACAGCTTGTGGATTGGTTGAAAAACGAATTTTAATGACTCCAACCTAAGTGTAAGTTAACTTTCGACTTCAAAAGTACATTTTCAAGTCTACATTGCATTCGAAAGTATTCAGCCCTTGACTTTTTGTGCATTTTGTTAAGTTACAGCTTTAATCTGAAATGAATTAAATTACTGTTTTTCTTCATCAATCTAGCCCATGATGACAAACCAAAACAGGTTTTTAGACATTTTTGCAAACGGATAAAACGGATACATTTTGCAAACGGATAAAAAATAAAAAACAGAAATGCCTTATTGACATAAGTATTCAGACCCTTTGCTACGAGATTCGAAATTGAGCTCACGTGCATCCTTTTTCCATGGATCATCCTTGAGATGTTTCTACAACTTGATTGGTAAATCAATTGAATGGACATGATTTGGAAAGGCACACACCTGTCTGTATAAGATCACACAGTTGACAGAGCAAAACCCAAGTCATGAGGTCGAAGGAATTGTCTGTAGAGCCCCGAGACAGGGTTATGTCGAGGCAAAGATCTGGGTAAAGGAACAAAAAATGTCTGCAGCATTGAAGGTCCCCAACAACACCGTGGCCTCCATCATTCTTAAATGGAAGTTTGGAACCACCCAAACTCTTCCTAGAGCTGGCTGCCCAGGCCAAACTGAGCAATCGAGGGAGATGGGCTTTGGTCAGGGATGTGACCAAGAACCCGATGGTCACTCTGACAGAGCTCCAGAGTTTCTCTCTTGAGATGGGAGAACCTTACAGAAGGACAACCATCTCTGCAGCACTCTACCAATCGGGCCTTTATGGTAGAGTGGCCAGACAGATGCCACTCCTCAGTAAAATGCACATGACAGCCCGCTTGGAGTTTATCAAAAGGCACCTAAAGGACTCTCAGACCATGAGAACCAAGATCCTCTGATCTGATGAAACCAAGATTGATCTATTTGGCATGAATGTCAAGCATCACATGTGGAGGAAACCTGGCACCATCCCTAAGGTGAAGCATGGTGGTGGCAGCATCAGGCTGTGGGGGATGTTTTTCAACTGCAGGGACTGGTAGACCAGTCAGGATCGAGGGAAAGATGAACGCTTCAAAGTAAAGAGATCCTTGATGAAAACCTGCTCCAGCGCACTCAGGACCTCAGACTGGGGTGAAGGTTCACCTTCCAACGGGATAATTACCCTAAGCACACAGCCAACACAATGCAGGAGTGACTTCGGGACGAGACTCTGAATGTCCTTGAGTGGCCCAGCCAGAGCCCGGACTTGAACATCTCTGGAGAGACCTGAAAGTAGCTGTGCAGTGAAATTCCCCATCCAACCTGAGAGAGCTTGAGAGGATCTGCAAAGAAGATTGGGAGAAACTCCCCAAATACAGGTGTGCCAAGCTTGTAGCATCATACCCAAGAAGACTCGAAGCTGTAATCGCTGCCAAAAGTGCTTCAACAAAGTACTGAGTAAAGGGTCAGAATACTTATGTAAATGTGATATTTCTGTTTTTTATTTTTAATACATTTTCTAAATATTTCTAAAAAAAACAAACAGTTTCTGATTTTTCATTATGGGGTATTGTGTGTACATTGAGGGAGAAAAACAATTTTCACCCATTTTATAATAAGGCTGTAACGTAACAAAATGTTGAAAAAGTCAATGAGATTAAATTAAAGATCCCAGAAATGTTTTGCACACATTTGTTTACATCGCTGTTAGTGAGCATTTCTCCTTTGCCAAGAAAATCTATCCACCTGACAAGTGTGGCATTTAAAGAAGCTGATTAAACAGCATGATCATTACACAGGTGTACCTTGTGCTAGGGACAATAAAAGGCCACTGTAAAATTTGCACACAACACGATGACGCAGATTTTGAGGGAGCATGCAATTGGCATGTTGACTGCAGGAATGTCCACTAGAGTTGATGCCATAGAATTTAATGTTAATTTCTTTACCATAAACAGCCTCCAACGTCGTTTTAGAGAATTTGGCAGTACGTCCAACCGGCCTCACAACCCGAACACCACATGTAACCACACCAGCCCAGGACACCCACATCCGGCTTCTTCACCTGAGACCAGCCACCCGGACAGCTGATGAACCTGAGGAGTATTTATGTCTGTAACAAAACCCTTTTGTGGTTAAAAACTCATTCTGATTAGCTGGGCCTGGCTCCCCAGTGGGTGGGCCTGGTTCCCCAGTTGGTGGGCTTGGCTCCCAAGTGGATGGGCCTATGCCCCCCCCCCCAAGCCTATCCATGGCTACGCCCTTGCACAGTCAAATGAAATCCATAGACTAGGGCCTAATGAATGTATTTCAATTGACTGATTTCATTATATGAACTCTAACTCAATAAAATCATTGAAATTGATGCATGCTGCGTTTATATTTCTGTTGAGTAATAGAGTGCATTTGGGTGGACACATACAAGTGCCTTAGGGGAACAACCTAGTTAAATAAAGGTAAATATATATATATATATATATTATACAGTTGAAGTCAGAAGTTTACATACACTTAGGTTGGAGTCATTAAAACTTATTTTTCAACCACTCCACAAATGTCTTGTTTTAACAAACTATAGTTTCGGTAAGTCGGTTAGGTCATCTACTTTGTGCATGACACCAGTAATTTTTACAACAATTGTTTACAGACAGATTATTTCACATATAATTCACTGTATCACAATTCCATTGGGCCAGAAGTTTACATACACTTAGTTTACTGTGCCTTTAGACAGCTTGGAAAATTCCAGAAAATGATGTCATGGTTTTAGAAGCTTCTGATAGGCTAATTGACATCAGTTGAATCAATTGGAGGTGTACCTGTGGATGTATTTCAACGCCTACCTTCAAACTCAGTGCCTCTTTGCTTGACATGATGGGAAAATTAAAAGAAATCAGCCAAGACCTCACAAAATAATTCTAGACCTCCACAAGTCTGGTTCATCATTGGGAGCAATTTCCAAATGCCTGAAGGTACCACGTTCATCTGTATGCAAATATAAACACCATGGGACCACGCAGCTGTCATACCGCTTAGGAAGGAGATGCGTTCTCTCTCCTAGAGATAAACGTACTTTGGTGCGAAAAGTGCAAATCAATCCCAGAACAACAGCAAAGGACCTTGTGAAGATGCTGGAGGAAACAGATTCAAAGTATCTATATCCACAGTAAAACGAGCCTTATATCGACATAACCTGAAAGGCCGCTCAGCATGGAAGAAGCCAGTCCTCCAAAACCTCCTTAAAGAAGCCAGAATACGGTTTACAACTGCACATGGGGACAAAGATTGTACTTTTTGGAGAAATGTCCTCTGATCTGATGAAGCAAAAATAGAACTGTTTGGCTATAATGACCATTGTTATGTTTGGAGGAAAAAAGGGGGAGGCTTGCAAGCCAAAGAACACCATCCCAACAGTGAAGCACGAGGGTGGTAGCATCATGTTGTGGGATGTTTTGCTGCAGGAGGGACTGGTGCACTTCAAAAAATAGATGGTACCATGAGGAAGAAAATTATGTGGATATATTAAAGCAACATCTCAAGACATCAGTCAGGAAGCTAAAGCTTGGTTGCAAATGGGTCTTCCAAATGGACAATGACCTCAAGCATACTTCCACATTTGTGGCAAAATGGCTTAACTTCTTGGATATATAGGGGGCGCTCTTTTAATTTATGGATAAAAAAAATGTGCCCGTTTTAAGCGCAATATTTTGTCACGAAAAGATGCTCGACTATGCATATAATTGGCAGCTTTGGAAAGAAAACACTCTAAGGTTTCCAAAACAGCAAAGATATTATCTGTGAGTGCCACAGAACTCATGCTACAGGCGAAACCAAGATGAAACTTCAACCAGGAAATGGGCAGAATTTTAGAAGCTCTGTTTTCCATTGTCTCCTTATATGGCTGTGAATGCGCCGGGAAGAGCCTGCCCTTTCTATCGTTTCTCCAAGGTGTCTGCAGCATTGTGACGTATTTGTAGGCATATCATTGGAAGATTGGCCATAAGAGACTACATTTACCAGGGGTCCGCCCGGTGTCCTTTGTCTAAATTGGTGCGTAATCTACAAGCTGCACGCAGTCATCCAGTGATTGAGAGGAGAGAGGAGGCTTTCAACGAACGATATATCATGAAGAGGTATGTGAAAAACACCTTGAGGATTGATTCTAAACAACGTTTACCATATTTCAGTCGATATTATGGAGTTCATTTGGAAAAAAGTTCAGCGTTTTGAAGACTGAATTTTCGTTTTTTTTTGGTAGCCAAACGTGACGCACCAAACGGAGCAATTTCTCCTAAACAAATAATCTTTCAGGAAAAACTGAGCATTTGCTATCTAACTGAGTCTCCTCATTGAAAACATCTGAAGTTCTTCAAAGGTAAATTATTTTATTTGAATGATTTTCTGTTTTTTGTGAAAATGTTGCCTGCTGATGCTAACGCTAAATGCTACGCTAGCTGCGCTAGCTGTTACACAAATGCTTGTTTTGCTATGGTTGAGAAGCATATTTTGAAAATCTAAGATGACAGTGTTGTTAACAAAAGGCTAAGCTTGAGAGCTAGCATATTAATTTCATTTCATTTGCGATTTTCATGAATAGTTAACGTTGTGTTATGCTAATGAGCTGCAGGGATAATTACACTCCTGGATACAGGTTTTTTTCGTAGCTAAACGTGACGCACCAAACGGAACGATTTCTCCTAAACAAATAATCTTTCAGGAAAAACTGAGCATTTGCTATCTGAGAGTCTCCTCATTGAAAACATCTGAAGTTCTTCAAAGGTAAATGATTTTATTTGAATGATTTTCTGGTTTTTGTGAAAATGTTGCCTGCTGATGCTAACGCTAAATGCTACGCTAGCTGTGCTAGCTGTTACACAAATGCTTGTTTTGCTATGGTTGAGAAGCATATTTTGAAAATCTGAGATGACAGTGTTGTTAACAAAAGGCTAAGCTTGAGAGCTAGCATATTAATTTCATTTCATTTGCGATTTTCATGAATAGTTAACGTTGCGTTATGGTAATGAGCTTGAGGCTGTATTCACGATCCCGGATCCGGGATGGCTCGACGCAAGAAGTTAAGGACAACAAAGTCAAGGTATTGGAGTGGCCATCACAAAGCCCTGACCTCAATCCTTTAGAAAATTTGTGGGCAAGCAAGGAGGCCTACAAACCTGACTCGGTTACACCAGCTCTGTCAGGACGAATGGTCCTAAATTCACCCAACTTGTGGGAAGCTTGTGGAAGGCTACACAAAACGTTTGACCCAAGTTAAACAATTTAAAGGCGATGCTACCAAATACTAATTGAATGTATGTAAACTTCTGGCCCACTGGGAATGTGATGAAAGAAATTAAAGCTGAAATAAATCATTCTCTCTATTATTATTCTGACATTACACATTCTTAAAAAAAGTGGTGATCCTTACTGACCTAAGACAGGGAATTTTTACGAGGATTTAAATGTCAGGAATTGTGAAAAACTGAGTTGAAATGTATTTGGCTAAGGTGTATGTAAACTACCGACTTCAGCTGTATATACACTGCTCAAAAAAATAAAGGGAACACTACAATAACACATCCTAGATCTGAATGAATGACATATTCTTATTAACCTCTTGAGCTTATGGCTCAATACTGCCCCGTTGGAGGAAGTGCGTGCCCATAGTAAACTGAAAATATTTTTTTCCAAAATTGCTAATATATGCATATAATAATAATTATTGAATAGAAAACACTCTAAAGTTTCTAAAACCGTTTAAATTATGTCTGTATGTAAAGCAGAACTCTCAGGGCAGCCTTTCTCCCAAACTCTCTCTTGTCAAGAGAAAAGTTGGGTCAACTTTGACGTCATCGCCCCCACCCTTCCCAGGCAGCTACCGATCTGGGAACAGTATGTATTTGTTCAGCGCGATGTCTGCTTTCAATTGGCACGTTCATTGTTTGAATTTCGCGCTCCCTCATCCTTTGGCGGGCGAAAATGCCCGGTTCACTCTCACATACATGCACTCTATTGCGCGCGGCCGATTTGGGGAACGTTCTTTTCCAATAGACACCAGTTGAAGCCGGTTCGTTTGTTCGCGATGATCATTGTTTTACATGATAAAAACATCATTTTGCTCGATTCTGCACTTAGTTTGACCAGTTTAGTCAACATATAATATGTAATTTTGAAGTTTGATTGCGCAAGAGTGCGGGACCAGAAGGAGCAGAAGTTATTTTGGGTGCATTTCAGCTGAAGCTGTTAGCATATGCTAATACAAAGACGCACAACTTGAAACCAAACGATGTATTGGGTAAGTATGACTCCTTCTACGTCTTCTGATCGAAGAACATCAAAGGTAAGGGAATATTTATGTGGTTATTTTGGGTTTCTGTGGACTCCAAACGTAGAGGAGACACTGCTAATATCTGAGCGCCGACTCATAGCATAGACTAGTGAACGAATTCTGTAACGTTAAAAATAAATGTAACACAGCGGTTGTATTAAGAAGAAGTGTATCTTTGTAACTATATGTAGAACATGTATATTTAGTCATGTTTATTGCTTGTTATCTGACGTTATCTGTCCGAGCTATCATAATTTCTCCGGACATTTTGAGTAGCATTTTTTGAAATGTCGTCATTGTAAACAGAGATTTATGGATATTAATGGCATATTATTGAAAAAAAAATGTACTGTGTAACATGTAATATTACTGTCATCTGATGAAGATTTTCAAAAGGTTAGTGAATTATTTATTTTTTAATCCTACTTTTAAATTTTATATTTTCTGGGACAAAATGGCCGCCGCTTGCATTTTGTTTCGGTGGTGGTCTAATATAAATGTGTGCTATGTTTTCGCCGTAAAACATTTTAGAAATCTGACTTGCTGGGTAGATGAACAAGGTGTTTATCTTTCATTTGAGCTATTGGACTTGTGTAGGTGTGGAGGTTAAATATGTCTAAGAATATTTTTTCACATTTTGCGTTATGCTAATGAGCTTGAGCCGTAGTCACGATCCCGGATCCGGGATGGGTAGCATCAAGAGGTTAAATACTTTTTTCTTTACATAGTTGAATGTGCTGACAACCAAATCACACAAAAATTATCAATGGTAATCAAATTTATCAACCCATGGAGGTCTGGATTTGGAGTCACACTCAAAATTAAAGTGGAAAACCACACTACAGGCTGATCCAACTTTGATGTAATGTCCTTAAAACAAGTCAAAAGGTCAGGTCTGGGGGACGGGCGGGCCAGTCCATAGCATCAATGCCTTCCTCTTGCAGGAACTGCTGACACCCTCCAGCCACATGAGGTCTAGCATTGTCTTGCATTAGGAGGAATCCAGGGCCAACCGCACCAGCATATGGTCTCACAAGGGGTCTGAGGATCTCATCTCGGTACCTAATGGCAGTCAGGGTACCTCTGGCGAGCACATGGAGGGCTGTGCGGCCCCCCAAAGAAATGCCACCCCACACCATGACTGACCCACCGCCAAACCGGTCATGCTGGAGGATGTTGCAGGCAGCAGAACGTTCTCCACGGCGTCTCCAGACTCTGTCACGTCTGTCACATGTGCTCAGTGTGAACCTGCTTTCATCTGTGAAGAGCACAGGGCGCCAGTGGCGAATTTGCCAATCTTGGTGTTCTCTGGCAAATGCCAAACATCCTGCACGGTGTTGGGCTGTAAGCACAACCCCCACCTGTGGACGTTGGGCCCTCATACCACCCTCATGGAGTCTTTTTCTGACCGTGTGAGCAGATACATGCACATTTGTGGACTGCTGGAGGTCATTTTGCAGGGCTCTGGCAGTGCTCCTCCTGCTCCTCCTTGCACAAAGGTGGAGGTAGCGGTCCTGCTGCTGGGTTGTTGCCCTCCTACAGCCTCCTCCACGTCTCCTGATGTACTGGCCTGTCTCCTGGTAGCGCCTCCATGCTCTGGACACTACGCTGACAGACACAGCAAACCTTCTTGCCACAGCTTGCATTGATGTGCCATCCTGGATGAGCTGCACTACCTGAGCCACTTGTGTGTGTTGTAGACTCCGTCTCATGCTACCACTAGAGTGAAAGCACAGCCAGCATTCAAAAGTGACCAAAACATCAGCCAGGATGCATAGGAACCTAGATGTGGTCTGTGGTCACCACCTGCAGAACCACTCCTTTATTGGGGGTGTCTTGCTAATTGCCTAGAATTTCCACCTGTTGTCTATTCCATTTGCACAACAGCATGTGAAATGTATTGTCAATCAGTGTTGCTTCCTAAGTGGACAGTTTGATTTCACAGAAGTGTGATTGACTTGGAGTTACATTGTGTTGTTTAAGTGTTCCCTTTTTTTTTGAGCAGTGTACTTACTTTTGGCCCTGAAAACTTGCCTTTCAGACTGACAAAATAGCTGATTAACATTCACTGGCTAAATGCAAACCTTCCCTATGCTAACACTAAAAAGGTAACTGTAGCCTCTCTTTTTATGACAGCCTTTACCAGAAGGCCTTGACCTTTATGGCATAGACGGTAGTGTTCTCACCCCATAACGGCAGATTCACTGGTTTAAGCCTGGTTTCGGCTGTTCCCTCTCGATCAATGCATAACCAGATTCATGAATGGGAGCAATGGGATGACATCACCAGTCACAAGGAGGCCAGTGGGTGTCTTGGGCTGCCCCTTCCCTGCACCTCAAAGACCCTGCGCTAAGGATGTGTGCTGCACATCGCAGAGGTGAGCATATACCTCCCCCTCTCTCCCCCTCCCCAACCCCCTCTCTGTCTCTCTTTCTCTCTCAGGAACCAACCCATCTGGTGGTCCTAGCTCCTGCCCCCTCTCTGCTCTCTCTCTGTTCATGCAGAAGCAGCATCAGAAGCTCAACACAACCACAATACTACTACTGTTACAGTCTCTAGGAGGGTCACCAGCCAAGTAACACACACACACAAACACACATAGGAGACCACCCATTGGGTACAGATGTTAGTTCAACATCTAGTTTTATTTAACCTTTATTTAATTACAGTGGTTCTTCCTTTAAAAGTTTTGAGGTTATGCCGCGACCGTTTGTGGTAGATGGTGGCAGATTGTGGTAAATTGAGTCATGGCTGACACTTAAATAGTGTGCCATATAATTTGTGCTGCTACCATGTTGTGTCGCTGCCATGTTGTGTTGCTACCATGCTGTGTTGTCATCTGTTGCTGCCTTGCTCTATTGTTGTCTTAGGTATTTTAAAGGAAGAACCACTGTAGGCAAGTCAGCTAAGAACACATTCTTATTTACAATGACAGCCTACCAAAAGGCAAAAGGCCTCCTACGGGGACGGGGATTGGGATAATAAATAAATAAATACAGGACAAAAAACATATCACGACAAGAGAGACAACACAACACTGAAGACCTAAGACAACTATATAGCAAGGCAGCAACACATGACAACACAGCATGGTAGCAACACGACATGGCAGCAACACGACATGGTAGCATCACAAAACATGGTGCACACATTTGGGCACAGACAACAGCACAAAGGGCAAGAAGGTAGAGACAACAATACATCACGCGAAGCAGCCACAGCTGTCAGTAAGAGTGTCCATGATTGAGTCTTTGAATGAAGAGATGGAGATAAAACTGTCCAGTTTGAGTTTTTATTGCAGCTCGTTCCAGTTGCTAGCTGGCAGCGATCTGAAAAAACGAGCAACCCAGAGATGAGGGCTGCAATAGATTTCTCAGATAGGGGGGAGTGAGGCCCAAGATTTACATGTGGTTGAGTTATCAACTAAAGTGACTTCAATGTGAATTCAATGTGTCCCCATGCCATTGGATTTAGTTTCAAAGTCGGTTGAAATAAATACAAAATTCCCTTACAATGGTGATGTTTTGCACATCCAATCAGTTTTCCACGTTGATTCAAGTCCATCACATTTATTTTGTTGAAATGATGTGGAAACAATGTTTTTTCAAGCAGTTTGTGCCTAGTGGGCAGGGACTTGTTGGGGACAGGGCCAGCCAACAGATTAGGATACATCTCTGTGCAACTGGTGATTGAAAATAGGCACCTGGTAACCCAGGGACTTGTTGGGGACAGGGCCAGCCAACAGTCCAGCCCAGAGCTTTACTCTGCCTCAGATTTCCTTCATGTAACACAGTAGGAGGCAACCTTGGCACACTGTGATGTGAATTGCTGGATTTACTAGTCACTGATTTTTCAGCCAAATGGATCCGACATGAGCGGTTTGGATACAGGGCTGCTTTGTAAACTTTCCACAGTGGAAAAGCACAATATCGCTTTTATTGTTAGTGGTGAAACATCACTTAGCGATGGAGATGCCTGATAATTAGACACAAGGGAGGTTGGTTGTTACATGTGAAATGACTTGTTCTGAACAGAACCAGAGCAATAACGTGAAACGAGAAATATCAACAACGATACCCGTATGTAAGACATGCTGTGATGCTTTGGCTTGTTTTGCTTGTGGATTGATGAATGATGTTTTCCAGGTCATAAAGGCATTATTGAATGTAGTCTTTATACCAAAATGTTCAGTGAAGTCCGTTAATGTGCAATGCATTCGGAAAGTATTCCAACCCCTTGACTTTTACAGCCTTATTCTAAAATTGATTACATAGTTTTTTCCCCTCTTATCAATCTACACACAATACCCCATTAATGACAAAGCAAAAACAGGTTTTTAGAAAATCTTGCAAATTTAAACAAAGAAAAAATGAAAAGATCACATTTACAAAACTATTCAGACCCTTTACTCAGTACTTTGTTGAAGCACCTTTGGAAGCGAATACAGCCTCGAGTCTTCTTGGGTATGACGCTACAAGCTTAGCACACCTGTATTTGGGGAGTTTCTCCCATTCTTCTCTGCAGATCCTCTCATGATCTGTCAGGTTGGATGGGGTGCGTGGATGCACAGCT